>NW_028277085.1:8579416-9901721 GCF_059951505.1 Python bivittatus | reverse complement strand
TTGCTTCTTTTCAACTGGATATGGTATTTCTAAGTTTATACTTTCTAAAGCTATCTAAATGCAGTCTGTGAATACGTCACTCACTTCCAAGAACTGTATATAAGAGTCTGGTAGTCAGTTGACCTAATGTTGTTCCTTAAAATAATGTTTTCGTTTACACAGACGTGTTGTTATTTCTAAAGCTCTCACTTAAAGTACCCAAGAAGTGAAAGTCATTTCAAGAAAACATCTTGCTGGCAAAGAAAGGAAACTGCTTTAATTGGGTAACTCGAGCTGCTGGTATATAGCCACAAATGGATACAGCATTAATACATTTGTACAAAATATCTGAACAAAAGGCTACAAAATGTATGCAGTTAGAAGAAACAGTGGAAATAATTGTTTAGGTTTAATGCTCTTAAGCATTCTTCTCTACTTCAAAACTTCTTACACTTTGACCCTGCAATTCATTTGGAATAAGCATATTTGCAAGCTAGGTGATTTTTTTACACCACTTATTCTGAGAATATTAAAAATGCTTCATATTTTCATGCATTATATTTTTAAATTCACAGATTGATATGGAAATACGTAGGATAAATATAAAATAATATTATCATTTGCATTTAACACAGACCAAGAAATTAAACTGTTCCACCCAGCTATCCTTACACAGAACTCACAACTACTCACTCGTCGTTTTATGACTACTAGCATCATTACAAGTAAAAAAAAAAAAATCAAACCAAAAGTTGTCCTACCAAATGGGGAAAAAAGGACCAAGAAAAAGGGAAATAAATAAGTCCTGTGAACAGCATAAATTTCACAGAATAATACCTAAAGTTGCCCATGCTGAGAAAATATATATCTACTAAATACAGCCAGAAGAAATGGTAAGAATTTCATTCTTTCTGAGGGAGGAGGGGAATACAAGATGTTTGTTTCTTTACAAATAGTATACCAAGAGCTTGAGAGTTTAAAAACTGAACATTGGTGACTGTTACCTGGCATATTCATCTGTTCCAACCCAGAACAGGGGGTCATGAAATACACCAGAAGAGAAATTATGTTGGACTTAATCCTAAACAGGAGATACACAAATCTTCTCAGTGGTGGCCCCCAATTTATGGAGTATTCTCCCTGCGGAGGTATAGATGGAGCTAGCCCTGTTGGTTTTTTTGTATGTAGGTTAAATCGTTTTATTCCACTATGCATTTGGCTCTTAGTTCCTTAATTTAATTTACTGGGTGCTTATGGGGCTTCTTTGATTATTGATAAATCTGTTTCAGTTCTTTGCACTGGGTTTCTGCATCTTGTCTTTGACCTTGCCGTACCCCAGCCAGAGTCTACGAGGAATGGGATGGGTTATAAATATTGTAAAATAAATAAATAAGTGAACAGTGGTCTGAGCCAAGTGCAAGATGCAAATACTGCTGAACCAACTGGAAACAATGACTATAGTGTGATAAAATTTAATTTAGATGTAAGTGGAAAATTGCCAAAGAGGTAAAATGCTAAGCCAATACCATTGAAGGAAGAACAACAATGAGGATCTGGGGTAATGTTTCAGAGAGATGGAAAAAGCTTTCTGAATATTCACATTTAAACATCGTACCATTGAGGTACTTAAATATTATAAAAAATATACTATAAAGTATAAGCAGAATATGTCATTGGATTATAGATAACTATTTGTTTGTTTTAGTAACCAACCAAAAGAACCTCAAACAAAAAAAGGGGAAAGAAAAATTATAAAGGGAACACAGAAAAATAACTACAACCTGAATTATTTCTTATAAAAAAATAATACAGATCCCTTCAAAGAAAACAAAAGCAGGGCGGGAGGGAGGGACTCAGAGAGAGAAAGAGACAGACACACTCATGAACACAGAGAAGACAAATACACAAATGTGCAAAAGCTTCTGAGAAAGCTAAGACATTGTACCTATTACAAATATGACTTCACTATCTAGTATGTAAAACTCCAAATCAGTAAGTGACACGACATATAGATGCACCCAACCACACAACAAGGAAAGACTCTGCAAATGATATTTTGAACATTTCATCATAGTTGAATACACAAGCAAATTGTCAGTTCCCCGTCTTTTCTTCTGTTGTAGCCCTACCGCTTAAATACCAATCATATTAAACTATAACTCTGAATTTATCCACAATATATAACATTCCAGATGTCATACCAGCTGGGAACAGACCCCTAGGCCATCTTTGCATGATCTCTTCGTCACTTTTCAGCTCGGACCAGGCAGCCATCCAAAAATGTGAGGGAACGTGTTAAAAACAGATGTCAGAACTAATGGTGTCTTTTTTTCCCCCCTGAATGGTAAGAAATACAGAAAATATATACCCTACACTCAATACTTCTTTTCAAAACTACAAATGATGTTGTCAAGAAAATGTAAGTTAATTTTTAATTAAATCATAACACAGTAAGCCTAGTTCATCGCTTGCTCTCCTGACTACAAGTTGGTATCCATCAACTTAGGCATAGATTTTTCAAATTAAGTAAACACCACACGGGCATTTTTGATATTTTCTGGAGCTTTAAAAACAGTTTTATAGCTTTCAACTTGTATTTTTAGCTGCCTTACTGTTAACTGGAGAGACACAACTACAGCTATCTGTTTGGCAGAGATCAACTTACTCCCATGTTTCTCTGGCAGCTTTCACAACCTTCTACTGTGTTTCATGGAAAAAAGGAGGCCCAATGCATCCAATCATATAAGGTGATGAATAACCTCAAATGTCAGCAAGTTCCAGCAAAGAGGCAGCAAAAGGCTTTCATGGAGTCTTAATCATAACACACAGTTGCTTATTATCCTCCCAGTGCTACCAACGGAATTTCTATTCTTTATTCTAAGAGATATATATGTGCTGAAAAATGGTCATCCTACAAATCAGCTCCTACTTCACCACGGCTTTACTCTGTTCTCCAAAAAGATGCAACTTGGTTGGATTCATCCATGGGTGAAGTACTCCCTTCAAACTCAACACTCTCAGGTCTTTCCTATATCATCCTCATCCTTCACTTCTATTTAAAAACAAAAAGGGCCCATTGGCATCTTCTCTTTGGAGTAGCACATCAGAATAGATGACTAGAGCAGGTACCTCAGCATATTCCTTGTTTCTGAACTTCAGAATAGGGGATATGCTTAGGTAACTGCTCTAGTCATTGGGGAACCATTTGTCTATGAGGCCCCAATCTGTCTCAATGGTCCACCTAAGTTTAAATCAGAATTCAGTTTCTTATTATCCTCCTAGTGCTACCAATGGAATTTCTATTCTTTATACTAAGAGATATATATGTGCTGAAAAATGGTCATCCTACAAATCAGCTCCTACTTCACCATGGCTTTACTCTGTTCTCCAAAAAGATGCAACTTGGTTGGTTTCATCCATGGGTGAAGTACTCCCTTCAAACTCAACACTCTCAGGTCTTTCCTATATCATCCTCATCCTTCACTTCTATTTAAAAACAAAAAGGGCCCATTGGCATCTTCTCTTTGGAGTAGCACATCAGAATAGATGACTAGAGCAGTTACCTCAGCATATTCCTTGTTTCTGAACTTCAGAATAGGGGATATGCTTAGGTAACTGCTCTAGTCATTGGGGAACCATTTGTCTATGAGGCCCCAATCTGTCTCAATGGTCCACCTAAGTTTAAATCAGAATTCAGTTTCTTATTATCCTCCCAGTGCTACCAATGTAATTTCTATTCTTTATTCTAAGAGATATATATGTGCTGAAAAATGGTCAAGAATGCAATGCCTTAGCAACAAAAGTAGACTTAGGACAGCCACTACTTAGGATCATAGGAAGCCACATTATTAAATCCTCCTATTTATTCATGCAGTTTAGCGATGTCTACTCGGACTAGTACCAATTTCCAGAGTCTTAGAAAAAGCACCCTACTGCTGTTAATTTATCCTTTTTTAACAGGAGATCCCAGGAATCGAATCTTGTATCCAACATGCACAAAACATACTGTATAATCTATCACTGAACTATAGTCCTCTCAGTCCAATAATATGAAATTGTATGTTCTCCCTATGAACATTTTTGGAAATTTACAATGGTAACTCAGCACATTTCATTTCAATTAAGAAATAAATGAATGCCAAATCATGTCTACATTCAGTGGCAGTCAAACTGGCACAATAAAATTATTCTTATATCAGAAAGCTTAATAGTGCGATGCAACTTTCTATGTATTCTACTCAGAAGTTGTTTCCATGATTTTCAACAGAGCTTATTCCCAAATAAGTACATATAATATAACAGGCTAGACCTCTGTGACAGTATCATAGCCAAAAAGTTATATACAAGAAATAGAAAATAAAGAAGCATCATTAGATCACATCAACATTAAGAAACTAATCTTCTAGACCAGACAATGGGTCTTTCTAACTTAATAATCAGCTTCTAGACATTCCTGGGCATTTCATAAGTGTGGTGTTAGCCACTCCAAAGAAACCAGCATGGGATAACTAAAGTTTACTCTCTCAGAATATAAGAATCTAAGATAATCCCATCACAACACTGATTGCATTTGACATCAACCCAAAAATCATCTATTTTATTGGGAAACTCCATAGAGTTCTTCAACCTGCAAAGCTCCTGACAGCTTAAAGATCTACCCTGCAAAAATCCCCCAAACTAGCCAAAACTTAGCCTCAGTTTTCTTTCCACACGTTTCCTCAGAGTAAACATGACATAGAAAGTACAATAAAAATCAGAATGCACTGTTTTTTTAACTCCCGGGTTTTTTCCAGTTGTTTTTCAATAGAAGTAACATTCCAGTTTGAGGAGGTACATTCAGAGATGAATTAGCATGGAGAGACTAAGACAGAAGATTAAAAAGGCTCACAAGTTGGAAAAAAAGCAGCACAAAGGACATGGGAGGACAATGGCAAATCAAGATGTACCTTTGTCCGCTCTAGCTTCCACATGTTGATGAAATAGTTTTGTAGAGACAATATAATTTTATTCAGGCAAGAAGAGGAGTTGCCTCCCATCAGTGGCTACCAAATGCCTTGATATCCACTATCTGTCTCCTCCATTTTGCGGATCAGAAGCAGATGCCTCTTGGGCCTTCTCTGCTCAACTCCATCCTCTTCTAACCCAAGGAAAAAAGGTTGGGATGAGAAAATGGTGGGGATCCCTCTTCCTCTCTGTTCTGGATAAAAGCAGGACAATTAGCATTAAAGATCAATTGAATGAAGGTAACTGGGAAAGGGTCATATTGGTGCTTGGTGATCACATTGGAATACATGATTCTGTACTGAGAAGTTTCCATCTTCCGCATGGGAGAAACATTGCTGCCTGAAATTTTGGATGGCTGCTGCCAATCAGTGTTGGCAATACTTGGCAAGACAGGTCAAAGGTTACATTTATGATTGTCTTGTGGGGAATGAAACGAATGTGGCCAGAAGCCAAGCATCTGGGAGGATCATTTTCAAATTACCATGCAGGTGCCCACCACATCCTAAGTTGAGAAACAAGTCCATGACCATCTAAAGGCAGGAGAAAGACAAGTATGAATTAAACCCTGGGGCTGCTATAAATAGTAGGCTGGATGGCTAGATTCTGCAATAGCTGATCTTTATTAATGGATCTCCATTATTAAGATATGTGAAGCAAAAGCAACTTACCTATATAAGCTTTACCCTGGACTTTCCAGAGTTAGCTCCTGAGTGCTGGTTGAGTTTCAAGAGAGAGATTTATTGCTCTGCCCTATGGGAGCTCTGATACCTAAGCAGCTTACCTGTACTTGCCTTGGGACTAGCCAAGTGCTATCAGGATATTTACCAACAGGGTACAAGCGCTGTGTTTCTGTTGCTGTTGTCCTAGTTGCTTAATTTCTTAGAGCTATGTGGCCTCTGAACACAAAATACTTTTTTTAAAACCCTACACTCATTAACAGGAAAGTTTTTTATGAACCATGTTGGGGTCAGGCTGGTCACTACATAGCAGATGAGATGGAACTAAGAAGAGATTTGTCCCAATGCTTTTGGGAAAGGCATTTCAGAAGGCATCACCTGCCCATCGACTCAGATACAATGGAAGCAGAATATGAAACTTGAAGGTGCAAATAATCTCAAGTCTGGCAGTTTGCAATATGTTTCTAAACAAATGCCTAGTTTTGTTCTTTATTTTCTCTAACAATGAGTGTATACAGATCCCGTAGTAGTAGCTAAATCCTACAGAATCAGGATTCTTCATCTCTGGCTATCCAGGATGAGCCATTCACATTACAGAATAAATGTTTAAAGGCTGTTGTCTAATTTAAGCATGTGACAGGTATGAAGTATTCAACTTAACTGAATATAATTTAAGAAAGGTATGTTTTAGTCTCAAGAGTCAAGAGATCAACTCTAACAGATGAGTTCTCCCTTAAAGAAAAAGATGTTTCAAATGTTTTCAATTTTCTAAAATCCATATGGCCTCCTTAAACACGGAATGACCTTAACGTGTGCTTGCCTGCAGCAAAAAGCAAATCAAATTAGAAAGCTATAGAGAAAAAAGTGGTTTTAGCTTAATAATTTTTTGCAAGAAATCTAATACTGTATTAATGCAATATTGGGGTCATTTACCATGAGACTGACACTGTCACTTTAAATGATGCCCTGAGAATCTAATCAGATTTCAAAGCCTAAGGATTCTTCCACATTCTTGGATTGTTGTGCCAGTCCATCAAGTAATTAAATCTCTTTCAATATTTTATGATTTCAAATGCCCATGTGAAGGTGTGCTTCTGAAATTTCTTCTGTAATATTTTCATGAGTCATCCAGGTTGCTAAGCATTTGCCCCCAAACCCTGCTTTAACCATTCTAGAGATCCATACACACATACATACAGTACACTCTTAAGCACACAATGAATTTTTAACTGGGAAACTGGGGAATTTCCAGCAGCCTGAGATTCTACTTGCATGCCAACGCTGTCCCATTCTGGCCAAGGGTAGAACTGCGAGGGAAGCCAGTGCCAACAGCATCTAAGCCTCATTATGAACCCTCCCCAATGTGATACCCTCCTCCAGTTACTTTGGAACTTAAACCTAGTAATTCCCATTCTGGATGGGGATCACACTAGTTGTGCTCTACTATGTTGCCTAGCAAACCTGAATGGGTCAAGGTAGGCCTCAAGGCTTTTTTACAGCTTTGTTCATTTTTTCACTCTGGAATAAAGTAGGGGATTCTGCTCCTGGTTACACAAAATGCTTTGCCTTATTCAACTTCTTATGTGGGAAGAGTTAGGTTTGGTACTTACTAACTAGGGTGCTAGAGGTAGCCATCAAATGGTGGTCATCTTGCATGATACACTTGTACTTGATGGCCATTTTCCCAGAAGAATGGGTGTGTACATGCACATCCATGTGCATGAGTCTAGATGATGTTGGCATTAGTGTCCCCTCATGGACACAGACTATATATGCTATACTTTGTCAATAAGCAAAGTGTGTTACTTTTCCCTTGGTACCCCCAGGGCTTGCTTAGCAGCAACCATTTCCCCCATATTGACTCTCTGCAGTTTCCTTAATATGCTAGTACCATCTATGTAACATTAGTTCACTCTGATCTCTGGCATTCAACATTTTACAAGTCTTTCCTGAATTCCAACCAGCAGGTCAGTGTTACCAATAGTTAAGCTCCTTTTCCATTCCATCAATCCCAGTAATAAAGCAGTACAAGCCACTCTTAATTCACAGCATCTGATGCCTGTTTAACTAAATTTCTACAACATTATGAAAGAATGCAGTGTAAAATCATCTTAATTATTCAACCATATTCCCAACAAGGGATGAACGGAAGAAGCCCTATTTAACTTCATATCTTTGTCTCCACTGAAAGGCTGATGTGGTATATAACATGTGCCATATATTATTCTAATTATGGAATCAGTACAAGAATAAAGAATTTTTCAGAAAAATCAGACAATGAATTTTATAGGGATTCTGCTATATCAAGCTCTCTCTTTAAAGCCAAAACAAACTGTAACATCAGAAGCCTTACTTTTACACAAAGGGTTGTTTTTTTTTTAATTCCACTAACTATGCAGGAAAAATAATTGAAACTGACAAGGTTCTTACGTATTATTTGAAATGAGAACAGACTTAAAGTTGCTTTCACACTTTACTCAGTAACTGCCTTTGCCGTGGTTACAATAGTGCTTCCCTCTCGTGTACCCTACGGGGAGCAGATGCACATTTTCAAACATGTAATGGACACCTGCTGGGGATCTCTGCTCCATCAGGGCTCCCCTAGTGCATGCGCTCTGGTTATTTTGGAACGTGCGTCTGCCTTTCACCCGTGATGCATCTGTCGAGAGAAGCCATGGTTACACATGGCAAAGACAACTGCTGCCCCAAGTGTGAAGGACTTCTGAAATAGCCAGCCAGGGTTTTTCTGCCCAGGAAGGGTTGGTTGCACTGGTCATAGTGAGTAAAAGATAGGGAACACTACACATCCTACCTAATCTTCCAGGAACAAAGCTGAACCCATCAGCTCCTCAAGATCTAATGCTTTAAGTGAAATTGCAATCCAGCCTTGTACTGGTTGGCCATTACCTCTGAGGTCAGCCAAACCACCCACCAATTTTCTTGGGTATAAGCTTCAGTTTACTGTCCCCCATCCAATTCTCTATTTGATTACAGCATTTCTACAAATGGGCTCCTTGCAGCTTCAAGCATACAGAGGACCATCCAAAGCCAGTTCAATAAACACAAAGAAAAATCACCAAGCTATGCCAAAATAAATAAATAAATAAAGCCACACAAACAACTTCACCTTTCTCTCTAGTAATCTCAAGACTTCATTTCCAGTAATCAAGACTATGCATTTCTGTTGAAAGGGGGTGCAAAAGGTGTAGTCTACATGTAGCCCACCAAGATCCCTTCTGCAGCAGTACAAGGTAAATTCCAGAAAATCCCCTTGAGAAGACAGGAGTACTCAAAGACTCATGTTTTTCCTGAATTATTCATAATGAGCCACCAACACCTCTTTTTAGCCCATTTCCTGGATAGACAGAATTTTATGTACTGTAGTTTCTTTTTATGGATAAACATCCTAAAATAATTTGCGTTGTTCCTAAGCTTGAAAACGTAGTTTGCAGAATTCATGCTTTACTAATAGCAAACTAAGTATGATCACAGGATTTTTTTTAAAAAATCACATGTATTATTATTGACTTGACATCCTTTTCGAGTCCCATTTATTTTTATGTGTTGCATTTTTTAGAATTTGGGACAGGTTTAAGAGCAGAATTTCACCCCTTAAAAACCATAACATCTTCCTCCGAGAAGAGACCTGATTCAGCCCATCGTTGGAGCGTGTCCCTCAAGTTCACAGCATGATGCTCCTGTTGATGTTCCTGTTGTGAGGCACAGCTCATGGAACAACTAAGGCAACCTAGCCAACTACTCTTCCTCTATGCCAGCCTTCAATTTGTATGTGGTTACAGAAACCCAGATTTGGAACAAACCTTCCTGCTGCCAGTGAAGCATTTCATGTGGGTGATGGCTGGTTCTACCTGCCCACTTAGCACTATAAATTGGTCCTCTCTTTAGCTAAGTGGGCGAGTAGAACCAGCCATCATTAACATGAGTGCTTTACCTCCTCCGCCAAGTCATTCAGAGACCTCCAAAGCATTTCTGTTGCTTCCATCACCAGACAGTGGGCGAGTCACGCTGTCCACAAGTGGTTAACAGAAACTCAGCCAACTGGGAAGCTCACCTCACACATAAAGTTACTAAAAAATAAAAAAAATAAAAATAAAAATAACTCTGATTTTCAAGCAAAAACACCAGGGCTTGATTTATGCTATAGTGCCTATGACATAAGACTGACTTAGAAGCACAAAGTTTTCTGGCCCTCGTACTCCACCAGCACTGCCAACAAATTAAAAACACATTGCGGCTGATTAAAGAACCAATCTTTATATTCATCTGTTCATATCATTTTTAACATTTTTGTCTTAGTGTAAAGCAAATAAGCAGATTTTTTAAACAGAACATTAGGAGATAGGAAGAGCCATTACATCCATTTATATTTACATACTCCAGATCAGTGTTTCTCAACCTTGGCAATTTGAAGATGTGTGGACTTCAACTCCCAGAATTCCCCAGCCAGGCCAACAAATACAAACTTGAAAAGAAGCACATTCTCCTATTGTCTAACAAAATCCTACACATGCATCTTTTCTAAGCTGCTTTGTATTCTTTTTAATTCAAAGACAGGGTATAAATCATCAACAAAAATAAGCATTAAAATGAATGGTACTTTTAAGCGCTTAATATAAGCTGGATCTTGTCCACTGCTGTCATCAGTGGACAAGATATGTCTACAGTATGTCTATGCATATTCAATCTGAAATCAATCCCACAGCCCTAAACACTTATTGTACATAATATCACAAAGTTAAGCTACAATCCTACACAAACCTATTTAGAAGTAAACGGGCTGAACACAATAATTCAATTAAATTTAATGAGAATAGTTCTGTAAATATGTTAATACTTTCTGCTGTTAAACATTTTACACTGGACTGTTGGTGGATTTTTTTTCCACACAAAATCAGATCAAATAAAGCAAAAAGCATTAAAAATATATTGTCTAATTATCAGTAGGATGCAATAACTGAAACGCTAGACTTTCAAACATTTTTTATCCATAAAGTTGTTGGATACTTTTCATTCAGTCTCTGTTGCTTAGGCTAACTAAATTGAAAGGGTTACAAAAATATGAGGTGGCACAAAGACCCAAGTGTGATGTCTTGATGTCTTTGCAGAAGGAATAGAATTAATACTAATATTAACTTTCTCATTATGGAACGAGAGGGAATTTTGGTTATTAGATCTGGAGCAGAATAGGATTGCAACCATAGCCTGAAGTTCTTAGTTTCCTCCAAATATGGTAACCAAAATATTCCAGTTTGAATATAACTGGAAAGGACTTTTAATTAGCCAAGAAGTGTTGAATCATAATACAACATAGAAATTGGAGAAAGAGAAATGATGGAATGAAGACACTGGATGTGGGTAGAAGAAAAATTAATATCTTGACTTAAAAAGCTATTGTGTTTCATTTGTTATAAAATCCTTAGATTTCTATTTGTCAACTTTCCTAATTAATATCCAATGGGCTTTCAATACTGTATGGATGTAATTTAACTGAGTGGTATGAACAGGAGTTTGGAATAATGCTCTTTCATATTTGCAAGGTCACATTTGACACTATAATCCAATAATACACCAGCCCCCAAATATAAAATACACTGATTCTGTCCAGTAATTTTGAAGGGTCCATTAGCCTAACTTAAGATTTGATTCTGACCATGTGGGATTCAACAATATATTTCTTTATTTTATGAGTAAGAGCTGTTCTCCACTTTTCATTACGTCTGTAATGTAATTCCAAAATGAAGCACAAAATAGGATTAAAAGCCATACAATTACATTATCATAAATTCAAGAAACAAAAACAGCATGAATTATGGCAGCACTGACTCAATTAAAAGGTGTATCAAAGGCTTACAAGCTATAAATGCCACAGCACCAAAGTGCTGCGTCTGGATTTGAAATAAAAAAATGCAGTGATAGCAAAAGTCTATCCTAAGGCTGAAGATTGGCACTATCTTCAACGAGAGCACTTTTAGTGGGGATTGAAGGGATGACCTCTTACATGATTCTAAAGGCATTATTGCAAACCCCTATTCATACCTCTCACTGGGTCAGTCATTAAATTACATCTATACAGTATTGAAAGCCCACTGGATATTAATTAGAAAGGTTGGCCAAGTCAAAGGCACATGGCAAGCTTGAACAACTAAGAAGTAGCTTCTCTTTAGCTTGCAGATCAATGTTCTACATGACCTAGAAGAAAAAGAGCTACCATCAAATTAGACACTTAAGCAATGAGTGATTAAGGCTTGTTTGAAAAATAATGGATTGATTTGTAAGGCTGTTCTTGCTGGAAGCACAGAGGTAAACCCAATGAAAAGATGCATATTTTATTCTACATATACAAATACAAATACTTTAATGACCAAGTATAAAATATACACAAGGAATTTGTCTTTGGTGACGAATATGGGACCTCTACAGCAGCTAATGGGCACAAAATAAAGATGTGTGCCATGACAGATAAATTCGTAGAATGTACAGATCCACCCTCCGCCCCTCAAACGAGAAAACAAAAAAATTCACATCAGAATACTTGATATATAAAGAGTAGGATACAATAGGAACCTCTTAGGATATAGACCTCCTAAAGCAAGGCCATAAAAAAGAAAAGTTTAGAAGACAAAATGAACAAGAACCGAGGAGCAGTAGAAAGCCAGATATGAAAAGGAACTTTTCCCAAAAGCAGAAAGTTGACTTTGAAGAATTAAGGAGATAAATCGTAAGGAGAAATGGGTCAAATCTGAAGGGTAGAAGAAAGATGTTGGCGATAAAGTAATGAAAGCATAGTCGGTTGATTTTATTACTGAAAAATTGGACGAAGTCCTGAGAAAAGAGAGACATGGGAATGAAGGATGGATCAGAAAATGAAAGAGAAAAGACAACCAAAGGAGAAATACATCTTGGCCCATACTGTAATACAATTTTGCTGTAATGCCTTAAAAAGTGTGGGAAGAACTCTGAAGTCTGTACACCTTCCCCATTAAATGGGTGCTCCCATCCAACTTTCCCATACAGATAATCAGAGCTGTCAACTGCCAGGAAACTGCTTATCTATTGAGATAGGAAGAAATTAACATGAAGGACCAAACTTGGAAAGTGAGCAACCATTCCAAAGTTTCTGTGTCTTGATACAGGATCTTTCTCCACCTTGCCAGCCTTTTCCTATAGGATGGAAGAGTTGAAAAATATTTCACTTTAAACTAATATCTAGCATTGTGGATTGAAACAAATATGTACTATGCCAAAAAGTCAGCATCTTATTACTGGGACATTAATATGCATCTCTCCAGATGTTGCTGATCTACAGCTTTCAGCATGCCCCACCACTGGCCATCCAGGCTGGCCCTGCTGACTGTGGTGGCTCAGGAACATTTGGAAGGCCACACATTGTGCAAGCACGCAAAAGACAAACACACTGAGAAAATGCTTGTGACTTCTCATTTGGCTGAACTGCTGTTTCTTTCCAAAAAGAAACAAAATGTAAATTTGTTCAGCATTTCTCAGTCTTGTACCTTGTATCACCCATAGCTAAAGTGACTAAGAATCAGGGACGATGGGAGCTGAAGTCTAACACAGCTGGATGGCATCAGGGTGGGAGAGGCTGTCCTAGATCTTAGTTAAGAAACAGAACCAAAGAGATGACCGTATTAGTCTCATAGCCTTACTCATGTCCACTGTTGGTGGTCTGTCATCTGGAATGATTTTGCTACTTGGAAGCAGTACCTTGAGTGTTGGAAAAAAACAACAGTATATAAGTTATCCAGGACTACTAATATTTGGGAAAAATAACTATTTTTCTTGAGCAATTTAGAAGGGCAGAAGCAAAAATAAAAATACGAAGGCAAAGAGTTGTTTCAAGGAAAGGCACTGCCTAATACTTATAGCAAAGTGCAGATAACATCTTAGACTGTCCAACAGCCAACCTAAATATTTGAATAGTCCTTGAGATTATCCAGGATAAGCAGGAAGATATTTTGGGTTTGGTCAGGGCTATCCAACAGGCAAAATATTCAAATACCACACAGGGAAATCAATTTCAAGACAAGTTAAATTTCAACTACAGCAATTTATTAAAAATCTAGCCACCAATTATGCAGCATATTTTATGTATAACTGACTGTATTGGTTAATGTGCATAAATTCCAGTAATTGTGTATAATTGATGCATGCATGGGGCAGGATTTTTTGGCACCAAATACACGCTCATCCAAAATGAACAAAGCAAGCTTTGCAGCCAAAAACCTAAACATATTTCTTAGAAAATGTTCAGTATTCATAATTACACTAGCACACCCTACAATAATGGTACTTCAATAAAACGAGTAGCACACTATTATAGTGCAAGTATGAAACAGGGGCTGTAGAGATACTTCGGGGGCAAATCAATGTCCCTTTTTTTCTTCCAGCTATTGAATAATATAGGGGTATGTGGAATTGCAAGATTTTCCATCTGCGTATACCTACAAGGTTGCATTTAAAGGGTTTTATACAGCTCTACTTAGAAATATAAGTATGTTCCTGCCAGACCAAAGCCGAATATAATGAACTATGAGTGCAGAACATGAATCTATGTGCAGCATTGCTGCAGCAGAACAGACTTCAAGTTGTTCCCAATAATATTTTACTTGTCTCCCATTTCAAACTAACAGTAAGTCTTTTAAGATACCAAGGGCCTTTGAAAAGACATATAAGCAGCAGCAGCATTATTTTTAATGGGTTTACATCCCAGCTCTGGAATGAATGACCAGACTACATATGTAGAAGTAGTCCTCCATTCTATCCTCAGAGAAAATTATGGTTTTGGATAACATACTTAATATTGTAGCAGAAAGGAAACAAATGTTGTGTTGTAAAGATAGAAAAGATACAACCAAAAGCTACAAAAAACCAACTGTGTGGGGCAGCCAAGGGTAAAGATGAGCTGCGAGTTCTTTTTTTCCTGCAAATCATGTTTATTTTTGTTTAATTTTATTTTCTGAGGCACCAAGTTTCTCAGGGATAAGGTCACTGGCAGAGTTCACATAACACCGTATATTTTCACTAAATCAAATCTGACACATTGAAATAAACGAGTGGAATCTTGAAAAGGTTTTAAGTCCCACTGATTTTCAAAAGCTTTCCTCTGAATATAATCGAGGCCTGATTCACACATCACTCTAACCCACAATGTGGTTGGTTTGATTTTGCCTGAATGTGAGCACAGCAGTTGTGGTTTGTGGAGGAAGCGTTATGGCTTACTGTGTTACCTCAACCCAGCCAAATGTGTACATGTGGCGGAACAGGGTTCAGTAAAGTATAGCTAGGCCCTATGGCTTAGACCAGGGGTCCTCAAACTCTTCAGCTCTGTATTTATCTGAAAGGGAACCTACTCCAAATTGAAGACAATCCCTCCCCCCAAAAAGGGAGCATTTGATAGAGAAAATGCCTCCATTGCTGTATTTTCAGCATGTAAGACAGTCCTCCCAGTTTAACAGTCAATTACTCGGGAAAGACCTAGCCTTCTACACAGATAATGACAATGGCTTCCATGCCATGGCTGTGTCTCTCAGCTTCCACAGTGTCCCCTCTGTCAGCTGAAGAGCCCTGGAGTATAGAAGACATAGCCTTTGAAGTAAAGAGTGGTCTCAGCAAGGAAAGGTGACAGAAGAAGGCAACAGATGAAAGCCGAAGGCAGACTCTGAAGAAGCTCAACGAAGTGGAGAGTTGTGCTAAAGCGCGAGTGATCTAATTGACTTGGGATTTCATTTGGAACTGAACTGTTGAGTCTGATGGGTCAGTTCAGATCTTAACAATCTGTCACAGGAGTCTGGCAGCAAACTAGGAAGGTCTAAAGGAGGTGCCACAGAGGTGGTTGTAAACAGCCCACACAGAGAAGCAGCAGGTGGAAAGTGCTTCCTAATTCATCTGCAAAAGCAGCATGTTGGGGGAAGAAAATCTATTTTTCCTCCAAACAGTGACCAAAACCAAAAAATATATATTGCATTTTAAAGGATGTGCTTTCCTTGCTGGACCTCAAAAGATCCGATGGGCCTTGGCCACTTTTGGAAACTGTAATCTAACATGACCATCATTCTCACATATCATACTATGTTTGAGGGAAAGAGTGGTTGCAGTGAGCAGAATTACCCAGAATCAGGATGGCTGGGTGAGGAAAAAGGACAACTCTCCCTCTACCATTTACACAGATTTGGGGTCTATAAATTTCTGCATTACTCACACTGTGCTACCCAGGTGCTTTAAGTGCCCATGATACAATTCCCACCAATTTCATGTAAAGATCAATGTATTTGGGGGAGGACCTGTGTTAGGAATAAATTCCCACAGCACATTACACACTTCCCAGGTTAATTTTAGATCATTTGCCAAGATTAACAGAGCCTCTTTAGTGCTGTTTTCTTTGCCATTATATCTCTATTCCACATTTAGCGCAATTATCTATAGCTTCTGGACTACGCATTGCCGGTCTAATTATAAGAAACATGGTTTGTTATTTTCCAGACTCCCTGCTTCATCCATTACTAACTCCCTTTGTAATTTCACTTTTCTAAAAATTCATCAAGCTCAAAATAAACCAGTACTGCAAAACAATAAATGTGGAAAGTGATACATTCCATGGCTACAAATTACTCAGTGTTAACTGTATTTAGGGATTTCTCTAAGACGTTTTTGTGAATATTAACAATTTTCCATTAAAAAAATACAGTATGAGAGTTAGTTCAGGGTGTTTCTGTCTCTTACACTTCCCTATGACTTGCGGTAGGTGATTGTAAGAAATTCTTTTGTAAAATATTTGGATTGATACAGAAAATAATTTGGTCTTCATTTCAAAGGAAACCAACATAATTTCCACTTCCTGAATTAACATACATTTGAGAAAACAGTTACTCTTTTCATTCTCTAAAATTGGTGATGAATTTTTTTTTGGCTTTTAAAAACATCCCAAATTGTGTCTAAAATACATTATGTTATTAACATCATTATCCAAGTATGTAGATCTTTGCTCAACTCTCCTTCCAACCCCCCAATCCCTCACAGATCAATGCAGAAATGGAATGGATTTATGAATGAACACAGACAAAATTAATCTGAGTCATCTCTCTGTAAAAGGACATTTTTATGTGTAGTTAACACAGAACACAATTCCCTGGAATACTCGAGTGCATGAGTCTCATTAGCACACATTTTCTCATTTTTCATTCTTTCAGAGGGACTTGAAAAGGAGAACATAATGGATTATGTTCCAGGGGTCATATATGGCTCTGAGCATTATGCTCAGAGATTCTTAATTTGTGCCCACCTATGCAAACTGAGACAACCTCCTCTTCAGATAGGGATACATTTAACTGGGATGTCATTTTATTCTTTGTAGCTGTGCATTAATCTAAGCACAATATAGGTAGTCCTTGTTTAGTGACATTTGGGACTTGCAACTCGGTCATTAAGTGAAGCAGTTGCTAAGTGAAACCGCAATTGTGCTTATGATCTTACTTCAACTTTCCTTTGCTTTACAGATCTGCGACCATCATCAATGTGTGGTCATAAAGTTACTTTTTCATTACAGTCGCTAAATGAGGCAGTCGCTAAACAAGGACTACCTGTAATGGCCTTGGCTTAGACACAGAGACAATCAACACAGCACCAGTCCAACACACCAACAAGCATAGAGATCCCAGCATTTTCCCAAATGGATAAAAGGATCACCCTCATCTTCATATTCAGCAGACAAACCTGATCATCATAGCGGTAAGTAAGGAACTGCTCTCCTGTGGTGTCTTCTAAAAAGCTTCCTTGTGGGGAAAGTACAAATTCGGGCAAGAAGTAGGCATCTTGTAACTGCTCTGCTCTTGTCTGTAAAAGAATACAAGATAGTATGTTACAGCTTCAAAAGAAAGAGACGTCCAAACCATTCACACCGTATACATTCCTCATTGCAACATGGAACTAGGAAATAAATGAAGTATTTTCTCCTTCACTGACTACATTACTGAATACACACACTGGTCCAGTGCAGACCATAATACACGCCTCACTTTTAACTGAAAGCTAGTCATGGAAATGAACACATAGTCCTTCTCTACAAGCTTTTCCCTTCTCTTTCAATAACTGGCTGATATACTTGCTTTGAATTTGGCTTAATATGTTCTGTGAACCTAATTACCATGGTGTATAAAGCATAGTTTATGACTGAGCAAAATTTAAGAACCAGACAACTGGGTTTATTCAACCAACCATGGTTTATAAAATCATGGCTTAGTGTAACATACAGTTCCAGTCAATTAAATACTTAGTTGGTCTCATCACTGACCAGGATTAAGGCAGACTAAACCCTAGATGGGATCACCACAATTCTTCACTTAATTTGTGGGGAAGATTTTACCTAATTTACGAGGGGATAGACAATGTGGGACTCCTTGCACCACTAAAGAACAATTGGACCAGGTGAGTTCCCATCTGCATTTGGAAAGGGAACAGTCAAGAACCAGATTCAGATCCACCTGACAGTGTCCTCACTGAAAGCCAGTTCAGTTGGCAGAGATATTTGAAGAATCAGAATTGATTCCTTCCAACAAACGACCTAAGCTGGATGAAATTTCCCTCTACTTCCACTGCAGTCTTGATCCAAACTGCTCCACAGCAGCTGCAGAGATGCTGAAGAGAAAGGAATGAATGAGGCTTCTCAGTAGCTTAACTGGATCACTACAGAACCCAAGATAAAATGTAACTGTTCTATGCCTAACATTAAGTCACACTGGAATTTATCAATCCATCAAGAATTATGGTTGTTTAATGCATGGGGGTAAGAGTAGCCAAAGGAATAATTATACAATATTGTAAGGATAAATCTATAGCTGACTTTGCAGTAGTAGATTGTCTATATATGCTAATTTTTAACATTTGAATTATTTTTCTTTTGACAGGCCAGCAATCCGTTTAAATATTTTTGAAGTTGCTTTATTACAAAAATTCCAAACTCCACCCCTTTTTACATTTTAAGTTTACACATTTATCTTAATAAAACTAAATGTTAAATATATTAGATGATTTTTCAATATGTGTATAAATACATATTTATATGCCATTTTGATATTTATTTTTCTTGATTGCATTGTATTACACTGTTACTATTCTTGTTGTTATTTGCTTGTTTAATAAAGTACACACTCCAAAAAGCTTTCTCCCATTGAGTGCAAGCAATTAATATCCCATTGAAGCCAATATGGCAGAATTCCTATAAATTTTATTACCTTTGGTTTCTATTCCACTACAGCAATCTGTATTAAGGCCAGAAGCATGGAAAAATTCAACCCAAGAGGTTAACTGTTAGAATGGAAACACTTCTGCAATCTTTACTGGCTTGAATATTAAGCACCCAATAAATTTTGGGAAGAGAGAGAGAAAGAAAGCAAACAGATTCAGTTTTATAATAATAGCAACCTACTAAATGCTATTAAGAGTAGAATAACATTTGAGGCAAATGCAAGTATATAGCATCCAAAAACTTCAAGTATATAAATTTTGTCTGAACACAGACCTTTCCTTTCCAATACATAATACATTCCAACATGGGAGGGATTTCTACAACTTGCAATAAAACTACCCTTGGGGGGGAAAAATGCTATTTTTTTCATCTCAACATACTGGATCAAATCAGACAGCAGTCAATTCCCTATACAACATTATGAAAAACTATGGTATTCTCAATTCCTAAAAATAATTTGCAAGGATATTTTACATCTTGCTTAAAATAATGGAACAATATCAACATTCTGTCAATGCAAATCAGAAGAGTCCATATAACACACTTTAAGATATCTGTGCCTGTTCTACAGTCATTCTAAATCTGAAGACAGATAAAGCATATTGTTTATTTTAACTATTTTTCATTTCTGTGCTAGTCTTCCATAAAAATTTTAGTGGGGAGGGGCTCTCTCAGACAAAATGCTTTTAAGAAACATTTAAAATGAGAATGAAAACAGACTATTAAAAACAGCAGCTGCAAAACAATCAAAGCTTAAGAAAATAAAAGAGCAAGCACATGGTGCTAAAACAACAAACACCAGGCGAGCTTTGCTGGGCAGAGAATTCTGTCATTATAAAACTGGCTTTGTAATTAATGCAATCAGAGTAAATGCCAATTCCTGAAACCCATCAACTAGCAACTTGCTTATCCATCAATCTTAATCTTTTGCATTAGGGGTACTGCTTAAAAAAAATGGGTTTAAGCTAAAAATGAGTTTGCATACATACTAATTTATCATTTAAAATGTAAAAACAGATTCCATTTTTAAACCAATGGTAAACTCTGCTAATGACTGGAATGTAGACTAGTAGATTCTGTCATGGACAACCCGTAATTGCTGCTGGGTTTTCTTTTTCTTATTCAAATTTCCTGTAACATTAAAAAAAAAACACCTCTTCTTAAAATGTTGTTTCTATCTTCTCTCTACAATTCTGGCAAAGAACATAAACAGGAAAACATCAGAGGCCTTATGAGTAAAATGGAGTTAATGTTCCCTGCTAGGATTTCCATGGAGCATGTGAGAATAAGAGAAAATAGAAAAAGATGGGTATTAGTGCCGACAGTGGGAGCTGGGGAATACAGCCAGTTAGGAGGAGAGATGACTAATGCCCCTGTTGAAAGACAAAACCACAGAGAAGCGCCCAGCAGCTTTCCTACAGGAGTAATCCTGGAGCCCTTTTTATCCTTTGCTAGTGACCCAAACAGCCGGAGCAGAAAGCAACAAGTACAATTTACTGAAGTTATTCCACAAGGAAATATATATGCTCAATCCATCTTTGAAGGATGGACTGTAACACAAAAAAGAAATAAAATATAAAGAAGACGAAGGTCATATGTGGAAAGATGCAATCAGAGTTTAGATTTGTGGACTACTGAACAAGAGATGCTTGAGAAATTGTAAAGTCAAGTCTCCTTCAAGTGAAGCTGGACTCTTGGTAACTTACATGGACACATCCATGCTGTTTTCTTGCATTAATACAGAAATAGTTTAGCACTGTCTTCTGGGATTTTTTAAAAGTAACAAACTGCTGCCTTTTATGATGCCCCAACTCATATGCCTACAAGTGGACTCCAGTTTAAAATTACTCAAGATTCTATTCACCAACAAAAATGTCAGGAAACATAAAACATAGGTTGGTAGGCTGACCATTCCAGGATCTGAGCTCTACTCTAATTCTCAGATCTTTGCAATGTTTTCCATCTGTATTTTACAAGGACCCAGGTAAACCAAGTACCATCGCTATCACCCTTGGAACTCTGGCCAAATTACTAATGTGGTTGATATTCTGCATCCTGGTCATTAATAGAAAATTCTTATAATGTTTTAATTCAACTGCATTTGCCACCTCCCGTGGTATGTAAGACTCTAGCTGGGGTGTAGAAGATGCTTGATGAAAATATAGGAAAAAAATCTTAAATTGATAGACCCACCCTACCGTTAAAAAAAAACAAAAAACTGGCAGATTATTTCACAAGAGACTGACCAATATATTCAAAGACTTATTTATTAACTCATTTGAAAGAGCAGCTAGATATTTATAAACCAGGTAATGGAAAAGAAAAGAAATCTCCCACCTGGGAGAATAGTTTATTACAGGATTAGACTGTTGGAGCGTGGTATCTTTAGGTAAAACAACTTTGGTAGACTATAAATGGGTTTAAGCAGGAATGCAAACCTTTGGGGAATTACTTGAGTAATAAGCCTGTTACTGGCAATGCAAACTCCAGTTAAAGAGCAATCCACTTCCTTTAACATGGGATGAAAGTATAAACCGGATTTCCAGTAGTTGGTACAAGAGATTATTTTAAAAGTCAGTTTGTAGCTGATTCTCTTTTATGTTTTAACTTAGATAAATGTTTTAAAATCTGAACAGAAGATAAAAGGCTTTTATGTGTAACAATTGTACTATGATTTTAATAATATAGAACATACACGCTTATTTATTTTTTTTAATCTGCGCTCAGTCGTTACCAACTCTGCAGTGACTGCTTGGATGAGTCCTTGCAGTTTTCAAGGCAAGGTGTTTTGGAAGTGGTTTGCCAGAGCCTCCTTCCTAGAGCAGAGCCCGGCTGGCGAGTGCAGGAGGCGGGGTTTCCATTGCTTTGCACCCTTTTTGGGCAAGCACGGTTTTTCGCGCTTACCGGCAACTGCTCCCAACTCCTTTTGCAAGGCGCCGCCAGCATTTTTCCTCCCACCGGAGTGAGAGGACCCATTTATCTACTCACATGAGTTTTCGAACTGTTGGGTTGACAGGAACCGGGGAGGAAACAGGAGCTCACCCTGTTAACGCGAAGGCTGGACTCGAACCACTGAAGCGTCGACCATTTCTGGCCGGCAACTTTCAACGTCATTAAGCCGCTGCACCACCGCGTCCCCCTACACGCTTATTATTTAATGCAAATGTGGTGATTCTATTTAAATATAAATTAGAACAAATTCATGCCAATGGTTAATATGGCATATCATATTCCTGTTCTTTACAAAACTCACAGGTGCAGCATGTGGTTTCTCCAATTAGCAAATTCTGAAAAGCCCCAGCCAAATAGTCCTGATCTTATTCGGTTACCTGGACCACTGGTCCCATTTGGCTTAAGCATTAGAAATGGCTCAACTATGTACTTAACCATGCAAGCACTCAACGAGAACTTTCTAGCCTTGTGTGGTGAGTCTGGCAGCTATATCTTCTCAGGAGAAGACTTTCCAGATCTGCCTTAGGTCCACCACTAAGGCTAACCGTTGGCTTCTTCTACCTGGGGGTGGGGGTTGTTCTGTCTTCTAGTTTCTTCTCTGGTCCTATCTTTAGCTCTTCACTGGTTTTCAGTCTTGGCTCTCAGTTCCAGATTCTCTCTTCATACAGCCACCCACAGTTTAATTCCAACTTTGTCAATTTTCTGCATTGCTTAAGTGGTCTCATGGGTAACAAATCAACTGGTAAAACAACTACTATCTGTATTCTTGGGGAGGAAAGGTTATTTAATTTTTAAATTAATTTTTCAAAAAGCACAATACTTCTGCTCATTAAAAAAAGGGGGGGTACACTAGTACTCCTACAGCAAAACTAGCTCTTCCTAAAGGATTAAGGGTAAACCTAGGCAGATAAATAACAGAAAATATTGTGAAAGGTGGGTGGGTGGGTAGAGTCCCAAGCCAGCTGAAGATTTTCTGTTTAGGTTCAGCACTTAAGCCCATCCCCACCCAGGGGAAGACACGCTAAACACACAAGCTCAGATTTTCTCTGCAGCAACACAGCCAGAAGGTCCAACCCTTAAGTGGATTCGCTCAATCCACCCACGGAATTCTGCTTGGCTGCACTGCTCACCAACCCCAAATGACCCCCTGGAGCTGTACGTAAGGCCTCAGCTGCAAATGCGGGGTTGCTAGTTCAACATCATAGCAACTTTCACTTCAGTAAAAGCCAAATACTAGGCATCTCTGTTCTGCTTACTGCCTTCAAAAACCTAATCTCTTCCTCTTGCCTCCTTCTTGCTCTTTTGCCTCCAGATCAAGCTTCCATTCAGCCACTGCCTGACTCTAATCATGGGCCTAGTTCCAACCTCCTGAGTTTGCATTTTCTCATAAGAAGAATGTGGGTATCCATAGTCTTTACACATTTTGACTGCTATCCCCAGTAAATACGGCTCTTTATGAAAGCAGTCATACTATCCTTCCTAAGTTAAACATCTATACTGGTTGCATCTTACACTGGCAATGTGGCCAAATGCAAACATGTTACAATGATGGATAATTTATCTTCTTTAAATTAACAATAATTCTTCATGGGTTAAAGAGAAAGTCCTACTTTTGTTCCCTGCAGTATATGGGCACCAGATGATTGACCCCAAATCAACCAATTCAGACAGAATTGGATCCACACCATATTTGGCTCCTTCGTCCTTTGACTTGTCCTGAAATTACCGGAAGTAAGGTACATAGAGCTTTGAGACAAGCAAATAGATTGCTGCATAACACAAGAATTTAGAGAGACTGACCAAGGGGAACCGAGTAACTCCAAGAACTAGATGATGCCAAAATTTGGGGGAGGCTCTAGAATTAATTGCCCAGCTCCAAAAAACACAGGCTGTTTCCTGATTAGATGAATGCATTTGACATTCCTCCATGTACCCCGCCCCTTTCACAGGCACTTTTTTCTTGTTCCTTAAAAATACTTTTCTCTGTGGATCTCCTACAAGTGCTTCCAGTATTCAGTCCAGGAATTTTTCATGTTCCACAATAACTCAAGAAGCTTAGCATTAATATGCTTTTGTGCAGCTAGAATAACAGACTGCCTATGTTATAGGTATTTCTCAGGAAGGAAAACAAGCCTAGCACAGACTCCAAAGACCACTGCCATATCTGGCTTGGTTTTCTATAGGTGGTAACACAAGCTTTCTGGACGCTCCTTCCCCCAAATTCCCAACATCATACTCATTTTTCCTTCTTCATTCTCTCTAGGTCCCTTAAACTGGAACACCTATGAAGTTGTATAGCCTCTGGCTTCTATACTAACTAGTTCAATGACCTTAAGAAGCAAAACCTCTTGTGGTCTCTTCCTATAGGAGATTCTGGGCACTTGGCAGGTAGAGACGACTTGCTAGGCCTGAGTTTTCCTTCTAATCAATAACAGGCTGCCACGGAATGAAGCAGAGATGTGGTTCAACAACTGGCTAGAAATCAGCAGAGGAAGCAAAAGACTTTCCTGTATCAGAAGGTCCAAGAGAAAAGCAAGGATCTGGGTCTGAGTCAGCCCTAGAGTATAAGGCAAGGAGCCTAATAAGAGAATGCAAGGTGAAGACTTGGTTTCCAGTTCTATGTCACTTCCAAATGGCAAGTTTCACATTTCAGGATTTAAGCCTATGCCCTAACCTAACCCAACCTGGGGTTGCATCTAGTCATCTCAAAGTACTGACATATTATACTTGGAAACCACAAGGATTCTGAGTAGAGAATCTCCCAAGGAGTCCTTTCCTGCAGTCTTGCATTTTTTGGTGTCACTTCCACAGACTTAGAGAAGGCTCAGAGAAGCTTGATCAGGATCTGGGGCTGCCAATTCCTCACAACATGCCTTGATAGGAGCTTGCCTCTGGCCCCCATTGTTTTACAAGGCCTCTTCCTGGCTCTTCCTTGTCCTCTAAAATAATTATCTGACAAGGCCATAATAGACTACCATAAAGACCATGTCCCACAGCATGAGTTCACTATCCATCTTGAATTGATCCACTATTCATAGAAAAGGCTTCTCCTGCTTTCTTGCTCTGGGTAGTACAATCATATCTGCAGTAAGTTATGCAGTAGCTTTTTAAGTACAGCAGCGGTGGGGAAGGGCAAAAGAAGAAGCATCCATAACAATCAAGAAACCACATCCTCTAAGAAAGGCTGCCACATGGAGGGCTTTTTAGAACCAAAGAAAAACCAACAATGGTATGAGGTATGTTAATTCTAGAATTCAGGATCATCCAATGGAACTGACAGATGACACAAAAACCTTTATCATAGTGCATATAGTTAAATGATAGATAACACTGCCATAAAATGTGGTGATGGCCACCCACCTCAAGGCTTCTGAAAAGGGCTTAGATAATATCATGGAGCACAGAGACAACCCACCTGTTGACCATCTCCAGGATCCAAAGAATATCACACACTGGAGAACACAAGCAAGAAGCTGCTAATGCTTTTACAACCTAGCTGGCTACACTGGAAACACAGTGCCAGACAAGATGGGCCTTTGGTCCAACTTAGCCTGGTGCTTTATGTCTTTACATTTGCATCACGTGGAAAAAATTTGATTCCTTTCAGTGTTGTTATTAACTATTTGGGGAATAAGAAATTCCTGCAGCTACAGGGTAAGGCTTGAAAGAATAATACCAGAGGAGCTGAAAGATAATTATGGAAACCAGTTAGGTTCTGCTGAAGAAAGCAGTAAGTTCACCTGATGAAAAGGGGGAAAGTCTTTTTTGGGACTGGTGAACAGGATAAATAAATTAAGAATGAAAAATTCAAAAAGAGAGTGAATCACCTTTTTATCTGCTTGCACATACAAGTTTGTCAGATTAATATGTATACTACAAGTCCAGTCAGATATCCCCACATGTATGTCTTGATGGATTCTTTATATCTGAAATGCCTGGAGGGGGCCAAAGATTGCCATTACATGCTTCTAGCCCAAGAGGAGAAATATAGCTGCTGAACAGGTTGGTTTTGGCATTTGCAAAATTTTGACACAGGGCTAAAGGCAGCTGCCCTACTTTAAGGCAGCAGGTAGCAGATAATAAGAACTGAAAGACAATTGGTATACGAAGCATTCCTAGAAGAAATATCTCCTCTGATAGAACAGTCTTAATTCACTGCTCTCTAAACCTTCTTCCTTTTTCCATAATGCTGTAACTTTTGGCTCTCTGGTCCGCAATCCCATTTCCCCTTTTAGCATAACTCCAAAATGGCAACTCTTGTTATTTAACATTATTAAGCAGCAAATAAATTAATAAGAAGATACCAATACAGTCAATGTTACAAATATCCAGCATTTCCCTTCTTTTTAGACCTACCTGGACCAACATGAAGCCTGTGCCCCCAAATCTGCACAAATGCCAAATTTGGGGGGCATTCCAAACTATATCCATAATAGAGTACAGGGCAAGTTTCAGTTGCAAGAATTTGGGGTGCACTGTGTTAAGGACTCAGTAAATTTCAAGGAGATTTTTACTGCTCTGACTCTGCCATTCCCAGGCCACAAGTATGGCTTAGATTCACAAGTTTATGTTTTACTATTTATTTTAAGCTCAATTTACAACAAAAGTGAGATAGAAATCATGAAAATGGATAATTGAAAAGTATGCTTCTGAATGTCAGTTGCTGGGGAACAGAGAATGGAACAACCTACAGATATCCAGTTGTACAGCATAAGAGAAAGGGATGCTGAATTTGAGATTTCTTGGTTGGGATGGAACAACACTTTTCTTAAATTCTTACGAAAACCTGACATCAAAAGTCTGTACTGTTTTTTAAGAAGTGATTTCAGAAGAGCAATACAAGGGTTCAGACTACCGTTGCTAGTTATACTGCTCTATGGCTCTCATGATACTTGAAATTATGCTGTAAGATCTAAGTAGAAACTAACTATATCAGCAAACTACAGGCTGACCATAAGAGCTCATGCCAGTTTCAGCAAAATAAATTCCTTGCAAGTTTCAGAATTGCTGTAAACTTCACAAAGCAAAATGCATGAAGCACTTTGAACAAAGGATGAAACAAATGCTGTACAGTATGCTTATTAACAAAAGAGATTCCCAATTTCATAAGGCTACCACACCAAACAATGTATCAGTGCGCAGGAAGCTGCCATATGCTTTATTCCCAAGAAGTCAACAGGAGTCAGAATTCTAATTCTAAAACAGGCTCCAATTAGAGCATACATAATTAAGCCAGATAGAAAAAGGAGGCCCTAGCTGCGACTGAATTGAATTCCTAACTTGACTTGTTTGAGGAGCACTACATATGACTTCAATGGGTCTTTTGCTGATTGAGTGGATCAAGAATCACAGCCTTCAGAATTGCAGCTTTAATCCCACTAAAATCAGTGGCTAATGCTAAGTAGGTATGTCAAGTTAAGTGGTTTGGACCCTGCTCAGAATCCTGAAGAGCTTTCTTTGTTTGTGTCTAATTAAGCAAAAATATTTAGAATGAAGTTCCTCCATTAGGATTTCTAAATCCACCCTGAAAAAGAACCATGAATGGATCTGCCAAAATCACTATTAGGCCAATTTTAACATACAGCTCTAGAAGTTACATTAGTTAACACTTAAAACTCAATTAGAGTTAATTTTGGCTAATGCTTATAAACAAGACTTCTGCTCTTGGCTGTCTTGAGTGAAGAGCCTTTAGCTACACTGGAGCAATAACTTTAACTGTGTGTTGTTAAAAATGAAAGTGTCTCATAAGCTCAAAAAAGAACCAGCCACAGTGTAGCCTAAGTGCTCTTTCTCTCCTTCTGAATTTGCCTTTTTCCAGCACACCTCTACTTGGAGTAAGCAATTTGAATATGGTTGGATATCACTGGCATGGGGGCACTTCTATACCGTCAGCATATCTGCCCCCCAAAAAACATATTTGCCCTCAACATCATCTCAGGACAGCTCTCAATCGTTCCCATGCAGCCATACCAAGAACTCAGTCTGCCTGTTCTTGTCTCATCACGTTGCCCACCCCCAGCAAATCTGGCTGCACTCTGCTCAACTGTCCTAAAGTCTATGCGTGAGACTACAGTGGTTTACCCAGCTTTGAGAGTGAGAGTGGGGACAAACGGAGGAATTTTCCTCAATGGGAAAACTGCCCATACTCAATGCATACACAGCTCAAGATCTGAAGCAATTTGAGATTTGGGGCAGCAGAGAATTGGTTTGAAGAGAAGACCAGTGTGGAGACAAAAAACGTGAAAGTGACATTTTTTTTGACATTATCAGCACAAACAGAGAACAAAAAGAGTTGTCTTCACATCTAATGGTCTGCCTGCCTCTCAGATTGCATTGGAGGTATCTCCAACATCAAGAGACAGAGATCAAGTTAAACCAGGACAACAACTTAACGAATCAAGTGTTCAGACTCTTACTGAGGACAGGTGATTCTCATCCTTCCATTAGTTAAAAAAAAGTTTGCAAGTTTTAAAAAATCATGTTTGGGGTGCTTTTTTTGTCCCAATGTTATCATTAGAAAACTGGCCTAAGCAAATCCTTCTGTGTAAAAGTGCAAGATCTCCATACAGTAATTTAAAGAAGTGGGGAAAGCTTGTCAAAAATCAGAGAGAGAGAGAAAAAGCTAAAGTTTCCAAGAAAACTATTCAAAAACCACATCCCATGAGGGACTGTATCCTGATGGCTATGAGGCAACGAAGGAGCAGCTATCCAGCTTTGTTATGTAATCCCTTCACATTCCTATTGCATCCTTCAACTTTCAGGCCAACTTAACACAAAATGCATGGAGCAACAAAGGCAACCTTCATAAAATAGAAAAAACAATTAAGACTAGTAGTGAAATGTCTAAGATGATTTACATGAAGCTTTTTCAAAAAAGCACTGAATTGCTAAATATGACAATGCAGAGCAACCGTCCCCCAGTGGCATGCCCTTCAGATGCCCTGAGAGCACCAGCCTGGGGAAGCCTGGGGTAGGAGTTGTATTTATCAGGAGGAAGAACTCTCTTCTGCAACACTTCCTTTATAATCACTTCACACCAGTTTACATATTTCTCCATGCAACAACTGACTACACACCCATGGCTACATATTAAGTGCCTCCATGTGCTTATCGAAAGAACAGATATCTGGTGCTTGGTTAGGAAAAGAGAAGACAGTTTTGAAGGAAGCCCATGAACTGAGAAACAGCGATGTATGAATTCTCTTGACAATTCCTTTAGATAGTCTGGCGTAGCACACAGTTCTTATTGTAGATGAACACACACTGGAGTACATCAAGTTAAATCTTACTGCTTTCCCTCGACTCATTATTATTTTACCGATATTAATAATAAATCATCATTTGCACAGCATTTGAGTGCAATCAGAACGTTTCACTCAGAGAGGGTGGGAAATAAAAGATGATTCAAGCCAGAGAATCTAGCAATGGAACCTGATTCCCAGCACCATTGGGTCAATCTGCAAACAGAGGAACCTTTCCAACAGCAAGAGAGACTGCAACTGCTCAGCCCAAGGAACCTGTAAGTAAAAGGGCTACATAGATTGAGCCATCTACTTCCTGGCATCAGATCATTGCCTGTTTTCAGCTAAGTCAGCTTCTATGGACGCTCATCTTTCATTCACCTACCCAGGAACCCAACTACCAGCAAATACATGTCAGCTCCATCTTAATATCAACTCTGGAAATATTATCCAGCCAAATGAAAAAGGGTCAAGTTGAAACAGTGGATGGGAGAAAAATGAGTTGCAGAGTGAATTATGAACGAAGCTGGAAATAGTGTTAGTGTGGAAATGCATAGATGGTGGGGAAAATTCAAGAGATTATAATTGCAGAGTTGAAGGTTTCAGAGATGACAGAATAATGAGTACTGAAAGCAGAGAAACGAAGCATTGCTTGGCTTCACGTGACATGCTAAGTGGTCGACTGATCTTGGTTTAATGTGTTGTGTGAATTCAACCACTCTAGTTTATAAACTATATTGCATGGCTTACTGTGTTGCACAATCCCACACAATTGTGGTTTATTGAATAAACTATGGTTAAGGAAACCACAGCTTAGCATGATGCATGATCTAGGCCACAGCCAACAGCCAAACCAAATTAATATGGGATCATTTGGTGTCCAAACCATAATTAAAGAAAAAACCTTGTGAAAGCCACAGTATTTCAAAGCTGTCATTTTTTTCACTATTAAACAGACAGAACTCCCTACACTATTTATGAATGAATTAAATTAAAACTAGAGATCTGGATATTGCCAAAATGTTATTGCTTGGTTCTCCTCACACTTTCTCAGAAATGAATTTCTGCCAAGTTCAAATCAGATTAGGTACTTAGCTATACAAAGCTTTAGAAATACGTAATTTTTCCAGTTCTACTTAACATTTGCACTGAATCCAATCTTACAACTCATGTTGTGTGTGTGTGGGGGGGGGGGTGTTACTTGAAATACCTTAAGAATTTCAAGTTCTCTAACTCCCATCAGACTAACTCAGGATGACCATTTGTGAGAATGGGGTTTGTAGTCCAACAAGGTCTGGAGGACTGCCAGTTCATCACCTGGAGACAATTACAGGGCTAGTACCATTTCTGCAAGAAATCTTTTACCACTTTTTATAGCATTTGTGGGGAATGGGAAGGGAGATGGAAAACATTACAAGAGTTGATTTAAACCAAACAGCAAAAAGAAGACAACAAGCCTGATCTTTTGGTTTTCAAAAAATATGAAGCTGTCATTGTCCTAGGGTCTTATAAAACCAGTCCCTGCACCCCATATTTCCTGATTAAATAGAAACACAATTTCTTTGGCAAGATATAAGTTGTAGGCTGCAGATCAAATAAATCAGAACTCTTCTTTCCCTGCTATTTAAAAAAGTATCCCAGCAATTAAGCCTTGATGGATGTTTGTCAGCAATTAATTGTATTCTTAACATATAATTTGGCTAAATTATTTATAAAAAATTATGCTAAATACTTAGAGGGTAGTGCTCCACCAATCTTCTGTTTAGTTTTTGAAATCTACCTTAACTCCATCTCAGATTCACATTTCCAAAAGAAAAATGAACTCTATCGTTCCACATTTCCTTCCTCCACCCAAGTTGTTTTTAAAATATTGCATTCAGTAGAGTTTGTCTTTTATTTATATGGTTGAAGTGAAACTGGAGATCTAAACTTTTTTTTCTTTAAGGAGGAAGAATAATAGCCACTTTTACGTTCCACACTTTTTTATATGTACAACTATTAGGGTTCCTCCAGAAGAAATAACAGTATAGAAATTAAGTCAAAAAGAAAATAGATCTGAGATAATTCAGAATAGTTTTTCTTTTCTTTTCTTTTCTTTTCTTTTCTTTTCTTTTCTTTTCTTTTCTTTTCTTTTCTTTTGGTATTTAAGGGCAAGAGGGTATGAACACACTCTGGATGAATTTCCAGAGGGAAATATCAGGTGTAGGTAAATGATGAGAGAGTCAAGGATTTTCTTGACTTTTTTTTTTAGATTTTTTTTTATCCCTTTATTAGTTTTATAAATAACTCAAGGTGGTGAACATACCTAATACACCTTCCTCCTCCTATTTTCCCCACAACAACAACCCTGTGAGGTAAGTTGGACTGAGAGAGAGAGTGACTGGCCCAAAGTCACCAGCCGGCTTTCATGCCTAAGGCAGGACTAGAACTCACAGTCTCCTACTTTGTAGCTTGGTGCCTTAAGCACTAGACCAGTGTTGTCCAAACTTGGCCACTTTAAGATGAGTGGACTTCAACTCATGGCTGGCTGGGGAATTCTGTGAGTTGAAGTCCACACATCTTAAAGTGGCCAAGTTTGGACAACACTGCACTAGACCAAACTGGCTCTCTTTTAGGAGGTTTTTTTTAGAAGCATGTTGACCATATTTCATCACCACTTCAAGCCACGCAATGCAACATTTCTCCCCTATAGCCTTCTGCCTCAAATCAGAAGATTATGCCATCTGTCTACAAGGGGCAGCCCACTGTCTCTTGAAGTAGTGAAGTTACTCTTTCCCTGTTAAACAAGGGGAAATGCTACCACCTGTCTTTAAAAATCTACCAAAAGAGATGAGAAGTCTGTCCCCATTAGTCTTCTGATTCCCCTTTCACAGGGGCATGAACAATTCTGAAAAAAGAAATGAGATGATCCTATTGATCTAGTGACCCTTGGTAGACACTCACAACCAAGGTGGCTAGATTTGCCCAGAGTCTTATTAGCCAAATTCACTGAAAGGTAAAAAGGGATAGGTTACAGAATCTTGGAAACTGGATAGGTGTAATTTAGCACTGGTAAATTACATGGCTAAATTCATTGGTAAGTTTGCTAGAGTGGGAATTCTTTGATCCTCTTGCTGACTCTTGAAGCTTACCTAATAATGGGAGGAATATCAGCTGTTCCAGATCTGCTCAGTGTCTCTGGAAATGGAGCAGCATGTAAGTGTAGCAATACGTAACCAAACCAGCCCCATATGTTCAAGTGTAGCGTTGGTTGCAAGGCTCCCACTGAGATCATGTGTTCCAGTATGGCAGTGTAATCAAGAAGAGAACTTTTTTCCCCTTCTTTTTTGTCTTTTCTTCATTGCTAAAACAGCCCTCCTAATAGGATGTAGAAGATCTGTCCTCTCAATCTGGACATCATCATCGTTGTTGTGTTATTCTTATTAGAATAATATAAAACATAAAAAATGAAAGACACATAAAAATAAAAGAGTAGAATACAAGTAAGTAAACAGGGGGTCTAAAATGCCATGCAGATTAGCTTTTCAATATATCCCTAATTACTTATAAAATTATGACATACGTCATAACTCAACCTGGACTTCTATACCATACTTTAATGCCCAATTTTGCTAGGCCAGGCCTCTTATCAGCATGACTTTAGAATGCTGAAATTATTAACATGCCCTTGCCTGTCACTACCAAATGCTGTGCCTCTGCCAATCCAACGCTGATGGCAATCTAAGTTGCCTTCTCAGTTCACAACAACGGCAAGTAAACAGAACAAGTTTCTTTCCTGGATCCTGCCTTAGAAGCATTTCAACATCCATGCCAAGTATAAAAAAGCACAGAGATAGGATGAAAATGAGTTACTACTAGACAACCCTGTGACCCATTGGGTCATGCTTTAAGAGAAAGGTAATGTAATCTTATGTGACCAGAATGAACATTAAATTTTAGGCTGACCCTATTTTTTTACCCATGATAAAAGAAGAGTCTTTTATCATGGGTAAAAAAGAGTCCCATGATCATCTAAGAAAAGTATGTATCATAAATAGAAAAATAATTGTAGTGGCAAATGAACTTCAAAAATAAGTCAAGATCTCCTTTACCTAAGCAGATAAACAGAATGACCACGGGTGGGCAAAAAAGCAGTGGGAGCAGGAGCGACTTCCGACTTCCTGCCAGCTTCCACATTGACTTTGTTTGTGGGAAGCTGGGATCGAACATCGGAAATCACGATCACATGACCACAGGGATGCTGCAATGGCCATAACTTTGCAAATAAAAGTGGTCTGAACATCCTAGAAATTTCAATTCCACAGGAGTCATGGGTCCCAGATTTTCTGTGCATTCTTTTAAGTTAGCAGATTTTAGGTACCTTGATTCAAAAATTTTGTGGTATAATGCACTGCTTGGGCTAATTTGAGGGTACAAACAGACAAACAGATAAAGACAATGAGAGTTTTAGTGGTATATAGATAGAGAAAACTAGATGGGGAGAGGGAGAGAGGCCATTCAAAACAGCAACACATAATTTTTTTTTCATTCTGGCATGTTCTCTGTGATGCTTAAAATACCTTACTCAAATCATGCTTGCTATGTACAGGATATGTACTATAAATACCAAGTGACTTAATAAAAATGTACATACCTTCTCTCAAAGGAGAGAAACTTCAAGAGTTTCCAAACCTGCATTTTTTAAAAATAAGAATAATTCATTCTCTGTACGTAATGCAATGTATTGCCGATCTCAAATTTCCAGAGAAAGAGACTATTATCTCTGTTTATTTACAGCGAGAGCTTGGAAGAAAGTCTGGTATAAAGAGAATAATGACTCAGAATTTCCTTTTAATTTAAAGTACTGTATGCTGTGTTACTACGATTATTTGTATTCAATTTCATTCAGAGCAATGCTTAACCCAGTTGTTCTCTCTGCCACTCCAAAGCCTACCTCAACAGTGATCTAATCTGAACCAACATCATAACATGCTTTTCATATGCAATGGTTTAAAATTGGCCTCAGGCCTTCAATTCTCGTCCATAAACTGAATGCTCAGACTCCAGAGCCTTAGCTGCCAAACAGCTGCTAGAAACAGACCCACCAGAATCCAGATTTTTTTTTTAGTGTAATAAAAGTTCAACACAAAGGGAATGTGCATGGGGCTAAGGGCAAAGTGACTTTGCAGTGGGAATGGAGAATACATGCTATCATTGCTGGGAACTTCTAGATCAAATAACAACACTTGATATTATGCTCAAATTAAGCACAGCGAGGCATGGAAAGTCTGATATCATCGTGCCATGTGCATATGCACAGTCATTTTTGAGTTGGGCAGCCTTACAAATCTAATAAAATAAAGAAATAGGCATGCACGCCCACAGCAGCCAAAAAGGTGGAGCAGAGATTAAGAAATACCTAATGCATGTTTTCCAGATCAATCCCTCCAGGGTTGGAGATCAGCAGTTCAGTTAAGATTCCCATTTCTGGCAGAAAAGTTGTTAACAGCATGTCTAGCTCCATCCATTGCTCGCACAGACCTTCACACCGTGAGGCTCAGTTTTAGCCTGGCTAACTACTCACAGAGTGCTCTTAAGGCAGAAGAAAATTGCACTGCGCAGCCTCCAACTGTTATGTTGGCCAGGCACTTTGAGCAGTCTCTTTTGGGCTGGTCAAGGGCTATTCTTGGACTTTCCTCTGGGAAAGCTCTAGACTGGAGAACACTGTCTTCAGATCCAATTCCCAATGCAGGGATTTACAGCCTCACAGGAGCTGTGGCTACCTAAGAACCTATGGAGATAAAAATGGAAGCAGTTAAATTGACTCCTCTCACTAATGCAGATGGCTTCTACCTACCAATGCAGATGTATTTTTACTCGTAGTTTTCGTTTGTTTGTCGTATTTCTCACCCCAGTATTACGGTTTTACAGGAAAATGTCTGGGAGGGCAGGAGAACTAAGAGATTCCAAGGCCATTAATCAACCAATTTAGCTGACTTGTTCATTTTTAAAGCTTCCATGCATTTCAGCTTAGATGCTGTTACATCCTGGTAAATACCCTCTCCTTTGAATTAAGACTTGCCTCCTCCCTTCAATCCAGGAGCTACTAAAGATGCAAGATTTCCAAAGAAAATTGGGTGAATAGCTGGTTCTTGCCATCTATATTTCATGTTTAATAACTCACACTGATTTAACTGTTGATATTGTTTGCTTTGGTTCTGTTATGCTCTGTTTTACGTTTTTTGTTGTTGTTATTGCTGTAATTGTAATTTAACCTTGCACTGTTGTAACTTCGATCAGTTACTGTTTCAATTTATTTATAATTACTGTGGACTTTTTTTTGTTTTTGCTGTTTTGTATACCCCTGCAAATATGTATCGACTCAACAGCATACAACAGCATACAAGTGGAATAAATAAATAAATCATTTATTTACAAAAATTCTTAAAGATAATAAAATTTGTGGGGAAAGCACAGGGGCCTTCCGAACAGTCAGTTTTTGATCTCCTATTCTTTCTCAAATTAGTTTAAAACTGACTCATGACTGAGCTGAGAAATTCTCAGTAGATTTACCCGTGCCCAGTATCCTTAATTATCTGTTTGCACCAAGATGGGTGGTGACAAATTTGATATATAAATAAACAAACAAACAAATAGAAAAATTGCTGCCAGGAAAAATCTAGTGACTTTGCATGTAATAAATGGTTCCTTATCAAAGAGGAGGAAGACAAGAAGAAAACTTTCATTTTGATCTATAACATGTGTCAAAGGAAGAATGAAAGTTTTTTCACTACACTGGTAATAGGAGCAGTGTAAAAGCACATATACAGTGGTCTCAATAGCATTTGTGCAACATGGACAGATTCTCTCATACACATGGGGACTTTGGGAGATTTCCCATTAAGAACTGCAGAGAGTTCTTAAACATCAAGCCTGGCTCTGAGAAAGACTCTTTGGTTTCCAGGGGAGGTGAAAATAATTAAGTATCTGCCCAGATCCCCTCTGGAATAAATTGTACAAGCTCTAATGTGGGTTGGAATATGGCTGACCTCATTCTGGAATTCCATATCTAAGACCCTTTCTCTGATGATTCTTTCCACCTAGGTGTATTCCAAAAGGAGCAGTTGCTCGAGCGGCAAGCCATCATGGATACATTTCCCCAGAATTGCTTGTTGCCACTAAGACTGAAATTGGTCTGTCAGGAGGAACCTCAACTTTAAGTCATGAATAAACAACCATGCAATTTTAAGCATGTAAATATGAGTGTAAGATCAACTCTGTTGCAAAAGGATTACTTACCTCCTGGCACATTTTGATGTTATCATGGTCATAGTTCCCCAACAAAGAAGCAGTTCAAGAAGCTGTGATTCTGTTGCAGGAATCTAAGTCTAACAACAGGACCTCTAAGCCTTCTACCCTTTATATACAGGTTCCAAAATGTTTTTAAGAGTCATCTACAATGGAAACCCAATGATGCTGCTTTATCCCACAATTGCAAGTAACTGCTTCTGCAGTTATAAATCACTAAAGAACCAATGAAGTGGCTCTTCAGCAACAGCAAACCAGCATTCTGTGAGAACAGAACTATTTCAATGTCATAAAAGCGTCCTAAAACTGAAATCAACCAAGCATCAGCCAAACCTTTACCTCTTATCAAAGTTTTGTTTTGATTTTCTCTTGGCTAAGCAGCTGCCTTGGAGTGCTAACATTTGATCAGATGCTTCTTATGGCTGATCCTTTTACAGTAGAGAGAAGCAACAACCACTTTTAAGCAAGCTAAGAAGACAGTGTTTTATCAGACCACCACTTGAAAAGTAATGCATTCTGAAAGTGTTCCTTGAGAGGTGAAGTGACCCACTTCTTTCAAAGAGCCAGGCTGCACTGTGGTTTGATTTATTTTTATCCCCTCTTTCTGTCTGCTGGAAATGCAATGTAGCAAAGAGAATTAAACACACTGGATAACATCAGTGATAATCCTTTAAAAAGTGATTAAAACAGGAGTGGAAGAAGGAAAAAATGGAATATGGAACAACAGATTAAGAAGTTGACCAATGGCTAAAACTCTTATGGCAAGAATGGGCAACTTATGCCTTTACTGATGCTGCCAAATTACAACTGCTAACAGCCCCACGGTCAGGGAGACTGGCAGTTGTTGTTTAGCAACGACAGGGGGATTACAGATTACCCACCCATGTCTTGAGCCTTCTGTACATGTATGGAGCATCCCTCTGGAGGGTTTTTAAATCCTTGTCCTAAAATCTTGTGAAGGAAAACATGTTCAGTGAGAAACTAGATATGAAAAAGAAACTGGATCTGAGGATCATCAAGCAACGTAAATTCCAGAATCTTGATAAAGGTAATAAGACTCAGTTTTATTTGTGAGTAGCTCATATGGGAGCAGCTGATACTGAGAGATGTGGAGAGAAGGACATTCCTTCTTCATATTCTATGCTTTCTTCTCTTCTTTCCTCCACAGAGCGTTGAACTGGAAATAGAGTTATCACCTCAAGTCAATCCAGTCCAAAAGAAAGTGAGAAACAATCAACAATTACATGATTTCCAATTGGGGTGGGAGGAAGAGAAGGACTTGCAAAGTATAAAAATTAGACAGACAGGTAGGTGACAACTGCTGACTAATCGTGCCTGGACTCAGAAACCAAGTAGGGTCCAGCCTGGTTAGTACTCAGATGGGAGGCAACTGTAGGCTGGACAGGGAAGTTTAAAAACTTTCCAGAAGAAGCCATTAGCACAGTACTTCTATTCTTGGCAAGAAAATGGCATCCAGTTGTATCACTGCAGTCCCAAGGAATCAAGCTTGAGTGGAGAGTCTTTTTATCCTTCTTACATTATAATAGGGAAGGCTGTGACCATGGGCTCAGCCTGGGTCATTGCAGAGATCCTGCTCTACCTTCTTAAAAGAAGAGCATTCAACTAGACAGAAGGTTATCAAACAGAGAGCTTGGACACCTGACCAACTTCTTGATCAGAACTTATGTGCAATTCACATAAATAGAAAAGTACTGAAGTTAAGAGAGCTCTGCTTATAACACCCTATAAAGTGCCTTTCCTGGAAACAAATTACTATATTTTGAAGAGAGAGAAGAAAATCAGTATCAACTTCCAGAATATTTTATAATGAGGCATGAAGTCATCACAACTGTGGCAGCAATGGAAAGTCCTCTTTTATAAAGATCAAAAAAGATACCCTAAAACAGGCTGAGTTTTCATATCCAATAATGTAAGCAGTAAACTTCTGTTTGGGCTGAAGTGCTGAACAAGTGCTACAGAGGGAGACATGTAAGAATGCCCTCATACAAATATTTCATCTCTACATACAAAAATCAAGTTCGTCAAAAGAGAGAGTTTCTAATTTAGCCTTTTCCCTATCTGCAAGTTTCATTTTGCAGAGATTTATTTCTTGCATTAAGGAGTACTTAATTAAGTAAGCCCCAACTGCCAGGGGACAGTTGTCCAATCCAAGATACCATTATCACTTCAGCTGCTATTTCAGAGGACCAAACCTATTCACGGCTCCATCCCCACCATTAAGAGCTGCCCATTAAATATCAGGCCAGCCTTCATACAAGGAACTGAAACCCTAAAGCCAAGCTACCTTTACCAGGCAGATTAGCATAACATCTTTTCTGCAGTTTAGCTAAATGAGAGCTCTTAAAGATTTTCTTCTTCTTTCATAAATACAGCATCTGGCCAAAAAAACAAGCTAAACACTCATTCTATGTAAGCATCCTCTTTTTTTCTTGAATATGAAGGGCAGGGACAGTCTTCCCTTGCTCACATTCATGAATTTTGCATACAAAAATCCTATTCACATTTGAAAGAGCTCTGCACATACATATAGCTTCAGTGCAGTTACAGTCTACAGATACTAAATAATGGGCTCTATTAAAATAAATATTCATGGACGTGCCAACGTTTTGCTGTCATCGTCATAAAGCACAGGTACCCACGTTCTATTATTTGCACCGAACTGCCCAGAGTCGCTCTGCAGTGAGATGGGCAGTGACAAATTTGAAATAGAAATAAATAAATAAATAAATAATTGGCACTGATTTTGAAGGAGTGGTAAAAAATGGCAGCGGTGCTATTATTCCCTCCCCCTTCTTTTTTAAGTTCAAGAGCTCAATCTCCAGCCTCAGTTTTGACCCTAAAGATATTAAGTTGACAGAATGAAAACGGGAAAGGAAAACAAGCTCTTAGGGGGGAAAAGCCTTCTTCATAATTTCCTTTGGTTAAAGATAACATATTGGGTTTAAGTCAGTATAAAATATCAAATGCATTTATATACAGAGGATCTATTCATGGCACTTTGTATAGGCTACACATGCAGCAAATTATACTACTAAACGTTTAATCCTAATAAAGCTTAAATTTCAGTTCTAACAATAAAGCTTGCATAAAGCTTGCTATGGTTGAAATATGACTCTGGAACTAACTTACATAATAAAAAATATAAAATCTTTAAGTAGCTAAAATGGATATATTAATTGGACGCCTGGGATGCAAAATTAGGGAACTGGGTTTTTGCTACTGCAGCTGAAAGCTTACTGCCAGGAAAAAGAGAGAAAGAGGGAGGCAGAGAAAACTCACAGTTGCAAAGTCCCCTTTAATCCCTTCTCCCTCAAATTCCCTTAATTATACAAGATTCTTGTGTGTGAAGAACTTAAGGAAAATTCATACAAGCAAATTAAGCCACTTTATAACAACAGTCCATCCATCTGTTCAGCCCAGCACCAGCTTCCCAGGTTCAAGTGAGACATCTGATCCAACCCTGCTACCCAATACTCCTTCCTCCAGCTGAGGGCCTCTTCCACATTGAATAAAACCTACTGCTGAAAACATGGTATATAAATAAATGTTTGTGACATATAGGCATGAACCCATTCATAAACAGACAATTGATAGAAACTGAGAAATAATTCCATGTTAAGCCTGCTCTGCTGGAGCCCAAAATTCATGCAGTCCAACCTCTTTTCTTAAAAACTACTTTTTAAAGTACTACTTAAACTACTAAAAACAGAGAGCCTGCAATTCTAGGGAGTTTATTCTTGTAATGGTATGTGGGAAAGATCTTGGGAGACAGGGCAAAGAGATGCTGCCTAAGGAACGGGCAGATAAGAGGGAGCATAGCCCACAGCTGGATAGTGGGTGGGGCAAGAGGCTCAGAAGGGACCTTCCCTAGTTTCTCCGGCTGTAAAGGAGACGGCAGGAGAACTGTACTTTCAGATTTGCAAGATCTGCTAATGTAGCTTTACAATAAAGTAGAATTAACTTATCTGGTCATGTTTCCTGTCTGGTCTACCTGGTAAGGCTGACATTTCTTAAATGCAGCAATGATAAGCCAGTAAAATATCATATTCACTCAGGATTTCCTCACACAATCACAGATAAGAATCAGCTTCCAAGATATTTACAATTAAAGTGGATGTGCTGTTGTTGATAATAAGCTAATCGCAATGCAGAGGACCGATGCACTCTCTTAATTGTGATGGAGCTAAAAGTTATATATGAAGTGAAGGCCACCCATGTCTGAGATGTTATGGGGCTTGCATGTGGTTTGAGAAGCTGAGTCAATTAACTGCTGGTTCACCTGCTCCAGAGGAAACACTCTTCTCATGCTGGCAGATGATTTCCTATTGATGGTGTGGAAAGCTACAGAGATGACCTTGGAGAAACTGTGCAGCAACCGTTACAAAAGTATGTTTTAAGCCTGGGACATGAAGAAAACATTACAAAAAAACAACAACACCTCACTTTTGAAACCTGATTTATTCAAAATAAAAGTGGGATGTGTTTTGAAAGATGACACCTATTCATGGAGGATATGGTTCTCAATGGCTGCTAGTCATGATGGCTGAAGATTATTTCCAGGATTCAAAACATAGCCTTTCCAATAATCTCACCCAACTGTGCAACATCGTAACAATGAGAGTTGAATGGTTTGTTTTAACCATTAGTTCCTGGACAATTAAAACTGGCTTATTCCTGGAGTCTTTACTTTTACTGGACAAATAATGTTTTCAAATAGATTTTGCTTTTCATCTGTTCTGTTTATTTCTTCTGTATCTGGATGACACTGTGTTAATTATCAGAAGGCATCCAGAATTACGCACATGTGTAATGTGAGAGCCGCTTTGGCCTAGTGGTTAAAGGATTGGGTTAGAAACCAAGAGACCGTGAGTTCTAGTCCCACCTTAGGTACAAATCCAGCTGGGCGACTTTGGACCAGTCACTCTCTCTCAGACCTAGGAAGGGGGAGGCAAGGGCTCCAAATGTTTCCAAAAATGTTGTGAAGAAAACTGCAGGGACTTGTCCAGGCAGTCTCAAAAACTGACTCAAAGGTAAGATACATAGCCTTCATATATATATGGAAGAGAAGAACAGAAAAGCTCAGTGAAGTAAAATCCATCGGCACCAGTCAGTGGCAAATCTGGCCCTTTCTTTCCATCCCTTTTTTCACTGCAAAATCACCAGCACTATAATTATGTTAGGCAAGTATTAAAGCAGCTCTCTCTCCTTTGGCATTATGCCATGTGTTTAAAACACTTGTAAGCAAAGGTAGAAGTTCAAGCTTTGCATCTTGCACAAGTATTACTCGCAATTTGGCTCAGTTGCACATGTTATTCATCGACCAAAAGCAGAGACCGCAACACGCTGCAAACCTAAATCATTGTTATGTAAAAAGCAGAGGCATTTGGCTTCGCAGAGGAACAGCCTGGCTGACCAACTGCTGCTTTTCCCCTGGCCTGTTTTTCCTGTTTCAACAATAATATTTTTGGCAACAGCAAATACGCTGAGTTGTTTGTTTTTGCAGCAGAATGGCTAATCACAATTATTCACACAGTGTTGTTAAATAAAATGTAATTTTGCTCATACACTTACAATACGCTTGTCATGGTTAGATTATATTCCATTCAGGTTTTATTCCAGAACAGCCTGGCCCTTCCTGATCTCATTCACTGTTGAGCCTACCCTGAAAATACTGAGCTAATAAAAAGTGAGAGACATATTTAATAATTGATGCATCCCTTTGAACTTTTTGCTTGCCAATAAAAGAAGCTAATAAAAACCATAACATATAATCAGTCAGCATTCCATCACTATTAGGTCAGTATTCATACCCCTGGACCAATTACTTTATGTAGCCAGCAACTTTTGACTCTTCGTGCACCTGCATCTTCCTTGGTGCTTCCATTTACAGAAAATAAAAATCCATTCAAGCATTCACAGCAATTCTTAAACATTCTTTTCATGGCAAAAAAAAAAAACCTACTGTTTTTTAAAAAGTCCGTTTCTATCTTAAACTGTCTCCAAAAAACAGAAAGAGGCAAACGTACATGCTCTTGGCATGAGTTTTGATGTTTCCTTCTGCAGTAGTTCAAGGACATTTCTGCCAAGAGATAGAGTTTGGAGCACCTGATAAAATGCTCTTCAATGACATGCAATAAAAAAAAATGACATGAACAAATGGAAATCATTTCCAGTTTCACAAGACTTAGATGTAATAAGCAGATTATCTTCCTGGATCTCTTTCTCAATATTTTCTTCTTCTGCAAAAGTGGAATGAGGGGACCAAAAGCAATTTCTCAGAAAAGTTAATAAAAATGGGAACAGCTCTCTGTTCTTTTTCTTGCATGTTACAACAAAGAGGAGATAAAATGATTCATGTCACATGAAGAGGAAACACAATTGGCTAGTTATGGCTAAGACAGGGGGAAAAAAATACTTGGATTCAGATCCAACAAGCAGAGTGAACAAAAACAAGCAAGTTTGACCTCCATGGTCATCGTCTCCGAACAATAAAAATCCCATTTAAATTTGAACAGCTATCCCAAAATATTACAGAATTAGTCTCCAATGCCTTTACGGTTCTATACAATCTCAGTAAGGTTCAGAAAAGAGGCAAAAACCAGGCTTTTAACAACAGGCTCCACTCTACTGAACTGCCACTGAATCCATTGAAGGGGACTTCTGGGTCCTAGAAGCATAGGGATGATGGACTATTGAATGCATGACCACTGTAGTCTTAAATACTGTAATAGGAACAAGTTCCATTACAATGAATACTGATCCCCAGAGGATCTTGGCAGATAACTTGCAGAGTGACTGTTGAATCCATGATCCACCAAGCCTGCTTTTGCCCTTGTTGTGCTTTCTGCAGCCCTCATCCCATCTTGGCATTCCCAAGTAAGGTACACATAAAGGCCTGTCCCCACAAAAGATACAGATTAAACCCCTTTGAGCTAGTCTGGACTCCTGGTAATTTCAAGGACACATCAATGTTCTTTTCTCAACAACAACACTAAACTGCTTTGCCATCGCCTTCCAAGAACTTGTCATCTCAACTTTCCAGCCTAGCCTATAGCTCTGATATTTTCTGATGTAAGTATTGGGGGGGAAATGAGGAAAATATATCTTTGGGTGAATCTTTGGGTAAAAGAAGCAAGTTTTTAGAGGCCTCAGATGAATGGGATTGCCTTAATAAAATTGAAACATAAAGGAATGTGCAGCACCCTTGAAGCTGGCATGAACTAGGCTGATTGTAAACCCCTTATCCCAAACACCCCCATAGCAATGTAGAGGATGTCTTCTTCCTGGCAGTTGGCAGCTTGAACAACTTGTTTCTTCCCCTCTGACACTATTGCTTTCCTTATAGATAGCAGCCAAGAACAGGGACAGAAAGTAACTCAAGAAGTATTGCTCATTTAGGTATGCCTGCATCATCATATGAATATGTATGCGTATGTGTTCTTTTCCCTTCCCCTTTCTTGTAGAGCTGTATAAATATCAGGGCATCCATTTTGCCTACAGTGGAGTGTCTCCTACTAACCTTTTGGTGGGGTCCCCCTCCAGTACGTCGTTGTTGTTGTTCAGTCGTGTCTGACTCTTCGTGACCCCATGAGCCATATCGCGCCAGGCCTTCCTGTCCTTCACTGCCTCCCTGAGTTTGCTCATTTTCATGCTCATTGCTTCAGTGATGCTATCTAACCATCTCGTCCTCTGCCATCCCCTTCTCCTTTTGCCTTCAATCTTTCCCAGCATCAGGGTCTTTTCCAAAGAGTCCTCTCTTCGCATTAGGTGACCAAAGTATCTGAGCTTGAGCTTCATTATCAATCGTTCCAATGAGCAGTCAGGGTTGATTTCCTTTAAGATTGACTGGTTTGACCTCCTAGCAGTCCAGGGGACTCTTAAGAGTCTTCTCCAGCACCACAGTTCAAAGGTAGTACGTACTGCCTAATAAACACTGCAGTGAAGCCTTGATTATTTTGCCTTTGTGTCCTGTGTTTTGATTCCACAGAAACTGGTGTCAGAAGTGGGATGAAACAAATTGTTCAAGGTGCCAGCTGCCAGGAAGAAGACATCCTCTCTTACATTGCTATGGGGGTGTTTGGGATAAGGGGTTTACAATCAGCCTAGTTCATGCCAGCTTCAAGGGTGCTGCACATTCCTTTATGTTTCAGTTTTATTAAGGCGATCCCATTCATCTGAGGCCTCTGAAAACTTGCTTCTTTTACCCAAAGATTCACCCAAAGATATATTTTCCTCATTTTCCTCACAGTGTTAACCAGGTCCACATCTGCTTTGGTTTTCAAAATCAATTAAAATTAACTAAGGGCTGCAGCATAGCTGAGCAGGCTATAAAAACAAGACACCTCCCATGATTGGGGAGCTGTGGATTACTCTGAAGGTGTTTGCAAGTTGGGTGCAGATTTATATTCTGTATGGCTCAATTCGTATATTACAGGTAGTACTTGTTTAGCAACCACAACTGGGACCAGCAACTGGGTTGTTAGGCAAAGCAGTCACTAAATGAAATCACAACTGTGCTTACGATCTTACTTCAGCTTTCCTTTGCTTTACAGACCTGTGAAGGTTGTAAATGCAAGGACTGGTTACTTTTTCATCACCATCATAACTGCGAATGTTCCCTGTCAAGTCAGTTGCTAATCAAGGACTACCTGTATGTTGATCCATAACATTGGTTTTAGAAGGATGTGTAAATCCAGCCATTGTGGCTTATAAACCAGAATCACTGCTTAGCCACTGTATATGAACTCTATGAAGGTTTAAACAAACCAGAGTTAAACCAAACCATACCTTTTTCACAATGTGTAGTGACTCACACAATATGCAAAGCCAGCCATTCTGCTTCTGAGTTTAATTTTTACGTTCCTATGACTAATCAGCATCAAAAGCATGACGCCCCTGAATCACACTTGCTTCAGCTTATGAGGAGAAGGCTTCTGCACCCATGTCCTGCTTGTGGGGTTCCATGAAACATGTGGATGGCCAAGGGAGGAGACCAATGCTGGCCCCAATCCTATGAGGCATCTGTAACAGGGCATGAAAACTTGGCTCCTCCAACAGGCCCTGGGGTATGGTGTAATGATTTACTCCCAAGTAATTTACTCCTGATTGTAATCCTTCTTTTGTATTGTTGGTTATCTTCCCTGATACTGGCTGTGTATTACCATCTTATTATTCTATGGTTGTTTTAATCCTAACATGTAAGCTGCCTAGTTACTGTGGTAATTGAGATGGCATACAAATTGATGAAATAAATAAATGCTGAACAAGATAAAATATTGGTTACATCCAGTACAACTCTTCTTGAGTCTTCCAATGTTTGGTATTTAGAAGTCCAATGCTTCTGAACTCAAATTTGTTTTTAAAGTTAACAGTCTCTGACATCTCCTATGACTCTCCGTTTTTCAGAAGGTACCATTCTGGGAGCTATCATCACCTTACAGTTAGGATTCAAACTAATAATTTACCAGGCATCTAGTGAGTACACGAGCACACTCGTATCATATCACTCTGAGTAAAATCAGATCTTAGATAAGTACTACATTACAGACTTTTCCAAATCTCTTTTCCCACCACTTCAAATAAATATTATGCAGCTTGGTATCTTCAAGAGGGATCCATTCATATGAGTATTCTTAAGTGTTTCTCACCTCAAAAAGATCCACTTGGCAAATGCTCAATTTCTTGGGGTAGAGGGTGGGGAATCCTTTCCCTCAGGATTATCAATAGATCATATTGATAGGTAGATCAAAAGATCAATTAACTGCAGTAGATTATTTTGAAATTTTTACAACTATCATTTCCTGCATGTTCCTCCTTTGCAATTTATGGATTCCCTGTCTATAACTTCTTTTAAGTGGAGCCATTTCTAGTATTATCTTCTTTTCAACCTCTGATATATACTACCTTGTATCAATCATATAAAAACAGTACAAAGATTTTCAATGAAATTATGTAAAGGAATAATAATAAATAATGTTGTTTTTCTCATCCACACTTTTAAATGATAGTGAGCTAACCACCAAATACTGTATAATTTTCCCATTCAGGACTGTTACATATCTTAATATGCACACATGACAGAAAGATAAAAGGCTGCGATTAACAAAGAGAATAAACCAATATGATGTTGGAAAAACCCTGGAGACTCACAACACTAAACAAAATGTATTTTCCTCATAATCTAATTGCACTCTTGTTTCCAAGACAATTCCCATTGGAGACATAAATACACATTAAAACTAATTCTAAGGAAGTGAAAAAATCATTTACAGCTTCCATTCCATGGAAGAATATTTGCAGCATAATACAAAAATACAGGCACACACGTAAGTCACATCCTGAAATATTTTAGCTTTATCTTTCAACAGTCTGCTGGTCCCCAACCTATTTAAGGTCATTCATAAACTTAATCCACAGTTGTCTCTCACACAGACACACGGACACACATATATTCAGCAGGATGTCTAAAAGGAAAACACAGGCATGAAGAGTCAGAGTTTAAGAGTTAAGGTTCTGGATTAGGACCAGGAAGAGCCAAGTTCAAGTCCATCCCCAACTGTAGAAGTTCACAATGACTTTTTGCCAGGCACTCTCTTTATGACTAGCTATGGGGATAAAATGAAGAAAAGATTCCCATGTAAGCCACCTTGAGCTCTTGGGAAAAAAGGCAGGACACAAACCAAATAAATACATAAATAAATAAAGCCATTTCCAACACCAATTAATGTCAGTGCCAATCTAACAACATTGTGTTAAATAGGAGTTTAAAACTAATAGAAAGCTGGAAAAAATGTGTCTTCTGTTTCGGATTGTTGCTATCCATAATCAAGTAACATTGGGAGCTTGGCTGAGTTTGAAAGACGTTGAATTCTAAAACATCAGGAGAGTACCCACTTGCGCGTCCCAAATATGGAACTGATTTGGACCACAAGGTCACCCATGGAGTAGGCAGCTGGGGTTTGGAGCATTCTTGACCTGAAACAGGATGATCTGGGGCTCTGGCTATGGCAAAGCCAGGTCTATATTTTAGTGTTATTGCTTTCCTTGTAACACCATAATTATCATGATTGAGGCCGTTCTAGAAAAGAGTTTTTCCTGGAAACTGGAAAACACGCACCTAGGAACACTCCCTCCAGTTTTAGTCCCCCATCCTGGTTCTCTCTTTTTCTTTCCTGTCCTCAGAACTCAGATACTGTATTTCCCTCTACAACTACCTGTAAAAGAGAGAGAATAAACAGAGGACATGACAGACCCCCTGCAGATTTTTTTAAATGGGTGATGATTTGGGGGCCTTCCAATCTGTAGACTCCTGACCTTATCCAGTAGTCCAACCTTAGCATACTTCCCACTGCTTCATTCAGTACAATGCAATTATGCTACAGGGCATATCAAACATATTTTTAGAGAGTTAATTCTTGTGTATCCAGAATGGTACACCTCTGTGCTCAATAAGGAATATACAGATTTTTGGAAATAAGAGGGGAAAATTGCCTAGAAAAAAAGGATGGGAAGAAAACCAAAAATGAGCTAAAGATCACTGAGCATACTCAATGGGCACTGAAAGTTGACTGACTTTGGTTGGAGGAACACATCTCCTGGAACAGAGCAAGTCTCTGTTTAATCTTGAGGAAAAGCAACTCATACTCTTCACTGTCCTTTTGCAGATTCCTTTTCTGTGCATTATGGTATGACATTATGCCATTGTTTTTTTTTTTATTTAACTTGCCACCTATATTGAAAAAAAGCATTCATGATTACCTTAAAATAATCCCTAGTGGAATAGACACAGATCTGGAGGTTTATTTTTGCTGGAGAATAGCTTTGCTTGCAACTTAATAGAAAAGCCGCTTACTAGCATCAGCTGCCTTTCCTTTGTGCTGTGAGTTACTGGAAAGGCCTATCTTGAAATTTGCTGCTCAGTATGAATATTCGTAAACTGATTTGATCCATCAGCGCATTCAAGAAAGCAGAATAAAATTTTAGCAAAGCCAAAAAAATCATCTGCCCCAGCAACAGTTGCCCACATCTGTTAGGAAGTAGAACGTTCTTCTAAAATTGCATTGTTGTTATTAATAAGACAAAGTCTACTGACTGTACTTAACTTTCTGCAGCTGCAGTTGAGTGTTACACTAGTGACCGAGTTCTGTAAATGGAAAAAAGAAATGGCCTAGACACAATCTGGAAAAAATCCATCTCAGTACTTCCAAGATGGGTGTTATTCACATTAACTTCTCACCTCTTAGTGGACAATTCGCAACACAAGTGAAATAACAACTTCAAAAACAGGAAGAAAGGAAAGAACCATAAAAAGCTCCTTTGGCCACCAGCTGATTAGATGTTGAATCAGCCAGATGGGATCAAAGCCAAGCTTTCTGCAACCTTGATCCCAACATGCATGGTTTGATGAGGTGATGGTTTTTTCGTGACCCTGGCTTTACTGTAACGTTATTTTATGATTTCTAGGTTTTATGTCGTGCATGTGCACTGCCCAAACTCATATGATAGAGATGGGTGGTGATATAAATTCTACAAATAAATAAATAAAGGAGCGAGCCAAAAAACATTTACATGAAGTAGGAAGTCCTCAAAAAGCTGTCTCCCCAACACCTTTGCATATTTGCATCTCTATGTAACAGCGTCAGGCCAACTCTATTCTGCATTAAAGCAATAAAGTAAATTGGAAATATAGGCAGACTTAACCAGGAAGAACATTTCCTTCATTATTGAGCTGATACACAGAGGTACACACACAGTGGTAGCTGTGATCAAACAATGGTTTGGGAGCCAACAACGGCTCTTGATTTCTTCCAACAGAATTCCCAGAGACACCCCCTCACAAAAGTCTGAATTACGGAGAAAAGTCCCACATGGCCAGCTTGCCAGCTCTACTAAGCCCTCCTTTCTAGCACGATAGCCATAAACTGTCACCATATTGCCAAAAGCTGCTGCACGAGTGGAAGCCAAGATCTGTAAACATGCTCACATATGTACCTTTTCCTGAGCAATAAAATAAAGTCACCCAGCCCTATGTCTCTCATTTGACATCAAATGAGTTTGCATCTCACATTACAGCTGTGTTTTAATCTAATCTGTTGAATAAACCACAAGTGGGTGGATTCTCACTTAGCACTAAATCAAAGAACAGTTTACAAGGCACAAAGGCTAGATTTGCACCATATAATAAAATGAAACAAGCCACTGAATGACTAGGTTCATATACAGTGTTAAGCTATGGTTTGTTTTCATCATAGTTTATTGCATAAGTCACAGCTGGCTTTATACAACTGGGTATAAACAACACACATTATGGTTTATGGTTGTTGTTGTTGTTCAGTCGTTAAGTCGTGTCCGACTCTTCGTGACCCCATGAACCATATCGCGCCAGGCCTTCCTGTCCTATGGTTTATGGTAGTGTTTGACAAGTTCTGGATGTATGGATTTCAACTCCCAGAATTCCCCCGTCATTGCCAAGATTTCTGGGAGCTATAATCCAAATACCTACCAAGTTGCCATGGCTGGGAAACACTGGTTCACGGGGTGTATGAATCAGGCCATCGTGATTTAAGTCAAGGAAAAAAAAAAAGATGATTGAGAAAAATTATCAGCCAAATGGACCAGTTTCTGCCCATTTGCCATAGCCATATCAACCTGGCAGCCAATGTATTTTCTAATATCTCTGAAACAATAATGTTTTACAGTCATGGAGGAGAACACCATTGAAGATGAGCAATTATGCAGATCACGGTTATGTGAATTGTATGGGTGTGCTTCTAAACTGTAGCATTTTAGCTATTGCTGTTCTTCAGCTGGTAAAAATCTTGTAGAATTATGTAAGGGCGGCAGAAAAACATTGTAAGTCATTCCTCTTAATCATCCAGAATTCTGGCACAGTAAACTCCAGTAAAGTAATATTATTAGACAATAGGAATTGCCCATATTGATGGTAAATACCAGCAGTTAACAGGTAGCAGCAGTCCTGTAATCACAGCATTAAGGGCACTTTGAACATCGTTTTACAATTCAGCTGGGCTAACTTGCACTTCACGTGTTTGGAAACATAACTAGCTGGACATTTTCTAGAAACCAGACTTCTCTATAGACCATTTTCCAATATTGTTGTATTATTCTTTCTAGCAACACTGAATATAAATCAAATGCAGCTTTTCCATTTGTATCCATGTTCTTCTGTAATTATTATTTTGCGCTAATTAACAGGCTATCTAATCTATCACCTGCACCTAAATATTTGCTCTCAAGCACCCTGAATACCATAGAACTTCACCTTGGTCCAGAACCCACTGCATGAAAATCTGTCATCTCGAAATCAACAGGAATAAACGGGAGGCCAAGTTGTTAAAATTATTCACTATAGTTGGCTAGTGCGCAAGCCAAGTAAAAAGCTGCAGATTGCACCTGAAAGGCATCCCCTGAAAGAGCAATTCAACTATGTAAATATATGGATGACAAAAACTGCAGTGCTTTTGGCTTGAAGGCAGGTGGCAGATTAAGAAAACAACATGTTGAAGCTAAAGGAGATGGCGCTTGGATAACGGCTTTTAAAAGCAAATGTAAATAAGCTGCCACAGGCCTTTTCTGACTTCACACCCTCCAGATATGTTAGTTTTCCATCATTCCCAGCTTGGATCTATGGGAACCTCTGAAGGATGCTAAGTTGAGGAAGAGCAACTATAGTCCTGTAATGCTATCAAACCTAGCAATTAAAGTGTTGAGCTGGGTCTCTCTCTCAATCTCTCTCTCTCTCCCCCCCCCCAACCTGTCTAACAGGATTGTTGTTGAGAGCCAGTTTGGTGTAACGATTAAGGTATCAGGATAGGAACTGGGAGACGGTGAGTTCTAGTCCCTCTTTAGGCACAAAGCCAGCTGGGTGACCTTGGGCTAGTCACTGACTCTCAGCCCTACGAAGAAGGCAAGGACAAACCTTCTGAAATTTTGCCTAGAAAACTGCAGGAACTAGTCCAGGTGGTTGTCAGGAGTCAACACTGATTCGAAGGTACCCAAAAAAAAAAAAAGATTTAACAGTAGCACACAGGATTGGTTCCAAAGCACAGACTGTTGCTGCCACACATCTTTTCATCTAGTTTGCTGACTACCTGAGCAATAGCGTCCATCCTTTCCTTCCTTGTTAGTCCTAATCCCTCACTCAGGCAAGGAGGCAGTCACAGAAGGAGTGACAACAGCCTCTTTCACACCAGCCTCAGAAGTCCTGCTCATGGACCCATGATCAACGTGTGTAGAGAATTCTACAAATCTGCAGTCACTGCATAGAATTCTCTCCCAAAAATAGATATAAGAGGCATATACTAATAGATAGATAGATAGATAGATAGATAGATAGATAGATAGATAGATAGATAGATAGATAGATAGATAGATATAAACCCGAAAAATTATTTAATGTTCTTATATTTTAACATCTGATTTTCTGTATTATTTTAGGTCCTTTTCTCTTAATGGTGGAGGTTTTATATTTGATAGAGAATGCTTTCAGGTCTAGAGGCTAGCCTGACAAAAAGTAAAGTCTCCTTTGAGTTGAACGCAACAGCTGGTGACTTCACGAACACATCCAAGCAGTTCTTTTTAGCTACAGTGGAAGGTGGTTTACCACTACTTTCTTCCAGAATGTTTTTTTTTTAACTTCTCAGCCTAGCTTATAGTCCTAGAATGCCCTGTGGTCTCCCTTCCAAATACTATGCAGGTCTACCCCAACTTAGCTTCTGAGACCTGATCAAGACATTTTCCAACTTACAGAATATTTATGGGCCATCTGGTCATTGCTGAGAGATAGAGCCCATCTTCATTACTGTTCTATCACCTCAATGATGGCTGAAAGACACTAGTGGATTAGTCACTAGTGGAGAAATAGCAAAGATCAGCCAAGTGCTTGCAACGTAGGACGTAAGTCTTTAAAATCCATAAATAAATAATACAGCAGACCAAACCTGTAACATTAAGCACAAGTAGACAAGGTAAGAAAGCTAGGATGGATCTGCTTGGCCCCACCTGATCTGCCACCTGTATTCAGGTGGTGCAGAGAGTAAAGATGCAGGAACTGTCACCTAGGCAAAAGCAGCTGAGGCATTTTTTTAAGTCTAGAGCAACGAGATAACATTCAGAAGTGGCTCAAACAGACAGCTCCCAAATTCACTGGAGTGTAAGAAGGGGGAAGAGGTATGGCATAGTCAGACTTACAAGATTCTGTTATTATAGCCAGTCTCAAATAAAAGTCATTTTAGCCTTCCTGTGGAGTGGATTTCCTAGTCTGGTCTACTTAACAAGTCTGACAGGTAATCAAAGTTCTGCCCTGGGAGAGAAGAAAAGTGTGACAGAGACAAGCTACAGTTGCTTGCTCAGTGACTTTCAGTCTTCTGAACCTTAGTCAACCCTTTTCTTGCTTGTCTTCTTTGAAGGGCATGGCGTATAATTTCAGAAGGCATTCAGTCTGCGAAATAGTTTTCAGGCAGAAATCTGCTTGCTGGTTTTGTCAGTTCCTTATATTAACCTTATGGTGTATATTTCAAAAACTGTTCAGTGCTCAGTGTCTTCCACTGTTGAGACTGGCCTTGCAAATGCCTTAAATAAATAAGCAAACTGTTTTATTGTGGTAGCATTCCCAGTCTGGCTAGTATTTGCTGGATTTTTTAAGAAAAGCCATTATGCTATATAAAAACACATTAATACTCAATGACTTCTAAAGCAGTGCTGAGCTCTCAGCCTCCATCTTTTCTACCCCCATGCAAACTCTGCCAAAAAGAGGGGGAAGTAACAGCTGTTTAGATCACAAGATCGCATAATCACTAATTATAAGGCTACCATTAGTCATAAAGTAAATGCAGAGACTTGCATAAGCTTTGTGGTTACATTGTCAATGAACAAGCACGTCAAAGATAACACCAAATATTTCACAGAAGAGTCAGCTTGACAAATCCATAACTGTCTTATGGGGGGTGGGGGGAGGTTCTGTATCTAATCTTCACCGCTTTGCTTCTGTGCACTTTTACACAAGACGTAACTACAACTCAATAAGTTAAAAGTTTGATAATTTCTTCTTCATGTTTGTCCCACTGACCAGAGCTCTAGGGTGTGATAAAGAACTTACAGAGAAGTTTGTATAAAGAACAGTTAAGACAACCTCTTATGTGGGAAATTTTAGATTCCTTTTGAAAGAGTAAGGAATCTGTGACCCACATTCCCAGGATCCTCCCATCCTTGCCCTTGGAGACAGGGGCTTTAGGGAGGTCTACATCAGCAACATGTGGAGGGCCAGAGGTTCTGCCACCAGGCAACAACTGCCTAGAGATTTCACTTGATAGCAGGCTGACTCTGAAAGATCTGGAAGGCCTCCTAATGCAACATCGCTCTTCTGATTACTCAGGTAGGAAAGTTACAATACATATTATGATACCTATTCTCAGAACTGTTGTCCAATGTCACTAGAGGGCAGATGGCTGGGGAGGCCGTTCTCAAATATTTCTGTGAGTTGCTGGTTTTTCATAACAGTAATATATTATTATATTTATATCCAGCTTTTCTTCCAGGAGCTCAAGGTGGCAAACAAAGCATTCTCTCCCCAATTCTCTTCCCCAGAACAACAACCCTGTGAGATAGGTTGGGCTGAGAGAGAGAGAAAGTGGCCAGAGTCTTCTGCCGGCCTTCCATGTCTGAGGGTGGACTCAAAGTTCACCTCCATCCCAGGGCTGCACTATGACTTCTGTAGCCCAAGGCATTTCTGCCTTCATGGGCCTCTTCCTCCATAGAAATAATAGTATTAAATATCATATTTCATATGGTTTTCAGTATTCATAATCATCAGTTGTTGCTGATTAGTTATGACGCCTGTCACATATCATCAAAGTTACCCATTTATTTATTTAAAAGATTTGTATGGCCGCCCATCTTAAACACAACTCCAGGCGGCTCACAGTAACAAAACCCAGCAACTATAAAATCCTAAAACCGTAAAACGAAAACAAATCATGCTACACCTAAAAGTTAGAAAGAAGATCATTGGCTTGATGTTGAAATGTTGTCCATTTCTTGCCTTTTTTTTAAATTAAAAGGCATGAAAAAATAACTTCTGGTTCATTTTTAATTCTTTCTGAATTAGAAAAAATGAATACCTTTTCGTGGGCCCTAGGCCCTGTGCTCACTGTGCCTAAGGCGGTGCTGCATCATCTCCCTGGGCCTCGTCCAGTGTGTTGACCATTATGCTAGGTTAACTTTCCCTTGTCTGATCCATGACCGCTGCTCTCACTTACCTGTAGGCTGACGCAGATGGTGATGACAGCAAACCAAATGACCTTCCAAAGCCGTCTGGTGATGTTGCCCTTGGCCATCCTCTTGGACCTTTCAAACAGAGAGCAGAAAAGGACTTTGCAGCTCAATATGTGTATTTCTCAAGTGCCCCCTGCCAGAAACTGAATGACTAAAGCAAACTGGGCAGCAAGTCCAAGCCAGGCTCTGGAAGCGATGCAGCCTAAACAATGGAGGTTTGTACTGGCCAGGAGTACAGACTTGCAAGGAACAACATGAGCCCAGCGCGAAGAACGAGGGACTTTCAATTAGGGCAGTAGAAGCCACCCTTTCCCCCTTGCTCCTTCAGTCAGTTTATCAAGGCAGAAACCTTCTCTGTCCCCTCATCCCCTGAAGCCAAAACGAAATCAAACCTGCTCAGCTATTTCAACACTTTTTGCCCTGCTTCCCAACAAGAGAAGTGAAGCCCAGAACTCCAAGCTGTATTTGCCAAAACATCCAAGCCATGTTGGAAAAAACAACAGCTCTTGCTAACTTTGCAGAAAGGGGAGGGGGGAGTTTCATGGATTGTTTCATGGATTAGAAACAGAGGATCTTTAACTGTTTTTGTCTAAAGGGCAAAGTTAAATTGCCTTTCTTGGAGTGCCAAAATAAATTCTTTTGTTAAAATCTGCAGAGAATTACACACAGAGACACACCAACTGCTGGTTTTACTCTCCCTTTCTATGAAAAGCATTTTCCCCACCCAAAACCTAATTGCAAAAAGTTTCCGATTTTAGCCAACCGGCTGGCAAGGGCCCATCTTCATAACACTACAGGGGTCTGCAGCATTGCCCAAGGTGAAAAGAACACCCGCAACTCCAGGGCCAGAGTTCCCCTCCATAAAGTGCTCTCTTGTGCTTCTTCTCTTCCATCCACGTGCCCAGCGTGGCTGCCTGTCTTGTCATGGCAGCCCTCCAAAAGAGGCTGAATGATTGGGTCTAACTGTGTTTTTTAAGAGCCATGTCTGAGAGCCACCCATTTCTGAGAAATTAAAATGCCTAAATTCAGTGATTCGAGCTGCATGAAATAGCTCGAGATGTGCTGGATTCCTGGTGACTTTACTTATTTAGAAGATTTACATAGCTGCCCACCTCACTAAACTGCAATTCGGAGCAGCCTATATCAAATATCCTTCCCTCTCCTCCCTCCCCCCCCAAACTGTCATGACACATTCACAGAGTTTTCTTAGTAACAATATGGAAATCGTTTGCTATTGCCTTGCTCAGGATGTTGTTCAATTTCCCCGTTCAGCCTAGAGCTCTGGAAATCCATAATGCCTCTCCAGATATTAACTAGGCCCTGTTTAGTTTCTCAGCTCAACAAAGATCAACCAGAGTGAAGCTCAATTTGAAAACAAAGGCCACCCACCACCTATAACAATTACAATAACAATAGCAGAGATCAAGGCAGAAGGGCCTAACAGGGTTGATTTTTTTTTCCTCCCGGTCCTCCTTTCTATAAGATTTAATTCTGGAGACTTCCCCTGCAGATAAAGCATTCTTCCAAAATATCCTTCATCACACCTTTAAACCCCTGAACAAAAAATAACCAAAAATAAATAAATAAGAGGGAGAAGAATCTAGTACAAAAGGGAGTAGAGCGGTTAGTTTCAGATCAAAGCCAGTCAGACATCGTTTCAAATCCTTCCTCGAACACTGAACCCAGGTGACTAGCTCAAACTACCTCACAGGACAGTTGTGAAAAGCAGGAGAACATCACGATTGTAGGGGAGAATGTGAAGCCAGAACTTTTCCTTTTAGGACTAATGGATAAACAGTTAGAAAAAAGCCATGGAAGATTATTTCAATATACGATTACTGCAGCGACATTATTATATGGACAGAGATGGAAACATTCAATACTACCCACTAAGGGGGAATGGTTGGTGAGGTTGACAGATCTTGCTGAAATGGATAAATTGACTTCTTTGATTAGAGAAAAGACATTGTCTACATTTATTGGTGACTAGAAACCCCTTATGAAATTTTTGCATAAAAATGAAAAAATGAACTTCTGATTTATGGCTTTGATGATTAGACAGGATAGATGATAGAAAGAAGAGTATTATGATGTAACTTTAGAGAGGTTAACTGCTTATAACTGCTGTGAATATAGGAAGCCACTTCTTCGTATCTTTTTTCTTTTCTATTTTTCTTCAACTTTTTTTCTTTTCTTGCACTTTTTGCTTTCTCTTTGCTTTCTTTCCTTTTTTCTTCCTTACTTTATATTAGTTTGTATTAATTTGTATCTTCTTTTTTAAAAGTTTCAATAAAAATTATATGCACATAAAAAAATGATCGTGGGGAGATGGCCTCGAAGAAGGAATGCAGCAGCTGTTACAAAAACATCACCTTAGCCTGGAAAGATAGGAAGGGTAAGGAAGAAACTCAAGATTGATCCCCCTTGACTCTCATGAGAATAAGAGGATGCCACAGAGAAACTCCGTCAGGTTTTCAAGATTCTTGTTCTACACTATAAAAGTAAAGTACACTTCCAGAAGTTCTTATCATGTCTGTTTCCTGACCTGGCCTCCCTCAAAGGGCTGACAATGACTGGGTTCATGCAAACACAAAATTGGTCCATTACACATCAACCCAACTAACGTAGTCTGTGGCTCTGTGGTTGAGTTCACTCAATGCACATAACCAAGTCTGTTAAAAACCTACCTGTGCACAACAGGCTATGCTTGCTTAGTTTTAAGCTTGGGTTGTTTTTTCATGGCTTGGCATGTTTTACGTCCCAAGCCCATATGTTTAGTTTATCCTTCAGTACCTTGTGCAAACCCGGAAGCAGTTAATCTTTCTGTGCAGATACCAACCCAGAACACTGATAAATATGTGTATTGTGCAAACACAGCCCATGTATGCCACCTTGTGCAAAATAAGTAGAGCAAGAGAATGCTCCTCATTCCAGGAATATCACTTTAAGAACACTTTAAGTCAAAAGTATTTGAATTAGATTTGATTACATTAAGGAGGCTGCCAGATTTATCCCTCCAATTTGGTTTCTTCAACAGCCACCCCACTCTGTAAGAATCCCACTTTCAGACTTAAAAAAAAAAAAAAAAATCTGTTCCTGCATTGAGATACTTACATGTATGTGTTATCCTGAGTCGTGCTACAAAATTGATTGGATTTCCAAATAAGGGTTTGGAAATCATGTCCAAATAATGTTGAAGTTTGCAATGCCACTGGAACCTCATTCTCTTACATTTCTTCCATGCAAAGTCTCTGTGTCACAGCAGGATTAAGCCAACAAAGGTCACACTACTGACTTTGAAATGGGATAGGATACAAAAATGCCTGTGATGTACGTTACATAATGTAGAATGGCAGGCATAGTGGGAGAGTGGCTGCGTTCAACACCACAAATTAAGTGCCTGGCGGCTTAGCTACGTTATGACAAAGCCGCAATCCATGGTTTGCAAGCTGCAACTACTGAGCTCACCCAACCTGATAAACCAAAACCGAACAATCCACCTTATAACTTAATGTAATATATGAACACAGCCAGTACCTCTGAATCTTGTGGAAGACCTTTGCTAACCATACTTTGAATGGCTGTCTTTTTTCAGCCTGCAGTTATTTAGCTACTCCTGCTTTGTTCCAGAGGTTCAAGGACATTGCTCCGGCTCCCCTTCCCCAATTTATTGGCACAACGACTTTGCGAAACAGGTGAGTTACACTGATTTTCCCCAACACTCTAGCCCAAGGTTGCTCAACCTTGGCAACTGTAAGATGTCTGAACTTCAGCTCCCAGAATTCCCCAGCCAGCTGGCTGGGGAATTCTGGGAGTTGAAGTCCACCCATCTTAAACTCAGCAAGGTTGAGAAACACTGCTCTAGCCTAAAATGTGGCTGGCTGGCCCGCAGCTCAGGGCACTGTGCAAATCTAAGTCCTTGGCTTCCCCAAATCGTGGCTCAGTTAACCATGGATTAACACATCCCCCAGCACCAGGTCCGGCCACCCAGTGAGGTTCCACGGCTACCTGGAGAGGCGACCCTGGTTCTTCCCCGCCCTACCCCACCCAGAGGGTCTGCTCCTTCTTTAGGCCGCAGTGATTTCGAGCGAACGGCACTCTCCGCATGCTCAGAGGCTACCTCACTACCTCCCAGGGGGAGCCCGGGGAGCCCTCACCCTCTCGCGCCCGCCCTCCCAGGCGAAGAGCGAAGGCAGGCGCCGCGCCCCGCCTCGTTCCTCTGGGTGCCCGCTCGGGCCCCGCCCGCCACCTTCGCCCACCTCGCGCGGCGGCGCTTCTCTCTCGGGGCTTCCCTCCTGCGGCGCCTCCTCAGCGGGAAGGGAGCGGCCGCGGCCCCAAGCGCCGACAGGCCAGACCGCCCCTCCTGTCCGATCAGCCCCGGGGACGCCGCCGCCGCCGCAGGCTCGCAGGACGGAGCTGGCAGGCGAACCAGCGCCCGCCCTTCCAGCAAGCAGGCGGGCGGGCTACGGCGAGCTCGCCCGCCCGCCCTCCGGGCTCCCGCCCGCCGCCCGGCCGGCTCGGCTCGGCTCGGCCGAGGATGCAAAGCGCGGGAGGGCGCCTCGCGGGCGGCCCCCTCCGCCCCGGCCCGTGGCGGCAGCTGCGCGCCCAAGCCGCGGCCGGCGAGCTGGAGCGCAGAGCGCCCGCGCAGGGCTGCGCCTGCGAGCCAGGCGGGGCAACCGGGTGCGCGCAAACCCTCCTGCGCCGGAATGCCTGGCGCGAGCCCGCGACTGCCCGCAGCTCGGTTGGGCGTGCGGGAACGGCAGGAGGGGGCGCTTGCGCACGTTTCTCGGAGCCGCGTCGGGCTCCCGGGCCAGGGTGATGCCACTTGGCGGCTCCCGGCGCCCCTTTAGCCCAGAAGCCGCCTCGGGAGACCGCGCAGGTTTCGCGCCCAGCGTGGTGGCTAATCGGCCGACTGGGATCGCACGAAACGAGGTGACAGATCTGGTGGCCTCGTCCCCGACTGTGGCATGAACCCAGCCTCAACCCCAGCTGTTAATCCAGGAATCCTGGCTTCCCTTAGTAAGCGTGCTCCTGTGGACAGAGGTGTAACAGGACGGATTCAACACGGAGCGCTCCCTCGCACGTGGGGATCGACCGCCTCTCTAATATTACGGAAAAGGTCCGATTCCCACGTTGGGCGGTTTTCGGCCGTGTTCATTCACGTGCTCAGTGGGGCTTTTGCGTAAGATCCAGCGTACACGCGACTGAGTGTATCTTTTGGGGCAGTGGGCATTTCCGACGCACTTACATCGAACTTCTGACAGTTTGAGTTGGGTCCACCTTCTACTCACCCAGTGAAATCTTTCCGATCCCTAACTTACCTCTCACTGCTTTCAGTGGATGAGAGAGCGAGAGCGATACTGATAGTTTCCAGGGCGTTAAAGAAAAAGTCTGAACAAAACCCCCACGTGTGAATGCACATGGCTTCTCCCGAAGGTTTCAGTGAATAACTTTCAATAAATAAAGTGATTCTAATGCAGTTGTGCAATTTCGGACGGGCGGGATGGGGTGGGGGGCAACTGCTTTCCGGCTGGATTTATTTCCTTATCTCTTCGTCCTGCTTTTCCTCCGGGGGCTTAAAGCGGGTCCACGCACTCCTTTGGCCAATTTTTCCCACCTCAGTACCGTGGGGTAGGCTAGCGGAACACAGCTCCCAACATCCCCAGCCGGTTGTCGTCTCTGCCCATTGGATGTGGTCGGGGAAAGCAGACGGCGAACGCCTGCCTGTTTCTGCAGAGCTGGGGCACGCAGCTCAAGTCCGGGCCGAGAGGCCGTACCATCACCCCCCCCCCCTTCTTACCTGTCTCGCGGGAGGGGCGTCTCTATAGGGGAAACCAACGCGCCTTTCTCTCTTGCATCAAAGGGAGGAAAAGGACCGGGTTCCCAGCCGCCGCGCTCGGCCACCGATCTCAGGGTGAGGTCCGCTTCGCCGAAGGGCGGTTAGACGCCTTCCCAGCCCCTCAAGATCCGCTTTGCTTTTCTAGTCTATGATTCCACCTGGGAGGGAGAAAAGTGGCCCGTTGGCTGGTAGCCCCCGCCCTGAAAGGGGCCAAAGAAAGCGCGGCACGGCCGCGGGATCAGCCGACCGCGACAATGTCTCATTAGCCCATCGCCGCCGTCAAGGCTTAAAATACGCACCGCGAAGCCGCAGAACCCAGGAAAACGTTGCTCGAGATTAGCTGGCTCCAGATGGCGACCCCGCTATCGTTGGAGAAGGAGCGCCTTCTAGCGGAAGGTCTAGGAGGGCGCGGGCGGAGGAGCGGGGATCCCGCACCATCCCATTTGCGGGCCCTGGGCTCACCCTGGGGCTAAACCAAGGTTGCTGTCTTTGCGTAATATATAATATGTATGCCCTTCTTTAAGTGAACCACGGTTTGCTGAGTTCACCCAATTTTCTGAGATCCCACAACTTCCCAAACAGGACGATGGGATCCGGGCTGCCAAAAATCCAAAGGGCTACCAGAGAGCAGACTAATTCTTTCCTGCCACCTCATGCTCATCCAGATTTATGAAGCCCAGTTCTGGTAATGTTAACCCTGAATTATAAACCAACTACCACAGGTTTGCGCCACTCATAAGCCTAAAATGTGGCTGGTTAATTAGGGATTCAGATTCTTGTGCAAACACGGCCACTCGAGTTTGTTTGGTTTTGGTTTGGTGTGTTGTGTAAATCCAGCAAGTTGTGGCTTCTTCTTCGACTCCTGGTTAAAAGACACCATCGTTTGGCTTACCATGAGGCGTGTACAGTTGGCTTACTTGCAGCATGGATTTATAATCCAGCAACCATAGAAAGTCTCATCTCCCCCACCAGCTTTGTGCGGACTGCCACTTTTTCAGGAAATTAATTAAAATTAAAATTACCCAGAACTCCTATAACACACTAAACCACAAGCTAGCCAAACATTTTTTTTAAACCCCCAGGGTGTTGCATGGACCCAGCCCATTAGGGAATGTCTTCATAAGGCATGCAAAGCAAAAGATTGTATTCATTAATCCATTTTGGGGTAAACCATGGTGTGTCTTGTAAATACATAGGATGCATGAAACCCCATTTTAAGATTTCCGTATCTGTACTACAACCCTGCAGGATTCCTGCTTGGCCTATGGATGGCAGTCCAGATACCAAAGACTCTCTCTGCTGCCCTCAAGTGATCATCTGCATTTTTGCAGCCCAGATTTACTAGCCCTACTCAACCATTAACTAGGAGCACTCGGACTGGGCTTCCACATTGCACTAACTAAAAGGGGATATGTTGCATAAACCCAGTTAGTCAATTGTTTACACTATAGCTTAGTATGTGTGCATAGCCCTTTTTTTAGACAAATCGCTAAAGGCCGGGATCTGGGGTGCTTCTCCTTCAACTTAAGAGGGCTTAACTTCCACAGAAGGAAACAGAGTTTTCAGCATTTGAAAAGAAGCTCAAAGATTCTCGTCTCTCAGAATTATCCCATGGATTTTCAAAGCACGGTTGCAGCAGCATCTGCTCCCTCTGGCATCAAGATCTAAAATCAAAGAATGCCACAGCCCCAGGTCCCGCCATGCATCACCCCTCTCACTGCAGCATGCCTGTTGCCTGCTTTAGCCACCCACTCCTGGCCAGCTGTAAATCCTGCTCTTCAGGAGTGAGCTTAATGATTAAGTCCTGAGGCTGTGGTGTGCAATGGCCAGGACAAGGGAGATGCCTATGCAAAGCCCAGCCTTTGAAGGCAGCAGGTGCAAAATGCCTGCCAGACCACTGAAAATAATAGGGGATGAAAGCATAATTATGTTCTTCCTTTACAAAGGTTAAATTTAAAAGAAAAAGGCAGCTGGTCTTTAAAAGCTAAACCTGGTGGCCATTTTTTGCTTTTAGCCATGGATAGAAAGTCGCTGAGCATGGGAAAGGAAGACCACCCACTTGTGTCTTTAAGACTGCTGTACCAGTATGCTGATATCAGTTTTTACTCCCCAACTTATTGCTATTCCAAAAGCCTTGCGCTGGGGGATTTGCCTTCCCACAAGACAGCCAGAATGGTTGCTAAGGCATTCTTGAGAGCCAGTTTGGTCTAGTGGTTAAGACACCAGGCTAGAAACCAGGAGCCTCCTGTGAGTTGTAGTCCTGCCTTAGGCATGAAAGCCAGCTGGGTGGCTTTGGGCCAGCCCCTCTCTCTCGCAGCCCAGCTCACCTCACAGGGTTTTTGTTGCAGGGAAATAGGAGGAGGAAGGAGTATTAGGTATGCTCGCCACCTTGAGTTATTTAAAAATAAGAAAGTCAGGATAAAAAAAAAATCTAAGGTGGACTTATATTTAAACATGATTTTTTTCAGCAAGCCATAGTAACCCAATTCAAGCTGGAAAACAAAGGAGGAACAGTTAGAGAAAGGGATTGGGGTTGGATCTGCATTTGGCAGCCTGGTTCACACAACAAGCTAGACAAACATGATGGGGAATTTGCCTAATGCCCTAAACGATAAATTATGGTTTACAAATCAGAGTGGCTGAGTTCATAAATCCCACTAAGTCTAAACAAACTACATGATGGCTTAGCAGGTTTGTTTGTTTGTTTTTCAAATTTATATAGCCACCCATCTCACGAATATAAACACATGCTGCACATTCTATGCCCAGTCTTAGGGTGGAATGTAGGTGAAATGCAGGTGGAAGCTGCAGACAATTCACATTTATCTCCATGAGATGCTAGGCTATGGTGGAATCAGGGTGCACCCAAGACTGTGTCAAAAAGGGTATCAAGAGACCCAAATCACGGATTCCCATCTGAAAAATATAATCTGCAACATCTGAAACAACAGGTCTTCTCCCTGGCAACCCATCCATCTAAGGACCAGATTTGGGGGGGGGGGGGGAGTGGGATTCATTTGTCCACACACTGCCCAAATTCAAACCACCGAATCTGTTCCTTTTGTAAGTTCTGCATAGATTTGATATACCAAAATCAGGCACTCAGGGGTTTTACTGCCACAGGAATTAAGAAACAGCCACTGGGAATTTGTCGGACCGAGTGGGGCATGCCGGCGGGGAAGGATTCAGAAGCTGGCAAAAGGTCCCCGGGCCTGCCTTCCATACGCGCCTCGAACTCGGTTCTCATCGTTCCTCAGCTTTTTGGCCATCTGACTGGAGAGTCATCACAGTAGAAAGCCCACACATCTGGAGGGTCTCGGGTTGGGAAGGTTGTCCCAGCCCATCAGTTATATTCTGGAGAGTTTGCAGCCGCTATCTCTACCAGCATCCTTATTCTTTTGGTACTGTACTCCATTTTTGTTCTCGCATCTTTTTATGAATGGCCAGCTGGGCGCGTGTCTCGGGAGAGCGCGCGGGCGGGCGGGCGAGCGAGCGCTCTGGCCAGGGATCCCGCCCTCCCGGGGGCTCGGCCTCCTTTTGCGCACCGATTGGCTAAGACAGGCGCGAGGCGCTTGACCCTCGAGACCCCCTGGGACGCCGAGGGCGCCCTGCCCACTTGGGGGGGCTTTCCAAGAGTTCCTGGGCAGGTCCGGCCGGCCGGCCGGCGCGGAAGGAAGGAAAGAAGGAAGGAAGGAAGAGCGCCCGGAGCCCGAAAGATGCCCTTGGGCCGCCCTCCACCTCCAGGCCCGGCGGCGCATCCTCTTCCCGGAGCGGCCGCTGGCCCCTTAAAAGGGCCCGACCGTCGCCCCGCGCAGGGCGGGTTTACGGAAGCCCGCGGCGGGGGCTTTTCTCGCTGCAGGCTGGACGAGGCATCGCCGGCCGGGTCCCCTGGCCGGTACTTCCGCCCCGATGGCCGCGGTGAGATTTTCCACGCCGGTGTCAGAGGCGGACAGCGGGCTGGCCCCTGACCTCTTCTTGTGCCCCTCGGCAAGCCCGAGCCGCCGGAGCGCCCTGCGCGAGAAGGAGGAGCTGCGGGAGCTCAACGACCGCCTGGCCGCCTACATCCAGCGCGTGCGGGCCTTGGAGGCGGCCAAAGCAGCGCTGCATCTCCGCCTGGGCCGGTGCGAGGAGGACGGCAGCCGCGACCTGGGCGTCCAGCGGCGCATCTACGAGAGGGAGTTGGCCGAGGCGCGCCGGGCGCTCGATCACCAGGCGCTGCAGCGGGCGGCCTTGCAGGTGGCGGCGGACTCGCTGCGCGACGAGCACCGGCAGCTGCTGGCCAGGTCAGTCCTGCGATCGGCGCCGGAGAGGGTCTCTCGAACGACCCCGCGCCGGATGCGTTCACCCCTTGGCCGGGCCCAGGAACCCTCTCTGAGCATCCGTAGAAGGAGCTTGGGGGAAAGGGAGACAAGGCCGAGTTCACACAACATGCTAGGCCCTTGCTTTATTTTCATCCTAGGCTACTGGGGTGGATTGGATGAGAGCCAGTTTGGTGTAGTGGTTAAGGTGCTGGCCCAGAAACCAGGAGAGGGTAAATTATAGGCCTCTGTAGAACACATTAGCGAGAGATCGTCATGGAGAAAATCTATCTATGCGGTGGCTAGGCGTTGGAAATTACTTGATGGTACCTAATCAATCAATCAATAGGCATGAAAGCTGGCTGGATGACTTTGGGCCAGTCCTTGCCTCTCTCAGCCCATCCCACCTCACAGGATTGTTGTGGGCAAAATAGGAGGCAGGAGTAGTAGGTATGTTTGCCTCCTTGAATGATTTATTTATATCTATATCTATATTTGGGGACGCGGTGGCGCAGCGGCTTAATGACGCTGAAAGTTGCCGGCCAGAAATGGTCGACGCTTCAGCGGTTCGAGTCCAGCCTTCACGTTAAACAGGGTGAGCTCCTGTTTCCTCCCCAGTTCCTGTCAACCCAACAGTTCGAAAACTTACGTGAGTAGATAAATGGGGACTCTCACTCCGGTGGGAAGAAAAATGCTGGCGGCGCCTTGCAAAAAAGGAGTTGGGAGCAGTTGCCGGTAAGCGTGAAAAACTGTGCGTGCCCGAAAAGGGCGCAAAGCAACGGAAACCCCGCCTCCTGCGCTCGCCAGCTGGGCTCTGCTCTAGGAAGGAGGCTCTGGCAAACCACTTCCGAAAAACAGTTGCCTTGAAAACTGCAAGGACTCATCCAAGCAGCCACTGCAGGGTCAGCAATGACTGAGCGCAGACAAAAAAAAAATAAAAAATCTATATTTATATTTAAAAGGCTGGATGAAATATCATCATCATTCCACACTGTAAAATTTAGGGCCTAAACTGGGTTACTAGATACAACTGCTGGGGTCATCCAACAGGTTAAGCCAAATCAGACAAGTGATACCACGACTCCAGGTAATAAAGGGACTCAGCTGGAGCCTTTTACACATGTTAAGTATGTGTCTGGCTGCTGTTGCCTGAACCTTGCCTCAATGTTAAAATTGTTACAGTTTTCTCATAGTTGGAACCACAAATGCTTCTGTTTGTAAACAATCCTGTGTAAACCTATTCAAAGCAAATCCCTCTGGGCAATAGAGCCCTAGCTTTAATTTCTTTCCATGTGCTATGAATCCTTGTGGGCTGGCAGCAAAACTCAAACCATTCTTTTTGAATTAGGTATTTCATGGTTTCTTCCTCAGTTGTTTAATCTGGCAAATGCAGTCACAATTTCTGATTTGCCAATTTGGGGTATACAAAATAATCTCCCTCCCATGCTGGAGAATTGTGGACAAATATTAATGTTGACAAATGTTTGCAAATTGTGATATTGTTTAAAACAGATATAGTTCCATTGTGAGTTGGCAAATATTACCAGTGAATTTAAAAAGTGAATGAATTAAACATTTTTAAAAAGCGATTAGCTTTTTTTTCAGTTAGAATCCTGAAAAAGTCTCAGGTGGAGAATGTTTTCTCTATTTCCATAATTTTTTGGGGGACCAATTACCACTTGGTTTAAGGATAAGGGATATTCCTTCATATGTAAGTGTCACAACTTTTTCAAAACTTTTCCAGACTCCTATGTACTTCGAGATATACTATATATCTTGTTCTTTGAAGAGTGGTAACATTTCTTAACTCTGCTACATGCTCCAATGATTGATTCTGTGCCATCAAGTTGGTTTTGACTCCTAGCAACCACATAGTTTTTCTCCATGATACGATCCATTACGCTAAAGAATTTAAGACACAGTGCGCTAAGGCCATCTTTATGTTTCCAAAAGCAGCTAGTCAGAAGCTCCAGGGCAGAGTCTGAAGATGATGGCTGTTCCTTGTTGCTAAGAAGCATAGTATTTGGAGGTATAGTGTCTCTGAACATGGAAGATCTTTTTAACAAGTCCAGCACCAACTGCATTTGTAGGGAGCATCTGTTCTAGTAGTTTCTCTGCTCTTCCGTCAGCCTTCTTCCACTCCTCTTTCAAAATTACCTTTCAAGGACATCTAAATTAATAGCCATCATCTCATCTGATGACAACCCATTTCCAAAGGATCAATGCCTCACCAAGCCAGAATGTGGTTTGCCTAGCTATGATGATCTGCTAACCATAATTTGTTTAGTGTGTTTGAATCTAATGTTAATTTATTTAGTAATCCATGGCATAGCATATTGTGTGAACACAGCCATTGCATGTCTGAGATGTCAGGCTAGGACTAGGTTATCCTATTATGCTTGTTGCTTTTTCTCATCAAAAATGGATTATAGGCAGGTAATAAGAGCATCTTTGGTTCAGTTCCTGGAATCTCTAGGGGAAATCTAGATCTGGAAAGAAAAGAACTCTTGGAGACTTACTAATACTCAGTAATACTAGGTTAGATGAACTTGGTGACCTGGTACAATGATGAACCAGGCCATGGTTTGTTTAACCATGGTTTATTAAAACAATTGTGACACACTTAAGCTATAAACCATATTTTAAAAGCCACAGTGCCTGGGTCCACATTATGGCTTATTGCAATATGTGAACCTGGCCTGTTAAAAACTGCTGGAAATCTCATCAATAAAATACGTATGGTACTGTCCATGTACCTCTACTGATCGCATTTAGAGCATAACTAACAGACAGCATGCCCTGCCTGCCTGGCTGAGGCAGGATGGTGGCCTTTGAGGGCCAAAATTCTTCAGAAGTTTTCTTCTCCAGTTATCCTTTGAAGATTCTCTGCTGAGGAGGTGGTTGCCATGGACACAAGTGCTGATTTAGGATTCAGCCATTGGCCTCCCCAGTAGCAGCCTAGCCCATCATCCAAGCCTGTCTGAAAGTCAACATAGTGGCTGTTCTCACATTGCATTTGTAGTCCTGATTAATTTAACCCTGGTTTACTCCAACTGGTTTTCTATGTTTGTATAGGTATACTCACAGGATATAGTGTGGTTGATTAGTGTGATGTTCAGTGTGTGTCACATAGCCCAGACAATATTATTGCTATTTCTTTTATAAATCTTTGAAGTATAATTTGATACAATTGGATCTATCTGCTTTGATGGTTCTGAGGGAGCTTATGTTCAGAAGTTTAGAGGCTAGACTGGCTTTTCACATGATGTTAAGCTGTGGTTTGTGGAATAAGTACAGTGGCCTGCTTCACACAATTTCCTGAACATAACTCACGTGCTGGGTTCACGTGACAAGCAAAATCACAAAGCTGCAAACGTTATGGCGTAGTGTGTTTCACAAACAAGTGATAGACTAGCATTTCAAAACCAAGCTTTAAGCTCAAAGTAACATTCAACGCTCTGCTGTTTTAAAGAACGTACCCGTAAGATGCCAAGCCATCTTCTGATACAACTCACTTGTTTGCAGGAACTCTAAAAAAGAAAATGAATTAAGCCTGGCAGTTGCTCGAGTGAGGGATCTGGATGCTCAGCTAAACTCCAAAGAGGCTGAACTGGTGACAGCGTTACACAGGCAGCAGAGTTTAGAGAAAGATCTTCAAGAATCCAAGGATCAAATGATCTCTGTAAGGGATTGTTCAGAGAAATTTCAGCTGTCCTGTTAAAATTGTGGTGGCCGTTCTTCATAATCTGCACTGCGTATTTACTTTGGTTTGGGTTTATTTTGCTACGCTGTCTTCTCTGAAGTGGTGGGGGGACTTTGGTTCCCACAGTATTTGGGTCTGATTTCCTTGTGAATGAGGTCCATGGAGGTGTACAGTGTTTTTGTAATAATTGGGGGGTTTATTCACAACCATACCATTTGAGCATACATGGACACCCACCCATCAGCCAAATCCACCCATCAATAAATCTCCACAATCTTGCATTCCTTAATGCTGTTAAAAACTCCAAAAATGATCTCCTCATTCAAAAACTGGGCTTTATTTGCTTTCCTAAGTATGCTCACCTAGAAATACATTAACTCAAGTGGACTCATATATCTCAGGGACTTAGGGGAGATTTCAGCTACCAAATCCATGCTAGTCTGTGAATCTCTATTGATGCCAAGGTCTTCACTAAGTTGGTGAAATAACGTCCTGGTACACATAATTGGCTGGAATCACACAATACACCAAGCCAAAACAAACTACATTACATAGTTTAGGGTGTGAACCTAATCAGTATTACATGCTGAAAAACATGGCAATGCACGTTTGTTTTATCTACAATTAGTAAGAATAACAAAAGCCTGCCTGCTGTTTTACAATCTAAAATGCTCTGCTGGAATTGGCTGACTTGAAATAGTTTGCCTTTAGGCTATAGCAGTATATGAATCTTGAAAGACAGGTGATTAGAACAACCTCACACACAATCTTAGCCAAAGCCCTAACTAGTGTAACTTAGAGTGCAAATGCTTCCTTGAGTATAGGGAACACTTTTTTTTTTTATCCTTTTCTAGCTTAAGGAGCTGGTGAATGATTCCAGAAATGAACTTCAGAATGAGAAGTTGAAAAGAGCAGACTTGGAAAATCAAGTGAAAACTCTCCAAGAACAAGTGGGATTTCTCAAGACCCTCCATGAAGATGTACGTATGTACTGTATGTCAGTCCAAAATGCCAACTGGATCCATTCTGTTATAGCTTGAGAACTTGTACAAATTATTTGAAGGAGCATGTTCTTTGTGATATAAGATATTTTTTTCTGTGGTGGCCATGAGGGCAAGAGCTGACAAGGTTAAAAGCAAAGGGACTGATGCTAGTCTGGCCCATTACAATAAAAAAGTACAAGTGCCAACCATTTTTCCTGCTGAGAATCAGGTGGCCCTCAGACCATTACAGCAGAGAGGCAGGAGAAAGAGAAAATGTCTAGGTTTGAATTCTAGAAATTACAGTGTTTATTTTTTCTCATTAGTAAAAACTTTCCTAGCATCTACAAGGGAAATATCAGAGCCAGGTCCTTGAATATCTGGCTGTGAGCCTTCTAATTCAAGAACTCATCTGGATGAAGCTTGATAGTGGCTTATTTTTCTAACTTCGCATGCTCTATGCTGCTATCATGAGTTGACACTGACTCAGTCTCCGTTTTTAGAATATTTGTGAAGTCTTTGTTTAGATTTTTGAAAAGATAACAAAACCAAGTAGTATATCATCTTTCTAAATGGTTCTACAACCTCTTGATTTTACAGGTGAAACTCGAAAAATTAGAATATCATGCAAATGTTCATTTATGTCAGTACGGCAACTCAAAAGGTGAAACCAATATATGAGATAGACACATTACATGCAAAGCGAGATATGTCAAGCCTTACTTTGGTATAATTGTGATGATTATGGCATATAGCTTATGAAAACCCCAAATTCACAATCTCAGAAAATTAGAATATTACATGACATCAATAACACAAGGATTGGAAATAGAACAATATCGGACCTCTGCAAAGTATAAGCATGCATATGTACTCAGTACTTGGTTTGGGCCCCTTTTGCAGCAATGACTGCCACAATGCGGCGTGGCATGGATGCTATCAGCCTGTGGCACTGCTGAGGTGTTATGGAAGACCAGGATGCTTCAATAGCGGCCTTCAGCTCGGCTGCATTGTTTGGTCTCATGTCCCTCATCTTTCTCTTGGCAATGCCCCATAGATTCTCTATGGGGTTCAGGTCAGGCGAGTTTGCTGGCCAATCAAGCACAGTAATCCCATGGTCATTGAACCAGGTTTTGGTACTTTTGGCAGTGTGGGCAGGTGCCACGTCCTGCTGGAAAATGAAGTCAGCATCTCCATAAAGCTTGTCTGCGGAAGGAAGCATGAAGTGCTCCAAAATCTCCTGGTAGACGGCTGCGTTGACCCTGGACTTAATGAAGCACAGTGGACCAACAGCAGCAGATGACATGGCTCCCCAAATCAACACAGACTCTGGAAACTTCACACTGGACTTCAAGCATCGTGCATTGTGTGCCTCTCCATTCTTCCTCCAGACTCTGGGTCCTTGGTTCCCAAATGAGATGCAAAAGTTGCTCTCATCAGAAAAGAGGACTTTGGACCACTGGGCAACAGACCAGTTCTTTTTTTATGTAGCCCAGGTAAGACGCTTCTGACGTTGTTTGTTGTTCAGGAGCAGCTTGACAAGAGGAATATGACATCTGAAGCCCATGTCCAGGATCTGTCTGTGTGTGGTGGCTCTTGATCCACTAACTCCAGCCTCAGTCCACTCCTTGTGAAAGTCCCCAACGCTTTTGAATGGCCTTTTCCGGACAATCGTCTCCAGGCTGCGGTCATCCCTGCTGCCTGTGCACCTTTTTCTACCACACTTTTCCCTTCCACATAACCTTCTATTGATGTGCTTTGATACAGCACTTTGGGAGCATCCAACTACTTTTGCAATTACCTTTTGGGGCTTTCCCTCCTTAGGGAGGGTGTCAGTGATGGTTTTCTGCACAACTGTCAGGTCAGCAGTCTTTCCCATGCTTGTGATTCCTACTGAACCAGCCTGAGAGACCATTTAAAGGCTCAGGAACCCTTTGCAAGTGTTACGGATTTATTAGCTGATTACAGTGGGACACTTTGAGCCTAGAATATTGAACCTTTTCACACTATTCTAATTTTCTGAGATTGTGAATTTGGGGTTTTCATAAGCTGTACGCCATAATCATCACAATTATACCAAAGTAAGGCTTGACATATCTCGCTTTGCATGTAATGCGTCTATCTCATATATTGGTTTCACCTTTTGAGTTGCCGTACTGACATAAATGAACATTTGCATGATATTCTAATTTTTCGAGTTTCACCTGTATGTAGGAACCTATAAGACTGGTTAATATGATTTTTTAAAAATAATTTAAAGATAATAAAAACAATGACAAATATAGATATTATAATGGTTTTTGCTTTTTGCCTTGTTGCTGCACATTCAAAAATCTTACCTTTATTTGATTTTGCCCTTTTGGCAATTTTGAATTTAGATTTATCTTAACTGAAAAGTTCCTATAAAAAGCAAATACAGGATGTTGCATTATTGTAAGCCATCAATGTAGGGAGCAGTCCATACCTTATTAAATGAGCTAAGCTCTTGTTCCCCCAAATTTGCAGTCTAAAATCTGACCATCAGAGATATGAGAAGCAAGAGCATTAAGAGAAGATTCCAATTAAAAAACCGAGACCAAGTGGCATTACTTAAATTTTACAAAGGAGGAAAAGAATGTCTTTGTGGAACTGGAAATTCTACTGTGCATTATTTTGGATGATGTTGTTGTATTAGGAATATTCAAAGTCAGCCTACAATTTATTTGACAGTGGTTGTGGGGGACCCAGATTTGTCTGTTGGACTGAAACTTTTGTTTAAGAGTTCAGGTAGCAAAATCCTTCCTCTGCAACAAAATTTCTTTCTCCTCTTAGGAACTCAAGAGCAAGAAGCGATTTTATGAGAGTAGGATTCAAGGAATTGTATCTGGCCATCAACAGGAATTTGAAAATAAACTGATGAATTCTCTCCAGGAGCTCAGAAAAGAGCATGAACAACAAATCAAGGAATACAAAGATCAGATGGAGCGAAACTTCCAGGCCAAAGTGAGTTAAATGGGCAGTCTCTGCTCCTAATTAAGGGAAAGGAGAAATGCTGTGCTGTCCACTCACAGCATGTATTTCCATGGGCCACTCTCACACTTTTTTTGAGGATTAAAATAAAGGACTTTAAAGCTAGTGACAAGGAGTCTATAACTCTACAACTCAAAGCAGCCCTAATCAGCATAATCCAGTGGTGAAGAGTGCTGGAATGTCAGCAACTTCTAAGAGACCATAGGTTCCCCATTACTAGTCTAAAGGAGCCAGAACCTGGTTAGTTAGTTGAGTTTAGAAATTAAATCTGTAGTTTAGCCATGGAACATTGAAGGTGATGATTTGGGGTAGTTGGAAAGATGACGTATGGGGAAACAAACTTAGAGATGTAAAGTCTACAATTTATGAAGAAGGGTGTTTATAAGATTCAGATGGATCTCAAGTCAGTGAACAGAGATAACGAGAAACACCAGGTTGAAATGTCTTGGGGTGGGGGAGTCTATAATGTAGGTTCCTGAATTCAGAATGTCCCTTGGGATATTTTTTTTCTGCCTATGCTAGTGAAGTAATTTGGATGAAAATATGAAAAGATCATATATTTACTCACAAATATATGGATCTTTATAACAGTAAAGACACATTCTGAAGGTCAGAAATAGTAGTTAGTTTTATTCCTGTTTGTACATAGCAATGTGTTCCAGTGAACATGCATAGTATTAGTTAACATTATTAACCAATACTATTTTTGCAGGTAGAAAATGTTCAACTTTATGCTGAAAAGAAGCATGATTTTGCTAATTCTGTTCAAGAGGAACTCATAAAAACGAAACTGAAGGTTGATAATCTTCTATCAGAGGTAAACTGAAAAACCAGGTAAAACTAGGCATACACAAAAGTGACCAGATGCCTCTTTTGTCTTCTAAAAGAGGTCTCTGCTAGAATAAGTCTGTTCTTAGCTCTGTTGCTCAAACTGATGTGCCTAATCTTAAAACATTTCTGTAAAATCTAAGAACACCGGATTGGAAGCCAGGATAAGAGAGCTGGAGACCAGGATAAGGGAACTACAGAAGGCTGTTGATTGTGAACGTGACTTATCCAAAAGATGCGTAGCTGAAAAAGATAGGGAGATGGCAGAAATGCAGCAGCAGATGCAATCTCAGTTGGAAGAGTATGAGCATCTGTTGGATGTGAAGCTTGCACTGGACCTTGAGATCAATGCCTATAAGATGTTGCTGGAAGGAGAAGAAAAACGGTAAGCTTGGAAATCTCCCCTCAGGAAGTTGGCATTTTTTGAATTAAGCAAGAGGGGAAGGCCAACCAGCTTCATTTCCACCCATCACTCTCCTGTTTAAGAGAACTTGGGCAAAGAGCTCTAATTCTTCTCATTCTTCCCAGAAGCAGCTTTTAAGCAGTCTTATTATGCATGAGCTAGAAGATTCCTAAGCATTTTCAAATGCAGAAATGCAGGCAAATGGGTAGCAGGAAGGTTGTGCTGAAGAAAGAGAGTGTTCTTCAAAGTCTGTTTACATTGTGCAGAGAAGAGACTTAAGAGTTCTTTGCCTAACTAATTCCATATGATTCAAAACAACTATATGTACAAAGGAGAAGGTACTTGGAGGGCATGCAAAGGCCATACTGAGTCACAGAACTGCCAGTTACCTACTCCTTTTATTGACAACAACTAGGTTCTTGCATTGATTCAAACCTTAATTAATTAATTAATTAATTACCCAGGTTGTCTTTTTTAAGACTGATTATTTTTTTGTGTGTTTTTTTGGTAGTTTGAAACTCTCCAAATTCTCCTCAGAAAGTGGTGAATCACAGATGAGAAGTGGTGGAAAGTGGGCAACCACAAGTCAGGGCCACCGCCTCTTCTTGCAAGGCAGGAAAAGGAAACGAGCATCGGCCAAGAAACCAGCCCACAGCCTGAGTTTTAAAGTGGCCCAGCGAGCTTCCTCTTCAGGAAGCATCTCCATAGAAGACATTGATATGGAAGGAAAATTTATCAAAATTAAAAACAATTCTGATAAGGTAAAACGATTCATCTGTAGGTTTCCAAACATCTGGATGTCTGTTTGCTTCTGCAAAGCTACTCTGGGAATAGATGATTTCTTTGGGAAGAAAATGGTGGATTGACTTGTTTGCCTCATGAGTTCTATTGTTTACAAGTTTGAGATAGGAACATGGCCCTGAAATCCTTAGGCATGGAGTAACAAAAATGCAGAAGGGGGAGACTCTACTTGCTATTTCTCCCAGGCCAATTGTCCCCTTCTAACTTGGCTTCCTTGGAATGTACACTTATTGCAAACAGGATACATATGGGCAGAGATGAGAGTTGGTGTGATATAAAGGTTAAGATGTTGGATTAGAGAACATCTTAACCATTCAGAAGTTGAGTGGAGAAAGTCAATTTCAAGACCATCCTCAGCTATAGAAGCTCACTGGGTGATTTTAAACCTGGCACTGTCTCATAACTCAATTTACCAACAGGTCTGTTACCGTGGGGAATATCTGGAGGAGGCCACTGCCTCTTGGAGGAAAGACAAAATAGAAATCTAAAAATAAAAGCAAGGCCACTATCAATAAATGTATCCCAGAATGCTCAGCCATGCACTAGGATTCTTTGGCCAGAGAAGTAAAAGTGAAAGTATTTCACCAGAGGCTTTAGATCAATTGTTTCTTAAATGCAGCTTTGGTTGCAGGATCAGCTACTAGGTGGATGGATGGTTAGAAAGCAGCATAGAAACGAATCTGACACTATGTATCAGTTTCCTGCTCAATTCATTCTTCAGGCTGGTCAAGTAGTAACTGTGAGTGTCAATTTTAATAGTCCTTTTCCTTTTTTTCTGGGGAAAAAAATACTTGAATTGTTTTATTTTGCTTCTCATTATAAGCATGCCGGAAGAAATACACACATTTGCGTTCACATCAGTCATAAACTGTTTAAAAATGGATTTAACTTAAGTACCATTATTTCTTTTCAGATCTGGGGAGAAAGAGAGGGTTTAAGCCCAAGTCCTAGCCCCCTGGTTTGGGAATCCCAAAAGTCATGGGGAGTTGGCGAGAACATCAGTATTGTTCTCCTTGACGGTGATGGAAATGTAAGTACCAAATTGACTTGACCTAATTATTACTCAGAAAGCCAGTTTTGTGTAGTGGTTAAAGGCACCAGACTAGAAACCAGGACACCATGAATTCTAGTCCCAATTTAGGCATGAAGCCAGCTGGGTGATTTTGGGCCAGTCACTCACTCTCAGCCTAGGAGGTACACAAAAATGTTGCAAAGAAAACTGTGAGGATTTATCCAGGCAGTTGCCAGGAGTGAAGACTGACTTGAAGGCACATAAATAAATAAATTAAAAACAATAAATTAAGTTACTCAACATTTCTACCTTGTGCCTATGGGATAGCTCTTCTACTTTCAGGAAACTGCAGAAGGAATGATCATGTATCTGGAAAGAGGAGAGGGTGATGGAGAAATGGAAGATGCTGCTGAGGAGACAAAACTAGGGATTCATAGCCAGGTATGTTTAACTGAACTCCTAAACGTTGAGAGTGAGAATGTCCTTGCATTCTTATTTGGTTGATGGGGATGTATTTTCTTCAGATGACAACTGGGGTGAAGAAGTTTTCAAAAGCACATTAATATTCTATAGTGATGTTCTTCTCATCTCCTTGACAGACTAAAAAAGAAAAGAAAGCAGCCATGTGGTTCTTATAAATCTTGCAAACTTTACCAAAGGATGCAAAAACTTAGTTTTTCTCCCTGTATTGCCCAGCTGTGTTGTAAACTTGGCTTTTGAGCACTGCTTGTGTACTGAAATAATTGAGCACATGTGTGCAACCCTCCAAGCCAGACTTCATCAGCTAAACTGTCCATTTCTTCCTGCAGCAGAATGAGAGCCGCAGCTGTCCCATAATGTAACCGAAAGTAGATGCCTTACTGGATAAGCTTGAAACAGAATTCCCAGAATTGAAAGTTGCTTCAGAGATGTTTGGTTTTGCCCTGAGAGTTGATGCCATAACTTTCCTTCACTCTCCTTGACTTCAAGGACAAGATGACTTGTGAGCTCTTAACAGCCAACTGGTGAAAGACTATATGGAAGTACCTGCAGTATTAGGGCAGATGATATGATTACCTTGGAGTCACATCTAAGAGCCTTAAGAGACCTTCAATTTTGTAGCCTGCTATGAACAAGCAAGAGCCTCATCTTGTTAAATTAGAAGAGCAGTAAATTGTACCACGTTATTCAGTCAAATGCCAGGGCCCTGCTTTACAGTGTTGCTTTTTTTGCATATAGTATGGCCACTGGCAAAGAAGTTGGTAGAGCTCTTAGCTCCTCTACGGACCAAGGTATTCCTCCATGTATCCACACAAACAGCCTAAGTTGTACTGAAACTGCAGTTCTAGCCTTCCTTGGTAGCTTGGGAGATGTTCCAGCAAATACGCCAAATTAAGGAATTCCTCTTGCTCCAATAATATATAGTAGCCATGTATGAATTGCTTTCTCTTTTTTCAACAGAAGTGGCCATAATATAGCATGCTGGTGATTTGTCTAGAAGTTGCTTAAAGCTAGTGCTGGTTTGCAATAGGAAAGAGAGACACGGGGACATCTTTTATTATGCTGTCATTCTGTTAGAATGAGCCTGAAGAAATGCCCAGGAAGGAGAGTGAGATGGCCATCAAATGCAGCACTTCTTCTGAACCCATTCCAACAACAGTGGAAACTCAGAATTATTTAGGACTCTTGTATTAATTAACCATCACAGAATGCTTCTACTGCAACCAGCTCCAATTTAGGATAGGGTTCTTGAACACAGTATTTTTTCTGGAAGGATTCCTTTCAGTTGGATTTCTTCAATAGCAGTTTTTTTAAAATGGTTAAATTATTGATGCCGGTGGCTTCTGATATTTTAGCAGATCTAAACAGTTTGTTGTGGCACTTGCTGTTTAGGTACTTCTAGTTGTGTGTAGGCCTTATTAAAGACACACATTTGGTAAATGCTTGCTTTCTATTAAAGGTATCTCCTGTTCAGCTGATGGCTCTTTATGGTGTTTTAAACAAACTCTATATTTGGCAGGCTTAAGTCTTATATTGTCTGTATGTTATTTCAAAAGAGTGAACTGTTCCCCAAACTGGGTCCATCGTCTTGACAAATTTTTATTGTATAATATTTTAAATTGCAGTTCATGTCCCCTTTTGTGGAAGATTGCTTAATAAAATGTTGACTAACGTCATCAATTTAGCTATAATAACTTGATAACAGCTAGACACTTAAATGTTTTTGGAGAAAAGGAAGAAAATATCAATAGTTAAATGAATTCCCATGAAAGCTCCTGTCTACAATAATTGGGGAGATGGGTTGCTTTGCTTATGGGCTTTAGAAAAATCCAGTTTGCTGCTGTGGGAAATACTTGAGTAGAGAGAGCCATTGGTGGTGGTGTAAGTAACGCTATGGTTATTTACAGGAAATCCCTATTAATTTGAACTCAGTTGCAAACTCTATAGCTGTGCTACTTTGCCTGAGCAAGAAGTTGGATTATTATTTATTTCCCTAAATGGAAAGGTGGAAAACAGATCAGAAACGTATGAGAAAACAGTTTTAAAGTATCTCTTGCACCATAGGAAGGAAGCCAAACTTATAGTACCAACTAACCTGATAACTACTAAAGCAGGCTCCCATGGAGAAGCTGGAGAACACACAATTTTTCTTAACCCCAGACATTTTTCACAAAGGTAGTTCACAACCAAAAACTCAAGTACCAAAGTTTAGCTCTGAGTATGGTGGATGTTATGAAGCTAGAAGCCAAAGAATGTTATACCTTGTAAGATGCAGAGGAAACGTATTTCCCACAAGAGTGTTTTATTATCTGGTCAGTGAAGAGTTAAGCATTTAAGGGTGACGCTGACAATACAAGAACACTGAGGAAGCAATCATTCTTCTCTAGTCAAAATATAGTGCACAGTAACTATTAGCTTTTCACAGTTAAGTTAAATGTAACAGTAGTGGCTCAATGATGACTAACGTTACTCACAGTAGCTGAGAAATTGTACCCACAAATAAAATTCATCGCTAGATGAAGGGCTTCTTGTTGCTATAATGGGAGTAATAGCTTCGCTTTTAGGAAAAGCCTCAGCGAGATTTTCAAGGCACAAAAGCACAGGGTTGGGCTGCCTGATTTTCTTTGCTTTTAACCGAAAGAAAGGACTTAATAATTTATATACAAATTGTACGGATACAAAATAAATATATTTCTTAAAAGACGCATACAAAAGAGTCAGTAAGTTGGTCAAAAGAAGCACGGGCTTTCATAGAATGCCACACAAATGAAAACACCACTTTGGCCAAAGACACTGTTTCAGTGGCATCAGCAGCATGAAAAGGACACGGCGCGTTCACTGTGGCAAGGGGACAATGACTTCAACGTAGGTGATGGGGAAGAAGCCTGATTCACCTTTTAACATGCCTTCATACCAGTTCTCGTCAATCTGATTGGTCAATGTGATGATGTCTCCTTCCTTAAAGCCAAGCTCCCCTTCATTTTCAGGTTCAAAGTCATACAAGGCTTGGCAGCAAGGTTGGTCCATGTGCAATGAAGAACCTGGTCAGAATGAGTGATTAGGTTAGATTGTTTTCCCACAAATTTTGTCTCAATTAATTTGCCACAAAGTCCAATATTATAAACAATCTAATGGGCTATGCAAAATTAATACTTAAACCCTCCTGGGAGCACTAGTATCCACTGCGTCTCTGAATGATGTACTGTACTGGATTTCTTTCTTTCTGACCAATCCACCTCTTGTAGGAATTTACAGTTCTCCAGATCTTTGCACTGGCTTAATTATTCCATCATGCCAAAGAAAGGAATGGGATCCCCTTGCAGATAATTGCCTGCTGAATCTGTGCATGAAGGATGCATGGTCAGACAATGGATGAGGGGGGCACCACTTTGAATTTAAACAATTATTATACTTACTAAAGACAACCCAGTTCTGATATAAAAGAAAAACTATGTCCCCATGTCTAATCTGCTATCAGTTCTTTATAGGATTAAGCAGTTGCCTTCAAAGGGATCAGTCCCATTTTGAGGTAGAATGAGCTCATCATTGAATTAAAATATACTTTTTAAATCAGCCAGCAATAAAAGTTGTGTGCTGTCCTTAAATAAGCCCAGCTCAGACCATTCATAAGCTAAAACATTTTTAATTAAAAACAAAAAGCTAAAGGGCCACCCAGTTGTTGCTGCTCCTGCAGCAGCAGCAGCACAAGCCGCATTTCTCTGAGCAGAGAGAGAGAGATGATGACTGCCCAAGTAATTATTTGCTAAATATGTGTTTGGCAAGGATTAGTGGATAGCCCACCTAAGAGAAAGAAGCTCAACTTTCTATTATCCCAGCTCCTACTTTGCCTTTCCCCTTTGTTTACACTGTTCTTGGAGCGATCTCTAATATGAAACATTTTTAAAAGGAATGGAGATGATTAATACATCTTAAGCCAGAATGTAGCAAAAGGAAATCTCTCCGAAGGATTTGGGTATATCTCTTCATAGTATTTCAAAATCAATCTCTGTTGTGAGCATTGAGAAAGTTTGATCGCATGATTATGTACCTGATGATTCAATTGATGGACTGAAGGAAATTCCATTGTGTTGTTGACCATTGCTTATTTCCAGACGCGTCCGTGTGATTGGTTTTGGCTTAAATTCACGTTTAGGGCGACTTGAAGCTACGTTTATCCTGATACCAGGAGGGAAATGAAAGGTCAAGCCTTTACAATAGTCAGAATTTCTGCTCTAAATGTTTTAAAATCACTCTATCAGGGAATCCTGCTTCCATCAGCGCCAGTCCAAAAGTCCTTATAAACCCATGATTTCATATATATACATTGCCTTGATTCATGGTTTGTTTAACCACAGTTCATGGAATAATCAATAATTGGCTTAACTATACAGTAAGTTTAATCCAAATACCCCATGTTTTGGTTTAGCAGGAAATGCCAACCCACCCACAGACAGTAATTTTGAGCTTCACAGCTCATTGTCAATGTGACTGGGTCCACTGAGAATGAAAAGAAGAAATCATCTATCTTCTGAGATATACAAATACAAATCCTCCTACCCCTTTGCAACCCTTCGAGAAACTAGTCAAAGAATCATGAACATGAGAGTAAGACCCCTCAATGAGATCTAAAAGCCACATAGGCTAAACTCACACATGGGCTTAAGCTGCAATATGATTTGTTTAGTTCTCACTTAGTGTGTTTTCCCAAGCTAGTCACTGTGGTCTGTAAACAGTGTTTTAGAGCTTAGTGCATTGGGCAAACTCAGTCAACTGTTGTTTATTCAACCAAGGAAGAGTTAACATAATATGGAATCCTGTCATAATGTTGAACTGAAGAAGAACAGTGGGATGGAGGGATGAGTTGGCCAACTTGAGACCTTCAAAATTACTGAAAGAATCGAACTGCTAGCTGACTGTAGCTGATCCAAGTTGACATCACAAAGATCTGCAGAATGTCAGGTTGGATTAACCTGCAAAGGCAAATGAGCACATCGGCATCTGCAAGGGGGCAATAATGACACACGTGCTGTGATGTCATCAGGCAAATGACACAGTTTACATACTTGTATCAGATGACATGATATCATTACATAACTGTTATTTATATTATGACATGACGATACACATGGCTTATTAGACACCACAGAATGAGTATGGCCAAACACTTCCCTAAAACATGGGTGAGCAATATCTTAAAGATTAAGGGAGGCACAAGTCTTCCTAACTTCTGAGGGCCAGAAGAGGCCACATAGTGATACTGGGTGACCAGGCCTATGATAACACTTCTTAAAACTTCTTAAGAGCTTTCTCAGTTTGAAAAGTAACCAATCCATGATTATGCTTACCGATTTTGTAGCTTGCTCTGCAGATCCTCCAAAATTTCTGTAGACTGTTTATGGTAATCCAGTGCAGCTTCTATTAAGACTAACAGCTGGCTCACTTGCTCTATCTATAAAAACGGAATCCAAGAAGAATGTTGGTGACTTGTGCATGATGTTCCCAGTAGCCTAGAGCAAACATGGACTCAAAAGGGATAGAGAGATGCCCATCCATTGGGGTTAATTAGTGCAGAAATGTACTAGAGAAAGAAGGGGAGGCAAAGGAACAAGGACAATTTTGAACAGCATCAGTGAGAAAAGAATTAGACAAAGTGGCTCTCAGGGGGTTTCTACCTTAAAAATTTTTCTTGGAATACCATTTTCTGTCACTGCTTCTTTTCTACCAACCACACACACAATGCCATTCTTAGCTTATTGTTTTCCACAGCTTTCTTACTATTCCTGCTTAGAACTCCCAAGTTCAAACTGGGGAGTGCTAAATAAGGTTGGGAAAGAACAAGAAGGACTGCTATGAGACACAGAAAATACAGAGCTAGGTAGGTAAAGCAGGTAGCGCAGAATAGCGCAGGTTTTTATCTTATCATGAAAAGGTTTGAAACTCCTATACTATCCAGTTTCAAACTTCTTAAGTCACTATTATCACTAGATGGCAGCACTTCATAAAGCAAAATTAAATAAGTGGAACTGGGCACAATTTGACCATTTAAAATGCTCTAGTGTGCAGAATAAGTGGTAGACGATTGTCCAAGGGAAGGAGAAATTCTCCAATAATTTTTCAAGAGCAGGATGGCTTCTCAGTGGTAATGCTAGCACTGCTATCAAAACAGCTTGGTAGGAAGAATTCCATCATGACTTTCAATAGCAATTGATGAAAGCGGGGGAAACTAAGGAGAAGACTGAGTGTTGGGGAAAAGACTGTAATCTGATAAGCATGTATACCCCCTGGTTGCCTTGCAATTAAATCAGTGCAAGAACATTACTGGTGAGAATGAAACTGATTTTTAATTGTCTGAAGGAATATCTAAGGCAAAGTCTTTTGTTAAACTGAGCAACGATGGGGGAAAGATGAAGGCAATTTCCTGTGGTGAGTTCTTTCACTGGAGGTCTTCAAACAACAGGGTCTGGGTGGTTGTTGGTCATAGATGCTCTACTGGAGCCTGCCCTGAGCAAGGGTTTGGACTAAATTTCTAAGGGATCTTTTAGAGCCTTTCCCACTCTATGGTACTATGCAGAGTCCTCTGTAGTTAGCTAGTTACAGGAGAGTGGTGAATCATGCTCTGCCTGGGTGAAATTTGACACATACTCATAAAAGGATTCCATTAGATCAGGGATGGACCACGTTTGGTGCTAGAGGAAGGACAGCAGAAAGTAGATTGATACAGAATATGCACGTGGAAAACCTATTGTTCTTAGAACTGAACCTTCCAACGAATTCTGTCTTTCCTCTAGACTATGCCAGACTGGCTGGAGCTGATCAGGCATCTTCCCAGAAGTTAACTTCGGTGTATGCAAACTATCATTCCAAGAAAGAGATGTTTTGCACATAGCTAATGCAAAAGAGGTGATAATAAAGTGGTCAAGACAAGAATTTCTTGGTATTTGGAGTGGGGAGCTTAACATTATTTTAGGGATAATACTAGATTTTTTCCCATTTTCTACATTGGAAAATAGCAAGAAAATGCATCACCAAACTGCTGGGGACACAGATAACTGGTTTGAGAGGTGTAGATTCCCTGCTATTCCACTTAAGAACCCCTTCTCAACAGCTTCCAAGAAGAGCAACCCAAAGTCCAGGAATAGTGACTTAAGAAGGCCCACAGCCATTCATAGGTTTCATCCCCTTGCTTGTTTAGAAAAGAGTAGACAGTGCTCAGAGAACTGGCAACCTGTTCATCTTCACAATTACTAGTTACACCACATCATATGCACAACCAACACCCACGTAGATATGTCTCGCACTGTCAAAGACCTCAAATAGCAAGGAGAGGAGCTTACATCATTTTCTAAAAAGTTGAACATACTCCGTTCTGCCAACTCTTTGGACTCTTCAAACTTCTCAACGGCTTGCTTCACTTCTTCATCTGGAATCTTCCCTAGGCGCTTCTTTTTGTAATCGTAATCTAGACGCCGGCCTTCTAATTTTTTCAGATGGTGCTGTTTAAAAAAAGGAAAAGGAGAGAACCAAGTGGTAGAGCAAACAAGAAGAAGCCCTCATGAACAGGGACAGAAATGTGTTTTAGCCATGTGGAATGGCTAAAAAATAGTAATAAAAAAAACAGCATCTATGAATGCCCCAACAGTTGCTCTGCAATAAATTCTTACATGCTGGATACTTTGTTCAATGTGAAAAACCTTCAGCTCATCTAAATCAGAAGCAATATCGTTTGTTTTTATATTCTGGCTCTCATTAAATTTCTATCATGTTCTCTCTCTTGACTATAGTGCGCCCATTAATATTCAAGACTCCACTAAATCATTGGGTGTGTTTACCCATGTTTACCCATGTAGTTACCCATGTTTAACTAAATCATGGTTTACTAGTGTAGCCTTTCACAGTCAGTATGTGTTGGGCAATGTTGGGCTTCAGAGTTTAGTGACCATGGTCTAGACAACAAATTTCCTGACATTTCACCAGCAACTGTAGCTGGCATCTTCAGAGGCAAGGTGATCTGCTACACACAACACTACCCAATGAATCATGGTTTAATTCATCTAACTTTTTGGGTTCACACAACACAGAAAAATAGGCAGAGCAAATGCTTCTGATGTGAGGAAAAAACAAATCACATTTTTTGCAAAGGATTTGAGGAAGAGGAAGGTTGGAAACTTCCAGTGGCTAAATTCTCCTTAAGCATCAAGGAAGGAAGATGCTCCAATTGCTCGAGAGAAACAGGGGTCTCATAACTAGATCCATGTAATGGTGGATCCATGACTGGAATAAGTTAAATGGTGCTGGAAAATTTGTTGCTGGGACCTCAGCCATTCTCTTGGCACGGCCATGTTAAGCCATAAGAAATATCACTTATTTGGGCATTACACATTACATGAACATGGCAATTGTGTTTTGTTAACCTAGGTTTAAGATATTATGCAAATTCAGTCAACGGGCATTATGAAGTGCAAAAGAGAGAGATCTGAGAAACACTAATATTTTTCCAAGGGCACACTTCACATCCCTAGGCAAATAGTCAAGCCAGAGGTGAACTCACTCCAATCTCTTTTAAATCCTTTTCCTGCAGTAGCTGTAGAGGGTCAATAAAATTCTGCTTGATGGTGATATCTAGAGAGTCTTTCACTTCAGCCATCTGCTTCATACTTTCCCCCACATCAATCAGTGCAGCGCCTTGTAAAGAAGAAACGACACTTGTGTATCACGTCAGGGAGGAATCTTTTTTTTTAAAATCCAGCAGCTTCCAAACTGAAATTTAGAAGGCTTATTTTCAGCCTCTCTTCTCAGAAACGTGGAAAGCTAGCTATCCTTATTTTCCAGAGCATTTCTCTGGTCACACACCAAATCTACTAAACTCCTCCCCGTCAGCCATTCATAGAAGAATCAACCTGTTTATTTCTTTTGGCTTTGTTTTGTTCCAACATAATGTTCTTACCTTCATCTCAAGTAAAACACCTGAGCATCATTTACTTGAAAATGGTACATCCGTTTTAGGGACCAGCAGGCAAAGACGGAAGCCATATTTTGTCACATTCATGTCTCTACTCTTGCATCTTATCTCTCTATAATGTCCTCTATTCACGCAGGGATCCACCCTTTTCTTAAAAATCCAGATTTATTAAGTGTCACTTGCATTAACTATGTGAACAATATTGCATGGCTGCAGAAGCTCACCGAAGGTGGATTCCTCTCCAAGTTCTCTCCCGTATCGGAGCATACAGTCCCCAAGTAATCCTTCTGTCTGTGGATATCCAGTGGCCTTTACTTGCCCTCGGATCTTGGATACAGTGTTCAGCATTCCCAGCTTAGCTCTGTAGGCTTTAGAAGAGAGAGATTAATATTGAAAAGCTTAAAAGATATACTGGGATTTCTATATGTCTGGAGAACATTTCTGCTTGTTGACTTTATCTCTCCAGTCTTGGAATGTTGTTCTACCTTGCAGTAACCACAAAGCAGGTTGTCATCAACTTCATTCAGACTCACAGTGGCTTACAATCAAGTATTAATGGCATCCACAGTCCAACATAAGTATATAAACAGTAAGATGTCCACAATAAAAATACAGACAATAAAACCTCTACAACAATAACATAAAAACGTCCATAGAAAACAAATAAGGCTGTGAGGTACAGCTCTGATGGCTTGGTTCACACAGAAATGCTCAGTAATTTGAAACTCTGGAACTCAGTGAAATTATTTTGTTCTTACCTGGGTTAGGTTGGAGATACTCTGTAGCTTTGGACAAAAGTTCTGCCACTGCCTTGCTAGTGACATCAATTTTCTGCAAGAAGATGAAATGTGTTTAATAGGGGTGTGCAAAAGTTTCAGTCTGAGCCATTTCTTACTCAACACCTCCAATTTTGATTTCCAAATTTGAGATGGGCAGTTTTGATCATTTGGGACGTGTTTTGAGTTTGAAACGCTTCTAAGGATGTTGAAACAACCTCTATTGGACATGGGTCAGGGTGCTGGATTCAAAACAATTCAATTTTGAAACATCACTAATCTTTAACAATATATGACTGGGACTATTTCTTTCATACATTGCACACAAACCTGTGCCAACCTGATGCCCTCTAGATACTTTGGAGTGTGACTCCCATCTCTCCTAACGATGACCTATTTTAGCTGGAGCTGATGGATATTGTAGTTCAATAAATATCTGGAAAGAATCCAACCGGGGGAACCGGACTGCTAGATTTCATGGCCAGATGACCCCAGAGTCACTCTGTCCAACTAAATAATTGAGCTGCAGCAGAGACTCAAATGAGTTTAGGACAACATGGACTCATCTGAACTTTCATCCTTTGTGGCCAGGTTAAAAGCAAGCAGGAACAGAGCCAAATGCACCTTTCAAGGAAAAAAGCTCTAGTTAGGAAAAATAATAAGGATGCTATGCTATAGGAACAGAAGTCCCAATGGCAGACTATTGTTTTAGATGATCAGTACTGACTTTATAACTGCATGCCCCACCAAGTAGAGAATATTGAGCCTCACAGCAATTCCACATTTCTCCTGAAAACTTCTTGGGGAACCCATACCTTTTCCCAAGGCCTCCTCCCTAACCAGTTCTCCCTGGTCCTCACCCCTAGGAAATACCATCTAATGGGCTATGGTTTCACCCACTCCTGACCTATAGACCCAGTATGCTTGCCTGGAGCCAGTTCATCCCATGAGCCAAAATAGGGTCCCTATGTTGTCTTCCCCCATTAGTTGTAAATGTACCACTATGGATTGTTGTGTGCATGTGGGTATATGTACATGTGTGTGAGTAAGCAAAGGATGCCCATGAGGGGAAAGGATGAAAAGGGCTCAAGTTATAATTAGAAATAAATACTTTGCAATTAACAGGCAGTATCGCAGACTTGCCTTACCTTTTCCATCTCTTGAAAGTCTTCATCAAGTTTTGTCCCTTCTGCTCCACTGATCTTCTCGCTGAAAAGCTGCAGCAGGAAAAGAATAATAATAAACCACAGATTGGGCACAGCAGCAAAGGACAGGTCATCACAGAAAAACTGATGAAGCACATACACCCAATGCCAGGGAAAAACCAAGAGCCTTCTTTAGAACCTGGAAACAACATACCAAGCATGTGTTTCATTACAGCAAATGGAAAGTTTATTGTAAAGAGAGACCCTTTGTTGAGAAAGCCTATATGCACCAGAAGGAGAACTTGCCTCTGTGCCATAAACTAACCCTAAGTAGGGTGTGTGTGCATTGTGTCTGCTCAATACATTCAGTGAAAATGTGTTTGGCCATTGCATGGTTCAGTGTATCATCTGTGCACACTCTTTGTATCACAAAGACTGCTTGTCAGTGAAGGGGGTTCCCATTTTAGATCCTGCCAGCAGAGAGAGACTTATCTCCTCTCCCCAGCCTGTCTTCCAGGCCTCCCCCCTCCTTTTTATCACTTCTGCACCTCTGTTTTACCAGCTCTACCTCCAAACCACATCAGGTCATAGCAGATGTTCCCTCTGAGCCATAGATCTTTGGATCTCTGAGCAACCAGAGTTTCTGAGAACTGTTCTCAGCAAGCTCCTTTGCCCCACCCATAGCACATCCCCCTCACTTAAAATATCTTCTACACAACTCAACTGGCACACCAGTAACTATAGACAGTATGCAATACACCAGTGTTTGTCAACCTTGGCAACTTTAAGATGTGTTGACTTAAAGTCTTAGAATTTTGGGAGTTGAAGTCCACACATCTTAAAGTTGCCAAGGTTGACAAACACTGGTGTATTGTATCAGTGGCAATACAAAAGGCCAGCTCCACTTATATAGAAACATTTGTAATAGCTTTCTGTAGTTTATATACTCCTAGATTTGGCAAACAGAACTCTTAGAACTGGGTATCCCCAATATTTTCTCTCAAGCAGGGTTTTTTCCATATACTATGGGAACCAAAATGAGGGGGACCATCAAACTCATTATGCTAAGTCAAATCAACAGCCACATGCCCTAGGGAGCAGCTTACTTCAAAGTTACCAGGTAACGTCTTGTAAGCACATTCGCACAGTTCCAATAATAGCCTGGTTTTAAAGTGACATAATACTTGTAATGATAACCAGGAAGCCAACCTGGGACTTTCAGCATCTGGAGGCAGTCACTGACATGCCATCTGTCCAAATGAATGACCATACCAGTCATATCTTCACCTTTGTTGGCTGTGTTCAATTCATGGTTTATTCCACTATGTTTTCTCTTTTATCTAATTATTTCTATGTATTATGTTATGTAATCTCTGAAAACAGCCAGTTTGGTATAGTGGTTCAGGCTAGAAACTTGACAGTGAGTTCTAGTCCCACCTTAGGCATAAAGACAACTGAGTGACCTTGGGCCAGTCACTCTCTTTCAGCCCTAGGAAGAAGGCAATGGCAAACCACTTCCGAAATCTTGCCAAGAAAACTGCAGGGACTAGTCCAGGCAGTAGCCAGGAGCCAACAATGACTCAAAGGCACACAGGCACAAACATCTGGAAAAGGTGTAAGGAAAGAGAAGAAGAGGACAACCAACAGCAAAGTGGATGGACTCAGTTACAGTGGCAATTGAGTGCACTGTTGGAAGACCTGAAAGACCAGGTTAAGGATAGATTGTCACAGAGAAAATCTATCAATGAGGTCGCTGGGAGTTGAAAACGACTTGATGGCCCATAATCAATCAATCAATCAATCAATCAATCAATCAATGTTATGTAAGGCCAGTCAATGTCCAAAGTCAAGTACTTGGGCATAAGCCAATGGAACAATGACTGTATTGAGCCCAAATATTATTGGCAACTGAGTCTTGAAAATTTGTACTTGCCAATTTATGCACATCTGCTCAGAAATAAGTCCCGCTGAGCTCCTAGCATGGAGCCAAGCTCCATACGGAAGGCTGGCCTTTTTTCCTTTTTAAAAGATCTTTTGTTGTGGTTAGGTAAATATATACCTCCCTACTAAAAGAAAGGAAAAGAGCATTTGAGCAACAATGGAAGGAGACCTGGGAGAAAACAGTCGTAACCTTGAAGCTCATAGCAAATCTACCCACACAATAACATTGCCCATACCTCTGGTCGCCTGACCCAAAATGTTAGTCCTTCCATGTTTGGCTGTCTCTTTGGAAAAGAGAAATGTTTTCCTTACAAACTTGCAAAATTACTTTTAAAGCAAGAAGCAGAAAGTGGGGTCAGTCTGTACAACTCTCCAGCCCGTGTATCAATGCTACTGTGGGAAAGTATTTTAATAAAAGGGCAGCAAGGTTGCAGCAACACGGAGCGTGTTGTTTGCTACAAGAGAAAAGCAGCCCTCCCTGCACACAATGTAAGATTCACGGCAAGCTTTTGTGGTAGAAACAAGATAGCGACAACGTAGCCTTTCAAAGGCTTTCTTTTCCCTTTTATTTCCCTACTTCCCAAATTAAAAGCTGATCGTTTTTTGCTTCTGTTTAGGCCCAGGTACTGACCTCACCACTTTCCTTTTTCTGTTCTTGAGATGGAGAGGAAGGCTAGACAAATATAAAATTCAGATTCCTAGTTTGGTGAAATTCAACCACATCACATAGATAAACACCTTCTACAAGTAGCTTCTAATAGGAGTGAGTTGATGTTTTACTCTGTTTTCACAGTTTGGCAACTAGAAAAAGAAAGTTTGCACAAAAGAGACATAAAACAAAACGTATTTTCCAACAAAGTAGATTTGAGAAGAGGGGTAATCTGTAATCTGTAGATTTTACTCACACTTGTAAATGTCAAGACCACAGGCTAAATGTAAATGAGCACAAGGGGCTGATAGCAAGTTTTGGGTGCAACTGGATTCTGAAGAAAACACAAATTAACATTTGTGTGATGCAGTGGGAACATAAGTTGCATGGAAAAGCAACTTATATAATTACAATACTGGAGAGAAAAGCTGCTGCAAAGGCTGGGGCGTTTCTTCACCAGACAGAAGCACTGGTCTAAACTAGTATTTGTCAACCCTGGCAACTTTAAGATTGCCAGCCTGGGGAATTCTGGGAGTTGAAGTCCATACATCTTAAAGTTGCCAAGGTTGACAAACATTGGTCTAGATAACCAAGTCTAGACAACCAGGGTGTGGAAGCAAGATCTCAGCTCCTCTGAGGATGGGGATTTTTCTAGAATCAGCACCTACCGAAGGTACTGAAGACCACAAGGAAGTGTGTTCTGCCACCTCACTGCCCATCATCTAATCCAGTCCTCCAGAGCCAGACAACAAAGGTTTTGAGCCAGTAAATGTAGTTTACATGTCAAGAGGGGGTTGTGGGCACCCTCACAAAATGGAATCCCTAATTCACAAAATAACCTCCATCAGGAATTCTGCAGCAGCCTTAGGCCCTGAGCTGGGTTCCTCCCATTTGGCTCACCCTATCGAAGCTGTGATCAGCCTGAACTTAATTGCAGGTTATTATTCTTCTTTGCCTCAAAATATATCTGAATGCAACTTTGGCTCATGGGTGGAGCAGAGTTGGCACCTCGAGCCATTACCGCAGCTGTGAGCTCTCTGTGTAACCGAAGCCTTTGGCTCGGTAATAATATTCTGTTGCAAAGTTTCTTCCTATAATTTCTAAACGGCATGCCCTGACACTTTTGTGAGCTGCTGAAGAATGACAAGCATGCTTGGAGCAGTAAATAAAATAATGAAAGGTTCTTGAGAGCCTAAAATATCTGCCTGCCACAAGGAAGGCCTACCTGCAGTCACAAACTGCTCTTCTTTCTCTGCAGTGTGTCTGGGCAGGGGGCTGAGGTCCTACCTCCGCTTTCCATGGTCCATAAGTAGGTACTTTGGGTGGCCCCATGCTCAGATGCAGCATGGTTGGCCTGTTGGTTCTTTTCTGGTTTTTGTAGCAAAGCAGGGCCCTTCTCCGATTCAGTGCTATCTACAGAATAACAGTCCTTGTGAGAAAGAGGGGCTTTCAACAATCCTGGATGATTCCCATTTAGATGTCATATTTACCACTGACCATTAGGAGGCACTACATAACCAGTTTCATCCTTATCACACCAAAAATTGTAAAACTTTTGAGAATGAGTACATACAGGAAACAAGAACACATACAAAAAAGGAAAGCACACTTGCATAGCTTCTATGGTTCCCATTTAGGGAGAACAGATCTTGCCAGCTGCTTGTACCTCTTTTACATCTAGATTCGTTGAGAAGTGCAGAAGAGTCAAGGGGCGGGGGGAATGAAACTTCCCAGCAATAAAAGGGTAGACAATACATCAATCCAACTAGGTAAAAAACAAACCAGCAAGCAAGGATGTCTGCAGGGAAGGAGTCCAAAAAGTCAAGATGGCAGCCACAACTATGCCATCTTGACTTTTTGGACCCCCCTGCAGATACTCCTGCAAGCAAAATACAGACCATCTGATGGTCACCAAGGCCTAAAAGCCTGGACAATCTCCAGCTTTTTAACTGGCACAGGAGCAAAAATACTGATGCTAATCGGAGCTTTATGGGGGGGGAGGCATTCTATAAACAAGATACCAAGGATATCTGAATGATCCATTTTCAGGAATAGAGTTCTCAATCCTGGTATCAATATCCCATGAGGTAGGTGTGGGGAGCGCTGATTCCATCACCCCCACTCATGCATCTGGAACATTTAGAATCTCAGTCCTAGCAGCACATGTGCTATGTACAGAAAAGTTGTGTCAATGTAGGTACAATCATGGTTTGAAAGGGCTCACCCATCATTGCATTAATGATAACTGATACAGCATTCTGGGCCTTGCTGAAGTATGGACAGTAAGAAGCAAAATTTAGCTACTGGGACATTACGAAGCAACATTTCTGATAAGATGGAGCAGACAGACAAAAGGCCCTTTTATCCAGAAGGGACTCAAGCAGGATTCACTGGCTGTAAAGATGATTTTCCACCAGGCAGTGCCATCTCACACCCACTGCTGCGCGCATCTGTCACAAACCCTGTCTGCTGAAGCTGTTCCATGTCTAAAAAAATATATACACTACATCTTCAAGATGGCCAATGTACCCTAAGACCCACTCCCCAGTTTGCCACTTGCTAATACGTGAAACAACACATCTTCAAAAGAGAGAATGACTCATATTTCAAAAAGTTTCTCTTCAGCAATTGAACCAGCAAGATGCTGCTGCTGGAAAATCAAAAACTAATACTGGACTGGAGCCATCCCCCCCTTTATTTATTTTCTAAGCATGCCTACGTGTTTTATTCTTCTTTTTTAAGTGTGTGTACAGCAGCAACCACCACCAATCGCAATGACGACAAAACAACACATGCATGAATTCACCATGAAAAATCAAGTGAACCATGGTAGCTTAATGTATTGTGTCAACCAGGTCAAGATTTAGATTTTTGATTTAAATTTTAATGAGCTTATGAACAATTTGAGAAACTCTTGAATCCTGCCAGGTGTGTGCAAGAAGGCCTTTTAAAAATATTTGGGGACTTGCCTCAGTGACTTTATTACTGTGCTACTTTACTCACTCCACATTCTGCAAACAAAGAAACCATGTTCACTGGGAACTCTGAGAGTTCACTAGATTAAGAAGTTTAAAATAAGGACGTGCAATTTGACTGATCCATAAACAAAATGGCATTAAATATTGTAGCAGACATCCATAAACACAGCCTGGAATTTAAAAAATGCGACATGCTTCCCAATCTAAAAATCTGGAAAAGCTGGAAAAAAGATCCTCACATGGAAATTCCATGTACAAAAAAAGAGGTTCAGTTTGCTAACAGTTCATTCAGTGTACATCAGTCCCTACATCACATATCAAATGTTGGATTAGGCTACAATCTATAATCAGAACAAGTATATTCTGATCATATTAAAGACATATTCTGCTGTAGCCATTCCAAAATTCAGTGTCTCCAGATGTGCTCAATTTCAACTACCAAAATTCTGTGCTACTATTACCTTTGATCAAAGGAGAATTCTAGGAGGTGAAGTCCAACACACTTGGAAACACCAACTTGGAAGATTTCCACCATGAAGTCTAACTCAAGAATATAGCAGACAACAGCAATATGTGATGGAATGGAATTATGAAGGCCAAGCTCAGGGAGATAAGCATTTTCTTAGCTCGCCGGAACCGCGTGGGAGGAACAAAAGGATGAGACTGGCACCTCCCTGAGGAATTCACACTGTTGTGGCTGGAGGACTTTGGGAACTGGGGTTTTAGTCTGGGAAGATTCTTGCTACAGGTTGTAGCTAATAAACATAGCTGGACTGAATTTGCATGGTCTCTTGGAGTTCCTTCGGCTAGGCCTGACAAATATCTGGAGCTGGGTTCATACAGACTGTTACCCATTCATTAGACTAAGAGTTTACAAACATCATTTTGTGAGGTGGAAATACACAACACAGAGGACTATTTTGATTTGTCCTAGTACTCTTTACAAAAATAACTCACGGCTAACCTCTGAGAAGGATTGACCCTGGTTTATATTCGGATGGAAGACCACCAGAAATATCCACTGCTGTGGGCTAGACTGAAAAGCCAAAATATCTTAGAAGAATGCAAAGGCAAAGTATATCCATATTGTTGCCAAGAAAGCTCATGGACTCAAATCATTAGGAATTAAGCTGGACTCAATAGCACCTTTACATTTTAACCTAAGCCTCATACTGGGGAAGTAATAGTTCAGCATATTAAAAAGGGTTTCGCCAAAGCTCAGTTATTAGCAACATAGTAATTAATTTGAGGAAACTAATTCCGTCATATCTTACTAACTAATTTAACTATACTGAGCAATCCCTTGGAGATTCATATACAACCATCTCAAATAGCTGCTTCTCCAAAGCTCACAGATGGCAAATATTTATGCCACCGAGTCCTATACTAGCTTGTAAAGAGTGAGGATTAAAAGTTTTTATAATAGCTTCCTCAGAATACCATTGTATGTGGGCTTTTCCAGTAGGGGGTTTAAATATCACTGCACAATATCCTAATTTCAAGATATTACTGCAGTTAGGAAATGTCTAACTAGGAGCCACATGTCAAAAACTAGACAGAGCCTTTAATTGTTTTATATATCATCTTAGATCGAATTATGGTTCTCTGCTTTATATATATATATAACAGTCATATAGTCATCCATGTTTATTTTGACAGAAATTCCCAGAATGGATGGTTAATGGCCAAGCTTCAAAACCTATTACATCTAACTACCGGAGTGCTTTGTTTCAACCATCTCACATTTATGGTAATGATGGAAGATGTATGTTAGTCTGTCTTCAGCAAGTAAGAAGCTTTCAGCAGAGATTTTCTGTTATTGCTTTGGAACTGGGTACAAACTGATTTGGGAGAGATGCAAAAGTCTTTTATTTACTTCTTTGGAGGATTTCACCCTTGAGCAATTTTTCTATGTGGCCAATACAATTACTACGGCTATTTTGATACGCTCACAAGGATAGAAACTCCTCCATGTGCCTCTTTACTTCTGCAACATGCTTAACACATGTGTGTATGAAAATGTAGAACCTACTTCTTTGAAGTAAATATTGGAATGCAACTTGGTATCTTCTACCACATCTGCTTTTTCAAGGATGGGAAGATGATTTTTTAAATCATCTCTCTTCCAGGCTGACATCCCTGTGGAAAGTGACTAGACATGGGGAAAAATTGGGTTAAGCGGGCTTGAATGCTTTACCAGTGAAAAGGGCTTTAACTATGGTTTGAACAAACCACCGTTTCTTGTTCACATGCCACACTAAATCATAGAGCACAGTTAGGAAACCCAAGGGCTGGACAACACACTAAGTCAAAGCAATTAAACATTGTTATCTGTATTATTGCTTAGCACCCACCCAAAGGGAAACACTACAGTACTATCCTGCTTGTCAGTAGAAGATCATCTTCTGAGAATGTTCGCTATGAATTAAAACCATAAGCAAAAACTGAAAGCCATTTTTTGACCTTCACAAATAATAAAAGGGCAATATACTGATGAAACACAGAACCAAAGGAAAACTTCAGATTGCTTTTTACATGAAGATTGGGCCTATATTATTATTTACTGAAGACTGGGTTTGTAGGAAGAGCCTCCTTTTCCCTCAGGGCACAAAATATATCTCAACTGACAAGGTTGCTTGGCTTCAAGATGCTCTATCCAATCCAATTTCTGATGGCACCGCAGCACGCAATTATGTTTCAATGTGTAGGCTCAATATGAAAACATACAAAGATATCTTCACCAGTGTCAACCAGTCTGGGGACATGATGTTCCGCCTAAATTGCATTTTGCTGCTTCCTAATTTAATTTTAAGATTTAAACCTCTTGTAGGCACAAAATGCTCCAGATTGTCTTGCACAAAGCTTGAATAAAACAGGCAATGTACTATAAAGGGGGACTACACAATCATTCCTAGAGAACCCAACTCTTGTCTTGCAGATTCCCACCTGCAAAATGACCCCATTTCTACATCTCAATCAGGTCACTGTAATCTTGGTACAGGGTAGGGAACTATGAGCCCAAAGTCAACTTCTGACTTGACATTCAAAGAGCCCAGAGAGAGAGAGAAAGGTGTGGATCCAAAATGCACACTGTGGGGGACCACTCTCTGCAGGCTTTGACTGCATAACTCTAGCAACCTGCTAGGATTAGGAAAAAGACAGAGGCTGTGTTCACACAACATGCTAAACCATAAATCATGATTTACAAGGCACAATGGCTGCATTCACTCATTCTTGTTCCTTAATCACGCCTCCCCCAAGTGAGTGCTGTTGTCTTCAGCATTCTCTCATCTGAATCAGGGAACTGAGCCAGCTTCTGCCATCTCTGCTTGTGCCTCTTCTCTTTCCTCAACACGCCTTTGATTTTTCTACCTTCAGATTCACAGACAAGGCTAACTTTGACCAGGAATCAGTTCTTCACAACAAACAGAAGCATGGCCTCTTTCATAACAAAGACATTTTGGCCTGCCTTCCCCACTGATCCTTTCCAGGTGGGCTCACAGAATTTTCTACTTATTCAGGAATGTGGAGAGTTGAAGTTTAACACATCTGGAAGGCAGTCTGCCTTAGGCTGGTTCCTCTGGATGTTTTTGTTCATTTTGTCACTATTAGAAATGCTATCAGTTTGAGCAGCCAGAGGGGAAAGTAGTGGCTTTATGCATGCTTTAAGTTATTACACAAATGATTCAAATTTCATACTGTATGTCATTTGTGTCATGATGTGACTGACAGAAATTACACAACTTGTGTTGTTGCTCAATGACTCTGTGGTGCACATGGCAGTCTCTACCAGATATCTATGGCTCTATAATTTTCAATACCAGATGTGAACATGTGGCAGGATGTATGGAACAGAACAAAATGGCAGGGCAGACAGTTACACATCAGATGTAGGTGAGAGATATGTACGACTTTGGAAGATCCTCCCCCACATTAAAGATATATCTTTCCTGCCTGTCAAAAATTAATCAAGGTGTCAATGTTTAACCTAATCTTGCCAGTTTCAGTTGCATCCCATCTTTAGAAAGTTAGATATTTACTTTAGAAAAGAAATGTAAACTCTAGCATCTCCATCTGCAACCTTCTGTGACACAGTTGGTTCTGCCTCCTTATTCTTCCACACAGAAACTGGTTTTATACATAGCACGAGCCACAGTTTGCATACATGAATCCATCAAAATAGGCCGGGCACATAGTACATTCAGGTTTGATGACAAACCACAATGATTGAGTTCATACAACATGATAAGCCACACCTAAGCAAACCACTTTAAGGTTTAGCACAATGAAATGCAAAAACCAATCGGACATTTCCTTTTGAACTGTACAGCAGTTAAAAAGTGTTAGTGTTCAAAGTTGTATATCCTCTCTTGGAGCAAACCAATCAGGGTTTCAGAATGAAGGAGGAGGAGGAGGAAGTTGAAAAATAATTGCTATGTCCTTCTACATACCAACACATTTCCATTCTCCAAGTAGCTCATTAAGTCATTTTCTTGACACAGCCAGTCTTTAAATAAAATCCAGTCAGGCATCAGCCACTGTCTGGCTAATAACCAAATGTTGATTACTTGCACCACTTCATTGTCCTCTAAAGTCTATAGCCCTGTCCCAATCAACCAACTGCTCACCTTCTACCTTCCTGGCCTCCTCCCAGATTGCTGGCTTTCTCAACAAGACAACCACTTCTTGGCCTATATCTTCTTCCATCCATCATTTCAGACAAATTTCCCAGCCTCAATCTTACCCTTAACTACCTCTGGATTAAACTTCTCATCAAGTTAAGTAATATCTGTCCGTGACTTGTTTAGGACCAATTCGTATGCCATAAAAAAGAATATGCAAGCTTTAAAGTTGACAAGTCATCCGTCCGGATGTTCCAAAGAGCTGATTTTATATCTCTATTGCCATACTGCCCACTCACCCTCCCACCCCCTATAGCTATTATGTTTTATCTTAGGGTTGTTGCATTTTTACTTACATTAGAATAATTACTTCTAAATCAGCATCTCTACCTACAAATTAGCACGTACATATTTTACACAAACCCATGCCTGTTATTCTTGCATTGTGTCAGGGGCTACCCCATCTACGTGCTCGGCTATCTATGATTCAGCAGTGTAACTAATCCAGTGAAACCCACAGAGAATATTTTATACTCTTGAGATGCATTGCAGAGTTATTGTATGCTCGCTGCTCAGCTATGCTTACGTTGCGGTTAGTCAAACTTTATGAAGAATGCCTCTTTTGTTCTTGACATCAGAAAAGAGGCACAACAGCTGCCTCATTCAGATGAGTAATTTACTGGTGGAATAAGCAGTATCTTTTTAAAAAGGGGGCCCAGCAAGTTTAAACAACACATATATAAACCTCTGGGGAGGAGGGATCCCAATCAGTCAACGGAACAAGGCAGCAGTGATTTAATTTGGAAGATTTAATACAGCCAGTTTTCATCACAGCTTCCAAGGTGGTTTATAAAATAAATTTGAAAAAAAAAATACAACTCTCAAAATCATGGCTGGGTTCATACATTTTACTAAGCTAGTGTTTCCCAACCTTGGCAATTTCCAGATGTGTGGACTTCAACTCCCAGAATTCTATGGCAATGCTGGTTGTGGAATTCTGGGAATTGAAGTCCACATATCTGGAAATTACTATGATTGGGAAACAGTGTACTAAGCCATAATAGGTTCAGTCTGGTCTTCATTATGACTCGTAAACCATAGTTTAGGCCTTTGTGTGACATGTGCATCTACCCACTGCAACCTAGACAAACAAGTTAAAACAAACCATGAGTCTGTATGACATCCCTCCCTAGGATTGCCACCTTGAGGTGGAAAGAGGGCCCACTACCATCAATGACTCTGAGAATGATGTTAACAGAAGCAGGAGCTTCTGGTAGGACCAATTTTGCTAGTAAGTCAAAAAGAGAAGGATGGAGTTCTACAAGCATAAATTAAGCCAAAATACTTAGAAGACATTCCAATATCAAACCTGAAAGAAAGCAACAGAAAAAATCCTCTACTGTTGCCAAGAAAACAGTATGAGCACAGTCACAACATTTAGATGAGTTTGGGTACCAGATGATGATATCCTCAGGTTGGAAGACATTCCTCTAATTGCTGGGTAAGAGGCAGAACTTTCATGAGCAGATCTGGAGGTGATAAGATGGCTCAATCAGAGCTGCAAGGAAGTCCAGTCACTGACGGTATCTGCCAGGCTTCTCTTGGTTGGCAAGACAAAAACTCAAGGACACAAAAGCTCCTATCAACAGGTCATTATAGAAAAGTTAAAGAAGCCATTTTGAAAGAATTCCAGCAAATTGTCCATCTGTTAGAGAACTGATTGTATGTGATTAAGGCTCAGCCATCCTTTTATTCTTCTATCTTGGTCCATTTTGGGTATATGTTTGATTTCTTGGTCATGACAGATATAAGAATGTACTACAAGAACTTCTTGTATAGTACAAGAATTGTACTATATTGTTATGATGCTTTTGTTTTTTCCTGTTAGCCTTCCAGAGTCATATGTTTGAGATGGGTGGCCATATAAACTAAATAAACAAACTTCAGTGTATTAAATGCAAATCTTATTGATAATGAAATCAGGGTTCAAATTCTTCTACCTCCTTCTCCTGCCTGAACAATGCAATGGGCTAGACTCCTCTGTCTCTCAAACAGGAGGTCCATTTCCATCTGTCTTTTGTTTTGGTAATAGGCAGATCTGGTATCAGCCTTCTACTTTTGACCATGGGAGAATTAGTTCTCAGTGTCAGTACTGAAACAGGAGTTCCATATTTTATAAGAAGACCCAGAACTGGAACATGGAATGTGAGAAACATGAGCCAAAGAAAAGTTAACTTTGTCAAGGGACAAATGAAATGCCCTGAATTGATATTATTCCTAAGTTATGTTATTGTACCCAGCAAACTTAGGTGGACTGTAATGAGCCATTTATATTAGATGATTACATCCAATCAGTCCATGACACCATACAAAGGAATGAAGTAGCAATGATACTGAAAAAGTGCATCATTAAATATGTATTTAGCTATAACCTAATAAACACCAGGGTAATATTTATAGAATTAGCAAATATGTGGTAAATATCAAGGTTTTAGATATATATATGTGCCTTCTACAATGGTGAAAGACAGTCAGGATTTCTATGGTGAATTACTAAGAGGTGCTAAATGCAACATCTAGAAAGGATGCAATATTACTAATAGATGACTGGAATGTGAAGTTGGAGAAATGGAGGAACCTGGAATTACAAAAAGATAAGATTAGGCAAATTCAATAATGTAAGAGACTATGAAAAGAGAATCCTTTGTTCATTGCCAACATCTGCCTCAAATAACATAAACACAGATGCCACACCTGGATATCACTGGATGGATAACTTCAGAATCACATTGAACTTGTGTTTCCTATTACATAGTCAATCTAGTTCAGCAACACATCTCCAGGTGTGAACTATGGAGCAAACCATAAACCACTGATGTCACATATACAGGTAATCCTCGTTTAGCAACCACAATTGGGACCGGCAACTTGGTTGTTAAGCAAAGTAGTAACTAAGTGAAACTGCAACTGTGCGTATGACCTTACTTCAGCTTTCCTTTGCTTTACAGACCTGTGAAGGTCGTAAATGCGAGGACTGGTCATAAAGTTACTTTTTTATCACCATCGTAACTGCAAATGGTCACTAAATAAGGCAGTCACTAAACAAGGGCTACCTGTACAGGTTAAACTTAGCAAATAGAAGGGAGTAGGTGTGCCTGCAAGACCTGAAGATGTACAATCAGAATATAAAATTCATGTAAGGAACAATTTCAGTATATTTAATTTGTGCAAAAGAAAACCAGAGGAGCTATAGCAAGAGATAAAAGACTCTGTGACAACTGACATGAAAAGAACATACCTAATGTTTCAAAAAGAAAAGACCCAGATGGTTTTCAGAACAAGCTACCATGACAGACTAGGAAAGGTAGAGGATAAAAGCCTGGGACAACTAGGTCAGATAACTGAATGCAGACTTTCAACATCAAGCAAAAACAAAAGAGCAGGGACAGCTATCTTAATCAAAAATTCATCAAATAGAGGAAAATAACGGAAACGGATAGTTTTAAGATCAGAGAAATCACAGGAAAATATACCACTGAATAGTCCTAATTCAAGAGTAATCATGGAAAAGATCTAAGAGAGTTAACAGAAGATGGGGAAATTATGCTAAAGCCTTTACAAATGGGACTATAGAAGAACAGAAACATTTGTAAAGAGAAAAAATATTCAGGAATCAAATCAGCTGTCAAAGAGGAAAGAGCCAGGCACAGATGAAATACCTTAAACTGTTTAAAGCTAGTGTAGTAGTGAAGATACTGGACTAGAAATGAGGAGACCATGAGTTCTAGTTCTTCCTTAGGCATGGAAGCTAACTGGATGACTTTCAGCCAGTCTCTAAGATAGATAGATAGATAGATAGATAGATAGATAGATAGATAGATAGATAGATAGATAGATAGATAGATAGATAGATAGATAGGCGGGCAGGCAGGCAGGCAGGCAGGCAATGGATAAGAATAAGAGAATTTCAAAAGGTTTATTGACCACAACAAGGCCTTTCTGTAAACCATTAATATAATACACAAATATATTAGGGCTATCCAATATTTCAGATTCAGGGGAATGCAAGCCTAACATGTCTGGTTCCAAGATCCCATGATTCAGGAAACAGAAGTGGCTGCTTCAGTGAGTTGCAGATAGATGTCATGTTCACTCTCCCTTGTATTCCAAAGCAACCTTTTCTGAATGGAATTTGAAGCACTGTACAGACCTACAATTGATTAAGGCTAATGCCTGTATCAGAACATTTAATTATTTTTTCCAAGGAACATTTACAATGAAGCTACTGTAAGGACTGGGTTTGAAAAAACAGAGGGATTCAGAAAAGCGATGCAAGAAAGACAAAGGTGCATATTGTCTCCATACTCATTTAATGTATACAAACATAAGAATGGCCGCAAGATTGGACAATAGGGCAGCTGGAATGAAAATTGGAGGTTGAAACACTAACAATTTGAGATACGCAGATGATGCCATTTTGTTAGCTGAAAATAGACGACTAAGAGGAGATCATTATGAAAGTAAAAAAAAAAAAGTGGATTAATGTTACATATTAAGTAGCCCAAAGTAACATCTACCACAAATCAAATGAACTCCCTGTTGACTGTAAAGACATGAAGATGATATATCATTTTGTTTTTTGGGCTCAAGAATAGTTAAAGACAATGTACTGTACTCAAAGAATCAAGACAAGATTGGATTTATGGAGGATGGCAACCCCTGGACAAGATTTAAAGCAGCGGCCTTTCCAGTGATAATGTCCAATGTTGAAAATTGAACTTTGAAAAAGAATAGGAGGAGGAAGACAGATTTTGGATTTGGAGGCAGTTACTAATAGTACCATAAACTGCAAGAGGAAACAACAAATTGGTCCTAGTTGGACCTAATAAAAACAGTCTACTTTCCTAACCTGAAAGACCAGGGTAAGGACAGATCATCATGGAGAAAATCTAGCTATGTGGTCACTAGGAGCCAAAAACCACTTGATGGCACCTAATCAAGCAATCCATCAAACTCCCTAAGGCAATGATCAGAAACAGATATTCATGGACTTTGGGCATGTAATGAAAATGATGATGGACTAGAAAAAAAAACAATTACGTTTGTCAAGATTGAAGGAACAAAAGATGAAAAAGGCAATGGATAAGCTGGATGGATGACATCAAGATCACTGGAACATCCTCAGGAGAGTTACAGAGACAGGTTGAGGATAAAGTTGAAGGCATTTATTCATGTAGTCATCAGGACTGCGTCTGACTCAATGCATCTTAACCAACTAGTATGATATGCAAATACTTTCATTTCACAATACATATCTTTTGTTATCTAACCACCAGATGAAGACAATTAGGCCATCATATACTTGTTAGCATCTTAAAGACTCAAGGAAAACTCTTTGATACTTCTGATGCTAGAAATATTAATAGACTGTTGTCATCCTGTCTAAGAACAGACCCAGTTTATTGCCAATATACAACCCTAACTAAATAGTTGTATTGGCTCTAATGCATCAGACGTCAGTGTGCTGTACTGGTTAATGTCTCAGGTCAAGAAGAATGAGGGCCTTCATGAGTTTGACTTTGAGCCAGTTATTATCCATCATCCTAACCTCTCCCATTGGTTGTTTTAAGGATAACAGGGGTGAAGAAAAAAGCATCTCACTAAAAAATTCCACATAAGAAAGGCTGAGTCTAAGCACAATAAATATCAAAAAGTTAGTCAGAAACCCAAGCATGAAAGGCAGATTCTCTTTGCAGAGGTTTATTTTTAGTAGCTTCCCCCCCTTGCAGAAATGGAAGGGGGGAACTAATTAAAACAGTCTTTCCTAATCTAGATGCCCCAGAGGTACAGATTTTAACTCCCAGAATTCCCCAGCCAGCTTGGTCACAGCTTAGAATTCTGGGAACTCTTAATAATTTCCAGAGAGTATGGTTGATGTTCCTGCCAAGGTTCTGGTTGTACTACAATTACAGCCCTGACAAATTGCCCCCAGCATCCTGTCCTGCTTGACAAAGTCAAACCAGGGTTTTTTTTTTTTTCCTTTCAGAGAGGTATCAAACTAACAAAAAAGGACAAACATAAACAATGGGGAAAAAATGTATGTGCCCCAGTGAAAAAAGAAATCCACCAACTGGTGTGAAATCAGTTTGTATAGTGGTTGAGGTACTGGAGTAGAAACCAGGAGATTGAGTTCTAGTCTTCCCTTAGGCTGGGTCCATCTTTTTCAGCCCAACTCACCTTACAGGGTTGCTGTTGTGGGGCAGTGTTCTCAACCTTAGCCACTTTGAAATGTGTGGACCAACTCCCAGAATTCCCCAGCCAGCAGGTGTTGTGGAGAAAACAGGAGATGGGAGCATGAGGAACCCCTACCTAAGGTGTACAAAATAAAGTAGGATATAAATCTAATTTTAAAAAACATAGGAAGTTGGGAGATTTCCCACCCTACGTCATGGGCCCTTTGCCAAACCCTCCAAGGTGTCTTTTCTTTGCCAAGGTTTGCCCCCAAAAAGCCCACCCAGAAAAGAAATGCATCCACATTGGTTTCAATGCATATGAGCCCAGCACCCAGTCGAGGGGCAACCGGGATCTCAACATCAGTGAAGAGAGAAATAACCTCTCCAGCTCCACACAGGAATATGCTGAAGCAACACCTTGATGAGGATTAAAGCCACACAAGCTACAGTCCTCTGCAGGCGCTCATCACGGAGCCAACTCTGTCGCACGCAGTGGGGCTACCTTCAAAGCAAAAAGCCTCCAAATGAGGCTCAGCACCTCAAGCGAGAGAAGAGCTGAATTCCCAAACGGAGTTGCTGGAGAAGTAAACATGCTAGAGAAGAACTGGTTGCTGTCACTGGGCAACAGGACCGCCCCAAAGGCTCCTTGGGCATTCCTTCTGTGTCTATTGTCCCTTCACACACGCTACATTTCAACGAATGCTTTAAAAAGGTAGGCACACACCCACCACACAACCCTAACACTGTGCAAAGATGCAAGGACATTCAGGCACAGGACTCACAATGGGAACTGAAATGTCTTCAGGCACTGAGCACGTAGGGCTGCCAACTCAACTTTGCTCTGGGTAATGAATGAAGGGGTCCTGGAGGATGCAAACCCTTCAAGCCGGCCCCCTCCCAAGCGGAATGGATAGAATAGGTTAATATATATAAATAGATCTAGATATTCCAGCCAGGAGGAAAAGTTGGCAGGAAAATTCAGCCATCAACCCATTTAGGGACCTTCAGTTGGAACAAGGCTGCAGCCTGCCCTCTCCCACTCCATGCATCCTCCTACAAGGATTTCTTTCACACAACATGCTAGGCCATAGCTTGTTTAATCGTGGTTTACTGAGCAAACCAGCTGGATGCACATCCCACCCGATATTATCGTGTATAAGCCGTCCCAGCTGGGTTTACCCAGCCAAGTCCCTAAGAAACAAACTCCACGATGGCTTAGTGGGTCGTGCGAACGCAGTTACGGAGGCGCCAGGTCTGCGAGGTTGATTGCAATTTTTAACCCAACTAGATTTCCTCCGCACCGGCTCTCCTTACCTGACTAGCTTTATGGAACTGCTTCTTCAGACCCGCCACCGACATACTTCCACCTCGGGACGTAGCAGCAGCAACAACAGCAGCGTAACTCCCAAGTCTCGAGCCCCGCAAAAGAGCAGGGCCTCTCCCGGGCCGATCTCCGTCCCCGCGATGAGTTCGCTAGAGGATTCCCCTCGCTCGGCGTCGCTCGCCAGCACTCGAGCGAGGGCAGATAGATGCAACATCGCGTTCCAAACACGCTCCAAGCCTCCCAGCCCATTGGTCCGCGACGACCACTATGCAAATGCGAGGGAGGGCATCTCGTCCAGCTATTGGCCGATCAGCGGAAGCTATGCAAAAATAAAAGCTCTCCGGGACGCCCACGTTCTGTTATCGCTTGGAGACGGCGCGGGAGGAGGAGGAAGCACGTCGGAAAGGGGAGGCGGGGAGTCACGGGCGTGTGAATGGTTGCACGCTTTACCCGAGTGCAAGACCGTGGGCGGTGTTCCGATAGCCTCTCCTAGGAATATGCAAGAAATATATTTGGGGGGGGGTGCAGATCCTGGAGGTAGACCCCTAAATAAATGATGCTTCGGGTTCAACTCGGCTGCTTGAAGATATCTCTGCCAACGGGACACGGTAACAAATAGGGGACTGACGCAGGATCTGTTTTGCATATAAGTAATTGTTTATTTAGCTATAGTTTATTGAGCGAGACAGACTTCACCCCGCGCGTTTACCCGTAATGGGTTCTGTGTAGTTTTGTTTTCACGGTTGCGTTGAATCAATCGTAGCCATCCATTGTCTCTGGCTCAGGAAGGGGCTGAATCCTGCACACCTTACCGACTATCTGTTGGCTACATTTGATGGTGCATAAAATCTGGATCATAATCGTGCTGAACTGTTAGGATTTCTCTGCCTTAATCATTTCACTGACTTAGCTCTTATCTACAGTACTAATCTCCATTTCAGAGCCCAAGGCAGCCCCCCATTAAATTAGTTGAAACCTTGAAGCAGTGAATAAAAACAGTAAGCAACAGTAGGTATGGCCAGTGGTAGTAAACATGCAGCGATGGTATGTAATCCATATATAACAAGCAAGTACACTGCCGTTTTTGCCAGGATAGTTTCACAGAGAAGGAAATAACCTCTATCACTATTTCTACAGCGAAGTCTTATGTATGCCTCTAGGAGAAGGCTACACTAAATTAAATAAACATGTTAGCATGCATATGTTTGCAACTACAAAACTAACTAGGAATAGACAAGTGAATGCTCCCGCCACGTAGGTTTGGCTGCAGAAATCTACGTGTACCTTCTACCAAAGTCTACTTCGCAGGGAAGTGGTGCTGGGGAAAAAGTACCCCATTGATTTTTGCAAGGAACAGGCTAAGATACAGGAATGTCCTCTCCAAAATCTATAAAAGCAGGGATCCCCAAACTCTTCAACCCCTTCTTGAAGTTTCAGATTGTTCATCAACCTCCAAACATTTATTATATGAGGGCTCAGCTGCTTCTTATCCGACTATTCCCCTGGCTGTGGCTCTTCCCGCTGTCTCCCAAGATCAATAATGATAATAACAACCATTTGGATAGTCCCATCAACCCTTGGTGGTTGATACTGACTACTTTGGGGAACCCTGCATTAAAGCAATATCTTCTTTAGGCCAATGAAAATTTACAAAATGAAAGTTGCATGTTTTTCAGTTTCCAAGAACTCTTCTGCATTTGGTAACGTAGCTAAAAATCCAGAAGGGAAACTGAGAAAGTAAATGTGGCAGGTTTTTGAGCTGCATTTGCGCCAGCTTCTGGTTTGAATGAGTTGTGGGAGAAACAGTGTAAGATGTGATCACCAAAGTCTACTTGTATTCGATCATAGATGCTAATAGCTCTCTACTGTCATCTAGGGGGCTCAACCAACTGCAGAACTTGCAAATCTGCTCTGTATCCCAAATATAAGGTTGTATTAATGGGATGATTTGTTTAATTGGATTCAGCAACACTAAAGCTATCAACTTGGTTTATACAGGTAGTCCTCAACTTACAACCACAATAGGGACCAGAAAGTTCATCGTTAAGTGGTGCAGTCATTAAGCAAGGCATCACATGACTGCACTCTCATTTTACATTTTTTTGCAGTGATTGTTAAGGGAATCATGCAGTCATTAAGTGAATCACGCAGTTCCCCATTGATTTTGCTTGTCAGAAGCCAGCTGGGAAGGTTGCAAATGATGATCACGTGACCCTGGGATGCTGCAACTGTCGTAAATACATGCCGGTTGCCAAGTGCCAAAATTTTGATCATGTGACTGTGGGAGTGCTGTGATGGTCGTAAGTGCGAGGACCATAAGTCACTTTTTTCAGTGCCATTGTAACTTCAAACAGTCACTAAACGAATGATCATAAGTCAAGGACTACCTGTATAACAAAATGGCTAGGATCACAGGACCTTCAGCCAGTCCCAACAAGTGTGTTATAGCCTGAATACAATGTTTGTATGAACTACTGAATTTGCCCACATGGATCATACTTGAGCATACATGTAATGCATCTCTGGGGGAGATGGGCAGCATACAAATTTAATCAGTCAATCAATTAATTTGTTGAGTGGATGGTAGCATAGGTTTCTCAGTGGATAACAGCAATCATAATTTATATATTTAAGGAATGAAAGAATGTGTTTCAAAGCTTCTAAGTGGCTTCCATGAATAGTCACAAGAGCATTCTAAAGCCAGCATCTAAACACTTTAAACAAAGAAAGGAACATGAAATAAATCCGAGTGTAAATTATGCAGCTGTACAAACCTGGTTTCTATTTGCATGATGCGCTGAGGAAGAAATCTTTAAGTAGCAAGACCTCCACTATGCCATTTTTAACCCAGCCACCCACATACTACATTTTGCTTTAATTTATCCATTTATATAAAAAATGTATGTCCTACCTCTCTGCTTCTATGTCAGTAAAAGTCCAAATGACAATAATAATTATAAATAAAAGGTTTCATTGTTATATACTATCTCAGATCTCTTTGAAACCCAATGGAAAATGTGGCAGCTGAAATGTAAAAAGTAAAATGTTCTTGATGAACATATTTAAAGAGATCTTTAAAAAAAACTGGGAAAAATTATTCCCAACATTGACTGCCTCCATGCTGGGAAAGATGGAAGGAAAGAGGACAACCAACAGCAAGGTGGATGGACTCAGTTACAGTACCAGTGAGTATACCAATGGAAGAGCTGAAGAACAAGGTTAAGGATCGATCATCACAGAGAAAATCTATGTGGTCACTAGGAGTTGAAAATGACTTGATGGCCCTTCAATCAATCAATAATCAATATTACATAAGTCTGGTCAATGTCCAAAGTCAAGTACTTGGATATAAGTCAATGGAACAATGACTGTATTGAGTCCAAATATTATTGGCAACTGAGTTTTGTAAATTTGTACTTGCCAATTTATGCATATCCACTCAGAAATAAGTCTCACTGAGCTCCTGCAGCATGCAGCCAAGCTCTGTACAGAAAGCTGGCCCTTTTTCCTTTTTAAAAGAGCTTCTGTTGCACTGTGTTATATTCAGGTGGTTCGAAGCCCTGAAAGATCAGGTTAGGGATAGATCATCATGGAGAAAATCTATGTGGTTGCTTAGAGTTGACAATGACTTGTTGGCATGTAACCAATCAACCATGTAAAATATCTCTTCCTCTGTTCTTGTTGTGCAGGGCCCTTATCTGCCACAATGAGACAGTTTATTTGTAGGAGCAGTAATTTCAGTTTCAATCATCAATCCAGCATCTATTTTTGCAATCATCTTTCTCAGTGTTTGTATGTATTCACATCTCTTGTGTAACTAACATAGAAGGGCAGGGATGCTACTTGCTTTCAGAGAAACTTGGAAAGGACTTTCAAGAATGGCATAAATCCTGCATCTGGGAACCATCAGATAAATCTGCTGGTGAGGCAACAGGAAAGGTATGATGACTCACGGATGTTAAATATGGAACTGTGCCACAAAACGTTTGCTTAACAGAGGTCCATAAAAAGAATTTTTAAAGAAGCAAAATAAACATTGATGCAGAATAGGATTATCAGTCAAAATTGTGTAGAAATTAGCGAGCTAACTTTCTTTAAATATCTTAATGAATCTTTGATGCATATGCACGAATCCACACCCCTTCTGAACAAGGCTTTTAAACACTGTTTAAAAAAGTTTTTTTTGAAGGTGGTAAAGTGTTGTCTTAGCAAAAACCAAGAGTGAAACAGAGATTGGGGAAAATCTGAAAGGAAATGTTATAGATTTTATTTGAATATATCAGAGAATAGTTTAAGGCAATGAGTTTATAACACCAATTGTAGTAAAAAAAAAAAAAAAACTGGTATTTGGCTTCTTGTTTTTGACATTAATAATGTTATTACCATCAGATTTAATGGACATACTCTTAGGCCAAAATAATCATAAAAAGGGAGTCATAGATCTTGTACCTGGTCTATCAAATGTGAATTCCTTAGTTAGAGTGGGCTTAATGAAATCACATTCTGCAGCCTAATTTTAGCCAAATTATGCCTCATGACCTAACCATTTTTAGTTAATGTACTTTACTATGTTTGTATCCTGTCTTTCCTCTAGAAGCTGAAGATAGTAAATATGGTTCCTTCATCCTGTTTTTTCTCTCATGACAGCCTTTTCAGGTAGAACGAGCTAATTGATACATGGTGCTCGCATACCACTTTAAGCCATGGCTTATTAAGGAAGTCATGGTTGGGTTTGCCCAACACAATCAAGCAAATCTCCCTGTGGCTTAGTGGGTTATACAGACCCTTACCATATTTCAGTTCATGACTATATGTGGTTTCCACCCTGGGCCTCCTCAATTCTACTTCAGTACTTTAACCACTACGCCAAACTACGTTCATACCACAAAAACACAATGGGGTTTGTTTATGGTTTAGCATGTGCTGTGACCCAACCATTGTGGCTTGTAATCCATTGTTTATGGGATATTATAATGTGGGAATCAGGTTATGTCTTAGTGTGATATATGACCTTGGCTGTATTAAATGCACCATATTCCCAAGTCAGTTTACCAGATAAAACATATTCAGAACCAAAGAATTAACGGGACTGTTCCTAAACAAGTATGTATAGGATTGCAAGCTTCATCACTTAATTCTTTATGCTATTTTATTGTTTCTTTTCTTTTAAGTGTAATTCTGATTGTGGGCTGTAGGTGGCAGTGACTTTCTATAATTATTACTTTAGAGCAGTGGTTCTCAACTTTGTGGCATGCTAGAAAATTATTAATCCTGTATTAGTATTTTTAAATATGTCAGACATGGTTCAAGGGGGCATCATACAATTTTTATTAAGTTATGCACTTAGGATTTAGGGAATAAGACAAAAATCTTGTGGTGCACTAAAAACAAACCCGTGGTGTTTTAAGGTGTTGTACGTTGTGATTTATCTGCTCACTGATCGAAATAAACATTATCATCATGGAAGCAACTGTGTGGCTGGGTTCACACATTGCACTAAATTGTAATGTGATCAGCTTGGTTTAACATATGAACCCAGCCTGTTCTCACTTTTTGGTAAACTGTGGTTAAACACAATAAGGCTTAGCATAATGGGTAACCTCAGTTTCTTTCAAGAATTGCTCTTGCAAGATTTAAAGAGGGTTTTTTCCCCAAGATAACTAAGTTTAAGGTGTCCTTGTGTTTGATGTACCCACTATTTTAAAGGGTTGTTCAGCCCAGTTTAGAGATTAGCACTGGAATTAGCAACTGGCACACAGGTCATATTATAAGGGTTTCTGTTTCTACTTAAGTGATAGTAATTATCTGTCAGACTTACATATGAGCAAATGAAATTTTCATGGTCCCCTGAGGGTCACATAAAGTCTCTCTCTTGGTGATATAATCTCTTTTCCTCTTCTTTAGCAAAGTGGGCAGACTAACCAAGTTGTCTGAAGAAAGAGCAGAAGCATGCATAAGTGAGACAAGCCTTCACGCTAATATGGCTTTGCGGAAGAGTGAGGAGAAACTTTAGTTACGAATCTGGGTAGTGCCTCAAATCGGCTGGACATTCTTCATGTATGGACTTCAGTTCCCAGAATTTCCCAGAGAGCCTGGCCTTTGCTGAGAATTCTGGGAATTGAAGTCTAGATATCTGGAAGGCACCCTGATTGGAACAGGCTGCCTTAAATCATTTCATAAACGTTGCTTCTCTTTCCCACATCCATCCTAATTTTCTTTTCCCACTCGATCTAAGTTCACAAATCATGAAAATCTATAACCATGGCTTGCTGAATACGCTGCAAGAAGTTGGGCTCACTCATCACACTAAATCCCAAATCATGAAATGAAAATTGTAAGGTCCACATATCACCTTAGAATAAATCCAAGCAAATCCATTATGGCTTAGTGTAAGAGGTGAACCCAGTCACTGAATACATACATTTTGCTAAGCCATAAATGGCTTAACTGAGTGCATCCACATTACAGTAAGCCATTTGGGAATATTGATCTTGATGAGAGAGATGATGTTTTTACAAGGAAATTAGATTGCTTGTTTGTTTTGTGCTGATTTAAACTACCTAAAGTCTAGGATCAAGATACCATACAAATCTTAGTAAGATGACGATAGTAATAATAATAATAATACAAAATTTTTACCAACCACATGGGCTGCATTCACATAACACACTAAGCATTTCCTTGAATTTTCTTGGACTAGTTGGTCATCCAATGCTTGCTTTCCCAGGACATTTTTCCCCCCTCCTTTCTGTTGTAATTCCAGCTGAAAACAGAGTAACCAAGCCCTGCCAGAGATTCTTCTGACAGCAAAAGTAAAAATGTTCTGGCTGTAATGTTAACAGAGGTAAATATAAGTCATCTATCATGTGTTATCTGGTAGTGACAGTCACTGCGTGTCTCCCAACAGAAATGCTCAAATAATTTGATATTTTCAGAACTCTGAAGCAGCAGCAACTTTTGTTTGAAATGGTGGTATACTCCATTAATTTTACTGTTTTGTTTTTCTTATTATACTGTTTTTCTTGGGTTATATGAGGTTAATATATTTTAATTGTTACTGGATTGGAGTGTACGATGCTTAGAGTCAATTTTATGGTTGAAATGGCATATAAGCCAGAGAATGTGTGCCATTTTTTGAGAATATTTGGAGAGTATTCACATGCAAAACTAGCGAAGGATTTTTTTCTTGGAATAAATTAATTTCAGCTCTATACTTGCGACTGCAAATTTTTAATGAGGGTTAAAAGATGATCAAAATTGAAAGGTCCAGTGGGATAAAATGGATTTGTAGATGGACTATAGTCATGATTTATTTCAGTAATCTGACTTTAAGATTTGCTACTTAGTACTGCTACCATCATTATTAAAAGTTCAGATGACCGAGCCTGGCTAGTACAATATACCAAGCCATTTTTTTAAAAAAGCACAATTGGCTAGATTCTCCTAACATGCTAAACCCATAAATCATGGTTTACAAACTACAGTGGGTGAGTTGAGTTCATCCAAAACCCTAAGCTATGAACTAGCTAATCGCATTGTTAAGCATCAATATATGAACCTAAAATAACTCACACTGGAGTATCAGCTATATAAACTTGAGGTTCTGATTAAAACACGGAATGTAGGGTAATACGTGAGGGCAAACCAAGTCTAGAAACTGAGCCAGTTCAAGTTAATTTCAGGTCAAATGATGTTTAAGAGCACATTTATAGAGATTAAGAACAATGCTGAACAGCCAAATACAGATTTCATTCATTCATTGAAGTTGAGTTGAACATTTCTTGAAGCATGACTCAGATCAATAAATCAAATGCCAGCTAACTTTGATGATGAAAAAGTTTGTTAGCCAATGAATAGAAGTTTGTTCTGAACCTATCTGAATATGAGATGAGCAGGTTGGGATCTTTTGATTGCTTCATGCCCACATTCTGAAGAATAGGCTCCATCTGCTCCTTTCAGGATCACCATATTTTCCTTTTAATTTTATTTTCTTTCTTCCAAGGGGCTTGGGAGGTTTTCTGCATAGCTCAGAGAGGCAAAATGTGATTTCAGTGTGCACAAAGGGCTTTAACCATTGGTTGAATGTGCATAAGCAAACTGAGGCTACAGTTGTTTCTAAACCCATTTGGAATCATGGCACTGTCTTTAGGACATGATGAAAAACTACATCATAAAAATTTAGTGTGTATTATACCTCCAGCATGCCAAATCCTCTGTGACCACCTATTTATCCTCCACATAACGAATGAAGTATCTTGAGAGACATCAAGACATGAATTCCATCTTTGGGACAAAACAGAAACATTCAATCTAACAATAGCAGCCATGTTTCCCTGAGCCTTCTCATCAGAGTAGTTGCTATCTCAATCATGCTATCATTGATTGGAAGACAACATCTGAATATTGGTAGAATTTTCTTCTTTGATAATATTCCCATCAATTTGCCAAGGCTGGCAAAGATACACACACTGTGAGTCAGTCAGCCCCACAATAAGTGGGAAAAATCTATAGATCTCTTTGAGGGATCCAGAGAATATTTGTGTTACCCGCATACAGTGGCTTAGTAGACAACTTTAAAGACACTTCACCAGAGATCTAATACAGAAATTGAAAGACAACATAATTCATCCAGTGACAACTGATCTTGGATTATTGTTGGACATAGTCAAAAGTGCTGTTGCTGGGGATCGCTGTTTTCCGTTAATCATCTGTTCGTCACTCTGAAGTCTTCCTGACTCCCCATACTTCCAATCTGATAGAGATCCATGGGTGGAATTGAAGTGAGGTTGTTAGGGAGGCTGTGGGCCACTGGAGATAGGATTGCATAATGGAAGATCAGACATTCATTCTCTCTCTCTCTCTCTCTCTCTCTCTCTCACACACACACACACACACACACACACAGATCTCTTGGCTACCTCATAAATGAATCAGTGCAATAACACTATGCTCCAAAGATGAGAACATCTCTGAAATTCTTTTCTTCAAAAGAAATTTTGAAAGCTAACCCTTGAGCATCACAAACCAAAAAAAAGCGGGGGGGGGGGGCGGTCCTGCATGGAACTGATAATAATTCATGCAAAGAGTTACATGGGTTCTAGATATCTTTTTAAAAGTTGGCAATGTAAAATGATGCTTATTCATTCAATACTATCCACCAGCAAATTTTCCTCCACCAGATTCCATTCATTTTAGCTGGATTCACACAGGGTATATTTAGCTGAATTGTACTAATTCCTAAGAATTTGAATAGTAAATATATGCAATTATTCAAACAGGGCTGTTTACAAAACAGTTAAGAAAGAAAGGGAATAAGATGCTGGGTATTTCTTTTTTCCTTCCTGAGCTGATGTGTATCTTCATACATGAAATAACTTTTGAAAGCAGGATGACTGTGGCAAAAATCAATTCCTTTCCTCTACTTGGGTATGCTTTAGAGAAACGTTGGGCAGCTTCTGATTTTTCTGTTTGCATCTAAAAATTCACCACACTCCCTGTGGTGGGCATTAGAATGTATAGACAGTATAGATTGGTTTCATAAAGTATGCTAGTTCTTTAGTGCCCAGTTCAGTATTCTGAAGTGAATCTAACATGTGGCAGTGGAAAGAATCTGACATGATGAGATATGCTTCCTTACCTATGCTCTTTGTACAATTGCTAGTGTGTCCCTAGATAGAACATCAGTGAGTATGTATGAAGTATCAGTGATCATCCATTGCAAAAGTGGAAAGACCCTTCCTACATTTGTGGAATGGACACTTGGATTCTTTTTATTTACCTAGGATATTAGTGTACAAAAGGCAAGGGGAATAATTCTTTAGGAATGGTAATGTCTGCCACGACAGAAATGAAAGAGGAGAATAAGCTAACCAAACAACCCTTCTACTATTCATTTGGCTTTTAAGCTGAGTGGAAATTGGCTGTTTAAAAGAACAAATCATGACATTGTTCTGGTCATGTAGAAGATCTAAAAAGCTGCTTTATAACTGGTCAGATTCTTTGTCCACCTGGCCTCATATTGTCTACTCTGACCCCAGCAGACCTCCAAGTTTTCAACCAAAGCAAGTTATTTTTCCGATCATACGTACAGGTGATGTCACCTGAGGCTGCCAGAGCTTTTCAGAAGTTGCAGTTGAAAAATGGGGGAAGGGATTCAGTGCACAGGGAATGAGTGAGCTGATTAATTTTACCTGGTTTATGATTGTTGCTTGTCCTATCACCAACTATCAAGGTTTCTTGGCAGTTTACAGTAGTACATAAAAGCAGAGTTAGAACCAGAAGTAGTAAAATCAGCAATTCAAACCAGAATTTAAAACCAACAATTAAAAATCTCTTTAGAAAGGTGCATTTTGAGGGCTGTTAAAGAAGCCAATAAGGAATTGGGCGGCTAGAGAAAAGGCTGTTTCCACCCCACTCCAAAAAAACCCTTCACTACAAGATTAGCCTGTGGCAAAAATAGGCAGACCTCTTTTGACCCCTAGCAGTTAAACCAAGGTGGGCAACCCTACATTAAAAATCTCAGCATTGTTAGGAGACTCACATAACCCCCTCTGTCTAGCACAACTTACTGCACAGGGGAGACGTTGGAGTCTGGCTTCCATAATCCCCAGAAAGACTGGCTGTGCTGGTTGAGGACTATGGGAGTTGAGTCCAATACTTTCGGCAGGTTGATCGAAACCTTATCCCAACCCTCCACCTGTAACCTGATTTAATGTAAGGCGACTCATAGTTTAGCTTCCTTTACGGCTGAAAAAGAGGCAGGCTCGCTTAAGGTATTCTAGATATAACCAGTTTGATCTTGAAGATGCTCAGCCGGCTCCCCACGGCTAAGCCTATGCCTGGCTCAGCACCCAGAGAATAATCCAATCCTATCACTTTTGAAAATGCCACCCTGGGAACACTCGTCTTGACAGTTACGGAAGACTGCCAGTAATCTGCCCTTACGTTCAGCCTGATGCTGCCGCTTCACGCTCTCTTCACATGCTCACCAAAGCCCTGTGCTCGGCATTCGCTCCCGGCCTGGCGTGTCAGAGTGTATCAGGTTTTCCTGAAACCACTCAGCATCAGGATGACATGTGAAAACTAGCCACTTTAACTACAACACTTTACACTTCACATGTTTCTGGGATACAAAGCCTTGCAGTTACAGGAGACGGGGAGAGAAGGCAAAGGACGTGAAGAGAATATATCCAAACCAGAGTCAGACATAATCCTGATTAGCATTTCTTTTCTGAAGGAATGAAGCTGTGGAGGTCACAGATACTTAACAGCATCCCAGATCAGATTTGGAGTGGTTTGAGGGTCCTTGCCAAATTAACATCCCCAATATTACAAACCAATTAAGAAGTAGTTCTACTTTCTTATCCACAACCGGTGGAGGAGCAAATTCCTGCTGTTCTTTCTCCAAAATCTTCATATGCACCCCACAATCCTCATGAAAGAGGGGGGTGAGTAGTTCTGCTACTTCCAAGGACAAGAATAAATTGTATTTATATTTATGTACAGACTTCATCAGTAGTAAGGGTTCTTGAGCAGGATGAAATTAAAATATATATTCCATGGATGCAAAATATTTCACATATTTCAATATTTAAAATACATCTTCAAACTGAAATGATATGAAAAACAGTGTGAAAATGGAAAGTTACAACAAATGAGATAAAAACCAGAGGGAGCAATAAGAACGGTAAAATAGCAGCAAAGCAGCCACAATTATTTGTGTTCAAGTCAGATTCTTTCTCTCGCTCCAGAATAAGCCACCTACAAATCTTAGGTTTTACTGAGAACTAGACAACCCGTGACCCGTTGGGTCGTCATTTCAGAGATATTTCCTTACCTAAACAGAGGAACAGAATGACCAAGGGCAAAAAAGCAGTGGAAGTGTGAGCGACTTGCTGCCGGCTTCCCCATTGATTTTGCTAGTGGGAAGCTGGCAGAAATCTTCCTTTCCTCCCTCCCTCCCTCCCTCCCTCTTCCTTCCCACATATAATATAGGCTTGCGCCATTTGCCTTCCCCTCACAACCCTCAAGAGAGCCCCGATGAAGCCACCACTGCCTCCTCCTCCTCCTCCTCCACTGACCCACGGAACTGCCTGCCATTTTGCTGGGGGGAGGTGGAACAAAGGGAGCCACAGACCATGAGGAAAACTGCACCCCCACTCCCCATTCTGGTGTGCCCCCAAGGGCCCCCGCCATTGAGGGAGGAAGAGGGCTCACCTGTCGACCACTGGCACCCCCCCGGCCAGCCCTGCCTCGCCAGCAGGCATCCCTCATCCTTCCCTCAATGCCAACTGCTGTTAAGAGATTTCAAATTTCAGCTTCGTTTCCAAAGCAGCCAATCGCCACTCACCCATCGGGCCTTGCTGCCAGCCCATTGGGTGCAGGGGACAGAGGAAGCCGGGACCCGGGCTGACCATGGCGGGGCAGCACCACAGCAGTGCTGAAGCAGCCACAAATTTCCTAAATTTCAATCCCACGGGAGTCACAGGTCCCGGATTTGGGGCGCATTCTGTAAATTACCCCATTTGAGGTACCTCGGTTCAAAAACTGTTGCCCTATGAGGCACCATTTTGCCCAGTTAAGAGGGTTTTAGTAGTATATAGATTCCATGACCTCTTCAGTTCCCCACCAGCATTCAGTAGCAAATCACACCTCAGACTTTGGGTAGTAAACCATTTATTTGGCAATCTTAAATGTCAGTTCAGGTTAGGAGAAAGAAACTGGCAAATGAAAAATGGTTTGGGTGGTATATATTTCTAGAGCATGTTGGTTTTTCCAAAAACGTGAAATTTTGACGTAAACTCCTCTAACACAGTCCAACAAGTGTCTTAAGTTACAGAACTAGACGTAACGTGGGTGGTTTTATTTATGATTAATTGCATTGCTGTTATTTTCATTTGTAACAGCATATTATCAGGTGCTAGGTAAAAGCCGATGAGATGAGTTTAATGTAAGAACAAATGTAACATGAAACCCAAGTCTAAAAGATTTTTCCTGTTCCTGCTGTGCGTAACACAGGAGAAAATGGCTTTGAATGAGAAATATTTTTGCTTTTATTTAAGCAGGGGGAAAAGGAGGAGGAAAATGGCTTTTTGGTCCTGGAGGCTCTTTGCAAAGCCCTTGAATGCATTTTCCTTCCTCCCTGCCTACAATTCTCTCCATTTTTTATTTCTTTAAAAGGAAACGAGGCCTGGTGCATAAAAGATTTCTTCAGTCATGAAGGACCTGGATTTCTTTCTCATGACCAGGTGAGAGACACAAAGGTTTATTACACACAACAGTGAACTGAAAAACACTGGAAAAAGTATAGTTAGGAGCAAAGAAATAATGTATACTGTTATTACTGGATCCACTCAAGAAAAGCAAAGAAATCCTGCTTTAAATTATTGTTTTGATCACAATATCTTATATGAGGTCACTTCACACCTGTAATGGATTCAGATGGCAAGAGATTTTCCTGGACTGAAGATAGTTTTCTTACTAAAATAAAGTCTCCCAAGGTTCTAGTTTCACATATCACACTAAGCCATGTTGCGGTTTGTTGGGTTCTGGCTTAGAGCATGTATGTAGAGTCAGCCAATGGGAGCTTAATTCAACAAACAATGGTTAATCAAACCTTGGTTTACTGAGAGGTATGAACCCAGTCACTATTTTCCCCTTACTAAACAAAGATGGCAGTGGTGGCATTTTTTAGGTCATCAGTTGCAGAGGTACTGATAATTTTTATGCAAGGGAAAAAGAGAATTATCTTCCACCTCTATGGAATACAGGGAACAATTTATTTGTTCAATTAGCTTACCAAGACAGACACTCAGTCTACTTTAAAGGAAATTTTGGGGACTCTTTTTTTTAATATTGAATCTCAAGGCCAAAATACAATAATTTAACAAGGACAAAGGGACATGATTCAAAGGCTGCAGGAATATTGATTAATAACTCCTGGTTAAATAGGACATCTAATGCAAGTTACATAAGAAAATTCACTCTGTCTGAATTGATTTTCCTGGAGTGAAGGGAAAGCTTACATGAATGCATTAGTATAGGTGAGAAAGTTGAGGCCTGCTTTCAAAATGTGATTAAGGAAAAATTCACACCTCACACTAAGCCATAATGTGGCTTGTTTAGTTTGGGCTTAGCACAATATGTGAACCAAACCATCTTTGGTTGCAAACCATAATTTAGGGCAATGCACAACTTCTTCAAAGGGAGGGGACACACTTCAGAACATATGTGCTAATAAGTCTGTGAAGCCAGGGCAAAACTAAATTTGATTTAATGTATATCTACATTCAGTTAAAACTAAAAAGCCATTACAAATTGATTAAATAAAGTTAATAAGATTGCTCCCCAATTTTTAAAGTCATTTTTCCTTTGTGTCACATGAAAAACTGATTCATTGGCAACTTTTAGAGACCTTTTCCAACCTCTCTGCCTTTGATAACGGGTGACTTTGATTTCTCTGTCCTCAAACAGTGGGAAACTTTAAGGCAATCTTTTAGTATAGCTGAGTTTTTATTTTGTTTTATTACATGTGAGTGATATCTCAAATTAAAAACAAAAAACTTCAAAGGCAGATTTCTTCTGGGTGCCCAGTGATGGATGATCCCTTTGGAGGGATTTTGTGTTTTTTATGATTTGAGTTGTGTTTGCCCTTGGGCACCATCCTTCTATCGTTGTTTTACCTGTTTCTTGTTCCAGTTTAATCCAATGTTTGCTGCCCAGAGTTGCATTTGTGAGATGGATGGCTACATATATTGATATAAATAGTAAATGATACATTCATAAGAAGTAATTGTATGGAGGGGGGGGGAAACCTAAATGGCATCCAGCAAAGCCAGAGACGTTTTCAGCATATTGTGCTGCAGTAATATTATTTGGTTAACTAATCTGCCATTCTTTGGGAAATTCAGAGCTGTTCCCAATGGAATTCCATCCACAGAGAGGTCAAGGAGACATCTAATTAGCTCACCCAATACTGCAGGATCAGGCATATGCAGGCCAGTCTTACAGATAAAGGAGCAGAGCTGGAAGCAAATCATGGATTGGGAGTTGGTTCAAATCAGGTAAAGACACCAGAAATCTCCTGTTACTGTCTTCATCCTCTGCTTGAAGGTTTCTAAATGAGGGAGAACCCATCACTTCCCAAGCCCGTTCTACTGAGAAACAGCTTAGGCCATCAGAAAATCCTTTATAAATGTTAAATCCCTTTGCTTGTCATCTGAATCCATTGGCGTTCTATGGACCACCAGACAAGGTTTTTTTTTAAAAAAAAAGATATATAAACAGTCATAAAAAATAAAGGTAAACGATAAAAGAATAAACTATAAATGATAAACAAGTAACTTTTAAAAGTCAGAGATTTTCTGGTATATCATTAGTTAATTGGTTAATTATGGATATCATTAATTATAGATATGTCAGCCCCACTGCATAGACCAAAACAAGCAATCAACTCCACAAAAAGGCTAAAACTACTTAATACTGGCTATAGTAACAGAACCTTGCAAATCTGACTATGCTTTACTCCCCCCACCCCACATACTTGTGAATTAGGAAGGTGTCTGCCTGAGTTGCTTGCACATACTTTTTTGCATTAGACTTAAGCCATGTTTTTCCCCTTATTGCTTTGGTAACAGATCTGACCTGTCTGTCAGGTCATCTTCCTTACTCTCTACAGTATATCATTTTAAAAGATTACAAATTGTTATTAGGTTCTGAATGTTAAAAACTACAGTCAACACAGTCTAAATCAGTCAGTAAGATTATGTTCTCCAGTAAATCCAATACACATTGCTAAGACACTGCTAGATTCTTAGATATTCTGTAAAATTGAAATATGGACTCTGTGCATAGAGGAACTCAAATTTGGATGTGATACAAATCCATGTATTAAGCTGTAGTCAAGGAATGGTTTCCAGCTCGATTTGAATTCTGTATCAGATTTACTTTTAAGATACAAAGCTATTCTAGGCATCAAAGCATACTCCCATGACTTGGTTTAGCCATTCTTCCATTGACCTTTCCAGTAAAAAGCATATAAGCAACCAATTATGCTCCATCACCTTCATGGCAGCCATCAGATGCTTGAAGATAGAAACAAGCATCATGCAAAGATGTTCTCCAAGCAACAAAGACTCCTTTTCTTCAGCCTTTTTGTATAGGATTTGGTCTCTAGACCTCTTACCACATCCCGCTTAGCAAGTTCTGCAAATTGCTTGTGATTTTTATACCATAGGACCGTATACCTATTATTAGCAGAATTTATAGTGATTCACTTACAACTCCTTTGATTGCAAAAGATCCTCTGTTTTAAGTTGTTTAAGGTCACTGAGGATCCTCTGTGACCCAGAACTCTTCCAATGACATTTCTTAGATGTGCTTTTCTTTTTAGTCTTTTTATTGTTGCTATTCTTCATAGTATTGTTGTACATATTGCTCATCCTCTTCTGTAAGACTACTGCTACAGCTTGTAAAAACTGAAAGCCTCTTTAGAGTTAGTCAAAACATCAGTCAATAAAGTTTACAAAAACCATAACATCAGGCCTGTGGCCTTCATTTTAAACCTCAACATGTTGCTTCAAAAGTGAAAGGAAAAGTGAAGAAAAAAATAAAAATAAATTTGTAGGAACACTCAGGAAATATGTGGGCACTGATTGCTATCTTAACTCCTCTCCCTTTTATACCATAGATATGGGTTAGCATGATAGATTAGCCCAATCACTGGAGCTTATTAAAACTCTGGTGACTCCAGCTACAATAATGGCCCATTTTACACATAATACTAGACCATTAACCATAGTTTACAAACCAAAATGATAGCGCTAATTCATCACCTTAAGCCAAAAACAAAACAAATCCACATTCTGATTTAGCACAAATTCAAATAATGCCCTTGAAAAACAATGATATATAAGTCAATTATTATGGAAACCTCCAGGCTGACTTCTGAAGCCAGAGTTAAAAAACATCTACAACTGCCTAGCCTGATGTCTTAAATCCATTCATTCCACCTGACCTGTAAGAACACACAGCTGCTGAGAGTTATCCTTCCTCTGCCTTTTATAGTGACCCACACTTAGCATCCTCATCATTTTGATTAAAGTCTTGGTTTTGTTCAGATGTCATATACAGTATATCAGAGGAGATCAGTAACCAGTCAGAAAGTCAGATGACAAAGAAAACAATCAGAACATGCCCAGTTAAGCAGTATTCCAGAATCCATGTAATGAGATATAATTTTGGAAAAATATCCATGAAGCAGCTCAGAGCTTGAACCACGTGGATTACATCTTAAAGGTTTAGAATTAATTAAATCTTGGCAGACCAATTTCTAATCACAAGAGAGCTGTTCATATTAGGCCATGGTCCTAATTAAAGTACAAATTGGTGATCTCAGGTAATCAACCAATATAACTTAGATTTGAAGCTTTGGAATGGTAAGATGAGAGCTTATTTCAGAACATTTGGCAATAATTTATCTGTGATGCATCGAGGTTTGTTCAACTGTTCCTTAATAGTCCAAGATTAGGAAATGATGTTCTTATTTCCTTTAATCACTGTTTCCATGGAAGAATATCCATTTTCAGCTTGTATAGTTACACAAATGCTGATATTTGGATCCTTAGGTGAAAAATGCACTGTTTCAATCTTGTTATAATAACATCAGCAATTATTGAATTATGCCCTTGTTATTGCCCCGTTTTCTTTCAGTTATTATGGTTTTAGAGTTGTTGTTTTTTAGGGAAAGCAGCATTAATTGCTGTCATATCCACAAAGAAGAACATATTTTTAAAGAAAGGATCTTCCAGAGTTGGTGAACTAATCAGATTAGAGTGTCTACAGTCTCATTTTGACTTTCACCCTCAAACATTCTATGGAATGCCCAAAGCCCATTTATTTAAACCATGGCTTTGCATGTTGTATGAACAGGGTTATTATTTCAGGAACCACTCATGGGATGCATTTGAAGGTAAATTACATTAGAGATTTAAATTATATACACAATGTCAAACCATTTGGATTATGTGCCGGCACTCCCTACTAATATTTTGATTCAGTTTGGTCCACTGGATTTCTAATTTCCACTTTGTGATTCTTGTGTTTTTCCAATAGAATCTATAGAAAGCTTCTTGACTCTTTTTTTTTCTTTTCCTTTCTTTCCTTTTTCTTTAGTAATAAAATGCTAACTGCCTATACATTAGTAAGAATGATTGCAGATTGGGAATTAGATTGTTAAACTCCAAGAGTTAAAACTAATGGTTCCAGGTTTTACATGAAGTCTATAGGGTAATAGCAAATAAAAATAATGGGTGAGCATGAACCAAATCAAGAATTATTGTGTACTCATTGGAGACACATTGTAGGCTCAGGTCTTGATGCATTCGGGTGCTTCAACTCTGTCATCTAAATAGTTTGAACCCCATCCTGTGAAGCTTGAACTTAACATGTATCTTATCTTTGCAGGTCAAAGATATACACATTGCCAATAATCCTGCCCATTGTATTGCCCATATTAATAGGACAGTGATTTCTTTTTTCTCTCTGTCCTTTTGTAAATGTTTGTAGGAAATTCAGAGTATGCAGTATTTGCTCCATTGTCACCTAAACTATCCAAGGAAAAAAGAAGACACAATTTTTCATAAAACTAGCTAATGTACAGCAAGGTAGATGTAGAAATAAGCAACTCCAGACTATACACTTTTTAAAGAAATGGCATTTCACTTTTTAAAAAGATGACAGTAAAAAAACCTTTTGTTTGTTTAATTATGTGCCATGAAGTTGGTGTTGACTCTTAGTGACCACATACTGTAGATAGATTTTCTCTATGACAATCTGTCCTTCAGGGCTTCCAACATGCATCCCCCTTGCTGCTGGTCATCCTCTTTTCTTTCCAGAGAAGTTAGGTCTTCTCCTAACACATCTAAAATTGGATCATTTCAGCCTGGTCATTTGTGCCTCGAATGAGAAATCTGGGTTGTTTGACATATAACATACTAAAAAAAGTTTAAAATAAACTTCCATAAATTCTATCCAGAAAAGGACAAAGCAGATATTTCCCAATCTGGCACTCTCCAGATATGCTGGGGCTCAACCCAGAATTCCCAGCCAGGTTGGAGAAGGACAAGGATTTGGTTTGGTTTTAAATTGTCAGGACCTCCATCTTTTGGCTGAAAGTTCCTCCTTGTGTCTCCAGTTTGCTCAAAGTCACTGTTTCTGCTACTTACTTTCAGTAAGGTTCGAACAGGATTGCTCAAGCAAACAGAAATTGTTGTTAGTAATGCCCCCGTACTGTATCTAAAACTGTGATGCAGCTCTCAGAGCTGATGTGATCTGAAAGAGATCCTTTCCCCTAGGAAATCCAACTTCCCTTGCCCAGAAGTGACTTCCACTTGCATTTTGTCAGTTGCCTTCACCCAAGGCAGATATTTGTCTACCTGATGGGAAATGTGTGGCCCATATGTTTCAGCCTGGCATGATGATGTTCCAGTTGTTGCAAGGATATGCCAAGGAGTTCCAAGTATGTGAAAAATCCATGTTGAATTAAGAACATATACCTCAGCTGTTGAAATTAATATAAAACCACTATAATCGCTTTTGTTTTTTTTATAGCTAGCATGCAACAACAACAACAAAGTCTTTTCCATTAGCAAGGTGTTATTAATTTAATGTTGTTCTGGTGAGCATTTGCAGAGCTAAAGAGCAGGTGTTTTGGCTACTGACTTAGTTAAATTCTGCCCAGTATACTACTTCACAGTGGTACTAGAAGCTGGGAGATTTCCACAATCTAGGTTTGCACATTGGAAGAAGTCATGGTTTATTTTAATCATCCTTGTTCTGTTGAATAAGCCCAGCTGGCTTCACACAAGCTAAGCCAAGAATAAGCCACTTTTTGGGGCTGAGGCCACTGTTGGGGTTTTGAAGGCATTAGGTAGGCACACTCACAAAATGACTGCCCCAAGGCATCTGGCTTCATCACAAAATACCAGCTCCTCAGAAGGTCTCTGCTGTCCCATTGAGAGCTTTCTGGGGCCAAGACATTCCTGCAAATAAGTATGGTGCTAGAGGGTGGTACTTTGCTCACAACTTGTAAATGTAACAATTGTTGTTGTTGTTCAGTCGTTAAGTCACGTCGACTCTTTGTGACCCCATGAGCCATATCGCGCCAGGCCTTCCTGTCCTTCACTGCCTCCCTGAGTTTGCTCAGTTTCATGCTCATTGCTTCAGTGATGCTATCTGACCATCTCATCCTCTGCCGTCCTCTTCTCCTTTTGCCTTCAATCTTTCCCAGCATCAGGGTCTTTTCAAATGTAACAACTTCCTCTTTAATTATCTTTGTTGACATATTGTTTTTAAAAAGTCAGAACAGGAAAAGTGGTGGGACCCAAGTAAGCAGCCCACAGGCCCTGTGTTGTCCATCTCTGCCCTAAGCCATGATTTACACAATTGCATATTTAAGTATAGATAAAACATAGCCAATGTAAAATTGGGGTTGGGGCCTTGGCTCAAGATAAAATCTCGATAATGTTGGAGGCTTCCATACATTGCAGGTCCCAGGATCAGCAATTGAAAAGCCAGAGGCTAGTTCAGATAAATCATTGCAGAGTATGAGTAACAAGTCATTCATTATTTGATTAGTGTCAGTCAAAGGAATATTAACCTGATTCTGAGCAATTAATAAATTGAGTATGAGATGGGGAAAGCAAGCTCTAATTACTGGGTGGAAAGTTTCAGCAGCAAGTCAAAGGGAATGTAAATTAATTTATTTATTCACTTCCAAGTGAAACCAGGAAGCATATATTGCTATAAAAGAGAACAGGCACAACCATGAAAGGTCGAGAAAACATGATTGATGGCTCTTGTTTTATAATTGAGGGGGAGGTCAATATGGAAATAGTTAGAAAAATGGCCTTTATGACTGAGTACACTCATAAGTGAAGCCTGGTATATGTGATGGTTTGGTTAATGATCATTTATTTTATTCAGTAAAATAAGCTACAATTGGTTGTGTTTATATTCTGTGCTCAGAATGTAGAGAGGGCCAGGCCCTGATTCTAGAGTGGGCGTAAGGACTGAAATACATATCTTAAGCCTCTATAAGAATTTGGGCCCCCTCAAAGCTCCCCCAACTCATTAACATGCAGAGCTCTGAGGGCAGTGTTGTCCAAACTTGGCCACTTTAAGGTGAGTGGACTTCAACTCCCAGAATTCCCCAGCCAGCCATGCTGGCTGCGGAATTCTGGGAGTTGAAATCCACTCATCTTAAAGTGGCCAAGTTTGGACAACAATGTCTGAGGGCCACAAAGAAGGTGCTAAAGGGACCACACTGGCATTGGGGGGGGGTGCGTACCTTGTCCACCTCTGCACTAATCTATAAAACATGGTTTACAAATCAAATAACTGCATTCAAACAACATGCGAATCAGGAATTAAAGACATTGCATGATGGCTTCACACAATACGTGAACTGTTTCTTTGTTTACTATTAATGAATCACAAGCAATTGTTTAACTTTCAGTATCTGTCATTATCAGCCAGTATACCAATGATCAAGCATGGGGTGGAGGTGGGGTTGTAGTCCAACAAGATCAGAAGTCCAACTTTGGGTAGGGTAGGATTAAGGGGTGAATGGAAGGTGTGAAATTGGCAGATTTTTGAACTGTGGAAAGGAGGCTATTCTCATGAGAAATTAGAGTTGGATATGCATTTGAGCCCTGCCCCCTGGAACTGAGATCCTGATACATTGCACTGATTGGTTATATTTGTGATTTTGCATAATGTGTAGCCTAGTACCTGACCTTTATGGCTTGTAAACTGTGGTTTATGGCTATGTGTTACATATGAACTGTGCTGTTATGGTTTCATCTACATATCACACTAAGCTGTCGTTTATTGACTAAGATATACTTGCCTGGGTTCACACCTTTTACTGCATGATGTTTTATGGTATACAACTCCAGTGGCTGGTTCACACATTTTGGCTTAGTCTGCTCTGCAAACCAGGTCTAAGACTGTTCCATCATGAGCCAGTTGATAGCGAAAAGGTGGGATATGAACTCAGAAACAAAGCAATATAAATCACTCCTGCATATAAACAGCTAATGTATCAGGGAAAAGAAGTTTTAACATGTACTTGTTGATGCAGAGGGAGGGCCTGAAAATCACATTGTCTTATATAATGCCAGTATCATGCATCAACCAGTTCAACATCCCCAACTTGGAGGGATCCTGCCTTCCTCCACAGTTAAGAAATGGGGCAGGGTGAGCCCAGGTACATCAAAGGCTCAGCGCATTTGTCAACAATACCTCCAAGCTATTTTGCATATTATGTAGAGAGATAGCTATCAGGTATAATAAAGTTCTACCATAAAAGGTTGCACAAACAGCAGGTTGGAGAAATCCTATAAAAAGAACTGGGCTGGACTGGACCTGTCCCTGAATAGAGGGACAAGAATTATCTTAAGAGCAAATGCACAGTGATTGAAACTTGGCAGGAAGTAAAAAGGGAAAAGAAATCAGTCCTACTTTTGCACAAGGTGGACAAAATATAAACTGAAGAGTGCATTTAGGCATTCTTCTAAAGATAGGCACTTGCTCATAGATGTCCAGTTCTACAAGGAGAAGTTTCAGGTTTTAAGGCAGTGGTTCCCAACCTTGGCAACTTCCAGGCAGATGGACTTCAAATCCCAGAATTCCACAGTCAGTGTAACCATTGATGAGAATTCTGGGAGTTGAAGTCCACCCACTTGGAAATTGCCAAGGCTGGGAAACACTGGTTTAAAGGAAGGGAAGAGCACATGTCCAAAACCTGGCTCAAATTGTGTCTGTGTCCCAGCATTGCCAAATACATTTCTCAAATTCACAATGTGGGCTAGGGAGGAGGGGGGAGGATTTTATTTAGCCCTACGTAGAGTTGTCCAGCCCAGCTTTCTTCCAGTTTCTTGGGATAGGGAATTGCAAATCACTTTTAGTCTTTCTTGCAGGTGCATCTCCATTTCTGGGAACTTCTGAAAAAAAGGCACAATAAAATTTAAAAAATTTAAATAAATTTTTTTACACAGTAAAAAAACACAGTAAAAAAACACAGTAAAATTAAAAAAAAAAAGATCAGCTTAGGAAAGCATTGTGGACACATAGGGAGCTTTTGACTGAGTTAAGATTTACAAGGTATATTATAGAACAGTGTTTCTCAACCTTGGCAACTTTAACATGTGTGGACTTCAGCTCCCAGAATTCTGGGAGCTGAAATCCACATATCTTAAAGTTGCCAAAGTTGAGAAACACTGTTATAGAAAAGGGAACCTAGGGATAATAATCAAGGGACATGACTAGCAAGTAGCTAATATCTGTAGAGAGAAAGAAATGCTAAAGCACAAGAAGTACTTAAGCTCATAAGGGAAGCTAAGTGCAACCAAAAATGGTGTTTATGGCTATGTCAGTGGCAAAAAGAAAAAGGAAGCCAATTGAAAAGATGGTAGGATAGTTGCAGAAGATAGGTAGAGGGTAGAGCTCCTAAACTACTTTGTTTCTCCCCAAAAGGGAAATGTATTTAAATGGATTTTAGCAAAACAATTGACATAAGGAGGGAGTGACAATCCAAGGTAAGTAGAGAGAAAAAAGACAGGTAATACCTAGCTACTATGAACAAAATTAAGTCTCAGTTACATCTGAGACCCTTGAAAAATCACGTAAGAGGGAAAACAGTGACTTGAGAAGTTCCTGTCTGCAAAAAGGGTGGGTGGGGGGGAGGATCCAGATAACTCTAGAGTGATAAGGATGATGATAGTCTTGGGCAAAATTTCCCAGCTTAGAGTATGGACTGGAAGTGAGCAACGAATTAGAATCCAGGAGCTCTGATCTGTAGTATGTATTAGAAAGAATGTTTAGATAACCACACAAGAATTCTTCAAAGGAGACAGTGATTTATAAGCAATCAGAGACAAAACTCTTCTCCATTTTTTCTTTGCAGAATGCTGGAAATTTGTCTTTTTTGTGAAGGCAAGGCAGTCTTCATCTGTTCACTGTTTTAATAATAAACTCTCACACTGATCTCCTTTTTGGATAGTGACCTGATGTCTAGTTGACCCTAGATACATTTTGACAAAGTGTCTCTAATGGAGAAGATGGCAAAATGTGCAGTAAACTATGCTGTCATTAGATGGACACAGAGCTACTGGAACATTTGCGCTCAACAAATGTACGTCAATGGATCCAAATGAACCTGAAAGGAAGTGTCAAGGGTTGCGCTGCAGGGCTTAACGTTCTGAGTCCTGTGCTGTTCAATGTATTTATACATTACATGAATAAGGGGTTAAAAATTACTACAATTTCAGACAACAGTGATAGCAGGCCTCTTAGAGGACAGTTGCAAGATTTGGAAGGATCTTGACAAGCTGGAACAATGGGCAGAAACCAACAAGATTAATTTCAACAGGGGCAAATGCAAAGTCTTTCATCTGAGTAGGAAAAATCAAAAGCACGAACATGGGAGGAGGGAGTCAATACAAGGAAAAAGGATCTAGGAGTCTTGGTGGATTACAAGCTGAGCATGAGCTAACATGCAGCTGAGAGAAAGGGCAAGAGCAAATGCACTCCAAGCCTACCTCAACAGAAGTATAATGTCAATATCAAGAGAAGTCATTGGTCCTCTTTATTCTGCCTTGGTCAAATTGCATATAGACTATTTTATCCACTTGTGGACTCCACATTTGAAGAAGAATATTGACAGATGAGTATGTCCCAAGGAGAGCAACCCAAATGATGAAAGGAAAGAAGGAAAAATTATGAGAAACTGTTGGATTTGTTGGAGGCATTTAACCTAGAGAAGAGAAGAATGTGGGGAGACATGATAGCCATCTTCAAGTCTCTAAAGGGCAGTCATGGAGAAGAGGCAGAATTGTTCAGAGTTGTTTCAAAAGACAAAATAAGAAACAATGGGTTTAAGTAGCAAGGAAGTAGGTTTCAGTTGGACATCAGAAAAAAAAAAAGAGCTATTCAAACTATAGAACAGATGCCGTGGGAGGTGATGGTCTCTTCTTTGCTTGAGTTGTTTAAACAGAGGTGGTTTTTCTCAAAATTGATGTTCTTGCTTGAAATTTGTTTGAGCAAACACCGGCTAGAAACTCTGGTGAGATGTGTTGAATCCGACCAGTTCACCCATCCCATTGAACTGAAAACCACCACTTTCATTTTAGCCTGGCATATTGTACAATTCCAGGCCCATGTGGTCTATTTTTACTCCAGTGTGCCATGCAAACCAAAGAAATTGGGATGAATAAACCATGGTCTCCTCAATCATGGGTAATCCATACGTTTGTTAGGCAAATGCAGCTGGGGAGCAGCTTTATTACATGATATGCATGTGTCTTGCCTGTAAAATCTTTCCAGATTTTAAGAGTCCTGGCCTGCTGGTTCAATTCTCTCTAGTTCCACCACCATTTTACTTCTTCATTAATCTCCTGTCCAGAACATGGTCAAGATCTTACTGAGCCCTTTCAGCTACCACTTCCGCTGCATTCTCCTCAAAGAAGTCCAAAAGCTTTACAAAGTATAGCTTTCTTCTCCTGAACAACCAACCCTCCTTCTAATTAGACCAAGGGAAGCTTTTAGCATGTGGTTCTTTCCCCTTCTTAATCTGTTAAAATACTTTCTCATATCTTCCCTACAGCTAACAGTAGCATACAACTTTCATTGCTTAAGCTCTTTATTAAAATAAGATGCAAAGAAAAGAACATTAGGATAAGAAGAGAGATGTATCATTGGAGTCATTCAGAAAACATGCACTGTATTATTAAGCTTTAAAATGTTGGGAAAAAACAGGAGTTCTAAGTTTGGGGTTGCTGTATTCTTTCAAATAGAGGAGTGACTATGATGGTGATGGTGGCAATCACAACAATGCCATCAGTTTATGGGGTGTTTTACAATATTTTATGATCAAAGGAAACTAGTTTCTGACCCTCAAGGAATTTGCAGCCCAAAATTAGCAGTAGGGAAGACAAAAGAAGTGAATGGGTAGAAACAAGGATAACATTTCACCTTGTAAGAGATTCTCTTCCTCACTCTTCCCATTAAGCCACACATTTTCAACTATTCTGGATGGTACTATTGTTACAGACTGCTTCTAGAGCAGGGATAGGTGATCAAATGATGTACACATGTTTTGTATTACAAATATTAGTCAACACAGCTGTTTAGGGTGACACACAATCATGACTACTATCTTGATTTTGTTGACACCCCCAAGAATGTCCTTGCATGTGACATCATTTATGTCCTGATGTTATTTGGGCAATGACATCATGTGATGACATCATAGGCAGGAGCTATTCTCTTGCTCAAATTTCCCATGCCCACTTAAATCTTATACTGCTTAAAAATACTACATTTCCAGATATGTAAAAATATTCCACCCCTGGAATTTAAGACTGGCTACAGGGTTGCATCCTAATATAAACAGATGTCATCTTGGAGGTCTAGAAACCAAACTTTGCACACAAGCCCTGGTTGGAAACCTCCAAAAAGGAGTCTTTGGGGGGACTATATGACACAGAATCAGAGACCTTTGGTTAAAGAACCACACATGATGGGGTGATGGGGAGGTAACTTAACAGAATGCATGGGCTCATTAATGGAAACTTGAGGTTTGAGGTATTGTGGAATCACAAACACAGTTTGGCTCAAAAAGTATTTCTGGGTTTGTTGAAGACTGCAAGAAAACCTGTGTTGTCTAGTTGCTAACTTCAGTAGGGTTCAGAAAACTCATTAATCCTAAACCAAGCAAGCTGTGTTTTGGCTTAGTAAGTCATAGGAACCCAGCCACTATATTTGTAAATTATAATTTATAGCTTAGTGTGTGCTCCAAATCAACTCAGAGTTAGGTGACTTTGTGCAGTCAAATCCCAGCTGATTTGGGGCAAATCCTTGGCTGTGTTCTTATATGACATTAAATTGTTACGTGATTTGTTTGGTTCTAACTTAACATGTTGCATGAAACCAGCCAGTGTGGTTTGTAAACATAGTTGCTGGTATAAGGTGGTGTGTGTATAGATCCAGTAGTTCTATTCATTAAACCACCATAACACAAAGCTAAGAACAGCTAAGCACATTGTGAAAATACCACCACTGCTTCTCAGCCTCACCAATTTCACAGAAATCTTGTCATTTTTTTGTTAAAGTACAGCTCAGACCTAAGGGAGCAACACAGCTTTCTCCTGTCTGGTGCCATTCAAATGCACTGCATGGCAAACTGAAAATCAGGCTACCTGGGAATCCTGGGAACCATGGTCCTAAAGTGGATTAATCTTTTGTCTTTCCAAAAGAAGCCTGCCTGGGGACCAGAGAGAGAGTGGGGGCAGGGAGAGATTTTCCAGCTGAAGCTTGGACATTTTTACAGTTGTCTGCTTTTAAATCCCAGGTTTGTGTCTAGAGCTGTTTGCTTTCTCTCTCGGAGGGACTATTCTCCAAAGAGAGCACAGGTGAGCGAAGTCTGTAGAGGGGACTGCCTTTTTCACACCTGCCTGGGGGAAATGACAAGCAAGCAGGTGACAGCTAGGATGTCCTCCTTGATCCTGAGAAGACCCCAAACAGAAGTATTATTAACTCCAAGAGCTGCTGCATGTGTGGTTCTCTGTCTGGCTTTTTTTTTTTTTTGCAAAAGCAGACACCCAGGTCTTTTCTGTATGGCTTTTCCAGCAAAGGATGTTGTAAGTATTCTCTGACTTAGCTGATTCAAGCTGCAGAGCTCTGAGTACATGACTGGGGTCTCCCCTGGCACTAAGCCACAATGTAGATTTTGCTTGTTTGTGGGTTCGGGGCTGTGTTGCTAACCTGATGAACCAAAGCTATCTAGTCTTGCTGCAGCTTAGTAAATTGGACCATCTGAGCCCCCTGTGGCTAGTGTTTGGGGTAGAATATTGTGTGCAGACCTTGAAAATTGAACGAATGGAGTAAACTATAGTTTATCATGGGTACATGCCATATGAATGCAACCAGCATGGACTTGGAAAGCATGATTCATACTTTAGCTTGTGGAGTTAGCTCAACTTGTGTGAGATTTTGTTGCATTGCAAAGAAAGGTTAGGAGATTGTTTGGGGGGGGGGGTTGCACTGTAGCTGGAGAGAGAAGGGTGAAAAATGTCTATTACTCTTACCAGCTTTTGCTAACTTAACACACCTTTCTCAGTCTCACTGGAACAGCAGTCCAACAACTTTGCACAAAACACTAGCCTAGTTTGTGGCTGCATTGGTTGCAAACCCAGCCAATGCCGTTAATGCATTTCAGGTGTTACACAAATCTAGGCAGTCGTGATAATTTAATCAAGAATGGCTCATGTAACCAAGGGATGGTGCCCCATGTTAAGACAGTCATTTTCTTGCTTTCTTCATTTATTCTAGAAAAGAAGAGATAAGACAAATATTTGGCTGATTTGCCCTCTCCTCCCACCCATAAAACACTACTTCAGATCTCAGGGATAGAAGCAAAATTCAAAGGTTTTTCTCCAAAAATGCATTGGGCATGTACATATGTTTGTATGTAGGCTTGATTCCTTTACCAATAGATTTTTCCTGCCAATAAAAATGGTTGAGGTGCACTCAAAGATAGCATAAAAAGGAATATTTCAGTCAACAGCACCTTGACTTGCACAACCTGTTTGATCCTACTGCCTCCGCCCCCCTGCCTTCTTGTATTCCTTATTGGAGCTGTTTCCTGCAAACTTAAAGCCAAGTGACTGAGCGTGCTTTTGAAAGATTGTATTACTTTCATTGCTGGGGGCTGCACTTGGTGACTTTCCTGTTTGCTTCAGAAAGTAGACTTCAATTAGAACATGTTTGGAAATGTTTGGATCTTGGGTGGGGCATCTTTTTTGTAGTTTTTCTGGGCTCCTTTCTCCTGACATTGTCTTGGAAAACAGGGATCTCTTTCATTCCACAGTTGGATATATATAACTCTAGGGTATAGAGTTTTCCCTTCTCTTTCAATCTTCTGCCAGACCTCTTTTTTGAAAGATGCTCTGCTTCTGTTGCAGTGAATGCCTTTACAGTATTTGGGGTCACTAATCTGAGTCCTTTCCTCTCTACCCTCATATGCTGGAAGGAGGGTGTTGAGACTGGAGAAAGTTTGGGGAAGAGACTGTAGCTCAACAGTAGAGCATGTGCTTTGCATGCCAGTGGACCCAGTTTCCATCTCAGCATCTCCTGGTGTGGCTGAAAACACTCTTGCATGAAACACTATAGATATGTAATCAGTTGGAGTTCTGAGGTTCATCCAACATGCTAAACTATAATCCATGGATTACCCAATGCAGTAGTTGAGCCAACACCAACCAAATCAAATTATGTCCTGGCATATTTTGTGAACCAGGTCATCATGTCACACCAGTATATTGTTTGGCTCAGTCTGTTGAATAAACGCCCTTTTATTAATCATTGTGTAGTGTAGCATGTTGTATAAAAACAGCCATTGATACAGTTTATGCATTAGTCTAAGCATGTGGTTTAAATTGTGTGGATTACAGGGTAGAGAAGAACTTGCAAAATTTTGAGTGAAATGTTTCATTCTGAGCAGTTGGTTTCTGCCTATAATATAAGGATGACTTTTATTGTTGATCATAGCAAGCTAGGTAAATCAGAGGTCAGATGCTATGGCTGTATTTGAATAACATGGTTATGCATAGGTAGCCATGGTTTGCTCAATTAACCCAATATTCAGGGTTTGCATGACACACTGAGCCCAAACTAGCTATAGAGGCTGGGTTCACACAACATGCTAACTAAAGTACATGTCTCTGTATCTGGAGAACAAAGCCATTGTTCTGCATGACAGAGGAAAAAATCAAATTACAAAGACTTACTATATCATCTGACCCCATTTCCAACTTATATTAAGGTGGCAGCTGGGAAAGAAGGGCAAGATTTTGCATTCTTAATAGTTGTATGATAGGCAAGATACATCATTGTACATCATACATGGATCATAGGCAGTTATCACTTGTCACCTTCTAAAATCCTCTCTTCTGGATTAAAGGGGCAGCAGAAACCAATCTTCATTTGGTTGTGTCCATCCTGTCTTCTCAGTTTTCCTGTTTGCATTTTCTCTGTATAAGGGTAGAATACACACACACACACGAATTTATTGTATGTGGATTATGTTGGACAATTGCAAAATGGTGCAAATAGATGTCTTTCTGTCCTAATAAGCCTTCCACCTCACTCTCTTTTCTTGAAGTTGCTCCAAAGTTTTTCCTGGAAGTTTGACATGTAGAAATTAAAAGGATAAGAATTTTCTCAGTATATGGCCATTCCATGAAATCTTCACCTGTTTGCTTCTTAGTTGTTGGGTCTAAACATACTAAATCATAAACCATGGTTTAAGAACCTTAGTGGTTACACTAAAACCAAACAGACTATATTTTGTCTTACTGCTGTTTGAATCAGGCCATTAATATTGAACTATGCTTGTTTGCCTATTTTAGCCTCGCATGTTGTTTCACTACAGTTGTAGTTTGTTGAGTCTGCTTTGGGGTATTATACGAATCCAACTGTTGAGAAGCAAAGTAAAGCTTTTTGGCAGGGAAAGAAATGTGATGTGTAGGTACCAACTATCCAATGTCGTAATATATGACTATATTATTGGTGTAATTTTAGAGGATTACACCCCATTAAGTGCATAAAACTTGAACTTTCGTTTATTTACATTTCTGAACGTGCTTATAAATCAATTTTGCCCAATCCAACTCAATTTACTTCATAGTTGACACCTCATAAGGCTGTTAGATCTTGATTGTGTGCATATTGACTTAGTGCAGCAATCACTTCCAAGTAAGCATGCTTAGGATTTCAACCTGTAATTGTTTTGATTTATAAGCATTTTCCAGAGAATCTAGCTTGTACTGCCATAACCCATGTCAAGCAGATAACAGGATTCTGAGTGTTTACTTAGCAAAAACCTTGGCCTAAGGAGAATTTTCCTGTTTGAGAAGGGGTTAACCTTACAGACCTCTTACAAACATCTGGCAGAAGCTGTGGGTGTTGGTTGTGGCAGATCCCAGATCTGTACCAGTCTCTACAAGGGAGTTGTCGTGACTCTGATTTATACCCTTTTCTTCCTCCCATCCTCATGTCATGAGGTACAGGATGTTGAAACTGCTGCAGCTCTAAGAAGAAATTATGGAAAACACAACAATTATAATTTAGTATCAAGGGAGGCTAAGAATGTTAGCTTTTAGTTATGACTGGTGAAGGTAGAGCTGACGGAACTGTTTTAAAAATATGATATTCGGATATTGGTACAAAAAAGTATGGGAGGAGGTGTGGTTGGCAACTATGGAGCTTCACAAATACTATCAAGTGATGGCTGATTAAGTCAAGGCATGTTCTGAGCCTTAAGTACGATGTGGAGGCTGTGGCAGTAAATATGGGGGGGGGGGGAGGGGAGAGAGAATACTCATGGGTTTGCATCTTTTTCAGATGCCAGGCATTAGTTTTCAACTGGAAAAAAAGTGTTTTAAATTACTGAAATTGCACATGAGATTTTGTCATTCAAGCCAGAAATGTCAAGAGATGGCCATCTGGTGGCATTGTAGACATTGTGGCTTAGGCAACAAATCATGGCTAAAGAAACTATAGCTTGGCAACATTTTCAGGAGCCAAAAAATGAAACAGCTGAAATTTCACAAAATTTCAGCAATCTGTCCCCAGGATTTTTTTTTAAAAAATTGCATTCAAACCAGAAATATCATGAGATTTTAAACAAAATGTGTTTTGTGTGTTTTATTGAATGATGGAGTTTCAATATGTGAGTGTTGTGGTGTTGTGTTAATAGCATCCTTGGTTGCTATTAACAATGTGAGTGTTGTGGTGGTAATAGCATTCTTGGTTATTATGGTGCTAAGCCTCTGATTTAGCCAATATCCAAACACAGTTTTGTCAGAGCAACTTGTTTGCAAGGAGCTCTCCAAGGTACTGCAATGACAGCGGTATGCAAGTTACTGGAACAAGTCACCCTTCATGGCCATCATGTTCTAAAGGACTTTTGAATAAATGTGCATTTACAAATTGAAAAATACGTGGAATCAGACTTGGAAGGGAGCTCTAGGGAACTCTTGTTGATTCAGAAAATCAACCACTCCAAAATTGCTGATGAGAAGGGAGGTAAGATGTCCTCAGCTGTACTTTCAACGTACCGGTGATGTCTCTGTTATTAAAAGAATAAGTGTGTCCTTTTAGATGTACATTTTATTATAAAAGTTTAATTTATGAAGTTATTTTGGAATGATGCAGGTTGTGTTTTTTCTTCTAGTCTAACTAAAAGAGAGAGGTAGATAGTTATGTATTCAGGTGCACAGCTGCATCGTCCTAATATTTCTAGCCTTCAGAATCAAAGAGAACAAAAGCAACAAAATTCTCAAGACTGTTGAAACTTTAATGCAAAAAGCCAGGGTAATGTTTATATGCTGCTGCTATATAAGTCTGAGTTGGAGTACTATTGATTTTCCTTCTGCTGTTTTCAAAAGGCTTCTTTAACATTGTGGCTGTGGCAATGCTTCTTGTCTTGGATTGAAAGGAGCAGAAGGAATGCATGGGAGAAGGTTTAATGCAACCTCCAGCTGGATCATGCAGGTTGTAGTTTGGTGTCTGGGTTCTCACATCTCATTAAGCTATAATGTGGTTTGTTTGGTTTAGGCTCAGCATATTGTGTGATTCCCAACCATTACAGTTTGCAAATAAGACTTTATGGTGTAGTCTGCTGTGTAAATGCAGCCCATGGTTATTTAACAAGCCATGACTAAGCAAATTATAATTAGAGCATTTTGTGACTAAGTCCCAGAATTCTGGCCAGTATGGCCAGTCTGGTTAATACTTGACTTTTGAGTTTGTACATGTTTACCCATATTTAACTGAACCATGGTTTACTCAACATAATTTTCTCAGTTTATTTGGTACACTAAAGCATAAACCAACCCCATAGGTTTAGGTCTGTACAGAACACTAGGCTCAAAGGTTTTTGGCTGTATTGTGCAAACACAGCTATTAGGCGTACCAACCCTACAGTAGTAATGCTTTTGAGCTCCTCTCTCTTGTTCCTTGACTACCCCTGGAATTGCAGATACTGTTCCTTATTGAAGAAGCTGTGGTTCTTCAGTAGGCTGTAAGCTGCTTCCCTAAGAGCTAATGGCCTGACTTAGGATTGCTGGGTTAAAGATGATCAATTGTACACCAGCGGTCTGATTAATATGGGAGTCCCTCAGTCTGTGTTCATTTTAGAGAGAGTAACAACTCTAATGTATTTACTCATAAGCAAGTCCCACTAAGTTAATTTAGCCTTGATTCTCTCATGTGGTTTTAGGCCTGTTTTCTAACATATACATTTATCTATCTTAGAAAAGGTTGTATTCTGTATTTTTGGTCTGTGGTTGATCTGGATGCAGATTTTAAAGAGGGGGCAAATCTAGTCATGCCACTGGCAATCATCTCTGAAGAGCTACATTCTGTTATATCTAGTCTTCACAGGGAATGATCCAGTCACAACACCCTACCTTCAGCCATCCCCTCTGAACACTAAGGGCTGACTCAGAGAGAGGTCTAGAACCTGCAGAGACCTAACCAGCAGCATCCCCTATGAAAGGATGCTTTGGGATCAGAGGAACTGTAAAATATTGTTCTCATATAATACTAGCAGTTATTTCATAGCTCACTGATATGAATTACTGATCTGTTGTGCAATGTACAATCTCAGTATTAAATGGGTAGATGTTTAGTATACTTTACAACATTTAACATTTGTCTTATATGGGTGCTGCTGTCACAACATGCTTAACTGGGTCCATCAGTTAACCCCAAGGGGGTTAGATTTAGTCCAACACAGACCCAGTCATGTACAGGGATCAGTCAGCTCCACCCAGGTAACTGTATCATAGGAACATTTAAGCCCAGTTAATTAATCCATTTTGCCTACTGGGTCCTTCAAGAAAAAAAGATGAAGAATAAGGTTGGCTGAAAAAAAAGCAAGCTGCTTCAGTGCAGACCTTCCTGTCTAGGGCACAGAACACATCTTACAACTTCTGATTGGCTGGAATATCCAAGCCACACCTGCTTCTGTCTGCCTGGCCAATGGAAAAAGGCAGGTGATGTCAGGAAGCTTTGCTAACATTCTTCCAGCTCAAGAGATACAGACCCTTTCTGGAGAAAATAGGCATCTCTGTATTCCTTAAATAGTGACTTTTGACCCAGCTAGAATGATTGGTTGCTACTGAAACCACGTGTATGGAGATCTGGCTGAATAGTGCTTGACTGGGTTAATATTGTAATTGAAACAGGGCCATATTCTTTCAGTAAAGTACCATAAAAAACCAGGTAAGCAGAGCTAGTCAAATTATCCTGTTGTGCAGATAAGAATGAGTGACCTCTTGCAGACCTAGGAAGACCTTGACAGTATAAGCAAATTTTCAGCCTAGGCCTTTTAACAAAATTCTATACCTTTTTCATTGGAAGACATTTTCAGTGTTTAATGGGGCTTATTCCCTGCTAAGTGTATTTGGGATTGCAGGTCTAAAAGTAATACCTGACTATAGGTGGCAGCACAGTCATATTTATTTTAGTCTCTGTGGCTGTGTTCACACAATACGCTTACCCAGGCAACAAGCTTTGTGGCTGCATTCGCACAGGATATGAAGTTTAGGTAGTTTTTAATTTGTTTTGAGAGGCAGGAGTTTTAAGTGTGGCATGAACAGATCACTGGGTTAATTTATGGCTTAGGGTATCATCTGAAACCAGAAAGTGGGGTATTTAGAAACCAGGCTAAAAGTACAGTATTGTGTGAATCCAGACTATATGATGATGAAACTTTGCTGCTGATGCAGTGTAGAGGTTAAAATCTCTCACTACAGTAAGACTTGGAAGAGCCAGGTTTGAATATATCCATGAAGTTCAGATGGTGATCCTGGACCAGTCGCCTTTTGGCTATTGATGAAAAGATGAAATAGACAGATTCTCTAGGCAGCTTGCTTGCTTCCTTATATAATCCACCCATAAGCTCTTTGCAAGCAAAAGTATATCCGATCAAGGATATAGATCAGCACTCTCCCTATTGGATTGGCTTCTACGTGCAAGAAAACTATTCATTGTTTATTTAATATGGTGGACATTAAGTCATAGGATTCTTCCCCCCACCTCTACTCCTGCACATGACTTTTGGAGCACAAAGTTAGCCATGTGGCTTTAATCAACATAAATCCACTCTCTGGTAGATGAGAATATCAGACTTTGACTGTGGAAACCCAGAAAATTCACTGGCAAATTTTAGGCCAGTTGTTTTTTCTTAGTTTAGCTCACTTTGCAAGATAGTTCTGAGAGTAAAATGGGGAGAGGGTAGAGAATGACATACGTCACTAAGTTTCCCAGTTGAAAAGCAGGATTTCTATCCAATTGGTATAAATAAATAAATTATTTACACTGGCAGCCTGGGTTCATACTCCATGCTAAGCTGTAGCTTAATAAACAAGCCATAACTGGGTTCTCACACTGAAACTTAAATCATGGTTTAAAAATCACAGCTGGATTTGCATATTGCATTAAGCCAGAACCACACACAATGGCTTAGGCATAAGACCCATGAAGTCATACATTCTGCTCAGCCAAGAGGTTGTTGGTTTGGTGGTGTCTTAGCATGATGTGTGAACCTAGTCACTGCATTTTGTAAACCAGGGTGATATTCAAAGCTAATCCTCTGAGATTTATTAAATTATGGTTCTGGAGTCCCCGTTTAGTACAGTCTACTCTACAAACAAGCCAGTAACTTAGGGAATAAACCTTGTTAAATCTGATAGCAATGGAGGGAAAATGGACCCAAAGTTACTTTTGCCTGGCTTCCATTTCTGGATGTCTCGCCCTTTTGGTGTTCAAAACATGCAGGATGTTTTGTAACACCATTGGTAAGTTCCAACGGCATTTTCGTTACAGCAACACCCAAACTTTACTATGGGCATTTTCTTACGAAAGTCCCTGTGAGCTCAAACAAGTCAGGGCATTTAAAGATATCCTGGGGACAAGGTATAGGCTTGGCTTTCTGTGTGTGTAATGGTATGCTGACAGTGTGTGTGTGGTGTGTGTGTGCGCGCACGTGTGTATTTTTAAAGAAAGAGATACATGATTTCAGTATAAGCTCACACAACAGGAAATTAATAAAGTGATAAAGTACATAGCTTGGCAAGTCAGCATGCCAAAAACCCCTTGCTAGTTTGGCATACTTTGGTTTCATAATCAGAAATACAACCCATACCTAGTCTCCCCACCCCTTCAGCCCTATTCATTTCAGAAAGCATGTACCGGCATCATTCATCTTTTTCCTTTTAATTCCCTATTTCCTCCAACTCTGGTATTTCCTGGTTTTCACATGAATCATATGATCCCCCATTTTTGAAGTTGCATTCCAGATATTTGTGAGACAGTTGCCTACCTGCCCACCCGGACTGCCTAAACCCTTTTGCCAACCCAAGAATTTTCAGGAAGCTGAGCAGTAGAGGGAGGCAATTCCCTGGTGCCTAACTCCTGACCTGGAACAGGTGACCATAGCATACTGTACTTCTGCTTCCCAAGGAAAAAACATCCCTAAGGGAAGAATAAATGGTCAGTATTATGGTTTACTCAATACAGAAAGACAGTATTTTCTGTAACAAAATAGTGGCTTTTTCCAAAGAAGAAATTTGGATGGCTTGGGGAAATAAAATCATTATTCCAGGACCTAAAAGAGAAAAGGGCTACCAGTTTCCTTAGAAAACATTCCTTTCCAGATCCTGAAAATGCTCAGAGGAGTTCCAGCCTGTTTGGAGGTGAGAAACACATGACAACTTTAACGTGAGCTATGCAAGATACCCAGAGTTCTCGCCTGAGGCACAAGTGACTATGCTCAAATTATCCCACTTTGGATGCATTATGCGAAGACCTAGCTCTCTGGAGAAGGCTCTGATGCTGGGAAAGGTGGAAGGAAAGAGAAAAAGAGGATGACCAGCAGCAAGGTGGATGGACTCAGAGTAGCAACAGGTACATTGTTAAAAGACCTGAAGGATCAGGTTAGGGACAGATTATCATGGAGAAAATCTATTTACAATCCAACTTGATGACCCATCATCAATCAATTATGTAGTACCTTCAGTGCAATTTTCAAAAAGTTGGGTATACAAAGAACATACTTAATCTTCCCATGAGTATGCTGGAGGAGCCTTGTTAATTTTGAGGGATTATCAGAGCCCCTTGTTAAAAAAAAGAAACAGTTTGATAAAACTGAACATTGCAGTTACAGAAGATGGCATGATAATGTGGAGAGCAGCTCTGAGGAAGGATCCACTCACAGAAGCCTGGGTATATCTGCAGGGCCAAAGGAAATAAGGAATACACCTTGAGGGCTGCAGTTTGATCCTGTGTAAGTAATGCCGAGTAGGGTAGCTCTTGAGGAAGATCTGCAAGAGAGCGAGCTTGCGCCTTGTTATCTAGTGGCATTAATCACTCGCCTTTCTCAACTAACTTGGCTCCTGATGAACTGCAAAAAAGAGAAAGCGAGAGCATGTCTTTGTGTTTCCAGTCCACCAAGTAAAGACTGAATAGCCACTTCTTAACAAATTAGCAGCACACCCCCAAACCGGGGGTGGGGGGGTGGGGGGGACAGAAAAACCTGGCCTACCCTAATGAGTGATGAAGCCCCACTTGCTAGAGATTGTTCTGCCTGCCGCTCCCTTCCATCCCAATATTAAGCATGACTCTCTGCCCACTCTGGTCTAAAATTTCAAAGCTATGCTAATGATAGATCATACCTGTATAGAAACGAAGTGTGATTTTGCATGGAAGCATCACTTTCAACTCAACTGTGATAGGTTGTGAAGAGCTGATACAGGCATTCACTTTCTTGGTGTGTTTCAGCAGCCCACAGCTAAAAAACTACTGCTGTGTCTAACCCAACTGTAATCAGCAAACAACATGGGAGCAGCAAGACAGAAAGATGAATCTAGAATCTCCTCTCTCAATCAAACTGCTCTTTAACTGGCTCTACTCTATCCATATGGACACCCCATAGTACTAGGGTCTGGATTTTTATTGTTGAATAACTGTCCAGATTGTTCAGTTTCTTTCTGAATATGTGGGGCAATTTTCTATCTCTTTTTCAACTCAGGTTAATCCCAGGTGGCTTTGTGGTTTTTAAGAAGATCTTGTCTATGGGAAAATAACACCAGGGAACATATACTGTACTCCTCAAGTCTTGACAAGCTTCCTAAGACACATGCAATTAAAAATACTAAGATCATAGAGATCAAAATCTGTTCTATCCCTTCGATGCTGCTTTGTGATCTATCTTTCTTTTCTCAGAATGCAATAAAAGGTTAAAAGAATAAAAGGAATAAAAGATAAATATCAAGATACCAAATATTAGTAGTATTATAGGCTCACATAATACTAATAATCCATAAATGCAAAGGTACTACATAGTAACACACTATGAAAGTGTCATTTATACATAGTTGCACATCAAATGAATCAATAAAGTGAGTAACATAGCTAACTGATGTACACCTGCTGGGTCATTAGGCAATTCCAAACCCATGAATTGATTAGCTAGGAAATATGCATTCCATTCCATGTGTGGGCTTGATAATTTAAGATATAATTAATTGATTCAAACATTTATGTATCATCCATTTCCCAGGCTCTAGGTGATTCTCAGTGAAGCAAACAAAAATAAAATAAAAAATACAATATCCCAATATAAGAAAATGTGCAAATGTAACATCTAAAATGCATAGAGACCCAAACTATGATATTGCTTCTCAGATGTTATCTTGGACATCAACTCAACCATCTGGACCAACTGACATTGGTCTTTTTTTACATTCACCATATTCCAGTATGCTCACTTATAACTATCTAGACCAGTATCCATGGTGGCCTCCAAACTGGAGTTCGCAATCTGGCTCACTCAAGGGAAAAGATCTAATCCTTAATTCTTATCACAATGTATCTAGTTTAAATATATATTTAGCTAAGTAAAAATCAGTTCCCAAAGTCTGTTGTGCTCCATTATGTTCTAAAAAAGATAATTCAGGATGACTGGACCACACAAATGAATGAATGGAACTGTGCATATTTAACTCAACTGCATTTCCATAGGATGCTTGGGGAAAGAAACAGACCCCAAATGCATCCTTTCCTTCTTAGATTTATTGATGCTATTCATTTATATTGAGGACAATGAACTACTGAACTTGGACACACTTCTGTGATTGAGGTGCATATACACCATATGTAAGTGTAGTTAGAATACAGAGTTGGAGCTGTATATTTGAATAATTAAATCTTAATGTCAGCCCACTGAGGTAGACCATGCCAGGAAACAGACACCAAATGAAATACAGGACCTCTATCATTACAGGTTATAATAACAGAATATTGAAAGCCTAACAGAGATTCTGTCTCTTTTGCCTTATACCAAAGAGAATCAAGACAGGGCAATCTAGATTCTTTTCTTCACCCTTTCCTGTCTGTCCTGGTCAAACTGGTATTTACATAACAATCACAGAATTCATTCTTAAAGGCCAGTTACTTCCTGCTGAGTTATGGTCCTCCATTGGTCCATACACCACCCCCCCAGATAATGCAGCGTCTGAATAGATAGACTTCAGTAAGTTTTTTTTTTCTTTTTAAGTAATTGAGACTCCACAATAATTGCACACCCAGGACTTGAGGCAAGTTTGGAATGGTTCTCCTATAATTGTTAATTTTTAATTCTCTGATGTTTTGCATCTTTTTGTAGCTCTGATTTGCATTTCAGTTCAAGCATCTTAATTTGTACAGGATCTTATTTCCCAAGTCAATCCCTGCAGGTATATTTCTGTTTTGGGGAGACTTTTGGCTAATGCCTATGTCTGGACCAATGCAAGACACATGTCCTAGCGTTAATGTCATTTGCTCAGTTTTGCCTTAGAAGAGAGACGCAGAACTTCCATCGATGTAAGAGCCGCACCAAAGTTCACATGATGAGGGCACACCCAAAATGGATGGGGCAAAGGCCGATTCTGGGGGTTGTTAAGGATTATAAGTGGTGACGTTTTGTTCCTATTCTTCTTCAATGGAATAAAAGGGTCAAAATGGTTTGGTCCATCCGTTCTGGAATGGCTCTGGGGCTCCAGAAGAGATGGTAGCAGGCTGAATATAGTCCCCAGGCCAGAACTTTTGCTCCCTCAACTTTGAACAATGGATAATGTGAACCATGGGATTATGGCTTAATGTATTCTATGCGCCAAAGCAATTGTGATTTAGTCAGTAAGCCATAGTTAAGCAAATTATGGTTTAGTATGATGTGTTGAGGAGTAATGCCAAAAATAACATTGCTGCTGAGTTAGTAATTCTTCTGCATGATTCATGAAACATGTTTCTTCCACACCCACCAATGCCATCAAATGATGCAGAAAGGATGACCTAAAAGTGTACATCTTAATAATATCTTGTCACATACCTGAAAGGCAAAGATGTAAGGGCCTGTTGCTTAGGAGAGGGCAACAGTTTTCTGCTTTCCCAGAACACAGGATTAAGTTTTACAAGCACTGAAGGATTTGCTTGAACTTGAGAAGGAACGTCTTGATGGATCCAGTCACCACACTTCCTTCAAATAAACTGAACGGTCATTTATCAGGAATGCTGCGGCTTTGCATTTTTTATATCAGTCTGGGGGTTGAATTAATTGGACAAGAATCAGGATCAGTCCAAGAAATATGGATGTCTGATGGGAAGGACAAAATCTCCTCTCCCAAACTGGATGTAGGTTGAATTCAGGACCATCAATGGAATGGACTGGTTGGAGAATTCTGAGTTGGGATTCCAACCCATTTAAAGAATACTTAGTTAAGGAAGGTTGCTATTGGGCATGGGTTGATGTCCACTGGGACTGGTAGGGCTGATGGAGCAGAGGCCACCTAGATTACTGAAGATGGAGCCCATCAAATTTTAAAAAGGGCTTCATACTTGCCACCTCTGGTGCTATAACTAAAGATGTCCTAGAATCAACCTCAGGTCCTGGTGATGCCGTGTAGTTTTCTTGGCAACAAAAGGGAATTGGTTGATCATAGCCTTCTTGAGGATGTTTTTCAACTTCTTAGCTTCCCCCACAGCCCACATGTACTCTGTTGACCTCCCATCCTAAGTCTTAACCAGGCCTAACGTTACTTAGTTTCTGAGCCCAGACATGGTCAGGGATATGCTATTGCCTTCTTAGATGTTGGTTGCTACTGCAGAATTTTAAAAGGACATATTAAAATAATGGCCTAATCCTAAACTCTGGTTTCTTGAATGTAGGCTTTTTGAAAACCAAGAAAGAAAGATTAATAGGATCATTTTTTTCTCCTGGAGAGTCGATCTTTATTTTGTTCAATGACCAGTCCAAAACAATGTTAAATGATGACAATTTACAACAGTCCCTGTATGAAGAGCTTAGTCTATAAGCTGTGGAAAAATAACTAAAGTTAAATATCTCCTAGATGGATACTCTCTGAAGCAGCTGTGAAATGTTCCCTTCTCTTTCAGCATTCTAACATGCTGGACAGAAGTGCTTTTTTCTCTTTAAATGTTTCACTTTTGGGGCTCTCTTCTGCTATTATGGACTTACTTCCCCAAGTTCTTCCCCTTTAAAAGGAGTGATTGAGTTTGCATGTTGTACTAAGCCATGGTTTGCTGAACAATGACTTAATAAGTCACAGCTGGCTGGGTTTGCACAACATTATAAGCCACCATAACAAAGCAACCCCTTAGGTGTGAGCCTGTCAGTTTCAAAGGATCCTCCATGATCACTTTGATGATATTGATGTTAAAATAAAATTGCATCAGGCTGCTTTGTCCCACTGCCAACACCTGGCCTTACTCACAGGTAGAACAGACAGGTGGGCATCCACTTGCTTCCTCACTAGATCATTAGGACTATTCTCATCAACTTTCAAGCCATCACACTCCCCCAGCCTGCTAGCACCTGGGGGGCTCCTAGCCCAATTCTGTATCCTTTACTCCAGAAGAAGAATGCAGATGTTTGCACTGTCCAAAACCAGAGGGAGGGGGGGATGCTCAGATGTCAGAGCTGAGTTTTAAAACAGCAACTGCACGAGGCCGGTGAAACATACTACTGCCCATAGAATTGCCATAACAGAGATGATTCTCCACCTTTCTCCATCCCATGAAACGTGTAATTGCATTTGTAAAGCAGCCAGGCATACTATGCTAGAAATGCACCGAAGCAAGGGAGAGAAGCAGTTTTCATGCAAAGGTTAAAAAAAAGGGGTGGGGGAGTAGAAGGAGAAACTGAAAGCATGGTAGAAATGAGGATTGATGTGTAAAATTCTGCAGCCAGAAGCCCCAGTTTTGCAATAGGTGAGCTGGATTTTGTAACTTATTAGCTAGTTATGCAGACGACTGGATAACCAATTATTTTCACAATTTTTCTATTAAATTATAGCAGCTGCCAACAGTACATCAAAACCCCTACCCAGTCCCAAAAATTGCTTCTGGGAGCTCAGCAGGAACTGTTCGTGTGGCTTCATTTTCTTGACAACCATAAGAGCTAGAAACTTGTTTTGTTTTTTAAAAAATATCTGCAGTTGAGATATTTAACTCAGCAACCATATTCATAGTCTTCTTGGCAGAACCTGAACCTTTGGAATGAGGTGGATTATAAATCTTATAAAGGCCTATAAACTTTTTTTTCTTCAAACTGAAGTCCGCTGTTTTCCGCATGCTAACTTTTGCTACTACTGTACTGTATGTTCCTATTTTGTGTGTGGAATTGGCTTGGGCGTACACTTTGGGCAGGGCTACCAATTCCATGTCTTTGCCTCTAAAATCACTGCAAAAAGCATATGCTGCCTACCAAAGGGGATCAAGTGGCAATGAGAAACATCTGAAAACCTCAACCCCTAAATCCCCAGGTTTCTTCTGCATTATCCTCTGGGTAATTTTTGCTCATGGCTATTATCTTGGTTTGACTAGTGGAAACCTTCAGGGGTACAAAGCTGTTATTAACACATTGTCCATCACTAAATGTTTACTCTCCAAGTGACAGCTTACACATCTGGACATTATGCAGTGTTTGATCTGAGATGCCAGATGCAGCCCTCTGGGAACAGTGGCAACACCAGACTCTCGCTGAACAGTTCAAAGGATGAATTTTTAAAGGCTCTTCTGATATCTTAATTAGAGATCTTTCTTTCTTTCTTTCTTTCTTTCTTTCTTTCTTTCTTTCTTTCTTTCTTTCTTTCTTTCTTTCTTTCTTTCTCTCTCTCTCTCTCTCTCTCTCTTTCTCTCTCCCTTTCTCTCTCCCTCCCTCCCTTCCTTCCTTCCTTCCTGTAACTTCTGCTTGAAAAGAAAATGTCTTAGCAATTTCTCCCCCTGGTCACTGTCACATTCATTCATACAAAACAGCAGGCATGAGCATATATACTTTGATCCAGATAAGGATGAGAGATTCTGTTGATTTGAATTTTGGTCAGCTCCCCTTTTCTCTAACATTTATATTCACATATACATTTGGAGGCAGGTGGTCCCACGTTCAAGAATAGCAACCAACTAAGTACAGCAAGGCCCGTTTACAGTCTTTCTGCCTGCTTTCACCAACTGTTCAAACTTCCTGGGAGGGATCCTCATGAAAGCAATAAGATAGATTTGATTTGATACCGAATATTCTATGATGGCCAAAATATTTGCTGAATATTCACCAAGCATTTGACAGCTGTTTGGATGTTCAGTGAAATTGGCTTTAGTAATTGGTATATAATCATTTTTAGTGGATTTATTTATTTATTTATTATTCCTTTATTTATTGAGAATAATTCTTCTTGGTCAAGTATTTGGTGATTCACAACTTACGGATTTTTATATTTATTGATTTAAATACCAGTGCAGTGGCATTTAGTATTTGGTAACTGGAGGGCAGGGAATTTTATCTGTATTGGTTAAATGATTGCAACGGTATTTGATCATATATTTGAAATCTTCTCTGCAAGAGTATTTAACTGACTGTATTTGATAGGAGCGAAGTTTCTTCTCATGTTCTAGTAAGTGGAAGCAAATAGTTGCATCTTGTCATATGTCATTTGTTTTTGTTCCTTAAAAAAGAGAGCAGCCTTTTACAAGGGCAGTTTTCTCCTCAAACTTATTCAAACTTATGAAGCGACGTTTTGTAAGGGCAGAAAAGCCCCCAGGAATGGTTCTACCTTGGTTGGAGTAACATACTGGCCTCAGCAGTATGTGAGAATGACCTTGGGAGGTGGGGAAGAGCTGCAGCCAGGGCAACGGTCGGATAAGCGGCAGCTGAGCCCGCAGAAGGAATGGGGGAGTGGCAAGCGTATCAGAAGGGACCCTCCCTAGTTTCATGGGCTGTAAAGGTGACGGGAGAAATGTACTTTCAGACTTACAAGATTTTGTTAATGTAACCTTGCAGTAAAGTAAAATTAGTTCATCTGGGTGTGTTTCCTATGTGGTCTACCTCACAAGGCTGACAACTGTATCAGCAATCCATGCACTGCTGATTATTTTCTTCATTGTTCTTCTCCTTTTACTGCCAAAGATGGATCACTTGGTTATCTTTAGATATTGTGCAGATTGATTGAGGGGGGCAGGACAGAGGTCACCCTTTGCTGCAAAATGCCTCAAACCAGCCAATCCCTTAATTATGACAAGGGTGAAGACTTCTGATGATAAATGTGAAGGAAAATAAACCTGCCTTTGTAGCTCCCAGAGCCTAAATGGAACAAGTGATGCATTTGCTAAGGGCCAGAGCTGAAGAGAGCCATCTTGGTACACAAAAGAGACCCTTCTCTGCCATCAATATTCCTTCCAAGACCTGGGTGTTTTTAACAGATGAGGACCCTTATCACAGCACTGCACTGCCTTGAATGGATTCTGGGTTTTGTGGGGAGGGGGTTTCCTTTTATACTGATCCATTTGTCCTAGGAATGCTTTCCTTTGCATCTTTATCAATTAGACCCAAGCAGCCCATTTCAAAAGGCATGGCAGTAGAATGAACAGGTGCATCTTACCCGGCTTGTTCTTGAGTGCTAAAAAGCTTAGATGTTTGATTTAAAAAAAAAAAAAACTTGTGCTATATCTATTTCTCTGCCTTGCCTGTCAGAAAGGAGATGTTTCAGTTTCCAGGACAGCCCAGAAGGGCAGTGGGGTGTGTGTGTGCGCGCATGCACTCCATCCATCCATCCATCCATCCATCACCTGGGCAACACATTATCAATTAAATGATAAATGGAAGTCTAAGTGGGAACTCCCAAGGAAACTATAGTTGGCTCATACTTCTGGGCTGACAACTCCTACATGGGAGTAAAAGATATCTACCACTGTGGATCTGCCAAGCACCTGATGGTACCACGAACATAAACATTCTGTACAGGTATTTGAAGAAATTTGCTCTCCCTCCCAATCAAGTGAATAAGACACACCTATGGAGTTGGGACTCTAAAATTATAAACATTTCTTCTACATTTACATATTAAATGCCAAAGCTGTGCAAAGCTTCGGAGGTTTGATTCAAAGGCAATTTGATCAAATCTCCATCCTGAATGTCCCTTTCTGCATAGGATCAATTCAGATGCCTCCATATTTACAGTTCAGTATTTCAGTCCAAAATCTCTACTCTTGTCCTTTCGTTTCAGCATCTCCCCTTAGGAAGTTCCATCAATAAACAGTGTTTTGTACACAGTAAAGAATCTTTGATTTGATTGATGTTCTTGGCCAAACCTTTCCCATAGGGTCTGCTGGCTAGGGAGGGTGGGTTATGGGAGTTGTAGTCCAACTCTTCCGGAGGGCACTAGTTTGGAGAAAGGCTGGTTTCCATTAACTGCAGATTGCTAATCTTGTTAAATGCCAGATGAAGCCTAGCCCCAGAATAGCATGGGAAGAATAGATGGAACATGGCCTGTAATTCTGAAGGCACTGCCTTTCTTATTAAGGAGGCTACGCAGCTATATTTGGGTTTGCTCCCAAGATAGTTCACCATGAAAAAATAAAAACTATTTAGTTTGCCGGGGGTTCCCCCCCCCCCTTTAACAAGTTCAGCAGATGACATGATGGTGAACAGAATTAAAGTGAAGGTGACCAACCCACAAGTTTATTTTTCATTTTGCACCCCTCTGCCCAGTCCATGGGAATTTGGATTTTAAAATCCTGATTTTCAGGGTCATAATCTTTCATCTACTTTTGCTTCTCCTACACGTACAAAATAGGTGCATTACAACTTCACTACATTTAAGATGCTTTGTGCTTGGACCCCACCCCTTCAGAAGAGAAAGATATTTGGGGATGACTTTATCACTTCTGCCCCCTGCAGCCCTCAGAAACTGAAAAACAGAAACATGTAACCCTCCCCATGCCCCTGAATTAGAGCTTGTAATAATAATATGGGGTTGAAGACTTTTCCTCCTCCCCCCCAATAACCATCTGCCACCATTAGAATTGCCCCATCCCTGAAGCCCACCGGGGTGTTCTGCTGTTCAGCTCTTGCAGTGTCTGGTTTAGGTCACTGGAGTTTTCTCCCTTGTTCCCTTTTTGTCTTTTTAATGGTTTTCCAACCAGCCCTGACTTGTGTAGTAGTGACACACATCTGCTGACTGGATGGATCGACGCATTAAGCTCCGGGCAGACTGGTGGGCCATGGCGGAAAGACTTCTGGCATCTGCTGGTGCCTGCATTTTTCACCCGTGACTGAAAGCAGATGCTTGAGGTACAATTGAGACTCTGTGAGCGTGTGGGTCCCAGGCAGCTTCGTGGAACATCTGGCATGGGCTGGTCCCCCTTCCCCCTCCCAGGTGACTCATCTCTCCCCTAGGAGGGTGGCTCGAGCCCTTTGGCATCTGTAGAGGGGCAGGAAGTGTCTGCCTTCACTGGAGACTGATCTTTATCTCTGCGTGCTTTTCCAATTTCATCATGGCCCCTCCATGCTGTGTGTGCTGGGTGACAGGATAAAACCTGTCAAAGGAAAAAAGAGGGGTTGATATATCTGAGTCTCTCTGACTGTTCCTCTCTGTTCCTCTTGACAACTCAGAAGACGACAACCAAAAGAGAGACTCAAACACTTTCCTTATGAGACAAAACTAAATGAGAACACTTAATTTGGGGGGGGGGAATCAGGACAGGATCATGGTTGAAAACCAGGCATGGCATGGTGAAAGTGGACAGAAAGCAATTGGTCATCCACTGAGATCAACTGGAAAGAGGTTTAGGACAGACAAAAGAATGTACCTCTTCACACAGCACTTAATTAACCTGTGGAATGTATTATACTGTTTTGCTGTGATGACAGCCACCAACTTGGGTGGCTTTAAAAAAGAATTGGGTAAATTCATGATTGGGAAAAGCTGCCCTCACAGCATTGCCCATAGTATCTACTCAGAACCATTCCATATTAAAAAAAGTGACTATTTGAGAATGTTGTATAGAAATGTGCATATATAAGGCAACATTATCTTAGAAAAAGTTACATGTGACAGGTGCAGATTCTATTACTGTATGGGGGTTTTCAATTTAACTAGTGAAAAAAGGAGACAGAGCGGACTAATATTTGAATGTCATGTTGACACAGATGTCATTTTAGACTGATCTGGGCATTTCTTGTCAAGTATTGTACAACATCTGGCCAGCCACTCTTTGAGGCAGAATCTTTGGTTGGATAAATGTTGATGAAAGGGAATCCTTGTTTTATGATCTTCTGATGATATGCAAAGACTTTGCTTGAGATTTTGAAATAATAGGTACTATGTGTTGGGGTGTGATGGGGGAAATATGTTTCATAGCCATTTGTTCATGGCAACCCCCATTGTTAAGGAGTTGCTGATAGGAGTTGTCATTTCAGCAGCTGTGAAGCCCCCCGCTTGGAGGCCCACCACCTGGGAGGACTGGGTTCAAGGACTCGGAGAAAGAGTTGAGGTGGGGGGAAGCAGGAGGAGACAAAAGCAGAAAGTTGCAACAGCTCTCCTGGACAACTGTTTGCATTTTGTCAAGATGAAACAGCATGGTTGGGCAGGCTAATTATACAGTGTGATGAGCTGGAAGAGAAGATGGTGTGACATGCTTGCTTTGCCCAAACGTGCCCCATCCCCACCCAGATTAACACAAGTAAGTGTGTGTGTGTGTGTGTGTGTGTTTAAATAACTCTAAACTGCATTCCTAGGTAACATGTATAAGTGGCCTTAAGCACATGCAGTGATTGTCAACACTGGCTTTCTCTCACTGGCCTGACTCACAAAATCAGCCGAATCACATGATTGTGCTTTTCCCAGATCTTATCATTTCACACTGCAGTGGAATGGTGGTGGTGGATAAGTATGATTTCCCCAGACAGAGAACTTCCAAACGTTCCCACTGGACAGAAGTGCCCAATCTGAAGCCCCACAGCTAACTGAAGCCCTCCAAAACCTCGAATATTTGCTACCTTTTTATACGTTTGAACATGATAGTAGGGGGAAATAGTAACTGGGGAATAGTAATCATATTAAAGATATTTAATTTTAATTACATGTAACTGTAAATAAAATAAAATCTTCAGTCTATCACTACGTTTTGGAATGTGGCCTGTGGACCCCATTCCAAGGCCAAATGCAGTCCTTGGCTTAGAAACAATTGTACTATAGGAGTGTCCCCCTATCTGGATGTCACCCTGAAAACACTTGGTATCACTTACCTAGTACTGGTGAGCAGTTACATTGTCTTTTCACGGGAAGAAAAATGACAACAGTGAATAAGAATATTTTCTGGCAAATCAAGTGGTAGAATCATACTCCAGCTTGCCTCTGAATAAACGACACTGAACTTAATGGAACCTGCTTTACTGCACTCTTCATATGTTTGTTTGACTCATATGTAAGAAGAATAGCATGCTCATTTTTCACATTGTTTAAATATCTCAAACATTTTTCCAATGGGGGGGGGAATTCTTAAAAATATTTTATTAGGAGACATAATCAGTAAAACATATTTTATAGGGCAGGCCTAAATGTATCTTCCTTGAAGTAACTCACCCAGAAAGTATGTATTTGGGATTAGGTTCAAACATAATGGGATTTAATGGTCATGACTGGGGTCCCATTGATTTTAATGGTCTATTTTAAGTATGATCCACTCTGGAACCATTGTGTTCTGGTTAGTGGGGCTCCCTTCCAGGTAAATGGGAATAAGACTGCAGTCTTTATCTGGATTAAACATATTCAAACAACTTCAAAGGATTTTTGAGGGGGGGAATTAATATTATTCAGTTAAGGGACTATAATTCATTTATGTGCTCTCCCCTTACTATGTTCTTATTTTAACATACCAGAAACAGCTCCCTTAGATTTCTGCATGCCTCCCAAAACAAACAAAGTTGTTCTTCCCTAAGTATGGTTGTCTTGACAAAAATTATTGCTGTGTTTGAAATGTCTGATTTGACTCATTTTGCCTTCATTTGTTTCTGTTTTACATTAATAGGAAACATAGTGTTCCCTGGAGACAGCCATGAAAATGACCCATTGCAAAAACTTTCCTTGTAATTTTCTTATTTCTCCCTCTTCTTGGCACTTTACATCATTGAGTATCTAGAGACAGGAGGGAATATCTTGTCCCTGACACTTGGCTAGAATCTATATCTTGCATTGTATTCACCTAACAGGATCTAGATGTTGGGTTTTGTTCATCTAATAGCCTACCATATTTAACCTAGGATACTGTGCAAACCTACCTCCTGTAGTTAGCTGTTGTTTCAGCGTGTCATGTGAATCCAGAAATTTTGACTAATTGGCTAAACCCCAGCCCAGTTAAACTTGGGTATGCATGTTTGTAACTTCAACCATTACGAAGGTAGGAGGAAGCAGATAAATGAATACAATGTTGAATAGCAGAATCTTCTTTATAAACCAATACTCGGTTGACTAATTGCATTTTAGACAAATGTGCCTGTTACTAAATCCCCTGTGCAGGTGATTTTAATTATTTTTAAAAAGCACCATTCCTTGTTAGTGGTAAAGTTCATCTTCAAAATGAAAATGCCCTGCAGCTTTGCTATTGGGTATAAATACCAACTGCTCTCCTTGAGTTCTAAGGCTACATAAAAGGCCAAGTCTTTGGTTCAAATCTTGTTTAATTTTTTTTATGAACTCAGTGATTCACAAATGCACTAAGCCATAATATAGTAGTGTGTCTGGTTTTAGTCATGCATGTTCAACCATTGTGCATTCATTTAGTGTATTGTGAAAAACTAGCTAATTTGGGTTAATTCATTAAAAGGAGTTGAGCAAACTATGCATCAATTAGGACTCTCTTCCATTATACACCTATCTGTAAGGAAAACACTGGGTACTGTTATTCTCTTTTAAATCCTTTTGCTCTTAAACACGCCAAATAAAAATGACTGTGTTAAAACTGTTCTCCATCAATTAATCAACAATTAATAATTAGTTGATTAATCTGTTGCTTTATTAGCCACTACTTTAGTTGCTTCATTTATTGATCTAGCTCAGTTGGAGGCATAGCATTCATTAAACAGGCTACATTGTGTAACTGGTGACAAGTTCCCTTTGCTTTGGGGTTAAATTCCCTGCACATGTAGTCTTTTCTTCCCTTCCAGCTGATTATTCAGGATACATATTCTCAGCCCAAAGCAAGAGCCAGTACCCACTAATAGCATTCTTCGTAAGGACCTGTAGATAACATTAGCTCACTTAAGTCCTCCTCATCTTTCTTGCAAGGCACTGTTTCATTTGGCGCTGTCTATTCCACCCCCACTCCTTTCCTGCTTTGCCAGAAGAGAGAAGTTTGAGCCCCCATAAAGAGACCCCACAGAACTTTGGTTGTGGGGGAAAGGCAGATTCATAGCCTTGCTTAATCTTGTATTAAATATTTTACATTTTTCCTTCAACCCTTGACAAGCCAACCCAAAATGAATTATGCAAAATAAGACATGTTAATCAAATAAGCTAAGTTTGCATAATTTAGATAAAGAGAAATGTTGTTTCTTTTCACTATAGAATTTAGGTTGGGGGGTTATGGAATTTATATAAATATATTCCATGGGGATTTTATACAGAGAGAGTTGCGTTCCTTATTGACAGCTAAGGATGCATTAAGGGATCACATCAGGAGGCACGTCATGGTTAAAGGAACTGAGTATTTTTCCATCTTTCCCTAACTGGCAGTATTTGAAAGACGTTTAGCATTCTCAGGTAGTGCCAGAAAACCTAAAGTAGATATGTGGGTACAGTCCAGGACTGAAAGTACATTGACTGCATAATTAGAATTTGCAAAAGACCCACAACCAGGCAGAAAACGTATCTGCGGTCTTCTGAATTTCCTTCTTTGACTTGGACCCGTTTTAATCAAATGTGTGCATATTATGACATTCTTCGGTGCCTAATACTTAAGAATAAAATGTAATCACTATTATCAGGCCTAGCTGGTAACCCTGTTCTCAATGCTTTACAAGAGTCAATACAATGGCGATTTTTTGGTACTGTGCAACCCTACCACAGAATGAAATTGCGGTGCCATGGGTTCAGAGCTAATTTCATATTGGGAGAGTTTTTTCCCCAAAACAACAGAAGATGCTGATTTGATTGCCCATTAGGACTATATTCTTAACACAGAATGCTAAACCAGGATTCATTTTGTCTAACTGCAGTTTGTTTGAATATTTGAACTCACACCAGGCAGTAAAGTGTAGTTTATTTTAATTCACAAACTAGAAGTTGAAAACAAAATGAATTGTTTGTTTATGGGTCTTGTATTTTTTAATATATATTAAGACTTAGGATCCTGGTTTATTCCTGGCTTGCATTGTGCTGTACCCATTTACTCCAATCTAGCAATGCTACTTCTCTTACTGTTGAACTATACATCCTGCCTCAAGATACAGTCTTGGCTACAGCTGATGAAAATACATAGGAGATATAGATACTCTCCTATAGTTAATATGAAGAAGCTGAATTTTCATCTTTTCAGCATTCTTGCCTGAACGATGCAAAATCACTACAATTTCAGGAGATTTGCTGATTTCATGAGTGACGGGCACACTGCATGTGAGTGTTGCCCTTTCCGTTTTACAGATTGAGATTGAAACCAAGCTTGACAGGAACCCAATTTTTTCAACGAACAGTGGCTGGGCACAGATTGATTCGCTTCCATTTAAAACCTGAATCCCACAAGCCATTATCACAATATAACAAATACATGTAAATCAGAAAGGAAGCATGATGCCCAAACCTATTGTGGGTATGCAAATCAGGTCTGAAACAATTAGAAAATATGACACCAGATCTTGAGGCCTGCATAATGCTTGCTGTGGCCAATCTTCTTAAATTAAAAATCTCAGTGACTGACCAAATGCTAGCCATAACACTTAGTCTTGGAAAGAGATGAACCAGTTTGGAGGCATGGTGTAATCTTAGCCATCAACCCTATTCTTAGAAGGAAAAAAGGAAACTTAATGGATCATGGCATTAAACTAACTGTGGCCAATATTCTTAGAAAAAAATGAACCAGTCTGGGGGGCATGCTATAATGTTAGTCATGGTCTACCGTTCTGTAAAAGTAGTCCAAACTTGTGGGATCTGACATCACATTAGCCATGGCCCATGGTGTTAGAACAAACTAAAATGTGAGGTCTGTATAAGGTTAGCTATGGCCATCATTCACAGAAGAAGAAAAAATGTACAACTCAGCATAGTGTTGGCTGCAGATAATATCCTTAAAATACATATTAAACCAGATTACTCATTCAAAGGACTCAACTGGGGCCAGGGGATGGTGTAATCTTAGCCCTTGCCCATACTCTTAGATGGAGAAAAAGGATTAATTTTCCAAACTGTTTCAGATGTCCGAATGAGCTTTAGTCACAGTTCTGAATTGGACCTGATTCAATCGGGATCCTGCTGTGCCAGGCGCAGAAAACGCCCAGGTTGATCTGCATCAGTTTGGAGCACTGAATATTGTGAGTAAGAAATTACCACTACAGTGTAAAAGAGATTGTGATGATCAGCATTCCACCACGGATAAACATCCAATCTTTTCTTTCTCATTTGATGGCACGGCTGGTTGGCTGGCATGTCTCTGTGCTCCTCAAATCCTCCCCAGGTTGCTCGTCTGCCAAGGAAGGGCCTTCATTGCAGCTGACATAATTGAGAGTGGAGCAGACTGAGTTGGGACATGTTGAAGACTGTAGCTGGCATTTTTGCTTGGCTCTGAACACACGTTGCTGTGAAATGGGGGAAGAACAACTGTAGAGGGAGCACAGCTATGGGGCCAAGAGGCAGCCTGAGCAGTGAGACAATGATGAGGCTGCAAAGCAGCTTTTCTGAATGAAGGAAAGGGTCAAAGTTTTGGACAGGGAAACTTGGAGGTAAACCTCTAGTAAAATAGAGCACAGAAGATTGGTCACCTGCAACCTAAATTCTTGTACGGACCTGCTTTTTTTTTTCATAGCCAACAAATTAGCAAGCAGTTACTGAAAGGAAAGCTAGAGTTTTTTTCCCTGACTCACTTATTTTGAAAATGGGTGAATCGTTGTGGATTGGCCCAAAATATGGCAGCGGAGATTAAGTTTTTTTTTTTATTTATAGGGAAGGTGTGGTGGGGATGGAGGCTGTCTTTAATTAAGAGCCATCTTTCTTTTGGGTAAATTGGTAGCTCTTTATGAATCTAGCCATGATTTGATCTTAGGAGGCAAGGTTAGGATGATGACTTTCCACTTTGGGCTTACTTTGAATAGAAAGCACAAGTGTGTGTCTATGTGTGTCCATGTCTGTGTGTGTGTACGTAATTAATTATTTTTTAATTACTTTAAGAATGAAGACAGGAGGTCACACTATTTGCTATAATTCACTTCTAGATAGAGACAAAATTATATGGCAGGAACAAGGAGCAGAGATGTGGTAGGATCAAAAAAGTCAAGATGGTGGCCATGATTCCTCTCCCCACCCACCATGGAGACCTCTGATAGTTATGGTGGTCAGCACTTGTAGGGACCAAACATCATGCCCTGAAATAGTCTTCTGTATTTTCTCCCCAATGAGAACAGGAGTGCAGAATCCCAGTCCCAGATAGTATTCTGCTATCTTTTTTCCAGGTTGGAGGATTGTTCATTTTGCTCAACACTGTCTACCTGATAAAATGCAGAAAAAGTCCTTCCTAATTTGGACAAGACCTTCCTTTAGTTGTTCAGTTGTCCTTATTGATGATACCTTTAGGGTACATGCAAGATACGTTTTCCTTTGCACTTTCAATTCTGTTATGTTGGTGGAAATATTATGCAAAGTATGTCAGTTGTTTGCAGGTTTTACAAAAAGCCGAGCTTTCAGACTCATGAATTATTTCTAGCTTGACGTTCCCTTCAACCCTCCTCTCCCTGCCAGTGTAGTTTTCATCTCTCTCATTCTAGAACAAAAGTGTGAAGCAGAATGTTCTAAATCAAAGAAGGAGCCAGACCTTGGACACTAAATGGGTTTATGTGAATGTATATTTTTGCAGTAAGATTCCCGTCCCACCCCACCCCCATGCTCTGTTAAATTGATCCTTCAAAGAGAAAAAGGTTCTGCTTTAACAATAATATCTTCGTCAAAAAGGAATGACATAGAATGTGCATATTCTTGGAGGAGAGATTGGAGATTTTGGCAAGTTTTTTTGGTGCTCCTTGCCACTTCAAGTATCCCACATTTTAGGACATGTTGTACTATTCTCCTACCCCTTTTTTCTTTTAATCTGGGGATTACATATGGGAGCCACAGCCTAAATCCAAACAGCTCTTGCAGCGTAGGGAGGAAAAAAAGTGGGCAGAGGTGGGGAAAAAAAGTATTGATTTATATTTTCTTAGACTTGCTCTCCACTTAGCTAACATTACTTTTCAGGAATGTTCCTCGTTTTAGATCAAATTCACATTCATGATTTTTTGGGGCGCCTGAACAATCTGAAAATTGTGCCTTTGTTGTTGGGCTAAAACAGAAGCAGATTTGGGTGAGAGAAAGTGGGCTACCTAGATAAATGAAGTGCTCATAGTGAGTTTCCAGAATTCAAAATTTACAGCTCCTGTATGGGGAGGAGGAAGGGCTATTAAATCAGCTCAGAGGCTGCCTCATCCTCCATGCATATGTGCAAGTTCCCTTCTTAGGCATGCCTCCAGCATCATGCACTATTAAACATGGGCACTTGAAAGGAGAAGGCTGTGCTTGAACAGTTGTTCTCAAGTTGAACCATTTGGAGTCTGGATCAAGCTGGCTGCTGGAGTCTGAGATATTGTGGATTCCATTTATCATTTCTCTATAGCATTTGTGACTGGGCTGTTTCAAGTACCCCTTTTCTTTGAAGAATCAACTATCATTGTCCCTCATTTGGAACAATGTTCCATCATTTTACATGCTAATGTAATGAGGCATACCCATACATTTGTATACTCAAATGCATGTGGTCATACCCCTCCAAAAATCTCAGCAACAAAAGGCATTCTTGCTTAAAATCCATGCTTGTCTCTGCTCTCATGTGACACATTCCAGAACCCGGGTATTTCTAGAGGCAAATTGGGCTGTCATTTGGTTTTGGTGACCCTTCTTAACCTGTACCAGCCAGCAGGCTAGCACAAATGTCAGTCTTGTTTACTTGGACAAGACTGATAGCATCCAGGTGGAATTTCCAGACTCTTCTTGGACTTTCTTTCTTTTTTTCTTTCCTTTTCTCTACAACCTGATGGGATTTATGAACCCAGCACAAATCTTCTGCAGTTAAGTCTGTTGCTTCATGCTTTGTCATCATTCCAATTTCTGAAAGTGAATAAATGTCCCACTGGATCAGACTAGGATACTGCATACTATTATTACTACTATTATTTCTTCTTCTTGGAGAGCAAGTTTGGTCTAATGGTTAAGGCTCCAGGCTAGAAACCAGGAGGAATGAAAGCCAGCTGTCAATTTCTGTTGCAACCAATGGATCAACATTTGATTGATCCGAAAAAAAAGCGGACCCTGCTCCTGCGGGAAAAACGCTAGGAAAAAAATTCTTCCTCTTCGCTTCCTCTTCCTCATCCTCATCCTAGTGTAATTATTAAGCTCCTCCTCCTCCTTTTTGAACAGCAAATCAAAGACCACCAAATCAAAACCGAACAACAAAAATGTAAAAACTTCACACCACCCTAAAATCCACAGCCATAAAGGAACGTAAAAGGCTAAGTTGAAAATATGTGTCAATTCTTACATGCAAACAGGAGATACCCTGAAAGTCTCCAATGCAATATTTAAAGCCTTCCAAAAGTTGCTACCCAACTGTAATGTCTATTCTGGCAAAAAGGGAGAAATAATAAAGTATCTAAGGAATAATCATGGTAAGGTAAAAGATTCCTTGGAGCTAAGCTTGACACATCCCTGTAGCTTTCTTGGCAACAATACAGTAGTAAAAGATTATTTCACATATTTTAATTGTATTTTTAATGCCAGAGGGTGGGCATTAAATTTTGTTGGACTTTCTTCTCCAGGTTTCAAAAAATTAATTAATTAAAGCAATTTATATGGCCACCCAACTCATGGTGACTCTGGCAGCTTACAGAAATAAAACCCCAAATAGAAACCTACTACACCCCAAATACAAACCCACTACATAACTAGTCTTAAGAATATAAATATTGACCTGAGGGATGGGGAACACATTTGTTTCTCCATCTTAAGTAGGAAAGTGTCTTAAAGCTTCTATATTTGTTTTGGAGGGCTCCATATAACTCCAATATGCATCTGGCCAGGATTTATATGTAAAGCATTTCCATATAGGGCGGGAAGTGGGAGGGCTATCCAAAATCCCAAAGCGCCTGTGTCCATAGCATAGAAAATGCTAAGCTAGATACATCAACAGTCAGACCCAAGAATGGCAGCTTCTTATACTTTTGCTTTTAGAGCTTTATAGCTCTTACCAGCTCAACACCAACAGCTGTATTTAGGGACACAAGGTTTCATTAAGCTAATGGAGTTCAAAGAAAGGTAGAAAAAGTCTATATGGTCTTGCAGACTCTCCACACATGCTGTTAATGTGGAGTTTTGGGGAGGGGGTTCATCTGAACTCCCTAATCTGCCCTTCATTCACTGTTTCTGGTCCACTGCTCCCAAAAACAATCAAAATAGAGAGATAACATTTATTTTTGAAGATGTGATCTGGCAGCTCTAGTCGAACTTCATTCCTGACATTCCGCAGCTTCAGCTTAAGAGGATGGTTCTTTAAAAAAAAGGAGTATCAATGCCAGAGGCTCTTGCTGGATCAGTTTTGAAGAAACAAAGGCTCTGATAGGATGTCATATATGATTTCTAGACCTGCATCCTGATAAAGGGACACACTCCTGGCTCACATCTTCCTTTACCATGCCAAGTCACACATTAGGACCAAACGTCTGCAACGTAACAGCACAAAAGTCTTGCTTCCACATAAGGCTTCTTCATACATTAAGCTAGGTGTTCATTTAAATTGTCTGGAGCTGGACAAATAAAAATGGAAAGAGTATACTACATCAGGGATCCATGTTTGGCCAATGGCCTTGCTTAAGATGTGAAATAGCCACCCCTTTCAGATCCAATATTTATCTTTAATATCAGACTAAATATTTATTTTATTTGCTTCATTGGTTAAGTTTATATCACAACTTTTGTTCAGGAGCTAAAGGTGGCCTATGTAGACTGCCTTCCTCCTACAATTCCCCATAATAAAAATCCTGTGAGGTACAGTAGGTTGGGCTGAGAGCTTTTGTGACTCAAAGTCACCCAATGAGCTTTTGTGACTAAGGGTAGACTAGAACCTGGGCTGCCTCCTTGTCTAGCACCTTTACCACTATTCCACATTGGTTATCTTCTTTCTTAGATTTATACTGCCTTTTGTTTAGGAGCTCAAGTGTAGCACAGGTAGTATAACCACCTCTTCCCCTTCCCCCCACCCCCACCCCCACCCCCACCCCCAACAACTTTGTGAAGTGGGCTAGGCTGAGAGAAAAGGTTTTAAATATGGCTGTAAATTACAAGACCAATGAACTCTCCCAAATGAAAATATAAGCTCCCAGGCTTGATAAGCCTTGGGTAGAGAAGTAAGGCAACAATGTCCCCAGTTCTACCAAAAATTAGTCTCTCATTTATTTTTAGTGCAAGCTATAAAAGGGATGAGGTGGATCCCATCCATGCTGTTTCTTCAATTGAATATATACATGTATTTCCATTTCTATAACCACAAACATGCTGCCTTCCCGGGTTGAAGAACCTGACTGCTAAGATAAATGTAAAATATATTTGAACGTATCTACATGCCCAATGAGTTCTCCTAGCAGCTCACACACAGACTGGCAAACTTTCCAACAATGTGGGGAGCTGACGTGTTGGAGAGCATGTGCCAGGCTCCCCTCCAGAGGTAGAAATGTTGAACATTTAAAGAGATCTCACATGTTCACTGCGTTTGATGAAGTGGGTTCTTGACCATAAGGCCTTAACGCTACAGTAAATTTGTAAGAGCAAGGTTTCTACCAGATGCTCTGCTTGTTTTGTTACACATCAAATCGAAGTCTGTGGCAAAGGTGTTTCCTTTTGCAGAATGGAGCTGCAGTAGCATTTCTGAAAGGAAGCAAATATGGCTTTTACATAGTGTCCTCGTTACAAAGCAATGTCTTTTCCCCTCAAAATATGTCTGCCTGTTTGAAAAAGAAAATATCCTTTCACAAACAAATTCCTTTAAAAATTGTGCAGAGTATCTATTTTTAAAGAGAGAGCGAGAGAAGATGACTTTTGCAAACTCTTCACACAAACCTTATTACTGCTGAATGCTGCAGAGGTGATTTTTGCACATTTGTGTGTGTGAGAGAGATCTAAATAAGCAACTGCACAACCCCACCAGAGGAAAATGTTATTATTTAACACTGTTTTAATCTAATTAGCAAGTACCATACACAGTGGATCTGTTTGCAGAGGAGTAGGTAGGTAGCTTTACGTAGCAATTAAGGAATTACATCACGACTAGCCAGTCACAATTAGGGAAACAGGCACAGCCGACAGCAATTGCTAGATGACATCAGCAGCAAATCCGCAGAGTTAAAACTTTAAAATGGGTATTTATCATGGAATTCTGCACCTCCCAAGTTACTAATGACTGCACACAGGACTCTCAAATTACATGTGGCCCTTGTGCTGTGTATTATAGGTTCAGAATGCTCAGATTAGAAACGGGCTCTAAAATGTGATGAGGCAATCAAATAAACAGTAATTTTAGACATAGGAGAAGAATAGCAGTTTAAAAAAGCCCTTTTCTCTAACACCCAGTTGGCCCTGCTTAAGTGGTGTAAGGTGACCATCTCTGGTGGCAGAAGGTTGGGCATCTGAAAGTCCTTTGGTTGATTGCACCATTTGTGACATCACAGAGGCTTAGCCAATCATTGCCAGAACATTTATTCCCCTTGTTACCAACACTGCAAAATCTGTGATCACTTAATGCACTAAGAATTTATCAAAGTTCTTTGGGAGAGGGTTTTAAGGGTGGAATGATCCAGGGGGATAGCTTTTCACAAAAGCATTTTAAAAAGTGGGCATTTCACTAACAGAAGGAGTTGGCTCAAACAGTTGGGAGAGAAAGAGAGAGAGGCTGTTCCAGGCACCGAGAGTGTCAGTTCTCAGGGTACAAAGGCCAAGAATGGGAGTGAACATCAGGATAAAACTTAATCTTCAGGCAGCTTTCCAATCCAGTCCTTGAGAAAGACATTATTCTGAATGACACTCATCTGCACGAAAAACACATACCGGCTGGTCAGCCTGTAGCAAGAGACAGTTATGGCAGGAGAGGGGGAAGGAATGGTTTGCACAGACCAGATGAACATCTGTGTTCCTACCTGGCTCCCCGCATTTTAGTTCAAAGAAGACTTCATGAAGGTATTCCTTTTATGGAACATTTTTAAACTAGACTAGACAGCTGGAGCAGAAAGGGAGGAGACAAAGTAGAGGCAGCCAACCCATCAGGATTTGCCTTGAAACAATAAAGTATGCTCAAAAGCACCAGTAAAAATAAGGTGACATTCCGAAGCATGAGGCAGAGAAACAGAAGCCTCTTTTGCAGGGAAACAAAGATGCCCAGAAGCCTGAATTTGATTCTGAGCTTAAATCTGATGCCATGTGAGAAAGTCACTCTTTAATTCCCTTGATGCACACAATGAGTCACTGTTCCTCAAGATACCTGATTTTTTGAAGTGCATTTGTTTTTAAAAAGGGCCACAGCAAATGCTCTTCAAAGACAGCACCATTTTTTGTTTTACAATTTATTAAATACATTCAAGAGCAACATCATGCATATTTAGCCTCTCCATTGCCTATGTTTATGGAGACCAACAAGCAGTCCTTTCTCAGTATGAAATTGTCTTAACAATAACGATAGATAAATCTTCTGTATAGTTTAGTTTTAAGCCAGTCCAAGAGACTTTCCTTCCAATACACTGCATTTTACCAATGACATTATTCTTCCAAAGAATTGCACTCCATAATTTAATCCCTCACTTGGGTCAGGCCTGTCTGGGCATGTATACAAGAAGATAAAACATAGTCCACTTTCCTGGCTATCTACAGAGAGCACAGGAGGTGCTTAGCAAGGCAAAATGATGAAAGTCTGAGATTGCAAAGATGGTATTTACAAAATATAATTTTTGGGGTGTAAATGAGTTACGTGACAGCCTCTGGCATCTCCTACCAGCCTGGCATAGATCAGGGCCATGCCCTTATTTCAGGCAAAGGACCACATTTGGGTTTTTAATAAATTTAAATAAACATTCCCCAATGTAAGAGGGTCAGGTCAAAAACTAAATTTGATCTATTTTAATTTCAGTCTTAAATTTCATTAAATCCTACACTCTATGGTGAAACTAATACACTTAACATGATTATATTCCATACACTTAATAGATTTGGGCCCTTTTTCCCTGATAGATTTTGTGACCCTTTTGGGTCATATTCAGAATTATAACTCAGTTTATCGGAATTCTTCTCTTCTCCATAATGAACTTGCATGTATGGAACACTGACACACTTACTTATTTATAAAACATGCGTGCTACATTCTTTGTTCTTCATCAATCCCAAAGCACTTTCGGGCTGTGTTTACTTGTTCTTGACAAGACAGGGAACAGACATTCTCCCCTGCCCCCCAAGAATACTTCTAGATATGACATTACATCAATATGTGCTAATGTTCCCCTGGGGCCTACAGGACAGATTTTCAGTATACCACACACATATATACCTCTCCCTAGAGAGAGAAATCTCCATGCAAAGATAGAAGTTCCAATGTTTTAATGCATAGATAAATAATATAGATTAGATTAAATTAAATTAAATTAGATTAAATTGAGGTATGATGCAGTGCCACTGGAAATACTGTGTACAGTTCAAAACGCCATGCCTCAAAAGGAGAAATTCCAAAATTCAAGATCTGAGAAAAAAAGAGCAATCCAGTTAATCAAGGGAGGTAAAACATTTTTGTTATAGCACTTTTGGGCCTTTTGACTTAGGAGAGATGATAGATTTGTTAAAAAATTATGTATGGGTTTTTTTGTCCATTTCTCTTATTATTCCAGTAGCTAGGACTGTTGAATTAAGCTGACCACTGGAACGTTCAGGACAGCTAAAAGCATGTGACGCTGTGTGGTTAATGTGCAGAATTCACTGCCATTAACTATAGTGATGGTCATTAACATGAATTGTTTTCAGAATTTAATAGACAAATTAATGGAGGAAAAAGAGTGGCTATTGTTGGTAAGCTCCCAGTCATCACACTAAGCCACAGTTTGTTTGAAGTTTGATCTGGGGTAAGTATGTGCTGTGAATTCATTTGTAAACAGTGTGGATGCACATAGAACAAATTCAGCCAACTATGGTTTGTTGCTATAAATTGGTTCTTACTTCACTATCAGAGTTAATAGTGACGAATGAATGAATGAAAACTGCATTTATGATCTACTTGTGGGCTTTCCATAGGTATTTAAGATAAAGGTTGAAAGTACAAGAGATTGGAATCTAGCTAGCTAAGAGTATGCCTGTTACATGAGCTAGACTGCGTTGGTCGCACTAAGCTATGCTAATTTAGGGCTGTGTACTTGGTGGTTTAGTGTATTGCAGGAGTCTAGCTCTTGTTTTAGCAAGTCAGAAGAAGCAGCTATCGCATTCAGCCATAGTATGGATTCTTTCTCTAGGCATCATGAGGTTGGCTTCCTCAATTTGTGTTTTGTTTGCCTCTATGTAGGGTTTAGCTTGTTTTATGAACCCAGCCATTATGAACCTGTCCTGTTCTTAAGATTTGCTGGAGAGATCCTTTTGAGGACACAGGTGTCAGCACAGGTGCCATTGTCAGGCCAGGGGGAAGGCCCCACCTTCTTGGTTGTGTGAGTGATGTAGGTTGGTGTTTCTCAGCTGCCTGTATTTTAATTTTTATAGTGTTTGTTATTGTTTTTATTCTATTTTAATTCTGTTCACCACCCACAATAACTCACTGAGATGGGCGGCCATATAAACTGGGTAAATAAATAAATATCACACCAAAATTTCAAACCCATCAGTTCTCCTCTCAGTTTTTAGAATGGAGATTTGGAACAATTTTAAGAATCACAGACAGGCTTGGCCTTTGAATAGCATACCAGAGTCACATCCTGGAAAGCTATGCAGAGTCTTATTGAATTTGTACAGGCTCATTGAATTTGCACAAATATTTTATTAACCTTAAATGAATGACTGTTCTTGAAAAGCAGGATCAGGCCTAGTTAGTATGTGAATGGGAAACTACAAGGAAAATCCAAGCCCATAGGCTGGGCGAGGAAATTGAAAAAACCTCCCAGAAGCAGACAGTGGCAAACACTTCCATATTATTGCCAAAAAACCACATAAATTCAACTCAGCTTAAGGACTCTTTCCTTTTACCCTCTCATGACACTCATAACAAATATGGAAGTAAAATAAAGGCACTCAGAAACTAAGGCACAATTTGGATTACTTTGTCCAAGTGGTACCCACAAAGGCTAAATTGTATCCCTAGAAGTTGTCATCTCATGTTTTTAAAGTTTATTTTTATTTTTAAAACTAAGTCGGAAGATGGTATGTTATAAAGCAGAACACCAGCCTCTAGCACCCTGTGTTTCCAAAAATGCATCTGGGCCCCTTGTAAGCCCCTGAGACATTTGCATACAATAGACATGGAAAGTGAATCCTGTTAGGACTTGATCTACAACGGGGTCCCCAAACTCTTCAGATAGTTCATTGACTCCCAAACATTTATTATTTGAAAAGAATTTAATAAATACTACTTTAATAGTACTACTACTACTAATTATTATAATAATAATAACAATAGTGGATAGTCCTATCGACTTTTGGAGATCGATATTGACCACTTTGGAGAAACCTGATCTAGAAGTATGCTATCTTGCCAGGAAAAATAAAGGACATAGTAATGGAACATCCAGGAGTCCAAAGGGTATGGCAAAGAAGTTGTTCCCCAGTTTGCCTGTGGCCACACCCACCACGACAGCCATTTTGTGACTAGAATAGCCTCTCCTTCATAGCATTTTGTGTCAATGGCTGCAGCATGTTCTCAAAATTCCAAAATTAATCCCTTGCCCAAAAGAATAGGTTTTCTTCCAGGTAAAGTTAATTGGGGAAAAAGAATGCATAGCACTGGACACAGGGGATGCAAGTGGAAAGAAAGTGAGGTGCTGCAAATATTTAAGAATGTAAGTTGAGCCCCATCTGATCTAAGCATCCTGTTTTCCACTGTGAGCATCCAAGGGTCTTGAAGACAACAAGCTGGACAGGAGCATAAGACAAAAGGCATTTTTCTGTGTCCAAACTCTGTGCCTCCACCTTAATATTTGCTCTCTGCTGGTGAGAAGGTATATATTTGAACGATCACACTATGAAAACTTCAAGAAAACACTCTGATTCATGGAGTTCAGGAAGAAAGGCAGTTGTGGAATGTTTCATTCTTAATAAAACCAGAATATTGCACCTAGAAGAGAATAAATCCAAGATAAATTCAGCAAACAATGTAAATAAAATTAAACATTAGGTTGAGGATGGGTAAGGTGTGTCAACTAGGTGGTATCTTTCTGGTCCAACCAGTTTGCTGTACATTGCTTTGAAGGCTGATTGAGCCAGAGAATGTTGTTGAAATAATTAATCACACTTCTAAAAGAGAAACACAGAGGAATAGCCGTGGGCTGCGTTTTAGCAGCTGTCCTTGTAAAGGTGCATTTAGTCTTGTTTAGTCAGAAGCCATCAACGTATGTGCTATTTTATGGAGAAGCAAAAGAAAAGCAAACAGGTCTTTACCTCCAAGAATTTATCAATCTGTATTTCAGTTCTGAAAAAGATGGAGTGAGCAGCAAAAGGGAGCCTCTTCTGACATCAGGTGAAAGTTGCTCTCATCCTTGGCATTCAAGGCAGAATTCTTTGTGAAGGAAATATGAAGGGGAACCACCCGGTCTTTCAAAAAAGCCCATTTTGAATCCAAGCAGACTCTCTCTGCTTTCTGTGATTATCCTTCTGTTTTTTAGTAGAAAGCCCTAAACTAGTGTTTTTCAAACTTGACAACTTTAAGACGTGTGGACTTCAACTCCCAGAATTCCCCAGCCAGCCATGCTGGCTGGGTAATTCTGGGAGTTGAGGTCCACACGTCTTAAAGTTGCCAAGTTTGAAAAAGACTGCCCTAAACAGGGTGGGGGCTAGAGATTGAAATGTCTCTTTTGGTATGTTCAGATCCCTTCCCCATTTCAGACTGTAGGAGGCACCCTAGCTTAGGGTGCCTCTGATGGACAGTGCCTGTTACAGGTAGATACCTAAATCTTTCTTACCTGTGGCACCTCCATGAAATCAGCCTAATTAAACCAAGACTTTCTAGGGGCTTGCAAAGCTTAATTTGGATTTCTGCAATCGAAATAGCAATAACAGACAAAAAACAAAATTCTTCCATAGGTAACATGAATTCCTCTTCGTTTACCATCCTGAACTGAGTTATTTTGGGTCAAAATGATTGAAGTGTCATAAAAGCATTTTAATACATGCATATATACATTATATACATGCATGGATATATGTTCACCCTGGAATGAATTAATTTTCAAGAATATATGTTTAGATCCATTCCTCATGTTTAATTTTTTTTCTCATAACATTTTATGCGCAAGGATGCACTGATGGGTGTGTGTGTGTGTATGTTTTAATAATACTGTGTGTGGGGAGTTGTAGCTAAAACCAAAACTCTTTGTATAGTTTTATGATGTGCAAAAGGATTCCACATACACACCCTGCTCTTTGTGTCAGCTTGCCAGTGTCACTGATACATATTTAGTCACTGGCAAAATCATCTTAAAGACTGCACTGGAAAACAAAGGAGAAATTGTCACCTCACACTGACAAATAATTACTCATTGAACTTGTTATGCCACTAAGATGAATTAACTTCCGAACTGCAAACTAGCAATAAAAAGCTTGAAACCCGCTGGGAAATGCCATGGGAAGTGAACAACTGAAAATGAATCAAAAATCAAGTTACTCCTGGTGATGCAACTGCTGTTCCAGTATTGCAGCTGGATCTGTGCCACTCTGGCTTACTATTGCTAAATTTCTCAGCATATCTTATAACAAATTCATATAGTCAGTCAATCCATAGTGGCTTATCCAAGTGGTCAAGCTATGTTCTCCCAAGTATTAAGCATCAAAGGCTGAATTGTCAGTGCCAGTTTTAGATGGGCCAGTATCTTTCTATTAAAAAAAAAGCAAAAGAACCAAAATGTATTGAAATTTCTGTGCATTGCCTGTGTTATACCTGCTGTGTCCAGTTGTCTTCTTTTGTTCACAATGATAGATATCTACATAGCTGGTTAACCAAACAAACACATTTCATTAAGCTAATACCAGTTTCTTATGAACGGTCTTCGGAGTTCTTATGAACTGCACCTAACAGTACCGTGCAACATCTTTTTCTAGGGCTGAACTGAAATAGGAAGTAATCCTTTTGTTGATTGGAAGAACAGAGACTAAATTGGTTCACAGAATAGATTCTTACCCCAAACATTTTCAAGATTGGGAGATTGTTTCTTGTTTTCATTCTGATTAGTGAAATTTGAATGAGGCAGGAAACATTGTCTTCCTACTGTAATGACTTTGAGATTTTGTTATCATACTGCCAAATCTAGCTGGCTATATGATGTGTGATGTCCAGATTGAGAGAGTTGATGAAAGGTAGAACAGACATTTCAAGAAGAAGAAGAAGGGGAAGGGGAAGGGGTTTTTTCCTGTCCTAGAGAGCTGGGCAAAAGGCATTTTCTGTGTTACCAATAGAAGCGAATATGTGTAGCTCAGGGTTGAACTGTGGAGTCCTTGGGGTTCTCTGAGCTTGGTTGTTTTCTTGCAAACGTTTCATTACTTGTTCGTTCAGTTAGCACTGAAGATGTTACCTAGCCAGGTAACGAAACTTTTGCAAGAAAACGACAAGCTCAGAGAACCCCCAGGACTCCACATATTCTATGTTCCTTAAATTCTAACATGGTGGACTTGAAATTGAAGTTGGGGGAGGAAAGAATGTTTACTTTCTTGATTGCTAGGTCATGACTTGTACTGCTGCTAATACAAGAGGATACTCCCATTTTCAATGTTAACAATACAGATTGTGGGAACAAAATAGAAGTGATTTGCTAGTATCATAAAATAGGGGCCCAATTGAACTGTAGTTTGGGGTAAGGGGGAATCAGTTCAAAGGGATAATCTACCTGATGAAATGTAGAAAAAGTGTTACTGTACATTTATTTTACAGTTTTACTTAGTAAAATAATATTTCCTCAATTTGCTTAGATGCATAATTCTAACGGGCTGGCATCAGGAAACATGGTTTAACTTGCTTAGCCCATTATTATTAGAGGTTGACCCAAACAAGTTCTTGGTGACTTTTTCGGTTGAACAGAGTTATCAAAATGCTTAGGATTTTGTGTTAAGAAAATGACACATACATCTTGCAGCCAAGAACCCAAGGACCTTGTAATTTACTGTGATGTGACCTAGTTACTAGGCAGGTGAAACTGAGCAAATGTTAATTATCATAATGAATTAACAGCTCTATATCTAGCCAGCATGGGGGCTTGATAAATTCCTGGGCACAGGAAGAGGGTATTCCAACATGGAACGCCCTGTGAGATGCTCCATTTGGAACCTAAGGAGGATTCTGCTGGATCAGACCAAAGTATTTGTTTGAGGCAGAGGAGAACAAAATGGCACCCTCCTGTTCCCGCAGAATGGTGGTTGAGTCTTATTTCAGTACGATTGATGGGACAGCACCTTTGTAAGGTCAAAAGGTTATCTTCAACAGTAAAGGCCATCCCTTGAGTTTGCAGACCACTGTCACCATCCAACATTTTCCCAATGATCTCCATTGTCCATCTCCTTTGATCTCCAGTGGTGGCCACATTCCACCTACTTCAGGAACAGGGCCATCTTCAGCTCTAGAGGCTGTATGTAAACATTAGATTCATTTTACATGATCCTGGTCTAATTGCAGATTTGAATTCAGAGCTCTTATAAGTGTCCAGGGGTACACAGATGGTAACAAATGTCTAGATGATGGCCACAGTGGTGCAATGGAAGCATCGCCCATGCGGTGCATGTAAAAAACCTGTGGAACTTTGATCACACCATTATGGCCACCATCTTGACTATTTTGAACAAAGCCTATGGATGCCCATGCCCCTTAGTGTTTTCCTAGTAACAGGTTTTAGGCTGTGCAAGGTTTGGGAACATTTTCTGACCCCGTGTGATGCCCAAGATCCCCCACAAAAAAATTAATTGCTCCCAATCTCATGAGATTATGCCAATCTCATGAGATGGGAGTGCTTCATGAGATTTTATTGATTTTCAATGGTTGCTGCTTTCTTTGTTCTTGAATGTGGGCTGCCAGGTGTGTTTGGGGGAAGAATATCCTTTCTGTTGATGTTGTGCTTTATCCTTGGTGTGGTCTGGTACTCTTTGTTTTTCATTTTCTCCCCTCCTGCTTTTCTCCATCCCTTGTAGTCATTTTTCTCATCTCCTGCTGTTCTCATTCTGCTGTTTGCTTCCTTCTTCTTGCATTCACAGGGCACTACCAAATATCGCTTCAGATCTGCTCAGGAAAGGAATTGATATCCCCTCCAATTGGTCAACTGCATTCCTGGGTGCTTCTTCTCCTGCTGTGATGGTAAAGTTTTGTGCAAATGGAAGTTCCCAATGGGAAATGACCAGCAGAGCATTCTGTTTGCTTTCCAGGCAGATCTGAAGCTGCATCTTGTAAAACCCACATGGTTTTCCAGCAACAAGAAGATCAACTGACGTGAGTTGACAGCAGAGTTGGGGTCTTGAAGTTGCAAACTCATAATTAGCCTCTGAACAGCAGTCAATAGGAATCACTGGATCTGATGAGATTTTTTTGTTTCTGTTTAAATGATTGCATTTATTTGCCCCTCCATTCACATAAATGAGAGAGTGTGCATTTCATGCTGATTTGCATTCTCCTTTATGTTCTTTCTTGGCCAAGCTAATGGTGACTGGTTCCAGCCAATGCAATGGAGAAGAACCCACAGCCTCATTTTCCTCTCAATACAGCCCATCCCAGTGGTGTAAGAGAAGGATGAGTTGAATAGTAGCTAGTCTTAGCCATCCCTCATTTTAGACACATACTGATTATTATTATGGTTGGTTGCAGTCAGCCAGATGTTTAGATTGGATCTGGCATTTTTATCCACCGATCGAGTCCTTCCCAAGGACCTGGGATAGACAGATGTTGTGTGATGGTATTAAAGGTATCGTCACAGGATGGAAGCTGTTCCAAGTAAAGCTGCCTTCTGGAATTGACTGATGGTGATTTTGTCACTGGCGATGGTCTTCAAGTGGTGCTCCAGATGTTCTGGGATTGTGCCCAAGGCACCTATTATTATTGGTACTACCTTTGCTTTCTTTTGCTATAGTCGTTCTACTTCTATTTGCAGGTCTTTGTATTTTGTGATCTTCTCCAATTCTTTCTCTTCTGTTCTGCAGGTATTCCAATGTCTACTATCCAGACTTTTTTGTCTTATCAACTGTTGTTAAATCTGGGGTGTTATGTGGCTGGTGCTTGTCTGTTTGAATTCTAAAGTCCCAGAGCACTTTAGCGTCTTCATTTTCTGTTACTTTGTCTGTTTTGTGGTTCCACCAGTTCTTGTTTGCAGGCAAATGGTATTTCTTGCAGATATTCCAATGCACCATTATTGCTACTTCGTCGTGCTGTTGTTCGTCGTCAGTCTGTGCAATCTTCTTGCAGCAGCTGAGTAGGTGGTCCACTGTTTCTTCAGCTTCTTTGCAGACATTTGCTGTCTATTGCTGACTTTTCAATTCTGGCTTTAAATGTGTTTGTTATTGTTGTTGTTGTTATTATTATTATTATATACACAACAACATGAAATCACAGCTGCCAGTTCTTTAGCTGGTGTTGGCCTTCATTCAAGTTCTTCCCAAGAACCTAGGATAGTGTAACGTATCGCCGTTGTTATTGCTTATTTATTTATTTATTCGTTAGACTTGTATGCCATCCGACTCTCAAAGACTCTGGGCAGCTCATAACAATAACATAGAGAAATTACAATAAAATCAACAAAACTTAAAAACGAAAATGGCAACCGGTAAAGGTTAAGCTTGCTTGACCCTTTACAAACTGACTCTCCTCTGTTTTGCCTTCTATTTATCCAATAGTCAGAATGTACAGGACAGGCTTGGGAACATAGGAAACTCTGTCATTCTGTATTGTATGTCTGTCTAGACTATTTTAGAGAGCCAGTTTGGTGTAGTGATTAAGGTACCAGGCTAGAAACAAGGAGGCTGTGAATTCTAGTCCTCCCTTAGGCACAAAGCCAGCTGGGTGACCTTGGGCAAGTCCCTCTCCCTCAGCCCTAGGAAAGGAGCAATTGCAAGCCGCTTCCAAAAAACCTTGCTAAGGAAACTAAAGGGACTAGTCCAGGCACTCACGCAAAGGCACACACACCAAGACTACTTTAACTGGCAACATTTCTCTTTCCCATCCCTATCTAGAGAGGCCAAGGATTTGAACCTGGGACATTAATCCACAACGCCTGTGCTTTATCACTGAGCTATGGCCCTCTTTATATTTCTAAAATATACGAGTCCCAAGGCATGGGAATGGAATGGATGCTTTAATGCAGAAACACCATCACAGGTCAGATTCCTAAATGGGGGTTCTTAAAGTGGATCCAGGTTTCACTTAAAGTAATGAAACTGCCTCTCCTTCATTGGCAAATCATTTTTTAACCCTGCACGTGGTAGATTTGGGTCTGTGGCATCATTGCTGAGTCTACCTAATCATCCTCTTTTTTTCCTTTTAATTGATATATACTTTAGCCTGTGGGCAGTAAACAATAATCCCAAAGTGGGTCGATTTCAATGCAGATGTCTTCCTTGCATTCCCTCTCCCCTTTTTCTTTTAAACCATTTTGATGACCTTTTAAAAAAATAATAATAAAGCTGAAGTGTGTGTGTGTATTCGAGTACTGATATTCTCCATTTTATTTCGCTTTTTCATTAGCAATACATTTGAGGGTCTTTAGAAATGACTTAGCTTTGTGTGCTTAAACAAAAGCTTACATTCTTGCTCAGGAATAATACAATTATCTTCATCATATCATCATCTTCCTCCTCATCCTCCCTCACAACTTTGAAGAAAGATGTTTGGATTCTTGGAAAGGCCCCCCCCCAAAAAAAAGAGGGGGTAATGCAGGCCTTAGGTTAGCTACACTGACTTAATGGTTTTGTGGTCTGGAGTAGCAGTAGGGTTTCTCTCTCCATACTGCATTTGGAGAGCTTGGGGGTGCTCAGGACCCCTTTGGATCAAACCTCTGTGAAAGATGAGTGTCATGCCCTCTTCCAGCCATCTCTGAGGGGTCTCGCTTCTGACTGGAGGGGCTGCAACTGAGGTGGGAGCATCTTGGAGAGGTGAAGGAGCGAGAGACAGAGCGCGCGCGAGCAGTCCCAGCTTCAGACTGTGGATTCTGTAGGAGCACAGCCAGGAGTGGGTGTGGGGGGGAGGCGGAGTGGTGGTGGAAGAGATCTGATTTCACTCCCCTGTGTTGAGCATACACAGGCGTGGAGGTGCACTGCTTCAGATGAGGGTGAGAGACCAAGGCATAGGGATGACTCTGCCTCCTTTACTTGTACAGACAAGAATGCTTCCTGGTTGCCCTTTGTATAACTCACAGCGGAGGGGATGGGAAATACTTTTATAGCTCTCGAAACACATGCTGTGTAAGAATGTCGGAGGTAAGGAAAGTTTTTTTACAGCTTGTGCATGGATTTGGAGGTGACGCTCTCCCGACACCTCTACAAGCGCTTGCTCTTCAGATTCTCTCTCTTTGCTCCCTTGCCCTCACCGTGCCTGAAATTGCTTGATCGTCCTGAGCTGGCAAGCAAATAAGATTCCAAGCAGATCCTTGCATTGCATGATTTATTGAGTTGTGACCATGTACTGGAGAATAATTTGTCAGGGCAGCAGCTTCGTCATGCCTGCTGGAAAATAATCCCTACTGGTTTCAACCGCACCGATGGCCAAGAAAGTGGGCTTTGGTCTGCAAACATGGCTTAAAAAAGGAGGCATCCTAAAATGATGCCTTGTCTTCCTTTTGCTTCCAGGTTGTAGAAAATCATTTTGATCAAGCCTAATCGGTCCCTTTCTCTGTTGAGGCAGCAACATCTGTAAATCATGACGAGCTGACAATGTTTAATCATACCAGATTCTGGATGATTATTAGTACATATGAAATGCATGATTTGTGTCTTCAACATGTTCTGAGTCAAGTGCTTTAAGCAGTTACATTACGGTGGTTGTGATATTGAGACCAGACAAATGTGATTTTGCAACAATAATCTCAGGATGGGACTACTGATATATGGGGAGGGAGGATTCTGCCCTTTATAATTTCCTCCCACAAAAATAGGATTCCAAATGTTATTGTGTGGTTGGCATAGTTTTAAAAAGTTTTATTTAGCATTCTTCTGATAACAGATCTAAGGTCTAAGTACCTCACCCGTTCACTCACTATATGTGTGCCCATTTATAATGTATATTCATGTGTATGTCTCTGTGCATGTTTTTGTGTGCATTATTTTGATAAGTTAGGGGCTGAAGGTAGCTGATGGATTGAAAAAAAATGTTTTTTAAAAAAGTAAACCTACGGGTAACTTTTTCTGTTTTTGAAATATTAAAAATACATTGCAGAGGGAAAAATGTGAGGTTAGTACAAACGTAAGTTCCATGTGGCATAATTGGGGATGTAAAAATATTCTAATGGTGGGGGAAGATATGAAAACAAAACATATTTAAAACCAGCCAACATTAGGTTCTAAAAACTTTTACAAAGAGAGAGAGAAGACGACAATATAAAGAAAAGAATTAATTATTTCAAAAGGTATGGGGGAAAATAGATTTTAAACAGTCCCGCTATTTCTTTTCTTTTTAATTTTAGTTATGCATTCTGGGGTGCTGTTTTGGTTGAGATTATTTCTGAAAATAGTTTTGAAACCTTTTCTTTTTAATCATGCAATAGCTTGGCTCAGTGAATTTTGGGAGGTGATCGTTTGTTTATCTTCTGGTGAGCTAACGCTGTGCCGTGTTGCAAAACCTTGAGGCGTGTTGCGCTGCCTTTATTTTATTTTTTTAACTTTCCGGGAGCCTGCGAGCAAAGTCAACTTCATTAGTTTCACTGATGGCACATCAGCGCTCGGTTGGTCTTGTCACTTCCTTCCAGCAAGTCCCCGAGCATGACTGGGGCTGCCCTGGTTTGGAGAAGCTTGTAAGGATTTGTCAGCCAGATGTGACAAGATCAAGGAGCAAGTCAAGGAGGAGATATGATATTAATCAGTGCATAGCTTGGAGCCAAACTTTCTCAAATGTAGTGTAGAAACATGTTCTTCTCATCGAGTGCACCTCTTTTGTGGCTACGGATATGCCACTGTGCACTTCCAACAGTTAAAGGGAATGCCAGCTAATCATCTTTAATTCTCAAAGACGAAAATTTCAGGTGGAGTGGGGAAAAGGAGGTTCCCTTGTTGTCTCCCCCAAACTCTTAAAAATACAGATTGCAGCCCCTAAGAAGGGGCACATAGGCTTTTCAGAAAGTCTTGGAGTCTTGGTTCCAGCCAGAGCATGGGGCCAGGAAAAGCCCACTATTTTATTCCACTGTTAGGATCATGACACAGGTTGCAGGAGACACTCTTCCATCCAGGAGATAATCTCCCATCTTCTTCAGCTGGATTTTAGGGATGGTGACAATTTCTGAGAACTCTTCTCCTCTTCTGCTGTTGAAAAGCGATGGTGGTCCACTGAATGCTATTATAAAAAGCACCTCTTGGCATGGGGTGGTCTCTGTGTGCTCTTCGGTGGCATGACATCTTTACCCTGAATCCAGCTTGTTGAGAGACAGGTTACCTTACTTTGCTAAATTCAGTTAGGTGTCTTGCTGATTCATGGCTTGATATAGAATCAATGTTATTATTTTAGGATTAATTGAGCATATGGGTAAAAAGAAAAGGTCTATCGTCTTTTGGATGTTTAAAATTACTATTTATTTTCACATCCTTCCCCCAAACTGCCCCGTGTAAAATTCCACCAGGAATTCTATGCTGCCAATGACCAAAAAAATCTGTTCATAGTGGAGAGACAGAGTGAAAAACAACTAATAACCATGATGATTGAGGAGCTCTTCGGTGTCCAGGAATACTCCACCCCAGGTTGCTAGATAGTGGAGATAAATAAGAGAGGATGGCCAATTCCATTTCCTACCTCCAGAGCCAATTAGTTCGGCTAAAGAAATTTTAGTCTGGCCTAGCATACTCTGTTTACAATGATTATGATGGGATTACTTGCAGATTACTGAGCAGCAAACAACCCAATCCAATCCTTATTTCAATTCCTCATTATTAAGGTTCTAAACCAGCTGTCCCCAACCTATAGCTTCCAGATGCTTTTTTCCTAGCCAGCATGGATGGCAAATCCCGACATCCCCAACCAGCAGAACCATTGGCCGAAATAGTTGCAGGTTGGGAGACAGTGTAGTCCAACACACCTGGAGGCTGCCAGGTAAGGAAAGCTTCTGCAGAGGCTCATCAAAACTCAGATTTTGTTGCAATCACAACTGATTTGATTACATAAACTGGCCAGTGTTGAACCATTTTTCCTTTGATAGCCTATCATTTGACAGATGCATCCCCTAAATGTTTTCTCTCCTGGGTAGACCCATTGATATTAATGGACTACAGCTGAGTTTGTGCCTTCTCAGCAGCCTTTCCAAATCAGGGAGCTCCTTCGAATGTTGTAGGTCTGGAGGTTGGGTGAATTGAAGTTTTTTAAGTTCTGAAGGCGCTGGGTTGGAAGCCTCTAGCATTAAAACATTTGCACCCTGTCACATTAGTAATCGTTTGGGCATCTTCTGTTAACGGTTTTTTCATGGCACTTCAGAGCTGGACCTTGAAAATCCTAAGCACATTTTAGGAATGTCCCCATGTTCAATCCTGAAAACGAGGATATTAAATAGGAATCTCATATATATTCCAAAACATCCAAGAGGGGTTTTTTTTTTGCTTGACTCTGAAAGTTCCTCAGAGCTCACCTTCCCACTGCTTCGGTGAGTTCTGAGAGACAGTCAATTCTAAGACAAAGGAGCACACACTGCAAATCTCACACAGGTAAAACAGCCTGCTATGAGGTACTTGAATAAGAGAGGAAATGCATTTGCTCCATTTTAAAAATAAAAGGATGAAATAGAGAATGCCTTTGTTTCAAACCTGGACAATCTTCAAGTATTGTCATTTACTTGAAATGCAGCCTGTTTCAACCTGATATAGAAGATTGTGACCTATCAGTCTCCTATCCAGGGCTGCTAATATTTGATGGGCAAATTTTCAAGATCCCAGCAGTTTTCCCTTTTTCTGGCTCCTTATCTTTAAACCATCCATGGATTGGATAGCTCTTGAAATAGAGGACTGTTCTTGGTAATTTAGCTAGCCTTCACACCTGGGCCCTCCAGATGTACCCACAATCCTCCAGACAGCTGCTTTAGAGCAACAGCGAGATATTTCCATCTTAAACCTTTTTGTGCAAACATGTTGCCTTTAGCTGTCAGAATTAGGGCAGGATCTGACTAAAGCTGAAAGGTAACTGCGGAGGATTCTAGTGGGCTGCTATTCTCCATTTCTTGAAGCAGTCATGGAGGTCAAAGGCCATGCAAGTGACATGTAAATTGGCATGGCCAGCCTATTGGAAATGAAGATGTCTTTCTTTAGCTCCCTCCCAAACCTGCATCTTGAGAAGAACCCTTTAGGCCCACCAGACAAATCTGTAGTAAATCTTTTGCTTCCAAGCATGGAATTTTTAGCCCTGAACTATGATGGTCACCATTTCACCGTCAGCATATTCCAACGGCTTGTGATTGCCAAGGCCTCCAAGTGATCCCAAATGAAGTTTGTGGATATAGATCAGAGAATAATTTTAGTTCTAGTTTTTTGTCTCCTAAATATCTGTTTTCCACTGTTCATATTATTAGCTCCAAATTAATTCATCTGGCCTCAAACTTTCCTCAGGACCAAAATCTTACTTGGAAATACATAATTATGTATGCCACAGAATATTTAGCAAGCATTTTAAAACTAAAACTATTCTTCTACCTTGAATAACCCTTCAAGTAGGAATGTAAAAATTCTTCCCTCATTCCCAGGGAAATGTTTCTACTGTTTTCAAGGTTTCTAGTCCTTGGTAAGAAACACAGCTGCCTGAAAATTAACAAACCATTAGTTTGTTATTAAAGGAAATTATTAAAAACGGTCTTGCTTATTCCCAGGATGCTATGATCCAGCTAGAATTAGGATGTTCTTTTCCCATTTTCTTCTTTTTTAATATTTTATATTTTGAGAAATTTATGGCTCAACACCTTTTTGTGTACACATTGTCATAAGATTAAACTATAGCAGCTACAGAAAAACTGTTTAGAATTGTGTTTTAGACCCTATTATATTTACTGTTTTTCTTTTTTTATACACGTGCACACACACACACATGTAGAAAGATGTATTACTGCTATTATTAGATATTTTGACTGTAAGTGGCCTAAGGGGTGTAATAAATTTGACTGATTGAATTTGTGAGTTTCTGCTAGGGATCGGAGGTACGGGAGCAATGGAAAAATTAGGGGAAAAATAGAAATATTCTTTTAAAAAATGGGAAAATATGGGAGTGTTGGAAATTAGTAGGGAGGAGAAACTGGGAAAAGTTCAGAAAAAAATATAAAAGAAAATTGAGGAAAAATTGGAGGAACCCCTCTTTTCTTCGAAAATTTATCCTGTTTTCCCCAACCTGAGTTTGGCTGCAATACTATTTCTACACAGTTTCCTGGGAATACGAATATAATATGGGAAGACTGATTCTTTCCCTTCTTGGAAGAATGGATAAACAAGCTGTGGGAGTTTGCTTTGATGTTCAGATAAGCTTCAAATCTTAAAAGCCAATCTGATATAGAATTCAGTTCTAATTAGAAACCATTTCTGGACTCTAACTGAATGCATGGATTTGTTCTATATAGTCTGTATTTCAACTTCATGGGAAATACTAGATTTTGAGTATTTTTTAAAAATAATTTTTAGTGAAGTTTTTTTAACAGAATTAAAAACAGTAGACATTTTGAATTAAAGAGGAATAAAGAAAAATGAGAAAGTGAAAAAAATATAGAAAAAAAGAGAAAAGAAAGATTCTAAAGAAGCAGCTTCTAATCTTCTTGACAGCGGTTATAGACATATTTATATTTTACCCTCTCTCTCTCTAAGGTTACATCATAATTTCCTTCTTTCCATAAGTTACCTTTTCTAATCTTCAAACCCATAAATCACAATTCATTTTTCTCTTTTTTCAGTAAAAAGTCCATAAGGGGTTTCCAGTCACTGATAAATGCTGTTTATAAATCCTCTCTATATTCTTTCTTTCAAATGTTTAATAAAAAAAAGAGTATATAATATGGAGCTCTACCGAATAGTAGTAGTAGTAGTAGTAATAATAATAATAGTAATAATAATAATAATAATAATAATAATAATACAACAATCTGCCTATCTTAGGTCCTTGGGAAGCACTCGATAGGTGGATAAACATGCCAAATCCAGTCTAAACAACTGGCTGACTATGCAACCAATAATAGTGGACATTCCAATTCCAGAGACAGCAGAAGAGGAGAGAAAGAACTAGAAAAAATCACAAAATACAAAGACCTGCAAATAGACATAGAACGACTCTGGCAAAAGAAAGCAAAGATTGTACTAACAGTTACAGGCACCATGTGTGCAATCCCAAAACATCTGGAGCACCATTTGAAGACCATCGGCCTTGACAAAATCACCATCAGTCAATTGCAAAAGGCAGCTTTACTTGGAACAGTTCATATGCTGCGATGATACCTTTAACACCATCACACAACAACATCTGCCTATCCCAGGTCCTTGGGAAGGACTCAATAGGTGGATAAAATTGCCAAATCCAGTCTAAACTTCTGGCTGACTGTGTGACCAACAATAATAATAATAAGGCTATCTTACCCTGACTTCAGTTCCCACAATGGCTAGAGGGTGCCTCCAGAAGAGAAGGACATGAGACAGTAGAAGGCCTTTTCTTGTCTTCCCCAACAACTGGCATTGAGATGTTTTCTGCCTTTGAACTTTGAGGCAGCATAACTATCATGATTAAACATCACTGATCACCTTGGACTCAACCAAGTCTTTCTTCTGAACTGAGAATATAAAATGAGAAGAGGTGGTTTCACCATCATGCTAAGTCATACTCTGGCATATGCTTGTTTTGGGTTTACTGCAGTGAGTGAACCTGCTCATTGTGGATTATCATTCTGTGTGAACTAGGCCAATATGGCTTATTCAACAAACTGTAATTTTTGTAAAAAAAATCCTGGCTTAGCATATGCTGGAACATCTGGAACCCTAATCCAAATCTGGATTCTAGCTCTATCTATCTATCTATCTATCTATCTATCTATCTATCTATCTATCTATCTATCAATCAATCAATCACATTATGGTAGCCAGCTAGCCAGACCACGGAAATGAAGGGGACATCACAGGGAAATTACCATAGCCAAAAGAATTATGTGAAATCAAAATAAGAGAATGGGAGAAAAAATGGAATTTAAGGAATTTAAACATACAGTAGCTAAGATTTTACAGTAATCCAAGAAAACATTCTAAATGATTCTCTTGTTTTATAACCTGGCTGATATTGTGCATGGCAGAGTGTTAGCACAAGCTATAAATCTTTCTGCCATTCCATCGTGTACATACAGAAATAAAAGATTTCACATTTAGATATTCTAATGAAGTAAACTGCGCATAGTGAAGAAAATTTCAATCTTAATCCAGAACCCGGATGGATCTTGATAAAAATCTACTTTCCACTGCATATCCTACTAATCTGCCAATTGTCTTGTTGGAATCTTTATTTCCTTCTGAATGTGGACTGCAAAGCTCTCCCTTCCACTTAAATCAGGTGGAGCAAACCTGTCGTGAAGATTGTTTTGATAGAAGTGTCGTTTGAAAGTTTCTCAGAGATTTGCTGAGAGCTAGGAAATGTAACATTTGTGAAAACATGCTAGTGGACTATTATTATTCAGTAGTTCAGTATGTGCTTCTGTACCACTACTGGGTTGCTGGGGGGCTAGTATTCCGGAATACTGGCAGGAAAAAGAGTGAAAGAATAGGAGTTAAGTAAGGTGCATGCAATAGTTATACCATCTTAGGCTTGCATTTTTTCTCTTCCTTATCTCCGTCACTGGGAGAACACTGATAAAAAACTATAAGAAAATAAAGAGCACTTAGAAGATGCATTATTAAAATAGTACTGACATGCCGGTGATAAACTGCTCATCAACTTCTATTCAGATGCTGAAAGGCCTGGGGGGTGAATCTTCATTTGAGGGCTCCCTTCCACCCCCTCCCCACTCCTTTGCCTATGTATATTTCCCATCTCCTTTCTTTCTTGCCCATTGAAATCAACAGCCCAGGAAATGGGAATATACTATATGGAGAAATCCAAAATAAGACTTGGGATTCTATTGATCTGACTGGTTTCTCTTGAATGGTATTGATCTATCAAACCATTTCAGCTTCTGAACCATATTTTGGATGGTCCTCTAGAGTTTGAGGCCCAAAAACGGTGGGAGATAAATCTAACAAATGAACAAACGAGGAGGAGGTTGGATTAATGGCTTCCTTGTGAGCTAGAATGATGACTAGGCAGTTGGAAGATTTTCCTGATTTCTTATAACTAATGGCAGGGGAAAACCATGTTTCCTACTGGTCAGAGGATTGAACTGTTCTACTGGCCAGTGAGAGAAGTGGGCAAAGCTACTTATTACTCCAGGTGCTTCATTTGTGTGTGTAGCTCAGGGTCTGTGGGTTGCTTGTCCCTCCTCCAGATGTGCTTTTAAAACAGTGCAAGATGATCATGTAGGCCTGGTAGAAAACAAACTCCAAAATCAGCAGAAATGTAAAGTTTTTCTTAAGAACAACCACACCTCAAATAACAGACAAGATTTTAGAGTTACAGTATTCTTCTGGTTGCTGTTTTTTTTAAGAATGAAGAGAAAGATAGAAAGTCTGGCTTGAGTCTGATACAGTGGGAAAAACTGAGTTGCAGCAATAGTTGTCCTCCCTCTTTCTAACAAGATAAATGTGAGCAGCTGTTTAGATCTGCTTGTTTTCTTAACATCCAGCCTGAAGATGTCTGAAGTGTTTGGTTGAACTTCAAGTTTGCTCACAACTCTCTTCTGCAGAGTTTTGTTAAACCCCAATGCTTTCTCACTCCTTCAGGGCAATTTTAATTTGGTCTAGGTAATGGTGTTGCACAGTTGGGAGCTGTGTGGTCTATAGAATAAAGGGGCATATGCAGTTTTCACAACAACCTTTTTTAAAATGAAACCATTATTGTATTTTTTTCAAATATTTATAACACTTTCTGGATCAAGTACAAGCAGCAAACAAAATACAGGCATGAGATAAGGCAATAAGGCAGAAGTAAGATCAACCTTTAAAATTAAGAAATACAAAGGAATACATTAAACAACCCAGCAGATAAAACAACCTCCATCAATAAACTGTAGCATAACTAATAAAACTCACAAAAAACACAAAAATAAATGGGTTTGCATATCATGTTATGTCATAACATGACTTGCTAAATTTCAGCTGTGGGAGTCTAGCTATTGTGATTTATAAGCTATGTTTTATGGCTTGATACATTGTGCAAGCCCAGGTCCTTGTGGCTAATGGTTTGCCCAAGTAGGAATGTAGGACTTCTTCCAAGCAGAGTGAATTGGAGAGATTCTTTTAGATTGGTCTTTGACAACTTGATACCCTCCTCCTAGATGTGCTGCTGGGGCTGTCGCTCCCAGAATTTACTTGTGCTGAGCTACCTTGATGAAGATTGATTGTGCTCCAAGGCCATCAGCTGTCCCATCTCTGCTTGTGGGAAGAAGAGAGTGTTCAACAGCTGCAGCTGGCCTTGCACCTGATTAGTACTTGGATGGAGGATCTCTAGAAAATCCTGGGATTGTAGAATGGGCTGGGAAGTAAATCCCTGGAGAAGGCATTGGCAAACCACTTCCATGACACTTCTAAGACTATTGTGTGGATGCCCTTACCAGGAGCTGAACTCAACTTGCCAGAATCTTTCATCATGGTAGGGAGGAACAGCAGACTGGGTGGTGATGGGACAGAGATGATGAGATGAAGTATCCCAAAAGATTGCATGGTTCTCTGACTTGATCAGAACACTAAACAAAAGCACTCTACCTTTCTCACTTTTTATTGCAAGTCCCTTTTGTCTACTACGGGTGCATTTCATGTTCTTCTTCTTTAGCATGTGGTGTTATCAAAACAGTATATAGTTAAATAACTATATCAAAACAATTAGGATAAAATATACTGAATCTCAGAAACAGCCAGTTGGAATCAAGAAAAAGTAGCAAGAATAACAAATATAATTACTATATTGCTATATTTGGGCCACTTAGTGCCTCTCCAAACATGACATAAAGTCAGGAGTTAATAAGCTACAAAAATGAAATAAATATACAAATCAATACCTTCAGTAGCAAAAGTACAAAATAATAAAGCAACAGCCAAACACTATAAAAATGAAACAGGGGATCATTAAACAAGAGTCTTCAGTGCAGACATTAAAATCTCTAGGCACAGTGTTAACCATATTGAAAAGGGCACCAGCTGAAGACCATATAAATCTGGTCCAAAACCAGCCAAAGACTCTCACATCTGATTTAGTCTTCTGGAGGGGTAGAGATTTATTATTATAAGAGGAAAAATACAGTGTAGCCCAACCCCAGATCCATCCTTGAAAGGCAAAAACTCAGCTGACCTTAGATTTCTCTTCCTTTGCTTATGGAATCATATTAAAGAGAGATGTACGCCAACAGCTTGTGGAAGGACATTCAAGATCTCTGGAGTTTAAACCAGGAAGATCCTGCTTGTTATAGAGGCAGCCTTGCTTGCCGGAGATTTAACATTAAATTGAAGGGGCATTTATAGAGGGGGAAAAATAATTTATTGAGATACTTGGTGCTTTGTCCATTTCTGCCATCTCTTGAAAGGTTGACTGACGAGAGGTCAGAGATGATCAGTACGCTTCTCCAAAAATAGTTTTCCTTTCTCTCATCCAGCTTTTCCCCTTAATTCCCCTTCAAATCTGAGATGTGCGATCTAGGATCCTGGGTGTGTGATCTCTGAACACATTGGATAATTCCTCATTGCAATTTTTAATGTGACAGAAGGGGAAAATTCTGAAATCCACAACTAAACAAAAATAATGTGAGTTATAATCTTCATCAAATTATAATATAAAGGAAATCAGTCATGAATGAAATCCCATTTTTGCCCTGGCTGCATCCACCTACTATTTTGAGGAAATGCACCCTTAGAACATCACTTAGAGGTCCTTGAATCTCTTGGCTTGGGAACAAATGTGTAAGTTTTTGGCACAGTAGGATACATGAAGTCCCTGTTTTGATTTAACATTCTGATGCAAAGCAAGCCACTTAATGGCTTGTTCAATAAATCATAAGTAAAAGAATCCTGGCTTAGCATTCTGTTCAAATTTGCCCAATGAATCCTAAACCAATTGTGCTAATCCTATCCTGCCATTTTTGATGTAATATATCTTACAACATTTGTATTCGATTACTCTCCTGCTGAGATATTTCATGTCTTAGGGCCCTGCCGAAATGCAATTGCTGATGGTGAAATTTGCTTGCCTTTTTCTGATGGTGTCTTGTTCCTTGAAGGCAGGGTAGCCCACCTTTACAAAAGGAGACATATATATCATCAAAAAAGAGCCACCTGAGATAAAATCTCAGGTTGTTATGAGCATTGTGGAGGTCATAGTGAGAATCTCATTTGTAAAAGTCAATAGGGAAAAATACATGTATTTATTAAATGGGCACTAATACTAGAGAACATTCAACAAATTTTCTTTCTTATTTTATCTTTAGTTATTTCATACCAAATCAGGGGCATCTGTAGATGGGAGGGTCAAAAAGGTCAAGATGGTGGTCACGACCACATAATGAAGCCCCACCCATTTTTAGTGTGTTGTGGTATGTGTAAAAAGGGGCCTGCAGGGTTCCGATCACGTGGTCATGGCCGTTACTGATGAGGATAATAATAATAATAATAGCAACAACAACTTCATTGGGTGGAGCCTATCATATAGAAAAGAAGGAATGTTTCAAACTTTTAATTTCCTTCTTTACAGGTAAATGTGTATAGGCTGTGGTTTTAAAGAGATAATAGAACATTTGCCATCCAGAGCACAGTAGTGGAAACTGACACTAGACATAAAGGAAATCTGTGGGTTGCTGCAACTGGCCATTTTCCATACCGCTTTTCCTTCCATTTTGCTGTGCACTGAAAGCTATTGTAGCTACTCCAATACCCTCATTATTTGACTAGTAAAAGAACAAAAGAACGACTCCACTGAATCAGGCTGAGATCTGTTCAGTCCAATATCTTGCTTGCTTCAACGGCCAAGCAGAGGTCTTCAGGAACCCAACAGTCAGAATATGAAGTTTTGTTTAACAACAATTTGTTGAATGAGCCTCAGTTGGCAGGCTCACACATTATACTAGGATATAAATCATGGTTTACAAAATATAATGACTGAATTCACACCACATCTGAAAACAAAACCACTTTGGTGCAAGAGGTGAATTTAGTCTGTTTCACGCACGAGTACGTGTGTGCACATGAATGAGTAGAGGGCCACCACCACACACAATGCTTAACTAAGTCAGGTTAACCTACAGCAGATGCTTTTGCACAATGTGCTAAGTTTGTTTAGTGTTAAACTTGGTTAGGTTCTTTTGTGGTTGTCTAAAAACGTAGCCCATTTTGTTAGTTTATGGTTCAATATATTGCATGAATCCAGAAAACGGATTGATTCAGTAATGAGGTTGAACGTATTGTATAAATGATTGTCTGAGTTATTCCTAATGGCCACTCCTTTGTAGGAATTTCTTGTTTATAATGACCAATGTGTCATAGTCAGATTAGGAATGGGGAGACCAAGAGTCGAATTCTTTCTCAGTTGCAAAGCTCATTAGGTTGGTTAGTTAGTTAGTTGGTTAGTTAAACTTCGGCACTTCCTGATTAGAGACTGACTCTGGGTGGCTCACAATATAAAAACAACACAAGTACAACCAGATAAGTACAAAAACAGTATGGGAAATAAACAGAATGGCAACGCAGACAACTGATATCAAAACACATGCAAGAAATAGCAAACATGCTGTCTTTAATAGGTTCCATCTACCCAGCGCCTGGGGGAACAAGCAGGTCTTTAAGGCTTTCTGGAACACCATCAGGATGGGAGCCATCCAGATCTCGGGGGGGGGGGGCTCATTCCAGAGGGCAAGCATTAATTGTCACCAGTTATAACTTTTCAGGTTAACTTTCCTTGCAAGACTGTTGTGAGGATGAATGTAGGAAGCCTATCAGCTTCATTGAATGTCTTGGAAGTAAAATAGGATCCAGCAAGATTAATATAATATAATAATCATTATGAGAAGGGGTGGGCCAACTCGAGAAATGTTGCTGCCTAAAGCAAAGTTACTAAGGGTGTTTCCACTTCCTCACCATGTCAAAGTGTATAATACCCAAAGCTGGATTTTTTTGGCACCTGATGCAGAAAAACACGCCAGATCTCTGTGACAGTTTAAAAAATGCAGTTATGATATAGGAAGTCGCTAATTATTTATTTTCATTAAATAGAGTAGTAACTAACCATGTATCATTGTTTCACAACATTAAAAATCTGCTAGTAAGTTAGCCATTGCATGCTGCTGTACAGGCTGGGATAGAGATGGCAGGGGGGTATTTAGGTTGAAATCCAACACATCTGGAAGGCAGATTGCAGATTGGGGAAAATTGGGGGGGATCTGGAAAGACTGAAGCTTCCAAGCCAGAATCATTATCAAAACACGCCGAGATGCCCTCCACATTAAGAATAACAAGTGGGCTGCAAGAAGCCCACATTCCTGTAACAATTGGATAAAACAGCTAAGATTTAAATTCTGGCCGTTATATAAAGTTGGTTGGATTCCTGGATCTTGCAGTAGCTGATTTTCATTATTCACTTCATGTATCTGCAATAAAAACAACGTCTCCGTCGGAATCTTGTCCTCAACTTTTCTGTTGACCCCCAAATACTGGTTGAGTTTCTAGAGCAGTGTTTCTCAACCGTGGCCACTTTAAGATGTCTGGACTTCAATTCCCAGAATTCCCTAGCCAGCATGCTGGCTGGGAAATTCTGGGAATTGAAGTCCAAACATCTTAAAGTGGCCACGGTTGAGAAACACTGCTCTAGAGAGAGATTTACTGCTGTGCTCTGGTGAAGCTCTGATGGGATCTTTACTAAACTCTTGATATTTGCATCTGTTTTCTTGATCTTGCAGGCCATCCGATGCACTCTGGTAAACTGTAGCTGCCAGTGTTTTAAAACTGGAAAAATAAACCAACGACAGTGTGACCAGTGTCGGCATGGATGGGTAGCCCATGGTAATATATTATGATGCACTAAAATGCTTTGTAATGTGGTTGATGTGTATGTCTGTGTGCGATTCCATTTGGAGTTTTAAAGTCAACTCAATTAAATCTCCAGCTCGGTTGTCTGAAGCAAATTGACTAGTCTGTTTGAATCATTGAACAGTACCTGATCCCTTTGAATTAGTTTTGCCTCTGTGCATGTACAGATCTTTTTTTCCAAATTGATTTGAAAGTCAGAATTGAATCAGTTCAACTTGAAGACTGGATTCAGAGGACCAAATGAAATCAGATCTACTTTCCAAACTGAATCAGACCAGCAATTTGAATCAGATTTTGCTGATTTGCACACCTCTATTGTATAGCTGTCTCCTACTGTAGTCATACAATTAGATAAATATATAAATTCAATCCTACCTGTAAAATTCAATCTTTTTACATGGCAAAGTTGATACATTAAAAAAAAGAAAGAAACTAGAATGTTGCTTATAATTTGATTTGGTGTTGTTTCATTTGAGGGAAAATGCTGTATTTTATTTTCTTGTTCAAGTCTGCTTTGTAATCTGCTTTACAGTTAAGCACGTGCTGAATTAAATATTAGAAGTAAAACAATGGGTCTGGGTTGGAAAAGAGAAAGGCAGATGAAGAGAAGATGGGTCTAAGACAGTGTTTCTCAACCTTAGCAACTTTAAGATATGTGGACGTCAACTCTCAGAATTCCCCAGCCAGCCAAGCATTCAAAATGATCACTTCTGATTTTTTTTTTTTTAAATAAGCCATCAGAATCTTGTTACACGAAGCCTACCTGTAAGAAAAACTTAGAAAGGTTAGCCTTTCTTAGCTATTTTGTGTCAGATTCTCCCTGAACAATTTGTAGCAGAGATTAAAAACAGAAGTGACTGTGCTTTGTTCTTTAATAACGTGCCTTATTTCAGTAAGTCTGTGACCTGATTCATGCATTGCATCAAGCTGCGATTTGCTTGGGCATGGTCTTCTGAGAAAGCCACAGTTGAGTGAGTTCCCACAACATTCTAAGTCATTAACCGGTTTACGGATCCTAGTGGCTGACCTTACACAATGCACTGTGCATAAAGCAAACTAAAGACATTGTAGCTTTGCGTGCTGTGTGAACCCAACCTAGTGGTCTGTTTTACCCAGTTCTCTCTCCTCTGACTGATAACAACTCTACTAGAACTCAGCAGAGAAAGGACTTTCTCATTCCCTGTTATGATCAGAGTCTTTTAACTGAAAATAATGAGAACGGAACCCGGGATCTCCTCAGTGTTGAACTACCGAACGATGGAGAGTTCTGTGTGCATTACTGCGCTCATGGCAAATTGTGAACTTGCCCCGAATCAGATATTGGATGACTCCATCTGTATCATTCGCAATCCAAGATTAAAGCACAAATCAAAATTAAGATTTGCAATGGTAGATTCCAGAGATATTTCATACTGGTCAAGGAGACAGAAGCACTTGCTTTAAAGGGCTTAAATCCTACAGGTTGCATATTTCTGTGTATAGATTTTAGCACCTGATTTATAGCAAGGGTGAGCAATCTATGGGCCCAACCTATGATACTATACTACAACTCCCAGCCTCCTTTGTCTTGTTTCTTGGGGTTGCTGGGAGTTGTAATTCAGCAATAGCAGGAAGGACACATCCCTTGCCTATTGATCAGATGCTTGTGATTTGACAGACCTGTAGGGAACGTTGTTGGAATGGCTGTTAAGACATTGGTTACTGAATGATCAGATGGACAATATTCCCTAGTTGCTGAATCATTACTGTAGTGTGGTTATTTTGTACCCAATTATCCATAGGTTGTTGCATTTTCTTTTCATCTTTTCAGCTTTAAGTAAACTAAGGATCCCAAACCTATACCCAACAAGCCAAGTGGAAATAGTCCAATCTAATGTGGTCTTTGATATAAGCAGTCTCATGCTATATGGAACTCAGGCAGTTCCTGTCCGCCTCAAAATTCTCCTAGACCGTCTTTTCAGCGTCCTGAAGCAAGAAGAGGTAATACACATCCTCCACGCTCTAGATTGGACACTTCAGGACTACATACGGGGATATGTTTTACAGGTAAGAGTCAAATTCATGGTTCTCATGAAGAGACAAAGGGCTGGTACAAAGGCAGCCAACCTGGAGCCATTGGAAACCAAAGTATCAGAACAAGTAGAAGATTGAACATTTCTCCATAGAGTTCTTTAATAACAGGGATGGAATCACATGTACTTCCGTTGAAACACAAATTTTATTACACATCGAGTTAGCCAAAGCAACCTAAAAGGAGTGGGGATGCAACTCCTTTATATCGAGTTACGCAAATTAGAATATACAGATGATTGGCTAATATGATTGATGCAAGTGGTTAATAGAGCCAGAGAGAGTGTGGATTCTATGAGCTAATGGGGGGAAAATACAAAAACAATGGTGTACTGGATTTGAGAAGAAAAAGACGACGTTCTAGAAACCTCATTACTGTGTAAGGAGTTATTTTCATGGGTTTATTTTATACCAGCCTTGCTTTCTGTAGGCCTTACTCACTTCTTGGTATCTTTTCACAACCTTACCAACATTCTTTGGCTTTCAAATTGTTTTATGGCTGATGTGACATAATTTCTTCAAGTCCCTGGGAAGGTCATGTAGGAAGGGGAGTACCGCTTGCCCTAACTAGCACCATTTTTCTGCTACATACACTTATGGGAACTGAAAACTTTGCACGGGTCAAATGTAGGAACTCAAACCAAATGGACAGCCCCTCCCAAATGAAACATCCCAGTAAACTGCACATCCTCAGCAGTTGTGGAGTGTTGGGTGTCAAATGGGGAAAAAAAAGGGAAATGGGGTAAATGGAAGTTGAAAAGAGCTCTCTTGGAGGAGGGCATTGTTATCTGGCAAGCTGGAACACAGAAGTGGAACCTTCTTGTAAAAAGATAACGGTACGTGGCAAGATTCTATTCCACATTCCCATCATAACTTTGAAAAAATAGATAACTCGAATGATGTCACCCAAAAATGCGATTTGGTAGAACTGGTACATATCGCTAGTTCCTTGCTAATAACACAGAACACACAGTTCCAGCTGCTGTTTGGGCATGTCAGTCAATCACCTACTGTCAGTCATTTTGGACTGATTTCAGTCTGCAATAAGCTATAGTTTGTTTAGCCATGGCTTGTTGAATAAAGTGCACTTGGCGGATAAGGGAATATACTTGGAGAACTTTTTCTTTCCATACTTAGAATCCTTATATGTTTAAAATATAGTTCTGGATTGATTTGATTTTTCTTTTTTTCTTTGGTTTTGTATGCCTCACTTTTGATAGGTTCCAGAATAAGTTTTTAAAATCTGAAGCATTTCAGCTGTGGACAGACATTCTGGTACTGCTTCTGTTAAGAAAGAAAAAGGCTCATTTGGCTCAACAGCCACCAGCTGATGACCCAATTTTAGATATAAATGTGCAAATATTAATGTGGCAACCTCTTATTCTTGAACCAACCAAATGTATGGTTCCTTCCTGCTAAAGTCTGAAAATAAGTAAATATTTGGAGGGGAACAGTTTAATTACTACAATTTTAATGAGAACCTGCCACCCCAAAATTGGCTAAATAATGGCAGTCGTGATTTTCTGGTGATTTCCCCTTCTTTTACAGAAGCTCTGTTGCAAAAGTTCTAGCACTTTGTTCCCTGGTCTGTTGGAGTGTCTGTGAATATTCTGATGACATCAGAGCAGCATTAGCCAATGGTGGCAGAGGCTTCATTATCAAATGTCATTCACTGTATAATTATTGGCCTGAGTGACATCCTTTCAGATTTGACCTGCATCAAGGGTAGAAGTCAACTCTATACAGTACACATGCCCACCTCTCGGCTGCTCATTCAACTTCCTTCTTTTAATGTAAAGTATGATTTACATTATGCCACAAATAAATATTTAATGCCACTTGATAATCTTGCTTTTTAGTGTTAAGATGAAAAAAAAATGGGCTCAATTACCTTGAACCTCTTTTGCATGAAAAATTGATGATGATACATTCTTCAGCATCTTAGAAACCTCTTGCGTGCCCAGTGAAATTTCTCAGTAGGCCATCAAATACATGTTCTGCAATAAAATATTTATTGTAGTTATTGGGAAAAGTTTGGTAGGGTTGGAGTTTGAAAGAACTCCAACACTCTAGTGTAATTACAGCTGTGCTCTGTGAACTAGGGAAGGATCGATTCAAGTTCATTTGTTCTCTGATTGTAGTGCAGAATATGATTAAACTTGCAGAGAAAGAATACTCAACTTAGAAGTGGAACCAAATCTCCTTTTGATTGCTCCATTCCTTTGCCTTGTACTCAGGTGTTGCTCCATTGGCACATATCCTAATATTATTGGGATAATTACAAAATGTTTTCCAAACACCTGTTAGGATGACTTTAGAAATAACTTATGCCAAGGTGATTGAAAACCAAGAATAATATGTTGCAAAGTTGCTAGCAACCTGTCCACAAGTATATCATTTACGTGGATTTCACTAGACAGAATCCCTGATCTCTCAGAAAGCTGCCTGTTATACAGGTCAGCAATTAGCAGGGGCTAAACTGGCTCCTAAGAAAGGGTTCCTTTTCGATGTAGTCTAGCAGGTAATCCTTCGTTCCATTCCTGCTGGATTCCTTGAAACAGCTTGGTGGAACAAATGTATATAAGAATGAAGGCTTCCAAAGCAGCTTGCAATTTGATTTTTAAAAGTCATTACCAAAAAGGAAAAGGAAGCAGAAAAGGAAGAGCAAAATATAATTTACAATAAACTTGCATCTTTTATAAGTTAAGAGTGGGACCACAATTTAAAGTTGCCATCTTGCCATCTTAATCCCAGGCATAGGATTTTAAACTTCCCATTGAAAGAAGAGAGAAGCTGTCCCAATTCTTCTTTCTCATTATCTCCCCAGTTGTCATCACTCCCTTTTCTTATCTACTCTGGCAACCAGGTGTGTTGTACGGCAAGTAGGCCAGATAAGTGAAGAACAGCAGACTACTTGGGTACAAGAGCCATGTCTAGTTTCTCTCCTGTTTTACAGTGATTGAGAGTGCTCTACCTGTTAGACATTAAACGGAGCATTTCTCCATTCAGTCACCATTCAGTCATCAAGCCCAACTCAATTAACTAGTCTACTTTCTTTTGAGGTTAGTATGTTGCCCTTTCAAGTGTATTGTTACTGTTGTTATCTGTCTTTTGAAGGATGCTTCAGGAAAGGTCCTGGATCACTGGAGTATCATGACCAGCGAAGAAGAGCTGGCTACCTTGCAGCAATTTCTGCGTTTTGGGGAAACAAAGTCCATTGTGGAGCTGATGGCAATTCAGGAGAAAGAAGGGCAATCCATTACTGTCCCCACAACCACAGCCAATATGGATATTAGAGCATTTATCGAAAGCTGCAATCAGAGAAACTCTAATCTTCCTGCGTCTTTAGACAAAATACACCCCATCCACATCCATCACTTTGAAAATGTTGTCAATAACATGGCATTTATGCTGCCATTTCAGTTTTATAGCCCTGTTCCTCCACCTTTGATTGGTTCACTCCCAGAGAGGCTCTTGATGGAGTCCTCTCAAGACCACAGTGCTGACTTGAAGCAAGATGACTTTGTGCAGTTTGCTGAAAACAGTTTCTTAGCTTCCAACCCATCATTTCAACCTGAAAAGGAGAAGGGGACAATCAGCCCAGACCTCACTCTGAAACCAGAAGAGGATGTTTCACCAAGTGGTTTGAAAACTCAGACAATGTCCTCCAAGCTGGAAACAAGCCAGGTATCTCAAGAAAGTAAAATGAAGTCAGTTGACAAAAATGGGGCTGGAACAAGGAAAGGACGTGTTTTCTGTACAGCCTGTGAAAAGACATTTTATGATAAGGGCACTCTGAAGATCCATTACAATGCTGTGCATCTGAAAATCAAACATAAATGCACCATTGAAGGTTGCAACATGGTGTTCAGCTCTTTACGGAGCCGAAACCGTCACAGTGCCAATCCCAACCCAAGACTTCACATGCCCATGAACCGAAACAACCGAGATAAAGATCTCAGAAACGGGTTGCCCATCCGAGGCCTGGAGGAGAACAAAAGGACTGATTTGACCCTTTTACCTCCTGATCACAGATCAATTCCTATCTATGGGAGTTCTTGTACTGATTCAAAAGTACAATCAAGTTTTCACCATAGCGGACAAAATGGTGTTCTCTTTCCCAATTTGAAGACGGTGCAACCAGTCCTTCCATTCTACCGCAGCCCGGTCACCCCAGCTGAACTTGCAAATACACCAGGTACGCTTCCTTCTCTACCTCTGGTTTCCTCATCAGTACCTGAGCCACAGGTATCCAGTGAGTTGCCCTTTGATCCATTGCCTAAGAAAAAATCCCGTAAGTCTAGCATGCCCATCAAGATAGAGAAAGAAGCCGTTGACCCAACTAGCCCAACTAATGAAGTTGCCAGTTCAGAAGATGATGTGACTTCAAAGGCGGTAAGTGAAGGGCCTGCGGAGATGGGGGTGTCTAGGATAGAAAAAAATACGAATCATCTAATGGAAAAGCAATCTCACTCAGAGGCATTGTGGACATCCATTTCCAAGGTTGGAGGGCCCAAAACTTTTCAGTCTGTTGAGACAAATAGCAAGTGTGCTGAAATGGACAAACTGCATTGCCCTGAGAAAACAAAAAAGCCAGAGCAAAACCAATCAGTAAGAATAGCCTCTTGTGAAAATGCATACGAAGCGCCTAACCAACACCATGATGTGATCAAAGCAGCAACTGAGCCATACAGCTACCTTAGAGAGCAGTTGAATTACAGGATCCCAATGACCGACTGGCCTGAACTGCATTACCACTTGTTGAGTGGAAGCAGTTTCAGCACACTGTCCAACCGGAGCATGGCCATTCCTGGGTTTGAAGCATGTAAAGATACGGATCATGGCAATCCCCAGGCCCTAGAGCTTCCACAGGAAGACACACGCTTTCACTGTGACATCTGCCTGAAGACCTTTAAAAACCCTTACAGTGTAAAAATGCATTTTAAAAATGTGCATCTAAAAGAAATGCATACTTGCATTGTGGAGGGTTGCAATGCTGCGTTTCCCTCACGTAGAAGCCGAGACAGGTAAGGATGCGTTGGGCAAAATCACTGTGTGCCCCTGTGTGTTTAAAGTAAACCAATTTGCACAATAGAGCCTGCTTTATACTTTGGAGAATGCCACAATCTATCATGCCTGCTTCACTGGCACGTTACACCCTTTTGTCAGAATAGTACTAAAATGAAAATCCATTGAACCAAACTCTGCTTTTCAGAAGACAAGAAGGCATTAAGCAAAAAGGTGATAATCGTATTGCTGGTAGACTATGAGAGTGGAAAAGAATTCCATTTTTTTAGAGAGTTTAGAGGGTTTAAGTATATCTTCACATTCCTCCTTGTAGATATTTTTTTAAAAATCTGTTGGGAACTAATTTTGTAGGGGGTACTTTTTTCTTGCCAGATTTTCTATCAGTGTTATAAAGTAAGGGTGAATACTAATATGTCTCCAGGAATCATTGTGGCCCTTGAAGATCCCTCTGCATTTTTATTCATTTTATTTCTATAATCATTTTTATCATGCCATTCTAGTATTCAATAAGCATAATCTGGTTTCTCTTTATCTTGGGAGGTAAAGGGCGAGTGTTGATTTTTTTGGAATTGTCCTGGCCTTGCCATTTCTGGAATGTGACCACTGACCCAAATGAGGTTCCCCAGCTTGTTTTTAAATTCAGGTAACTCAAACGAGGAATAAGGAAGATGGTGCTCTGTAGCATCCTGGCAGTTTGAAGGCAGATGAAGATGCTGGCTATTGAGTGGAGTTCTTAGGTCTTATCAACACTGGTGTCTCAGACCTGATGACACAGTTATTTGTTGTGGTTCTGCAGATGCCAAGTTAGAGTTCCACTTGGTCCTAGCAAGACTCACATCCTCACCACCTACTTCATGCCAGGCTTTCTGAATGCTGTGATGCACTAAAATGAACTTCTCATCAGTCCCATCTAGAGAAGTTCATAACAATCAGCATTAATTGGGACTGCTGCATTTATAAATAAATAAATGTGTAATAGGGCAAAGTCACCATTTACTTGAACCCATGTAAAGAAAGTTATGCCATTAAGGATGTGTCCTAGCAAAGTACAAGTAGACGCATAGGAAAAGCATAGAGAGCGACAGGTACGTCTGGGCTCCACAGAGATTTCTAAAGCATTTGTTAAGATTTGCTGAGAAACTAGAATAGCATGCTAGCATGCGTTTCCTAATTCCAGTCTCTCAGATTTTCTTATAATTATTGGCTTTCATCTGCAAGAAAACAAGCACTTGTTTTCATTCACAACTTTCCAAAATACACACATTTGATACTTACCTTGTAAACTTTTCCTAAGAAACATAGCTTTGTATGTACCCTTAAATAATAGATGCCCTTTTAATAAAAGTATGCAAGTTTGTGCTTTGTTGATGACCTAAGAGCGCTGTAAGGACTGCTTGGGGTTAGGCCACCCAGTCTTGCAGACAGATTACACCTAAGATGGGTATTCAGTGTGTAATTTTTGAGTCATTGAAAACAGGCTCTAGTGGATTCCATATTTTACTGCAGCTTGGTCTATGATGGAATCTTTGCTGGAGGATCATATTATCTCACTCCAAAATAAATTCATAGTATATTTCTTGTATATCCCTTATTTCCAGTCTTCTCCTGCTTAGCTAGCAGCAGTCACTGCAAAGGTACTAGCAGCATTAAGCAGCAGATGCAAATCTAAACACAAGTTGAAAGCCATTCCTTCATGGCTTCTTGTCTGGCTTTCTGAACCAATGGGCTATCTGGCTGCTGAATAGCCATTGTGAAAACAGGCCCCAGTTATTCTACATGAAAGAACATGTGTATCAATTTTTTAAGCCAATATATGGCATGATTTTTAATGCTAATTTTATATTCCTATCCCAGCTTCTATTGTTTCTCGTTAGTTTTCTGATTCCTGTAACATTCCCCCTGTGGATGTGCTTCTATCTGGCATGGCATTAATGTGAAGAGCTCAAGACACCCAGTTCGTTTCCATTCAACTTCTTCCTGATCAACTTAACTCTTATTATTTTTAAACAGGAAGTTTCCCAGGTCATCTTTTTACTCTAGATATTTCTTTTACTCTAGACACAGCTCCAATTTAAACCTTCACCATAAGCTTTTAACAAAAGATCCTTTGGACATCAACAAGAACCATTTCAACGCAATTGATCTCTTGAAGGATATGGCCAAAGAAGCTTGCCCAGAAGTCTGTTTGAAAGGGCATATTGAGCAACAAACGTCTGTCATTTTCAAAGGCACAAACAGAACTGGCAGCTTAGTTTTCCCCATGAGCAAGATTGCAGAACCCTGTCCTGAGGACTGTAGGTATGACCCAAATGAGGGAGCAATTCTGGATTTAAGCACCACATCTAGCATTAAGTCAGAGAGTGGGACTCACTCCTCCTGGGATTCTGATGGAGGCAATGAAGAAAGTCCAGGAGTTTTGGAGGACAGCAATGAAAGCTGTGAAAGTACTTGTTTGACGCCCAATGAAGAACTTTACCAAGACTGTTTTCCAGTGGACCACCCTAACCGGAATTTCTCAACCATACCTTCCAGCTTGCCAATAACCTGTCACATCTGCCAAAAAAGTTATAGTAACAAAGGAACGTTCAGAGCCCATTACAAAACTGTGCACCTACGTCAGTTGCACAAATGCAAAATCCCAGGCTGTAACACAATGTTTTCTTCCGTTCGCAGCAGAAACCGGCACAGCCAAAATCCCAACTTACACAAGAGCTTGAGCAGGTCAACCCACAGCCCCCTGTAATATCTCAGTATTTCAGAGCAATTGCCACTGCGTTATATTTATCATTTCAGCTTCTTTTTAAAAAGCATTAGAAAGAGATACCATTCATTTGCTTTTCCGCACACTCTGTTGAAAACACAGGCCACAATTCTATTCCTGTTTAGATGCACCCATTGGGTGGGTTAGGTTTTTCATACTGTAAACGTTGGTCAGCAGATCAAAGAGATTCAAATCTAGCACAGAAAATGGTATCCCAAAGTCAGATTTTCCCCCTTTCGCGCTCTTTCTTCTGTTATGAAACAGCCCAGATTGTGACACCAATGTTTTGCATTTGACACACGCATGCCATTTTCCGCACGAGCCCTGTCTTTTTTTTAATGTGTAGCTCCTCCCTCCAGCTGACTTGACAGTATTAAAATAATGTGGTGGTTTCCCCGTAACTTCTTATTGCATGCCAGGGAACTGAAAGACAGACTGAAGAAAAATGTAGCATTTTTCGGGAGTTCTTGGTGCAGTAGAAATTCTACTTGAAGATACATTGTTGGGTTCTGTTCCACTACCTGGCGTGTATGCTGTTCTCACCACATTTGAAAACAGCAGAGTCCCACAGGCTTTCTTGTCTATGTGAAGAATTAGAGTTGGCTTCAAGATGGACCTATGAACTGCCAGATGCTACAGCCACTCAGCAGTTATTGGGTGTCTCTTGAAACCTACTTCCAAGCAACCCCATATTTTTATATGCAAGGAAACAAGCCCTGGAAACAATACAAATTTCATTTTATTTTTATTTTGGAAAGACTCTCCATTAACTTTTGAGAGCTTCTGAAAGATATCAGCATGAATTCTATACAGGACGAGTGAGTCCTGAGAAGCTTCCAAAGATTTTGAACCACATGCAGGACATTTTGAAATGCAATGTATATTTTTACTGCACTTTTTTTATTGCTACATTTAGACAAATTAAATCCTGAAAAAAATGCACTCAGCATTTTTCAGAATTTGGCAGAAAGCGATGTGAAATTAAAGAGGGAGGATCTGTGAATATGAATGAATATATATATATATATATTCATATGTATATGTTGTTAATGTTCACTGGTGGGTTGGGCGGAAGACCAATATTTGGTTAAAACTTTAATAATTATCCACTGACTTCGTTGATGCTGTCTTTTATATTACCACGTTGCTTAGTATAAATGAATAATATTCCTATCTTGGTCATTATGCATACCAGTATTCTGTGTTACGTTTTATGCACTTAATGACATTGGTCTTACATTTTATTTCAAGAACACTTTTATCATATTTAATTTGCAATCAGGTGATAGCATTACTGTGTTGTGTATTTGATGCGCAAATGTCTTTGGTGAAATAATTATGAACAGTGAAAGCAAGAAAAACCTTTCTTATTCCCTAAACCTTTGAGTGATGTGATGTGTATATCACACACACACACACACACACACACAAAATAAATCAATCCTAGGTTGATCCACTGTAAAAACAAGCATGATAGCATGATGCCAGGTGCACATTAGGTACGTATGATACCAAAGTGATTCAAATTCTTTTTTTGTTTCTTTGACATGGGGTCTCTCCCCTCCCCCATTTGAAAATGTGTTACTTGTTATTGTTGCTGTTGTTGTTATTCTTGTATAATGTCTGAATAATGTTAAATTAAACAAAAATAATTTTTTACATGGCAGATCAGATAAACAGGACAAGCTACATATCTTGGATACCCATATATCTCAGTGATTAATTTATTCTAAGGCAGAGGGCCTGTACTATCCCATAAACCCAGTTGAACTCAGTTTCATTCTGTTGCTCTGATGTGTAAAGGTTGGTAAACACAGCTTATTGCTCCTAGAATCTGAGCTGATTTTTTTTTCAATGGCTAATCAACAGTTAGATTGGATGGGGACTCCAGATTCATAAGGGAGGGGACCATTTATATAACCAACCATGCAATTTCCAAAGAAACTATCAGAAACTGATAGAGGAAAAGAAACTGACTCCTCCAGATCAAATTGGACTTGTGCACTGATTTCAAAATGGAAGTTTGAAAACTGGATAAAAGAGAAGAATGGTTTATACTGTGGACCAAACACCCTTAAATCCAGAGAACTGCTTTGGGATGTTATAGTGTTTGCAGCAGCATTGATATTTATGCAAAGGTTGGACAGAACGAGAGGTAAATCAAGCCATGAATAAGCAAGGTTGGCAGAGGACAAGCGGGGAAAGCTTGTGACTTGCAACAGGATTAATAAAGTTGACGAGTCCCTTCCCCATTCCTGGGGATTTCATTATAACTAAGAAAATCCAAAAGAGGAGCAAATGCTGTAACCTGTGGATTCTTGTAGAATTTCGAACATTCTCTGTAGAAAAAGGAGGACTCGGGAGTTGCTCAGGAAAACTCTACTGATGGGAATCCTGTTCATAAAACTTTACAGCTTAATCAGAAACTGGTGTAAAGTTGCCAAAAACCAATCTGAACAGAATAGGCAATGACCAAGTTGATGCCATACCTATTTTCAAATACACGAGGATACCCCAGATGTTTTATCGGTCATCACACCCTAAAAGAAAGCAAACCCAGATGACACTGTGCCATAATTAGGGTTTGACTTTGCCATGCACCACATGCACCTAAAAAAATCTCAGGGAATGAAGCTCATTGTCAAGATGAAGGCAGCCCACGAAAAACAATTTGGCAATTCTCAGCCTGAGAAAAAAGGGTTTGGGGTCACTCTTTGGTGGGCAACTGTTACTTTAGCAGGCACTCAACACGACAGTTCTAGGGGTTAGTGAGCAGATCCAAGGAAAGGGAAGAGGGCAGTTTTGAATATGTTGGTGGCACTGGAAAGAGGTTGCACAAGTTTAGCCTGCAGAAGATGAACTGCTCTCCTATACTGATGATTGGATGAATGGGATCATAAAGGAATCAGCCAGAGAAAAAGGATAAATCTGAACAGTTAAACGTTTTGTTTTGTTTTATTGTATTCAAACCCACATATTCACTTCAAGGTTGGATTCCTTTTTCTGGGTATGGCTTTGGGGTGAAAGACAGCTAGGACAATCTAATCCCATGTTGCTTCATGATTAAAAGCCAGACTTTGTCCTTTATTCCAGCCTTACTCAATCACATGCTCTAAAGAGGATTGGACTTCAACTCCCATGCTGCAACTTCTAATGGCCATCCTGCACTTATACGGGCACCATCCAGTTGAAGTCAATGTAGCTAGACACAAAATCCTAGCCCAACGTATCTCTTTTCCATTAATTTCAACTCCTTTTCCCCTTGTTGTTGATGTTGTAAATGTGCTTGCTTAATTTTTAAGGTTTTTTTTTAATAATATGGAAAAAATGTTGCTGTAAGTGAAAGTTGTATTGCTCCCATCTTTTGTTTTCTCACTGTTCTGCCAAAGTAATACTGTTTTGTATTTCTTCAGAATTTTCTATGTGTTAATAAAAATGTATAACACTGTATCTCAGTTGATCCAAGCCAAACTCAAGCTACACTACAAACGGAAGTGAGGGACGTAGAAGAATGTGTGCCATATGCTGGGAGCTGCTATCAAGAAGGTCCTCTCTCTGATAGGCAGCCTCTGCATCTCAAATAGTGAGAGGGAGGACAGAATGGCTTCTGATGTACAGATTAGCATCTAGAGAGCCAAGTAAGGCGGGAGAGAAAGAGGCAATCCTTTGGTTTAAAGCTAATAAGAGCTTTAGACATTAGAAGTAGCATTTAGGTTGGTTTTCAGGCTCAATTCTATTTGAAGATACATTTAGAACAAACTAAACGAACCATCCAGTCCCAGTTTACAAACAAACAGGAATTATATTCTGAGATAATGAAAGTTTCTGAACCATCTTCAGAGGACATTGAAGAAACCATCTGGAGATTACCAGAAGATGGAGAAGTAGGGCCAGCCTCTGCTTCAGTGACAAAGATGGCTCAAACGTCAGACTTGACCTTTAGGAAAACACATTCTTCTCCAAAACAGGATGAAGACCATTAAGTCAGGCAGACAAACCACTCACCAATTCACTCCATCCATCTAGCCTGGGCTGAGAAGGAAAAACCTGTTGCTGGGCTCATATTCTATAGTTTGCTTAACTATAGCTTTATTGAATAAAGCACAGTTGGTTGAGTTCACACAAACTGCTGAGCCATAAAACATAGTTAACAAACTCTAGTGGCTAAATTCAAACATCATGCTAAACCATACCAAACCAAACCACATAATCGCTCAGTTCAATGTGTGAATCTAACATGTATGTAGATGCCTGGGAGTAGAAACTGAACAAATAGACTTCTCAAATAAAACCAATTCTTAGCTGTTTTTGCTACAAAAACATTAACACTCCTAATCTTGTGAAATTAAATTGGATGGCTGGATGGATCTTTATTTTCTTCCATGCAGTGACTATTCAGTTATTTTTTTTATATACAACTCTGTTCTCCCTGATAATTAAAAAAAGACAGTCCAGTGGTATTTCCCAAACTGAAGTGAGAAACATAACTGATTCATAATGAGAGCAGGTGCCCTGCTTTGTGCTTTCAGATCAAAGAAGAATCCTAAGGCATAGAGATAAAAATGTTCTGTTGGAGAGCTGCAAAATTTCTCCCAGTGAAATCATGCCAAAAAGAGATAACTACCCTATAATTCGGGGGTTAGTAATATGTACTTTGGCAGTGAAACAAGAGGACCAGTATGTAATATAGCATCACCTGTCCCATTTTCTTGTCTTTTCTTGCCTAACCTTGAGGTACCCTATTGCAAAGGAAGATGTAATTGGTTATGAAGGAGAGCACATATTGGTTAATCAATTTAAATGATAGATGTTTCCATCACAATTTTTATCAAGGAATTAGGGAGGATCAAATTGTTTCATGGGCCTACAAATTAAAGAATACCTACTCAGTCTCCTGCAGAATGCTTAGTTTCATGAAAAATCTCACATCCTGAGATATTTTTTTTTTGCTCTGCCAAGATCTAGAGCAGTCCTCAAAATCCTGATATTTCTGCCCAGAATTCACAACCAGTATGAGTAGGCTATCCTCTCTTCTTTCCAGGAATATTTTATGATGTATTTGTTAGATTTATATCTCACCTTAACTCCAGGAGCTCAAAACAATGTACATAGTTCTGTACACCCTCCTCCAATTTTTCCAACAACCACCTTGTGAGGCAGCTGGGGCAGAGAGAGAGTAACTGGCCCAAAATCGCCCAGGGAATTTCCACAGCTGAGGACGGACTGGGTCTCGTCAGTCTTGGCCCAACATCTTCACCGCTAGGCCATGATCTCTGGGTTTCCAGCATGATAGCACAGCAATTTTTCTTTTAAAATATACCTTTCCCCCCTTTTTTCTTATTTTCACTTTAATCTTGAAAATGTCTAAGGGCAGACCATTAAACTTTATTACAAATTTCTCCATCATTTCCTATTCCACCCCACCGCCCCAAAACAGCTTCTGCACTCCTAATTAAATTGCAACATGTGTTGGTTGCTTGGATTTACATGGGAATGTTTGCAGTACAGATTCGCCCTGTGCCCCACTGACTGTTCACTCAAGTTATGGCCTGTAAAGTTATGCTTGCTGTCATGCTCATCTGTGAGATTAGCTTGCATGGTTAAATAGGAACGTCATTTCTTCTCCAGCCTCCCACGCCCACCTTGTCCATTTGTTTCATTGGGACATAGTTGGCAAAAAATGGGTGGGGGGGTGCAGTAAGGGTTAAATTTAAATTCTTTAAATTCCAAAGCAGAGGTTGCAGCTGTGGAGCAGGCAGAAATTGTATTTTATTTTTCTGCTTACGAAGTTATGGTTGAATTAAAATAATTGCCACCCAGAAGGAAAAAACTATCTGGGGCATTTAGACCTTCTGAGAAGAGCAATGCGAGTAGAACGTGGCCTGAATACTAGGGCCTGGTTTGTATATCATGCCAGAATGGCTGGATTCACATAGCACCCTAAGAAACAAACCACATTATGACTAAGTTTTATGTATGAACCAAGCCATTGTGCCTAACTGAGCTATTTTTTAAAAAGTTCTTTGCAGCAGTGGGAAGGTTAGGCATACTCCTACCTCTTTTCCTCCAAAGTAAAAAGAAAAAAACCCTTCAGTATAGCTCTAATTTAGTAATTGGGTAATGGGTTTTTGTGGAGTAGCACTGTGGCAAATGATGCAGTCTTTGGAACTCAGAAAGTCCTTCCTAGACTTAAGATGTTTTTAAAAATGTGTCAGAAATAAAAATTTGCAAACGTGATGCAGGTCTTATGAAAGTAGATTTCTAGGACAGAATAGATTGTGCTATTTAAACACAAACAGGAAAAAAGTGCTTTGTTTAATGTATTCATCTCCCACCCCCACCCCCACCCCCAAATAATTTCTCAATAAAGGTTAATAAGCAGCACATGGCCAAGTCATGAAATTAACAAATTTATGCAAACTAGTACAAAAAATGAAAGCAAAAATCCAGATTAGAACTATTTTCAAAATCCATCATCAAAAGCAGAAGAAACTTAGCTAAGATGTTGGAACTCTTCTTAAAACTGACAGGAACCACTGCTAAGCTGTTCAACTGAATATAGTAAAAAATATGAGTCACCCACCTGCTTGCATCTGAATGAATCATCCTAGTGTTTTGAAAAATTCTTCAACAGCCCAGCAATTAAGAGTAGGATTGCAATGGGTAGAATATACACAGACTCCTCCAGGTGCTAAAATGGTAGAAATAATGTTCAGACGGGTGAATCCACCAAGAGAATGATTCCCCCATCCTTCCTCTGCAGCCTCCCCTGCTTCTTTTCATGCATCAGTATAATTTTTGGTGGAAAAAGGATATAGCAAGTTAGGATGGTCATCTGCCTGTCATCAAGGGCACACATTTGCATTCCATTTGCAGGCAATACCACCTATCACCAATTTCACATTTGGCCTTTCACCTATAATTTCAGTGGGCAATCTCTGCAGGCAATCCTTTACAGCTGGAGTGTACAATGTTTTCAACCTCTGAGGGCTATAAGGGGAGGTTCAGAGTGATGCTGTGACCTCTTCAGATGGAGCAGGGACAGAACCTTCAGCTTTTAGGGTATTTGGGTTGGTGTATTTTCCTTCTTCTATAAAGTAGGCTTCACATACCTATTTTAATGTTTGATTGTTTGTTGTAGAACATGAAAAGTCATACTGCTGGGGGGTAATGATTTGCTTTGCCACTGAATTTGTACAGCGGAATACAATTTTGGCCAAAAAGAGAGGAACGAGTGGACTGTTGACGGCTTGCAGGCCCCATGCTGCTCATCCCAAATTGAAGTAGAGAAATGCAATCAACCACACATTAGTGAAACCTAAGAAGGAAGAGAGGATCTTAAGTATCCACATTTAGCATCCAGACAACTAATGGAGCAGCCAACATGAGAATCGCTTGATGACTTTCTTCCGTTCTATGGCCACCACCTCCAACCTTGGACACCCTTTCGAGGTGTGGACTTCAAATCCCAACATTCTCAATAATGGGTTGTGGAATTCTCCACGTATCTGGAGAATTTCCAGGTTGGAAAAGGTGGCAGTACAGAACAATGGGTCACATTTCTACTCCAACAAGAATAATTACTTCCACATTGGCATCTCACTTTATTAATTCCCACATGAGCATTTCATTGTAATCTGCCTCCTCTTCTGGATGGCAATGCCAAAAGTGGCTGCCTCAGGGAAAAGCGATACAGGCAGCTCAGGTCTGAGCAGGGAGGCCCTGAATCTCCCTGAGCAGTTCTTCCATGTTTCTGAAGCTCTTGTCTTACACATGTCCAGCTAGGTCCAAGCTCTGAGCCTCCTTGTTTTACAATTCCTTCCCATGTGCTAGTTTGCTTCTGAGCCTGGAAACACAGAAAGGAGTTTTTCTTCCTCCTCCTGACAAAAGCAAACACACGTTGTTTTGCACCCACAAGGAGTACATTTTTGTAGTTTCCTTTTCCCCCCAGCAATTAAAAAAAAAAAAAATCCACAGGAGTTGGTCTGCTTTCTCAACCATTGTATGTTGGTAAATGCAACAGTTGGAAATAGATTTAACAGTTTCTTTTCCTGCCCAGCTATGGTCTGGGGCATGCTGAAATAGAGCCATTTGTAGAAAAAGAGTTTCTGATTGCAAAGAAAGCAACACCAACATCAGGAAAAAGGCCCTCTCAAGCACTGATGCCTTTTTTTTTCTTTTTTTGGGGGGGCGCCTTCGAATCAGTGTTTGCCTCCTGGTGATTACCTGGACAAATCCCTGCAATTTTCTTGGCAAGATTTTCAGAAGTGGTTTGTTTGCCATTGCCTGCTTCCTAGGGCTGAGAGAGTGACTGGCCCAAGGTCACCCAGCTAGCTTTGGGCCTGAGGTGGGACTAGAACTCGTGGTCTCTAGCCCGATGCCTTTAACCACTACACCAAACTAGCTGTCTTGGTGCCTGTCCTGGGTCTCCCTTTAACTTAATACAGAACAGTTGGTGACAACTGCCCGAAGCCACCATTTTGATTCTCCACAATGCCCTGAAAAGCAATGCTGTGCTTTTGAATTGTGGGGAAATGGCTGTTCCTTGAGACTGTATAGCCCACTGCAGACCCCAAATCTGGATTCTTTGTGGAAAATGAGCAGAAGGAACAGGATTTTTTTCAGTGGTGAGATAGATACTTTTTACAACTGGAGGAAACCAAGGTTTTCTACTAGGCTGTGTAATGATGTGAGATGCTTGGGATTTCTGGAGAGTTTGGGTGATAGATTTGGGTTTTTTTTCATGTGCTAATTCTAAAAGAAAGCTTATCCTTTTAAGAGTTTTTCCTCCTCTGCAAAGCAGAAATTTATGTCTGTATGTATTGGGCTTTACAAGCTGCTCCAGTGGAAGCCGAGTCTAAGCATCATACATCCGAACCTTTGTTTGGGTTAAAACAGATAATGCACCTTATAATAAAACAGCAGCAACTTCAAACCATACAAATAACAATATACAGAAACATATAGCAGGGGCAATCTAATCCATTCAATAATCACCAAGCAAAAGATAATTTCTGTCGCTAGAGGGAACAGATCACCATTGTAACCCCTAAGGCCTGATGGAATAACCACATTTTAATGGACTTCCTAAAAAACATTAGGAGGGATGGGGTCATTCAGAGATTTGGGGGATTCTGTTCCATAAAAGGGGAGCAGTGATTGAGGAGGGTTGCCTACGTGATCCCTGAAGTTAACAGTCCACGAGAGAAGGGACCCAGAGCAAGCTTGCTCTCCTAGATCTGACTGGGCAAGCAGATACTATCAAAATTCCCCATCTTCCTGTCTTGTCCCCATTCTCAGATTCTTTGCTTCCCTCCAAAGAATCTCCAAAGGACCCAGATATACCACACTGTCCAGTTTACATGCCTTGCCAGAAAATTGCTTAAGCCAACTCTTGCCAGTAAAGAATTAAGGCAGACTTCCCCTTTCCAGCTGCTCAACCGAGCTGTTGGTCAACAGAGACCTCTGCTGGAATCCATTTACCACTACGTGGGGAAAAAAAATTCTAGGTTCAATTAATGCTTAAAGGGAACTTTGAAAAACCTCCTTGGGCCCTGGATGAAAAGCAGCTCATGGTCCCTTTCTCTTCTTTGTGTAAATTAGCCTTTCCTAACCCTATACCTCCAATGTGTTAGATTACATATCCTGTCATTCCCAGCCAATGGGACTATCTGGGTGAAGTTGCTGTCCAATCATCTAAAATGCTCTTAGTGAAGGAAGGCTGGTATAAAGGACTTCTTTGCTTTTTAATCTGCCATATGCTTAAACATACTGGCTTTTTTCCTTTTTTCCTTCTTTATTTATTTTAGAAATTAATATACCACCATTTCTTCCTTTTTTTTAGAACCATGAAGCTTAAATGAAACTCAAATTTAAATAAAACTCTCCCTTAATTTTTATTTCCATAACAGCAACCCAGAAAGGTAGATTGCCCTGAGAGAAAGTAACTGGCCCAAAGTCATTCAGTTGGCTCCTTGCCTAACAGAGGACTAGAACATGGGTCTCCCCACTCCTAATCCAGCACCTTCCCCATTACACTATCCTGGCTCTTGTGCTGAGAGACTGACTGGCTCAAATTCACTCAGGGAGCTTCTGTGGCAGATGATGGAGTTGGACCTGGGAATTTTTTTTTTTAATAATTTTTATTGAAAGTTCTAACAATAAGAAGAACTAATACAAACTAAATAGAACCAAGGAAACAAAAAGGAAAGAGAGAAATAAAAGAAAAAGCTAAAAGTGCAATAAGAAAAAAAAGTAGTAGAAAGGTCATGCTCAGCCATGGAGACATTAATTAAAACTTTCTTTCAGTTAAAATAATACTTTTAAAAATTCAGGTGGGACAGGATGCCAGAGGCATCGTGGTGAATATTTGGGCACACGCTGGTCTTCTTGGACATTGCCTGTCCAGTCTGAGATACATAAAGCCTTGAAGCCTTCAACAGGAGACTCAGACGTTTCTCATTCATGGATTTGTTCCACATTATGCAGATTGCACTGAAGAAAACAACAATTCAATTATTTCCTCTATATCCTGGAAGAAATGTGAACTGGACTGATTTGAAACATTGGCCAGGTTCCTGGATTTATTTGACACACAATCCTCTGAGTGTATTGGAGGAGTGGGTATGTACATGTTTACAATTCGATTTTTACTGGAAACAGATGAATCCTTCTTGTGCCTGTCCATGGTAAATTGTGCTCTCTTTCCTTTTGCTTTGGGGGGCATAATTTTCAGAAGATGAAACAAGCAGGTATCTTGCCCAAAGAATGGAACACAGAAACGTTGATAGCACCAGCACTAGTCAGTATGTTCCAGTTAGATCCTCCAAGACGTTATAAAGTGCATGGTTACCTTTAACTTTACCCTAAAATTGCAAATCCTCATTTTGATACTCACATGAGTGAAAATCAGAACCAAACATAAAATGTTGGTTCACACTTTCCATTGCTGATTCTGTGTGCTACAACAAACCTTCCCCATTCCTAAATTCAGTATCAGCTCGGTCTTAATCTTTTATACATCCACCTCTTGGCAAGATTGAACGTCTCTTGGTACTGCATGTTGTAAAGATAGATTATTCAGGTTGTGATCACCTTATGAACAATATTCTGCAAAAGTTTGCTCTGTTCATTTTTGGTAAGTTAAGATTTATCTGTTTAATTAAATTAGACGCAATGAAACAAGTGAATCATATAGAGAAGCTTTCTGAATGCCAAGCAACTGTGTCCCCCACACTTTTTTGTAAAGTGGTCACGGTGTTAAAAAAAACTAAGATCATGGCATCTGGACCCATCAATTCCTGGCAAATAGAAGGGGTAGAAATGGAAGCAGTAACAGACTTCATTTATTTGGGCTCCGAGATCAGCGCAGACGGGGACTGCAGCCATGAAATTAAAAGACGCTTCCTCCTTGGGAGGAAAGGTATGGCAAACCTAGATAGCATATTAAAAAGCAGAGATGTCACCTTGCCGACAAAGATCCGCATAGTCAAAGCTATGGTTTTTCCAGTAGTAATGTATGGCTGTGAGAGCTGGAGCATAAAGAAGGCTGAGCGCTCTAGAATTGATGCCTTTGAACTGTGGTGCTGGAGAAGACTCTTAAGAGCAGTCCCCCTGGACTGCTAGGAGGTCAAACCAGTCAATCTTAAAGGAAATCAACCCTGATTGCTCATTGGAAGGATTGATAATGAAGCTCAATCTCAGATACTTTGGTCACCTAATGCGAAGAGAGGACGCTTTGGAAAAGACCCTGATGCTGGGAAAGATTGAAGGCAAAAGGAGAAGAGGACGGCAGAGGATGAGATGGTTAGATAGCATCACTGAAGCAATGAGCATGAAACTGAGCAAACTCAGGGAGGCAGTGAAGGACAGGAAGGCCTGGTGTGATGTGGTTCATGGGGTCACGAAGAGTCGGACATGACTTAACGACTGAACAACAACAACAACACAGGGTTGTAGTGTGTAAAACATTCAACAGATTTAATATTGTTTTTGTTAATTCATTACAGGCATTTTAACTGATTGACAATTAGGAAGGGATCAACGATGGATACATTTTCACTTCTATCTTCTAACTAGCTATAGAATATAAAATAGGCTTGTCTTGAAGGAGGATGAAGGACCGGACCTCATCTTTTTCACATACAGTTAGAAAAACGTCTTCCATATCTAGCCTTTGCTGATGTGAATAAGTTAGCCTTCCAGCCATTAACATTCAGTGGAAACATTATACAGTGATACCTCGGGATACGAACGCCTCTGCTTGCGAATTTTTCGGGTTACGACCAGCTCCGGCCCCAAAAATTTACCTCGGTTTGCGAACTCCGCCTCGGGGTACGAACCGGATTGGCGGCCATTTTCCACCGTGCCATGTGGTCCGTGGCCATTTTCCGCCCGTGCCACATGGTCTGCGGCCATTTTCTGCCTGTGCCACGTGGTCCGCGGCCATTTTTCCGCCCGTGCCACGTGGTCCGAGGCTGTTTTTCCGGCCCTACCGCGTGGTCCGCGGCCATTTTCGCACCGCGCCGGGCTGTTTTCACGCCGCACCGCGCCGGGCCGTTTTCGCGCCACGCCGTGCCAGGCTGTTTTCGCACCGGGCCGTTTTCGCGCCGCGCCGGGCCGTTTTCGCGCTGCACCGCGCCACACCCGGCCGTTTTCGCGCCGCACCACGCCGCGCCCGGCCGCTTTCCCGCCCAACGCGTGGTCCGTGGACGCCAGAACGGATTAACGGTAATTACATTGAACCTTATGGGAAATTGCCTCGGGTTGCGACCAAATTCGGGCAGAGGGCGGAACGGATTAACCGGATTTACATTGAACCCTATGGGGAAATTTGCCTCTGGGTGCGACCAAATTCGGAGGGCGGAACGGATTAACTGGATTTACATTGAACCCTATGGGGAAATTTCCTTCGGGTTACGACCAACTCGGGATACGCCCAGAGTCACGGAACGGATTAAGTTCGTATCCCGAGGTACCACTGTATATATAAAACCATATTACTGTATCATTCCCAAAGCTCCAGATAGGATTGAAAGAGTGATTGATTCATGTCTGCTTTTTAAAAAAATGAACAACTAAACTGAGGTGCATCACTTATTTTTTTTAAAACAATTGTATGTATCTCCCATTCCTGAGGGCTCTGGGTGGCTTACAATGGATGCATATATGCAGATTAACATTAAAATCACATAAGAAGCATAAAACCTTTAAAAATGCCAAAAAGGCTGAAGTTGAAGCTCACCACAAAACTATAACAAGCAATAGTTAACAACAGCAATAGTTTCTTCTATGTTAAAGGTGCCAACAAGGAAACAACAGAACTTACTGCTATTGTTAGATGTTGGATTCTTGGTGTTCTCTGAGCTTGTGTTTGCAGGGGTTTTTTTGTTTTGTTTTGGAGACATTTCATTATCAGCCTAGGTAGCATCATCAGGGCATCATCTGCCCTGATGATGTTACCTAACCTGGTAATGAAACATCTTAAAAAATCCACGTCGTTCAGAGAATACCAAGAACCTGACAGCTCCACCCTGAGCTATGTATATTCTCAATTACTGAAATGTTAGATGTATTGGGATGGGACCTGTAGAAGATTCCCCACCAAAGACCTGAGCATGTGGAACAGGCTAGATAAAAAATAGACAGTCTTCAAAAACGTGCCAGCCACTGGTGCTGACAGCTTCGTGTGGTTAACCAGATAGGAATCCCAACCAGATGAGCTAATTCTACTTTATTATAAACTACATTGACAGAATCTTACAAGTAGGAAAGTACAATTTCCCCCCTCCCATCTCCTTTACAGCTCGGGTAACTGGGAGGGGGGTCTCTTCTGAGCCTCTTGCCCTGCCCACTATCCAGCTGTGGGCTATGTTGTCTCTTATCTGACAGTTCCCTTAGCAATGTCTCTACACCCAGTCTCCCAAGGTCTTTCCCACATACCATTACGGGTGCCGCTTCAACAAAGGAAAAATGCAGTCCTTTCAAGAGATGTCCACATTGCAGGCCAGATGCATTTCCAGTCTTCAAGGACCCCAAAACTGCAATACAGTAATCCAATCTTAGGTTTACACTAGGACTCAAGGCTACATGTTGCTCCCACAACCGTAGGTACAACTTCATTTGTTATCAAATTGAATAATTTAACATCAGGGAAGGGGAAAATTGTTCAGTGCTTCACTGGAGAATCGTCACATTAACTCTACTATGTCTGCTTTAAAAATAGTTTGGAAAGAGGGCATTGACCCTCACTTGAGCAAAGCACCTCTCAGCTGTCCCTTCCTTGTTCAGGATCATATGGAAACCTGAAAAAGTGTTGCTGCTTTAAGAAATCTGCTCATTAAAATCAATGCTATTAAAGCAGTGGCTTCTCTTTTTTTAAAATTTTCACAGAAGCCTGAAATATTAAACTACTTTAATGCATACCAGCAAGTTGCTGTTTTTATACCCATGTGAGATCCAAAGCACTTCTTCTAAATCATTTCTGAGCATACACAACCCTGCTGTAATACATTGAAATGAATCCAATTTCATTTTTGTCCTGGCCCCATTTACTCTTTTAGAGAGCACATCTCTCAAAAGCCTAATGTGGTCCATGTTCCAAAGTAAGTTACACCCCCCTTGAATTAAACCAAGCCCTTGAAACAGATGCCCGTTCACACATAGCCTTGGGCTATCCAGGACAGGAAGCTGTGTTCCATTTCCCAATGCAAGAATTGCTTTGTGTGTTAGAATAATAATAATTCTTAAATCTGCAGCTCATAGATGAAAGTCAATGCATGCAAATGTTGTGCAAATCTCATTATGAAATCTTTTTTTTTTTGGCACTGTGCAAATGGCTACTGTACCACTAACCTACAATTCCTTACATTTCAGAGAAGGGGAACATTTCCACTCATCTATGCCTTGATTTCCTGTAATGCATAGAACTGTTTAACCCCTGCTATCATTATATGCCTAGGTGTAAATAAAAACAACAAAGCATTGACTGAAGGAAATTTGAAGCAGTGTCACGTATAAGGCATGGGTAAATTCAATGGGTATACCTCTTTTATTTTTAAATTTATTTTCACCTATTTATAATTACTGCCTCAATTACCAGTAGCCTGCACTCAAAGTGGAGACCAGTTCCTTTTAAATTATAACTAATTATACCTAAGTTCCCCCCTCCAACATTGATTTCTCTTGATTTTATGGAAGTTCACTGTCACCTCTGATTCCCTGAGAGATTATGATTTACGAAGTTTTTATTCACATATTGATACTTGGGGGGCTCTTAATTTAGTTCTGAATACCCAAGTAATTATATTTTATCAATATGCTATTGTTAACATATTTCCTCATATTGCTATTTCATTCTCTCTTTAGCATCTTAAGGACTGCACTTAAAACTCCTTACTCACTTTGTGTGTCTATTTTACTTTTTCCTTTAGTTCTTAATTTTGGGGGGGAGGTATTTTATAATTTTAGCTTTGTATAAAACTTTGGTCAATGACCATAATAAACTTGAACTCTGGCAAAGCAGTGTTACCTTTAATCCTTGTATGCATACACCAGCCTTCCTCCTGAAGGTGATAAAAAGAAAAAATATCAACTTCTTTCTTCCTAATCTTAGACTGTATTTTCAAAGGGATTTGAATGGAAGGATTACTAGCCATGTGATAAAAATCCAATATTAATGAGAGAAAGCTGGGATGGAGGGGAAAAATCATAAATCTTACTCATATTTTTCACTCCTTGCCAACTCCTACCAAATTTCTCATGTGAGATATCTCTGTGGCTTCTGGTGACCCATTAAGAACTGTGAATGTTTCACCAGAGGAGAAAAGACAGTGGAAACCATCTGCTATCGTTTTCCTTGTGATACGTTAGGATGGGATCCATATCTTTCATTTGTTTGACTTATTTTCAAATTCTCCCTTTGCCCAGGGGTGCTCAGGGCAATAAAAAATTAATGGAAACAAGAACAGTAACCAAGTAGAACAAATCACTATTGCATCAAAACAACCTACTAATTAATTAGGAATAGGACTAAGCTCTTCTATGGCAGCCTTCACAAATCTCACGCCTTCCTGATATATTAGAAAACAACTCCCAGAATCCCCAGCCAGCATACCTTTTGACGATGCTGAGAATTCTGGGAATTGTGTCTAGCACAGCATGATGTTGGGAGAAACAGAGCTATACCATAAACACAGTGGAACATAAAAATCCATTAGACATTCAAAGAAACAATAGTCTTCCTACCGTGATAAATAAGAGAATTAACCTTGCCTCTGTAGGAAGAGTTTCATAATTGGGGTGCAACCCCAAAAAAGGCTCTGTCTTATGCTGCAAACAACCCAGCCTCTCTAGAAGGTAGAACATGTAATGATGATGTTCGCCACATTATGGAAAGATCCGTTCAAGGGACAGGGAGAAAAATAATTTCAGATAGTACGGGTGACAACCTAAATGCAATTTCCTGATTTTTTTAGCTGGAACCCATTAAAAAATTGTGCATAAACTGTCGGATGGACCTCACACCTTAAACGTGTTTTTTGTCATGTCACTCCAAATGTGCAACATACCTCAAAATAAATACATAATCTCCACAAATCCCACCCCTGCCCTCTCAAGTCAATCAAACAAACGTTGTTATGGGTCACAGACCCAGACTTCTTTTTAAAAAAAAATACAGTAGGTAATATAAACAGAGTCACTGCTGTGAGATAGGCAGCTATATAAATCATTGAAATAAATAAACAAAACAAAACAAAACAAAATAAAATAAAATAAAATGCAACATGCTGTCTACAATGCACAAATCCTAGAGGCTACAAAATACAAATTTTGCAAAAGGCAGTTATTTTGTGATCTTTAGCTGCCAAGAGAAGTCCTCCCATATAATGTCATCATCATTAGGATGCTCAGAACAATTTAAAAGAAGAAGAGGAATTCCCCAATCATCAAAATACGGTCCTTCCTCATCTGAGGCCCTTTAGGTAAGGGTCTAGTGCAATTCTCTCATCCAAAGATGAACAAGATGGTAGGATCCAATCTTACTGGATAAGACGCCACGTTTGAACACTGCCTCACACACAGGTTCTCCTGCAACATTTGGGGAAATGAATTTAGCTTGGTCATTTCCCAGATATGCTAGTTTTCTATTTGCAGAGAATTTTTCAAAACCACATCCCCCACCAGCAGTTGAAGATGATTATTTTCCATCATTCCAAGGCAGGCCTAAATCTACAGCAGAGAAGCAGGATTTTTTGTTGTGAGGGCCATCAACCATGAGAACATTGTGGAAAGGGGAAGGACTAGTTCCCCCCCCACACACACGCACACAAGAAAGTTTGACCTCTTCTCTTCTTCCTCAGTACCATTCATAATTATGCATCTATGCAAAGACAGTACTCAACTCTGTAATGTTTGAAAAGCCCATCAAATGTCTGTTTTGTAATCAGAGAATGGAAATGCACCGAATGGGTATTCTCTGAAGGAAAGTCTGTGATGGGGCATTCAAAGTGCATTTCTTCCTATGGGCTTTCGGGGGGGCGGGGGGAAATACCTAGTATGTTCTGAATCACTGTCTAAAATTGACTTGTTAGTCAGTTCTCCCCAGGGACTCCTGGGGGCACCAAAATGTCCAATAACAGTGTTCCACCCCCCCCAAAAATAACAATTCCTGGTATTCCTGAAGCTTTAAATTTTAAAGGGAACCACAGTTTAAAGGTGAAAAGCCATCATCTGTTTCTAAGCAGATAAACTCTCATGTGCCAGATCTTTAAATTATTACTGTAATAAAGGCATCACCAGCTGTTTACTTATGTCAATCAGTCTGTTGATAAAGAAGCCCATCTAAGATTGCCAGTTTAATCTTCCCCAATCTTGCGAGATAGTTTTTGCATGTTTATTTTTAAAGGCTCTTACGGTAAGAAGTATCTGAACAGCACTTACAACAGCCCTCCCCGACCTGGTACCATCCACTTATTCCAAAGGATTTTTCCATTGTGAATAGAACCTAGCATTTTCTGCGAAAGGTCAAAGGAAATAGTTCTTCTGTCCATGTAAGGAGCATCCCTTTGTTTGGACACAGGAGTGCCAGTTCCATCAATGTGATGCGGGGGAGAGACTTCCTTTGAACCTTGGGAGGGCTCTTGTTCCTTATTTGCCCACCAAAACGTTTTTGCTCCCTTCTGAATGAGTTTTGCACAGCAGCTGATTACGTCTGCTTATTTTAGCTGTTCTGTGCTTTGTTTCCCGCCAAATGGTTTAGGGTTCGCGATCAATGGTTGACATCACCTCTGCAAACTTAGTTACCCGCAGCAGAGCCACAAGGATATCTCACCAATTGATTATGTTCATGGCAGGCAAAACTTTTTGGACGTGAGATTTTAACAGTGGTGGCAAGCAAAAAGGGAACAAGAGAGATGAAGGTTGACTTCAGAAAGCACGATTTAGGGTCTTTTAAAAAACATATATTCATACATTTAATTGTATGTAATATATTCCAGCTATCTAATCAGACAGGAAGAGTTGTAAAGACAATGTTGCCATTTTCTATTTATTCCTCACCTTTCTGTTTATACAGTTTAACCACTTAAGGCCGTTTCGAACCATTAAAGAAATACAGCATGACAGCCACAATAAAATCGCTGCAATTAAAATCAAAACCCGAAATCAACATCAGGATCATTATTCACGGACATCACATCAATTTACCACAGGTCTTTGGATCACGGTTTGCTCAGGTCACTCTGATTTCTGGGGTTCGCGCAACTCCGGGACCTATGAAGCATCCCAACCCGGTGGTTGGCGCAATTAGGGGAAAACGGGGTCAACCAGGTCGCGGCTCGTCGGGTTTTGCGAACACAGCCTTTGTGTCCTTTTCTGCCTCCCCTTCTTCAAAACTGCCCCGCGGGAAAACGCTAACCGAGACTTGGCACTCTCCTTTATCAGATATTCCACCAAGCCCAACAAAATCCGACTAGGGGGTTATTTCCCGTATTTCCCCCCTGCCCCTCAGCTCACAATTCCCCCATTCCTGGCCCGGAGGGGGCCCCGGCCGTCCAGCTCGCTCCTTCTGGCCCGCTGCTATGCGCCGCTGGGGACCCGCCGTTTTTCGCCCGCAGCGGGGGGCAACGAACACAAAGCGCCCGCGTTAAAAAGGCGGGAATCCCGAGGCCGGCGCCTCCGGTGTCCGGGCGCGCTTCCTCGCCCCTCTCTTCCCGCTCCGCCGGTCCCCGAGGCGAGGAAAGGGCCTCTCTCCTCCCGCCCCGCTCGCCCTCCGCGCTCGGCGGGTGCGCGCCGGGGTGTCCGTCCCCGCGCGCGCAGCGAAGAGGAGAAGGACGACCTTCTGGCCGGTGGGGGCTGCGGGTGCGCCTTTCTGTTTGCGTGGAAACCGGTCGTGTCCACAGGAAATGGCAGGAAGGGAAAGTAGGCAGCGAGCGAGCCACTAAGCACCCCAAGGAGAAAGGAGGACAGAAAGACAGAAAGAAGTCGGGCGGGGGGGACGTCCAGGTTTCGGCAGTGCCCGAGGAAGCATTGGGAAGGGAACGGAAGGAAAGGGATCCCCCCTCTTGTGGCGGCGGCGGCGGCGGCGAAATCCGGGATGGGCGAAGCCGTGTAGGAGGCAGAGCGCGGCGCAGGCGGCTCCATTCTTCAGGCAACCTTGTTACCAAGCCAGGGCTGGGGGAGGGGATCCCCGCCTGTCGCCCCCCTTTGCATCCGCGCCCTCCCACCCCGCAGCCCTCGCCTTGCCCGGGGCCCCCCGCAAAGCGGCTTAATCGTTCGGGGGAGGCTGCTGGTGCCCAGCCCAGGGCCTTCTCTTTCCCCCTTTTGCACGCGCGCACACACACACACATACACGGACGTAGGCTCTCCCTCTCTCACACACACACACACACACCCCAGCTCCCCTCTTCTTCCCCTCCTCCTCCTCCTCCTCCTCCTCCTCCTCTTCCACCGCCGCCGCCGCCGCCGCCTGCTGCCGCCGCTCTGCCCCAGGCCTTTCCTCCCCTCCGGAACCGATTCGCCTTCCTCCCCCGGCGGCGGGAGGGGAGGGAGCGAGGGAGCGAGGGAGGGGCAGCGGGCGCTCGCATCTTCCCCTCCCCCGCCGGCCTCCCCAGCTCGGCGGATCGGGGGCAAGGCCTGGGAGCGGTGCTGGGGGTGGCCGCGGATTCGGAGACGGGGCGGGCAAACCTGGACTCGGACCCGATGGCTCGTCCCAGGCCCCGAGAATACAAAGCCGGGGACCTGGTGTTCGCCAAAATGAAGGGCTACCCGCACTGGCCGGCCCGGGTGAGTACGAAGGAGGAAGGGGGCGCCTCTCATCGGGAGCGGGAGGGGGGTCCGAGGGCCTGGGGGGATCCCGGCGCGGCCCCTTCCCCCCGAGCAAGGCCCATCCCTTCCCCCCTCCCGTTGCCGCAAAGGGCTGGCCGCCGCTTCGCCTTTCCTCTTGATGGAGCCATTGTGTTTGCAGAGCGGGGATGGGGGGCGAGAAGAAAAGCGCTCTCCCGCGCGCATCGCCTCCATCCTGCTTTTCTCCTCTCTGCCCCCCCCTTACAATGGGATAATTCGAGAAGGGGGGGGTTCTCGGTTCTTTCTCCAATGGGATCTCTCACACACACACACACGCACACCCCTTTCTTCGTCTTTATTATTCCCAGGTCTTTCAAAGCAGCCACCCCACCCCTGGGTAGATCGGGGGCCGGGGGGAGCGAAGAAGATGGTGGTAGGCGCGGGTGGCTGTAACTAAAACACCGTAAAGGAAAGAAAGCAGCGACTGCTCTGCCTGATAACGATGCCGGTTTATTGTCCTTCCCCCCTACGGCTTAAATTCCCTACCGAAAGCCACCATCCGCCTCGCCCCCTTCCTCGTTGAGAGCGAGAGAAAGCGGGGAGGGGGGAGGGGAAGAGAAAGCATGGCCCCCCTCCCCATTTCTGAGCCTCTTCGGCAAGGCCTGCGTGGTGGAGGGCTGCTGCTAGAGCCCTCTAACAAGAAATATCCATCTAGGTCTTGTTAAGTTAGCCTTGATAGGTAGAAGATCTCTCTGTCAGTCTGGAGGGCACAAGCTTTATGGGCCTGCTCTTTAGCTCCAAGGCCTCATCTCGGATGTTTGAGGTTGGACGTGGGGCCCCTCCCTGCAAGGTGGGGAGAGGTACCAAGTAGTTACGGGGCTGGCAGGGCTTGGATGGCAAGCCAAGGGGCCAAGAGGCCTAGTCGATTCCTTAAATTCAGTGATTCTTCCCTTAGCTAACTGGATTTAGGAGGTCTGAGAAGATGGGGTGGTAAAACTGAATTGATTGCAGCACACCAGGGATTAGGGGGTTGCATTAAGTTCCCCTCTCCCTGCTTCTGACATGCATGAGCTTTGGGGTATAATTTGAACCCTGGCTCCTGAGCATGGAGTCTCTGTATCTGGGCTTCCATGTCTGCAATGCCAGCGTTTCTCTTGCTTGCAACTGAAAGCAAAAGTTGACAACTTACCAACCAATCCTTGTATTTCTGCCTTTTGCTGCAGGAGACTCCTCAGCAGACCATGTTTGGAATGCTTTGTGGTAGGGCCCTTGATGGTTGCAGGTCCAAGAGAAGGCCACTCATCTCTGTATAGGAGTGTGTGTTTTCTGGCCAGTTAGAAGAGGCAGCGGAACAATGGCAGAAGTGCTTATCTGGTCTCTGTTTGTGGAAGAAAACAATCAATCATTGCACATTTAGATTACACAGTTGATCTTCATAGGCTCACAACCTACAAGCCTTGCAGATTTGTCTTTGGTTACCATATAGAAATCTATAGTAATCTCTGCACATTTTGGAGACCGTTGTTGTTTTCCCCAAAATTCTGCAACACCTAATAATTGTGCTGGATTCCATCATATAAGAACAAATAGTTAATAACAAACCATCTTTTGGGAGGGGAGGGGAGGGGATAAAAGTAGTATGTATCCGCTTAAAATTGCTTTATTGAAGTGGTAAGGTTCAAGGGGTAAGTGTTGCGACATTATAGGGGCAGGACAATTTCTGAACTTCAGAGGAAAATGTATGGCACATCCAGAAGATGCCCAGATCCCTAGTGAAAGCCTTCAACTTATATGCTGAGCGGTGAAAAACATGAGGGTCTAGCACAATAGCAAATGTTCACTAAGACGCTTCTCTACTTTGAGGAAGGACCATAAACTTGTGCTAGAGCATGCTCAAGAGCCCTTCTTCAACTCCAGGTCTCTCCTGTTGAAAGGATCCAGTTTGGACAGTATGGTGTAGGAAAGATCTCTCTCTCTGCCTGAAATCTAACCAGCAGTGCTGTTGCTAGACAGAGCAGTATAGCCAAAATATTTTGACAGTATATAAGGCAATGTCCTGTGTACTATGTGCACTCTTGGTTACTTTCAACTGCATGCACTTAGGGATGGGTAGATCAAATTTGGGTTCAGTACCAGATCTTATAACATCCTCAGCACAACTATGGCCTTTGGTTTTCCTGACTGGTTTAACAGAATTCAAGATGCAGTTATTTATAACTGCCTTCTCCAACCCGGTGCTTCCAGGAATGTTTACATAACAGTTCCTAAAATTCCCTCCAGGATTGGCTGTTGTAGTCCAACATCTAAAAACCCAGGTTGGGGAAGGTGACCTCATAACACTGTATTTCGTAGTTTTGAAAGACTTCTAAGGTCATAGTGAGGTATGGTTTTGGCATGGGGTTGGAGCTCTCACAGGCTCAAGTTTGACTTTAAAAGGTTCCCTCCTCCAAAACAATAGATTGAAAACAGTCAATTCTAGGGCTGTCCTTAATATGCAAGCAAGTGCCATCCATCAGACATCCTTGGAGAAATATCTTGCCCATCTTTTCCCAAATTGGTGCCTTCTAGGTGTTGGGTTGCAGTTCCAAGAATGTTGAGCCAAACTCAATATTATTCTCTCTGTTACCTGGTTACTATGTCTGGTGTCAGCAAAAGTACCGTGTTTAAAGATACAATATGTGCAGCATTGATAGAGATTATTATCAGCCTGAATTAATCCGCTGCAGGATGAAGGTTATAGACTGTAATCAACCATGCTAGTTCAGTACAGGTTGGTGGATAGATTTTTTTGACCTCTCAGTCTATGGCCCAAAGTCACCCAGCCAGTTCCATGCCTAACAGCAGACTAGAACTCAGCTTCTTGTTGAGTACCTTTAACCATTAGACCCAACTGGCTCCCGGAGATAGAATCATACATTGTTGAATAGCAAAAGGTTGTTCTCTGAAAAAGGAAACAATTCTAATATCTCTTCCTCATTGTTGATGGGAATGAAAACTTCTCCAGACGTTTCCCAAGGACCCAACACTGAATGGGGAAAGCACCTTGATGCCATTCTCATCTACAATGAAGAACAGTGTGTGTGTTTTAAACCTTTCTGATTTTCTCATATCTCTCTGTTGATTCTACCCAGAAATTTGGGGGGGGGATGTCAAGATAGCACGCAGCATACATAAAATGGGGTCACGGCTTCAATTGTGTAGGCATAGATGCCATCTTTGTTACCTATAAAGCTGTTCATGGCATAGGGTCTGATCACTTGAGGGACCACTTGTCTCCCATAGTATCTGCCCAGCCGATTGGCAGGGTTGGCATACTCCAGGTTCCTTCAGTTAAACAATGCCATCTGTTGGGACCCTGGAATCATGCCTTCTCTGTAGCAATGCCTGCCCTCTAGCATGAGATCCCCCTGAGACCTGGATCCCGCCCAGGCTACTGGTGTTTCAAAGGGGCTTGAAGATCTGCCTCTTCTCCTTGGCCTTTAGCAAGGGTGAGTGAAGCCCCCTTGGATTCTTTTTTCCCATTCCAGTCTGGTTGTTATCATCTTGCTATCTTTATTCCTTATTTTTGTTCTGATTGTATCTTTTAAAAATGCTTTTATTTGTTTTTTTTATAATTTTTATTGAAAGTTTTAACAGCGATAATAAGAACTAATAAAATGTTTTAACTTGTGAGCCACCCAGAGTTGTTGGGAGTTGGGCGGCATACAAATGTAATAATTAAATCTTGATTGATTTATTTTTTTTTACACACCTCCCCACCTTGTGCTCCTGCCAGAGTAAATGCCTTGATACAATATACTTTAAATATACCTCTGTATTCCAGTTTCTGAGGAGGGCTGTTGCATTTATCCCTATTAATAGCCTCCCCAGAAATGTGGTAACAAGCCTTTCTGGGCTCTTCTCAGTTTGATATAGTCCATGAAGTTCAGTTTCAGGTCTTAGCTCAGCTGGGAACTTGTTCTTTTACTTTAAATCAACCCCTCTTCAAGTGTTGCCTTCCCAATTTATACATGGGTATGTTTAATTTATTTCAAGACTGCAAAAGAGACTGACTTAAATTCATTTTTAAAAATTCCTTTCTGACAGTCTAAAAGATACAGCAATAAGGAAAAAAGGAGGGGGGGACGAGAAAGAAAACCTATGTATTTGGCAACAGTTCAAACAGTTACAATGTTCTTATAATGATGAATCTGGAAGAAATACTTCAGAAGAGGAAGAACACCACAGAGCCAAACCAATGTTGCAGGGAAGAAAACTAGAGAGACCCAGGTTGACATCTGTCCTCAGCCCTACCTACTTCAAAGGGTGGTAGTTGGAATCAAATGAAAGCAGATCCCTTTGTAAGCCACCTTGTGCCCCTAGAGAAAAGGTGTGATATAAATCTAATCCATCCTTCTGTCATCAGATGGAAGAGCCTTGACTGAGCTATTCAATGTGTTCAACTAGAGAAGGTTATTACAAGGATCACTGAGACAGTTCTTTTTCTTTGAATGATCAGAAAAATTATAGGAGCACTTCTCTTCAAACTGGGGCCCATCGTGGCTGAGAACGTGGGCAGTTTCATTCCCACCACATCTGGAGGGCAGAGATTGGCAAAGCCTGCTTTAAAGTAATAATACTTTGAAAGAGGGACCGTTACACTGTGGTAGAGCGGGTTATTTTTTCTCCTAGGTTCAGCCTCAGCTTCTCCAGGTAGGAGGGGGAAATGAAACCCTGAAGACCAGTTCCCAATGTCAGCAGTCCAGAGGTGATGGATCAAGAGCAGGAAGTTCATTTTTGCCCCATTAGTGGCAGTTATGTGTAATTATATCCCCTTGAACTATTATAAGTCAGTCTAATTCTGCAGTTGGCTGGACCTTTAGCTGTAAGCTGGATAATAATTCTTCTGGCATTGATAGGACAAAAGTAATGTCTTCACAGATGGAAGAGATTTGATACTACTTTTTAAAATTCCAGCTGAATGGGCAAGCTACTTTTATATTCTGAACCAACTTATCTGTCAAGCCAGATGATCATCTGCAATAACAGCTTTTGTTTTGGATTTCTGTCTATGCCTTTCCTGCGCAGGCTTAAAAGCCCAAGCCTTTTAAACAATCCTACAGTAACCAAAATGTTCTCCATTCACTGAGTTTCAAATATGAAAATTGCTTTATTAGTGATAATAATTGCTGTATGGCAGTCTGGTGCCCTTCAGTTGTACTGGATAATGGCTTTCTCAGATCTTGACCACCAACCATCTTGAGTTGGATCAGATGGAAATTGAAGTCTGGAACATCTGGAACAATTATGAACTTAAATTTAAGAAGAAAAACATCTGAGTGTGTTTTTAAGAGACAAAGTATTGGATAGAATTGTGAACACTGGTATGAACTAACCATAATTTTGAAAGGCATTTTGGCAGATTGGCAAGCAAATAAAAAGCCACTCATCATATCCAGCACAGCCACCATCCTGCAGAAGAGGGCTTAGTTTTGTCAGCTGTAGCAAATGTAGCTGTGGTTCTATACAGACATGTTTCCCTTAATCTTTGTGTATAGCAAATTGCAACATCAGTTCTTTGTTTATACCATGCCATCAGTATAGGCAACATACAACACAGTTGTATAGATATTAGAATTAGGTTGTTTTCCCCAAGATACTTATTGTCTTTGGGGGTGGGAAGGGTTTTACTTATTTATTTTAAGTCTTTGTAAAGAAGTCTCCCTTTGCTCACAAATGTGATGTGCTCTCAATGATGGTGTAGAGCTGTGATACAGAAGTCACAATAGAACATGTTTTCCTTTAGCTTTTATAACAGAGGTAAGGAATCAATTTTCCTGCATTTCCATGAGGGTCATCTGGAAGGGGGCACCCTCTTTCTGTCTTTTTCTGCACCCCTTTTGCCTCTCCCACTCTCCTCTCCCCCACCCACCTTCTCTTAGGCCAGACTACTAGAAAAGGACAACTCCACCTTGTTGGAGCTGAGAACTGATTACTTGGAGGAAGCATAAATTGGGCTGAGGACTGCCAGCAACTCACCACGTGCACAGTTCTCCTTATTGTCTTGAAACAGCTGCTGTAAATGAGAGACCCAGAACCCACGACCCCTCTGGAGTTTGGGAAGTTTTTTCCCCCTCTTTCCCAGCTGCTAGAACAAACAGAACTACTAGCGTGCCATGCAGCAGACACATAATGGGATGGATAAAGAACCAAGAAAAGCAGGGATTGTTGGATTATCTGCTTAATTGGAATTAAAGGTAGACCTGTGGGTTGAAGCCTGGCAAACCCGTGTGAGGTCAACTCTGCTTTCCCTGGAGTGCTTCCCTACCTCCCCCCCCCCTTCAATTAGACTGCCTTTCTGTAATATAGGACCATAGCTTTATGTCCTGCAGTCTGAAATGATAGAGAACATGTTGTACCTTCTTTCATGTGACACCTTTAGATATTTGAAGCCTACTATCATAAGTCTTATTTTCTCAAGGTTGATTTCTCTTAATCTCTCCTAGTTAATTTTCAGTCCTGTGGTCATTTCTGAACTTCCTCTAACTCAGTAGGATGAGTAGAAAAGGAAAGGGGAATGTTACATTTCGCGAACCCTGGAAATCTTCAGAATCAACTGTCTCTCTCAACAGAGACGCAGGTTGCAAGGAGCACAGCTGGAGTTTAGGAACATGCAGGTGTGGCTCTTCATTGGACTGGCTGAGTGAGCAAACAGCGTGAGAGACTTGGTAGCCAGGATAAGGTGTATGTCTCTGGTTATTTTCCCATGCTTTCCCTCCAGAGTTTCAGAATTCAACTGGTAACTGTGATGTCACAGAAAATGTGAGCTGTTTTTCCTACCATCAGGATCTTTGCAAAGAACAGGCCATTGATTTCACCCTTGCATGTCTTGGTAGGGCAGCCTATAAACCAGCGCATCCATGTATTTTGGACGAGGGTGCATGGATGGTTATTGGAAGCACATCATGTGGACTATAAAGCTGCCTTCAGGGTTGAGACATCATTGTTGCATGTGGCCAAATTCTGTCTTCTTCTATAATAGACTCTAGCAAGGTGTTTTCCCAGTACTGCCAGAAACTGTGGTCTGATTCCTGCCTCTGAGCTTTTGACAGTGCTTGTACCCATGGACAGTTTTGGCAGGACTCACTCCCATTTAATATCATGGCAAAACGTCCCACTGCCTGGGTTCATGTTTTCAGCCCTAAGTTTGTTTCTTTATCTTAGCAATTTTGCATGAACTTAGCCATGATGTTCCTTAAGCTGCAGTTGATTCAGTAAGTCATGCATAAGTAAACCAGGGGGCAAACCAAAGATTTGAGTTATTTACTCGAGATGCATTTGTAATAGGCTTAAATCCTGTTGAACTCAGTATGATTTCTGTCCCATTTTGGTCTGTGCTGTTAAGTGGCTTTTGGTATTTTAACAGTAGGATTATGCCTTCTTCTGTTTTCTAAATGAAAGCTATTACTTTTATTTTGCTCCAATTTGTAAGGCAGAAGTTCAGTGCAACTGCTTAAACACACAAAGTGAACAGCAGTCTCGGAGAACCTTTTCTGGGCCAAAGCCCAGAAAAACAAACCATTGGAAATCTTGGAAATTCTTCTCCCCTGACCTTCCGAAACACAATACCTCTAAAGCAGAGATAGGTGGCTGATGCCTTCTGCATATTTTGGACTCAGTCTCTTGCTGAGGGCCATGTTTCTTTTGGGTTGATGGGAATTGAGATCCAAAACATCAGGTTGCCCTGAATCTAGTCCATCTTCTCGCAAAGACAGAAGAAACGTAGAGTTAGGCAGAACCATTAATACCATCTAATCTACTCCCCCTGCTTAGTGCAGGAATCCGAATCAAACTCTTTCCAGGTGATGTCTGTCTAACCTCTGCTTAGATGATGATGATGATGATGATGATGATGATGATGATGATTCTTCCTTCTCCTCCTCCTCCTCTTCTTCATCATCATCAATCCAGTAAAGAGGAGCCTATCACCTCACTGGATTATTGACTCTGTCAAACTGTTCTTATTGTTAAGAAGCTTTTCCTGACATTCAACCAAACGTTCCTCAGTGTAAATCAAGTTCATTATTCCACTTCCTGCCTTCTAAGACAATTGAGTACAACCCTTGGCTTCTTCTCTGAGACAACCCTGAAAATATTTGAAATTTGATTGTAAGGATGAGATGTTCCATAGCTATCAATAAATAGTTCATATCCTAGACATACTTATGGTGATGATAAATCATGTTTATTACCTGGGCCCTGTTGCAACTACAGTTCCCAGAATGCATGGAATTCTGGTAATTGTAATGCCAACATATTGGCAGGTCCCAAGGTTCAAGAAGGCTGTTCTTCATGACCAGTGAAAAGAATATTGTCTTATTCTTATTTTTTCTTTGTGCTGCGGGAATATTATAACTAGGTATAGCCTTTTTCCATACTGTGGATTTGTGGGCGTCCATGTAAAAGAGAGCAATGGAATGTGAAAGAAATAATATGCTTCAGAAAACAATGTAAGTGTGTAATATCTACTCCAGTACCTCTAGGTATCTCACTAGGTATGGTTTCTGTTGTCTGTTGAGCATGAGAAGTTGAGGTTTCATGTAGCCAGGATCACTGCAAGGACTCTTACTTTCAGCGGTGATTTGAAACAGGAAATGTAGTCACTAGTTCAAGGAGAGAGTAGTGTTGAAGTGTGAAGGAGCACAACTCAACCTCTCAACCTTCCCAAGGCCTACAACAGGTCCTCTGGTGACATGATCTCAAAACCTCATGAGACTCATGATCTCATGAGACAATGATCTCATCAAAAGGGCTAGTTGGCCCTTGTTTCAGGGTTTTAAGGATGGAAATGGCAGTAGGAGGCTGCTGGAAACATTTTCACCTTTCTAGTCCTGGGCTGTAGCCCCATACTGCTATTTTTCAAGCAGATTTTGGACCTTGTGGGAGGGATTTGGAAAGTTTAAAGGAGAGGCTGGGAATGGGAGCAGAAGGTCAAGCTTCCCATAGAGGAAAAAACAAAAACATGCTGCTGAAATATGGCCATTTTGGCACTGATTTTGGAGGTACTGGACAGTATTGGGGTGCTAGGAGGGTAGCCTTAGACAAAGGAAAAAGCATCACAAGCAGCTGTTCCTCTGTGATTGTTCCCTTTCCCTTTGTTTCTATAAGATTTGGAAGAACTCTTCATTGATTTTAATGGGAAAAGAGTTTTTCTCCCCTCTCCTCCTTCCACCTCTCTCTTAATAAATAATTTGTAAAGCTAATGTTTTTATGCCTTCACTAGATTGCCTATATAGATATCCAGCCTTCTACCTTGAACCATAAGTATGTAGTCAAATAATAGTGGAAGTTATTTGTTGCAAATAAAGAACTCAGATTAATTTCTATCAGGATGTTCTCTAACTGGTAGGGGCTGTATTTAATGGTAACTCACAAAAATTGATGTACCACTGGTGTGTGCATTTGTGCTTTTTATCTAGGGAAGGACATGTAGATGACAAAATAGATTTTAATCGTGGTACGTAACGGTTATCATTGTACATGAGATTCACTCAATTAAGTTTTTCTGTGTGAAACACAATGGGGATGTGACCTGATTTGGAGACTGGATAATTTCATCATGCAGTTTATGAAGAAAAATGTAAACAGAGTTGGGAACAGGCCAAACAACTTAGAACTGAGACTTGTTGAAAGTTAGTATGGATGGGTGGTTTCTGTTGAAGTCCGTTGCTTGGCAGAAGAGCTGCTGATGATTAAAGTTGCTGGAATAATGATCTATTTCCCAATACTGCTGCTTGGCAGTAGAGCAGCCATCCCTAACCTGGAACCCTCTTGATATCTTAGGACTGCAATTCCCAGAATTCCCAATCAGCATAGGGATTCTGAGAGATGCAAAGCGGGCTGTTGTAGCAAAGGAAATTAAAGACAAAATGAGAAGAAAAGTAACTCAATCTAGTTCACAGCAACACCGTTTGCTGCACCTGTCAGTACTCTTCTATCCTTGCCAGCCATCTCTGCTTCTACAACATCTGTATAGCGTTTCATGGCCTTTTGTTCTTTAAACTTCTCATGTCTCTCTTTTTGAAGTTCTCATCAACTTCATCCAACCACAACTTTCTCAGACTTCCCTTTCTTCTCAGCCCTTTCGTTCTTCCTTCCTATATTTGTTTTACATTTAATCCTCATTTGCTCTATATGCACTTTGAATTCTACCCTTCAACTCATGTAGAGGGATGGGGTGGTGTTCCCTTAGTTTATGATTTCCTGTTTGGGGAGCCCTGATCTATCTTAGAAATTTTATCATTAGGGAAAGTCTTATGGAAAAGATAGTTACAGTTCAGATCCAACCTGCCCACCCACTGTCAGAATTGCCTTATGTTGCTGTTGGCCAACAGACTTGTCTAGCACCTATATTAACTCTTTCTCTTCTCTTCTTTTCATTCTCCAAGATTGTAGCGGAAGCTGTTTGTAACCCACTCTAGTTAACTTTGCTCCTGAGACAAAACTTCTTGATCTAATTGCATCCTTTTCTCTTTGTCTCATGCAAGTCAAGAGCAGCAAGGCTCTCCTTGGTTATACGCATGCTTTGAAATAAAAAATGTTGGCAGGGCATCTAATAATGGCAATAAGCCATTTAGCAGTACAGACTGAAATCCACATAAAAGTCTCCAGAAGCTAATGCAACTTAGGAGTGTCAAGGATAAACATTAGATTGTAAAACATTCAGAGTTGTATTAACAAAAAGTTATATAAAATATAGAAGGGAGGGGAGATGGAACCTTATTTAGTTTGTAAGCTTTCTGTGCCTATATTGCTGGACTTTGTTAAGTTTTGAATGAGTCAGATTTAAGGGGAAAAAAACCTGAGATATTGGAAAGGCTAATTTCAACGTTTAATGTCACTGTTGTGGATATATTGTCAAAGAGCAACCTACAAACTCTGTGTCAAAGCTTATCCAACTTGGTGACTCTACATTTTTTGGAATAGCATTTTGAACGTTCATAGATAGATAGATAGCATGGCTATTGCTGGCTTGGCAAGATAAAATCCAGCAGATTGGGGAAAAGGCTATGGTAGGTTTCCAGAAATGAGTATCAGAATTCCAGTGCTATGAACTCTTGTATTTGTTCCTTTTTAAGCTGTCATTCAGAGAACAAGTGTCAAATATTGCTGTCAGAATAAATAAACTCCCAACTTAGATTCTAAAATGGCAAAGTTAAGTAGAGACAAAGGTAGCTGGTTCTAATAAAGAGGATTATTTTGTGCTTCTGTGAGTGTGTGGGTGTCCGTGTGGGTCTTGGCTGTACATTCATAGAAGGTGTTTTCCAAGGTAGATCTCTATCATGGCTATCGAAGAAGATCTCACTCTAAGAGACTGGGCCAGAATTATTGAAGAGGAAATGCACTGTAGGGTTAGATGAACCACCTAGTTCAGAAGAGGTCAGAAAATAAGGTTACTTGAGTCAACTCAGATGTACCGTTGGCCTTTACTGCTGTTCTTCACAGCCAAAGTACTCTCAGAATATTATCCTGACTATCCTTTTTTTAAAAATATAGCACTAGCCTGAGGATTACAGACCCACACCTGAAGCAGGATTTATTTAGCTACTCATCACTCTTTTAAATCAGTTAATTAATTGTTCAGTTAGATACATATAAATACATCGCTCCGCTGCTATGCTGAAGGAAATGCAACTTGTACTTTAGTCAACCAAAGAGGCTGTTTATTATTAGAAGAAAAGACCGCCTTTGTTAATTCTAAGTTGCAGTAACACAACAGAATGTATACTCTCTACCCTGTTTGTAATGATTCAGCCTCACTGATTAAATTGGTGCTAACTAATCACAGCACTTTAGCTGATTAATCTAGCAGGTCTAATGTTTCCTTTCATAGAGGAATATAACAGGAAATTGTGTGAGTAAGTGATAAAGAGAGAAAGTTGCATCAATAAATCTACTGCCATTTAAGAAAGAAGTAGGAGTAGGGGCTGCTGGGAGGTGGTAGCAATTGTATATATTTAGCGATTGATTTTTTTTTAATGTATTTTTTCGGTTTCAAAATTAAAAACAATGAATAAAAAGCAAGAAACACCTAAACATTTATGTAGAATTTTAGAAGAGGAACAAGTGCTATAGATAATAATAAATCTATTGGCCACCCAACTCCAGTAGTGTTAGTAACTATTACTTAATCACCACTATGAATAATTACAGCAATAATAAATAATAAGTAGCCAAACCAGCTGAATAGTAGATCCCAAAAATTATACCCTAAGGATAACAGAAGTTATAAAACACAAACATAGTCATTCCCAACTTAGCGTCTGTTGTACTCCCTAAGGTTTTGGCATCTCCAGAACAGTTGGAAAATCTCCAGTCTGAAATCTATAATACTGGTCTAATTGGATTAAATATGTCACTCTATTGAAGGCATCTGTTAAAGACATCTTCTGATACTTCTAGGTATATCTAGCAGAACTATGCATCAAAGATTTGGAGGACTTAACATGTTATGCAAAGTTACTCAGGGTGAGATACTCCAAGGAGCTTCTGCAGAGAAACTTGACTCTTGTGATATCTTGGGAGACTTGTCCATTTTCTTGATCCTGTGATCAACCCAGTTGCCCTTTATAACAATGGAAGAAATCTAATTATGACTGGCTCACCGCTCTAAAATCTAGATATTTTCCAGAGGGAAAACATCCTAGCTTGTCCTATTAGCCTCAGAGGCCCTTTTCTGCCCTGTTTATCTAGGAATATTCCAACCCTTTTATCTCACATTGCTTCCATTTATGCTCTTTAAACACGTTTGTTTCTTTTTATTTCTACAGATAAGTGTTCTCAAATCAGTTTACATAAAGTAATAATATAGAATAACTTTTTTAAAAAAATATATTTATTTTAATATATATGTGAAGGCACAACCAAGAAAAAGAGCGAAAAGGGACTTGCAGGCTGTATAAAACTTAATAAAAACTTTCAAAGAAAGAAAAATACCTTTAGGGATGCATCTGTTCCTTCACCATTTAACATTATTCCATCATTGCCTTTCTCTCGGTTTCCAACCTTGTTTTTCTTAGGCCATTTACTGCTGGTAATTGTCATACCAATGTAGTTGTTAATGTATCACATCAAAAAGATCTGAATTCAGCCCCCACCTATTCCCCAGTCATGCAGTTGATCAGCCTACTTCACCTTGCAGGATCATTGTGGAGATAAAATTAGATTGAAGGACCCATCCCGTTGCTCTGAAATTCTTGGAGGAAAGGTGTGAATAAACCCAGACAATGATTAAATCAGTAAACACTTGGATGTCCCATTGTTCAACTATGAAGCCTTACTTAAAACTATCAGATCTAGGTACAAAAAACCAGATCGCCATTAGGTGGAAGCAAGAGGGGGCGTTTTCTGTATCTCCTTGCATCATTTAGTGGTTGTAGAGTTCATTTTAACGTAAGTCTGATATTCCTACCTTACTCTCATTCCCACAAGATTGCAGGTCCTTGACCAGCTGAGGTCAGAAACAAAGGTACCGGTTATATGAAACAGTTAAGTTTTAAAACAGCTTCCAAGTGAAGACATAATTTTTAAAATGTCATAGTTCTTACAGTTATTTTTCTGCTTCTTTTGTTTATGTTGCTTTGCGGCCTCTTTGGGTTTTTTGCTGATTCTTATGTAGAGATTTCTCCACCTCAATTTTGTAAAGATCATATAATCTCATCTTCTTACGGTTTGGTATCTTCCCACATCCTTCTAGATAAAATGGCTGAGAGCTGAAATATACATGCATCAGCATTCTTAGCCCAAATGAATACATTTGAAGAAGCTGTGTATTTTAACGTGCAAAAAATAATAATTCTACTTCTATCCTTTAGTTGTAAACTGGAATCTTTTGTGCCTTAACATCGCATTAAAAAAAAACTGGGTGCAATGTTCAGAAAACCAACCAGGATATAAACGGTGCCAAAGAGTTGAAACTTACATTTTTGCCCCAAAGCAAAGAATCTTGCTGTAGTGTTTACAAACTGCTCACCTTCAAATGTTAAACGGTTAAAAGTGGTCCAGCCTTTAATGATTCCTGAAAAAACTCTGAAAGATGGAGTTCTCTTTTGAAGGGATGGGTCTAGCTGTCAGAATGCTGGCCCATTGGTTCTTAAATTGTAGAGTATATATATTTCAGATCAGAGTTGCAAGACATTTCCAAAGTCTGGGCTCAGGATGATACATTGGTGGTTGGAGAGACTGGGTTCCAGGATCAAGCACCCTCAAGGAACCAAGATTCACCCAAACTTGAATGAGTTTTGAAACCAAGAATTAGGGCTTAGAACACAGAAACTAATTGTATAGGCTACACTAACAGAATCTTGAAAGGCAAACAGCATTTCTCCTTCCTCCTCTCTTGTACCAAAGAGAGTCAAGGCGGGGCAATGTTGAGTTACTTTCTCACATTTTCCTGTTTTCCCAGGCTAAATTCACATTTTACTAACAGCTGCTGCATATTTTCTCCAGGGTCATCTCTGTATTCCTCTACATCTGGCTAGCGTGTGTGTGTCTGTGTTTGAGTCAGTTTTTGCTTCTGGCGACTGCCTGGACAAGTCCTTGCAGTTTTCTTGGCAAGATTTCAGAGGTAGTTTGCCATTGCCTGCTTCCTAGAGCTGAGAGAGAGGGACTGGCCCAAGGTCACCCAGCCGGCTTTGTGCTTAAGGCAGGACAAGAACTCACAGTCCCCTGGTTTCTAGCCTGATGCCTTCACCACTGCACCAAACTGGCTACCACCCAAACCGTATATGGCATCTATACAATATAGAAAAGTCAGGATACCCCTGAAGACCAATTCCCATTTCATTTCATTCATATGTTCTCCATTATATACCTTTACATTATATGTTGCTTTGTTGCCAAGTGTTGGTCACCCCAAAATGCAGGTGACCACAGGATGGCAGCAAAGGGATGCAGTGGCCTTAACTCTCCGGTGCCATTGAGTGGTCGGCTGGAACATGACCAGGCAGTTAAGGGAGGGGGTCTCCTGCGTATCGCGCACCACACTGTCTCTCATTGCAGCAGCCCAGGATAGAGCTAATTCCTAATCCTGCTAAGGGTTTCATAGACTGCCCCCCCCACCAGTCCTTCTAATCCTAACACCAATTCCCTTCTTAAGCAGCAAGCGGGGGTGGGGGGCAAGGCTATTTCTCCCTAGTCTTCAGCATCTGTTAGATAAAGATACGGAGGGTGGGGGTGGGATGGCCCTGTGCTAAATGAGCTGTTATATTCCTAAACGGTGGGAGGGTTGAAGCACAGGGGGAGAGCCAACAAAGAGAATTTTGCTGCTTGGTGCCAACTCTAGCCTGGTGGTGGGGTTGTGTTACAGCTGGCAGTAGTTTGGTTTCTTCCAAAGGCAACCAGGAGCCCGGGGGTTGTCGTGGGCCAGGGGCAAGCAGACGCTGCTGTCCCATCCCTCCTTTGTTCCTGGGTCTCAGTGTTGGAGGGGGCTGAGTGGGTGTCTTCCCCTCCCTTTTTCATTTCCCTTTGGGTCCTACAGCCACAGAGAAAAATTGCCAAGGCGGCTTCAGGAAAACAACAGCTCCGGGGGATAACATGCCGGCCTGCAGTGGGCTGCCAATTTGCCACCGATTCCAGCAAGGGGGGAGAAGGGAGCACCTGCCCCAATTGTTCCTTTCCTTTTCCAGCTGATTCCAAGTGGAATTAACTGCAGAGTGGAATTCCTCTTCACGTTGAAGGGATACAGCTAGCAGAAGGGTGGATGGGGAGCTGGGTCCATGCTTGAATAAGAGGCCCACATTTTGTTTTCTGTTGTGCTAGGAATCGTTGCTTGGGTCTGGAGAGTGTGGCAGGTTGCTCTCCTGTGACGATCGGGTGGTGGAAATGTCAATCAAATCGTGGCAGTGCAGGGCCCCTCCTCCAAATGTATATTCCAGATGGAGGCGGGGCCTTGCATTGCCCTGCTTTGATTGGCCGTTCCACCCCCCTTCCCATCACACACCCTCCTCCCATCCTCCAGTTTCCAGTGGCGCCGAAGCACCGACTATGCACATACAAAGGGGATGTCAGTTCTCTCTGCCTCTTCCTGCGCACACCATTTAACCACAATGGGAAGGGTGGGGAGAACAGTACTTGGTCCCCAGGAGGTATGCTGAGACTGGAATTCCCAGTTCCCGACCAAGATAAACTGGGAATCCTGGAACTGGAAATTCTAGAACTTCACAAAGAGGTTGTGAAGACACAGATTAGATTTTTTTTTATCCCACCTTTATTTTTTTTATAAATAACTCAAGGCGGCAAACATACCGAATACTCCTTCCTCCCCCTATTTTCCCCACAACAACAACCCTGTGAGGTGAGTTGGGCTTAGAGAGACGGACCAGCCCAGAGTCACCCGGACGGCTTTTCTGCCTAAGGCAAGACTAGAACTCGAAAATTGTGTGTCTCTTGCTTAATGACATTGTGACGCACATGATGCCATCTTGGCTTCTGTTGCACAATCATGGCAGGGCAGTCCTCTTTCTAATAGCAGGAACGACGCAAGTTAAAAGAAGCAAGTGCTTAATTCTTCAGTGTTGTTATGAATCAGGCCAAGTGTGCTCCCGATGCACGCTTACTTAAAAGTCAGTCCCAATGAAATTGGTGCCGTTTTTCCCCTAAACCTTGCCCTTTGAAACACCTCCCCCCTGAGATCTGGCAGGCCCCGATCCTGGCTTTCCAAAAAGCTGTAAAGACCTGGTTTTTCCTACAACCTTTTGGCTTATTTTCCCACAAACCATGGGGTAGTGTGAAGCTGGAAGCTCTACAGTTTGTTTGAATATGTGAGGATGTCTTTGGGGCACCAGGAAGGGTTTCGTTGGTTGGTGGTGGTTTTTATGCCGTTTACTGTTTTTATTGCTTCGTGCTTGTGAGGCACCCTGGGCCATGCACATCTTTTAAATAAATAAATAATGAGCCAATTTAGTAAGCATGGTCCTGCTTATTAAAAACATTCTTTTTGAAGGAAACCTTCTTAGGACTACCCTCAGTGAATCTGCCAAGGAAAAAAAGAGGAGCTTGCTGCTGTAAAATCCCAATTTTGCAAGAGGCGTTTTAGTTGCATCTTTGGACTGTGGGCTATTTTCCTTTAAAGAACAAAATTCCAGCCCTTGCTTGGGCGTCTTCCCACTTACTTTCTGAGGGTAGTGCTGGGTGCAGTGACTGCTGTGGTTGTGTTGTTAGGCAATCATATCATCTTATTTTTATGCCATACTGGTAAGCAAATGGCTGCTTGCTGTTTGTAACAAAACACCTTTAAGAACACCGAGCCATAGAAAAATTCCCCTCCTTTTTAAACCCTCTGATGCATAAGCAATTCTTTTCAACTTTGGGGGTAAACAAGCCACAAACATGGTACTCATCCTTCATCATTTCCTAGCAATTTATTTTGATTCCTAGCATATTCCTAGCAATTATATTATTTATTTCAGCCTTTTCCACAAGAGTTTAGCATGGGTCTGCAGACCCTGCCCCTGAGCTTCACAACAACCCAAGGAGGTGTATGAGTTCAAAAAAGAGCAGTTTGTTCAAAGCTTCGTGTTTAATGGGCGATGTGAACCAGGTCTTTCCAGTCTTGTCTGAAACTGTAATTCTTATATCATATACTCCTGGAATTGTGGGGATAAAATCGAAGGGAGACCCCATAGGAACCGTGCAGAGTTCTCAGAGTGGAGAAATGGACAGGTATGAATATGACATACCTTGCTTTGGGATTATTTTTTTAGAATGAAAAAGCCGGATAGAATTAGAATGGAGTAAAATACATAAGTGAGTAAGCCAGGCTCATAAATAAAAATAGACCTCTTTTCTTTTAACTTATCCTACAGGAAGCCTTTTATTTGTAGAAGATTTGGGCACCTTTTCTCTTAAAAGCTTCTAGGCTCAATTCATGCTGCTGGTTATTACCTATAAAGGTCTATAGCAGTGTTTTTCAAACTTGGCGACTTGAAGATGTGTGGACTTCAACTCCCAGAATTCCCCAGCCAGCCGGGAATTGCTGGCTGGGGAATTCTGGGAGTTGAAGTCCACACATCTTCAAGTCGCCAAGTTTGAAAAACACTGGTCTATATAGGTTCCTTAAGGACCCCTGTATCCAAGCAGAATCTGCCCATCCTATTAAGACATCAAGAAAAGGCCTGCTCACAGCAGGGATGGCTGGAGCGGGGTTCAGAGAGGACAGGATGGTGGCTATGATCATGCCATTGAAGCCCTACCCTTGTGAAGGGTGTGGAGCTGACTTTGGTGAGCTGTTAAGAAGGAATTTTGAGAAAAAGATCACACTGTGCTGAGAAAGAGGGAAGCATGAGAAGGAAACTTAAAAATAATCCCGCCTTGGTTTTGTTTAGATGGGGCAGAGAGAAACATGGACAGGCTTTCAAGATGGATGCTAACCCTGCGAAGTAGACCAGATCAAGAAACACCCATGGCAGGGACTCCAGGAATGCCCTTCATTGTTTTAGGGTAGAATATTGTAACAGAAAGTTTCTTATTTATTCCATTTTTATCCCACCTTTGTTTTTGGGTCAGCCGAAGGTGGCATTCAGAACCTGGTTCTCCCACTTTCTGTTTTCCCCACAACAACATCCTTGTGAGGTGGGTTGAGAGGGACGGGTCCAAAGTCGCCCACCTGGCTTTCATGCCTAAGAAAGGACTAGAACTCACAGTCTCCCAGTTTTTAGCCCAGCACCTTCGCTGCTATACCAAACCAGCTCTCAATCTCAGTGTCTAGTGCCTGAAAATACACTGAACCCGCACCTAAATAGTCCTTCCCATTGTCCATTGCTCTATGCTCTTTGAATGGTGGGATTACTTTTTTTTTTTTAATCATCGAACTCAATGGACATTTGTTGATGGATCATTTTTTCTCTTTGACTGACAGATCGATGAACTCCCTGAGGGAGCTGTGAAGCCTCCAGCAAATAAATATCCAATCTTCTTTTTTGGGACTCATGAAACGTAAGTGAATAAGTTCTGTAGTCTTTGGGGGGCCTCTGACGTTTAAGCATCTACTTCATATTAGGATGTGCGAAACATTTTGAGTACTTTCTGCACATCCTAATGTCTTCCAAAGTAGAAAGGGGCTCTTCTGGTATTATTGGAGATGTTCTGATCACCCTGGAAGGTGTCCAAACTCCCAACAGGGTTGTTTTGAGCTTGGAATCCTTCCAGTCTAATTGGAAAACCATCAGAAATGGCAACAGCTGTTTTGAACACAAACGAGCTTGAAACATTTCAAATTCGAAAATATTTTGCAGATCTGCAAGCTTACGAAGATTTCTTCTTTGCTGCAATATTAGACTGGATTGCAGCTGCAGCAAGAGTTCATGTTGCTCTTTACTAAGTGTTTGGGGGGGGGGTTATGGTTATTCACTGTCTAATTGCCCCCTTGAATAATCTTTTCTTAATTGTCACCAGGTCACCTCTCTTCCAAAAAGGGGGAGGTTTTAATGACCTGTTTCCTGTAATTACAGTATTTTCCGCTTTTCATTTTTTATGATAACATATGAAAAGCAAAAATAATGCAAGGAAACCCGTAATTATAGCCCTTCTGCTCCCCTCCTCATCTGAAAAGACAGAGAGCAATCAAGAGGTTATGCATTAATTCAGCGGGTAGGACCTTCAGATCCAGGAAATTTAACTCATGGTGGGGGGTGGGGGATTGAATAAGACTTTAAATAAACAGTGTAGAAAGATCTTGGTCACTTCCATTACTTAAGGAAAAAGCATGCATTTACAGCAATCTGATTGCATCTGATGGAGTGAGCTGAAGGTCATGCAAGCTTCTGCCTTTTAATAAGATTTGTTAGTCAGAAGAGATGCTACCAGACTCCTCATTTTTGCCACCATAGACTAACACGACTCTCCTCCTATAAAGTACAGCAATACAAACGTTGAGTGCGAAAGCAACCCTTACATAGTCTGTCATAAAAATAACTTGCTGATAAAGGAAAAGGTCAGAGACGGGACAGCCCTTGAGTACTGCGTCAACCGCAGTTCTGCTTTCTGGAGCATTGATGGCTTTGCTTTGGTTCTCGGCCTGCGGAGTCACCACTGTTTCCTTGGCAGCGGTTTTGGAGACACTTTCATGCAGGACTTGATTGGTGAGAGTGGACTGGGTCTTATGAGTCACCAAATAAACACAGCTCACCAATCACGATACCGTCAAGACTAGATATTGTAATTTTGATTGAACTATTGCAGCCTTCCTCAGCCTTGGCAGACTCTAGGTGCCAGCCTTACCAGACTTCTCAGCAATGGCTATAGAAGCTGGGGGATTCTGGGCATCGAAGTCCTCACATCTGGAAGTTGCCTAGATTGATCTTGAAGGTGGGATATTTCTCAGCTGCCCCTTCTGAAGAAACATCATTCTAATGTCTCACATAACCATAAAGAAATTCTCACAGGCCCTGTTGAGTAAACCAGGCTGTGCTGCCTGTATGTTCCATCTTTGATCTGCAGCTGAAGAGATTCAGCAGAATGTATTATCCCAAACAACCCACAAGATGCCAAGAATAAGTTCTAGTGAATGATCCTGAGTTGGAGAGGGAACAACACTAAACAGGAGTGCAAACTTGAGGCTCTCCAAATGTTGCTTCCCTGCAGCTCCCACTATCCCTAACTTCATGTGAGAATAAACAACTAGCATAAATCAACACACATCTCCTTCAGGGTACGTCAGATCCTGGTTTCCCTTGGAGGAGGAGAAACCAGCTGGATCGCATGCCGGAGGATTGATTTAACCAGAGTTGGAGAAAATCTACATATGCAACCAAGTCATACACTTAGACAATGATTTTTGACTGAAGATGGGGATTGCTTCCCCCTTTTCTGTCTTCTACAACAACAACAAAAACTTTATTGATTTGGTCATCTGACCATATCAGAAGTAGAAAACCAATACAAGTATGCAAGTAAATACAACAAAAACAGTAAAACAAATTCATAATAAGTCGTCACCCCTACAGTTAACCCCAATCTGATCTAAATAGTCTGTCCTCTTCAAAATCACCTTTGATATAAAGAGTGCAGTCTTACTAGTGATATGTAGGTTCGTTCCTTGCAAAAGGTAAAAGTATTTTTTAGTTTTTAAATAGGAATCTAAGTCCTTTCTGTTGAATATAGTTCGCAATCAAAGAGGATATATGCGATGTCTTCAACAGCTGGCGCACCACAAATACGCAGTCTTTCTTCAAATGGAACTCCCATATCTTACCATGGAGTCTAGTTGTTCAAAGCGAGCTCTTGAAAAAGCTCTTCTAAGATGTTGGGGCATATGAGCTATTAAATACTTTTCTAACTAGGAGGTTTCTGCCTTCTAAAAGTGTATAAAGAAGAGAGTGCCTCTAAATATGTAAAGATGGCATTCTCCTCCCTGTTGAATAACCACAGCATAAGGGCAGAGTGTCAAGGAAATTTGCAGTGCCTTCCTAGCCAAGATTAGAACGTGAATGCAATGTTATGGGATGGACCCACATGTTGCAGTAAGTTGGCAAGTGCCTTCTGTGTCTTCACCACAGGAGGGCAGCTCCTCCTAAACTTTTAACCATGAAAGAACTGCAGGTTGTTTACAGGAAAAGAAACCATGAGTAACACATATAACCTTTATATTTAGGAAATGCATTTCTCTCTGTTAGGGTTGATGAGAGCACAATTTGTCTGCAGGCTGTTGGAGCATATGTTCTGCATTTTTAGCACTCTCGGGTAACAGCTAAGATGCCAGTCATTCAGTAACACAGGCTGGTGACAACAGAGAAATGAATTAACAACAAAGAAGACTGGGGCCAAATGACGCCACAGGAGCTAATGAACAAATTATGCAGTAACCCAAAATGTGGGATCAATGCATGTCCTCTACACATGATTTGTGAAACTCTGGGATAAACTGAGGTATATGTCCTACCAAAAATGTCTTGCAATTCAACAGCGTCTACAATAGCAAGTACTAGACCAAGTCATTCCCCATCCTATGTTAATGGGGTGACACAGGGAGCTCAACTTCAGGGCCAATTTTGATTGTCTTATACCAGCAGTTAGCAATTATGTAAATGGATTTTTTTAAAAAAAAAAAAAACTGGTAAGCAGGAAGCCCCCAGGGCTAATTGAGATGCTGCTGTAGGGAACATGGGCCCTCTTTGTGGACTTAGCCTAGGGCAATGTTGGTTATGTAGATAAGCTTTACTCTCAAAGATTGTCCCCACTTGCAAATTGGAATCACAGAAGAGGAGAATGTTGGCTAATCTCAACTCTTGTCTTGTTGGTACTTGAATGATAGATCACCAGGGAATCCCATGTCTGTAACTGAAAGAAAGCAGTGGCAAATCACTTTAATATTATTTTCAAAAAACCCTACAAGAATGTGCTCATGTACTCACCAGGAATCAGCCTCAGCTTGTGTGAGTCTACCTTTCCATCCCACTAGCATTCTAATATGGTTAGGTTTCCTTCGGTCTTCTCCAGAGTGGTGTCCTCGTATCTGCTGAGATTATAAATCCCCCAGAATTTCCCACTCAACATGGCCATGCTGGCTGGGGGTCACAGAATACAACTGGAGGGTGCAAAGTAGGGGAAAGCTGGTTTACTGTGGTTTTTGAACAGGGGAAAAGAAAACTAGTGGCAGATTTATTTATTTTTTTTCCCCTTATGGCTTATCCTTCAAAGTTCTAACCAGGGATTAAGTGGAGTTCACCCACCAGGGTTTGATGTAATATCTGAACTGAGCCACAGTCAGAGTCTATCCAACTGAAGGGGATTTAATGCCATTTTTTCTCCAGGTAATGAATGATGCCTTATAATTCGCTCTATCATTTGACCATTTCCTTTATTCAAATACAGTGCATTTTTGGGGCCTAAAGACCTCTTCCCTTACAAAGAGTATAAAGACAAGTTTGGAAAATCAAACAAACGAAAAGGGTTTAATGAAGGCCTGTGGGAAATAGAAAACAACCCCGGTGTCAAGTTTACTGGATACCAGGTAAAATGGACTTCCTTTCCTTTCCTTCCCCTCACCCCTACCCCTTCCTTTTGTCAATATGTGATGGCGAGGACAGAAGGCAAACTTGTGTGGTCAGACCTTTGGTTTTCAAGCCCTTCTCTTGGGAAATGTTGCCTAAGCAGTGTGGATAAAAAGCCACAAAGATGACTAAGTTGGGTTTTATGCAACTGGGGAAAGGATCTTACCAGCATGATGCTACCTGCCACCAAGTCTATGTAAGGATCATAGTTAAGTTGTGATATGAGGAAAAGCATGCACCTTATTCAGCTTGCATCATTGATATAAATGGCAGAATTTAGCTTTTGCTGTAGAATATAGTTTGCATTCTTGCATTTGTTTGTTTGTTTATCATTTATTCATTTATTTGAAAGTGCATGTGTGCTCTGGCTAGATTGAAGGCTGTTGGCATTCACCTGGCAGAATTTAGCTTCTGGTATGGCATGTAGTTTGCACTCCTGCATGTATGTATGTATGTATATATGTATGTATGTATGTATTTTTTTTTTAATAAATTTTTTATTTTTTACAACAAACACAAACAAACAATAACATAAAAAGCATAAAAAACCATCTTCCATTTTAAACCGTGTGTCAGCCAGTTACCGATCATTTGTGCCATCCTTTCATAATCTTCACTCATCATTTATATAGAATCTCATGTCATCTATCCAACACATATTTATATATTTATCAGTTATCAATTATTATTCATTTGTTACTAGTCTATAACATTTTTTATATGAAAGTGTATTTATTATATGAAAGTGCATGTATGCTTTGGTTAGATGGAAGTCTGTTTGCATTCACCTGGACAGAACTGTGGGATTGCCAACCGCTTCTCATCATTTTCTTGCTCTGAAGCATGCATTATTGACCAACCAACCTGGGTGAGGTCTAATTATTGGCTTTATCCACAAGGCAATCCAGCAACAGAGCTCATCAGAAACCGAAGGCGAAGGAGGGAACACAGCAGATGCCAGCAGTGAGGAGGAAGGTGATCGGGTAGAAGAAGATGGGAAAGGCAAAAGGAAGAATGAAAAAGCGGGCTCAAAACGGAAAAAATCTTACACTTCAAAGGTAATTCATGAAGTCCTCAGTTATTGTCTGGAGCGGTTTTCATCTACAGAATGTTTCCTAGCTGCCTGTAAGTCAAGGATTAGTGTTCAAGATCTGCTTTCCAGAATTGTTCTGAAACTTGCTGAAGTGTGTAACGTTTGCCTCTGACTATATACATAGTAAAAATAAAGAAAACCCAAGTTAACAAAGGTTAAGGTTGGCCACTTCACAATCCTAATTTATCTTCCAACCGTTACCTCCCTCCCTCTGTAACACACCCAATTCTTGACAGATTCCATTTAAACTTTAGGAAATGGTAAGTCCAGTTATATATAAATGTGGTGTGATGTTTGAAAAGGAACAAACAGGTCTGTAATTCTAAGAGGAGGGAAGCATTTAGGAAGGGAAAGTACAAAACAATTGACAATAAAACTCTTTTTCTATCCCAGGAAGCAAACCAATGCATATGTAATTAAACCCAAGAATATTCATCTTGATACTCGTATGAAAAAATTCAGTTTTTCATACCAGCTATATAGCTTGAAAAAGAGTTTGGTTTCTTTTTCATTTTTTTTTTCTGAATGGATGCCCCTAGAAATCTTCCAAGCAGTCAAGGAAATCTCCCGGAGACGAAGATGATAAGGATTGCAAAGAGGAAGAAAATAAGAGCAGTTCTGATGCTGGTGAAGCAGGCAACGACACACGAAACACTTCTTCAGACTCGCAGAAAACTAGTGAAGGGGTAAGGTTTAGGACTACTTCAGAAGTTGTGTGATTTTAAAGAGATACATGAAGGTGATCCAACTGTCTTGTTCAACCCAGTGCAATTTACTGTAGCCAGCCTGACCATTGGACATATAATTTAACCCAGTGTTAATTCTGGGAGTTGAAGTCCACACATCTTCAAGTGGTCAAGGTTGAGAAACACTGGGTTAACCCATTTAGAAGGGGCACCCTCAACCCATCTTAAAAACACTGCGATTGGGAAGATAGAAAGGCGGGCAGTGGCCTTCTGTGCTAAGTGGCAGAGCAGTGTGGTATCAAGCTCATGACAGGGATTATCCCAAAAGCGAGATTTTCACACAGGTTTCTTTAACTAGATTTATCGAAAGGGGTTAGATTTAAGAAACCTCAGTTTTTTGGCTTGTTTTCACTTTCAGAAGCCATCTGCCAGGCTGAAGGATTTTTTCAGCCTCTCAACCATGGTCTCTGGGTGAACTGGTAAAGAGGTCACTTTTTTTACCCATTAAGAGGAAGGTCCAAGTGTCAGGAGTAGTTTCTGAACAAGCCATTGCACATGGCTGCATCGACTGTTTCTTGAAACTCACGGGCACCTTGGACAGTTCCATTCCCCTACCAGCAGCTTCCCACCACTTCTTAAAAATTGGATTCCAGATATTTCCCTGGAATGTTTGGTGTTCTGATTAGTTGCTCACTTTAACTAATCTACTTAAACTCTGATTAGCAATTTTTACAAATTATGGCTTGTATTAACTATGGCTTGTTATATCTGAACCTGGAATCCTGGCTTAAACCCCTGAACGGGTTTGCTTTGTGCTCTCCCCGCCTCTGTTGGATACTGTCAGAAGGAAAAGGGAAACGCAACCCAGGAATTGGGTCAGACAAGCTACAGTTACTTTGGTGTCTGCAAGATGGGTTCTGGCTTGTTCCTAACTTGTTCAACAAGTTCGAGATTTCTTTTGTATGAATGCATCCAGTGTTGGTGGAATCATTTCAGTCTGAAAAGGTGACTCCTCTTTGTCTTATTTCTCCCTAGACTTAACCAACATATTGACTGCTGCATATTAAGGGAAGACACAAGAAGGTTACATGTTTGGTTGTCTAATATTCTTGGATTTGATTGAAGTCAGCACATCTCTTCATCAGCAGCATATATGTTTGTATGCACATTTAGTCACATTCCTACCCATTCTGTTCTCAGCAGCAACTTTCAACGTCATTCCCCCCCGGCCCCTCAAGGTCCTTTTCTAAATGTCATTTTATTTAATTGCACAAAAAGGCTCTTTTCAAGCAAGACCCATACCACAATGGCCATTTTTAGATACTTTTTTTTTTTTACAGAAAAAGAAGGGCAAAATCTCTAAATTTTAAAATGAATCTTAAACATTGCCTTTTAGAGAACAAGTGAGAATGAAAATTAAATTCTTAGAAATAAATGCCCTCTCATAAAAAGTCACGAGAATCTCTATTCTGCTTACAAATCATGACTTTTTAAATTACCCTTTATCCATTTGTTGTTCTGCATTTTTTTTAAAAAAGGGTTTAAAAACGGAGATGGCCAACTACCAGCCTACGAACTCTTATTTTCTTAAGCAATTTCCTCTTCACTGACATCCTGCTGTTTTTTAGATATTACAAAAGATTTGCTCACATTTTCATTTTTAGGGAAAAGGGGAAAAAACATATTTTCAGCTTGTAAGAAAAAGATGTTCCCTCCCCCATCTCTCCTTGGATTTTGTATGCATTATGTAAATGTACATATTTTGTATGTAAAGCAATGCCAGAACTCTAAAGCTATGAAGCTCGAAGTCAAGATTCCATCACATTTATAGAACATTGAATTTACAGTGGCAAAAACATTCCTGCAGTCCACTTTTAACTTCTGTCTGGAAATTAAATTGCTCCCCACCCACCAAGAGTACAGAAGTTGGCCGTCTCTGGTTTTAAAACCTAACAAAATGTACTTGATTTATTATCATTATAAAAAAAAGTCAATAATTGTAAGAAAGTACCTTTCCTTATTAGAAATATCTAGCTAGCTATACTCTTAATACTTTTCAAGATCATGACGTAACGTAAATTTCTCTAACTTAGTTCCTATATGTGGAGTTAGTGAAAGTCTTTTGTGTTTCTTTAGATGAATACAAGGAGCTTTTTTTCAGGCACCAATACAAATTCGAGCTTAATGTGTTTTTTGGATACCTTCCATTTTTAAGCTTAATTGTGATACCGAAAGCCCAATGGGAAACAAAGCCAAAACATCCAGTTAAAATATAAGAATAACAGTTATACTGAAAAGCTTAAAAACAAAAAGGGAAAAAAAACCCTGTCATTTTTCTGTTTTTTTCTACTCTCAGAACTAGATCTAGACTAGTAAGTAAGCATTCCAGAATCCATTATTCTGTGTACATTATTGTTGCTATTGTGAGAATAGAGAATTTTATTTATTTTTTAATGCCAGCTTTTATTGTGAAGACATATGGGTTTAGTCCGGTTTTATCAACCCTTGTTATGCTTGTCCTTGGAACATCTTTCGCGTACTCAAGGTTTGTAGTTGAAAAGTTTACTGTACAAAAAAAAAAAAAGGAAAAAAAATCAAAAAACAAAAAAACTATTGTTTTTACAGAATAAATTTATTGGAATGTGTATCAGGAGTAAGGTTTGAGGTTGTAAGCAGCTGAGTTAGCGTCATATTTGGCTTCATACGTGTAATAATGTGAGGTATTCATGTAACTCGAGTATTAAAGCAACGCATTCTGTTAACACTGAGTTGGTTATAATAGAACACCAATGCAGGGGAAAACTCTGTTGTGTCTCTCCCATGGCTTTTATTTGTGGCTCTTCGGCTGAATCTGAAGCTTGAGGGACCAGGCCAACCAAAGGCTGTCTGCAAAAAAACCCCACAAACCTTTACATCACACGATCATTTATAGATCTCCTTAATCAGTGCGCCCTAGATGGCACAGAGCCCACTTTGGCTAATCTCAGAGATAAACAGGGTTGGACTTGGTTAATATTTGGATGAGAGACCTCTAGAAATAACAAGAGAAGTAAAGGGGGAAAAAAACTCCTGGAATAAAGCAATAGCAAATCCCTTCCTTATTTTTGCCACAAAAACTATAGAGACTTTACTACTAGTATACAAATGCAGCCAACATTGCCACCTTAGTCCTAGTTGGAGTCAAGCTTTTTCTTTTAAATAGGTGGGGAATAAAACAGTTCTTTCTTCAAAGAATGTGTATGCCCCAGGGAAGCCCTACATCTCTGCCATAAAGCTCATAGAAATTGCAGAAGAACTGAGGGGTGGGGATGCTAATTCCAACATGCACACTCAGCTCCAGGCATATTATCCTGCACCTGCCTCTTCAGCTGGTGGGTGATGCCCGGGCGGTGATTCTCAAGGCAAACTGAAGTGGAACTATTGAAACCAATGGCTTATTCAGCAATTCTAGAGATTGTAGCAGATAGGGACTTGATCAGGAGAAAAAGAGCACTGCGAGGCCAGGGGAGAAGCAGCCCATGAAGTATTGTTGCTATTGAGATTGGTTCTCTGAGCATACACAGTCTGCTAGGATAGAGCTAGTGTCAGAAATGATTTGCAAGGAGAACTTGCATGAGCACAGCCCCTCGCTGCTACTTGTTAAACCAGCCATCTTTTTCCCAAATTTGTCTTGAAGCCTGAAAAAAAAAGATACAGCTGCTTTAATGAACCAACCCTAAAGCAGCTGCATTTGTAAAACCACACTTAAAGCAGTAGTGCCTCAGTTGTGCTGTGCCCAGTCACTTGCACCTCTGTAGTGGCCAACTTTAAGCTGAGCTGAAGAAGACAAACCCTTAAGAACATCATTGCTGCTCCATTGATAGAGTGTACTAGGCTGAAACTCAGTAGGCTTACCTGTGACTCAGTCTTGTACAAACTGAGGTGACTGGATTCAATCAATAAACATAGGTTAAGAAATTATGAGTTAGCATTCTGTGCAGACAGAGTCTTCCTGTAGTTCTTAATCAAAACAGTATATTCACTGTTGGCATGATGTGACAAAATGTCTGAGATGGCAACATTGGTCTTCGGTAATCATTTCCCAACCAAGATCGAAAGCTCCTACTTCCCTCATGTTTTGTCTTTAATACCTCTCCATCCCCCCCGCCCAGGATTTAAAAAGAAAAATCCAGTGGCACAGTCAAGATTGACCCCACCTCAGGGTTGGGGAAATGTGTCCAATCCACCATCCATTCTTTTTATTCACCTGTATAGTTGGTGAAATAGGTACAGAGGGAGAATGACTGGAGTGGGATTTCTCAACCTCAGCAAATTTAAGATGTGTGGACTTCAACTCCCAGAATTCACGTTGGCTGAGGAATTCTGGGAGTTGAAGTCCACGCATCTTAAAGTTGATAAGGTTGGAAAACCCTGGATTTCCCCTGGATGGGGAAAGTTAATTGACTGGGGGAATGAGGTAGAGGGGCCGCCTTCTTGAATTTTTTAAATATCACCACTACCACCCCGCAAACACTTTTGGAATGAGTCCCAAACAAAATTGGTTGTATTTGGAGAAAGAGGGATTCCCCACCCTCCTGTGATCCCATGAAACATGGAAGCAAGCTCTTGAGAAGTGCTACAGAAGTCTTTTATTTTCAGCAGTGCTATTTGGCCCGACTTGGGACCCGTTCTTGGTGACATCCCACACAGAGTTTTGAAGCAGGCAAGCCATCTTCCTAGTCCATCTTCTCTTCGAGCTTGGCTTTCATGAAAAACTCAGGGTTGCGGACACAGCGATACGCAAACAGCTGGGGGAGGACTCCATGTATCACATTGAGAATGAGAAACCACATCTTCCCTTCATCGGGGACTCTGTAGATGTACGGTGTTCTAGCATGTATGGAAGCACCAATGTGTGAGAATTGAGCCTGGAAAGCAGAAAGAATGAATTTTGAGTAGTCACTTCTGTAGGAGTCAGTGCTCACATCCCCCATAACCACTGGATGCATTTACACATTTCCTTCAACCAGAGATCCACAACCCATGGCTCCTGAAAGTCCCAGAGCCGCCCCAAGTGCCACTAAATAGCTTTTTTAAATGAGACAAAAAGGGGCAAAGTATATCTCGGAAACCATTTCATTTACTTTGTATCATTTTAATTCAGTTTAAGCATAAATTACATTTAGCTTAATCCCCACCCACTTCTTTGTTCTGGACCCATGCGATTTGGGGGGCTGGGGTGTGTGGCAACCCTTCAACATACCCTTCCCAAATTCAAATGCAGTCCCTAGTCCCAAAATAATTATGCATGCCACCTCCAAGCCACAATCCCCTTCACAGGTGTGTAGCTTCACATCTTGGGCAAACCTAGCTTGTAAAACCATGATTTAGTGAAAACAGTGAAGCTAGCCAGCAATGGCTTAATCAACTAGCTAACCCTGATTAAGCAAACCATTAAGTGTGAATCAGAGCTGATTGGGCTTAACCACCAGGCTAAGAATGAAACAACCTACAGTATGGCTAGTTCAATGTGTACCCCATTTTCCATTAACTTGCTTTTTATTTTAAGCACAGCCTCAGTCACGATTGGCACATAATGGCGTATCCTATTATTCTGCTTTGAGAACCAGCATGTTTTGGAGAGGGTCCATATCTCTGTGTCAGTTCTTGGCATATAATCAGAACATCTACTACAGCTTTCCTGCTTTGAACCTTGACACAATGGTATGTAGCATTTCCTGAGTACTCAGGACCTGATCTGCTGCTCGATAAAAGCTAAGGTGAAAAATAGAGTCATTCGCTGTTTCCTTTGCTAAGGGCAAGGCTTTAGTTTGGGGGTTGTTATTTTGTTCTCTTGTCCTTAGAGAAGGTGCTACTGACTGGGCTTTCTGGAGCACACAGTAAATTTACATCTAAGGTTATGCGCAAGAGAAGAGGTCTGCCAAGCCAAAGAATATTTTTAGCATAAACAAACATGTAAAGATAGAAGCAACTGGGACTCCTCAGGATTGTATTTTGTCCTTTGTCTCCCATCTGTTATCCTCTATTTCAAGCAATGGTTCATTGGTGTATTAGCAATTTGTGCCCAAATTCATGATCCCAGACTGTGGCCTGCAGAAGAAGGGCTGATCAGATGATGCTCCAGAGAACCTGAGCTTTTATGGGAAAGGGGGGCCAGTGCTGATCAGTGGGGTGGTCTGACTATTGGTCTGTATCACCTGATGAGAGGTGAGAGGATGATGGCAGGTTGAGGAAAAGTATTCTGAGATCTATAGGTTACAAGAAGGGTATGTCTGCTTGTTTAAGCTAAGTGGCCATGGTGTTCTGAAGGTAGCACAGGATCTTCTCAGTGGTGGCTCCACAATTGTGGAACTCCTCACCAAGAAAATCTGCCAGCTCTCCTGTTTCTCCAATTTAGGCAATTATTGAAAACTTAGTTTGGTAAGATGGTTTATTTTTTTCTTTATTTCCTTTTTTTAACTTTTTTTTAAAATATTGTTATTGTTGATATAGTTGGATTTGAATTCTGGGCTGTTTTCCTGCCATAAACCACCTTGGAATTTTTTTTTAAATTTGGTGAGATAAAGAAGTAAATAAACAGGCAAATAACTCCTTTTCTGAGGAAGAATCAGATGTGAGAATCCCCCCCCCCCGATAAATACAGAGGATCAGAGTCCTAGATGTTAAAGAATACAAGCCCAGAAAACTATCTGGGACGGCTATTTATTTAGCAGTAGCAGTTCTTAAGGATGCTTAAGAATCCTATGGATTAATTGCATGTGGGCTGAAGGTGTGGCTGATGGAAGAGTATCCTGAAATTGTTTCTGGTATGTTCTTCCAGCTGCTCCTTGGATGGGGTTTTGCGGATGGTCCTTCTACCACTGCTGAATTCAGAACCTTGATCTCCATGATGCAGAAAAGCCAGCTGGTTCCATTACTGATCCAGCTACCTGCTTTCTTTAATCTTGCTCCGTCTGCCCTTCATCCGTGCTGAATAGATACTGGGTGGGGCTCTGAACTAAGCAGGATAATATCTCCAGTGGCAACAGTGTTCTGCTTGTATAGTAACAGCGTTCAGATTTCCCCATGTGCAAACAACAGCAAAAGAAATTGAATAGGTAACTTTATCCCTTCTGAACAGTGATTGAACAGTGAGTTTGTTACACTAAGCTTATGAGGACTGTGTTCATACAGCATGCTGACTGAACCATCTTTATTTGATTAACACATGGCCTGAGTTCATGGAACACATGTAATCAGAAATGAAGCACACTGGCTGGGTTTGAACGAGTCTGTGAGCCACCAACTAGCTAACCACATCATTTTAGGTTAGTAGGTTGATCAAACCCAGCCTGTGTGGTTAACTTAGTTTTGGCTTAAGCAGAATATGTGAAGCTAGCCATTGCAGTTGGCAAGCCATACTGAATGGGTTGGTGTGGTGTGTGAACCCTGATGATGATAATATCCTACTGTATATATATATTGGCCAACTCAAGGCAGCAATCATACCTAATACTCCTGCCTCCTATTTTCCCCACAAGAGTGGGTTGGACCGAGAGAAAGAAAGACTGGTCCAAAGTCACCCAGTTGGCTTTCATGCCTAAGGGGGGCCGAGAACTCACTGTCTTCTGGTTTCTAGGCCAGTGCCTTCATCATGACACCAAACTTTGCTTGATTCAGTAAACCATGGCTTAGGACCATCTGTGTTCTAGTTCATAGCTGCTTGCCCCCTCTTGAATGTGGAAGTGGTATAGAGGAAAACCATGTCTTCAGTATGGGATCACTAAAAACGTTCTGGTATTACCTGAGCTAGTCCTCCAGCGTGAATAAGCGTTAAATCAGGCATCCAGGAGCATCCGGGTACAAGCAGACCATACAGTGAAATTATGTAGTATGGCACAGAGTAGAACATATAGGCCAACATCTGCATGTTAGAAGAGAAGTGAATTGGTCTTTGTACCTTCAAAACAGTAGCCATTTGTTTGTGTATGAAGGTCTAGTCTTCTTGTACAATTTTGTAAATGAGGCAGGGCAATGACACAGTCAAAGCCTCATCTGAAAATGCCCAAAGACCTGATTTGTATAATATGCTAAGCCAGTGTTTTTCAACCTTGGTAATTTTAAGATATGTGGACTTCAGCTCCCAGAATTCCCCAGCCAGCATGCTTTAAGATGTGTGGACTTCATGCTGGCTGGGGAATTCTGGGAGTTGAAGTCCACACATCTTAAAGTTGCCAGATTTGAAAAACACTGTGCTAAGCTATCATGTGACTTGTCTGGTTATGGCTTGACATATTGTATGAACCAACCTCTGATTTGGAAACCAAGATTTATGTGTTAGTATGTGATACTGTATGAAACCAGGGTAAAACTGTTCCTTAGGGCAGCCTTGTTTTGCCCTGTGTTATTACAACTTGTTGAAAGTCATCCTGAGGGTCATTCAATTAAAGGGCAGAGGATAAATCTTTCAAATAAATAGAATAAATGATGAATGGAAAAAGCCTGCTGGATTAAATCAATCTCCTTCTGATTCAGCAAAGACACTCTTAGTTTTAATTCTGGCCCCTGCAAGTAAGCAAAACTTATTCCTGGCTACAGATTCTCAATCTCACTCAAGTTAGATGAGACTTCTTGATTTCAGACCACACTAGTAAAACTAAAGCAGAAACAGAAAAACAGCCAGTTAGGGAAAAATTGATCTTACAACATTTTCCCTCTTTTGAACCATCATTCAGGTTCATGCATCATACTAAGCCACCATTTTTAAATTATAGTTAGTGCTGTGTTTAAAGCAGACTACTATAATCTAAGCCATAAATCATGGTTTATGAACCATAATGGTTGGGTATGCAAATCTTGTCAAGCCATAGTTGTTGTTTTTTAAATTAGTGCAAAACATGAACCCTGCTATTAAGGCTTGAAAATCATGGCTTGGATGTTGTACAAATCCAACCAGTAAGATCTTAGTCTAAAAACATATTGATAATTAGTGTGATTGGTCAAATCAGGCATCACACCTCAGGGTAAACCATGCTTACTGAAGAAACTGTCTTTATTGGGTTCCTATGGCATGCATAACCCCCAGTTTCCAATCCCAGCATTTAGGTTCACACAGAACTCTAAACCATAACCATATCAACTCGATTCTGGCTTAGGGTCATGAATTAACCCTATCATTCTGGCTTACTGAAATATATAACATAGCCACCAAATGTTGTATGTGAATCACAGTTGGGTCACCTGAAGCTTTGGATAGGCAGCAGGATCCTTGAGGTACGGCTCGTGAAGCTGGCTGTAAAGTCGACACAGTTCACTTGGGCAGTCCAAAACAATCTAAAGAAAAATTGCATAATATTTGGATCATAATTTCAGGGCGATAAACTACAGGTTAGGAAATCCCTAGTGTGAGTCTTCTTCAACTGCCATTTCCCTAGGTATGTGAGGAAGAAAAAACAGCCTGGAGCCGTAAGTGTCTGTTCTTAACTATAATGATGCCCAAATGACAAAAGATGCTTTGTGGCATGATGTGACAGACTCCACCCCTCTGGACTTGTGAAGCATCATTGCACACAAATATATAAGAGGTAGACTTTGTGATGCACGTTTTCTCACACTTGCTCCCTTGTGGATGCCTACACCTGGATCTTCGGCTTTCATGCCCCCACGTTAAAGTATAGCTGCAAACTCAGAAAGATGCTTTTTAATTCAAACCTAGACCTTTCCACAGGGCATATGGCACACACAACACGTGACAAGATTACGACCCATTTTTTAAAAGAGAAACTTACCATGCCCCTGAACAGGCAAAACCCTGTTGCAAAAATGAAATATGAAGCCAAGAGAAAGTCAGTAGGTCTTCTCAGAAGGGTCTTCTTCTGAACCTTTTTAACAATCTGCAACGGGGATGGCAGCCCTGTTAGAAGTTTGCATCAAAAGCAACAAAGAGCTTTGTAGCGTCTCTACAAAACAATATACTTTGTAATGCCAAAGGTTTTTAGGAGGCTCCTTGCATCTGCAATGTAACGGTACTTTCTGAGCACACCCAAAGTGTCAAAAAGAAACCATTTGGAGAACCCCGCATAGGTTCAATTCATAGAACCTGCCAAAATCATGTGGTCAGTTTAGCTTGGGCTTCGTGCCCTAGGGGACCTCAGCCATTTGGTTTCTAAACCGTGATTTATGGTTTAGTGTGACATAACCCAGCCAGTGTTAGGATTTAATAATTGTGCAAACATCCAATTAGACCTAATTCCATAAATCACAGTGAAACCAACTATGGCTTAGCATGTTGTAGGAGCACAGCCAAAAGTCTCTTTCTCTCCTCCTCCCACCCACCCCTGAAAAAAAAATCCTGGAAAAATGTATTTCTCAAGAAACAAAACAGTTTCCTGACTCGGTCTGGCATACAAAATACCTGGAATCAAGCCAACTTGAGTAATTGCGTTGCCATTTATTGTAGCTGTTACAGCAAGAAGACACAAAAACAAAGCAGAACGAAAACCACAAGTAAAAACATGCATCTCCTTCCATCGAGAAGATTTGGCAGCGTGAGGTTGTTTTAAGAAGCCTTCTTCAACTGTGGCAGCAGAGTTGGAAACCAAGTTAGAGTTAATCATAGGTTTGCTTTGCTATTTTGGCCTCCCTTCAAAATTAAACCAATCAATATTAATTTCTCCTGAAGATGAGATGTTGCTTATGGTTTGAACCTTCCTAGTTCCGCTTTACATGACAAGACTCTGATTCTAGGCACGCTGAACATAGGGAGAGTAAACATGAAACATTTCTTCTGCTAGGGCAAAATGACATACTCTGTTTGTACATATGTATGTCGGGTCCAGGCCTTCTGAGTTGCAGTGTGATTTATTGGTTTTTGGCTTAGGGCTAGGCGAACCCAGCCACTGTGTCTTGCAAACCATGGCTTGTGTGAGAGGTCAGTCTTTGGTTCTGTTCACACATGCTAAGGCATGTTTATTTAACCATGGTGTAGGGAATCAACCCCAGTTGGCTGGACTTGCACAGTATACAGAATCCTAAATCATGGAGTAAAGAAAACCCTGCTGGCCTTCTAGTAACTACCGGGAGAGTGGCCGATATCTCAGTCATCCCACAGGGAAGAGTAGTTATGGAAACAGCAGTCCTGCTGCCTAATGACCATGTTCCCACAGTGGGTTGCACTGTGGTTTACAAAACCCACAGCATGGTGTGTTCCACACGCTAAGCCAAAAGCACAATGAACTGTGTGATGGGTGAACTTCTTGTGAGATCTTAGCCTTTGACTATGGAATGTGTTTCAGTAGGGTAGTTTCTCCTGCCCCCCCCTTGCTTTTTCTTGGGCTCTTCCTGGACTGTAAAAAGCAAACAGACCCCCCCCCCCAGGAAAGCCAACTCCTGCTTGTCACATGGCTGTAGCATCTCAACGTCTGTGAGACTTTTAAGTAATTGGGCCATTTCCCATGCGCTTCAAAAGGCAGAGATGACAGATCTTTTGATTGAAAAATGATTGCTATGTCAGGCCTCTGCCAACTGGGGGGAGGGCAGGGCAGGGCGGCCAAAAGACCCAGCCAAGGGAGCCCGGGCAACCTTTTTGGCTCTCCATGGAGGGCACGGCTGTGTAAACACCAAGGTTGCTTATAACTGGCAGCCGTTCCTCCAAGTCCAGTGAACTGAAGTGATACTGAATTGTGCTCATGCGGAAGGAGAAAGTGAGGGGTGACCTTTAGAAAGCAAGAAAGAAGCTTGTCTGCTCCTAGAGAAGGACCCATGTCTCCAGTATACTTCTCTGGCACCCGGGACCCAAAGTTTTCTACCACTTCCAAACAGCATGGCTAATAGGACTTGTCATCGAGGCATTTCTGGAAGGCTACAAAGTTAGCAGAGAAGTTTCGTTTCACAAGTATGCAAAGTATACTAACTCAGGCAGTCCAAAGTCCTACAGAAGTTCCATCACCCTTAGAAGCCTTTCTAAATGGATGTACATCAGATCTACAATATTGTTCACTTCATATCCTGACTGGCTTTACACATGCTTAACCAGAGTGTGTGGAATAAACCACAGCTGGTTGGGTTCACACATGCTAAGTTGCTGAGCATGGTTTATTAACCATGATGTGTAGGTTCACATAATACTTTAAATCCAAGCTGTATTGGCTTAGTACATGTGGGTAGAAGTGCCTATTAGCATAGCTGTTAATTGGTGTGTTAAAATGAGTTAATTTACTTTATTCTAGCTTTCAGTTTTTGTCAACCTAGTGCCCTCTGGATGTGTTGAATGACAATTCACTTGGCTTGGTATATACATAATATACTGGACATTGGTTTCTCACATTGCGCTAAGCCATGGCTTGATTTAACTATAGTTGATCAAATAATCCTCCAAGAAACCACACTGTATTGCATCCAGATCTGTGTGCCACAGTTTAAGAAGGATTCTGGCAAATTGTAACAAGTTCAGAAAATGGGGATCAGGATGAGAAGAGACTATTTTTTTGAAATTCAAGCATTTTTCCTCCTCATTTTCATAATGACAATAGTAGCAAGAAGAATACCTTTGTTGGAAAATTGGCAGCTGCTGGAGGTTGATTATAGATTTTGAAACCAGCCCATATAGGTAGACAAATGTATGGTACACTTAACAAAGATACAGGACAAACTCTTGTTCCATATTTTCCTATTCAGCAACAGTGAAAACATGAATTAAAGATTGTTAATGAGAGGTTAGTACAGCACAACATGTCTATTCAGAAGAAAATCACAATGAATCCAATGCGGCTTACTGATTTTGTTTGCATGACAAGTTTAGCTGTGGTTATTTGAATCCTGGTTTATTCAGGTAATCCACTTTCAAAGTTTCACACAATGCATTTAGTCATGAACCCTGGCTGGGCTCATGTATCAGACTAGGCTAAAATAAAATTAACCCCCCTATCATGAAGACACAGCCACTTTCATGTAAATGTGTATGATCTCCAGATGCTCTGTCTGAGAACTACAGCAGTTAAATTCAAGCACATCTGGAGGGAGCTGGGCACCCTTTGTTAACTGGATGCCCTCCAGATGTGTTAGGTTACAGTTCTTAAAATTCCCAGCCAACATGACCAACTCCATACTGGTTGATATTTATTCCAAGAATTGGGCACAAATGGGGGAAAGACACCTCAAATATTCTACTTCATTCTGTGTTTTCCCCCTAGAAGGCACCAAATATAAATCAGAGTATATTTCAGGTACAAGACAGAATTCTATGATGCCATTTAGTTTCAGTTTACTATAACTCACAAAGAGATTGTGATTATTATTTTTTTTAGTTCGACCGCAGGAGTAAAGTCTCCTTCAAGCTGAGTTCAACTCCTGATGATTTCATACAGTTTTCTTGGAACATAACAGAAGGGAATAGCCACTGTCTTGTTGCATTTTTGGCTTTCCAGTCTAGTGTGCAATCTTAGGTTCACCCAGTAGCCTCCTGTCCAAGCACTAAACAGATCTAATGCTGCTTAGCTTTCGAGATTGGCCAAAGTTAGCTAGATGCCCCTAACCTGCTGTATGATGCTATATAATATACAGGTAGTCCCCAGGTTAAGAACGCCCAGTTTAAGGATGACCCTTAGTTAAGAGCGGAGCCTACTGTAGCAAAATTCGAGTTAAATACACAATGGTTTGAGGTCATTACACAATACTACTTATGCAGCATTATACAATAATACAGTTCCGGCTTACGTACAAATTCAACTTAAGGAGAGACCTTGGGAAGAGAGCTCGTACTTCAACTGGGGACTACCTGTGCTGCATTTCATTGGTAACCACTGATCTTGTTGCCTTGAAAATGCAAGACACTGAGAAGAGATCAATTATTGTAGCCCCAAAGCAAAGTGCATTCTTGATGTTTCCTTACCCACAATATTTCCAGGGACAAAGACAATTATGCTCATTGTGATGGATCCCAGCCAGTACAAGCCAATCATCCGATAATTTTCCCTGCAAGAGAAAGTAGAAAGCCTTGCTTTCAGATACCATTTATGATCCAGATTCTCTTATTGGAGGTACAGTCATACCAACGATATGGGCCTATATATTTATCGTCACTGGATGTGTTGATTTGTTACTTCTGATAAATCACTGGGTACTCTCATTGCATTCATTTCAAACTTAAATGGGTCCATTTTTAAAATATTCAGTCCTATAGGGTGGAGGACAAAAAGTGAGGGATTTGCAATGTGAAGGAAAAAAATCCCACCTAAATGGGAATAGCATCACAGTGGCGGGAGACACACCTAATCCATAATGTAGTTTGTTAGATTAAGGTACTGGCACATGACCGAGAAGACTTGAGTTCAAGTTTACCTTCAGCCACAGAAGGTCATTGGAAGAACTATTTCTCAGCCCTACCTACATCACAGGTATGCTTTTGTGAAGATCACATTGGAGGAAAACAGTCCTGTATATTTTCTCTTAGAGGAAAAGCAGGTTATAAATCTAATAAAAAATAAACGAACTGTTAATTTGTGCCTCATCCAAACTGAGCTGATGATGATGATGATGATCTCATCCTCATCCTCATCATCCATAATAGGGTCTGGCATCTGCTTCATATGCTGACCCCAACTCAGTTGAGCCTACGACATTCAATAAGCCAATAACATTGCTTAGCACATTAGGTAAAGGTGGTCCAATGGTATTCCAGATTAGAAATTAATCTGGAATTAATTTAGAAATTAGAAAACACACACACACACACACATATACAGGATGCCTGTGCATCTCAGCTATAAAATTTAAAAGCAGGAACAGTCCCAAATAGCTAAAGAGCTCTTCTTGACATCAATGTTTTTGACAACTCAGTCAGAATACATTCGATACGCTGGTTCTTTGTTCTGTTCTTTGTCACTATTATCATTGTATTTAGTTGGAGGAAGGTTTTCTTTTGAGTAAAGAAAAAACAGCCTTTAATTTCCTGTCTGCTGGTAAGGCAGCACATAGAATTTTTGGAAAGGCGTGCAAAGTAACCCAATGGTGCCCCGAAAATGCCATGCTTACGTACTCCCAGGCAATTGCTGCCACCATCAAGAGATACATCAGGTAATGGACTGAGCCATCCCAATAGCAAATCATGTGGCCATAAGCGGTGTTCAAATAAGGTTCACCCTATGGAAATAAGCAGATGAGCAACTGAATGACAAAGAAGATAAGGCTTCATTGCAGTTTCAGTTGAAACAAAAGAGCTATCTGACTTCAACCTGCTGGAGAAAAAGTGTTGCATAATGATAGTCATTGTCGTCTTTGCAATGAATTTAACTCTCCAACAGAGACTGATAGAACTTTCCCCATTTGGCGTCTTTCTTCAATTCTCATGAACCTTAGTCAACATAGGGGGGGACCAGATTGGAGAAGGCTGCTCTAAATTCAGTTGTACAACATCCCAAGGATTTGGAGGTAGGGATGGTACAGAATTCTTCATGAACATCAAAGTGGGAAGCCAAGGAGGAGGACAAAGCTGTCATAGGATGGCTCTTGAAAAGATTTGTAGGGAAAAGAAATGAACAATATGGTGAAGGCAGAGAAGCATTTTGGCTTAACACAGACCTATAGGGGCCCCCACTTTTTAATTCTTTTAAGACCTTATTTGTTCAAAGTTAACATGCTAAGTTATATATCAGAGCTGGCTAAAATATCATAAGCTAAAGCATTTAGATGCTCCAGAGCTGCTGTTGGCTAACCAATTAGGGGAGGATCATAGTTGCAAGAATGGCATGGAGCAGAGACAGATAAGGGGTGCCCTCCATCCCTTCTGGCTTATACCCCCACCAGCAAGCCTAGATGAGACTCTTGAGTGTTTATTCTAAAACATCTGGAAGGAGCACTCCCCAGCTTTGGCTGTGACTGTAACACACATAGCCATGATTTATATAACTAGGGTTTAACTCACTTTCCTGAATTTGTACAACACCTGGAGTAATATGCAAATCCATCTTAGTTTAATCTAGTCGACTAAAATGTGGTTGCCAAGTTTAACATTCAGTATGTCATATGTGATCACAGATATCGATTAAAAAAACTAATTGCAGCTTTAAATCTCTATGTCAGTGTTTCTCAACCTTGGCAACTTGAAGAGGGGTGGACTTCAACTCCCAGAATTCCCCAGCCAGCAAGGCTGGCTGGGGGATTCTGGGAGTTGAAGTCCACACTTCTTCAAGTTGCCAAGGTTGAGAAACACTGCTCTATGCAGTCGTGAAGCTTGTTCAAGGCCATCAGGGCCTGATAAACATGCTTTCTACATGCTAAAACATGGTTAACGACCCAATATCACGGGATTGCCAACATGCTCAATTGAAAACTAACCACGTTGGGCTCACACAGTGCTCTGAGCCGCAAGTCAGCTCCTTTTTTATCCTCGTGTGAACCCAGCTACTTTCTCTTAGCTTAACCTCACTCCCCGGGTGATGGTAAGAAAAAAAGATGTGTTTTGTACCTGGAAGAACCACCAAGACCATTCAGATCAACTTGGGGGAAAAACAAGTTAAGAATGGAAATAAATACAATGGAAGCGAAGCAAGCTGCTGGCCAATTACAAACTGTAGCTTGAGAGCGGTGTACTGCTCTGGATGAAATGTAAGAATGTTGTTATTCAATTTACTGTCACCTTTAGACAAAAGGCCATGCAAAGGGAGGAAATATCTAAGCTGGTGAGGTTTCTTTGGCCTTTCATGACTCATAACGTCACCGTAGCATCACACAACCAGCCTGAAAGCCTCAAGCTTGCAAGCAGGAAGGATATCATCACATCAGAGGAATGCTCAAACAATACATGACCCGACCATCACTTTAATGGATTTAGGATCCCACCCCAAAAAAGAGGAGTTGAGCCCTTTCTGGCCTCTTCAAATGAAAGATAAATGATAGAAGTCGATTGTTCTTTCCAGCAGCCTCTCCCAGCATCCTCAGCCTGCAACTCCGAGAATCTGCAGCTAGTAGAGATTGCCGTTTGCTTCCTGAACGTAAAGCTCTCAGCGTGCGTTGGCAAACCTCCAGCCTAGCAGCATCAAGGATGCAGAAGTGAACGATGTTTTGTAAGTACAGAACCTCGCTGCTTTCCACTCAGGCGTTCTAGGAGAAGTCCCAGGTGCCTACCCACTTCCTCCACCCGTAATGACATGTAATTATTTACCTCTTTCAAGTAATAAGTCATGAATCCATCAATTATCCCATCGTGTTCAAGCCCAATGATTAGATTCACGATGCTGGTGAAAGCGAACACAGCGTAAACTACAGCAAAACCAGGGAAGAAAAGAAGGCACATTTTAATTACACGAGAAACAACTAGGAATCGCATGGCATCTTCAGGACTATCCAATTTATTCTTCTACAAGCTGTTTTTATGCAACTGCCTGGCCTCATTCACAGACTTTTCCAGGGCTCAGATGTCATCATCATCGTCCTCCATTTGCAACCCTCTTATCTTCTCCTGTCCCTTACTTGCTGGGACGGGGGGGCGGGTGGAGTTACACATGGAAGAATGGAATAAAGCTTTTGCTACCAACTGATTGAGCTCTGAGGAACAACCACTGGCTGCCTTTATGCATTACATTAAACCAGAATTATTTTTATTATATTTTGAATTAGCTATAAGGCCCCAGCTTGTGCTTTATGCTATATCATCCTGGGTGGAATCACCAATTGCACCGAGTCAAAAATAAATGAACTACATTATGGGTTAGAATAAGGCCGGTGTCTAAACTCCAGATTTACCACAACTTGTTCTTATATTGGGAAACCTTAATTTCTCAAAGATGAATAATAACAATAGCTATCTTCACACAACATACTGAATCAGGTCTGATGAAGATCTAAACTCTATTATTCATTACATTGTACAAACCCAGAAAATGAATGAATTCAGTCATATACAGTATATAGTTCAGATAATGCAAACAAGCCACTAAAGCATAGAGTGGCTTGTTGGATTTTGGCTCAACATGATTAGTTTATGGCTTAGCATGTCATGCAAATTCAGCCAATTGCAGTTCAACGAACTGTATTTAAACCATGATTTAGTGCAATGTGATTTAAATTTTACATGAGCTAGCAATTAGATGCTCCAGTTTACTTTTTCCACAACACACCAATACCTACCATAGAAAAGTGGGTCGCTTGGTGGTCTCCTTTTCACCAGAAATCGAGCTGACAAGCCCACTAAGATCAGAATCAACAATCCAGCTACTACAATGACCCAAGAGCTACAGGAATTGAAAACAGAAATGAGAGATCAAAAGAGGAAAAAAATAGATCTTAACAGGGTTTTTTCCCTTCAATTCCTCAGATAAAACCAACACAGAAAGACAAATTCACCCACTGTTTTTCTTCCCTTCAAATTATGCATTTCAGAGCATCCTACAGGCATGGGAAATCATTATTGATAGCTCCTCGGTGAAAAATCTGGAACAGTGAATATGTTTCCCCGCAGGACAAATTTTGCTGATCTTTGGCAGCGCAGGATATATAAGAAGCCTCTGATATTTATAACAAGAGCCACAACAAATGAGAACTGACTTTTCTTTTTTCTTGGACAAATTCAGGTTAGCATTCTGTTAGTCTGTGGTTAAAGGAACTGTGCAGCTTCAGTGGGGAACATACATGCTCAGCATTTCCTTTTTCTCCTTAAAATACTAATACCAGGAAAGACCTAGCTGCAGAAAGACCCGGCGCTGCTGGACGTGTTGTCATATTTCACTGGCTTAATGAAGATATGTGGGGGGCAGGCTTTGAGGATGTGCTCGAACAGACCGCTTGCCACCCTCGGACAAAGCGAGATGTGTTTGTGCTATGCTCCAACCCACCCAAAGCCCTGGTTTGCACGATACCCCAAGATAATAACATGGAACCCAGCTCCGAGTTTGCCATAAACCTTATTTAAGCAAACGGTGACTTAGTGTGATGAACGAACCCTGGAAGAGCAGGACTATATTAAGACAGATACATTTGTCGCTGTAAGGATTTGTTGATAGATAAGAGATGGGATGTGGGAAGAAGAGACCATTGGTTGCATTTTAAGAGAAGGTGATAAGTTACTGACATTGTTTAAACTTGTGATCTCGGCTCGGCTCGTGTCAGAAATGCAGGAACTGGGAAAGGGAAAAGTATTAATCTAAATTATAAAAATATTATTATTTTTAAAAATTAAAAACTTTAATAGAAGTATAGATTTATATAATTCTCGCCCAATGCTGGGCCACGTTGATGGCAAAAATATTTCTGGCCAGCAAGTCATTCTGTGTGCATGTCGGTCCCAAGGGACGCCATAAAAGATGGATAGTAGTTTGAATAGCGCCAAGTTCACAGTAAATATCTTGTGATGAAGAGGGAAGTCATTTCTTTATATATTTCTTTTCTTTTTCTTTCTTTTCTATTTTTCTTTCATATTTTTTTTCTTTTCTGCACTTTCTAATTTTTTTCTTTTTACTCTTTTCTTTCTTCTAGTCTGTATTCGTTTTTACCTTTTTAATTGTAATGTTTCATAAAACAGAGCCGTTCACAGTAAAAAGAAAGACAGATACCCTTGTTGTGGCTATCAACCTTGCCCTAATGGTTTCCAAACTTCAGTTCCTGCAGCAAAGTTTACTTCCCCTGCTAACCGCAGGTTGAGGGTGAGGACAGACGTTGCTAACTGTTGTCTTTTGTGTTTCTGAATGTTTCGCGTCCTTCTGTTGCAACCCGTTGCTGATGTACTTGGAGTGAGCAAGCGAAGGGCAACAAGGAGGAAGAAAAGGGAGAAGCCACAGCCTAAAAGCTCTGACTGCCAGCTTTGGCTATGAGATCTAGTGTGGTGTAGTGATTAATGGCCTGGACTATGAGTAGGCATAGAACCAGTTTGGTCTAGTGGTTAAAGCTCCAGGCTAGAAACCAGGAGACGGTGAGTTCTAGTCCCGCCTTAGGCATGAAAACCGGCTGGGTGACCTTGGGGCAGTCCCTCTCTCTCAGCCCTGGGAAGCAGGCAAGGGCAAGCCGCTTCTGAAAACCTTGCCAAGAAAACTGCAGGGACTATCCAGGGTGTTGCCAGGAGTCAAAAACTGACCTGAAGGCACCGAAGAAAAAAAAAAAAGAGCAGGGAGGCCCAGGTTTTAGTCTATCCTCTGCCATCAGTGCCCAGTGTCCAGGGTTTCTCAATCTTGGCAACTTGAAGATGGGTGGACTTCAACTTCTGTTCAACTTCAACTTCACGTTCAGGGAGTTGAAGTCCACCCAACTTCAAGTTATCGAAGTTGAGAAACCCTGGGATACTCTCTTTCTCTCTCTCTCTCTCCATTACTTTATAGCAGTGCTTCTCCACCTTGGCAACTTGAAGACGGGTGGACTTCAACTTCTGTTCAACTTCAACTTCAAATTCTGGGAGTTGAAGTCCACCCAACTTCAAGTTATCGAAGTTGAGAAACTCTGGGATACTCTCCTTCTCTCTCTCTCTCTCCGTTACTTTACAGCTGGCTGGGGAATTCTGAGAGTTGAAGTCCACCCATCTTCAAGTTGCCAAGGTTGAGAAACATGGCTTTACAGGGTAGTGATGGGGGAAACTGGAGGAGGGAGAGTGATAACCACTGGACGAAAAGAAGGATTTACATCAAACAAATAAATAACCTAAGTAAATATGAGCAGATGTCTGGGGATGCTGATCCTGACCCAAGTTGCTCTCTTCCAACTCTCTTTGCTGAGTTAGGGGAGATGGGCTCCAGAGAGAAAGCATTTGCATTCAGGCCAGGCCTGGCACTTCTCTCTTGACAAATGAACCTCTGGCATTTCCTCTGGAGAACGCAGCTGCTGGCTATTGTTGTGACCCACTCCGCACAATGTCAGCGCAAGCAGCCGAGGGCAGGGCGGCTTCTAAAAATACCAGCCCAGCTTATGCATGTAGCCAGAGCCCTGCTTCCTCCTCGCGTCCCCTGCCCGGCCCTCCCCAGGGCAGCTCCTGTGCCATCACATCAACAACAGCCTGTTCAGCATGTCCCCCTTTATAGAACCTGAAACACAATCCGGGCGCACTCAAGGTGTTTTTCCAGGGGCAAAGGACATCGAGCAGCAAGACCGCCAGCCGGATGCACAGAATGCCCAGGGAGGATGGTAGAGATACGCGGCCCAAACTTCTGCTTTGCTGATATGCTGGGCAAGACCCAGATTGGGGAAGGCCAAGATGGGAAGGGCGGGGAGGGGAGGAGGAATGTTTTCTTTGCAAGACTGTCACTATTTGGCAGGGATTTTACAGCATGACCCCCATGCCTTTCCATGACCCCTCCCACAACGTTTGTGGCCCTGCCCGTCTCGTTTGAGCAGTTCATTTATGAATTAAGTTGTGTTTTGTTTTGTTGCAAACACAGGGGTGTGGTTCTTTGAATCAAGGGTTAGTTAGCCCTGAGTTAACTGGGTGTTCCCAGAGAATTTTATTAGGTGTAGTGACCTGGGGTGTAGGAAATTCAACAACTCTGCTTTGTACAGTCTGGTTTATGACAGTGTGGCATGGGAACCCGGCCATTTTGGGTTTGCTCAAACTCCGTCAAATGTTCTGGGTGTGAATTTATAAACTGGACTTGTTCCAAAATTAGGCTGCAGTCTCTCTCCTTGTTCTAAAGCGGTTAGTTTGTTTTGAATTTAGCATGCTAGGTGAACTCCGCCGCGCTTCAGGGTACGCCACAATCTGGCCCAGAGTGGCCAACAAACCATGGTTAATACAAATAATGGCTTATGCATGATTTGAAAACAACCACTGGCAGGCCTGGGTTTGCCCTCCAAACCCATGTGCCGACAGTCCTCCATTGTGGCATCTGGTGGAGTTGGGGGGGGGGGCAAGCAGCCGAAGCAGGGGAAGAGAAGGATGGAACCTGAAGGCTGAGGATGCTGTTCAATTTATTCAAACCCCTCTTCCCCCAAAGAACGAATCTAATACTCCAGCAAACCCACCCCCATTCCTAAGCCAACCTCGTTGAATCCGCGGTGCTTTATTCTCAAGGACCCTGCAGACGACAGAGCCACACAGCTGGATCAGCTGGATCCGTGTTGATTCAGAACCAATGCCCAGCGGGTGCCAGCGCGGCTTCCTACAAGCCTCCCCTGAATCCTCCCCACTCCTGCAAAGCGCCTTCCGCCCGGTCGTTGGGATGAATCTCTCCGGGCGGATAGGCCAGAGAGACGGGGCTACCTCCTTCCAACCCCAGCACCGTGCGAGCTTTTCTACCTGGGGCGAAGCTCGCTCTCTCTGGCGCGCCCCCCCCCCCGCGCCCCGCGATGTTCGTTGCTGCTTCTGCGCCTTCTTTCCGCTCCTTCGCCTCCGCGAGTCACGTTCTCACGTTACGCCAGCCCAGCTTCGCGGCGCACACGTGGCAAAGCGCTGCCCGAGCGCCGCGTCCGCGCCTGCCCCCTCGCTCACCTTCCGGTGGCAGCCGAAGCGTTGAAGAGGTAAGTGACGGGGATGGCGCAGAGCGATAACACGAAGACGCCGGTGGCGGCCGAGGCGCTCATCCCAGCGGCTGGCCCGCTCCGTCGTCGTCGTCCTCCTCCTCTCCTCCTCCGGCCGCGGCGGCGGGCTCGGGGGCGCTACACGGGCGGCATGCGGCTCCCGGCTCCGGGCGCTCCGGCGCTGCGCTTCAGGGCTGCCTCGCCGGCTGCTCCATGCGCTCCAGGCTGGCAGCCCGGCCGACCGATGCGCGGGGCCCCCCGCCTCGTTCCCCAGCCCTCCCGCGAAGCTGGCGCGCCCTTGTGCGCTGCTGGTGCTGCTGCTGGAGCGGAGCGAGCGCCCAAAGGCTCCCATGGCCGGAGAGACGCCGCCTCCAGCGCCGCTCTTGCTGCTCCCCCCGGTCGGATCGGGCCAAAGCGGGCGGGTTTGCTGGCGTCCCTCCTCCTCCTCCTCCTCGCCCCCTCCCCCCGTCCAGCGGGTCTCTGGGCGGGCATGGCCATGTTTAGGCAACCCGGAGAGGGAGCCTGGCAGAGGCAGCCTAGGACATCGGGGGTGCTGAGTCAGACCGTTGCGCAGCCAGCTCTGTATGGGCGACCGGGGCTGGCGGCAGTAACTCCCTTGCCGAGGTTTCAGGCAAGAGCCCCCAGAGGCTGGGGTTCAGGCCCGGGATCTTAAGCAAAACCCTCTCCAGGACCCGTCTCCTCCTCTTCCATCTCCTCACTTGCCCCATCTCATCACTGGCCACTGGTTTGTTTCTCAGGTCCAATCCAGCTGTTGGCCAGAGGTGGAGGCTACCGATGTTGTGCAGGGGAAAGATAATAGCAAGGTGGAGCAGAGGATGAGAACCCACCTGCTTTGGGTCCACTCACACTCCTTTGGAGGCCTGGGGCAACACCTAGCCAACCTTGGTTGATCTCAGAAAGCTATGCAGGACCTGGTTAGCTCTTGGTGGGCTATTAAGAAATCCCAGAAGCTCCAGCCTGGAGTGGAGGATCAAAAACCATTCCAGAAGAAATCAGTGGCAAACCGCTTCAGCACTGCTGCTCCAAAAACCATGTGGATGCGTCCGTCAAGTCCCCAGGAGTCAAGTTCAACCCCATGGAGATCTCCCATGATTTTTCCTAGAGAAACAAGCATAATATCAGCATTACAAGGCCTTCAAGAAGATTTCAAAGTCATTTCTTTCCAATTCATATTAAGAAATATGTATTGCTCCCACTGTCTATAAATGAAGATGCTTTACTGGTGTCATACCAAGGGTTGTGATTGTTAAGTTTTGATATACTGCTCAAGATGGAGGGGACAGTGTTCCTGAAAAAGCAAGTTAAAAATATCCACTTTCTCCATCCAGGTGCTCTTTAAGCAGCTTTGATTTCAGCTCTCACAATTCCCAGCAAAAGGTCTTGCTGAACAGGAATTGTGGGGATTGTAGCATTATAGCAGATTGTAGCAGCATTCCTGTAGTTATGTCCAACACATCTACAGGAAAAATCTAGCATGGTCCATGAAGGTTTGATTTTCTAAGAAGCTTTCTGGACACACCACTTGAGCAGCCATTGAGAAGGTCTCCAGCACATCTGGGAGAGAGTGTATTGAGCTTGATTGTAACGGTATGTGGGACTGACCTTGGGAGACAGGAGGAAGGACCACAGCCAGGGGAACTTGCAAGATGGATGTCAGCCTTGTGAGGTAGTCCAGACAGGAAACACACCCAAATGAACTAATTCTACTTTATTGTAAGGTTCCATTAACAAAATCTTGCAAGTCTGAAAGTACATGTCTCTCCCATCACTTTTACAGCCCATGAAACTAGGGAGGGTCCCTTCTGAGATGTTTGCCCCATCCCATTCCTTCTGCAGGGTCAGCTGCTGCTTATCCGACCATTCCCCTGGTTGTGGCTCTTCCTCCGTCCCCCAAGGTCATTCCCACATGTCATTAACATCAGTCTTTTCTCCGGATCTCTGAGCCAAGATCTCTGGATTAGGATTGTTTGATTGCTAAGGGTTTGTGTTCCACAGTTTTAATTTTATGGTGAAGCTGAGCTGCAAGCTAAAGAAGCTTTTTTATATAGAATTGCCATTAGCTAATTTTAATATGGATATGAATATTTATATTTTTATTGTTTTTATTGTTTTGGATTTTAATTGTGAGCCGCCCAGAGTCCCACTTTGGGGGAGATGGGCAGCATATAAATTTAATAAATAAATAAATAAATAAATGCCCATCATAGTCAACAAATGCAAGGCCTGTGGGTTCGAATCCTGTTAAAGGGTTGAGCATCAATAATCTAGTATGGATGAGATCTAGTCCTGAAGAGTCCCAATATGCACAAAACCAGTTGTGTAGTGCCCCCTACTGGTCAGAGCTAATATGACATCATTTGTAGCCCACATTACAGTAGTGTTGATTTGCGCTGATGGGGTCTGGAGTTTATACCCAAGCTTATAGGCTGCTTCTATTGCAGATAAACTGGAGCCTTGAGAGCAAGATGGAATATAAATCCAATCTGTTGGTTAATGAGTGCAATAAAGGATGATTTGATCTGTAAATAAATGGATAAATCTTCTCCTTCCTCCCCTCCCCATATGCCCTTAACAATGTCACAAACATTTCCGGGCAACCTTTCTTTCCTCTCCTCCCCGCATCTGGTTGTTGTTCTCTCTTCCTTATCCATGACAGGCTTAAGTGATCCTTATCCAGGCTGGGTTTCAAGAGCCTTTTCCCTGGCCTTCTGATACCATCCGAGGTCAGCCTCAAGGTGAATGGAGTTTTTGTTCACTTTGGAGGGGACAGAGGGAATAGAGGCAGGACAGGGATCAGAAAGGGAGACCGCAAATTTCATTTTGATCTCGTTTTCTCAGAAACCGATTTAGGCATAAATTATGCAAGGTCCAACTCAGGGCCTCGCAGTTCAAAGGGATCTCTCAAAAAGTTTTGTTTTTTTTTTAAACGTGTTATATTATAATTTCAGCAGAAAAGCTTCATCTCCTGCGTTAAGCCCTCCTATATGGCTCGCATGACCTCTTTAGCTGATTAAGATCTACTTCGTTTCCATACACATTCATACCTTCTGTTCAAAGATGTCCACATCCTATCACAGGCTGGTTATGCATCTGGGCAGCATTCTGTTTTTATTATTATTATATTTATTTAAAATGTTCATATAAGAATAACAAACCAGAAGAAAAAAAGGAAACAAGAAAAAAACCAGAAGAGTGCAAGGAAAGAAAGAGAAAACCAAAGTTAAGAAACATATAGATGACTTTGACCTTCTTTTTAACAGGTAATTACATTCTTATTGTCCTTCTTCCCTCTTAAGTAATTTACAAGTCCCTTCACCCCTTCATTTAGTCCTCAGCTTTCTTAGTCTTCAAATCCATAAATCATCAATTCGTTTTTTGCTTCTTTCAGCAAAACGTCCCTCTAAGGCTGCCAGTCTTTCGAAAAAAGTTTCTGTGGCTGGCAGCATTCTTGACAAGTTCAGTTGCTACCCAGCCCAGGGCTGTCTGCAGGGTATGGTCAAAGAAGTCAAGATAGTAAAAAACCAAAAACAAAATGGTGGCCACAACAATGCAACTGAACTTCTGCTGGTTTTTTATGCCTTGCTGTCTTGACTTTTTTGACCGTATCTTGAGGACAGTCCTGACCCAGCCATATTCTCTGTTAGCATTCACCAAACAGAGCTCTTCAGCACTCATAGATCAGGGCCTCACTAAGTCTCAGTCTGGCCCTGAGTTTTTTTCTGACTGAAGGTTGGGGAGAGAGTACTTAACTTGGTAGTGGGGAAAAGCCTTGAATAAGCTACTTGTTTGGTTTCTCACAACCCACTCAGAGAAAACCAGGGATGGGTCGGCTGAACCTCCCTAGCCTTTCTGTGAATGGTTTGGCTAAAACAAGGGCGGTCTGCAGCTTCCATTGGCCCATCCACTCTCCTTACCTGATCTGAGTATTAGCCACTCCAAGCAAATTACTTCCTAAGGGCCTTGGTTGTGGGCACGGGGAGGGGGGGTAGAGGAGGACGGGACAAGTGGCATCATGACCTCATCGCGCAAACAATAGAATCTGTGTCATTTACCTGACTGCATCATGACATCCACAACATCATGGTAGGTTCTACCATATGTCTCGTGTGGACTTCTGTCAGACCAATGTGCCCGATAATCTGGTTCTGGCACACGGATGCCAGACCTGCTTTGTCCTTTACAGCCATTTGCCCTAGAGATAGCAGGCAAAGACTTCAAGCTCAATTCAACATAGCGGGATTTCCTTCCAGTCAACATGGATGTGCAACAGTTCTGGTTCCTTGATGTCATGGTGTTAAAAAGCTGCCTCTTGGTTTGTTTGCAAAAGACGACACATAAGGCATGGAATTTGCACTGTTTAGGTCAGGCTGAGGTCAAGCTTAGCTTAAAATGTGGGTAGGAGGTATGTTTACATAGATAAAATCGTGCTGGAGTTGGAGATCTAAACAAAGCCAGGTAGGACTGTTCTTACAGTTGCATAGCTTTATATGTACAATTCCAACACACAACGATTCCTTGATGTGTTTGCATATAGTGTGGTGTTATTTGCCTGCTGCTGTGGCACATGTGTTTCCACATGAGGTTCTCTAGCATGGATTTCCCAACAAAGGATACATGTACATTGCTAGCATGCTTGCATGGGCAGCTGTGTGTCTGTCTCTTGTAGACTCCTGCACGATGCTGAACGTGTTTGCAGATTGCAGTCTGTTTCAGTGGGTGACCTATTGCTTACCTTCAGGACTGTCTGCTCCAGATGGAATCTACCCAGCCTGTTTGGGTCAGAAGGTGTCAGCCCTTCCAAGCAGAGCAGACTAGGAAACCAAAGTCATGTAGGCTAATACTACTTTTATTGTAGTTATAATAACAGAATCTTGTAAGTCTGAATGCGCCTCCCCGCTCCCTCCTTTTATCTTTAAGTGAACTAGGGAGGGGATTGTCTGAGACATTTACACATGCCCTATTCCTGTGCTGGACTCCGGTTTCTTTTCTCTGACCATTCCCTTGGCAGTGGCTTTTCCTCCTATCCCTCAAGGCCATTCCCTCTGCCCTCTGCAGAAAGACAGATGTGGAGTGAAAGCCCAAAGTCCAGCTTCTTTATCATAGACCTTTTGCTCTTGAATACTCTACCCCCCCTTCCTGAAGTCAGGTTGTTCCCCCTCCTGCTACACCTTTGGAAGGATGTTTAAAAGCCTTTCATGCAAAGGATGCCCCTTGCATGGAAGCAGCTGCTGACTGGTGACTGGTGGTCTGGGTTGAGATGAAGTTAGCCAATTCTGAGTTTTTAATTTATATTTTATTTTGTCAGTTGCAAGCCACCTAAAGCCTGGGATGGACTGGGCAACTTCCAAGTCTAGGTAAAAATAAATAAATAATACATAATTGCATTCCTGCCCGTACTTGCAGGTGGCATACTTTGCGTATGCGGATAAGAGAAAGAAGGGCAAACCATCTCTTTATAAGATCACTGGTTTGGCTCACTTACTAGAGTAACTTTCTCTACATCTTTTAATGTTTGTCTTATGGACCTTGGACGTGCAACAGGCAGCGTTCTGTGATTGACATGAACTGCACTCTCAGCTGTAGTTTCCACTGTGGCTAAACAATAATGGGTCTCATCTCTTTTTCCATCATTATGTCTTGCAGATGTATTGGAACAACCTGAGTGCCCCAAAAGCTTGACCAGTGGGCATTAGAATTCTGGGAGTTCTAATCCTAACCTATCAAATAAACAAGCTCTCCTAATAATGCATCGTCCTATTGAATGGCAAGATTTTAATTTGATTTTCTTCCAATGACAGACAGTTGGTAACGTTGATGATCAGCAGATCATTTTACTGATTTATTTAGACTTCTGTTTCCCAACCTCAGCAATTTTAAAATGTGTGGACTTCAACTCCCAGAATTCCCCAGCCAACTTGTTGGGAAACACTGATCTAATCTCTCTTTTCCCCAGAGCCACTGAATTCACTGCAATGTCACTGCAGTGACATTTCTAGCCAGCTCTTCTTCCAAGGAGCTCAAGGCAGTGCACGAATTCTCCCCCTCCTTGCTCCTACTCCATGTATCATCACATTGTGAAGTTGGTTGAGCTGAGCAAAACCTGGTCTGGGATCATCCTGGAAGTTTGTCTGCTGATGTAACAAGGCAGGAAAAGCAAGTCCTCTAAGCAGCATAGCATTCAATGGGCCAAAGTTGTCAATTGAATAGCAGGGGGCCTAAACGGCTCTCCTGCTCTCTGCTGTGGGCCTATTAAAGAGGAGAGCATTTTAAATGAGTTGTACTCCAAAAGAAGATTCCCACACAGTTCAGGAGATTCCTAGGCTACAGTCATAGCGAAATAGGAAGAAAATAGTTTTAGCTGAGAAATTCTAATCATTCCATCTGCAAGGGGCAGCTGGATTACCTTGGAAAGGGAGCTGCTCAGTCCATGTGTGATTCCCAACATCCCCTACCTTTGGGTAGGATTTTTTTAAGCTAATGACATGTCCTAGAAGCATGCTTTCTGCTTACAAGACTATATTACCCTTCTTACAGGCACAGGTCCTGTGAGAGCCATTCAGTGTCATTGAGATGTTAATAACCTGCTCCCAGTGACTTCAGAACTCCCAGTGACTTCTCCTCTAGCCACGGGTTGAGTTCCAGGTGAACTTTTAGGTTGGGCTCCTGGTGAACTTTTCATCCTAAATGATACAGTCAAGATCACTACCTGATTTTTGTGTGATAATGCGAGAATTTCCTGATACTATAGCTGAGTGTTTCTCATCCTCAGCAGCTTTAAGATGTGTGGACTTCAGCTCCCAGAATTCGAGAATGTTGAACTCATAGATATTTGGCCACATCTAAATAGAAATGCAAACGAACATACATACTACTCTGCGAGACATAATTCATTCTTGAGAACTGATACGTTGTGGATCTCTAAGAATTTACTTACATGGACTAATAAAGCAGAGATATTACAAGAACTTTTTCTGATCATAACCTGGTGACTTTGATACTTAAGAAGAATTATAAAGGATATAGGCGGAGAATGAATGAAAGTTTGTGGCATCATGAATCAATCATCAAGGACTGTAAAGAACAAATACAAGGATTTTTCAGAATTAATTTGAAAAAGGGACAGAAACAACAATAGTTTGGGATGCAAGTAAAGCTTGTGTGGGGGGACAATTTATTTGACAAAATTGTTGTTGTTGTTTAGTCGTTAAGTCGTGTCTGACTCTTCGTGACCCCATGAACCACATCACACCAGGCCTTCCTGTCCTTCACTGCCTCCCTGAGTTTGCTCAGTTTCATGCTCATTGCTTCAGTGATGCTATCTAACCATCTCATCCTCATTTGACAAAATACAAAGATTAAAAAAAAGAGAGAGGAAAAGATGCAAAAGATATTAGCTGAGATCAAAGGATACAAACCTTGGCAACTTGAAGATGTGTGGACTTGAGCTCCCAGAATTCCCCAGCCAGCATGCTGGCTGGGGAATTCTGGGAGTTGAAGTCCACACATCTTCAAGTTGCTAAGATTGAGAAACACTGCTATGGTTGATCAGGAAGTATTGCCCAACCAGGATTGTTTCTCCCTCTCCTTAAATAAATCTCCAGTTCCTCTTTCTGTAGCTGCACAGGTTGCTAGGGCATCGCTTGTCCCCACTGCGACTTTTTCTATCGTCGTCCTAAAGCTGCAGAGGCTGAGTCTCTGCTGGTGTCAAAAGAGACCCAGTGAAAAATGCCAACCCTCGTGCCAAACTCTGACTCGCTATTTTTCAGTTTTCTTCTCCGGTGCAAAAGTCTTCTGTTTTTTAACTTCCTGTTTAGGAGGCTTGAGAACTTCTGAACTTCTCTTGCCAGTGTTTTTGCACTACACATCTCGTGGAAGGGGGCAGTGGGCACGACTGCTGGTATTCTGTTGCCCATAACGTGGGGCATCCACGGGGCTCAGAAATGCCAAGATGGCAGTCAGGCCTATGCAGCTGAAGGCCCCATCCAGTTTTATATGCATTGATGCATGTTTAAAAGAGGCAGGGCTTCCATCACACACGCATGATTGCCATCATGACTTTTTTAACCACCTCCCCAAAGATACCTGCACATTATTCTAATTACTCCGACGCCCCTTGGATGTCCACCCTCCTCAAGGGGACAGGTTTCCCCCCCCGCAAGTCTTCCCCTGGGATTTAATTGAAGCATTGGAAGCCAGCAAGGCTGCAGACCTCTGGAAGGATAATCACACAAGGAAAGATTAGACATTCATCCATATCCCTTGGCTGCTACATAAATGCACAAATAAAGAAGTGAATTAACATCCCCTCTTTCTTTCATTAAATTGAAGGAGACCTTGGAGGAAAAAAATGCCATTTTTTGCAATGCCATTTTTTTTCTGCAATGAGAAATAGGAGGCCTTTCTAGGCGCCTATTCTTGGGCGTTACAATAGGAAAAACTTGGCCTGCTCTAGCAACGCACTTTATTTTACTATTTACATTTATGTTTTCAGTTCCAGTACAATGCAGCTTCAAATGACCAGGCGCCTGCAGGTGCCTCTTCCGGCATCTTTTCATCCAGCTTCCAATATTTTAACAGTTGTAATGAACATGCCCAAAGAAGGAGTATAAACATCGATGCTTCATTTGTTAACGAAAGACTTCCTAACAGACTTGGAAAGGCCCTGCATCACGTCTGAGAACGCACAAACACTCTCCACATGGATCAGAAAGAGCAGTGCCATTATAGCCCTCCGGTTGGAAATTAACGTTGGTGAAGTCCCTACTTTTACGTTTCTTTAAAAACCATATTGTACACTTTATTAAAATGCATTGCTATGTTCTTCACAGGGCGTCATATACCTACACTGACCATGCCTCCTTTATTATAAAGAACAGTCCTTTATTTCAGAAAGCTGGCCTTTACGTTTATTTTATGCATTTATTTTCTTCCTTTTGCTCTTGAATTTTCCTTTGTAAAGCCAAGTTATCAACATAAACAATATATGTATATGTATGTATGTGTATATTTATATATATATATATATGTATATGTATATGTATATGTATATGTATATGTATATCAATCAATCCTTAGGAACCTCTTTCAGATTTGCCCCTTTTTCAGATTTGCCCTTTATTTTTTCCAGGAAAATACAGTCCCTGTACATATACCAAAACACACTTTACACCAAAATGAAACAGCAGGAAACCCCATTTTCCGTTGCAACTTTGGTTCGGGCGTGGCGCCTCCTGCCCCCCCCCCCCGCGATTTTCTCCACCGATGGAGAAAAAGAGGCATTTTCGGTCAACAATGACTCCCAAGCAAAGAGAGCTGGCTTGGCTGCAGCGGGCTCCTCTTCCTTATTATCTCTGCGAGCCCGCGGAGATGCGCGCGCAGGCGCATGGCTCGCCGCGTGGGCGGTGCGAAGGCCTCCTGCGCCGCCCGTTCGCCTTCCGCGGACGCCGCGTTTGCGCAGCCGCAGCCCGGGAGGCACCGGGCGGATTGTGAGGCGAGAGCGCGCCTGCGCGGGCGGAGGAGGGCTGGCGATGGCGGCCGCGGGCGGCCTTGAGGCGGCGTTGGCGGCCGCCGCGGGGGGCGAGGGGCCGGCCGGCGCCGCGGGGGTGCCGGCGCCCGCGCCCCCGCCCCCGGTGGTGGTCCAGCGCGAGCCGGCGTACAACTGGCAGGCCACGAAGCGGTCGCTGCGGGAGCGCTTCGCCTTCCTCTTCGCCAACGAGCTGCTCAGCGACGTGCGCTTCGTGGTGGGCAAAGGCGGGCCGCGGGCCGGCGGGGGGGCGCCCGGCCCGGGCCAGCAGCGCATCCCGGCGCACCGCTTCGTGCTGGCCGCGGGCAGCGCCGTCTTCGACGCCATGTTCAACGGCGGGATGGCCACCACCTCGGCCGAGATCGAGCTGCCCGACGTGGAGCCCGCCGCCTTCCTGGCCCTGCTCAGGTCCGAGGTGGGAGGGCGGCGGCTGCGGGGGCGGGCCGCGCTCGAGGGCCCTCCCGGCCGGGGGGGGGCTTAAACGGGGGTGGTGGTTACCCCCGAGGGGGCACTCGGGGCAAAACCTGGGGGGGAGTAATTTATAAGCCCTAGTTCGGGGGGTGGAGGAACTAGTCTGGGACTGCTGCTGAGGCCCTCGGATAAAGCCACAAAGTCGGCTTTTGGGGGGGGGGTAATGACATGATCGATAGTAATATATACTTTGATCTGTCAGCGTAATAAAGATTTGATTTGGGGTTTTTTGGTGATGGTGGGGTAATGACATGGTTTATATAGAGGTGTATTTTGGTTTATGACCATAATAAAGATTTGATTTGGCTGTTTTGTGGGGGGAGGGAAATGCTGCGGTTTATATAGAGATATATGTTGGTCTATGACCGTAATAAAGATGTGAGATATAGAAAGAGCCCGTGTGATCAAGGTGCTGCTGGTCTAGAAACCAGGAGGTGGTGAGTTCTAATCCTGCCTTTGACATGGAAGTCAGCTGGGTGGTTTGGGCCAGTTCCTCTCTCTCAGCCCAGCCCACCTCACAGGGTTGTTGTGGGGAAAATAGGGAGGAGAATGAGGTATGTTTGCCACCTTGAGTTTTATATATAAAAAAGGTGGGATATAAATCTAATAATAATTCAAGGCTACGAAAAGGTGTAATTCCAATAAAAGAGAAGATATGTTGCTCAGGGTTGAAGTGTGGAGTCCTTGGTGCTCTCGGAGCTTGGTGGTTTCCTTGTAGACGTTTTATTACCCAACTAGGTAACATCATCAGTGCTGACTACCTATTTGGGTAATGAAATGGCTGCAAGCCAACAACCAAGCAGAGAGCACCAAGGACTCTAAAGAGGTAATTGGGTGAAACAGTTAAAGAACCATTGCTCTAAGCCATCCAATGAGGGGTAAATCAGGATGGCTGGGCTGGCACAAAGGTATCAACCCTGGTTGTTAAACCGGGATGGTACAGTGCATTGGGCCATCAACTTTTTCAAAACTTTCTTTGTTTGCTCTTAGAAGTCTGGTATTTACAATGGTGACAATGTGGATGATGCCTGTTGTCAGGAAATCAGGATGAGTTTAAAAGTTCCTCTTGGATGTATACAAAGAGGAGACTTTTGAATGGCTGCTTCCATTTGTTGTATAAAATGCTGTCACATGTGTCTTCTGGAGACAAGGATATGTCCCTTGATGAAATTGTGGGCTAGCAGAAAGTAGGTTATGTGGTCCATTTGCTGCTGAATAAAGTGGATTAGTGGAGATTTTGAAGTAGAGACTTGGGCGTGGGAGATGCAAGTCAAAATATTTGAACTTGATAAGGTAGAAAAGGGCATTTTGAACTGGACTTCTTGGAATGCAGTATCTCTTGTTGGGTTAGGCACCCAGAGGCAATCTCTAACATTTTGAGTAGGGAAAATGATTGATTGCCTTTTTGCAGATATTAAAGCTTTCTGGTTAATGGGAAGTTTGTTTTACACGTATATTGTAAAATCGGCTTTGTGTTGCTGAATGAAGAGTATAAAGAAACTATTAAGTTAGAGTGGCATTGATAAACATGTATCAGGTAGTCCTCTTAAACTTATCTTGTTTGATTTCTAGATTTTTATATTCAGATGAAGTTCAGATTGGTCCTGAAACTGTTATGACCACTCTCTATACAGCTAAGAAGTATGCTGTCCCTGCCCTGGAAGCTCATTGTGTAGAATTTCTCACTAAACACCTTCGGGCAGATAATGCTTTTATGCTGCTTACTCAGGTAACCATCCAACCATTTTGTTGGAGGGGGTTTAATAACGTTTTATTGAATTCAGACCTCCAGGGCTAGGTGGGTTGCATCTTAGCATGCCAATGATCTGGCCAAACTTCTGTCCTTGAAAAATCCTGAATAATGATTAGAAGAGAACCAGTATTGTCCCTATCTTAAAAAGGGGGGGGGGAGGAAAGGTAGAGTAAGAACCCATGGAAATACAGACTTCTCTATTTGACATTGATCATTGGAAAAATTCTAAAGTAGATCAGCATTTGAGGGGTGATTACTAATAATCACAAGTCCTATCAAAGTAATTTTACCTTATCAGATCATTCCCTTAGTAGATTGTCAGATGCTTTACTGATGTCAAAATATATCATCTTCATAGCAGTCACATAAAATACCCATGACATTATGGTTAGCATGATAGTCAAATATGAACTGGATGTCTTAGGTGATCCATAATAGGCTTGAAAACTAGATCCTCATTAAACTTGAGGGAGGTATTGAGTGAGGTTATAGGGTTCAGTCCCTGGCCTGGTACTCTTCAGTCTTTTCATGAATGACTTGGATAATAAAATGGAAGTGATGCTTTTTAGTAGGATGCAGTAGTTAATGTTCTAGAAGATAGAAAAATAATTCAAAATAATATTGATAACATAAATGAGCTGAAAATAATACAATAACATTTAATAGAGATAGGTGTTAAGTTTTTCATTTAGAAAAAAGAAATCAAATGCATAAGTATAGGATGGGGGCAGCTAGCTTACACATTAATACAGTCTTGGGAGTGTAGGTGATCAATTATTTCATGGAGAGATGGGACAACCATCAGATTCCAGTTCAAATTGTGTTGAGCTGGGAGGTTGGACTTAATGACCCTTTCTAATGCTATGATTCACTAATTAATTAATTAGAAATAATATGTATTGGAATGGCCTTGAGGAGTTTATGTATGAGGTTAGATAGATCAGATGAGTTTATTTTCTCTTCTAGTCAAACCATAACTAATTAAAAATCCCTTTAAAGCAGCAAACTTTCCTTGAGTTTCCTTCAGTTAAAAATAACAATTACTTTTATTATTTAATGTTGAAAGCATTTCTCTTATCTGTAAGCTGAAAATAGCATAATTCCAATCCAATATTTTTGGACAGGCTCGTTTATTTGATGAACCCCAACTGGCCAGTCTCTGTCTTGACACAATAGACAAAAGTACTATGGATGCAATAAGTGCAGAAGGCTTTACAGATATTGATATAGGTAAGTAGCTCCTAAACATGAATGCTTTTTAGAGGACTTAGTTTAAGGATTGGCAGTCTGGCCATTCAGATGATGATGTACAACTCCCATCAATCCGGATCGCTGATGGGAATTGGATTCCCACAGCATCTGGAGAGCACTGGATTCCCTGTTTCTTAAAAAAAAGTCCATTTTTCATATATATCTCCCATCAGTAAGAGATTTGCTAAGATGTTGCCTCTTTGGTTAGCAGGTTAGCCTGTCTGTCCATTAGGCTTTGCAGTATTATCCTATGCTGATTTTATAATTATATGACTTTATGTTTAATGATGCTGGCTGAATTACTACTGGATTAATTTTTCAGTGAAGTGTGAATAGGATTACCACAATATCAATCTAATTTAGCATAGGGTGGTTACTTTGATACTTAGAATTAGTTCTATGCCACAGCAGTTTGGTTCATCCTTCAGTATGCAGAAGTGTTGTTTTCATAAGGGAAGGAACGGCTGTCCAAACCAGTTTAGCTGGAATCTGTCCTGAAGTCAGACTACATGGTAGGCAGTCTTATTTGATCCATGCAGAAGCATGCAATTAACTTAATCTTCTTCTTCAGACACACTGTGTGCAGTACTGGAAAGAGACACTCTCAGTATTCGAGAGAGTAGGCTCTTCGGAGCTGTTGTTCGTTGGGCTGAAGCTGAATGTCAGAGGCAACAGTTACCTGTCACCTCTGCCAATAAACAGAAAGTTCTTGGCAAAGCTCTCTCTTTAATCCGTTTTCCACTCATGACCATTGAAGAATTTGCAGCAGGTAACTTTATGGTTGGCTTTGTTGTTGTAAAAGTTACACCAAAGTTAAATAGAAAAGTCTGTTAATGCTTCTATCTTACGCATTCTTACTAGAAAGGGCCTAATTTTACCTCTTTTTCAGGCTGTGTATTCATTGATGGTATTTAAAAAGCAAGGTAAAATTGTAGCACGTTTTGACTCCTCCTTAAACAATTCAGCACTCCAGCAATTTTGTGATAACCCTGCAATGAAATCCCAAATAGTCTTGCTTCGAAGTAAGCATTGGGCCTTATTCACAGATGAATATTGTCCATTTAATTTAGAATCCTTTGGGAAGGATTTCACTTTTAGAATTTAGTAATGCCACATGGGAAATACTGGCCACATACTGAAAATAAATCAGATGACTTCACATAAAATGTTATGTTCGTTTGAAATATTTGTTTGCAGCACTAAGAACAGTGGTTTGAGTATGAGCATATTTATTTGATCTTGTGAGGTTTTATAAAACCAACATTTAATTGTGTGTGTGTTGAACTTTGTGGCCATATAAAACTCTGCTTTGCATTTCACATTCTGACTTGATATATTTTGGTTTAAATCATATAAAACTAAATCTCCATATCTTGGCCCATTTAACTTCCTTAATACTCACAGAATAGTGCTTGTTGTATATGTTGAAAGAGACCGTGCTATGCAAAGCAGCTGGGCCATTTTTTAAAATTCTTTAATTCTGTTGCTGGTGGAAAGCTTGGCAGCATGAATATTTAATTAATGGACCATGGAAAAGAATTAATTGCTGATTAATTAATTAATTGCTTTTACCCTTGTGTATGAATTTTGTTAGGTTAAGTTTTGGTGGATAACCAGCCTGTTTTGTCTTATTTGGACAAGGCGCTACTTTATTTATATGTATGTATTCCTTACTATCTTTGAAAGCTTCATAGCTTATGTTGACAGATAGCCAGCATAAACCATGAACTCTGTCTGAATACCATCTTCTTTTTTTCTTGTCAGATTTCTTATAAAGATTGTATGAATCTTTTTTTTTTCCTTCAAGGCCCAGATTGTTTAATCGCTGCTGAACAGCTACAATCTAGCAGTGGGGTATATGCATAAATAGGCTTGTCCCCCCCCCCCCCCCGGTTGTCCTTCTGGTACAGAATATGTTCAGCTCAGTTGCACTCCCATTTTTTCCAGGTCCTGCTCAATCTGGAATTTTGTCAGATCGGGAAGTAGTAAATCTCTTTCTGCACTTTACGGTCAACCCTAAACCTAGAGTTGACTATATTGACCGACCAAGATGCTGTCTTAGAGGGAAGGAGTGCAGCATAAATAGATTCCAACAAGTGGAGAGTCGCTGGGGTTACAGTGGAACAAGTGACCGGATCAGGTATTGGTCACCAGTTTTCAGTAATATGACAGTCATAGTTGTTGGGGATTTGGGGAGGAGAGGTTTCTAGAATACCAGACAACAAGAAACTTAGTGTTTGGTCTGAAAGCAACTATATTAATTTCCCCCCTTACATCTGATGGATTCCATGATAGCCCATTATAAATACACTATAATAAAAGCAATAAAACTTCATTCAGAGTAACACTTAAAAGGCCGCATACCTATCAAATAGCACAGAACTTTTGAAATAAGATGAGCGTGCATATTGGCTGAGCACTGAACCTTTCACTTAGCAGAAAAGCCATTACTCTACATCCATGATGGACCAAAGGAGGAAGCGTGTCAAAGTTTTTCACAGAGACCAGAAATCTCAAGAATAAAGGGTAGGCCAGTTTATCTAAAGAACTGGCATTGGATTAGTTTTTAGCTGCTATATGTTGGGCTCTGGAATAGAGGGTTTTTCTTATGACTCGTGATAAGATTGGAAAAACTTCCCCTGGAAAATGGTACTCTGGTTAAGTTGATACACTTGTCAATGCGTTTGCAACTGAAATCAGCTATTAGCAGATGAAAAAATAGCTTCTAGTTTAGTGAAAAAGCAGCTTCAGGTAATTGTCTACTTTTTCCTCTTTTTTTAAGGTTCACAGTTAATAGAAGAATTTCAATTGTGGGATTTGGATTATACGGCTCTATTCATGGGCCCACTGATTATCAAGTTAATATACAGGTACAATTGTTTTTCAAGTTTACAATCAGTGACTCATTTTCATCAAACTGAAGATCAAGGATATTCTATTAATGTGGAGTCCTTGATGCTCTCTGAGCTTGGTTGTTTGCTTGCAGATGTTTCATTACCTGACTAGGTAATATCATCAGTATGTTAATATTCTATTAATGTTGTATCACTTAGGATGTCAGGTTAAGAGGAAACTGGGAAAAGACCGCTGTTTCAAATATCTCTACACAGTTATTTTAACAGGAGATAAATATTTAAGCGATGGAAGTCTTAATATTAGTATTAAAAAATAGGTGGGTGTTCTGAAGAGAAATATGTATTTCTTAAGTGTGGAGGTGTACAAATGCTTCATTGTCAACATGTTCTAATCCCTGAATGGGCCATTTTACATGTACAGGAAGAATCTAACTTTGAAACAAGTTCATTTTGACTTTGGAACTTTTTCCATACTTTTATCAAAGAATTCACATACAATGCTTTACAAGCTGTTTGAGCAGTTTTAAATTCATAGAGGATTTGAAATACAACTGTGCATCTAGAGATGAACTTCTTTCAAAATCATAGTTTCTTAAAGTGTAAATGATCAGTTTGTAGTTGCTTTACAGCTGCCAAGGAATAAGATATGGATATTTTGTTTTAATTTTGGTCTATGATGACAATAAAGTTATTTGCGTGAATTAATTACAAAGGCATTATCCCCATAATTACAGGGAAGTTAACAAGTTTTTAAACCTGATTCTAAGTAGAAGCAGTATGCCAAATTATGTTAATTAAATCACAGCCTCAGCTTCACTTGAGAATATGTCACTCAGGATGATTATAGCTGTGTTGCAAATAACATGATACAAATTTGAATTGTATTACTCTATCAATGTGTATGCAAATAATTGGATCAACAGCAAAACATTGTTAAAAGCAATCACACAGCACATCAGTGAACAGAATAAAGACAAGTGTTCTGCTCTGTAATTTGTATGCCTTCTCCTTGGTTGCTGTCTGGGACAGAGATAGCTAGAGAATTTCTAAAGTGACTAGTAAACATTGTGAGTTGTGCCCAGAAATAGTAAATAGCTGGCATAAAAAGAGAGGTTAACATTCCTTCAGGTTGAGCTATACATCTGTGTAGTTTTTTCTTGGCAACAGTACAAAAATGGTGTGCTGTTACTTGAGATCGGCCAAGGTCTTGCCAACTGCTATAGCAAGAGCTGGTATCACTCTTCCGATATTGGTTAGGAGCAGATGTCCCCGCCAATTCATTCCTTGATGCCTGCCTAACTCCCTGCCTTGTCAAGTGTTATTGTTAAAAAAAAATGAAGCTTATATGTTGCAAAGTATAATATTTACTTTCTAGAACAGTGTTTCTCAACCTTGACAACTTTAAGACGTGTGGACTTCAACTCCCAGAATTCCCCAGCTGGCTGGCTGGGGAATTCTGGGAGTTGAAGTCCACACATCTTAAAGTTGCCAAGGTTGAGAAACACTGTTCTGGAATGTTACTGGGAACCTACAAGACTCCAGAGGCATTCCAAATATGTCCATTGGCTCCAAAAAATTAAGAATGCCTACTTTGTAAGCAAGTACGTTAATCACAAATTCCAATTAAAGGCCCAGTTTCACCATGATGATTTGTGAAAACTTTGTTTGTTAAAGCCTCAGGCTAATGTTTGGGTCGGGAACTGGATGAGATGAACAGGCTTTAATGGCAATATTCCAGCTGCGTTTCTCTTTAATGAAGAGCTTAGAAAACATGTTCTCACAGAAAAAAAAATCTTCCCCCGCTTTCTTCCTACAGATAATTGAATATGAGAAAAACCAGACTCTAGGACAAAATGACACTGGATTTAGCTGTGATGGAACTGCCAGCACCTTCAGAGTTATGTTCAAAGAACCGATAGAGATTTTGCCAACCGTGTGTTACACTGCTTGTGCAACCTTGAAAGTGAGACACTTTTTGAAATCGTGGAGACAGTCTAACTATAAAGCAATGAACAAATGATGGGATGAAAGACTAACAATAATAATCCAGGAAATGCTTCTTTAAAACCAAGTTCTGTTTGCTATAGCATATCTCTTATAAAATCATACTGCTTTGTTTAGAATTGATCATAGTCTAGTGTGCGTCCCAAGTTTATTACTGACCCCAAAGTACTAAGGTTGCAAGGATAATTAATTTATGTTTCTGTTTAGGGTCCCGATTCTCATTATGGCACCAAGGGACTGAAGAAAGTGATCCATGAATCTCCAGCTTCAAGCAAAACCTGCTTTTTCTTTTTTAGTTCCCCGGGTAATAACAATGGCACATCTATAGAAGATGGACAGATACCGGAAATTATATTTTATACGTAACTTCAGAAAACTGAGATGGAGCAAAAAAAAAAAATTGCTTTGAAAATGAACAGAAGGGAAACATGAAATACTGTGAAATTTTGTAAATACATAATCTCAGATGCGTTATAAAACTGTCTTGTACATGGAAGGTACTAAACACTAGTATTCTCTACTTGCAATGATGATACTCAGCCAAACTTCCTTGAACTAAAATATTCTTACCTGTACATAAATACTTAACATGGTCATTTTAAATATGCTACCCGTAATCCGGAAGCTGAGAAAGAACATTTTTTTTCCTGAAATACACGTGCTGCAGATTATATATCTGTGGATGTTGTGATTGTGCTCCTGTACAGTGCAACACGTTAAACTGAATTGTCATTCTTGAAACTAACCACGAAGCAGAATTAAGGATGATACTGATTCATCTGTAATTGTACTCAATACATGTATATAAACTTAACTAGTTTTGTTGTGTACTGGAAAAATGTTATTCAGAAGTCAGTTGTATGGAGCTATTCTTTAACTATAAAGTGAAGTGTGGATGAAATCACGTATCCTTTTGAATACTTACAGAGATCTTAAATACTTTCAGTTTGTAAGGAAGCAGTGCTTAATGCAGTAAATACACAAAAAGTTTTCAGCAGTATACAGAATGCAATTTTTAAGGAAATTGGGCAAATTTCAGAGGATTAAGAATTAGTATTATGTACTAATACTAATTAGTATTAAATACACAAAGAGAGCCAGTTTGGTGTAATGGTTAAGGCACCAGGCTAGAAAACGGGAGACCATGACTTCTAGTCCTGCCTAGGCACAAAGCCAGCTGGGTGACCTTGGGCCAGCCACTTTCTCTCATCCCTAGGAAGGAGACAGTGGCAAACCACTTCTGAAAAACCTTGCCAAGAAAACTGCAGGGACTTCCAGTCTCTGAGAATCGGGCATGATTGAACGGATTAAAAAATTGTGTACTCAAGTCCTGGTTTTCTCAAATGGCAAATTATCTTTGTTGAGAAGGTTAGCGATAATGCAGTTTATCTGTCTACTCGGAAGTCTCAATAAGGCTTCTCTTGGTGTATTAGAGGATTGTTTCTTGCTGTTTGGGATAATTATGGCTCAAATTTTGCTTTAAACTTCTTACCAGTTTATGCAATCTTAAGCCCTTAAGTCTCAGTCTCTGCCTGAAAAACACCATAGAATAAAATTAATTTTGCCAAGGCTGTCAAAAGGTTTTCTGCTAAGTGATATATAAAGTGATTTGAAAATTCTGAAAAGGATTTGAAGAGGAGAAACTGAGAAGCCCATTTGCTATAGTAGATTATGATGTTTGGAGTCAAATTACACTGGTGAAAGCCCCATCCTTGGTGCTAAGCAGCAGTTCGGATCCTAAACACCCCATAGAAGCATTTTGGCAATGTTTACAGTGATCTTAATCCCACCTGTAGTAATATAGTCTTGGATGTATTGAAATTCTGGCTGCGGTTTTCCCCAAACACAAAGCATGCAAGGCAACATGATGCCTTACACCATGTGTATCGGATTGCATCTCCCACTGGCTAGGGATGATGGGCATTGTGGTCTTAAAGGACATTCTTGCAGACAGCTACTTATTGCAATACTGCAGTTTGCTGAATGGGCAGATCTTCAGTGGATTGAGTCAACACTTATTTAAGGACTATATAGATCAGTGTTTCTCAACCTTGGCGACTTTAAGATGGGTGGACTTCAACTTCCAGAATTCCCCAGCTGGGGAATTCTGGGAGTTGAAGTCCACCCATCTTAAAGTTGCCAAGGTTGAGAAACATTGATATAGATGAATGGATATGGGAACAGATTAGTTTCTTTTTTCTGACAGGTTAGGATACTGTCACCCAACACACCTGGCGACTCAACCTACTTTTTTTTTTCAGTTTGTACAAGACATTGAGCCATTAATTAAGTCAGTGTTTCTCAAACTTGGCAACTTTTAAGATGGGTGGACTTCAACTCCCAGAATTCCCCAGCCAGCCATGCTAGGTATTTAATGTGTGAACATGCCCAAACACAAAAGCTCGACCTGCTTTCCCCCAGTCTTAGGGAAAAAAAATTAAAACGGCCATCACACCCTGGTGTCGCCAATCGTGCTCTTACAACCTCTCGGCTTCCTCCGTGGCTTTTGCTAGCAACCGACCCGCCGCTGAAAGAATCCACCTCTACCCTTCTATCTCTAGGAGAGGGGACGACCGGAAGGAGGGGCCGGAAGTGACGTAGCCCCCGCGATGCTGGGTCGGGCCCTTCCCGCTTTCCGTTGCCGTTCGGGGCCTCCGGTTTGGGCTGCCGCGGGACGGGGACGTGCCATGCCCCGGAAGGTTAGGCCCGGGGAGCGGACGCCGCTGAAAAGGCTATCGGCCTCGAGCACGCGTTTGAAACTACAACCCCCCCCTTCCCAACCCGCCGCCCCCTTGGTCCCACTGGCGGGGATGATGGGAGCTGTAGTCCGGCGCCCCTGGAGGCGCTTCTCTTGCGGCCTGGGAGAGACCCGAGCCCTGGATGAAGCGCAAGGGAGCAGCATCCGGCCCCCTGGGGAGGACGGCCCCTTGGGCTAGTTGAGGGCCCCGGTGCAGCGCGGGGAGGCAGCCTTGGCTCCTGCTCGGCGTTTGTGGGTCTGCCGGGGCGCCCCGTTTTCCGTGGGAACCGAAAAGGTGGCTTCGCGCTTCTCTGCTCAGACGACAGGGATGGATGAATGGATTATGTGCACAGGGACCATCCGCCCTTTATTATAAAGGACGGTCCTTTATTTCAGAAAGCGGTCCTTTGGATTTATTTAATTATTTTCCTGGTTTCGCTCCTGAGTTTTCCTTTGTAAAGCAAAGCTATAAACATAACCTTTTGGGGGGGGGGGCTTATCCTTAGGAACCTCTTTCAGATTTGCTCCTTTTTCAGGTTTGTCCTTTATTTTTTCCAAGAAAATATGGTCGCTGTAGTTACGTGCCATCATGTCGTTTTTGACTCAGCCACCCCATAGATCGATTTTCTCCATAATCAAACAGCCGTGGTAGCCAATAAGCAGAGAATCACGGTCCGGCTGAAGTCCTTCCTGATGGTTTTGGCCGTAAATTAAATGGATAAGTCCTAATTTCCTGGGCAAATTATAGGCAGGCTTTTTCCAGAGAAAGAGACCTTTTTATATCCACAGAGGACTGGAATTGCAATAGCACTTTCTGGTTCATACCATGTTTTAGGATGGGGGATCCATAACCCAGAAGTGTGCAGAAGGAAAAAAAAAGAAAATTGGAATTTCCTCCAAGTTCATTTCTGCATAATAAAGATGCCCCTTTGTGTTACCCCCATAACGCTCTTAGATTAAACTTCTGTATCTTAGTTATTCAGCAAGTCTTGCTGTATGAAATGCTTCCTGGTAAGCATGCAGAGGACTGCAGCCTTGTTAACCCAAGCTAGTGTGTGCTTCCTGTAGCATGCCTGGGGCTCCATGGAGCGTTCCCAACTATGTGTAAGTTACAGCTTGCTTGAGTTAGTACAAACTATGGCAATGCGATGCGGAGTTCAAAGCCCCAGGGATGTATCTCGCCTCTTCTGGGCAGCCTGACTGTTCTAAATGGTGATTGGGGAAGATGGTTGTAGGCCTTTTTTTTACCCTTCTGATTTTGATCAACTTTGGTGGAATGATAAATTTGCATTGAAACTTCTGGGGGATATATATAGATACATTCACGCACACACACACACACACACATATATATATATACCTTCGGATTGATGGTGCTGATTTTTGTGTTTTGATTTAAGGGGAAAGCACAGACTAAGGACTTCGTGAAGCCTTCTGTTCCTCCGGTTCCTGTGGCAACTGATAAAAGTGGTTCTGTTGTTATCTCTGTTTATGCCAAACCAGGATCTAAACAAAATGCTGTAACAGGTAAGCTACAGCATAAATACATATGCAGCATTGATGGGGGTTTTTGCAGAAGTTTTGCCCCATACCCGAGCAAGGCTTCCTCCGTGAAATGGTTCCGGAGTGGGGGTTGTCTTGAAATATTTATAGCATGTTTGTATGATTTGAACTCAGGGCAGTTGGTTGGTGATTGGAGAGACCTTCTTAGAAGATCAGAGGGGAGTGTCTGCACCCAGTCCTTTTTTTGCCTCCTGGGATATGGGTGTTGGTGATTGGCCGTACCCTTCTTAGCAACTGTTCTGTGTGCACTTCCATAATGTGCTATTAAAAGTCCAAATGTATCCGCTAACCCAGTGTTTTTCAACCTTGGCAACTTCAACTGCTGGCTGGGGAATTCTGGGAGTTGAAGTCCACACATCTTAAAGTTGCCAAGGTTGAAAAACACTGCCCTAATCTGAAAAGGTTATGGAGACACTTGTACTGACCCGTCTGTCAGCACTTTTTCTCCAGTTCCATCTGTTCCCGTGGCTTCTCCCCATGGATAGTAAAAGACTGCAGTCTAGAGCAGAAGGGAAGTGCTACTCTAGAACCATGCCAAGTTCTAGAACAGGTAGGAAAATGCTAAAAGAGTTCTGCCCCCCTGCTTGCTTTAAAAAAAATAGATCTGGAAGGAAATATACAGATCTGAAAAAATCAGCACAACGGTAAATGCCACAAATGGGAAGAAACAAATCCAAATAGTTTGGAAAAGTAAGAAGGCTTTTGCTTATTGCTTAAATAGCTAGAGAAGAGTTTTTGCAGGAGCCGCTCCACTTCAGATAATAGAAGCACTTGAAGTAGTTCTTGATGTTGGTCTTTATTTATGGGAGGCATTTTGGAGAGTGGGGATCCTTCAGATAGGTGAGTCTCTAGCTGCGTCTTTAAATCTCAAATAAGCAGTTTGATTTGGCACTGGAGATGGAGATGGATTGCAAACCAAAACATGAGGGAATTGCAGTCATAATCCAAAAATAGTAATTTAGGACAATGCAGTAAGCAGAGGAAGCCCAGCATAGAAATCATTATGGTACTTTACCCTTTGGATTATGAGAGTCTGGGTCATTAAAACTAGTCTATTTTTGTTCAGAGAAGAATGCAGCTGGGACACAAGCCCAACCAAAGGCTCACTGTAGCCCTGATCAAGTGTATCTTTGATGTCCAGTCCAGTGGGTGCAGAAGAGAGAGCAGCCCCTCTTTTTTCCTTATCACACTGATGATATAAGGGAAAAGATGGTTTCCTTGCTTACACTGGGATTGTCTGCCATGAGGGGCCTTCATATACATGCAACTGCTTCCAGGTCAACGGGAACCCTCCAGTACGGGGTTCCAAATGGTTTGTTAAGCCGGTCTTCCAGCTGCAGATAGCCATGCTGTGTGCTTAGAGACCAACTCTTCATTTACATCCCCCGACAATTATGAGAGAGCTGTGACAGTTCCTTGCATGTTGGATGGAACGCAGGAAGGTAACCCCTGAATAGGACTTCTGTCATAGATGAATCATGACTCCAGATATGTCTAGACAACAGACCCATTTCTTCAGAGCAGGAACATAGTCCTTCAAACCACTCCCTAGCTGCCTCTTCCTTTTTTTTCTAGGTTGAGATCATGTTATTATTCTCCTCCAGCTTTTTACCAGAATCAGGGTTTGGATTAGCACTTCCACTGCTGCCTCTAAATTAGATTTTCAAGAAGAGAAATAGAGCCAGTTGTCATTTGCATATTGGTTATAGCTCAACCCACCTTTTGGATAGGCTAATATTGCTGAAGTGATAGCTACATCCTAATCTACTTGTTGCAGACCTGACCACCGATGCGGTAAGTGTGGCCATTGCAGCACCTCCATCTGAAGGGGAAGCCAACGCAGAGCTCTGTCGCTACCTCTCTAAAGTCCTTGAAGTCAAGAAAAGTGATGTGGTGTTGGAGAAGGTACAGCATTTTTGTATGATTCAACTCGAGCTCTTGACTCTTCTTCTGCTCATTCATGGGAAAAGACCCCTTAGCTAACTTTGTTCCTACCAGCAGGTGGAATAATGGGGAGCACTTTTGAAATTAAAAGGGCAGGGGAGAAGTTCAGTGTTGCGCTTCCAAAACTGTTCAGTACTAGGCATTAGGTAACCAGAGGTCTGCAAAAGGAGACAAGAAAAAGAAGGACCAATAATATATATTTGAGAGGCTCTGTATGGGAAGTTGTAAGATAGATCCACATGTTAGGCTTGCTGTGAACTATTTTTATTTCTGCCTCATCCTTCTAGAGGCAGTCCTTACTAACGGTAATTGGGACTGGGAATTTCATCACTGAGCAGCGTTGTAAGGCAGAATGTCACGTGACTGTGCCAACTTACGGCAGCAGTTCCAGTTGCTATCGTTAGATGAATTCCATGCAGTCGCAGTGTCCCACGGTCACGTGATTGCCATTTGCGACCTCCTACTGGCTTCCCCATTGACTTTGCTTGTGGGAAGCTGGCAATGAAGGTTGCAAATGGTGATCATGTGACCCCAGGACACTGCAACAATCATAAATGCACAAATTGCCAAGTGCCTGAATCATGATCACGGGAGCACTGAAATGGCCACAACTATGAGGACTGGTCATAAGTTGTCCTTGTTCTGTGCCATCATCACTTCGAACAGTTGCTGAACAAGTGGATATTAAACTAGAACTACCTGTAGTATTGGGGGATCATTCTAGGCAGCCAATAGCAAATCAAAATTGTCATGAACAAGAGGTGCAATAAGAATATAACGGAGGCAGAGATTGCATATGAAACACAATCCTTAACTAAAGCCTTAAGTATCCCTCAACGCCAAATGCATTATCAGAGTCTGAGCATTTTTTGAAAATGATATAACTCTTTAATTATATTCAGGTTACCATTTTTTTGAGCAGCCTTTTGGAGCACATAGAGATTAAAAATGCACCCATGTGACAGCCCTTGATTATAGCATAATTCAGTTTTGTCATCATTGTTCCAAATTACTGATATTTTAATACTGCGTACCTCTTTCACTGATGAAGTATCAAGAAATTACAAATAGTACCTGCTTTTGGAATACTTGTATATCTGGGCCCTTTTGACATGAGGAATCCCTAAAATTCTCTGCTTGTGTTTTAAAACAGGGGAGTAAATCTCGAGAAAAAGTGGTGAAAATTTTGGCACCACTGACTCCAGAGGACGTTCTAGAGAAGCTGAGAAAAGAGAGTTCCAGCTGAAGCTATACATGAGCAACGTCTTAACAAGTTGTTTCTCCAGCTGCAGAGAATGGCTACATTTAGGTATACGACAGCTCATAAATACACGTGGTGGAAAACCCAACGATGAGTCTGTGGACAGCTATAAAGCTTAATTTAAGTTATAAAAAAGGATGCGGTCATTTTAGCATCTTCATACGAGGTGCAGTGTTATCTGAAAGAGCCTCCCTGGGACCTGAAGTTGATGTTCACCAGTCCACATCAAACCGTGGCTCAACGTGGATCAGTGTTTGACGTTTTTCAAACAGGTTCTTTTGGAGTATGTTTGTTTTGCTAGTCTGGAAGGCAGTAGTCATTTTCACTGTTTCAAAGGCGATATAAGAAAGGCACAACTCAGCTGTGATACCTGTCTATTTGCATCTTTGGCAAACAGGTTTTGCAGGTTATTGTCACCTTCTTTAACCAGAGATAATTGTGGGTTAATAAGAAATGCAGGGCACCATTTTTCTCCTTCAGAAACTTTTGTCAGTCATAGTGCCTGGACACTATTTGAAAATTCTGTTTTGATTTTATGTTAGGGACAGTGTTTGTTTCTGTGTTCTACGCTGCTCCTATATACCAAGATCTGAGCTTCATGTTATTTGTTACAGGAAATGCATCTAAGTTTTATATTTGCATTTGACAGGCTGTTGGTCCCTTATTTGTTCCCATCACATGGAAGAAGCAATAGTGTGCCTCCCCCCTCCCTTGAATTAGGGAAGGGCTTTTAAGGTGGTCTGAATTCTGATTTTGCAATATCCTGTCCTTACATCTCCCATTCGTTCCTCAGGAGTATGTTTAAAAATGGAGTCCCTAGATCTCTCCTTCTGATCGGGTTGTATTTTTTTCCTTGATCCTAGACAGGATGCCTTGCTCCTGTGCCATATTTCGAAAATAAAGCTGGCTGATATTTCGTCAGTTGGATTTTATTATGTTTATTGTATTTACTTGATTCCATGTATATAGCTGCCCATCTTGCAAAATGACTAAGGACTTATGGTTGCTAGACTCCCAAAGGGAACCCATTTGTTTCATTGCCAGTTGTGGTCTTGGTGGCGGGGAGAGAAATTGCTCTGTTTTAACACAGCATATGTTCTGGGTTGTGCTTTGGCTTAACTGCCCACCTCTGTTTGATCATCCTCGCTATACAATCTTCTCTTTTTCCTGTGTAATTTATCTTAAGACCCTAGACTTGCATTTCAGTTCTTGGCAAATTGAAAGGATGGCATTGTTCATACTGCCCCTCTCCCTCTGTGCCTAGCATCTCTTGCATCCCTCTGCATGCTCAGAACCAACCCATGAGCCCTCAGTGCTCAGCACCATAAATCCAAATCATTCCAAGAGCTTAAAAGCCTTCTCAGTAACGCAGCCATAATTTCCCCAGGCGGCAGCAGCAGCTTGAAGGCAGCAAAAAGCTTTGTCTTAGGTTCTTCCTTTTACCTCCTTATTCCCACTTTGTGTGCATGAGCTCTGTTTTGTTTCAGCTTTCTGTTCTTGTGGGTTAACCCTCCTGTACGTAAGATGATGTGTTGCTCAATTGGCAGGCTTTTAATCTAACTCTATACTCCTATTCAAGAGTGGAGGGGTTTCTGAATTAGCTTTGTAACCCAAACAGGCTACCATCCAGAAGGGCATTATGGTGGAGGAATGTCCTGGAGCCGCTGGGCTGCAGAAGGCTATCCTAATTCCAAGGGGCTGCTTCTTTTTGATGAGTGATATCTCTGTGTGGTAAAATGAGAGCCAACATAGTAGAGCAGGTGAAAGTGGTGGATTGGCATGGAGGAAATTGAGGTTCAAGTGCCCTCACAGCCCACTGGGGGACTTTGAGCCAGTCACTCACTTCTCAACTCAAACCGGTCTCATGGGTTGTTGTTGTGGGGAAGAATGGCAGGAGAGAACACTGTCTACGCCTCCCTTAGCTCCTGAACGAAAGGCAGGATGTAAACCTAAAGATATAATAACACATGTTTGAAAGAGAACAAACTACAGGTTTCTACCCTGGGAATTACCAGTTTGCGTTTCAGTGGTACAAATGAACAGAAGAGGCTATATGCTACCTCTCCATGTAATTGGGTATGGAAAGACTAGGATTCTGGTGGGTGAATGAATAGAAGAGGTGGGTTTGGAAATGAGATATGAAAGAAAGCAAGAGAAAAAAATCAGTGGCATTGCTAAGGGTTGCTTCCAGCACCTTTGGAAACAGGAATTTTAGACCTGGCTTGTGCATCAAGCAAAGCTGTGGTTTGCTTGAACCATAGATTGTTAAATAAGCCACGCTGATTGGATTCACGTGTTGTATTAAACAAAATCTAAATAAACTATACAATGGATTGGCGCAACTTGTGAACCTCCCTTCAGTGTGTGGAGATGCTGGGATAATCTGAGCGATGACCTAGGTCGTTTAAAGAGGGACAGTTGCTCTGGAAGGTGGCTGGTTGGGAGCCCTCTCCTCTGCCTAGGTGTTTGCGTGGCCACTTGCTTTGCTGGGGGCAAAGTGGCCACAGGAACTGCATGAAACAGGGTCTCCCAGAGGTTCTTTGCGACCCTCTCCATCCAGCTGAGATAGCTTGGAAGATGTCTTGAGCAAAAAGTTGTGCTGACGTCATCTAGATTTAAGAAAATTCCCCTCGCTGTTTGCACCTTCAGCAGGAGGAGCCATCCTTCTGCCATTTAGAACTGAAATGAGATTGGAGAACTTGTTTGCACGAGCCCTTTAACAAAATGTATTCCTCTCAGTTTGCCTAAAGCTTTCGACAGCTCCAAATCAGAGCATTTTTCAGGCCTCAGTCATTCCCCAGACCATATCCTCCTGCAGGGGAAAGCGTAACAAAGTTCCAGTTTCTTTCCCATCTTTGCTACTCATTGATGCTCCTTTACGTATGTAGGAAAATTGCAAGCCTGATGTTCTTTGATGTTCTTCATGAAATCCATTATTGAACTCACTGCCCACTGAAAGGCCCCAGCAGTTATGTTTCACAGGGGGCTTATTCAGGTCATTTGATCCAGCTAATTTCTGCTTAATCAGGTTGTTCCATTTTAGCCTGTTCACCTTGCTTCAGAAATTAGGTTACTACGCCTGCAAAGCTATTTCCAGTCCAAGGACATCTAAAAGTCTAACTCCACTCTCTAAAAAACCATTATCCTATGTGGAAAGTGGCCAGGTGGCCTGCAAACTGCATCCAGCCTCCTGAAGTAAATTTTATCTGACCTATGCCCAGGTTTTAAGGAAGAGAAAAAAGGCCTTTTTTTCCCCAATGAAATAGACTGGGCCAGTCTGCTGATCCTGTGTCTGTGCACGCTGCTCACCGTGGGTCTTTGATGAGACCACAGTGGCTGGGTTTACAAAACATGCTAATCCAGAACCAGTCAATCCACATTAGGGTTGGTAATAGTATATTTTCTTCCTTGGCTTTTGTATGAAGTCTCCCAGGTATGCCTGAGGATCAGTTTCACCATAACTGATAATCTTGGTGTTGCTAAAATGGCATTCCAAATAATTGCATGGAGAATCAAGGGATCTGCAAGAAGACAGTCATGTTCCTTTTCTAAACAGTGGTTGGTGGCGATGAGAATCTGTCTTAGGTGATTTTCTGCAGGATCCCTTCTGGCTGTTCCTTATTGCAGTTTCTGGCTGTTTTCTGACTAACATCGTAGCAGTCTTGCTCTTTAAAATAATGGGTCTTTGGTGTAAAAATTGGAGCACTCCATACAAATGTTTGTTTGAATTTCTTGCAATAAGCTTAATGCTCAGAGGGAAAAAATCACATCTTCCTGGGCTTACAACTTATGGCAAAAGAAACTCACAACACTCTTTATGCAAGGTATGTGTCAGTTGCCTTGCAGAGAAATTGTGTCCAAGAAAAGCTGCCTGTTAAAGCTAGTGGCCTACAGTGTTTGTTTTACTAATTTGCAAAGACCTGATTCTGCATTTCTCTGTTAGCTTTGGAGTCCTCTTCTGTGCATCTGGAACTGAAACAAAAGCTGCTGTTCCTTTTTTAAAAAATAATTTTACTAATGATTATAATTGCAATAGTAAAAACTAATACAAACCAAAAGAAAGAAAGAAGAGTAGAAAAAAAGAGTAAGAAGTGCAAAGGAAAAGGAAAGAAAAAAGTAGAGAAAAGAAAAAAGAATATAGTAAAGAACAAAAGAAATATGTAAAGAAGTGACTTCCAACTTTCCTCACAACAAGAATAAATAATTTTAGTAACTTTTCACCTCTTAATTTACAACCAGTGAACTCTTCATCCCATGTCCCATCTCTTATATATAAACAAATCAAAAAGCATTGTCATTTCAGTCCTGGTATTAGCAAAAGTCCATTAAGGATTGCCAGAAATAACAAAATATCTATTTTAACCTTGATCAAATAAACCAACTTTATATTCCTTCCCTTTACTTCTAATAGTCTTAAACTTTAGTCCATTCAAGTAATGTCATAGAACTTGATTTCTTTTCATTTCTTTTTTATCCCTTCTCACAAAATTCATCCAAGCTTTAACAAACATCTTTTGTAAACCCAATATAAAAGAATTATCCAGGTCATTCTCTCGGTTTATTATTTGTAATTCCCTTTTGATTTTTAAAGCAGCAACCAATTCCTTTTGTATGTCCAATAAAACATCTTTTTCCACGTCATTCTTGTAGCCTGTCATTGGTAGATTCACTTTCAGTGTCAACTCTGTCTCTGTCTTATCAGATAAAACTTGTTTCTCTTCTGCCATTTCTTCTAAAACATCTCCTAAAATGAGGAGCAACAGTCTGGGACACTTGTGGGTGACCTCCTGGCCTCTCTGTTCAGAGAGGAATTATCAAAAAGCCGGTCTACTCACCGGCTCTTCATTCTTCACCGGGGTCCGCTTTTTGTAGAGCCGTCTTCAGTCCACCATTTCTTCCTCCAGAAGTCCAAGAACTGCTTTTCCTTAATAAGCCAGGTTTTGTTTGTTTTGCAGAACAGACTGTTGAAAGATAGGGTAGAATAATCTGTCTTCCTCTGCCAGCACATCATGGCTGAATTCAAACATGTGCTAATTCTGAAATGTAGCTTGTACATTTTGGGCTGAGCACATTGAGCAAACTCAGCCACTGAAATTTCTAAGCCACAGTTTGTTGTAGTTTAACTAACCATGATTAAACAGACCCACATTGTGATGTGCCAGTGTCGTCTATGTATCCTTCCCACTCTGGAGAAAGAAATTTCTTCTCCACCTAGTGTGGAAAGCAAACAATCTGACAGATAAGGGATGTGCTGGTCCCTTCTAGTTCTTGTTGCAAAAATGGAGTGTTTACTGATGTAGCAGAATGAGCAAGATAGTTTGGAACACAGGTTGCTCTGCTTCAGATGAAAATCTTACTTTTGTTTATTTTATTTTTCAAATTTATATGTGTTGCCCATCTCACTCTACCAGTGACTCTAGGCGGCGTTACAGATTAAAAAAACTATAACATCCTAGAAAAAATATGTAAGTTAAAAACTACAAAAGGTTAAAATTAAGCTAAAAAGTTATACTTTGCCTTTCAAGCCATTGGGTGGCACACTCGTGAATAGCTCCGGCTGCCTGTTTATATTCATCGGGGAATTTTATTACTAGCCCTGGAACTTATTTAGGAAGCTGATCCAATGTGACACTGCTTTCTGTCTGAGCTCAGCATATCTATCTGTTTCCTATTGCAAAGTCAGGGGGTGGCAATCTTAAATGCATAAGGGGAAGGCCTAAAACTAAGCTGGTTCTGCTTCTGCTTCTGCTTCTGCTATATGGATTAGAATACCGTGTGGACCAAGTACTATGTTTGCTTAAAAAAACTACTTTAAACAAGCCACCAATTATCAGGAAGCGTAGAGCCAGTCATAGAATTTTTCCCTGTGGAGATGAACGTTGACGCAGTGCCTTAATTCAGTGTTCCAAGCTAATTTCATCCAGTTAAATTAGTGAGTGCTTGCATAGAATCCCTGTTCAAATCATTCTGCACCAAGCGTCGTTCAGAGCTGAGAATTACTATATCAGCGGTGATATGGCTGGGATGACATGCTTAATGGGCAGGCTGCGCAAGAAATCCAGCAAGAGCTTCCGGAGTACTCATGGATGGTGTTATCTTGCAGGACTGCCAGGTTAATCTCTTTCCCAGGCAAAGGACTCCTCCTGGCTATTTCCTTTGAGATCATCTCCCACCATGATGTCACAGCAATCTGAAGATGTTAGGGCATGCTCTAATGGGTGGCACGGAAAAGTCGTAATCATGTGTGGAACCTTTCTGTTTCTGAGCCTGCTTGGTCTTGCTTCCTGAATAACATCTTTCAGTGCTAATCTTTGCATAGGATCAGCCTCCTCGGAGGCCTCTCATCAAGCAGAATGTAAGAGGGTAGATGCTTGGCATCATCAAAAAATGAGGACAGAAGGGGATATCTGTTTCAATATGAGTTGCTTGTGAATCTCTATGGGTAGGGATAGCAATGAGTACTGTATGTCAGGCCTAGCCCAAGGAACTCCAAGAGACAATGCAAATTCAGTCCAGCTATGTTTATTAGCCACAACCTCTAGCAAGAATCTTCCCAGACTGAAACCCCAGCTCCCAAAGTCAGCCAGCCACAACAGTGTGAATTCCTCAGGGAGGTGCCAGTCTCATCCTCTTGTTCCTCCCACGCTCTTCTGGTGAGCTAAGAAATGTTTATCTCCCTGAGCCTGGCCTTCATAATTCCATTCCATCACACTGTATTACTGTTTCAGTAGGAGCTGATGGGCTTCGCAGAGAGGTGGGGCTAAGCAGTAACTCATAGCTTTCCAGATACTTAATGAAGACTCAGGACTCCCAGACAGTACTTGGCTAGATTCTAGTCTTCACTGAAGACCAGAATGAATTCTTGAACCCAACTGTTGATTGCTAATTGCAGTGCAATAATGAGGTCTCAGCCAAGGGGGGGGGGGGAGAGAGAGAGGTGTTTCAAAGTTTAGGCTTTTCTTCTTGCCATTCCAAGTTAATGGACACTTAGGCAGTCTCTCAATGGCTTGGGAGGCATAAATGTCCTCTTCAGCTTGGGAACTGCTGGTTCCATCCTCACCAGTCTCAGCCCTTATAGGAATAGAATACAGGTGAGGCAGATATGTCTGTTAGCTCTGCTACCTCGATGCTATTGGATGGCCAGTTTCCATGTTTCTGCTGCTCTTCCCTTTTAGAGTTCTCCATCCTTAATGGGACTTAGGTTAGACACAGGAATTTATTCTGATAGCCCTTCAAGTAGGAGAGATTAATCATTCTAGATAGCAATAATTGCATAAATAGGGAAAACAGATTTCTGTGATTGTCTTCAAAGATATCCTGTTGCAGCCCTTCCCTTCTGAATTTCCCTGTTCCTGCAGTGCAAAGAGTTCAGCTGTCACACAGTAGTATGGTTTGATTATCCATGATTTGAAGAACAGCTACCATTTGTTGGGTTTGCATATGACACACCATAAGGTATAGTTTCCAAACTAGCAATAGCTGTGTTCACACAAGACATCAAGACAAAATCAAAGAAAGCCCACTGTGGATTAATGCATCTTTCGAGTTGTGCAGTTAGTGATATCCCAGAGGAAAGTGTGGGAGTGGGAAGAATGCTTCCTCACTTTATCTAAGATAATTGAATAAAAAAACCTTGAACTTCTTGAATCTAGATTTTAAAACTGAATAAAATAATTTCTGTCTGCAGCTGTTCTAGCTCTCAACCCACCAATCCATCTCCAAATTAAAACCAAATTCCTCAGTTCATACTACGTAAGAAACTAAGAAATTTTAAAGTCAGTTTCTTATGCGGTTGCCATTCTGAGATCTTAACCCCTGTGTTTCTCCATTATTTGCTATTCTGGTGATGGGTCCCCCCTGAGGAGCATCTAACTCTTGTGTGTCTGTGCTTGAGAGTGACTGAATTACACCAACTGCAGAAATGGAACAGAATTCACCCTTTTCCGTGGAAGCTGGGAGGAAGCAAAAGGCGCTGTAGTGAATACCTTCCTCTGATGTGGATAATTCTGCCCCATCTTTTTCACAGCGAAAGTCGAATCAATCACACCGGATTCTGTAATGCAAGAGAATAACTCATCTTCCCTCACCTACACACATTTGGAAGTACCATAGGAGTAATGAAGCCTTGAGCAGTAACACATGCAAGGGTGTGGCAGGCAATCTCTCTGTTGGATGGCTACTTTAGATTCTCAAAGATATATGTGTTTTTGGCACCCAATCTGGGAATAGCTGCTCCCCTCCCTCTTGAATTATCACCCAAGTTATCTAATTGTGATGTAGAGTATGTCCTTCCTGGTTAAAATTTCTTAAGCCTGATGAAAATCTGTGAAGTAGAATTCACTGCTTTGGGTCCCCTGCAGTGGGAGAGATTTGGAGCCGCAAAATATGTAGATTGATCTACACCCTTAGAAGTAAGGACATAAAAACTCTGCTGAGCTTAAATTAGACTCTACAGAATCTTCTACCGTTCTCAGTTCATTGAGCTCTTTGCAATTGCAGTTGGCTCTTTGGAAGTAATTTCACAGCCTTCGCTGCATCTTGCCCTGGCTACATTCTGCCAAGGGGACACTGGCGAAGTGCACAACAATAGCACGTCGAAATACTACTGGCAGCTGGTTTTCAGCTCCAGCACTTGTGTCCAAACAGAAGCGTCCATGGGGAGGGGTCAAAATCTGCAAGATGGTGGGTGTGGTGTCCAAATTGAAGCTTCGCCCCTTTTGTATGGGTGGGTGATTACAGCTTTGATCACTATACTGTACCCGCCATCTGGCACTATGTTATTCTCTGCTCTGGTTGCTTAAAGGAAGGTGGACTGTAGATACCATTCTAATAGATCTTGTCTGTCTGTCTGTCTGTCTATCTCACCAAGTGTCAGGAGCTGGATGGGTCCTCAAGCTAATTCACTGTATATAGTCATCTGAAGGGCAAAGGTCTGTGAGTTCCGTTCTCAGTAGAGGGTTTGAATCTCATAGAACAACATCTGGCTACCTGCATTTGAAGAGTCCAATACAGGACAGAACCAGTCACATGGTGCCTTCCTGATGGTCAATGTAACTTAAAACTGACAATTTCACACAACCTCCTTGGAAAAGTGTTGGGATGGCGACTCCCAAAGTTGCCAACCAACATACAGATATCAAGGATACACTATAATTTAACCAAGCCACGCTATATTGTTTAAAAAGAAAAAAATGACAGAATTGGAATCACTTGCAGCTAAATGCTGATAAAGCCAATTTAAGTTTTCTGAAGTAAAGAAATTTGAGCTGTGTCCCCATATAACTGTCTAAAGCAGGAATAGGCAATCAGCCATCTCTCTATGATATTTCAGCATCTATTTTGCAGCCCTAAAATCTGCCCCCATTCCACTGCTGATATTTAGTAGTGAACTATTTAAGAATAGTCGCATGATTTTCTATTTGAAAAACAAGACCAAACCTCCATTATTAGGCATAACTATTTTCTTAAAAACAGAACCCAGACCCCCATAAAAGTGAAAAAATGTCCCACTCCTGATGACATCATTCTGTCATTGTCATGTGCCGTGCACTATTTGGTAAGCGAAAAAAAGATGATTTTGAGAAAAAGGTAATGCTCAAGTCACCAGAAAGGTTGCCATCCCCTTATTTAAGATGATCCTTACTTAATTTTTCAGCTACATGAATTGTGAATCCAACAAGTGGAAGTGGATGGTGATCCCATGTTATGGAAATGAAATAGGTGTAAAGTTGTCAGTTTGTTGAATGTGAGATGGGACCTCAGAATAAGTGCTAATTGTAAGAAATAAACATAATGCAGGTAGTCCTCAAATTACGACCATTTGTTTAACAACTGTTCCAAGTTACAATGGTACTGACCTATGACCAGTCCTTGCACTTATGACCGTCGCAGCATCCCCATGGTCATGTGACCAAAATTTGGGCTCTTGGCAACTGGCATGTATTTATGACGGTTGCAGCATCCCAGGGTCGCATGATTGCTATTTGCAACCTTCCCAGGGGGCTTCCAACAAGTAAAGTCAATGGGGGAAGCTGGATTCACTTAATGACCACATGATTTGCTTAATGATCACAGTGATGTGCTTAACGGCCGTGGCAAAAAAGGTCATAAAATCTGATATGACTCACTTAATGACCACATCACTTAGCGATGGTCCCAATTGTGGTTGTAAGTCAAGAACTACCTGTAATAATAAACCATGTCTTATAATGCTACACATCACAGATTAGGTGGAATTATTGGATGAACCTGGACCAAGGCATTTTCCATGGGTTCCTACCTGAATGGCATGTTCCCATTATGTTAAATGCTTGTGTGAATCATGATCTAGTCTAGATTCTGTATCTAGGGCAAAAGAGGAGGGCATAGCTTACTCTGTTAAAGGGGGCCATTTCTCCAGAATTCCACTGTCTGTCATTTCCGCCCCCATGCCCCCAAATCTAGCACAATCCATTTGATTCATCCAATACTCTTGGTATTTGCCAAGCTCTAATCATAATCCCCAGCGTGGGGGGGAGTTGTTATCTTCTGCAGTGAGGCAAAACTAACACCCTGTAATTACTGTGAGAAGCTGGCAGAGTCCCTCTGCTCTTCCAGCCAAGCAAACCGAGGACAGCATGAGGGGGAGGAGGAGAAGGGAGGCTCTTCTGCGAAGGCGGATGCAAAGGGTTGAGAAATTTCCCGCAGTTCCCATGGTGCTAAATTGGTAACTCCATTCGGAGGGCCTGAAGTCTTTTGCTCTGGGAGCACAGATTCCATTCAGCCATGGAAACCTGAACAGCATCTGGGGTGGTTCCTTGGCGCTGCTGTGAAGTGGAAAATTTCCGAACTAATAGAGCCTCTAAGAGTAATAATTGAATCTGTAGATCCTGTCTCAAAGATTTGAAGGACACACATATTCCTGGATGAGAGCTAAAGGAGTGAGGAAGCCATTCAGGACCTCTCTCTACTCCCCTATATAAAAGACCGGATATCATCAGACTTGAAGATTTAAACTGGACGTAGGAACTTCAGAATGCAAGAAAAATAGTTGAAGAGCAGTTTTGTGCTCAGTATTTTGCTCTAGCAGAAGAGTTGATTTCCACGTTGGGGACATGAGTGCAGAAAGTAGCTGTAACTTTCTCCATTTAGTCTGGAAGACATCCCAGGGATTCCCTGGAGAAGCTTGTTACATCAGGATGTTTACAGGAGATGTTTCTTTGGGAAAGAAGAGTTTATTTTGGGCATTTCTTCCCTTCCCCCTCCAGAGTGTCGTCTTCTTAGCAACCAAACAGGCATACTTGCATCACCAGCCCCAATCCCATGGATGGAGTAATGAAAAGGCAGGCTGAAGGTGTGGGGTGGAGAGAAGAGCTTGGTGACAAGGAACCACTGGAAGCCAAGGGCTTCTTGGTTCAAACTTCAGCTCAGCCAAAACCGAACCAGAAAATCAGATGTTGTTATGAAGATTCCCAAGAGAGACTGAAATGTTCCATCAGCCTTAGGCTGTGCAAAGCTCTTGAAAGAAGAATTCACAAAGACATATACAAAGACTTCTTTCTGAATCATTAAAGGAGCCACATCTTTTTCTAGACTTGCATGGCTGCTTCAGAAGCTGCTCCCAGTTGTCTCCATACCCAGGAAGAAGTTCCAAAGCACCTTTTTCAGTGGGTTTACACAACCATGCTCCAGATCTGTTTTAGCATTTGGAACTCAGAGCCAGAAAATGATTTGGGGCTATATGCAAATATACTGGCTGGGATGTTCTGGAAATTTAGAGGTTGTGCCTTTGGCAGGTGTCCTGGTCAGAAAAGGCTGCCCCCCCCCAAATAATATGACGATGATGATTATTGTTATTATTCCTCCTAGTGGAAATATACTTTCAAGAGTGACAGCGAGAAGCAGCTTCTCATGACAAACGCAGACAATCTGTGTTGTATTTTCTTGCCAAGGGAAAATTGACACCAGGCTTCTTATTTCCAGTTCTCATCCACCGTTTTGGCTTTGAGATGGGATGTCACTCCACCTCCACCTTCCATTTCATTTCCCTTAGTGTTCATGCTACTTCTTTGGTGTAAGGAGAATCTTATTAAAAGTATACTGCTGGTCATTCTGAGCAAAAGGTCTTCCCTTTAAAAAAAAAAAAAAAAGACCTTCCAAACTTTTTAATATAATTTTTATTAAAATTTTGTTTACAGTAGTAAAAACTAATTCAAACTAAACTTAGAGAAAGAGAATAGAAAAAACAAAAATGTAGGGAAAAAAGAAGAAAAAGAAAAGAAAGAATATAATAAAGAAAAGGAAACGAAATATATAAAGAAATGACTTCCAATCTTCATTACAAGAAGTATAGACAAATTTAATAACTCTTCACCCCCTATAAGGTTACAGACAGATATCTCTTTATCCCATATCCCATCCCTTATCTATAAACAAATCCATAAAGCATGAAGTTTTCAATCCTGGTGACAGCCAAACGTCTGTAAAGAGTTGCCAAAACTTAGCAAAAAAAAAAAAGTCTTATTTTAACCTTGATCAAATAAACCGACTTTACATTCCTTCCTTTTACTTCTAACAGTCTTAATCTTTAATTCAATCAAATATTGTCATAGGATTTAATTTCCCTTCAATTCTTTATTCCAAGAAAACCCAGATTTCTTCAAGGGTTTAACAAGCCTCTTTTGTAGATCCAATAAGAAAATATTTTCCAGGTCATTCTCTTGGTTGTCATTTGTATTTTCCTTTTTAATTTTTAAAACTTCAGCCAGTTTCTTCTGTATATCCAATAAAGTGTCCTTTTCTAAATCATTCTCTTGGCCTGTCATTTGTAGTACCTCCCAAACCCTTGACGTTATCCCCCAAGCTGAATTCACCCTTGATTTCTTCTTGTTTGCTCCTAATTTAAGAATCTCCTCTCTTCCCTACTGCAAATGGCAGGAACTATATATAGATGACCACCTTACACTATTATGCCCCGGAGGTGATTGTGTTTTTATTACATAATACATCATCTTTCTATCTCACCAGCTGTTCTTTCTGCAGTTTTTTATTGGAAAAAACTTAACATTGGCAGATGATTGCATCAAGTCTTCAGCCTCTAACAGACTTGGAGTTTGCTGTGTGCATCTTCCTAAACTCTTTCTCAAATCTCTACAAATAGAGAGTCTGCTTCCTCAAGATTTTAAATTTCTTGCTGTAGAGCCTTTGGGGGCGGGGCAGGGGGGAGTGTGCTTGTGTGAAATACAAGGAAAAGTTATTTAAAGACTGAGTTGGGACACGATTTGTGAGAGCAGAAGAGCAAAAGAGGGACAACAAACACATAATTTGGCATCCTGGGAATTCCAGGGTTTTTTTTTTTCTTTGTTTAAAGTGTCTAACCTTTGTTTATTTCACTTTATTGTATGCACTTACATGCTGAAAGTGGTTTTAAAAAAGATTTACTTAAAAGCCACAGTCATTCTACAGACTTCCTCTGTGTCTCAGGACTGTCATTCTGCATAACCTTGCTGTAATTTTTCTTGTCTTGTTGCGTGTGGTTTTGAAGGTGACCTTCACTTCCTTATGTATTCAAAAGGTAGAAGAGTCTTAACAATACTGTACATTGTGCTAGTGAAATATTTATAAGCCGCCTTTCTGTAGCAAACCTACCCAAGGAAGGAAGCAAACAAAAGACAAGGATAAAAATAAAAGAGTGCATTAATCATTTATTATAGTACCCATTTAAAATGCGAAATATGCCAGACCTCCTGTCCTTGTCCTCCCCCGGGGTCCTTCTCTCCTGGCTCCTAGCAAGCTCAGCTGGCAGAAGACAGTCCTGAATCTTCCTTCCCTTTTTGACTGCTGAAATCCCAGAAGCCAGAGAAAAAACTTTTCTCTGCCAAGGGGATGAACAGCAATTCAGTGCCCAAAGTGGGAGGAATGTTGCAAAATCCTTTGATTGTCTCCTTTCAGCTTTTGGATGATCTCTGGTAGCATGTTGGTTTGTATAAGGTTTATGGTGCAAGATACACAGCCATGGCAGAGGATTTGATTATGATTATGATTTGATTTGATTTGATTATGGGCCATCAAGTTATTTTTGACTCCTAGTGACCACATAGATAGATTTTCTCCATGACAGTCTATCTGTAACCTGATCTTTCAGGTCTTCCAATGGGGCCCCCATCACCACTGTAACTGAGTCCATCCACCTTGCTGCTGGTCATGCTCATCTTCTCTTTCCTTCCACTTTTCCCAGGGTTCTGGACTTTTCTAGGAATTATATGACTTGCCCAGACAGAAATGGATGGGTGGGTGGGTGGAGTGCCATGAATTTGCTGTCAACTCTTAGGGAATTTTTTTCCAGGAGGTTCTGCCCCAACTTGGTCCTTCAAGTGTTCCAATGGTGCATTCAGTACCGCTGTAACTGAGTCCATCCATCTTGCTGTTGGTTGTCCTCTTCTCTTTCCTTCTACCTTTTCCAGCATTAGAGCTTTCTCCAGAGAGCTAGGTCTTCGCATAATGTGTCTGAAGTAGGATAATTTGAGCCTGGTCATTTGTGCCTTGAGTGGGTTGATTTGTTTGATGATCCTTTGGTTTGTTTTCTTGGCTGTCCATGGCTTCTCCAACACCAAAGGTGTCAATACTCTTCCTGTCCTGCTCCTTCTAAGTCCAGTGGCAGAGGATACTGTGTTATAAAAATGGGGAGCAGAGAAAAACACACAAGAGGGTGTGCAGATGATAAGAGCAGGTTTTGGGTTTCTGTGCATCCATGCACCCATGCACACATACACATGCGTATCTTTGAAGCTCAACATGCTGATACCAGAAAATAAACTTTAGTCTCCCTTTTTTGTTAAAAGGAATTCTGCTAATCTGGTCCCTGAAGGTCCATGCCTAGAAAACAACTTTGATTGTCTTTAAAAGTAGAACATGAGATAGAAATAATTCTAAATAGATGTTTAAATAAAATGAATGCCATGTAGGTTCTACGTGTTTTTGAAATAATGGAGATATGTTAGAGCAATGTTTCTCAACCTTGGCCACGTTAAGATGTGTGGACTTCAACTCCCAGAATTCTGAGAGTTGAAGTCCACACATCTTCAAGTGGCCAAGGCTGAGAAACACTGGGTTAGAGGAAATGACTTTCTTGGCACTGACTTCTAAAAAAACAGTCAGGGTGGAAGCGCTTGGAGTGAATATCCTGATTTAGCACTCATTTGCATATAATTATATATAGCTGGTAAGTAAGGGCAATTCCAGGCATGCGGGGAGGACCAGTGCCTGCTCTCTCCTACAGGTTTTTAATTTGTCTATTTTGGTTCTAAAGGGGAAAAAAAAAAAGCAGAATATCCTACTTTCCCCCATGGTTAAATGGCATTATTGCAGAAACAGATGGGCTTCAGCTTGGGGGATGGGAAGAAAACTACTTCATCCATTGGTCCAGTCACCATGGCACTTTTAGGGTAGTTGTGAACATGAAATGGGACAATCCCAGATGCCACATAGCTCGGAAGGAAGCCATGAGGTTGATCTGCTCCATAATCTTTATTGTCTTTTTAAAACGATCTGCCTTGTGGAGTGCCATTCTGACATTCCACGCTGGCTTTTGTACCATGTAATCAAATTTCTGTCTGTCCAAGATTTAGAATTTTGGAAAGGCTGTTCAAAAATGACAGATAGCAGGATACCATCTCCCTTGGAACAGTTTCCAATCACCAGCAGTATCTCCCAAGGAAGAAATCTTTCAGCAGATCTCACCATGGCATGCATTCTTAAAGGTTTTAACACCATGGCTCTGAAAGCAGGGTTGGACGATTGACTAACTGTGTGGCAGCCTGACCAGTTCTTCTGCTGCAAGAACCAATGAGATCTTAGGCACTTCTTGGAGTCAGGGTGCAGGGGCTCAAGACCTGGTACTCCCCAAACATCACATTTTGCTTCAGTGAGTGTGATGACGACAGAGTGTTGTCATGCAAATGATGTCATCTGAGTACCTAGGTTACATCATTTGTATCATCTTTGTGACAATCTCGACATATGTGATGTCCCTTGTTCTCCTGCAGATACTCCTAAGTCTGAGGTCCCAGAATATTTCTGGTTTCAATAGTAAAGAACATATATTCATGATTTGTTTGGAGCTTAGCATATTGAATCCTATCAGCCACTGTAGCTGTCAACCATAGTTTTAGTGAGTTCTGTATTTTATATCTAGCTTACCTCTAGTTGCTTTTCATTAAATCAGACGTGCATCTCTTCGCAGACTCTTGTCCATGAAACCTTAAGTTGTTGGTCTTTCAGGTGCCACTCAACAACTGCTTTTTTTCTTTTATAAACAAGTACAACTAGTTCTTACAAAATAGTTGTCAGGGCCTAGGACCTAGATCAGTGTTCCCCAACCTTGGGCACTTTAAGATGTGTGGACTTCAACTCCTAGAATTCCCCAGCCAGCCATGCTGGCTGGGGAATTCTGGGAATTGAAGTCCACACATCTTAAAGTTACCAAGGTTGGGAAGCACGGACTTTAAGCTGAGATCTGTGGAGGAGGAGGAGAACATGTTAACAAAACCCACCGCTCTCAGCTTCTATATGTTCTTTTTAACAGCACATACATCTCGTAAACAATATTCTGACTTGTAACTGAAAGCTTTTCACTCGTTCTTTATAGGGGCAGGTTGTGTTTCTCATCTTCTCATTTATACGGGATTTTTTTTTCTCCCACTTTTCCCCTGCCATAACAGCAGTATATTGTGGCATTTATGCTCAGGACCAGCAAATCTGTTTATGATGCATCCTGCTGAGGAACTTAATCAAATGGCATTAAAAGGCCCTGTTCTTCCCACACAAGAGGAGCTTATCAGATAAACTGTGAAACTGAAGGGTTTCTAGGGAACACTTGATAATAAGGCAGGTAAGAGCTCTGCAGGCTTAAATCATGGTCTTGTATCAGTCAGGCACTTTTATCCCAGGCTAATCTTGCAGCTAGTTAGCCACTGAATTTGGATATCATATGAAAGGGTAATAAAGTTGTTCTGTGGCTGATAATATTTTATTTCAAGGCAGAGCTGCTAATGAGATTTTCTGCCTCATGTGCCAAGCAAACCTGGTTCACCCTTTTTGCTAAGCCATACTTTATTAAATAAGTCACAATTGATTGGGGTAACAGCATTGTAAGCCAGGAAGCAAAATTTGCCAGATAATTGTTGGGGTTTAAACAACCCACTACTCTGAGACCATATATTGTGGTTTAATGGGATATAGGAACAACCAAAGTGTCTGTTAACAACTTCTGGTTCAAAGCATCCAGAACTAATGCCCATCTCATTTTGCTTTGGAAAAACAATTTCAGAAGAATCAAATTGATTATTTGGTTAAAAAAAAAAAAAAAAGACAAATAGAATTCAGTAGCACAGGGAACCAAAATATTGTCCTTTGCTTGTGGCTTGATGTGTTGTGTGAACTAAGTGTGATTAATAAGCCACATATCATGTTTTAGCATGTTGTGTGAGTTCAGGCAATTGTGGTTTATTCAGTAAACCATGGTAGAGCAAACTACAGCTTGATAAGACATTGAACACAGCTATAGTCTTGTAATGACTTAAGGTTTCAAGAGTAAGTTTCTATGCCATGATGGCTCAGTATGTTACACAGACTCAATCAGTGTGGTGAGTTTGTATTTGAGCGTATTAACTGAGTTGGCAATTTGCTTATTTCACTGACCTATGCTTCAGTTAACTCTGAATTAGCATGCTGTATGAATACAGGCTGTAGAGTCCTTGGGGTTCTCTGAGCTGGGTTGTTTTCTTGCCAGCGTTTCATTACCCGGCTAGCTGGGTAATGAAACGTCGGCAAGAAAACCACCAAGCTCAGAGAACCTCCAAGGACTCTACAGTACAACCCTGAGCTACAGATATTCTCTTTTACTGGATACAGGCTAACCGTTATGGTATACTATTTATTTGTGCTCCAGAGATGTATAACAAAGTTGACCCGTTAGACTAAAATGGCTACTCCTCTTGGAATTGTTTTCAAGGATCTCGTCCAGTTCTTCTGTGAGGTGCTTTGTGACTTCTGCAGCTTTCAGAGAGTAAATGCCACTATCCTTGGGTTATGCTCTCATCGGCCGTTGTCAGGTCTTTTCCTGTCTGCTCAATCCTTGGCCATGAGAAGATATCTTGAAGCAAGATGCCTTGATTTTTGACCTTCCTAATGTGATATTTTGAACAGGGGGGCTTCTTTTATGTTTGAAGGTGGGATGGCAGTTATCACATCCATCCATGTTTTATCTGTAGATGCTAAACTTGCCATTCTAACATTGCAGGCTCTTAATTCCCAGGAAAGGTATGCACAGACTGTTCCTAGCTTCCTCTCTTGTTCTCTTCAGCTTTGCATCTAATCCATTCTTCCAGATGGTCAGTCCTGGTTTATATAGCTTGTTTCCTCTGGCATGTGACATGGGTATGACTAATCTTCTCTGTATCTTACTAAAAAGCACTGTGTGACAGTCTTGATTAACCAAAGCCAGTATCTTTGACCAAAGCAACAATTAATATCTATGGGCCCATCTGGGGAAATTAAATTTCCTTCCATTTCTTTTCCTTACTAGTTCTTAACTCTTTTTCTGTGCTTTGGGTTATGTTTTATCCTGAAAGGAAACAGCACGACTGGGTATGTATCTTTGTAAATGTGCTATGCCATGCCATTTAGCCATAATGTGGTTGATTTGTGGTAACCCTGCCATTATAGCCTTATCAAGCCATCGCTAAAAAGTTATGGTTTATTACAGTGTATGAACCCATCATAATATCTAGAGTGAGTGGTAAGAAACTTGGGCTTTGCAGAATGTGCTCACTACAACACCCAGCAACCTCAGTCATCATGACTGATGGATGGGGGATGTTGGAAGTTGTGGCTCAGTGACATTTGGAAGGCCACCAGTTTCTTGTATCCCTGATTTATGGAGGAAGAGAAACGGGTATTCTTTTTTCAAGCCTGAAGATGAACAATCTTCCCAACCTTAGACAAGGGGCTTCTGCTTGGGAGACAATCAGTAGGCAGTGCACTCCCTGTTTTGAGACTCATTCTTTCTTTAGGAAAAGAAACAAGATGCATCTCTTTCCCCAAGCTTTTGATCACTGAGTTCAGCATTAGTTTTGCTTCTCTGTTTTAGCTACTATTAGCTGCAACATTTGTTTTGCTTGTTTTTTTAGCTACTATTAGCTGCTTTGAGTATTCAAGCTGAGTAGACCAGGAGGCTAAATGTTGAATAAAATAATAAATCCAGCCCTTCATTGGGTGTCATTCCATGTTATACATGACAACAACCCATTCTGCTGAAATAAGAAACACAGATATAAGGGGACGCCATTTAATTATAATGAGTTTTGCTTTAATACAAAAACGAAACAGTGCTTAAATGCAGCATGTTTTACAATTACCTTCCCATTTATGTGACATTTTAGCTTAATCGTTTGCAAATTAAACTGGAAGGGTAATCGCCTTGCACAGATAAACATAGTAATAAGCCAGAGCATAAACAAAATAAAACCAGAAGTGCAACTGGTACTTATCCCTATCACGACATATTCCTGATATTCATCATTGTGTTTCTCATTAGTAACAAAACTGCATGAGTCAGGACTCAAGAGAAGATCAGCTCCCCTAGGCAAAAGTCAGATTCTCCTGACAGCCCCATTTCCTTTTTAGCAAATTATATGTGTCAAGATAAAAAACAGCGGAGTAGCAAACTCACAATTTAGCTGTTACACTTCGACGTCACCATCTCTGTCTCCTTCGTCAAACGTATCGCATATAAATACATAAAGGTTTCTACATGATGTATGAACGTTTGAAACGGAGTAAAATGGACGTGCCCGTTGCAACCCTGCACCTGCTCCCTGGTACACTGAAATGCCGATGCAAGCCTGCATGCTAGTAACGGCCGTACGGCAGCCCCTGGGAATGTGATCCGTAGCCGTGCTGCGGCCAGCTGTGTTGAGGGAAGGAAGGGTGTCCTTGTTGGGGCTGCTGGTAGTTGCTGCCCCAGGGTTTTTCGTGCCACTGATCAGATCTGTACCCTCCTGGCTGGTCATATCTGTTTCCCCTGCTTCGGAATTGCCTGCTGTCTCTAAATCTGTAAAATGGAAACATGGCATGCTAAAACACAGATTTATTTTCAGAGTACATCACCGGCATTATCCTAGCAGGGCGCATACATTTTGAAGAAGAAAGATACCATTACAGTTATGCTGAGTGAAATGGGGCTTATCTGTGTAAATGAAGAATTAATTTGATGGTTTGTCAAGTATTTGCATTCTCCTCAATTTGAAGATGTTGGATTTCTGTCATTTAGAAAGTGTATGGAGAGCTATGAATTTAGAACTTTGAGTTTCTTCCCCCCCCCATCCTTTTTCTTTTGCCAATTTAACCTGGTGCCTCTCTGGATATGTTAAGAACTGTAATTCACTGAGTAAGAACTGTAATTCTTATCTCTCCCATCTGGAGTTGAGGGGAGTCTAGTCCTCCCCAGCCAGAGAAAAGTTCAGTTAAGGAAGGAAGGGGACAGTAAAGCAAATGCAGGCAATTAGCACAAGCAGTGGTGCGACAAAATTTGGCAGCCCCTCTTTCCTGGTTCTTGCCATCTGAGACAGGCAGAAAAGGCAGGAAATTCAAGCCCGTTTGGGAAGAGTTGCTGGGCAGGGCTGACGCATTAACTCTGGCAGATCACAACTTGTGAGGCCTTCCCAATATCCCAGCTCTCTTCACCACAAAAACCAGTCTGGCCAACAGACAGGGATGATGTAAAACACTATCTAGCAACTTCTGAAGGGCCACACCTTGTCCATCCTTGTCCTAGAGAAGCAAAGCCAAGAGACAAGATGTTCTGAAGACACCATGTAACTTCTTGGCTGACATTATCCCCCCCCTCCCCACTGGGTGGGGTGCCACAAGCAGAAAGAAGCCAACATCTAACTTCTTAATGTCAATCTAAAATATCCTTACGATATTATATTCAGAAGTACAATAGAGCAGTTTTCCAAAGGAAAGCAATTCTTCTCCATCTTTATCAGACAATCAGAGGTACATCCTTTTTTTTTAAAGGAGGTGATTGGAAAGAGGGACAGTTTTTCTTTCAAGTTTTCTTTAAACTTCTCTTCAAAAAACCCCAGCTGAATTAAAACAATGCTTGGGCATTTGGAGTCCAGATCATAAGGCAGTTAACTGTTTGGCTTCTCTTTTCATCTGACTACTTTGCATTTGGTCACTTGATGTTTAAAACTAACTCTGGTAAGGTTTTTTTTTAATTTTAAAAACAGAACACCTTGTTCTTTATTAGCCACTTCTGCTCTCTAGTAACTGGTAAAGAATGAGATGAAAGCAGCAACCAACCAGATAAGGTTTCTCATCAAATTGATATGATTTTCCCAAGGATTGCTGTCTAAATAATATTTTAAGAATGTATGGGTAAATGAGGCTGAGGCCTGTCAAGACCACAGCTACATACCGAAGACTGTGGGTTCAGTCTCTCGGATTAGTAGCTGGGCTGAGAAAGGCCTCTCTCGAAGACAGTTGGAGAACACTAAGCAATCTGATTATATAACATACTTCATACTTGGGACTTTTTTCATTTCGGAAGGGAGCCTTCACACGAAACCTCTCTATGAACCATCTCACACGCATGCAGGGGTGGCTCCAGAACGGGCAACATCCACGGAGTCTGCCTTCCCGTCACCCCCATTTATGTATCTTTTAAGCTTAAGGTAAAATACACTATTTCTGCTTCAGTTACTCTAAGATGCAAGACACAGTTCACTTGCCAAGGATGCTTTGCCCTTTCTGTGTTTGGCTCTCCCTGCTTGTCCTAGGGTTTTTTTTTTTTTCGGCCTGGTCCCACCACCATCCACTTTGCCTAAGACCCAGAGATTCAGAATGAGCAACACAGCATCCTCTCCACTTTTCTAAAGGCCAACCGCCAATGTTAAGTTCAAGCTAAGGACGGGGCAGAATGTAAAACCAGAAGTTGAGGAATTGGATCCAGAGAGGTCTGTTAGGTGTAAAATCTCAAGTGCTGAATAGCGGACTGGGGGGAGGGAGTAGAAGGATGCATTTTCAGCAGTTACCAGAAGTCGCAAGTAATAAAGATCGAGCACTATTATTTAAAAATGAGTATGGGGTGTTTTTTTTTGACCACCAGGAAAAAAAGAAATAGTCTGTTGCTTAGCACAATTAGCTTTCTTGTAAATAACTATGCCATGGAAGACAAGCCATTTGGCTGGTCAGAAAAAGCCTGAAATCCTCTTCTCTGCCAAAAAAAATACTACTTGACAACCAGGAAGCAGTTGGTGCTTTCAAAAGCTTCGGTTCATTCCTCTTGGCCTCAAAAGCTCTTTGCTTTGCACCAATTGTTCAAAGGCTCTAGGTTAGTGTTTCTCAACCTTGGCAGTTTTCAGATGTGTGGACTCCCAACACCCAGAATTCCCCAGCCAGCCAGGGTTGAGAAGGTTGAGGTTGAGAAACACTAGGTTGAGAGGTTGAGAAACACTAACCTGGATTTTCCCTATCATTGGCCTGGAGAAAAAATGACCTCAAAGCACCAGCAACCCAGAATGGCCAACCAAGGGCTGTGTCTTCAGCCAGGCTAACCAGTAGTCTATTTTTCAAGGAGGAGGAGTGAGATCTTGGCCTTGCCCACTGGCTGGATTCACACACTTCTAATCCACATTTGGTTTCAGTTTAGTGCAGTGTTTGAACTCAGCCACAATCCTTTTCAGCTACCCGTTCTGAAGTCAAACAAGCCTTTGCCCAAAAAAAGCAACGCCATGTCCCAATTTGCAGACCACACTAAGCCACCATTGCTAAACAGTGGTTTGTTGACAAAGGCACCATTGGATGAGCTCACACATCATGCTAAACCAAATTCAGCCCAACATTACACCCCTATGCAGTGTGTAAATTCAACCATAAAAAGAGTCCACATTTTTTCCCCTATCAATACAATAAAAACTTTAAAAAGAAAAGCAACTATAATACCGATCTCTGTATCGCTGGTTACCACCCGATCTGTTTCGCCAATCTTCTAGTAAGGGAGGTGGATCAGCAGGGCGTTGAGCATACTTCTGGTACTCCTCATCTTCTGAAGTGAATCGATGTGCAAACTTATTTTCGTAATTCTGGAGGATCTCAGACACAGAAGGCACACTTGGTTCTCTGCAAGTTCAAAAAGTATCTCATAAAATGTCTGTAAAAGTTAAGAAATTAAAGTTACTGACAAACTGGATTTGCAAGGTGTCCGTTTTAGTAGAGGACATTTTTATGGAAGAAGGGGATAGAAATGCAATAAATAAATACACATACATCGTTGAAGTAAATGGCTCACTCAGACTTGGCTGAGGAACTACTTGCTTTGAAGTTGGAAATAACTTCTAAGTTCATACAGAACAAAAATTGTACCACCTCTGAACCATCAGGTTGAATAAAGCTCCCCAGCTGTTTATGGTAGCTCACTGGGTCAACCTTCTGGGTATTTTATCTGCTTTTGGAAGGCACATATACAGACAATATACAGCATACAGTTGTGACGTTGCTGCAGTAAAGCAGGCTTTGCAAGTAGATGCAGCGTTTCAATCTCCTGAAAACCTGACGGATCCAATGCAGAATTGGGATTAAAAAAAAAAGACACACACAATCTTAAATGTTTTTCTGGGCTTCCAGTCACAGGGAGGTGGTGACATGTTTGGCATTTAATCATTTGCAGCTTTCAACAATGTGAAAGAATTTCAGCAGTTGTGGGAGGCTATTTATACAATTACTATAGAGAGATTTTCCTAGAAAACAAGGCCACTGTCCCAATTTTGTGACCGACCAGGTTGTAATCCCTAGGTAATTTCTAAAGAGTGGTTTAATCATTCAGTTGCTCCTAGCTCTTTGTGACCTTGTAAACTCATCCTCAATAAATTTCTAAGCTAAGCTAATAATACATTTCTAATACATTTTTACTGGTATTCATACATATATATTTATTGCATGTATATCCCCTCCTTCAAGACATATAGGCTTAATGTTGCTGGTTTGGTTTTGCCCATATATTGTATGAACTTAGCTACTTTGATCTTAAGCCATTAATGTGTTTGCAAAGTTATACAATTTTAGTTTATTCAAAAACTATGGGTAAATAAAGCACAGATTAGTAGGGCGTGCATGAAGCTCTACAGCTGTTTACAGTTTTATTATCATTACCATTTATTTAGCACTTTAGAGGTTTTTTGATTTTCCTGTATGGAAACCCCATGCTCTTAAAACTACAGTATTTGCAGAACAGCTTACAATTAAAATTATGTTTTTAAAAATGCAACTAAAATGTACAAATAGGGACAGGAAGGCAATAGCCATTATAATAAACATTAAATATTAGATTTAAAGCACTATAAATAAGTTACTTTATTTATTTATTAAACTTGTCCCCACCCATCTTCCCCCAATGGGGGACTCTGGGAAGCTCACAACATATTAAAACAATAAATAGATATACAATTAAAATCTATAACAGTATACATTTACAGAAATAAAAGGAAAAAAAGGAAAAATGGGTTGTTATACCCATTATACAGGTCAGAATGTAGCAAATATTCTGCAGCAGCCAATTCAGGTACTGGGAACTGTCTCTTTAATCTTAGACACAATATCTGATCTCTTGTCATGATTCTTCTTGCATTTTCTGTTTTATCTTTATGCACTTGAGCAAACAAAAATGTAGGCAGATAATCTTTTATGGTTCTCACTATGCCACATTTGTAAACCACTAACATAGGTAGCAGAACATAGCCACATTTTTATCAAAGAAAATGGAAGGAATTTGCATTCAGCACTTCGATCTCTAAAACTATTTCAGAGTAGTGTACACAAAAACAAATATTCTTAATCGTGAAACATACAAATGCAGACACAGTCATTTAAAATAAATGGACCCTAACTACTGTGGAGCTATCTATATTTCGGCTTTATGGTTTCTTTTTCATTTTGCTATCTTGGTTTGGGCTCTGCCTTTATAGCATACACTGCACAATTATGCCTCCCCACAGCCATCCAATGAATATTAAGATAAGGAACATGTAACAGCCAGACCTGTTCATCCAGTCTTCAACTATAGGAGGTGAATCAGCAGAGCACTGGAGGTATTTTTGATATTCCTTATCCTCTACAGTATATCGATAAGCAAACATGCTTTGATAATTCTGAACAATGTCAGTGGTAGAAGTCATTCTGGAATTCCTGGAAATATTTTTTAAAAACCTGTTATTTTCTGAAAGTCAAACACCTATGTAAATTATTAACTTGATATTGTTAACAATCTGGCTATACAAAACCAGTTCAACATGAGTAAGTTTCTCCTTCCTGTATTAAGTGACAGCTGTCCTTTAAGGACTGTGGGCACATAAAATATGTACATAGTCTGAAGGAGTGCGTAATGGACATACTGGAACATGCAAATACGCTTTGAAAAAGAGCAAAACAAACAGTAAGCATTGTTTAACTTTGTGGTACATAACCTTCGAAGACACATTATTGCAAGCAGATACCAGGACAATGTAAGAGGCACTTAAAAAGGTAATTATCAGATTGTCATTGCTGTCTAACAAGTGAAAGTAACAGTCCAAGAAAAGGATTTGAATCAAAGCACAGAAGATGTTGGATAGAATACTCAGCCTCGAATAAATGCAACTTTTGAGCAGGAGCAGAATACTTCACTTTCCCTTCAGCTATATCCATTCTTGCGCTAACTCGCCCTTGTGGATGAGGTTATTGGAAGCACATTCATTTCTGAGTAAATGTGCTCAGGACTAAACTTCAAAAGGGCAACAGATGTTTACAGTTGCTCACAAGATAGCAGGACACCTAGTAGCCATCCCCTCTCATTGCACGTATCCAGCACCACCTGTTTTAAAAGGCTGCGTTGATCTGCGGGAGAGGCAGTCTGGTGTACTGGTTAAGGCATCTGGCTAGAAACCAGAGGAGCATGAGTTCTAGTCCTGCCTCGGGCACAAGCCAGCTGGGCGACCTTGGGCCAGTCGCCCTCTCTCCCAGCCCCAGAGAGAAGGGGACCATGGCAAACCGTTTCCAAAAAAACTTGCCATGAAAACTGCAGGGACTAGTCCAGGCAGTCGCCAGGAGTCAAAAACACTTGAAGGCATGTGCGCAGGTGCGCACACACAAGCTATGGAGTCTTTATCCATACAATCTTTAAAAACAAAAAACGCTTCTTGCAAGGGTCATTCTGGAAAAAGCTATGATTTTCTACTAGATTTAGGGCTACTAAACATCAGGGATAGAGTATATCGCAACTTCTGCTATCAGAGGCAACAGGGCTCCCGACCAGCTGCAGAGGAAGAAACAAGGGAGCGCGTCGTTGCCTTCCTGTCCCGCTTTTCCCAGACCTCTAGCCACCTGCCGCGGGTCTAGAAATTACACAACGGGTCTGGCATCGCAACATTACACAACGAGCCACCACGGGGGTGGGAGGCAGAGGGAGCAGAGAGCCGGAAAAGAAAGCCATCCTGATCTGAGCCGGATCCCGCTCCTCCCGGCCGCTCCCCCTCCGCACGCTCCCGGGGATGAGCGGCGGAACCCTTGCAAGACCCAGAGGACTAGCTCCTTGGCGCAGAATCCAAAACCATCCAGGAAGAAAGGGAGACGCCGGGGAACTCCCGGACGGCCGTTTTTAAAGCCCCGCAGGCTTTAGAATAACCAATCATGATTATTATTATTATTATTACGGTGGTTGCTCTTATTACCCACCACCCGCGAGGCAAAGGGAAGAAGAAGAAGAAGAGCCCTTCGCTCTCGATCCGACGTCGGGAACCGCCTCCCTTCCGCCCGCTCACGCCCGGACTTCCGGTTCCGCATCGCCCCGCCCACTGGAAGCCGGCCTCGAGGCGGGCCGATGGGCGGGGCCTGAGCGAGCTATAAAAGGCGGGCTTGGGCGCTCGCCTCGACTTGTGTGAGGAGCGGGTCGGTGCTTAGCTGTCGCCCTTCAGAGTGCGGTTGTTTTTTCTTTCTTTCTGAAGAATAGAGTCTCGGTTCCAGCGTGGAGGGGGGGAGCAGGTTCCTGTCCTGGCAATTTCCTCAGCCCACTGAGCAATTGGCCCCTAAAAGTTAAAGTAGCTGTCTTCCTGTTGGCAATGCTGGTGCCTAGAGTTTATCCTCAGCCTCTCTCTTCCCTCAGCCTCCCATCTGGCTGAGGGAAGGCTTATCTTCTAGACAGGACAGCAGGGCCTTGAGAAGACTTGCTGGCCGGGCAGGGCCGGCTCTAAGCCAAGGCTGAGTGGGCTCCAGTGCAGGGACACCAAAGGCTAGGGGTGCTAAAATTGAAAAGACTTCGGAAAAGCACCATTAAAATGAAAAGTAGTAACGGGTTAGGGTGTGTGAACCAGTGTGCCCACTCAAGGTTTAAATGTAGTTTTGGTGATGTAATTAAAATAACTCTGTAAGTAGGCTGAAAATATCCAGGAAAAGAAAGAAAAATGGTCCAGGGCTGAAAATCCTAAGTGTAAAGCTCAAAAAAAAAAAACAAAAAAAACCAAGGGTGAGCCAAACCATAGAACTTGACAAAATAGGACGTTGTCTAGGGCAGGGTTCCTCAACCTCAGCAACTTTAAGATGGGTGGACTTCAACTCCCAGAATTCCCCAGCCAGCCATGCTGGCTGGGGAATTCTGGGAGTTGAAGTCCACCCATCTTAAAGTTGCTGAGGTTGAGGAACCCTGGTTGAGGGCACCAGAATGTCTAGAGCCAGCCCTGCTCACTGGGTTCTTACATGGCCTCATTCGACCCTTTGTGTCAAACAGCCACAACAAGGGCAGTTTGCAAAGAGCCAGCATCAAAGCAAAGGACAGGCCGGCTTCCCTGATACATGAAAACGAGCCCTAGCTGTGTTGCTCAGTTCACAAAACACGCACGTGAATGCCAGACCGCGTGACGATTTAGGATGCTGCGTGGAAAAAACCAGTGAGCTCAGAAGCGTAAGGCTGCAGGCTAAGTATCCAAAGAACGCTATGGTATGTGCAGCATTGCACAGCTCAGCTGGGCCTGCGTATAAATATTCATATTAAAGCTGAAGAAAAGGTCTGATGCTCAGTGTCAAGTAAACATCAAAATAAAATATTGCTGCTGGCTCCAATGGACAGAGAGAGGCATTCAGTAGAAGCCCTTGTGTTATGAATAACGACATCATTGTGTAACTGATGCAAGTTATACAATTTGTGTGATGTCACTTGTCTCCCCACGCCCCAGTTAACCCCGTAAGATGTTTGGAGTCCACTCTTCTGGACTGTGCATGGACAATAAGGCCCGGATCTATCAACGCCTTTTGCTTGTAGTCCCTTCCTTGATAGCTTGGTGGGGCGGACTGGGCTGACTAGGTATGGAGAGTAAGTTGATCTTCAAGTGATCCTCATCACCTGGAACCATCTTTGGGGTCAGCCTTTTCTATTTAAACAGGAAATAAGGGAGGAAATTACCTTGCAGAGCAGGGCTTCTGGAGGTCTTTGCAACCCTTAGTAGCAGCACCCCATGGGGTCACATGACCAGGAGGGAGGCAGGCTGGCTTAGAGTGGAGTGATCGGCAGCGTTCCAAGCCACAGCCCGGCTCTCTCCCATTGGGGTGTGCGTTTCATTTCCAGAAAAACAAAATTTTCCTGGAATTTCTTTTCTCCGCAGACTCTAGTCTGATTTGGCCCGCTGTTGAACTGAATCTCTCTTTTGATATTTTCTCCCCTGTCCCGCACAAATTTGGTCCCATTCTATTCAATGCTCATTTTTTAAAATTAGAATTTTACAATACAATAAAAGTACAAAGAAAAAGAAGAAAAAGAAGGGAAGTGAAAAAAAGAAAGAAAACATAGAATTATGACTTCTGCCCTTCCTTCTATTGATAATTGCCATTTTACTCTTTGACCCTTTTTAATCTCCAATTTCATAAATCACTGGTTCTGTCTTTTCTTCTTTCAGCAAAAAGTCCGTATAAGACTTCCAATCTTTTAAAAAAGTCTTAATTGTTTTTTCCCTGACCAACCTGGTCAGCTCTGCCATTTCCACAAGCTCCATCAATTTTATAATCCAGTCTTCCACTCTGGTTATTTCATTATTCTTCTATCTTTGTGCATACAATAATGGTTACCGCAGTTACCATATATAAAACTAATTTTCCATATTGCTTTTCTAGTTCAGCATCCATAAAGCCCCCATTCTGTTCAATGTTCAGAGTGGTACCCTACTGACAGACAAATGGACAGACAGACAGTTCTGAATCCCTTTCTGTCCCCCATTCCCATTGGGTTGCCAAGAATGAAAAGGACATCCCAGCTGATCCATGCCTTGATCGGAAGGAAGAGCTTTAGCCCTCGCCCTCTTTCAGTTAACCGCACTGGCAGATGTACCTCTGGATATATGCCCAGCACATTTTCCTCTCCACAAAGTGACCCCAAAAGTATGCAAAGAGCTTTGGCATCAGAAGATGTGATTGCGAGACACCAAGTGCTTTGAAAAGCTGAGTGCTGTTGCATTGCTATACGCTTAGCACCCTATATCACCTGGTATAAATTCAGAATTATGTCCTAGGACTGGACACCGTGCATACTAAAAATGCTAACAAAATCTGGGGATAAATCCTTGGTAGTCTTGGCTCTATATTAAGTTATTCTCTCAGAACAGCTTTTAGGCAGCAGCCTTCAATGTTCTCCACACCATGTAGCTCTCTCTGGAATCAATATTCCTCTTCAATCAACATTATGTGTAGAGACTGGGGGTGTTACAATACCTTTTAAATAGACACCAAAGGAACAATTCCAAGTCCCTGATGGACTGAATTTCCAAAACAATGCCTATTAGAAGAGCCCTTCTTAGCCCTGACCTTTAAATGTTAACTGCCTGTGTATTTTTTTTTAAATTGTTTTTATGTTGAAGAGCCGACATTTTTATAATGCATTTCCAGAACCTTTCTTTTTAGAGATGGGACTCTTACGTAAGCATATAATACCACCCCCCCACCCCCACTTTCTAATACTACCTATTTCCTCCCTTATACTGATCATAATCTCCTGCTGGGGACAGTATTATTAAATTGGCATAGCCACATAGTGCTTTGAACTATGAAACACGGAGAACCTACGAGTTGCCCAAGAAGTCTAACTCATAGATCGCTCTAGATTGCAATATTCTTGCTATTGCTGTTTTCTTTACATCCCCATGATAAAGCCCAATCCAAAAACATTAGGGAATTCCTGGAAGCTTGGCGTTCCGACAAATTAGCCATCAGTAGACATATAGAGATAAACCACGTTTACACACCATTTAGAATAGGCAATAAAAAAAGCTAAGAAGGAATCAAAAAGACCAGAACACATCCCCTCCAGCAGCCAACACCCAGAGAAGCAGGGATTGACACCAGACAAACAATCAGGCAGAAAACAATACCCTAATCAAGGAACTACCAAGAAGAAAAACACACCCCCACCAACACTGGCAGGGCAAGCTACTGCGTATAAACAGGCAGCAAACTCCACACTTACTCACACTGATGATATTACCTAGCTGGGTAATGAAATGTCTGCAAACAAACAACCAAGCTCAGAGACCACCAAGGACTCCACATGCCACGATAAAACCAGTTTTTTAAAAATGTATGTCAGTTGAAGTACACTTTTCTTCTGGATTATGGTTGGAGATATCCTTTGCTCTCAAAGCTAGTTTTAACAGTGCTCCTCTACAGGGTTCTAGCCTTCAGTTTGAGACCCCAGGATTAAATGGAAATACGTATCATCTCACTGTAGAGGGCAAGATTTAAGTAGGTGAGCTGTGTGCCTATTCGTCTGCTGTCTGGCTGCTAATTCCAAGGATCTTGCTCTGGTTTTGTAGGGTTCTTCAGTTTTTAAATGGAACATGGATGTTTCCCTAAACAGATGATGTTCTATAACAGAAGATTTATGCCTGTTAGTCCAAGCCCTGGTCCACAGTTTAAGAATGATGAATGCAACAATTGTTTGATTTCTAAATGTGGGCCTAAGGCACAAAGTTAAAATAGAGTATTCTGGGCATGTTCTGCTAAGCACAGGATGCCCTTATGATTTTTTTTTTTTTTTTGTGATTCTTGCTTTGAATGTATTATAAAGAGATCTTATCTATTAGTACTGAACTGGGCAATTTAACAAAACCTTTCTTCTTCTTTTTTAAAAAATAAGATACACACACCTCAGTCAGATACCAGAAAATGTGCTGGAAACAGAAGGTTTTCTCCCACCCTCTTTCAGAATATATGAAAAGAACATTTTATATAGGCAGTTAACATTTAAAGATCACAGTTACAAGAAGTGCACAGTGTCAGGGGTACATAAGGCTCAGTCTGAGAACACCACTCACCAATACAAAGAAATGTGTCTTAAGAACTATGGCATAACTGTGCCCCCAGATCTAGATATGATGACTAGACTTGGAAGAATTGACTGGTTAGAATTATGGCTGAAATACTTGCAGCATATCCAGGATCTGTATCAACCCCATAGTGTTGCAAATGGCAAACATCTCACACATTCCAGAGTTGCATGGAAATCTCCAAACCGTAAGCAGTAATTTTTAAAAAATTAACACGTTTAATAATACGTACTACTAAATTCAGTGTTCTATGTATGCACATCAAATGTGGTTAGAGAAACATAGAGACCTGGAAGGGACCATTTTGGCCACCAAGTTCCACCCAAGTCCCATTGCTCAATGTAGAAATCCAAATTAAAGCATTCCAGTTGAACTCATCCCATGAAGGGCCCCCTACTTCTCCTGCTACTTGATTCTACTTATTGTGGTCCCATCACAGTGAGACTGTGGGACAAACATCTGTGCCCCATTAATAGAAATATGAAAGTAAATGAAATAACTGAGGTTATAACTTTCAGAAATTCCTATCCCGTGATACACACTGTCTCCTAAAAGGAGGTCACTTTGTAGACCATGAAGTAGCCCAGATTACATTTCTGTAACTGTTCAACTGTTTTTAGATGGAAGCTAAGGAAGGTTCCATCTAACTATTTTAGATGGATAAATGTAGCTAAGAGACTACCCAGTTAGGGGATGAAGTGGGAGGAAAGTTGATGAGGGCAATGCCTGACTATCAGAAATTATATATACATGTGTCTGTATTTTACCTCTGCTCCCTTGGCGTGATGACAAGTGCAGAGAGGATAGAGGCCAACTGAAGAATCCCTCCAGATCCTCATCCTGGCCCTGGAGATGCATCAGCCTCAGACTGTGCCAAATGAGTGACTTTTTTTTTCCATAAAGAACAACTGTCTCTAACTTGATGTCCTTTTGATACGTTGGAACAATAATTTCTCAGCATTGCTGTCCAGACATATCTGGAAAATGACAGGTTGAAGGTAACTGATGTTGACTGTGTGTATAAGGGGAAAAGTCATGGGGCATTTTGGAAGTAAATTTAAAACAGATGGACAAAGCAACAGAAAAGCTGAGCCAAGGACATGCCAGATGGACATGGACATATTTAAAGACTTGGGTGAACATTAGTTTCCTACTAGGGGAACAAAAATCAACCAGCTTACCCTCAACCAAATTAAAAAAAATAAACCAGACAATGGCATTTTGTGTGTATGCATGTGTGTGTGTGTGTGTGTGAGAGAGAGAGAGAGAGAGCAAAGAACACAACGTGGACATACAAGGTAGAGCCATAATGGAATCCTTATATATTAAGGGTGGATTCAAGATTTTTTAAAATATAGTTGTGAAAATTGGCTACATGGCAAATAAATAACAAGTTGTTCATCATGGCAATTCACAAGTACTTTAATTATTATATGCAGGTGTTGAGAAAGGTAATGTGAATGTGCAGAAATCCCAGATCCCAGATGTATCCTTTAGAAACAGAAGAGGAAAAACCTCCTAGTCTGAAAGGAATCCATTGCTAGTCAGTATGGATAATACTAAATCAGATGAGCCATTGGCCTGACGTGGTGTAAGTCAGCACGCAATTTGCCTTATATTTTAATTCCAACCAAGTGTCAGAGTTGTGGTATCATGTCTCCTCCTTCTCCTTCTTTCTAGGCCCAGATCTTTCCTTTTGGGATTTGTTTTCCAAACAAAGGCTCTTTGCCTGCTTATTGTCTCCCAAAAGCAGTGGCTAGTTATAGAACATGGATGATGTATTAAACAGGCCCTTGGTCTAATCCAGAATAGTTCTTTTATTGCTCTTTAAAGAAGAAATATGGAAGTTGTCCAGTGTGAAAAACAGTTGTAGAAATTAATAACAGAGCTTGCTACAACTCTTGATTTGGTAAGGACACATGATTCAAATTATGACACTTATCTTCATTCACTGCCAAACTAATCAAACGTAGGGTTTTCTTCAGCCTGTTGCATAGAGTTTGTTTAATAAATGGAATATACAAGTTAACAGAATTGATTTAGAAATGGAAGCCTAATTTTGCATTTCCCAGTTCTTGACGTAGTCATTTCAGCAATTGTCTCTTGCTCACAGTTATTCATGTTATTGTCACCTTGTGTCTGGATTCCTGCAGTGCACTTTACATGGGGCCACCCTTAGTGACCACTCCAAAGCTTCAGCTGATCCAGACTACAACAGCGTGGGTCGTTATGAATATCCCTTGGTATGCCCACCTAACACATCTCCTCTGGAAGCTGCAGCAAAAGATTCCTGGGTGCAATTCAAAGTGTTTCTTCTTACGTATGAAGCCCTTCATGGTTGGTGCAGGGTCAGGTTACTGGTGAGACAATCTATTTCCAGTGACATCAGCCCATCCAGTAAGATCAGACAGGATCAAAGTGCTTTGTTGTTTGGCAATGTCATCTGGCCGGGCCCAAAAAGTGGGCTTTCTCTGTTGCTGTTCTCATGGTTTGGAATAGCATCACCCCAAGGTTTAGTTAGCCCTGCCCCTGTGTAACATGTTTTGGAAAGCATTAAAGACCTGTTGTTTTTTTCTCAGGCATTTGGTCTGGATGAGTTTTTCTCCTAGCACCTATAGGTTTTCTGTGCTATTTTTTTGGATTATGTTTTTCTGTTTTGTTTTCTTATGTGGCTTTTACTGATTTATTACTGTTATGGATAATGTACACCACCCCGAGTCATAGGCTTAGGGCAGCTATATATAAATGGATAAAGATAATTAATTGATTGATTAAAAATTAATCTGTAGCATTTCAATTTGCAGTACACAGGCTTTGCACGATGATGTCCACCGGAATTGAAGAAGGAAGCATTAAAATGTTAAACTGTCTAGTTGGTTTGAAATACAGGCCTGTGTTCGTTCCACGAGCTTGGATTATGAATCTCTGATGACACAGAGTTGGATATTTTAAGCAGATGTCTGTAATTTTTCTAAGGCATGGGGATTTGAGTGACAAGAGGCTGAGCTTTCAAAACACCCAAATTACAGGCATATGTGAGAAAAATACTTTGCAGAATGAAATGATTTTGTCATTTAATTAGCTTGAAAACGAGGCTGGTTTCTTCCAAAACTGCACAGCATTGCTTTTCCTTTATAGACTCTGTTTTGTTCCTCTACAGTTTGTTGCTTTGTCTATCAAAACATTCCAGATCATACATAGGCTTGTGAGGTTCGAAGGCCACTTAAAGAATGTCATTCTGTGTTGCAACCTACTGAGTTCGCACAGCTAAGTTATAATATGATTTCCTTGTTTGCAACTTGGCATGTTATATGAATCCTACCAAATGGGTTTCTTCAATAAATCATGGGTAAATAAACTATGGCTTAGTGTAATGCATGAACTCAAGTTGAAACTGGTTCAGTAAACTGTAACGTAATTTGCTTGGTTTAGGTTTAGCATGGTGTGTGAATGGTGGCATTGTTTGTAACTGAGGTGCTGAATCTAGCCTACTGAATCAAGTGTGATTGAAAGACAGTAGCTTAGTGCAGTGTATGAGCCTAGCTTAACTTTGGCTTACTCAAAATATCATGGCTAAAATGAATCTTGACTTAATGTTATGTGCAAGCACAGCCTGCAGAATGGTAAGAACCTCAGAAGAACGTTATCAGTGCCCTACTGGATCGGACCTTGGCCCATCTAGTCCAGCAGTCTGTTCTCACAGGGGCCAACCAACTGCCCAAGGAAGCCCACGAGTCTCCCAGCAGATGGCCTTCAGAGGCAGTCCCACAGCCCTCAACGCTAACCATTGATCCCCATGACTTCCATAAATCGGTCCAACCTTTTTTTGCAGCCAGCCAAGTTGGTAGCAACCACCATACCTGGTGGTAGCAGATTCCAAAGTTTGATTACTTTATGACTGCATCTTGTGAGAAGATGTTACATGGGGTTACACTACAAGGCAAGAAATGGCCTGTTGTGTGGGATGGAGTCTCAGAAAAATTGCAAGACTTCTAGAGAGAAGGAGAAATAGGGCTGGAGGATCATGGCATTCCAATCTCCTTCAGGCAGATTTGGTAGCTAGAATAGCAAGTGCAAATATCTATGGAATGGAAAGTCATTCGATTGTGGAAGGTCTCACAAACCTTAGGAGAGAGAATCCACTCGACTACATTTGCCCCAATTGCAGAATGATGCAACTGCTTGTCTTAGGTGCTTTTCAGAATTTCAGCTAGATATTTCAGCTCCATGTTACACTTCTCAGTAATGCTTGAAACTTCTTAACATTTTGTAACAGGAGTAGAGGATATAATTACATCTATGGCTCTGGTGACATGAAACCTGCTTGAACTTCCCTTGAGTGGTCTGTGATTTCACGCTTGGGGTGGAATTTCAGCTTTAAGTTACACTGTAAGCAGAATATTTGTAATCTTTCTGGTTAAGGCTCCATGTGTCTGATGGCCAGCAGTGCAATTTTATGCTTTTAGGAGCCATAAAAAGGTTTTGTTGGGAGGTCAGTCAATCAGTCAATCAGTTTTTATTCGGTCATAGACCAGCAAATAAAACAAAAGAATCACAATTAATTAGGATAAAAAAAGAGAAACACATAAAATTCTAAAATATCTAAGAAAAATTAGAGGAGTTACTAGGGTGTACCGTACAAACTATAGAACAGGACTTGGCTGTGGTCAACGAAGTGGAATCAGATTGATCTGAGAGTAACAACTTAAGATAAAATGAGTCAGAACGACCAGGATGTTTAGTGAAGAATGGAGACAATGATTCCTGGCAAGCACCTGGGTAGAGGGAACAATACAAAATAGCATGTTCCTTCGTTTCAATTATTCCTCTACCAGATGGACACAGTCTCTGTTCAAAAGGGATATTTTGGTGTATTGGGGGAAGGAGAAGACATTTCTTTGGATGGTCATAATGGAAAAAAACGGTTCGGCTATGGTTGAGGATCCTTCTGGCGGCATCACTTAAATTTGCCCCCTCCTAGCTATTTGACTAATTGACTTGCTACAAATCACCCAAAAGCTGCCTCGTTTTGATTGCATTGCTTAGAGGGAAGTGACAACCAATGAGAGAGAGTGAACTATGTCTGCAGTCCTAAATGCACTTTCCTGGTTAATTGTCATCTTCAAGGCTTTGTTTCTGCAGAACTGAAACTGTCATTCTTCCATCCCCAGACTGAATATTTCATTGGTTGGGTTCACGCTGCCCATCATTCCCAAACTGGACAAACTGCATCATGACTTAGCATCATGTGTGAACTCAGTCTTGGTTACAGCACAACCAAGAGAAAATCCTCAAGGACTCGACATTTTAAGTTTTTCTGAACTAGAGTCCATTCCACCAGCTGCGTGATGGCCTGCATTCTTCACAAGCTGAATCCTCATGACCCTTTCTGAACCCTGAAATGGCTAGTCGAGGCCCCGCCTCAAATGATCTCAAATGCAAGGGTCACTGGACTTTTTCACTGAAAGCAAGCCACTTGTAGAATATTTTATCCAGGTTGTGTTTGAATAATACTTAAGCCACAGTACACTTGACCATGGTTTAATGACTTGATCCAGGGGTTTTGGTTAATACAATATGCCAAACCATAATTTAGCCCAGTGTATCTTAACCTCAGCAACTTTAAGATATGTGGACTTCAACTTCCAGAATTCCCCAGCCAGCATGGTGGCTGGGGAATTCTGAGAGTTGAAGTCCACATATCTTAAAGTTGCTGAGGTTGAGAAACACTGATTTAGCCAAATACATTTTGGCTTAGCAGGTTATAGTTTCCTCATAGACAAAGATAATGTTGGTCTCTCACGCTTTTTTTCTTCTGAGATATCATATTTTAAATAGCTTTATATGGCTGTGGTATTTCTAGATGTTCCTTGTGCAGCTGCTGCCTTTATTTATTTATTTATATTTATTTATATATCAAATTTGTCACCGCCCATCTCGTTGAAACGACTCTGGGCGGTTTACACAACAGTTTAACTACAGCTTGGTTTATTGTTTACTAAGGCATGATGTTGTATTGATTATGTCACCATAAGAGATTCTTTTTATTGCATCTGGCTCCTACTGAAAATTGAATTTAAAGAAATCTTACTTACAAGACATGATTTGCTGAATGTTTCTCTTTGAAAATTGGCTCTGCACCTAATGCTGTCACTGGGTGCATCTCTGCACCCAACATCTGAAGCGTGAGAAGTTTTGGAGGGCCAGGAATGTAACGATCTATTACAGTTTAGATTCCTCAGAGAAAAACTTTAGAAGCTGATGATATTTTTGTCGAACGCCTCTTTAAAGCCTCCTTCAAGTCAAGCTGGATTCCTGCTGACCTCACTGACAAGTCAGTGCAATTTTCTTGGCAACAACATGGAAATGCTTTATTCTCAGATTTGTTTGTGTGTGTTAGCTTTCCAATCTAGCCTACAGCATTGAGGTTTCCTGATTATCTCCCATTCAAGTTCTAACCAAGCCCAATCCTGCTTAGCTTCCAAGCCTAAGCAAGATCAACTGTTTTTTGCTCCTTTCATTTTCCACCCATCTCTGCTTGTCCAATGCCCTGGAGCATCAAATCTCCCCATCCATATATTCCTAACAAAATCCCCAACTCTTCTAAGATTTCTCAAAGAACCAAACCAGCTCCCCCATTTCCATCCTCTGAATCGAACTATTCCTGTTAGCCTGTGGGAAGAAAGAAGAGGAATCTTTGCGGGCATTCCCCCCTTCATTTGCGCTCCTACTAGAAGGACGAGAAGAGGCTTGTTGGCCATCAGACCCCTTGGTGGGTCTAAGCCATTATGCAGCTGGGGTTGCTTTCACACAGAAACCGGGCAACAACCAAACATCGTTACAGTCATGAACCAGGCAGCCAATCTAATCAATAAATCCTGATCCAGAAGCAACCATTCAAGAGCTTTCATCGCAAGGAAAACCCTGGCGAGGAAGCCCAGGGCCCAAGTCCTCCTGGCCAGGAGTCCGGTCAGAAATCTTGGGAGTGCAGGTTTGGGGAAGACCTTGCGCTCAACTCCGCTACCCGCTAGGATTCGTGTGGCTTTCAGATGCCAAATGAAGATGCATCTCATCCAGTGTCAAAATTTCATCTTACATACAGGGTTCACTATCGAATTAGCCTTTAAGCCCGTTGCCTTCCTGCGAGAAGGAGCCCTCGCCCGATTCCGCTCGCGGAAGCGACGCGGGCAAGAAACTCTCCCCGGCCCGCGCCGCCTTCCCCGCCGCCAGCAACTTCCGAGCCGCCGCCCGGCGCGGGCCGGGGGTCGCCCGGCGGGGCGGCGGTGCCCGGCGCTCGAGGGGACGGCCCGCCCCTCGCCCTCGCCCCGCCCGCCGCGTGCTGCCGGCTTCTCTCCGCCCCGCGAGTGGGAGGCGGCTGCGGGCGAAGCAGGTGGGACTCGCCGCTGCAGCCGCTGCCGCTTTCCCTCGCGAGCGACGCGCCCGGCCGGCCCTCTCCGAGCGCGCGGGCTCCCCGCTCTCCCGGCCGGCGACTGCGAGGGCTTCGCAGGGAGCGCGCCGGGCAGCGTCTGGCCAGGCCGGCGGCCGCCGCGGCGAACCCCGGTGCCCGGGAGGAGGGCGCTCTCCTCGGACAGCTGGATGTGCGAGGTCGGGACGCGCCCCGCGCTGGCCGCCGGCGAGCGAGGGGGCGGGGAGACCCCGCCGGCCGGCGCGCTCTCGCCGCCCAGCTTCGCGGCCGGAGACAAGTGCCGGGAGATGGGGTGAGTGTGCGCGGGAGCGCGTCGGCGGGAGCGGCTGGCGGGCGCTTGCTCGGGCGCCCGGCTTGGGGCGGAGACCCCGGAGGGGTCCTGCGGCGTGGCTGGCGGGGGAGCCGCGCGGCTGTCCCTCCGTCCGGGGAGTTCCGCCGGAGTTGGCCGGGGGCTGCCTTCCCCACCTGGTGCCCTTCGGAGCCCCTGGGGGCGCCCCTTGCCATCCTTTTTTCCTGCTCGGTTAGACCGCCGTTCCCGTTGCTCTCAGCCAGCAGAGCCCCCCAGCCTGCTGCTTTCCAGACGCCTTCGACTACAAGCCCCATCACCCCGCCCGGGAAGTGCGCCGTCCTCCGTTCAGTTCAAGAGCGCGTCTTGGGTTGCCACCGAAGGACCCAACCCGATCCCAGGGGACGGGTGGGCGGGTAGAGCAGCTGCGGCCCTCCAGATGTTGGGCGACCACCCCTAGGAACCCCCGGCAGAGATGCTGGGGATTGAAGTCCATCAACATCTGGAGGAGGGCGCAGATCCCTCTCTTACAGTCCTCGGTCCTGGAGCCTTTTCCGGAAGTAAGGCAGCCGACTCCTGAGGGTACGGCGTGGGTGCGCGCATTAGCGGTGGGAAAACTTTAAGGAAGAGGTTTCGTCCTGCTGCGAGCTGCCGTTCGGCCCCCAGCTCCGGCACGGCAGCTCTCGGAGGCTGAGGTCGTGCTCGATTCCGCCGGAGCGCCCTTGTCAAGGCAGCGTCCGGAGGACTGCTGGCTTCGCCTCGGTGGCCGCTGGAGCTGTGCGTGGCTCTCTCGCGCCGCCGGCCGCGGATTTCAACGAGTGACCCTCTGACGACAGAGCTTCGCTAGCCCAGAGGGCTTTTATGCTTCGGGCTTGGGAAGAGCTGCAAAGCGAGGATGGAGAAAAGGCGGTGGAACCGAAACGCCGGGATCTGTTCCCCCCTCCCCCGCCAGATAGCAGGCATCATCAGGCTGAATTCCTTTAGCGATAGAAGAGAAGCTCTGTAGCTCGGGGTGGAACTGTGGAGTCCTTGGGGCTCTCTGAGCTGGGTTGTCTCCTTGCAGATGCTTCGTTACCCGACTAGTAACTGTCTTCAGGCGCTGAAGATGTTACCTAGTCGGGTAAGGAAACATCTGCAAGAAAACAACCAAGCTCAGTGCATTCCTTCAGTTGTCTCGCAGACAAGTCAGCAGTTGAAACATTGCTAGAATCTGCTAGGTTTATGCAACGATTAAGTCCCTGTGGATATGATTTAAATAGGAGAGAGATGGGAAGGGAACAAGTCTGAGTGGCTGTCTGGCAAGCTTGGGGCAGGGGGCATCCTCTGGAACCTCATTATACTGTTGATGCACTGGGTTACATTGTTCTCCCTCCTTTCCTTCCTGAGCATGTGTTATTCTCGCAACACCTTTGTAAAGTAGACTAGACTCAGAACCCATTGCTGGTTTGAATTCACCCTGTGAGTTTTACAGCAGAAGTGCATTTGAAGAGCCCACATTCACTCTCTGTCCTGGCAGGGTTGACCGAACCCTTCCCTTGTCCCCCCACCAAATGTTGGAATCTCATTTGGGGCAACATCTTTCTCCAAGTTCCAATTTCGCACCTCAGCTCTCCTTTACTTGTTTACTGCTCCTACTGAGTTCATTGGATCTCACTGTAAATTCCAGTACTGCAAGCCAGGATTTGCAGTGCTGGCTAGGAATTCTGGGAGCTGGGAGTCCCAATGTCTTTTAAAAATGCCAGTTTGTTAAAGGCTCCTAAGCCCATTTGACATGGAATAACCCATGAATATAATTTGATTTGCTTGCAAATAAACAGGCATATGATTATTATCTATATAATTTTTATTAAAGTTCTTTTAAAAAGGAAGATAAAAACTAATACAAACTAATATAAAGTAAGAGAAAGAAAAGAGAAAGAAAGAAAGAAAGAAAGAAAGAAAGAAAGAAAGAAAGAAAGAAAGAAAAGGGAAAAAAAGTAAAAGAAAAATAGAAAAGAGAGAAAAAAGATACAAAGATGTAGCTTCTGGTCTTCTTTACAGCAGTTATAAGTACAATTATAAATTTACCTCCTACTCTATGGTTACAGTATAACTCTCTTCTTTCTATAATCTATTCCATCTAATCATCAAAACCATAAATCATAATTCATTTTTTTCCTGTTTCACGCAGAAAGCCTAGAAGGGGTTCCCAGTCTGTAATAAATAGATATTGTCTTTTTTCTGATTAAAGAAGTCAATTTGGCCATCTCAGCAAGTTCCATCATCTTCACCAACCATTCCTTCATTATGGATCATGCCGAATCTTTCCATCTTTGGGCATACCATAATCTTGCTGCAGTTATCATGTACAAAAACAAAAATCCATGACTTTTTTCCAACTGTTTGTTCATCAATCCCAAAAGAAAATCCTTTGGTCTCAATTATATATTCATCTTTAAAATCCTCTGAATCAGTGTATGTATTTGAATCCAGAATTTTCTAGCTTTTTGACACATCCCCCAAGTGTGATAAAATGTCCCTTCTTGTTCACATTTCCACATAAATTTGTAGAAAATAGAATATACATATACATTCTAGACCATTTCTCTGGTGACATCTACCAACAGTACATCATTTCATAAAAATTCTCTTTAAGATTATAACTTAAATTTCAATCCTTTCAGCCATATATTTTCCCATTGTTCCATCTGTATATTGTATCCAAAATGTTTAGCCCACTTTATCATACATTCTTTCACGTGTTCTTCTGTTTCAAATTTCAATAAAAGCTTATACATTTTAGCAATTACATGTTCATCATTTGTACACAATTCTATTTCAAACTCAGTCTTACAGTGTTCAAAACCATAAATTCTTTTGTCTATTTTAAATCTTTCTAATAAATTTAAATAAGAGAACCATTGACAACTATATCCCTCTGTCACCAGTTCGTCTCTTGATTTTATTTTACATTCCCCTTGACAAAATTCTAGTATCTCATGATAAATTAGCCATTGTGTTTGTCTATTATTTCTCGTCTATAAAACACTTCTTGTGCTGAGAGCCAAGAAGGTGTTTTTGGGCACAACCTCTATTCTTTATTCTCAATATGGCACATCTAACTTTTAAAATCCACATTAACCTTGACTTTATTGAATCACAAATATCTGTGCCACTCAAATCTCAGGTCATATCCTTGTAACTCCAAAAGCGTTCTATTTCTCAACAGCATTCAGTCTTTCATCTAAACCAAACAGCAAGCTGCAAAATACAATTTCAAATCAGGTAAACCCAATCCTCCTCTTTCTTTTGCATCTTGTAACACCTTATATTTAACTTGTGTTTTTTTCCCCTGCCACACAAATTTAGATATATCGTTCTGCCACTGCTTATATGGTGTATCAGTCATCAAAACAGGTATTGTCTGAAACAAAGACATCATTATAGGCAAGAGATCCATTTTTATCACAGAAATTCTCCCCAGCAATGACAGTCATAGTTTCTCTCATCTTAACATATCTTTAACTTCATTCCATTTCTTAACATAGTTGTTTTGAAATAACATTCGATTCATATTTGTCATAGTGATACCCAGATATTTTATCTTCTTCTCAATCACAAAACCCGTGTTATTCATTAATTCTGTTTGATCTTCTATTCTCATATTTTTGTTAACACTTTTGTCTTGAAACCTGCTAATGCACCAAATTCTTTTAATTTGCCCGTTAATATTTCAATCCCCTTTAAAGGATCTTCCAGAACCAACACCAAGTCATCTGCAACTGATAAAGTCACCTTAACTTATAAATTTCTTTTTTAATCCTTACTTCCACAACCCCCGCATCTTGTCTTATACCTCTATTCAGTATTTCAAGAACCAAAATAAACAAGAGAGGAGACAGTGGACATCCCTGTCTTCTTCCTTTTTGTATCTCATGGGGTTTTGTTAGATCTCCATTAACAATTGTTTGTGCTTTCTGTGAAGTGTAAATTAATCTTACCCATTTTATAAAGTTCTCTCCAAAATTCATATCTTCCAAAACCTTGAACAAGAAAGCCCAGTTCAAATTATCAAAGGCCTTCTCTGCAACTAAGAAAATCAGTGAGGCTTGTTTTTCATTGTGTTGCTCCAAATATTCCAAAATATCCAACACATTTCTAACATTGTCCTTTAATGGTCTTCTAGGTAAAAACCCACACTGATCCTCATGAATAAATTCTTGCAAAGTTATTTTCAGTTTATCAGCTAGAATTGTAAACAACTTGTAGTCATTATTCAATAATGATATTGGCCTATCGTTTCTTGTTAAAATCAAATCTTGTCCCTCTTTAGGTATTAATGCTATATTGGCATCTTTCTTCCCTGTAGGATAGAGTTCATCATGTTTTGTAAAGGTTGTAAAAGTTCATCCTCAAAGCATTTATAATAAGAACCTGATAATCCATCTGGTCCAGGTACCTTTCCTAGGTTATAGGTCCATTCATAATCTGTCTCTGTTCCTCTGTAATTCTAGATAAATTTTGTTTCTTTAGATATTCATCTGTTTTCTCCAGAGAGAGGTCACTTCCTTTATACAAATTAGAATAATATTGATGAAATGCTCTTTGTATGGCCACATTGTCCATTAATACAGTATCTCCCTCTTGTAATTTCAATATGATTTTCTTTTCATAGTTTTATGCTAGCCACTTCCCTGGTTTATTTGCAAACTCAAAATTTTTTTGCTTTACATAATTCATTTTTATTTGCATTTCTCTTACTGTTAACATAGATAATTGTTGTTGCAAAAGCTTAATTTGTTGAGAAATACTTATCTTCTCTGGAAATTGCTTTAATTCTTCTTCCTTTCTCCTATTTCATCCAAAATAGCTTGTGTTTTCTCTTGACTCTTCTTTTTAAGTTCACTATTATGTTGTATAAAATAACTGCTAATAAAAGCTTTACTTGCATCCCAAACCATTCCTAAATCAGTGCCTTTACCTAAATTATTTTTTAAAAATTCTTTTATTTTTACAATCCTCCACTGTTGCTTCTTTCTGTAGCAACATTTCGTTTAGTCTCCATCTACAAGAATTAGAATCTTTTATAAACCAAACTCACAGGATTATGATCTGAAAAAGTCTTTGGTAATATCTCTACTTTAGAAACCTTAGTAGCCAAGTTCTTTGAAATTCAAATCATGTCTGTTCTTAAAAAGAACCTTTGTCTTTCAGAAAAGTAGGTATATTTTCTTGAATTGCCATTTTTCAGTCTCCATATATCAACCACCCCTAAATTATCCATCAAATCAAAGAAAACTTTTGGTAATTTGCCTTGAATGGTTTTAATGTTTTTCTCAGAAGTTCTGTCCAGTTGTGGGGAAGTCACTCCATTCCAATCCCCCATCAAACACTAATTTTCATAAGAGAAACCTATTAATCTCTCCATAAAATGTTTATAAAACAATACTTTGTCCTCATTTGGGGCATAAATTCCCAGTATCAAAGTCTTAGTCCCATGCAAATTAACTTCCACCCCAATAAATCTACCATGCTTATCAGTCAATACAAGTTCTGGTTTTAGTTGGGTATTATATACAAAACAACTCAATTTCTTTCTTTCTTATTGTTCCTGCTGAAATCAATTCTTCACCCAAATTTTTATAAATCAAATATTTTATGTCTGTTATTCTAATATGTGTCCCTTGTAGGCAAATTACAAGATTGATGTCAGGCCCAGCCCAAGAACAATGAAATAGTCCAGTCCAGTTCCTTTATTAGCTTACATATCATCGTCATCTTTATTACGGTCACGGACCAGAATTACAAATAAAGATACATTAAAATACATTGAAATACATTAAGAATACATTAAATGAAATGAACAGCACATGATAATGTATTTACAGATTGGTGGGGTCATCTGTGGGCAGTCAAAATCTGGCTGGCTGGGGAACTCTAGGAGTTGAAGTCCACCCATCTGAAAATTGCCAAGGTTGAGAAACTTTGCTCTAGAGGCAGAGATCTCAGTCTAATCTATTTCACAAGGCTGCCCGGAGCTCCTGGAGAAACAGTAGAAGATAAATGTAAGGACTTAATAAGGGACCACTCACAAATATTTGGATCCCCCTGCTTACATTTCCACTTTTAGTTGGTTCAGACTAACCCATCAGGATAATGCAATCAATCATCTTCTGTTTTATGGAAGATTTTCTACTGTTGCCAAGATATGGCCCTTGATTGCTCTCTGCAACAAAAATGACCGGTCAGTTGCAGTATGTGTTGTTCTGTTGCACACATGCATCACATGCATGCGTTTGTATTAGTGCTGAATTGGTACCCAGGGCTAAAAGTTGGCTCCTGGATTTGAAAGGATTCAGATGCTCTGAATCCTTGCTGATGAAGTTTTATGGGGAACAGGCCTCTCTAAACGCTCCAAGCACGTGGATGTCAATGGCTTTTCAGATAATTGGATCGTTTGACTCTGCCAGATGGTTGAATGCATTGTTATTGGGGATCCAAAGGGGCCCTTGGGGTTTCTAGTCACTTAGCGGGTTCCTATAACTGGGCTTTCAAAGGCAGGATGATGCAGAATCAGTAAGATTTCTCCTGGCATGGAAACAAACAGAACCGTTCAAACGAAGATTTTTGAGGTTGAAACCACCCAAGCTGAAAATGCTCCATTTTGAGGGCAAAGCAGGAATTTTGCAATGGGGATGGGGTGTTTTGAATTTGGGACAGTTTGATTTCCAACATTTGGCACACTACTAAAAACAACGTTGTTGTATTTGAGGGGGGGGGTGTTAGCAGGGGTTTCTTGTCCCCCTCCCTTTTCTTTTTTCCTACTGTTTCTGTGAAAGAATATAGATTTGACCTTGGGATGTTGAGAAAAGAAAAGATGACCGAGAGGAAAGTGTGAGAAAGAAACTCAAAAGAGCCCCACGTTGATTTTGCTTAGGATAAGATGGGACAGAGAGATACTTGAGCAGGCTTTCAAAATTCTGTTGTTTTAGCTTACCACAATAAAAAGCATTCCTGGAACCTCTGCCATGCCTGCTTCTTGACCTGGCCTACCTCAAAGGGCTGGTGTTTTTCTTTTTTCCCCATTTCATTTTTTTAAAAAGACTTGCTTTTTAATATTTGGTCATTCCAGTTCTGTGTAATGAACTCGTGGAGGGACCATTTGTGAAAAGACATTTCTGTGGAGTGACTGGTTGTGGAGTTCTGGATGGTTCTTTGTCTCAGAATAATGGGGTTACTGAAGTGGGCTCATGTTAGTGGTGCATCACAGCAGTTAGAGCTGGTGTGGCTTCTCAGCATTTTCCCCCAATGCTTGTTTATTCTGGTAAATAATTACAAATCATGAATTATACATGATGATAAATCAAGACCAGTCAAACAGTTTGATGCTGGGCGTATGTGTTTTTTACAAGCCTGACCCCGGTTTTGCTTCAGAATCAGCAGCATAATTTCTTCTCACCATCTCCAAACCACAAGTTCATGAAAACTGTGATGTAAGCCTGAAAATAGCTTTTAAAAATGAAGAAAACCTGCAAATTCTTCTGCTCCCGAAACTAAAGAAAAGCCAGAATCCCCTTCCCCCCATTTTGCAAAGCATAGCTGTGCTCTGAATGCCAAGCCAGCATATTTCAGCTGGTTGAGTTGTGGGTGAGGGAGGGAAGGTGAGAGGAAGACCCAGCGGGCTAATACACGTGGCTCATGTTGCACTTCTTAGTGGGGAGAGAAGGCAAAGAGGCACAGAGGGAGGCTTGGCTGCTCACGTGAAGGAGGCTGGGAAAATGCTAAGAAGATGGGTGGATGGTCAATAGCCCTGTCCTGGGGCATGGTGGTGATTCCTTTCTTCCACCCTGGCATCTGCTCTGTAAAGCCCCATCCAGGTGGGCAGGATCAAGAAAGCAACGATTTGTATTGTCGAAGGCTTTCACGGCCGGCATACGATGGCTGGTGTGGGTCTTCCGGGCTGTGTGGCCATGTTCTTGAAGTTTTGTTTCCTAACGTTTCGCCAGCACCTTCCCTCCCCCCCCTCAGATCTCTATAAATACCCACAGAAGGGTCACATCATCCTGGGCACAGAGAGAACTGCTCCTGTCCGTGCTCCTGCACTCTGAAGATGCCGGTCACAGGTGCTGGCGAAACGTTAGGAAACAAAACTTCAAGAACACGGCCACACAGCCCGGAAGACCCACACCAGCCAAAGCAACGATTATACAGAGCTTAGTGGAATATCTTTCATGCTGGCCCGGGATAGATACAGAATCTTGGAAACAGCCAGGGGAATTTCCAGCCCTCCTTTATAGTAAGTCCATTAAGGCAGAGTTTCTTTATGATCTGAAATGCTTCTTCACGGCTTTCTTGTCACCTGGGCTAAGTTGCTGCTGATGAGATAAGCTGCTGACAGACTCGCCTTTTCTTTCTTGAGTATTTATGTCCCCTCTCCCTCCGTCTCTTCCCAGCCTCCCCACAATCTCTCATCTGTTCTGAGAAATGCTTCTCTGTTGATAGAGCAATTGGTCCAAAAAGGGATCCTTTAGGACTGTTGAATGAAGCCGGTACCCAGAATGATGTCCCTGTAGTCAATGTCTGGGAAGAGAAAGGAAGAAAAGAAGGCTGAACTTTGTGAGTTAATGGACTTTTGGGCTTCAAGGATGCCCCTTTCCCCAAAATGCTCTCTCAAATGCAAGTTTTACCCTGTGTTTGTATGTCTATCTATTCTTAGACTTCTTTCATAGTAAGCACATGGATTAAAAGTAATCTGTAAAGTTCAAAGCACCTTAATAAGAAGTTTGATGTGTGTATGTCACCATCCAAGTATGTTGATATTAAGCCGAATGAATATAATCTTACTCCAGGTGGGTAAATCTTTAAACCACACTCCTGATTTTATTAACTTGTGTCCATGAGATGAATTTTTTTTTTATTTTAAACCCACACACACCTTGACAAGCTGATATAATGTAAAATGTCATACGGGGATAATCCTTCTGAATATTCAAAAGCAAGGTGGAAGCTGTGGAATTATTTCCAACTCCCTCTGTGCTTTAATTAGTTAATTCACATTAACTAATCACTGCGTATGGACAGTTTGTTGACAGAGTTATTTGCATTTAAGTAATCAGAGTTCAGATCTGCATTTTTCAGGTATGTTTTTTAGCCTGAGGTCTTTAGGAAAACTTCAAGCTTAATTCGTCTTACGTGGAATTAAGTTTCACTCAGGGCAACAGACTAACTTCCATGACTATATGACTGTCCTCTTCCATCTTTCACAACTGGGTTTGCATAATGTTTTGTGGACATGTGTAACACAAACACCATTCATCTTGCTCCTAAGAAGCTATAAATGTGAGGGTGACCGGCAGATTTGTAAATTCAGGAATGCCAGTTGGAGACACAGGCCTGACAGTGTGTTCCTCTTCTGTATATCTTTGAGGAATGTTATTCTATAACACAGTGTTCTTCAACTTAGCAACTTTAAGATGTGCGGACTTTAAGATGTGCGGACTTCAACTCCCAGAATTCCCCAGCCAGCCTTGCTGGGAGTTGAAATCTGCACATCTTAAAGTTGCCAAGGTTGAGAAACACTGCTATAACATCTTATATACGAACACTGAAATGGAGTAACTCTTATGCGAATTGCTGGGCAGAAATGTTGCATTCCCATAGTTGAAGGAAGGAGAGATGGAAAAGTGTTGAACTGAAACTGAATATTTGATTTTAAAAAATAGGCCAGTTGACCAGTTAAATATTGCAGTCGGAGTCCAAGTAGGTGAAAAACATTTAAAACAAATAAAGGCTTGTTTTTGGAGGGCGGGGGTCTACTGTGATAAGCACAAGCTCCAAGCCAGTGATGCACTCCTGGAATTTGTTCCCCCTGAGTTCTGCGCATAGCTTCATAAGAGAGGCTGTTGCATTGTTTGCCCCTGTGTTGATTCAAATCAAATAAGAAACCTTTAACTTGGATAAGCAAAGCTTGAACTTACTTTCCCTTTCCAACAGTCTTGGAAATCTCCTTTGCAGGGCTCGAAATAAAACTCACCCAGCTTTAGTTCTGCAAGAATTTAGAACTGATTTTTCCGAGCAATTTTGCTTTCTAAGTTAAATTGTCCTCCTTGCAAGTTATCTCTCATCCTATCTATATATTACCTGTATTTTCTCTCATCGTGAAATTGACCGTGTCTATCTATTACCTGTATTTTGAATAACTTTTGATTTTCGATCGTAATAAAGGTTTGGTTTGATTTGAGCTGGTTGAAAAGGCAAAAGGTATTTTTTGCCCAATGTATGAGTTCAGCAGCTTGGTTTGACTTTGAGGTTTCTGCATAAATACAGAGGTCTCTGTTTCTCTTCCCATTTCTATGGCTTTGAATGTCTACATGTGTGTTCTCCACCCACCTGGGGGTCTTCATGTTACACATAAAACAAGGGTATCCCCTAAAGTAGCATTTTGCAATTACTTTGTTAGATTGCAAATGTGCTGGATTTGCTAAAGGTGGGGAAAGTGGAACCTTATAATTTGCTTCTCTCCAATAGTTGAAATGCTATTACCCTGAAATAGTTCAGCCTGTAATTAAATTTCTGAATGTGACAGGACAAGTGGCTTTAGCCTCCAACTAGGACAGGAAGCTTTTAGCTCACGGTATTTGGTGGAAAATAGTCTTAATGCACAAAGAGCGAGTGGGGACTGTAATGCCCGTGACATTCATGAAGCCTTGGTAATGTGGCATTTTCAGAGCAAGGTAGATGGAGACATCAGGGAAAAAGCTAGTTAATGGGTTAATACTGGGGTTTAGAACATTTTTTTTTTAAGGGAAGATGAGGCTTTCCCAGAACTCTTGTAAGTTGGTACTACAGGTAATCTCATTTAGCCTCTGATAATGACTGTTTGCAAATACAATGGTAATAAATGCTAATAAAAAAATCATTTTCGGACCAATATGCACATTTAGGACAACAAAAGCCTTTAGTGTGAAACTGATTAATGTCTGGTCAGTTTCAGACCGCAGCTCTGAGCTGGGGGAAGTTCTAATCAACTACAGTAATTAAGGTCACAGAGCTGAGTTTGTTCACTTGCCATTAGCACTTTTTAGGGAAGTGCTGCACTGTGGAGAAAAACAGCTTGTTTAAGTGTACTTGTTTAAGCAATCTCTCCACCCTGTGAGAGGGAGGCAAAAAAACAAAAAATGGGAAAAACTGGGTCAGGCACAGGACACTGTATAGAATAACTTTATCTGAATGAGATGGCAGCAACCGGTGATCTTTGCAGTCTCTCTCCTTCTCTGTCAGTCATATGATTTGTTTAGTGACCATGTCCCTTAGTGACCACTTCACTGGAACCAGTTGTAGTCACTAAACAAGGACTACCTGTACCTGATTTCACAACTGACTTCAGCTTTACATCAGCCCTGGTCATAGAATGGGTCCTTTATAGCATATGGGATACCAGTCAGGTTCAGCAGTACAACAGTGTCCTCCAAGATAAGAGAACAGGGAGTTTACGTCTCTTCCCACAATACACCACACCCATAAATTTAACTACAGAGGCTGTTTTTGTACAACACACTACACACCAGAACAATCTTGCTGTAGAAGAGTATGGGCTGAACGTTGAAGAAGGAATGCAAGGCGGTTACATAAACATCAGCTTAGCTCTGATAGAGAAGAGAGGGTGAGAAAGCAACTCAGGACTGCCTTGCCACGATTCTCTTTGGGGTAAGAGGAGAGAGAGAGAGACTCTTTCAGGGTTCTGATATTATACCCTGAAATAATAAAGCAGAGTTCCAGCAGTCCCTGTGGAGTCTGTTTCCTGCCCTGGCACTAGCCAAGTTTAACCTAACTAAGCTTCTCAAGTTGTACAAATGCCTCTGCTACATCATCATCTGACATAGTTGAATGTATTGTGAGAATACACTCTCCATTATAAATCTAATGTGGTTTCTCCATTTTTTGTAGCAAGAATAGGCCTCTCCAAACTCAAGGGAGAACCACTTTTTACAAATGCTACGTAAAATAAAAGATTATGTTAACTCCAGAGATCATCCTTAAGAGCTATAATTACCATTGACACTCTTTTTCCTATACTGAAATTCTTCTGGAGTTTTTCTGGGAGGGAAAACATTTTTATTTCACTGTTCTTCAGAGTTTGATTTTGGAGGTTTACTTAAGATATATTGGTGGATCACCTCACTGGTTGCACACATGATTCTGAGGCCAATGGAAAGAAACTGTGGGTAGGTGAAAAGATCATTGGGACTGATGCAGTGCACAAGAAAAACCATGAAGCTATCCTCAAGAGGTAGATAACCCACAACTCCATAATTAGACTATTCCGCTCTTGTATAGAACTTACTTTCAGAAAGTTTGTCCTTATGTTTAAGTGGAATCTAAGTAGCTGCAACAAAGTGACCCAAAATTGTAATTGGTGTGAACTGTGACTGCCAGGCTACTGACCAGTGCAAGTGACTGAAATCATGTGTTGCCTGTACTGAAAGATCTACAGTGTATTTTTTTTTATCCTTGTAAGCCAGCTTGAAGGTTGGGAAATAAATTCAAGAATGAATGAATGAATGAATGAATGAATGAATGAATGAATGAATGAATGAATGAACCTACTGAGCTGTAAACAAAGATTTATGAACTACCGTTAGTCCTTGCTTAATGACTGCCTTGTTTAATGATGGTTCAAAGTTACGACAGTGCTAAAAAAACAACTTAGCAGCTAGTCCTTGCATTTACAACCTTCATAGTGTCTCTCTGCTCTTATTTTCACTTGCTTATTTACTCCAAACCAAGATGTCCTCAAAGAGAAACAGAAAGAACCCCAGTTCAGCTGAAGGAAGTAGTAAGAAGCAAAGGAAAACTGAAGTAAAATCATAAGCACAGTCATGGTCACATGATTTTCACTTAGCAACCGCTTTGCTTAACAACCACGTTGCTACTCCCAATTGCAGTCACTAAACAAGGACTACCTGTATGGTGGCCAGGTTCACAAAACAGTCTAATCCAAATCAAATGAACCACTTTGGTTCTCCAGGGTTTTAGGAAGGCTGGAGTTATTGGGGACTGGATGGATCTTTTGTGTGCAAAATGAGTCTCTACCACTGCTACAATGCATCCTTTGCAATGCTGTTCAACATATGTCCTTAATCTTGGCAGTTCTATCCTCTGGAAAATAACCCAGCTAGCTGAGTTGAGCCAAAGGAGGTACTGTAGCTCAAAGGCAGAACTTTGTGCCAAAGGAAAGTGGCAGGATGACAATCAGGATGACTTCCTCCTGACATTTTCCTTTGGCAGTTAGATTAGAGTCCCTTTCCGGTACTTCAAGAATGAGATGGTCTTTTCCTAAACGGAGACATGTAAGGGTGTTTATAATTTGAAAGCACTACATTCTCCTTTCCAATGACACATGTTGAGTGGGCAAAACAATATTTATGGGTCTTTAAGGCAAGTTCCTGAACGTTCTATCATTCAGGAGTTAAGATGATGGAGAACTTTTCATAAGCTTCTATAGTATTTTGGAGACGTTCAGAAGATTTACTGCATGGTGGCAGAAACAAAGGAGACAGCCAAAAGGTTTTCAGTAAAGTAGGGGTGGGGGACTTTTCTGCTTTTGCTCCTAAATGTCCTGAAATCTCTCAAGATTCTCAGACTTCACAAGATTTCAGTGATTTTGCTATGAAATCCCAGGAGACCTCATAAAGGGATGCTGAAATTTCACAAGATTTGGCAACCTGGTGAAATTACCAGGTAGATTTCAGTAGCCGTCATGGTTCTTACTTGAAGGTTCACTGCAATGGGAGGGTTGGCTTTGTCTTACCATGATGTATGTACTCTTGTGATTTATCAACTGCAGTTTCTGTCTTAGCATCATGCATGAACCCAGCCAGCTGTGGCATGCTCAACAAACCATAGCTGGAACAGACCATGGCTTAGCACAGTGAGTGAACGCAGCCATTGACTGATGGCCCTTCTTTCATGTATCAGCCTGACCAAGTAAATGAATGTTATAATAGCCTGGCAGGAGAAGCATGGTGATGGGTGGAATAGAAAGAACAGTAGTGCGCCCGTAAGTCTCATCACCCATGGCTGAAATGTTATTTCTCCTGAACCTTTTTTCTTGTTCTCAGTTCAGTCCCTTAACCATGCCACATTAACCATACACTGATGCTCTTCAAACAACAGCTGCCTGTCTTAGTGAGTTTTATGATCTGATGCTTACATGATTTATTCCCAGTCTCCACACTGTTCACTGTTATATTCATTCTAAAATAAGCAAGAAAGGCCAGTCTTTCTTCCTGGTATTTCAATGAGCGGAAAAGCAAAGAAAGTGAAATATCTTTCCAACCAGCAGCTTGTTTCTAATCTTGGTAGTAGTGCAGACGTCTGCCATTTCCCCTCACATTATCTTTCTCTTGGGTCTCAGGTGAGGCTGGTGCCTTAGCAGTGATTTTGTGTTACACATCTGCTCTACGAAAGCCCTAAGAGACTTTTCCTGTGAATATAAATATGCCTTTGCATGCTCTGTCTCAGACAGAGGCAGCCTCACAACTCTAGTGCCAGAAATATTTCTGCATTCTGTTCTTCTTGAGGCCTCTACTGACCTTGACCATGGTCCTTGCTGGAGAAGAGGAGCATATGGATGCCTCCTACAGCCCTCAGGCTGGGTCGCGTTATAACTCCCGTAACTCCTGGTTAGCAAGGTTGAGGTTGTGGAGGGATGGTGCACAGAGATTTGTTTAAAAATTGAGTCATGCATGCTTCTTGTCAATCTGGCTTAGCATGGACTTGACTAGGGATCTGGGACACTGATTAAATGTTGACAGTTTCATAGGCAACGCCCTGAGATGTAACTCACTCTCTGGTATAAGACAACCTCCTCTGTCAGTACTCTGCCCCCCCCCGGAACAACATTCTCCTGAGATTTGTAGGCCCCCCCACCCTGGCTGTCTTTAAAACAGCCTTAAAAGCTGGTATTTCTCCCACGCTTTGGGCTAACTGATGGTGGGGTCCTCAGCAGTACTTTGTCACGTCTTCTGAATTGCTTCATCTAGTGATAATTGTTGCTCCTTTATCTCTTTCTAACACTGGATGCTGCCCAGAGTTGTGTGGAATTGGTCCCCCTTACTCGTTCAATGCATGAAATAAACCAAGTAACAACTGTACGTTTTAACATTCCTAATCAATTTACTGGGATTAGAAAATCTTTAGCTTTCCTTCTTCTGTGTGAATCCTCCCACTTGTCCATGGCTTTCACTAGACTATCACTGCCTGTGGCACATTTGGCCGAGAGGTGAGGTTTTCATTCAGTATGAAGAGCTGAGAATGTCATAAGGGCAAAGGAAACAATTCCAGAGTCAGGCTAGTTAGTTAGCTAGCTAGCTAGTTCTCATGCTATTTCACAATGCCCAGGTAAACAGTCTGCTTTTTTCCTTTTATTTCTTCAATGGAATAAAGAATCCTTCTCTATTTATTCAGTGGACTGCTCATTACAGCTCCCATTTCTTCTGAATGTGGTTGATGTTCTAAGAACACTTTCAGGAAGACGAGAAATGGTTGCGTCTGTGTCATTGGCTGGGTCCAATGCCCAGGTCCAGACCTCAGGTCTAGGCCTCAGCTGAAGATCTAGATCAGTGTTTCTCAACCTCAGCAATTTTAAGATGTGGGGCTGGCTGGGGAATTCTGGGAACTAAAGTCCACACATCTTAAAGTTGTTGAGGTCCACACATCTTAAAGTTTTTGAAGTTGAGACACACCAATCTAGATAATCTGTTTCTTCCCATTCCTTCTGTAACTGTAACCCAATACATCTCTACAACCTTACCTAAACAAGACAGAGTTAACACTGAACAATAATTGTATGAATCAGTCTGGTTTCTTGAGGGGGTGCACCAACCTCTTCTTCGAGGCCAACGGCATCCACTCCTCTTCATACTCACGCAGTTGTTCCCATCCTGGCCTCACATCGTTGATGCTGGACATGTCTTGTTGTCTTAATGATTGTTGGTTGGAACAAGAGTGATAGAGGAATAGAATAAGGATTGTTCATGTTGATTCTTTTTTTTTTTGAAAAAAATATATATGCATATTTGGGCGGAGTACAGAGTTATTTTTAAAAACTTCACCGTTCTGTACATTCTTCATGTGAAGTGTTGCCATGGAAATGCAAATGCACTGGTTAGCATTTTTGGCATCTTGCCTTGTTCTTAGTCCAATGTTGCATTCATACTTTGTCTATATCCAAATAGGAAAAGTGGGTGAAGATGAGGTGATCTTGGCGTTAAACAGAAAGAGCACCGAGTTATAAATAAAAGACCTCAGGCCTTTTTAAAAAAATCATGCTTGTACGTAGCATAAATGCAATAAAACCTTCCAAGTTTAAAACATAGTCAGCATTCCTCCAGCTTTTCTTTTACTGCAGTTACAAAACTTGTTTTTGCAGAAAGCTCAGGTAGGCGTTGTTAGAAATGCAGCTTGTATTTATTTCTTTGAAGGACTTTCCTGAAAACTGACAGTTTCACTTTGATCTCTCCGCATAACATTTTTGGTGCCATGAACGTGTGAAACCTCACCAGTTAAAGACAAAATTGAGCTGCAAATGGCATATCCTGACATCGCCTTTGCGCAGAAGGTGGAACATGGAACCTGGGCTGCTCTCCGTGAAGAAACATTTTACCGTTCAAATTGTTTTTCCAGTTTTGCTCCTCTCATCAGGATTCTTCCATAAATAATAAAGAACAGGTGTTCTTTGCTCAGAGAGTACACATTTGGAGATCTGAATACCTAATCCACACTACTAATTTTGTAGCAAGAAAAGTGTAGAGGGAAAAAAAAAAGCATGAAGAATTTGTGGCGTATTTAAATGTCAAGTTAAACCTGGTAAGACTTGCAAACTCTACAGCATATGCAGGAATTCTCATTTTCTAATGATAAACTGAGCACTGGTGTACAATCTGGGGTCTGAGAATCAGATCCAGCCCTCAAAGCGTTTTGGTGCATTTTCCCAGCCCACTCTTCAGCTGCTTCCAATTTCAGTTCAGCAAATTAAAATTAAAACGTAGCGCTGTAAAGGCTGGATAAGATGGGAACGAATGGATTAGGATGAGACTAAGGCAGCAGTTGGGCCAAGTCTAAGAACAATGTAGGTTTTACTGTTTCTGTGTGGACTCCGCCCTCTAATTCTCTTTTGCCCCACCCACCTTTAGTTTCCGCCTACATTCCATGTACTCTTACTCTCCCAAAGTCAGGCACCTGTAGTGTATAAGTTCTCTGATGTAAAAATCTTTGTGTTCATCCTCTTAGTGAGCCAAACTTTATCTTAAGACAGGGTTCCTCAACCTTGGCAACTTTAAGACGGGTGGACTTCAACTTCCAGAATTCCCCAGCTGGGAGTTGAAGTCCACCCATCTTAAAGTTGCCAAGGTTGAGGAACTCTGTCTTAAAAGGATTTCCTTTCCATTGAACTCATTTATAGAATTTCCTTTTCAGGGATCCCTAAAATTTCCAGATTTTCCATTAGGGTAGTAGTAATCATAAGTAACAGTAGTATTTCCTGAAACTGGCTGCTTCTCCTTGGGCCTTCAGATCACTCGTGATGATAGTGGAAGTTCAGTGTTTAACTGCTGGAAGTTAAACAATTTTTGAGTCTCTCCAGTAGAGTGTACAAGTTTTTCTTATTTTATCCTCTCCTGCCGTCGAACTGGTTTGAGCATGCAGTATTTTAAAGCACTTCCCAGCCTCACTTGGCCAGAGAAATGGGATGAATGCAAATCCCAGTCTCCTCTCAGTCTTGATGTGTTTCCAGATGTGTTGAAATTGCATCTGGGTGGGTATTTAGGGAATGTGTTTGTAATCTAATTGCCATCACTTTCTTAGCACCATAATTGCGCACACCTAAGCAGTTCACAAGCCTAAGTCATAAAAGAGCCAAACCACAAATCTACATCATGATGCTTGTTACAAAGAACAGAAAATTAAGAACACATACTGCCAAACAGATGGCAGGCAACACGCCGATATTAACCTCCAAGGCTTGTTGGAACAGCCATGTTTTAGCAGCTTTCCGGAAGATGACTGAAGGAGAGACCAACTGGATTTGGAGTGGGAGGGGGGCTTATCCCAAAGGGGCGAGGCAGCAATGGAGAAGTACTGATTCCCCTGCCTCTTTGCCCCCCAAACTAAGGCCTGAAGAAGAAGCTACCTGCCCCCAGCTTTGCAGCTACCTGCAAATCTATATAAGCAGCTGCTCACTTTTTAAAAATGGAAGGTCCTCTTTTGAGCAGATGGAAGGATATGACTTCTTGTTTCTGTAGATTCCTGTATCCTCTACCAGAACATCTCGGCGTTCCACTCCGCTCTGTAGAAGATGCATTGATCTCACATTGTTTCTGCCATAGAGGAGACCCCTCCCAGTAGGTGTTTCTGCCTGGCTGTTTGGACAAACGGGGTACCTGTCTTCCTGCAGGTGGCTAAGTCCCAGCTTTAGATGGTCTGCAACATTGAACCAAGCGAACAGATGATCACGAGTGGTCTGAAACCTGTTGCTGCAACAAAAAGTGTGGTGTGCTACAGGTGTCCTACAGCTAAGTCAGTGGAGTGATCCATTTGGCTATAGGACTAACACGGAAAAAGGGTTTGGGGAAGGAGAAAGAGGGACACTTTCAGTGTGTCAGTTGGTCTTTGGCCAGATTCTCCACAACTTTTTTCTTAATAGGCTTTTCTTGAGGGCGCTTTCCTTCAGGGCTGTGGGAAATCGTTGTATGGTTCTTCAGAGAGTCTGAAGTGCCATTAGTCTCTCTGGTGTGCATATCAATCTGTAAGTAGCATTATTTGCATCCCTGGGGGTGGTGTCTTGCTGGTAGGAAGAAGGGTTGAATAGCTCTGCCTGTCTTCACCTGTTCAAATCAATATTTCAGTGAAAGAGAACCAAGCAACCCAAACCAATAAAAAATCTACTCTTTAGCCCTTCATTCTAGTCCGATGAACAAGAAGTTTGCTATGCCCGATCAAAGCTTAAGACTCACCCATTAGATGTCTAACATTTCTCGAATACATTCTTGGCTGCTCTAAATCAAGAGTTGCAGGACGTTGTGTAGGTCTTTATGTGTTTTCACAGCTTCATAATGGGCCAACTGTTCTAAATATAGCCTCTTGTTCCATGGCTAAACATGGGGAGAAGGTGATCGCTCAGAGGTGCAGTTTGCGTGCTGAAGGTCACAGATTCACTCTCTGGCCTCTCCAGGGAAGAATGAAACGATGAAATCCAGACTCCCCGGGGACCACTTACCAGTCAGTGTAAATCAAGAGTAGACACAGATTTTTTTCACTTGTCTCAGTCTCTTGGAATAGTCTTTTGAGATGTCAAGACGGGCATGGTGAGTTAAAACAAGCAGTGAAGAGGTCAAGAGTTAAAAGTGAGCATAGCTGTATGTGGGGGAGCAAATGACCTCAGCATATTGTGAAGTGCTCATGCAAATTATTTACATGACATATTTGCATCAGAACATCAGAGCATCACCTTGCCACTGATGCAGATTTCTTAATCGTCATTTGCATGATGATCTCATGACATACATATTGTCATTTGATGTCATCCTGACTGCTAACAGATGCCTTTGACAGGACAATCAGTTCTTTCTGACACTCTTACTTCTTTTGGACTGCATTCATACAACATGTTTAATCAGATCACTGAAAGACTTAGTAGCTGCATGTCTGCAAAAACGCTAAGCTTGGATAGTAGCAATCTTTGTTAGTTTTGGGAGGCTTAGCCTATTGTGTGAAGCCATCCCATATGATTAATTTATGGTTTAGTGTAGTGTATTGTGGAAACTCAGAAAATGGGCTCGTTCACAAAGAAGAGTAAATATGTTGTGTGAAAGAAGGCTCCAGCAAAGGAGTAGAATAGATTCCTTTTCCAGATCTAACTTGGTGTTCATAGAAGCTTCTTGTCATTAGCAAGGGGCAGCCTCTTCTTGACTAGCTGAAGTGGGCTGATTTTTAAAAAAAGCTAAAGAAGATTGGGCATGAGAAGCTACCCAGGAGTTGAGCCTGACTCAAGGAACTGCTTACTTTTTGTGAATTTAAGCTGACTGCCATATGGGCTGTAGGTTGCTTCACAGAAATATAGGAAGTCTAACCTTCTTGAAAGCAGCTTTCTGGGTTCATAAGCATCACGATTACAGAGAATTCTGAAAGGTAGAGGGTTGAGCATAGGGTCTGGATGCAAAGGGGAGAAACTGTAGCCTTCCTGTTCCATTGATGAGAGCCTTCAATTAATTGAGCAGGACCAAGTGGATTCCACCAACTGGTGAAATATTTGGCTGTGAGATCGCAAGGGCCATCAAAAAAAAATATAATTAATTAACTTTAATTAGTGAGCTTCTTCATTTTGTCCCTTAGGCAGAAAGTAAAGGGTTTTTTTTTCTTTTCCCCCTTTCTTCCCAGGTTTGTATAGGTCAGTTACACTTACCAACGTCAGACTCTGTATTAATAGTTTGCCTACCTCAGTACCCTAAAGTATTTTTTTTTCCTCTTCATAGGAGGCCTTTGAGTAAAAACTCTCCACAAGGTTCACATGCAGCTTAGGCTGTGTTTTTATTTATTTATTTGTTTTAGAAATATCTACCCCAGGGTGGTTTGCATAATGTTATGAAGCAATCATACTATAAAAGGTACATTCTGAAAAGACGCCAAGACCCAATAATTTTCCTTTGTCATTGGGCTGTAGGACATTGAGGTGGTATGTACAGATTGACTTTAGTGGTGGAAAGACCTGCCTTTTGTGAATGAATGGCAGGGCAGGGTGTATGCCTGTGCAATTTGGAGATGATTCATCTGAAGGCAGAAAGGGTGTGGTCATCACTCACTGGGTGTGTGATGACTGCATCCTTACACCAAATGGCTAGGTGCTTGGTCCCTGGAATAATTTGGCAGCCTGTTGTATCCCATTGGATACAGCCACCTGTTCAGAAACATCTGGGGCTAATAAACACAGGTTTCCCTTGCTTCTGAAATGGTTTGACTTCACTTGTCTCTGCAGAGGCCTGCTAGCTGCATGAGGCAGTTCTGTAGTCACATCTTTTGGGCCAAGGGTCCAGTTATCTCTGAACAGCTTGCCAAGGATTGTGCTCAGAAAGGACCATGGGTGTAGTTTAATTTGCATTTAGATTGAATTAAATTACATGAATTAAATGCAGTTAACAGGGACACTTCCTACAGCGTCTCTAGGAGTAATCTCCTTCTGCCACATTCCAAAGTTGTCCCCAGTCTGTGATTCGGTGGCAACTTTGGTGGAAGAGCTTGGCGGGGGCTGCCTCCAGATCCTTTTGGCCACATATGACCCTGGGGACTCTGATGGGGTATTCCAATGCACTGGTTTCCAGGAAAAAAAATTCACTTTGGCTGTTGACATATCCACAGTTGGTGCTTTTTAAACTCTTCTAAAATTCCTCCTGTCTCTAAAGTGGTTGGGTGGCTGTCCTGAAAAAGAAATGTTGTAGAAGGCTTATCCTTTTGATCCTAAATGTTTTTGACATATTTATTATTGCCATCCTTCCAAGGAGCTCTGTGAGTCTCATTTTATTTTTTTCCTAACAACCACACAATGACTTAGTCTAGGCTGACAAATGTGTCTGGCTTAGGGAGTCATCCAGTGAGAATCTGTAACTACTGGAGTCTCCTCATCATGGCTGGTGCTTAGCGCTCTAGTCAGGGCTGCTATATATCTCACTGTGAAGGAATATAATTTTAATTTTTTCCTATTAGGCTGCTCTTTTCAGAATTTTCTATCTCCCTTCTTTCTGTGCAGGTTTAGGGGAGCTTACTTCAGCTTTGGGGTGCTCAAGGGTGAACTTCTATACCTTTGGCGTATTAAGGCAGTGGCTTTCAAGATGGCCTGGCTCACACATTATGTAAAAGCAGAATGTGGCTTGTTTGTTTTTGATGTAGTGTCTTATGTAAATCACTCATTATTGATTAGGGTGATATATGAAAGTTACCTCTGTGGCTTGATCAAACAGTCCATCCAGGTCTAGTAAACATGTGTGAAGCCAATCATTTGTGTGTTTGGGGAGTCCCAAGTTTCCCTCCTGTAAGAAGATAAGGAGCAGTGATGCTCTTTTCATGGAACACCTCATTGGCAGCCTCACACAGGAATTTTGGATGCATTCTGGAATGTACACTCAGTTGGTGCAGAGACCTAAAAAGACTGGTGGTAAAAGCATGAATTCTGGGTGTTGTGACATTCCCAGTCGTTGCATAGTGAGATTTACTGTACAGACAGTACCATGTATTTAGTGGAGAGATTCTAAAGATAGACACTTTGAAAAACACTATGTTTGGCTAGCTGGATGTGTGAGCTTATTTGCATTGTGAAAGCTAAGATAAGAGAAAAGATCCATTCTAAGCCTCAGAAATTAATTAAGATAATCTTATACAAATAAGGAAGGCGTGAGGACAGCTGTAGTTCAAAGTTGTTGCGAGCTCATAAACAGCTAGGATGTTCCTTCTACTGGAATAGGAGACAGAGCTGACATATTTATCTATGGCCTCTGGTTTTTCATAATCTCATGGGAAATGTTAAAAACTAGAACCGTTGGAGCATCAGTTGTGGGCAGGTCCCAGGGCCATTGCCTGGGAGGAGCCAAAGTCTTTGATGATGCCTCAGTATAGCAGGATTTGCTGTTTTGCTTTTATTCCTGAGTTCTTATCCTGAACTGTTTTCTCCCTCCCATATTTTAGGGTTGACTTGATCCACATTCTTTGTTCAAGGGTAAGACTGCAGGCATTTTCATCTGTCACAAACTCATTATACATTCCATTTCTCCTGTCCCTCCCTCTTCCAGAGAACAGCCCATCTTCACCACCAGAGCACATGTCTTCCAAATTGACCCCACCACCAAGAAGAACTGGGTCCCTGCAAGCAAGCAAGCTGTAACTGTTTCCTACTTCTATGACAGCACAAGGAACAGCTATCGAATAATCAGTGTGGATGGAACCAAGGTAAACCAGATAACATCTGGCATGCTTGTAGAACTGGGGATACCATTTGGTTGGGGCCACTCTTACATAATGAAGGTCATATACTGTACCTGGATTTGTCTTCAACCATTAGTAGGTTTTTCTATATTCCAAACCCCTGGATGTTGTATAACTGAAAACACACTTGTATTTGGTGAAAGGAGAGGTAATGAAACAGAGGTAAAGGATGGCTAGGAAGTAACCCAATGAAAACCACGGAATGAGGGCTACCTAGTTAACCCCAAAACTCAGGAAAGTAATGTAATATAACATTATTTGCCAAAAACAGAGATCTATAGTTGGTTTTGTGCTTGACCAATGATATTTCAGTGATGTCTCTGTGTTTGTGCTTGAAAGTAAAGGTCTTTTCTGTCCTCTTTAAATGGGATAATTGGAGCTTATTAGTTTGCCCTTTTTTCTCTGTTCTCAGTACAAAAATCTTAATTTATTTGGGAGCAGGGGGCAATCAGATCTCAGTGAACAATTCAAGCAGCCTGGCGTCTCCACGTGTGAATCTGTCTGAGAGTTGTTTTTCATTTGGCTTTACTTATTCATTGCAATATTGTCACACAGTATACATTCCAGGGTTGAGACAACTTAGTTGTACTTTTGTCTTATTGTATCAGGCTTCCTCAACCTTTGAGGACTCATGAACACCTCTGAAATTCTGAGAGCATGTTATGAGCACTGTCAAAAAATGGCTACCATAAGGGATGTGGCAGTCATAGAACATCTGTTTACCAAAAACCAAACTGATGAGATGCTAATCAGCAACCCTAGGAGGACTCCCAAATCTTCTCTATGACCTTAGCTTACATATGGCTATCCACAGTACCTTTGTCTTTGAATAAAATCCTGTGCTGCACTCTCTGACCAGTTTTATTTTCCAAGGGGTCTCTGTGAGGCCCAGAAACATTCTTGTAAATAAAATTTATGTTTGAGCCAGTGCTTTGATTTGAAGCTTGCTAGTTTCAGCAGATGGTAGTACCTAGCCAAACTTGATTGAGCTTGAAAGTTAAACAGAACAGAGCTTGATTAGGAGATGGGAGACCTCAGGAATCCCAAGGCTATAGACTAGATTGGGACGTCAAAACAGTATCCCATAAGGAGACAGCGGCGAGCCATTTCTGTATTGTTGCCAAGAAAACTACATGGACACACACCTGAAGTCACTAAGAGTTGTTCATCTTGAAGGAAACTTTCTAATTTCCCATGTGAAGTTGGCACTTACTCTGGAGGTTTTCTGAAAGTGGATAAAGGTAGAGTTGTTGAGGGGGCTTTGTGAGAACGAAGGAAGTGGACATCCTTGATTTGTTAGATTAGGCTATCATTGTTTGTGCATGATGGGTTTTATAGTATTATGTGTGGTGGTGTTTTTTTAATGTTATGATTTATATTGTTGGGAGTTTGGGTGAACATGGTGCTATATCAGATTGGCAAATAAATAAACCAATGTGATAAATTGATACAATTAAAAAAATACAATGCCAACGATTTTGAGCAATGGTGCTTGGGAAGATCCCTGGGTGGAGTTTAAAAAACAAAACCATCATTTGCCCACTGCTAAATTCAGTGATGCCGGTATTGTGGGATTTAGGGAGAAATATGTGTAAGTGTGGAACACACCACAGAACAGTTCACCAGCTGACCTTTTAGTTCATATTTTGGACAATAGTTATCTCAGTCTTCTGTACAATTTTGTTTTCCAAATGATTTACGTCCAACCTCGGAAGCAAATATGTTGGGAGTCAGTTTCTAGGTTACCTTTCACTAACCAAGTGATGTAACTGGTACGCAATCTCTTAATGCAAAACAATTATTCAGTGTACTTTGACAACCAGAATGTGTCTGGTAAAAGGAATGATATAGGAAGGGATGAAATAAGAATGCTGTCTTTTTGCCTCTGGAGAACAGTTGTATCTTGTTGCTCTAGGTATGTGTTTACATTGTTTTCTGGCTATAAGGAAAACCCTAATAAAGTTATATTTAATTTTAATGGTTGCAGAGCAGCTTCCTACTGTCATAGAGAAATGAATGGCATTTTCTTCTTCATGAGCAGTTCTATGGCCTCAACTGAGAAGTATGGAATATTGAAAGAAGTATGTAAAAAGATGTTCAGTGAACGGAGTGTCCGTGTGCCCATATTGAGTAAGGCAATTGAAAACAAAGATAGATGAAGACAAGCAGGGGGTAGGGGCTGGTTTGAAAGCCCCCTTCCTGCATTCCATATATACGAGATACAACACCATAGTTAAAAACATGGCAGGGTTAACTCTTATCTCATTGGAGCTAGAATCTTCCCTTCAAGGCCTCCTCCAAGTTCTCCCATCCAGCAAGGCAAGGTGGATAGCTCTAAGACAATGGACCTTTGTGGGGGGATTGGCCTATTTGGGGACTGCCCACCCCAAACAGACTCACTTGACCCTTACATTGACTCATTACACTTAGACTTAGTTTAAGTCTTTCCAGCTGCAATTAAAGACTTCTCTGTTTCCCCAAACATATTAGGAAGCCATTGCAGAACAAACAAATGTTGCCTCTGCTGCCCATTTTATTATAATTATATCTGCTATATTTGTTATCATGACTGTAAATGTTGGTTTTTTAATCTCTCCCACGCTGCTGCTTTTATTGTTTATAAGGTTTGGTGTTATAGTGTCTATTTTTAATGAATTCATTTACCCACCAGGAAACTGTGGCTGTTAGGTGGTCTAGAAATCTGTTAAATAAATACGTGGATACCGTCTGGATTCTCATTAGGGCTGTAGCACTCAGTAAAGGGAGGTTTAATCCTTCGTACACCAGCTGTGGTCTTGAATGAAGCATTTCTGCCCTTGTCTTATTAACCTCAGAGAAAGGGAAAAAAGCCTCCACAGGACTTATTTGCATGTTGCCTTTAATAATTTTATCCCCAGGTAGTTTCTTAGAAATATGCATCAGTAGTAGAAGATGCAAAGCCATGTTTGCACAAGCAAAGAACCTTCTGAATGTCTTACTCCTGGTAGGATTTCAAAAATAATAGCCAGATAAAGGGTCAATATTTGTGTGCGTTAAAGAAAAAGTTATCAGGGAAATTGTGTTGGGTGGGGAGGTGCCCAGTCATGAAAATGATTGCACAACGTTAAGAGAAAGCTACAGATCAGCTCATTACAATTAACCTAGATTGGTATCCCTGCAGAATAACGAGGACCCAAAAGAATGAAGGTTTGACACAGCATCCGCAGTTCTCTTCTTTTCCCCTGGGAGAAATGCAAGGGTTAGACTCCATAAGCTTCTCTTTTTGTTGAAATAAGCAACTGCAAAGCGGAGGATTTTAGAGAGGCTGCATTAGCTGGTTTTTGGTTGACCTTAGAGCATTTTTAAAAGTGTGTGCAGTATACATCTCTGTGCAAACTCACATCCAGAGGAGTAGAGCATTTGTACTCTGTCGTACAGTTCCAGTGGATAGAGGATGTTGACTTGGCGGACCTAGAATGTGCCAAGTGCGAAGACCTTTGATGGGTCCGATTAAAGATTCATCGCCTCCTGGATGGATTTTGTTCTTGTGAGCTCTTACTCTTCTTTCCCCCTTCTACCTCTCATTTTTTATACCAGCCACAGTGTCTCATTTCTCCAGATGATGGAGGAAGCTGTGGAATATTCTTTTCTTCTAGGAAGACGTTCACTGTTTACTGTTCACTGTTACAATTCGTTGGCATTGCCCTGTGGGACAAGTCACCTGACTTTCAACCAGTAAAGCCCCTTGGTAGAGGCTGGCATACTAATGCCTGTACATCCATGAATTTTGGGCAGTTTGACTCATGGCAAGTGTGTGAAGACTCAGGAGAGCTGTATATTTTATTCCTTTCCAAAGCAGAACTTAATGGAACACCCCCAGTTCTTCAGCTTGGCTTGCTTGATGCGGTTATGTGTATTCTCCCTTCAGGTAGCCGTGAACATCTACCCCAGGCGTCACCAGTGACATTAGCACCAGGTCCCTTGGTTTCCTTGGCTGTTAATGACTTCATGGCATTTATCTGTGTCATGAACAGATTCCTTGGGGCTGTGAGGCTTCTGTTCTTTTTCTTCTACCAATGTACAGCCTGTTCCTACTGAGAAAACACAATCTTGCTCTGGGTATATAGTCTAGCAATAGATTTTTTAAAATTAAATTTTATCTTATTTCTGTTTATTACTCTGTTTGGCTAGAGTTTAATATGGCTTCAGGCCTGCTCTTATGTTGTCTTTAATTGGTTCTCCGCTGTTGATTTTTGAGGATTTAAAAAAAGGATGCACAGCTGTAGAACCCCAGTCCAGCCTTTCCTAACCTGATGTTTTCCAGGCATGCTAGACTACAGCCCCCATCACCCCCAGTCAGCATGGCCAGTTGGCAAACCCACCAATTTAGGAATTGATCTGCTCCCTGTTGGTTGAATGGAATCAGAAATTAACAAAACCTCATCATTATATTGGCACGTTAAAACAGTTGTTACAGAGTCTGGAGGATGATTCTTGGAAGAGATCCCTAGTGCAACTTAAAAAAAAAGTCTGTCAAATCCTCAAATGGTTTATCTCAGGTTTTATGTTTGGCACTCAGATGCACCACATGCTTTCATTATCGAAGAATAGATGTGCTTAAAATGTGGATATAAATAGATAGTTGCTGAGTGTTTGGGAACATACACTAGTTCACTGGTGCTAGAGAGGAGGGCGATATTGATACATGTATGTTTTAAATTGATATATATGCGCTGTGTCCTTCTCAGTGAAGTCCTTTTTCCTGTTTTATATGACTTTATTGGTGTGGGAAAAGTGCATGGATTTTCATTCCAGAGTTTGATGGTATGGGAACTTCCTTTTAGACCTACTTCGAAAAGCTCTATTTTTTTTCTAATGCTTAGCCCATCAGATAAATTGGAGGAGGTATAATTTGGTCAAAGAGGAAAGATTGGTTAAAGATATCAGCGCTGATAAAGTGAATAGCTGGCATCTTTGTCTGGGAGGGGGTTATTTTAATAATTATAACCTAAGTGGACCGACTCTTAAAAAAAATCCCAGTATTGAGTTCTAACAGATTGCAATGCAAGCGGCTGATCGGGTCGTATCCCCCTCCATTAAGTGCCTTCCAAATTTGGTCTCCAAAGGTCCCATGGATAAGCAGTTATCCCCACACGTCAAGCTGCAAAAAGACCACTTTGTGTACTTTTGCATTGCACTAAGCTTTGATTTGCTTTAACTATGGTTTACTGAAGAAGTTGCAGAGGTTTGTTCAATAAACCATGTTTTTTTAGTTACAGCAGCCGCATTCACACAGCATACTAAGCCAAAACCATTCCAGATAAATTGCATTGATGTTTAGTACGTTGTCTGAACCCACCTTCTTTTCTAGTTGTTTTCTCCATACCCACAAGGGGGAAAGGTCATCATGACTTCTGGTAGCCAGCTAACCCTTATGGCTAAGAGCTGGTTTTAGGTATCGCTTCTAATCCATCCAGTTTGCTTAATCAACCAGGACTAATAAAATGTTGGGCAGCCTAAGCTTTAGAGATGGATGTGGCCTCATTCTCCCTGCTTTTATGGCCTCTGGATTCTCCTCCAATCACAATGGCCAAAATCAGGAGCATAATCTCTCATTTCTCAGATAAGCTACGGTGTGTTCTAAAATAAATTTAACCAAGTTAACAAAGATGCAGCTGCCCTTCCATCCCAAAAAATAAGCAGAACATTGATTTATTCATGACTTGGGCCCACCTATTTTACATAACAGTTTTATCCACTGTGGCCTCCCCCCCTCCCAAAAAATACAGTTATTTATAGCCCCTGGTCACTGAGAAGTTATTCACACCAAATTGAATCTGTTGTTGCCCTTCCGTTATCACCAATTCTCAAGAAACCTGGTTTCTTCCCCTTTGAGTTTAAACACTGTGGCTGCTTTTGACTACTGTCTGTAACTATTGCACATAATGATAAGAATGGGTGTTGATTTTGCTTCCTCTGCTTTTTTTTTACTTGCTAAATTTGTTTCCCCTGCCCTGAACTTCTGAATTTCTTCCTTCTGCAACCCACAGGAAAGCTTTTAAAAGCTCCTTCTGCTTCTTGGGCAAACCACTTTGAAGCAACTTTAGGGGGGAATTTTGGAAGAGCAGATGGCGGCTTTCTCCAACTCACCTGGCGGCCACGCAAAACATCCCTAAGTGTCTCATCTTGGTCAGCATCATGGCTGGATTTGTGTGCCTTGTCTTCACAAGGAGGGAAGAGAATCAAGAACTCTATAGAGTGAAACTAGGCTTATTGAAACCATGATTTGAGAAGCTAAGCTTGTGAGGAACTGAAAGACTTCTGAAACCATCTGATCTAATTTTATGGAACTGGGTATTCCTTGATAGATATTTTAGATTACAGGGGTGGATAATGTGAGCAACAGGCAGTTTGGATGGCATCAATGTTCTTATTTGGGGAGCCAAATAAAGAACAAAATCTGAATGCACCAGTTCCAATCCTTAAATGCCTTTTTCATCAACCCACAAAACAGAGCACAGGCTGGCCTTTATTGTCTTCACTCCCCATGTGTCACCTTGTTCCCGGCCATCCCCTCTGGCCTTCTGCAGTTGAAAAAGCAAACAAACCCTGAACATATAAAGTGCAGCTCTTAACTGGGGGTGGGGGGGAAGGTTGCCTGCTACTGTTCTATATATAGTAATAAATAGATGCTAATGCATTAGATTTGGGCTGGGGAGTGTTTGCTTTCTTTTGTACGATATTGTCATTGACATTTGAAATCTGTGCAAGTGAACAAGAGCCCTTTTTGTTTTAATGCAAGTTTAATAAAGGTCAAATGGAGGGGGAAGTGGATGGTGGTTTTTCCAGTGGGCAAGGGGACGCCTTATTTTATGCCCCATTTTTTTCTGTCTACATTGGCTTGGCCCAGATACTTTTGCAAACTTGGAAAGTTTGCATCCTCATTTGGAAGAAAGCGGGAGAAGTAGCAGGAAAAAGGTGTGATGGAACAAGTGGTTGACTTCTTCTGCAGTAGCTTTGCTCTGCTCTGCTTTTTGGCTGTGCTCTGCAGAGACGGTGATGTCTAGAATTCAGGTCTAAAGATGTATTCCAGAATTCAGGTCTTCTTAAGCAAAACACACTACCATATAACTCTTGAGTTGCCGTCAAAGAGGCCATTCTTTGCATTCAATCAAAAAGACAACATTTTGTTCTCCTTAGTGACGTACTAAGATTGTACCAGAAAGTTTGATCCTGAAGAATTATTGGTGATGATAGAAAGAATGGAGGAGGAATGCCAGTCAGGTTGAGTCATGAGATTTGCATTGAATGATGTTAATTGTGTGTAGTGTCCTGAGTGTCTGCTTTACAGGAGCAAAGGTGGCCTCTTAAGTTCATGCAGCCTGATGCACTGCTGTCTATTTCTGGTTATGTTGTATATTTCTCACTGGTCTGTCCAGCTGAATTTTTGGAGAGTTGCGGAATCAATCCCACATAGTAAAATACAATATAAAATAAATGGAGAACCCTGCAGTGTTTTTACATTTTGAATGCTGCTGCAGTAATGAATTTCCTAGGTGTTAACTGAGCAACAAGATTATTACTGGTTAAAATTACCACTTTTCCTTCTGCCCCAAGAGTGTTCAGCTTCAGCAAGCAAATAAGGCAACATTTTATGCACATGCTGAAAAACAATTCCATAAATAATGAAAAAGTGAACGTTTTGCTATGGAATAGCTCAGACTGAGTGATAGTTTCATGAAGAACATGTGAGGATAATAAGATCTTCATCAGTTCATATGAAAACAAAGCAAGGTTTGACTTTTAAAACAGGTTTAATTTCTCAATCAATCCATTCATCTCCTTTGTTAAGCCATTTAGAATTGGTGGTGATCTAATTAAAGCTCTTCCCCTCCAACTGTGCTTTCCTCCAAAGAAAAATTCAGAAGTGGGCCATTGGACTTCATATATTTACCTGCTTCCTTACCACACAGAAGCATATTTTCCAGATAACTAGAATAAATCCTGGTTCACACATTGTTTTAAGTCAGAGCTTCTCAACCGTACCAACTTTAAGAAGTGTGGACTTCAACTCCCAGAATTCCCCAGCCAGCATGGAATTCTGGGAGTTGAAGTCCACACATCTTGCTGAGGTTGAGAAATATTGCTCAACCTCAGCAACTTTAGTTGTTGTGGGTTGCTTTGATCATCCTCTGCTTCTTGCAGCTTAATGTAATATGTGAACTTGACCAATCTGGTTAGTAAACCATAGTTTGTGACTTAATTTATTATGTAAACCCAGTGATTTGGGATCTACTGTATTTAGCAAACTGTTTCTCAAACTAATCAAATCCCCTTGTTGTGTCACCTTTCACAAGACCTAAAATATTTATACCATAAAACCGAGCAGGAGCCAGGCTTCTTACCTGATTTGATTTTCATTTTTTAATGGTCGTTAATTTTTTTTCACAAATAGATAAAATGGAAAGCTAGCAGGCTACAAGGAGCAGCCCTCTTTCCCAGAATGCCTCTTGAGCTCTGATTAAGCCCCATAGGTGGTTCTAGAAAGTAACCACGATAGGTGGCTGCAATGCAGAAGTGTGCCCCTGCCAGAAAAACAGTAACAGAAGTAAATATGGGTGGCAAAGAGCAAGTCTCACCAGTTTGTCTTTTGCAGTTTTGTATTTCCTTAGCCCAACTTGTGGGAATGAGCATATGTTCTAACCAAGCAGGTGCTGAGGTTTGGCCAAACGAACGCATCCTGGTTGGCTTGGTGCCAGGCCACCATCAATGTCTATCTCATAGGGATGAATGCCACTTGTAAATTTCATCTTTATCTGCCTCCACTCACTTTCACAGAAGGATGCCAGGAAAAACAAACAGGATTTTCGGTGTATTAGTTAAACTTCAAAGGTCAAGACAGGAACACTTTCTCCTTTCTAGTAGCTCATTTGGTTGCTTACGTAGGCTGTTCTTTGGGGTGTAACACAGTCTGGGCCTCTATAGTTTTGGCTTGGCTAGGTGAGTAGGAATGACTTGATCTCCAGGCTTAATGGTTGGGCAATATTTCATTGGAACCAACCCAAATGTCATGAAGTAAAAGAACAACATTTCCAAGTTCTCCAGAATTTGGAAATGTCAGATATTAAGCATGTTGGTGTGGGAGGGTAGTCACTATATTTAGTTACGGTCTTAAGATGGCCTTCAGGAAGAAGCAGCAGATGTTGTTGGCTAGCCATCTACTAACCTGACTTCCTTCCCCCACTCTCTCCTAATGAATAGATAGTTGATCAGGAAAGCTGAACACCTTGACCATTAATGTGGTGTGTCAGTGCTGCCCCTTAATAATATTGGAAAAAATTGTGACAATGGTTTGCCTTGCATGTAGTAGTCAATATGGCCCCAACACTGAAATCCATGTGTCCACGTTCCCAGTATTGCCTCCTTAAAAAGAAACTGGCTCTCTAAGCCTGCTTCAGATCAACTTAGTAGTCAGTTCAAAATGTATTTTTAGAATTTTTTGGATTTTTTGTTGTATTTCTTTCCAATACTTTTACTTTTTTTTTTTTTGGTATGACTACTACTTGGGGTAAAATGTTCCATCTTTGTTATGGCATTTCCAACATTTGTTGTTATATGCTTTGTCTATCTTAACAATCATAGACAAAGCTATAAACTATCTGTAAAACATTTTGCACCAAGTTTCCCTTAGATTGTAGCCTGGAGTAAATTTTATTGATTTTTTTCCCCCATAGCCTTCCCATTGATCCATTGTAATTACTTCTCTCAAATTTTGCATCTAGTTTATCATTCAGTTTTTAATTTGTTCCATCTTCATGTCATATTGCGGTAGACCACCTTGATATCCGTGGGTCTTGTGCTACAGATCTTGTGCTGTAAATACAAGATCTTCTGCTTCGGATCCTGCACTATAAGTACAGTGATTTCTTTTTCTTACATTGCAGCAGAGTTGTGGAAGTTGGTATCTCTCTTCCATTTTCAAGTTGCTGTAGATATTACTTCTATATGCATTTCAGGTATAACTTCTGTAATGCTTGCATCCTCTCATTGCTGATTCTTCGCTAATAATAATAGCTATTCGTACAATGGTTTTGAGTGTTTGTGTAGATGACATGCAAACTTGCAAAGAAGGCCAGTGTTTTATATGTATTTACAGGCCATACGACTAAAATAGACCCTTACCAAAGGTCACTTCAGGAGAGAATAGCTGGAGTGAAATTTGAATTGGGACAAGTTATATTTTTCCAGTGGCTGTGACCAGGTTTTGGAACTCTCAGCCAAGGGATGCCTAGCTAATTTCATTTTTGCTTGTCAAACAAAGAGATATTTATTCTTTTATTCAAGAGGGATTTGGGCCTTTAATGAAGATTTCTTGCTGAACTAGCTTTTTAACTGATAATGCTGTTTCTTTGTTCATGTGATTAATTTTAATTTTAATTTTAATTCTATATATATTATGTATTTTATATATATTTATAGTTTTAATGTCTTTGTAAGCTGCCCAGAGTCCCCTATTGTGGGGGAGATGGGCGGGGGAGAAATCCAATAAATAATAAAAATAATAATGAAAATGATATGCTTTCCTCTGTTAAATGATATATTCTTTTATTTCAGCTGCTGTTAGCCTTCTTAAGCACTCAGAGGAGAAAGGCATCGTCTACATCAGTGTTTCTCAGCCTTGGGAACTTTAAGATGCACGCTGGCTGGGGAATTCTGGGAGTTGAAGTCCACGCATCTTAAAGTTCCCAAGGTTGAGAAACACTGATCTACACTGATAAAGAAATAAATCACAATTCAAATTAAAAATATCCTAGGGATTATGAAATCTGAAACCATATCATATTCATTGTGATCATTGACTTTTGGACTAAACTCCCATTGATAAGAAGATACCAAGATACCAAAAGCAGAACAAATCTTGCTAAATATTTCCTTGACAATTGGAGCTCTGCTGTGCCAGGAGCTCCAAGAGCAATAACTAGTAATGCATCTGGGAAACAGGAGATGCAAGTGGAAATCCAATAAGACCTGTTCTGAATGCTCCTGTCATTTATCAACTGTATTAAGCCCCAGAGTAGGTGGGAGGTGAAGGGTTTCTGCTTTGCTGAGTATAGCGTGGGTTTTCGAAAGACCGATGCTTCCTGGAAATGCCTCTCGGCAATTCATTCTGAAAGAGATCTATTGGTGCCTTCCTTTGACAATGAATAAAAATATACCATTCCTTTTGATACTCGTAGGGGTAATATATTAGCCAATCTGGAATTTCATACAACTGTCAGCAAGGATGTGAGGTTTTTTCTGCACTCAAAGCTAGTCATTCGTTCAGCAACCTAGAGAATATTTTCTAAAGTAATTAAATAAGGAGAAAGTCCATCATTTGAAAGCCTGGAGGGCATTTTCTGTGAAACATCTCTGAATTAAACAGGCCAGAGATTTTATATCTGGGGGATTTTATATCTAGTCACCCTCTGGGGGAGATGGGTGGTATACAAATTAAATAAATAAATAAATAAATAAATAAATAAAATGAATGAATGAATGAATGAATGAATGAATGAATGAATGAATGAATGAATGAATGTCTGCCTAAGGTTTCTCTTCTAGGCTCTGGAACATGCTGGCTGAGGAATTCTGTGAGTCCATGCATCTTAAAATGGCCAAGTTTGAGAAACGCTCCTCTAAAATAGCCTTTCCCATCCTTGATGCTTTCCAGATGTGTAGACAGTTCCCAGAATTCTCAACAGTGGCAATGCTGGTTGAGAAGTTCTTTGAGCTGAGATCCTCACCTCTGAAGAGTATCGTCAAAGAATGTGGAGATTACCTTGGAGAAGGAATGGGTGAATAGTTAAGCGTGTGGAAATGGCAGCTCAGTCCTGGAAAACTAAAAAGCATGAGAACAAAGCTCAAAGTAAACCTGCCTTGCTTCTGGTATAAGACAGGACCAGCTTTCAAGATTCTGTTATTATACCCTACAACAGTGTTGTCCAAACTTGGCCACTTTAAGATGAGTGGACTTCAACTCCCAGAATTCATGGCTGGCTGGGGAATTCTGGGAGTTGAAGTCCACTCATCTTAAAGTGGCCAAGTTTGGACAACACTGCCCTACAATAATAAAGGAGTGTCCCTGGAATCCTTGCAGTATCTGTTTCCTGACCTGGCTTACCTTGAAGGCTGACAAGTGTTCTGGTTGGGGAAGAATGCCCTGAATCTTGTTGGACTTTCTCTTAGTCATCAATTCAAAACAGAAATACAATAGCTACTACAGTAAAACCTGGGTTTTATCACACACACACAACGCACACTGGTTCAGCAGACTTCAGATGGAACAGGCCAGATCTGAATTCAAATATCTTATGTAATTTACATAAAATTTACATGAAGATGATAAAAAATGGGATTTAACGGACATTCAGCACTTCTCCTCCATTTTGGGTCATCCAATTTATCTTTATTTATTTATATATCAAATTTGTCACTGTCCATCTCATGAAAAGGCAACTCTGGGTGGTTTACAGAGAAGATAAGATTAATTAAAAGTACAATATAAAAGTAGTCCTAAATAAATAATAAATATATTCCAAGAATTGAGGGTAATTGGCAAGACATTTAAATTTCTCTGTATACTGATTTCTACATTTTCTTCTCCTTTTCAAATGATTTTAGTCTCCTTGGATAGAGAGTGGAAGAAGCAGAAAAAGACATTAAAAACCTAATTTCTAAACTGATAAATTAAAAAAAAAAGGAAATGCCATGATGTTAAAAATGCTGTAAGACTTTGTGAAAAAAAAACACACACCAGCCAAAGAAGTGTATATCTGTAGAATCCAAAAAGCCAGAATCCAATTGCCTTGATTTTCAGTAAAACTGAAAAACATCCAGCAGTCATTTGAAACACATCAGGAGAAATACAGAAATTATTATAGCAGCTGGGATGCGCCGTATGCCTAATACAGTTCTTTTGATGTCTTCCTGGATATTGATACCAATTCAAGCTTTGCACATCTGTTGGTAACATGGGAGGTTTATTAAAAAGAATTATATGCAATTTCCTGGGAGGTTTGTAGAATGGCTTGCAGCAGTTATTCCTTCTCTGAATGGTTGTGGTAGGGAGAGATGGTGTATAGTTAGTTCTCTAGTTTATAGAGAATTAGTTGAGTTAGAGTTAGTTGCGTTAGAGGGAGTTAGCTCAAGCTAGATGGATGTGCTTTGCATTGCCATTGGATGTCCTGCTCCAGATGTTTCCCTATTGCTGAGATATTGTAGGTGATTGTCCAGGAGGACTTCTCAGTGGTGTCCCCTCCCAGTTCCTTAGTGTTATGAACTATGGGAATGACCTTGGGAGACAGGAGGAAGAGCCACAGACTAGACAACTGTCGTGCAAAAGATAGCCCACAGAAACAGAAGCATCTCAGAAGGGACCCTCCCTAGTTTTCTGGAGAGTAAAAGGAAAGGAGGGGAGAAATACATGCAGACTTGCAAGATTCTGTTACTGTAACTGTTCTCCATCATGTAATGTAAATTTTAAGCCCTGCTTTCAATAGTTGTGATTTTGCAGTGTTTGTAAGGCCCCCTGGGAAAATCTATAGACATTTAAAACAAATAGCTGGCATTTTTGCAAAGCAGGAAATAACCCCTCTTTTAATTGTATAACAAATCTGGGTTAGAGGGAATGAGAGCAGCACCTTTTTCCACCCCCCATGGTCATATATTCCCATGTCTAGTTTGCAAAACTATTTTATATACCAAGGAATACGTTTTAGGACCCCACATTTGAGTTATGCTAATACATGATTGCAGAGGGGTTAAGCTAAGTTTTCCGAAATAGCCAGGTGTCCTGTCGACCTTGCGAGATAGACCAGACAGGAAACATGGCCAGATGAGCTAATTCTACAGAATCTTGCAAGTCTGAAAGCACATTTCTCCCCCCGTCTCCTTTACAGCCCGAGAAACTAGGGAGGGTTCCTTCTGAGCCTCTTGCCCTGCCCACTATCCATCTGAGGGCTATGCTGTCTCTTATCTGACCATTCCCTTGGCTGCATCTTGTTGTTCTGTCTCCCAAGGTCATTCCCACACACCATTACACATCCTGAGTTTAGATACTAGCTCCTGTTCTGGCCCTTTCAGCATTTTGTTGCTTTATTATGCGCATGACAACAGAAGAAGCTCTTTTCAATGTGTGATTGACAGAATTGAATCTCTCTCCTGTTCAGGTTCAAACTGAGTCCCTGTTCTTGGTCTTAATTGCTGCTGAGTTTGAACCACATTCTTTGTAAGCCTCGGTTAGTTGTGCAACACGTTTTCCTATTTTCAGTGTTGGCTGCTGCAGAACGTTTTAATCTGCATTTTTGCTGGAAGAGACAGGGTGCCATTGGCCTGACCTTCTGACCCGCGTTTTTAGCTTTCCTCTGACGGCATCTGGCCCTCTGCTACACATTTCCCACAATGTCCTTGAACACTGCCACATTAGCTGCTCTGCTGTTGCGAAAAATTGAAAATGGTGGCTCCTAGTCAGCTACCTTGAGGGTGCTAAGTCTTCCAAACCAGCTAAAATAAACCTAAATGAATTAGACTTTTTCCCACAAACACAATATGTGGAAGATGCTTATTTGCTTGTATAATATAAAGATATCAAGTATTAGAAAGATAATGTGCTGGCTTGTACTTCATGCTAAACCATAGTTTGTTGAAGCACATTTACTGAATAATCCAACATTGACTGAGGACCCACAACAAACTAAACCAAAATAGTTCAAGCTGTGTATGGCTCCCCATCATGTAAAATCTACCCCTTGGGATTTTGAAGGCCAATGGTGAAACACTGCCGAGTTGTGTTGAAATGGCCGGCCTGAGTTTCTGATCAAAACTGTCCTTTATTTACCCTGGCAGCTCCACAGACAGTTTGAAGACATTCTTCAGATAAAGCTCCTGTTTACCCGGTTTATCTGGGGCCCGCAAAATGGGAAAGGAGAGTCAGAAAAATCCAGAGCTCGTTCCTATGACTTCATGATACTGAATGGGCTGTGTCCCCCTTCCTGTGGTCCCCCAACTGTACTCATTGGGGGAGCCATATTGCCTGGATTATATCCAAGGACTGTAGCTGAGGTTGGAATATACACAGCCTTTCTCAACTCTGGGGCAATAGGGGTGCAAAAGATTCCCATCTGACTTGCTAGACAGTTGATAGTGTAGTTCTGTCCACACAACGCACTGAACCACATCAGGTGGCAATCTATTTTTAGTCAGCTGTCAAAGCTGCAATTGCAACAGAGGGTTGTCGTTTTTCCACCTTCCTTTCTTCCCCTCTTCTCTTGAGGGACAGACAACTTTACTGTTTTTGTTGGCCCAGGGTAGGTATCAGCAGTATGTTGATATTACCCCGTTATACATCTCAAGCTCTAGCTATCCGTATGGGGCTACGGAAGTCCTGTCTCGTTGTCTGGAGGCTGGGGGGATTGGAAGGGGGAAAGTAGACTCCCGTAGCAAGATCGAGGGGCTGTGCATTTGGGGTGCAGCTGGACGCAAGGAATTTCCATCCTTGTAATCCAGGATTAGAAAATCACCCTGCCCCTAATCAAGAGCCGCGTTCAAAATTCAACTGAATATTTATGCTATGCAATCAACTGTTTTGGGAGTTACTGCTCGTGCGTTCGCATGGAGTTCTGATGTCCCCATTCTAATGACATGTTCTTTGTATGTTGTGTGTGTGTTCCTTTTCAGGTGATTATAAACAGCACCATCACACCTAACATGACTTTCACGAAAACTTCCCAAAAGTTTGGCCAGTGGGCTGATAGCAGAGCCAACACTGTGTTTGGCCTGGGTTTTTCTTCAGAGCAACAGCTGACAAAGGTTAGTCATTTGGAGTTTACTTTTGTTTTGTCTTGTTTTTTTGGCTCTGTGTATGTGTTTGGGTTGTTGTTGCTGTTTTTTCCCTTTTTTCTTTTGGTAAACTCTGCAGTAATCTGACTAAATTAAAAGAACAGACATATGGATCTAGTGGGAGTCTTACTGATAAATTGGAACTTCTTCCATTTTTTCTTAATTAACAAGCAACTTCTCCCTGGGCAGGTGATTAATTTCCCTTAATTAGCAAGTGGGATGTTGCTTGTGGGTGGTACTAATGATCTTTTTCTATTTTAATTATATTGGGGATGCCTAATACTCTGTCCTTGCCTTGGGATAATCCACCCCTGCGAATCACTGTATGTGGTGCTCCATATTTCTCCATTCAATCCCAAGAAGGATCCATTAAGGTAGACTTGATTTCTTAATTCTTCTCCCTGCAATGACAACCAGTAGAAAACTGCCAAAGAAGTATTACTCATCAACAGAAGGAGGTGTTATTTTATTCATTCTTTTATTTAGATCTCTGCTCCACCTCTCCTCCAGGAACTCAGATACTTTCTCTGCCACGCTTATCTTTTGAGCGCCAACCCTGTGAAATATATTGGACTAAGACATTGTCCCTGGATGTACGTGTTACGTTTAGCCATGCTTTGTTTTAGTATGTTTTGCATCACCCACAATTGGCTGGGCTCAGGCACCAAAGCCAAACATCTCAAGAACATACTGAGGCTCAAACCAGACAAAACCATCTCATGGCTTAGCTTCACACACCACAGTTTAAAGATGACCTGTTGAAACAGATGAGAATGAACGTTAATCATAATCTTTGAGGTTTGGATGAGGCAACAAGTGGCAAGTACGTTGGCAAGAGCAGAGAAGTGTCTAACCTTCTCTCTGTTGTTTAAGCAGGAGGAGACGAGGACATGCTGTAGAAGTAAAGCATGTTGGTGATGATGTGACTGTCGCCTTTTAAGTGTTGACAAAAGATGTAAAGGAAAGGGGGTTGTAACAGAGCCAAGTAATTGAACAGCAGTAGTTTGGTAATGAAGAATCAGTATTACCCTATGCGTTGAGACAAAACTCAGGGCAAATAATCATAGTGTTTGTTCCCGCTCTAAAAGAGGCACTTAGCTTGACACACAGCGAACAGGTTCTGTAAAAAATGCAAAACATCCAGCCATTAACAGCTCCAGATTGTATTGGCTCCCTAGATGGAATGCCCTTGAGCGTTCCAAGTATTCCCCGTTAATCATGCCGTTCTCAACCTTGAAAGCTTGAAAGGCCATGAGATATTAGAGCAGAGGCCACATTGCTGGCAGTTGGGCTGCAATCTCACCTACTTAAGTGGGGAGGGGCGGTTTCTTGTTGTTGCACAGACCAAATCTTTATGGAGTTTGCAGTCTTCCCACATCCAAATCTACCCCTGCTTGTGCCAGACTTCCTTCTTTTCCTTTTTTTTCTAATTGGGAACAGGAGAGTCATTCTGTGGCTGAATGTACAATGTTTCCCAGGCTGTATTTCTCCACCTTCAGCTGCGATGGGAGGGGCTGGTGACTGTGTCCTAAAACTATATTTGATTTCATTCACATTCACATTTATTGTTTTGATTTAATTAAACATTAAATCCATGACATATAAGCAATCGTCACGTGTTTAATTATGTCCCCTTCCAACAAGTGAAGCATGGCAATTTGGTTTTTGGAGGACTCTGCTCTGTGCAATTCCAAACCACTGGAAATCCAAAACCCCAGAAGCAACTTTAGTTTGCAAAAATATTGACCAGGAGAATCCATGTTTACTTTTTGGCGGTGTCTGCTTTAGTCCTACTGAACTGGGGGGACTCTGAATGTCTGATGGAGAAGTCTCAGAACCATTGAGAAGTAACAGCTTCCAGAATTCCTTAGGAAAAGTTGGAACTCTTAAAAAGTGAGTGAAAAGCAGAGATTTTCTTCAGGGTATTTTTCCTCTGATAATACTATCTCAAGATGTTGGACTGCAACTCCCATCGGTCCTGCTAATGAAGATGAGTGTTCCGGTATATCTGTTTGGAGAAGGCTGTGGTATAATTTCATAGTTGGCTATTTAGTGGTTGCAGATAGTACTGCGAGGTCTTGGATGTTCTAAGAAGCGGAGTTGTTGACTCTCTTAATTGGCTGCCTGTCAGAGAGTCCCTTGGGGTCATTGAAACACAGGCCTGTGGTTTGGGGAAGGGTGTGCATGTGCATATTTACAAGCCAGTTTGGGCTGCAGTGCAACATTCTTTCTATTTTTTCATCCTTGTAAATGGCTTTTCCAGTTTGTAACTTTGAAGCATGTGATTATTTGCAACTAATTCTTCTTAGGCCCTTAAGCAGCACCGCTAGATATTTTTTTTTCATCCTTTTCCCCCACACAAGACTGATGAGATAGATGAATAACCTCTTAAGGTTTGGTTTTTCCTTTGAAAAGCCTAAAGAAAGCTTTACAATTCATCTAAATGGATCACAGTACTTTTCCAAGTAGGTTCACACCATTTGGAATGGCCAATTTGCTTGAGATCCCTCTGCTACTTGTGAAGCAACCCTGTGGATGGCCACTCTGAAGCAAAGCCCCATTAGGTTCAAGTGTGCTGACCCCCAGAAAGTAAAATATGGGGGGCAGTCTGATTCTTCCTTCGAGGGGGTTACAGATCCTCAGTCTAAGTGTTTGGGAAATGGGACAAGAACAACAAACACTGATGTACATTTAAAAAGTGTCCTGCAGGAGTAAGAGGATGAATGACCTTCCATGATATTTGTCCCAACAACCACATTCGTTGGTGAACTCTCTGGGGTCCACATGCCAGCGAGAGGTGGTACTTTACAGGAAGTCAGTGTCACGGCAGGGTCACAGCAGGGAACATTAGTGACTTAGGCAGTTGCCATTTTTGGTGATGATTTGTTAGAATTATATCCTTGCTTTCACCCAGAAGCTCATAATACTCTCTCTCCCACTTTTTTGCCCTGGACAACCACCCTGTATAATAGGTTGGGCTGAGGAAGAGGGAGCAGCCAAAAGTCACTTAGCCAACTTCCATGATTGAAAGTAGATGTGAATCTGAGTATCTCTAGTCCTAATTTAACACCTAACCACCTAGTCAGCTTCCAGGCTGTGGGTGCAATTGAATTTAGGTCTTTCTGCTCTTAGTCCGACCATTTAACAGTATACTACAGAAAACACATGTACTGTTGTGGTTAAGGTGGTGGACTAAGATCATTGAAAATCTGGTTCAAATCCATCCTGGACCATGAAAACTTTGATGCCGATTAATACCACTCAGCCCAGCCTACCTCACAGAATTATTATTTTGTGTGGGGGGGGGGGACTGGAGGAGAGAATGCTGTGTAGAGCATCTAGAGCTCCAGGAGGAACATCAGGATATAAATCAAACAAATAAATAAAAATTAAAATAAAGGTAACACAGCACAGTGGATGGCTTTATTTTCTATTTTGAAATAGTAGCTTATATGATATCTGTACACTAGATTCCGATTCTTTGGGTTTTTAAGGAGTTTTCACTCCTGTTGTTTGTTGGCATTGCCTTCCTTATTCCAGGACTGACCAAATGGAAGGTCCACAATCCAAAATTAGCACACTCCTGGAAATGTCCTTTGTTGTGAATGAAATACAATTGATTCTTTTTAAAGGGTTGGGGAAAACCCCGGTTGCTACAGTAATTGGGGGGTACAGTATTCATACCTCCAACAGAGCAAGGAGTCAGTCTGCTTTGATTATGCTAAGCTTTGCTAAAGCCAACTTCTCATATTCTCCTGTTGAGAGCTGGCTTCTCATCTGGAAGGAAATGATTTCAATTGGTAATGACATGCTGGTCCTTAGGAATGAGGGAAAGCACAGATTGGAGCAATGATTGCTAACTGGGACTTGCCACTGTTTGCGAACACAGCTAATAAGAGTGCAGTAGTGCTAGAGGATTTGTAAGGATGGTTTCCTGTTCATCATCTAAAAGCATTCCTTGAATCTTCCTGGTTTGTATTATTAATTACCACCCAAAGCAGAAATCATAAAAATGTCACGCAGGCTAAATGTCAAAGTCTATAGAAGACCTAATAAAAGAGCAAAGGGGGATGTTGGTGGTGTTGAAGGAGAGGTGGTCGTTCTTGGGTTCTTTACTACCTTGCATTTAGGATTTTTAAAGAAAATCTGGAACTTAAGACTGTAAAGCAAATGAGAGGTTCCCTGAAGGAAATATATAATAATTTATTGGATGCCAGAAGTTGGAACTTGAGGACCTCTAGAGATGTTGAGACTACAGCTCCCCAAATTCCTAGCAAGCATCTTCTGACACATCTGGAAAACATCTTTTTGAGGAAGATTGCTGAAAGATATCTCAGGTAATAGTATAGAGATCCAGGGCTGCATGTGACCCCCAAAACATGTTTTCCCACACTTGTCAAAGGTTGCCACCAATTGAATGTTTAAGATGACACAGGAGGAAAATGATCAAACGTAGGGAAGTATAATAATATCCATAATGAACTAATTTCATTTAATTTTAATTACATTGAAACAGTAAAGATCGCTGCTACGATCAAGCATCCATTTGTGTCGGTTGGGTTTTGGAGAGATGACGGTGGTGATAAAAATAGGATATTTGTTTCCTTTTCCCTCCTCAAATCTAGCAATAACTTTTAGTGATGGATCACAACAAATCTAAGTTTTAAATGTGATCTCAGCCAAAGGGTAACTATAAGGCTAATTGACAAATTATATTCACAGCCAGGATTTATAACTGTGCTCTCAAATGGATATTTATTCCCGCTTCCACCCTGCCCTGTTATAGCCACTAAAATGACGCTTTGATGGAGAATTGGAGGGGTGGAAGGGGGGGCACCACCTAAGAAAGAAAAAAATAATGATAATGAATATCTCCACTTCAGTTGAAACAGAAACATCTTTCTTTTTCTTTCTGCATTTTTATCTGTTCCTTTACTGCTCTTCCTCCTTCTCCTCCCTGTTGTCACTTGCTGGGTTAATTGTAGGTTAGCATGCGGGGGATCGTAAAATGATGGGGAGAGGATTAAATATTGCTTCCCCCATATTTCCTCGATGTATTCCTCCTTCCTCTCCTCCCCTTTCCCTTCATTTTCACCTTCATCTCTTCCCTCTCCCTCCCTCTTCTTCTTCCTCTTCTTCCTTCCCCTTCCCCTTCCTATCCTTCTCCTCCTCCTTTTTGGAATTCGGTTCAGTAATTTACTGCCTGCCTGTTTTTGTCTCTCTTGATATTCTTAACATTAGAATTAGCCAGTATTGTGGCAAAAAAGGAGACCCACTGGTATCCATTAGAACAGAATTCCTCAACCTCAGCAACTTTAAGATGGGTGGACTTCAACATGGCTGGCTGGGGAATTCTGGGAGTTGAAGTCCACCCATCTTAAAGTTGCTGAGGTTGAGGAACCCTGCATTAGAATACAACTGGAGGTGTGGTTCTGGGACTTCCGTTTGGCACCATTTGCAACTTTGCACTCATTGGTATAAAATCTTATGGCAAAAGAAGGTATTCTGCAGTCCTCTGGGGTAGAAGCAAAGGTGCTGCTTTCATTCATGGGGTGGGGGTTGCTCCTTGCAAAGTGCCTGCCACTGAAAAGAAGATGAGGATGGGTGGGAATGAGCTGCATGGATTATAGGTTTTGGGAGGGTGGGGAGAATCAGGTTTTGTTGAATTCTGGGAGTTGAAGTCCACCCATCTTAAAGTTGCTGAGGTTGAGGAACCCTGCATTAGAATACAACTGGAGGTGTGGTTCTGGGACTTCCATTTGGCACCACAGCTATATTTGCATATAATAAGCCACAAACCATGGTTTGCAAGCCCCATGCTAAGCAACAACTGAATGATGGATTAGTCTGTTGGGTGCATTCTTAAACGCTAGCAAATGCTAGATTAAAATAGTTAGACTTTAAGGTGCCTTAGGACCTTTTGTTATATAGAAACAGAAAGTGCATTTATCTACCTTTTTTCAATGGCTGAGTATGTTATTCTTTCTCAACCCTTTCCTATTTATGTAGATAAATTCTGAATAAATTGGAGCAAGCTAATATGTCTACTTAAGTCTGATGTCTGCGTACGCCTATTGCAGTCAGTGACCAGCTGCCTGTGGCACCAGGACATAACACAAAATGCATTCTTCCCTTCCATAGTTCTAGAATCCAAAAATTAAGCTCATGTTTTGATCCTTGTGTTCTCATTTAGTTTGCTGAGAAGTTTCAGGAGGTGAAAGAAGCTGCTTGTCTGGCCCGAGACCGGTCGCAAGAAAAAATGGAAACTTCCAGTAACCATTCCCAAGTAAGTCATGATCTGCTCTCTGTTCAAGGACAGGGGAATGACTGATTTGCAACGTCGGGCTTGCAAAAGGCAAGATTGGTTTTTGACTGCAAGCTTTAGGATCTTAAAATAAACTTTAATAACTTAAAACAAGCACTGGCAAAGAAAAAATGATTTCCCGTAGATTAGCTGAGTTCAAACATTGGGGTAAGCCATTATTTCTTTTCATCATGGATCTGGATTTTGATGTTGGACAAAGTGAAGGATCAGCCAAACGGCAGAAAATCCTTACTGCTCTGTTTGTGAATGCAGCCATTGACTATTCGCTTATGTAATAATTGCTTGTCTGAACTGAAGGTGAGCCTACAAATTATTTAAAAATCACAGGAACGAAATGGTTCCTTTTGACTACAAATAGGGGATCACATTTAACTGTTTTAATCCTCCTACCTCAGAATTAACTCTCCCCCGTATTAAAAAAGTTAACATCCCATGAGAAAGAGTTTCAACTTTGCCTTCTCCTGCTTTGTCATTTATGTTTCTTTATGTACAAGGATTTTTTTAAATTGTCACTCTTTCTCTTGGGTGCTGAATTGATATGAATACAACCCCTGATTTTGCTGAGGGGTCGGTTTGCATTGACAAAATTATTTCTTGAACGTATTGCATCAACTCTGAGTGAAACTTTGAAATCCATGAGTGTAAAACATGTTCTTTGAATTACATACCCAAGATATCTGGAATTATTGGGCGGGGGGGCGTGAAGCTTGATGGTTGGCCCTGGCTCACTCAGATGATTGCAGAGATATTGGACATGTCCTAACATGTCAAGAAATTAATGCCTTGGTTATGATTGTTCTTCTTGCCCTCTTGAAATCTATTGTGCAGGAATCAGGGCGTGAAACTCCGTGTTCTACCCGAGCATCCAGTGTGAATGGAACAGACGATGAAAAAGCATCACACGGTGGTTCTGCAGATGCACAGCTAAAAATGGAAAATGACAAACTTAAGATTGCCCTTGCCCAGAGGTGAAGCAGCTTTCATGTCATGACTGACTATGAATGGCTCTTGGGACAAAATGTTGCAGCATGAAAGACAAAGGGGGGGGGGTCACCTGTTCTTTGTGCCAGCAAACATGCCCTCCATTTAGGAATGCTGAAAGAGTTCTCTTCCGTTTTGTAAACTTTAGGGGCGATGGAGGGAATGAATAGATGGTGTTTTTCATTGTTGACCTGGTTGTAGTTGCTCCTTCTTGGCTGAGAGTACATGCCTCTGGTTTTTACTGAACGAGAGTACATTTTCTTCTTTTTTACATGTATATAATTTTTATTAAAGAAATGTTTTGCGAAGTTAAAAGATAAACATGAAAACATATGGGAGGGAGGGAGGGAGGGAGGGAAGGAAGGAAGGAAGGAAGGAAGGAAGGAAGGAAGGAAGGAAGGAAGGAAGGAAGGAAGGAAGGAAGGAAGGAAGGAAGGAAGGAAAAGAGCTGAAAACAATAGAAAGTGAAGAAAAAGGAAAAAAATACTTAAAGAAGCAACTTCCAGGCTCCTTTACAACAGTTATAAACATACTGAATAGCATTTCCTCCCTTCAAAATTACATAATGTAGTTCCCTTCTCCCCATATACAGCCCTTTTTAATTGGTAAATCCAGAAATCACCAGTTCATTTTTATCCGCTTTCAGCAAAAAGTCCATAAAGAGTTTCCAGTTTTTTATAAAAGTAGCTGTTGTTCCTTCCCTAATCAAACAAGTCAATTTAGCCATTTCTGCACATTCTGCTATCCTTATGATGACCCACTCTGTTGTGGGGAGAGTACATTTCCTCCTTTGGGGATAGATGGATGGCTTGATCCTAAAAACAGACAAAATGGTGCAATGGGAATGTATCCATTTTTGGCTTCTGATGCCATCATTCTAGGGAGATGGATTATAACCCTAGCTCTGTGATGTAACCGTGTTCTAACTGTAAAAGTGTCTGCCAGTTCCAAGAGTTCCTGAGGACCAAAGAACATCCAGCGTCTGGTGTCCACATATGTTGCTAGACAAACCCAACATTGCAAAGTGTTTTTCAAATTGTTTTCAATTTTCATCCCTGCAGAAGAGTCATATCTTACATACTGAGCAGGTTCACAAATGTTGTTTCTATACCAGATTGACACAAGCTAGAGTACTTATCTACCTCTTTTACAAGAATTCTTTTCAACCAGAAGTTTATAAAATAATTTACATTGCACAAGGCAAATTGTAGACATGCTTGGGTAATGCTGATCCTTTTTTGCAGGTTGAGGGGACTACACAATGTTAAATAATCAGTATTATGTCCTCTTTTAATTTGCAAAGGTGTAGGAGTGTTGCAGCAAAAACCAACCCAATGGCAGTGTAAACGCCAAACTAATTTATTTTGTATAATCTGAAAAATATGTTAATTATAAAGATGATATGGGGGCATTGCTCTTTTGTTTGTTACTTTTGAAAAAAACAGATCACAGTTAGACTTCTACTGACAAATTTCAAGAGTACCTATGTGTATTTTCCCTTCTTTAGTACCTCTAATGTAAAGAAATGGGAATCAGAACTGCAAACGCTTAGGGAGAGCAACGCAAGGCTCACATCTGCTCTGCAAGAATCCGCGGCTAGCATAGAACATTGGAAAAAGCAATTTTCCATTTGCAAAGACGAAAATGATCAACTTCGGAGCAAGGTATTGGACGCCACAAACGAAAGCATCAGCTTTTGCTATTATTACTAAGATCCTCCATAAACCTGTTGAGGGTGATGAGCTCCTCAGTAGTTCCTAAAAGATGGGGATTGTTTTTGTGAAGGTATCCATGAAAATTGGATGGGTCTTCAATTTTCCCAATGCAACAATGGATGGGCAGCCTCTACTAATAGGGTAGAGCTCATGTTATAAAGCGCCAGCCAACGGTCAACTTCAAGTGCAAAGTTAAACAGGGGATGTGTTTTCCTTCTTTAAGATTGAGGAACTGGAAGAGCAGTGCAATGCAATCGATAAGGAGAGGGATCGAAACGCACAGCTTAGCAGGCGCCTTCAGGAGCTGGAAACCGAACTTCAGGATAAAGAGTTGGTACGTAAAGCTGTGAATGGGAATGAAGAGCTATAGAGTCAAAATGAGTCTTAGTCAAAATGAGTCTTTGGGGATATAGAGATGCAAAAGTAAGATTTGCTGAGGAAGAATTTGGATTTATAATTTGAGTCATCCTCATTCAGGCATTCACTCACTCATTCTCTTTACTTTGTCTCCAGAAGCTCACAGTAGGCTTATTCTCTTTCCCAATTTTACCCCCACATCACCAATCCTGTGAGGTAGCCTGGGTTGAGAGAGTGGGTTCAATGAAAGAGGGAGAGAAAGGAAGACTTTTGCATACCGTATTATTTCTTTTAAACTTTGTGGCTCTAGACTTTTTTAAGGTAGTAACAAGAAGTTCTACTATAATAATAGGTTTTAGAAGATGAGAAAGAAGGGTTCTTGTGTTTTAAGTCAGCCAATTAATTTTCTGAGGCAGCTGGCTGCAGCAAGAGATTAATCAAGTTACCTCCAGGTGTTCCCATCCATTGGCTAAGTGGACCCTGTTAAGCCTTTTTAATCATGGTAAATTGCAGTAAACTGTAGTTAAGACAAACCAGACATGGGGAAGAGAACACATATAAGCTTGAAGAGTGGGAGATGGGAGTTGGAGATGTGAAGCCCTTCAGATATTGCTGAACTATTCTTCTCAGCATTCCTTATTATTAACCATGCTAGAATGGCTGATGGGAGTTATTTGGGTCACCCTTGCAATTAATTACTTATTTTCCTTCTCCTCTTCCTCCTCCCCTTCCTTATCATTTCTAATTTTCCCAATAAACATTCTACAGAGATTGCAAATTTACTGAAAACATTAAAGCATGATAGTTCCTAGTATATTCAGTAACAATAAAACGCATTCATTATACAATAACTACATATAAAAGCTATTATCTCAGTATAATGGAATGTTGTCTTGAAGTTTGGCAGTGGCATCTGACATGGGTCTGTATCTGTTCCAGACTGGGTGGCAGGATTTTTCTCTTTTCTATCATTATGGCTGTAGAAAGCTTTTCTCCAAATATTCTCTGTTAAATTTTGCTCTTTATGTTCTGGGCTGAATTGAGGCTGATGCATGTACCGGGAATCTTTTAGGCTTTTGTGCACTAATGCTTTTAACAACACTAGCCTGTTAAAAGAACTTCACATACACACAATCAGTTCAGACTGATAGATGGTGATGCCCGGTTTCAAACATCTGCCCATAAGCTTGAGAGAGAGAAAAAAGGCCAGCCTTTCCCCCCCAGCTTTCTCCATGGGTAATAGCATTCATAATAGTATTTTGTAACTTTCAAGACTCACAAATATGACAGGTTGCCCTTCCATTGACTGGCAAGGGTTTGCCCTGGGTTTGCTTCTCAGGCAGTGCCCTCGCATTAGCAGGCCCCGGTTAGTGCCAGACAAAAAGCTAATTTTGCCTTTGCAAGACAAACCCAGTGTGAACTCTGCTCAGGAAGTGTGACATGGTGAAAGGAGCACCTTTGAAACCCTCACTTTCTGAGTGGGAATGCAAGGCCAGAAAGGAGGGGGCAGCAGGAGGGAGAGAAAACAGTGCTTTTCCTCCTCCGTTGAAGAGTTTTCATATGCTATAGTGGAATGGGTATCATTTATGGACAAGATGGGTAACAACCTGGTGGCTTCTGAGTCCCCCTTTTCCACCCAGAACCACCTCTTACAGGAATCAGAGCTCCCTGCCCTTTAGAGATGAATAAGCAGCAGTGTAGGCTTTAAAAAAATACTCCCTTCCCTAGACCAGGAAATTGTGGCTCTGCCCCATTTGCTTTATTATTCCCCTTCCCACGGGGACCACTCAGAAGAATACCCAGGGTAACCCCCAGCCTTCTAAAAATGTTCCCTTCCATCCTGCAGTTCCAAATGCACCTTACCCCCTAATCAGCTAGTTGGCGCTGTCCACTTGAGCGGTGCTGATTTGCTATTTCTAGAAAGAGCTTCTCTGGAGCCACAGGTTGGGTAAGGGCATGGATGACGGAGCAGCTTTTTAAATGAGGTCCCTTCCCCAACCATTCTGGTTTTCTTCTTCAAGATATTGCCTTGAAGGCTACGAATCACCCTATTTTATGTCAAATCTTGGCTTGCAATGAATGTTGCTATTTTAACGCATTCTCTTCCCCCGCACCCCCCAAGTATAACACAACGTTTTAATGTATCAACATATCTATGTGTTTGGACTATTAAAGCAGAAAGTATCATTAAATGTTGACATTAAATAATTGCTAAGTTTGCAATAAAGCATAGCAATGAGACATGTTTTTCCCCTTAAGTTAATGTTTTAATGATTCCTTTCCTTTGACAGTGGAAACTTCCCTTAACACTCAGGTGCTCATGCTTTTTTCTAATTTTTTACATGTATATTTAAGAAAATGTGAAGGTGAGGATATACGTGATTATAATTTCATTGCATGCATATTTCTCTAGGAATTGGAGGATCTTCGGAAACAGGGTGAAATTATACCTCAGCTCATGACAGAATGTGAAACTGTTTCTCAGAAATTGCAGGTATGAATAGTTATTAGTCTTCAGTAAAACATTTTGCATTTTAAATAAAATATTGCTTCAAATCTACAGCCAATATGTTTTTCTGACTGCAGGAAACAAGTCCAAAGTGTATGATTCATATCTGAAACAAGTCAGGAGAGTGGAATTGGCTCTCAGTGTGAGCCAGTGCAATAGGGTAAGGGTTGGGAATAGGCCACCTTTCTGACATTGCTGAACCCTAACTCCCAGAATCCCCCACCATTAGTCCTACTTGATGTGGCTGCTGGTAGTTGTTTGTAGTTCAGCAGTATCTAGAGGGCTACAGATTCCTCATCTGTATAAGAAGATATAGCTACAGTCTGTCCGTCTCATTTATAAATGGAAATCATTCTTCCCATTTAGGATTTGAAAATGTTCTTCCCATTTTTGAATGGAAATCATACAAAGCATTCCCACTGATAAAATCACAAGGCCGCAAGGCCATCTCGTCTGTGACATGTTGTAGCCCAGCTGTTCAAAAGTAACATAGGATAATGTGCATTCAGTCTTGTCCTTGTTTGCTATGAGTTTATTTAGAGCATTTTACTCCCATCTTTTTTATTGGTCCCTGTGTATTTCCTTTTATATTACCACCATCCTGGAGGTATCTTTAGGTTGGTTAATTTGTTCATTGTGTTTTAAAAAAATAATAAAATAATATACCTTCATTCCAACTTTGTACTGTTGGCATTCATCTAGTGAAAGGCGATGATTTCAATTCCAGAACATTTCATTCTGTAGAAGGCACACCTTGTTTTTCAGTTTTGAAATGATTTCATGAGTACATATTTTCATTTCACCCTGCCTTAAGAATGGGGTGGAGTTGGACAATGTAGGAATTCACTCTCAGAAGCAAAGTGCTTGAGTGTAGGTTTGCCTTGATGGAGAGCTTTAAGACTCCCCCTCACTATATTTTATATAAATGAGTTAAAAAAAAAATGATAGTCATATACTGTAACTCTGTTAGAAATACATATGTACTTGAATAATATTTGTATTAGATAAGTTTATATAGAATCGTAACTTATTGTTATAATTATATATTAACACTTTTTTTCTTTGTTGTATTTTTTTCACTTTTTTCTTAAAGGGCTTTTATGTATTTTTTTCCTTCTTTTTGTAACCAAAAATTTTTTAAAAGTTGAAAAAGACGTCCTCCTCACTGCACGGCCTTTATACATATTAGCCAATAAAACTTTGGGTATATTTATGTTTAATTTAAAAAACTGAATTCACAAACAAGACGGCATTAACTCGTAGCCATTATGTGGCATTTGCAAGTGAAGTCAGAGAAAACTAGATTTTAATGTATCTGCCTCGATTTGGAGTGTTCAGGTGTGGAAGAGCATCTCCCCAAATTCCCACTCAGCTGTCGCAAAACACATCTGGAGGCTGCCTGAATTGGGAAGGCTAATTTAATTGCCTCAAATAGTTCGTTGCACTGATGAAATATCCATGTTTCTATGCGCTACTCAGATGAAAATGAATTGGGAGAATTTGACTGCAGATTGGTTTATAAAGGACATCATGTTAGAAATGCAGAAAGAGGTGGAAGGAGACATATTGGACTCTCTGCCTGCTGTTCAGGCTGTTCTTCAAACTTCCTTTCTGTTTTGCAGGCTGCTGAGAAAAGGAATAAAGACCTTGAAGAGAAAGTCAGAGCTCTAAGGACGGAGGTGGAAGAGAGCAAACACAGGCAGAACAACTTGAAGACAGAGTTGCAGACTTTTTTAGATGTACTAGATGGAAAAATTGACGAATTGCAAGATTTTCGGCAAGGACTCTCGAAACTGGGTGTCGACAATTAGGGAACAGCAGCTTTCTCCCATCCCCAAATAATATTTGGTGTGTACGTGTGTGTATGTGTCCGAAACCAAGGTATATGTTTCTACAAAAAGTGAAAAGATGGATGTTCTTCCTTGCAATGTGATTTGTACATAGAGGCTAAAGATTTTAATTTTTTTTTCACTTCTTTTTTTTTTTCGTTCCAAAAATTTCTCCTTGCTTCTTCCTTCCTTTCTTTAAGAAAGAGATGACAGTTTTTAAAATCGTACTGCTGTAGCCCTTTGTGGGTTTGTGAACAGGCAGGGGAGGTCTCTTGTCTCAGGAGGCCTGTACCTCAACCTACCTTAACACAGGAGGTCCAGTGACAGGAGGTGATGCAGGGAAACTGATTTTAAGGCCTGCTGCAACTGTAGCAGGGAGACATTTCCCCAAATGCTCAGCTGCTGCAGATGTATGCCTCATTCTGTAGTGCAGACAGAACAGAGTTCTTGGCAGTAGCCATGGTGTAGCTACTGTAGTAGATCTTCCTAGCCTTAAGGAACAAATTGGAAAAGCCACATTCAAAAATGTCCATATTGCACACTCTCTCTCTTTCTTCTTCTTGAAATACCTGTGAGGCCTTTTTCTAGAGGATTTGCCATGTTCAATAATGTGCACTTAAAACCCATTTTTTTTAGATTGCAACGTATGAAGTGAAGGTTTCCCCTGTCACTTTCGGCAGAATGAATGTGCACTTTATGACACCCTTGGTGGGTTTTTCTGGAAGTGTAGATGATATATCAGCTATTACAGTATAGAGAAATTGGACTTTTTTTAACTCATCCCCAAACTGATGGTGGTGAGGTCAACAGATGCCCTTCAGGAATGGCCCAGTAGCCACCGTCTATCACAAGAGGTTGGAGGGGAATTTTTGTATTCAGGATAAATGCATTTATTTTAAAACACATTTATGACCTGCCCGGCTTGTAACAAGTGTGTTTACACATAATGATCTAAAACTATAATAAACATCACAGTGACAAATTGATAGAAGCCAGACAAAATAAGGTGGAAAACTGAGCACAAGATAGTTCAAATGGTTCAAGTGCTACCATAATTCTGGATGGGGCTTTTTTGAAAAACAAAAACAAAAAACAAGTTATTGGGTTTTATTTGGTGGCCTTGTGGTGTGTGAAGATGCAAGACTTGAACATTTGCAGGTATAATAGTATAAGCATGCAGGATTTGATGGCTACAATGAATATTGAGTGAAGAGTAAACTGGCTCTATTTGGATTCTAGAGCTACGTTTCATCCAGGCATCCTTAAAACCTAGTCCTACTATTAGCAAAATCAGACAGTATCCTTGGAATTAAGCATAAATCTGTATTATCCTAGATGACCATCTAAGAAAGGAAGTCCAAAGGAAGGATACCAGCCTATCTTGAAGCTTCTGGCTGTGTTTGCAAACCCTGCTCCATAAATCCAAATGAGTGGGGGCTGATTGTGCTCATAGTGGAGTGGGGAAAAAAAAGCTTTCTTCATCTGCTCAGAAATGCTCTTCATCTTACAAAAAGGGTTGAAGAAAAGGGTAGAATCCAGTCTCAAACTAAGAACTACGCAAAGATTCCTGCGCTACTGAGGGAGATTTGTGAGAAGTACTTCCCTGTTTTTGGTAGTATAAATGGATTGACAGTCATGAACAATAAAGTCCATACTTCATACTGTCAAATCTATGAACTTAGCTCTTGCGTGCTTTATACAGAAATTAGAGGGTCCCCGAATATGCTCGGTCTCCTAGGTGAGCCAAATCTCCTTCAATTTTATGGCTTGCGCCCTATGCGCCTAACTGCTTATTAAAGTTGCAGTTAAGTCCCAGTAGGCTCATTTTGCACATATATGCATGCATATGATTCCATAAGTCGGGATGCTTCCATTGTTCTGAATATGATGTTTATACATCTTCATTTTTTTAAAAAGTGGAGGGTTGACAACCCAACCATGTTCTCTTTAAGCTGCAAGTCGGCTGTGATGGTCCCGTTTCCTCATTTTCCAATATGCAAAAAAGAAAAAAGGGAAGAGGAGGGAGGGAGGGAGGAAAGGAGAGAAAGAAAGAAAGAAAGAAAGAAAGAAAGAAAGAAAGAAAGAAAGAAAGAAAGAAAGAAAGAAAGAAAGAAAGAAAGACCTGTCTCTTTAAAATATGAGCTTCCATTCTTGCTAGAAGAACCAGTTCTGCAGAAGTCACGACTCCTTTGTTGCAAAAGCTTGTGATGGGTTCCTAGTGATCAAAATGCTTCCATTCTTCCTTTTTCCAAAACAGCTACTTTTGCTCTGCAATGCCCTGGGGGACTGGGTGGCTGATGATGGAGCTGCTTAAAACCAAGTTTGGGTTTCAGAAAGAAGCTTGGCTGGCAAAATGGCCAAAGCAAAGCCTTCTGCTCCACTACAATACTCAGCAACCCTTGCCACTCATCATACAGGCTGGGGCTGATTGGAGCTGTAGTTAGCAATATACAGAAGGTCCAAGGTTACCCATCAGTGTTCTTCAAATGTTGATTGGGGGTGGGTACACATTTCAAGTAGGCTTGCTTACTTATCTTTGTCAACAGGAAGCCTAGCTTTATGAAACTGAGATGAGGGAACTGTAAGTAACATAAATCAGGGCACATGAGAGGTCCTTCATCCCATTTGCCCCATGAATGGGCTGGTCCTCTTGGCTTTCTGTTTCATGTCAGCAGCTGAAGTATCAAAGCAGTGAATTGCAAGTAGCAGTCTCCTTGGCATTTTAAAACTAAAAGCCAGAAGGTTATGCCAACCAACCTCTGCCATAATTAACATCAAGGCTGCCTTACTGTTTCAGTTTTCTAAAGATCATTTTAAAGGCTCTGTTTTCAGCCCTTCTGTAGCCTGTGTGTGCTCTGTTGTCTGGCAAAATGCAACATTTAACATTTGTTCTTTGTGTAGGCCCAGCTGGCCAAAGAAACTGCCTGCAGGCTATTCTGACTGATAAGTTGGCTCCCCTTCCTTCACAAAGTCTAGATCTGTCCTAATAGTCACTAGAACATTCCAACATGGCAGTTGCTAATCTTGTTCTCTGCACAGAGTAACTGTATAGTATAGCAGCTGTGCCCAGCTAGAGTAAGAAATGTATGTTTGTTGATAGAACACATGTTTTGAGCATTTAACATTTAAGATTCAATTCCTTGCTTCTTTCCTTAAAAAAAAAAAAAATTATAAATGATAGGAAGAACCATATTTTGCCCTTTGGAGGGGAGACCTTCCCAACCTGGTCTTCTTGCAACTGCATGATCTCCAAGTTCATCAACAGAGCAATTCCGTCTTCCAAGTGCTTCCCCTTGGCCTCAGGAGCTTCTCGTATGCAGAGAATTTCTCCAACAAGAGACCTCTCTCCACTTGAAGAGAACACTAATAGGTGAACCTGCTTGAAAAGTCTATTGATGTGGCAAATGGGCAGGCTCTGCGGTGGCCTTGGGGGCCCATCAACTGATGAAAAAATGATAGCTGAGGATGGTGTCTTGGTTCGTGCCCTCTTTGGGAAATAACATATCGCCCTTTGGTCTTCCTACTAGGGTTTTATTTTTGCTTCTTACCCATTCGCTTTTCCTTGGAACGATTCCCAGCTCTTCTTGAAACAACCTGTATTGAAAGCACTTTTGTGGAGGTGTTTGAAACCCATGTAGGCTTTTTTTTTTTTTGCTTTGAAAATGTCAGCTAGGCATGTTCCTTTGAAAGCAATTATAAATAAGGTTCAGGTGAAGCTAAAGAAAGTTTTTTAAAAATTGTTTCTTTTTAAAAACTTTCCCATCAATTGTCTCAGCCATTGTAGGCTTTCTATCGGGACTAGGTATCTGGACTTACAATGGAATCATAGGATCTTTCTTTATGAGGCTGGTGTTTGTCACAGTTGTTTGCTATATGGGCTTGCAATCTTGGACAGATTATTTATAAGGTTGGCTTAAATATTTATGATATATTCAGTAGTAATAAGAATCCTGGGTGAGAAATGGTACAATAAGGCATCTGATAGAGAGCATTAGGAACACGCAGCTAATAATAGTCACGCTGTGGAGGGAAAGATAGCATCCAAGCTGCTGATTTAAATATCTTCAGAGATCACAGAATAATTTTCTACTTTGACATTTTCTTGTGATCAAACTAGGCTGGTGAGAAAGCAGCTTTCAAAAACAACAAGGTGCCTAATAACTCCAAAATGTTTATATGTATATTTGCATTTTCTTTTCTTTTTTTTCTTATTCCCTAGATTGTTGCTTGCTTTGGTAATGTAGAACCTCCCCTTGTTTTAAGGAGGCTGAGCCAGACTTTCTGCACCAGCAGAGAAATCAAAGGAGCACAGATTCTTAGAAATATGCATCCGTGGAGTAATAGATGATCTGTATTCCCTTTAGCTTGACTAAGCCAAACAGTATACTGGACTAGGGCCTAAAGCAAGTCTCATACTTAAACTGTTGGGCTAATTCTATGATTTAGGCCCTTGAGTGGATTAATTATCTTATTTTCTAATACTGGTTAGCAATAATTTTATTTAGCCATATTCTAACCAAGAAGATAGGATTGTCAGAAAAAAGAAGACTCAAGTTGATTTCTCAATCCTGCACAATTGTCTTGAAAAAGCTTTGTGTATGACAGAGCAGGCAGTCCCAATCCTGGGGGGTGGGGGGGGGACACAACACTTTAATCCTTTTGAATATTTTGAAATTGTATTTTCATATACATCACATCAACTTAAGAAAGTACTATATTCCTGCCTGCTAACTTACAAATATGGGAATATTTTAAAATGACCCCAAATGTTTAAAAGTTATTATACAACTTTAGTAATCAGTTTGCAACATGCTTTACTTTTTATTGTTCAGAATAGAGTTTAGTAAATGGCAAATTAACCAATTATAAGGGGAAATACTACAATGAGTGAAGTGTATTTTTATCCAGATATATAAAATATGGTTAATCAACCTGGAGAAATTATTTCAGGTTCATTGGAGTGAAATTGTCTTACCTTGTTTGCTGTGAGCGAGTATTTTTTTTTCCTCTTCCATGTGAATTAATTTTGAGCAAAAACTGATCTCTGAATTTCCTATGGTAGCAGTAAATCCTGGGGTTTTATATATTTGAAAAACCAACAATTAAGAAAAAAATTACCTTTTGTGATTTTTATCTGATTTTATTGTATTATAGAGTTGTTTATGTAAATATATATCTATATAGTTTAAGTTAAAAAAACAAAATTCGTGTATTTATTCTCTCCTGGCTTAATCACCGTTTAGTTTCCTGAATTACATGTTCTTGCTTTAACACAAGTTGGGGGATTCTTTTTATTTTATTTTTTTTACTAGAAAAGTTAAACTAGGATTTAAATAGTTGCCCTAATACAGAATGCATCTTAATTAAATATAACTGCTTCATTTTTTTTTTTCCTGGAAATGAGCTTTTAGAGGGGAGGAATAAAGATACCTGTGTGCTTGATCCACGCTGTGGATCCCTGATTCTCCACTCTGTTATACAGCATAGTAAAAAGGCAAAAAGAAAATTTACCATCAAGTAAATTAAAGTTAGCAATATTTCCATCCTCTTCGTAGAGGGAGACATTCCTTAATTTGGGAGTGCCAATGTGGGGAAGGTGTAAGGGGGAGACCCACATTCTAGTCTAGCATCAGCCATAGCAGCTCCCTGAGTGAGAGTTGCTCTGTCTCCCAGCCCATGAGTCAGGGTGGTGTAGTGATGAAGGTGTTGAACAAGGAGTGAGGAGTCCTAGGTTCTAGTCCACCCTTAGCTCCAGAAGCTCCAGGATGACTTTGGGCCTGTTGCTCTCTCAGCCCCAAAGCTAGGTGGGGGTAATGGTGAAGATGCTGGTCTAGCAGCAGGGAGACCCAGGTTCTAATCCATCCCCAATCGTGGAAGCTCCCTGGAAGACTTTGCTCCCTCTCAGCTCAATCTACCTCACAAGGTTCTTGTTGGAGGAGGAGGAAAGGGTATATACGTCAACCTGAACTCCTGAAAGAAAAGTAGGGTATATGTCTAATAAGTGAATATATGTGGAATAAATAAATAATATATCTTGCTGCAAATACAAGGTTTTATTGTACCTTCAGTCTGACCACTTACAATGGTATAAGCAGAAATGCAGAGTCAATAGCTCTCCTGGTCTTGTTGGATGCTGAAAGCATACCCAGCATAATTGCTAACTTTAGATAGCTCAGCAGCTCTAGGAAGCATGATTAAGTTGCAGTTCTTCAACACCTGGAATGTTACAAGTTATCAACCCCTGCGGTCATCAAACAATATTTGGAGGACCATAGAATCCTTGCTGTTGGTATACATTTGTGCCATGATATCTCTGTTAAGACCTTTATCTAAAAGTTTGAAACAGGATCTACTGACAGAATGAATTCATTTTCCTTTTTTATTCCCTATATTTGCTCAGGAAGATAGGAGACACTGTGGAGCAGATCTGAGGTATGTACAGGGTGTCCCTGAGATTTTTGGGACACCCTGTATTTTGAGGCAGAGTAGAGAGGAGAATGAGCTGAAGTTCATTCATGCAAGGTTGAATTCGGCTTAGTGTTTTTAAGGCACTACAGGGCTCTCAGTTGTTTCTATTGGGTTCTTACTACTTTGCACAATGTGCTTCTCTACCAGAGTGTCCAACATGATGTAGTGGTTTAGAGATTGGACTAAGACCTGAGAGGACAAGGTTCAAGTCCATCCTCAACCACAGAAGCTCATTAGGTCAACCACACTCTTTGAGCCCAACCTACCACTCAAGGTTGCTATCATAGGAAAAATGTTTGGTGGTAGAAATTGCTGATCTAATTGAGGAAGGTAACGATGGGTGTCGGTAACCCTTGGATGCACCTAAAGTCACTTTCTGGCTCTTTGACAAAGAACAGAAACAATCAATTATGTTACATGTTTGGCATTGCAATTTTTAAAAACGATCAAGCAGCCTCCTGCTTTTCTTGGCCCAAACTATTTTAGCAAGTTGCTTGCCTGTGCAGAGAATGCTCTAGGCTGAGGCTGAAAGGTTTTTTTAATGAATTATGGCATAAAATCTTTTAGTTCCCCTTCCTATTTGTTCCTGGAGTTTCCAAGCAAATGAAGATGTCATTCAAGAATTCGATATCATGGCATGTGGGCTGTGCACTGAAGACAGATTAACATAGAAGTGGCTGGAAGTTAGGTTTGCAGAAAACAGTTCTCAAGATTTTGGATTTTGTGTGGTAAGTACCATTCTTATTGGCTTAAATTTCATTCTGATCCCACCCTTCTTCCCAAAACCTCAGGGCCACAGGCACAATTCCACCATATTTCACCATCTTTTGCAAGTCTGGTTAGGTTGCGCCGGGGATCCAGATCTTCAGTGAGTTTTGGGGCTGTCCAAACACATGGTATCATCTTGTATCATAGATACATGAAGATGTCTTGTGTCAAGTTTTGATCAGTGGTGTATATGCATATATGTGTACCACATGTTATTAGTGTCTGAAATGGATCACTGTATGGATATCTATAAGGGGTTTTGTGAAAAAGTACCCAACTGATTGGCTATGTTGCTGCTCTTTGACATTATACTTGTGGCTTATTTTTTTTAACTGAGGGTGTTTTTATTAGGTTTATTATGTCTAAATCCACAATAAATGTTTGCACTTGTACATGCAGGCAAACGATTTTCATAATCTGAATTACATTTTTTTGGTTGTTGTTCATCAACAAAGCTGAAAGCATGTCTGGCTGCTTTTGTAATCAATGGTAAAATAGTTCTGATGTTCAGTGGTAATGTAAGTAAGCTCGCATATTTCACTGGACAAGATCATTGAATTATTTACTGTTAGCTGCCTTTCCCTGTAATTTCATAACCTCTCCTCATCCCTACTACAATTTTTTTTTTAGTAGAAACATTCCTTGGCATAAACCAGATGTACTCCTAAAAGTTGAGTGGGTTGGGATCTGATTGCCTAGCCTTGATTTGGAAACACAGATATATATTTGTTTGATCTGGCATAGCTTCACTAGTGCCTGGGAAAAATGACCAGCCATACCCTGGGCCCCTCCAAAGGTTATTGAACTACATCTCCCACCATCTGGCATTATTAGCCTTGCTGGCTAGGGTAGCTGAAAGTTGTGTTCTTCAGCAATGTTGGGGATGGGGGGAGGGCATTGTGCCTCCATATCTTAAAATGTAGCTCAAGATAGTTCTTCCAGAGATATAAAATAGTTGCCAATGTGATGCTGGGAGATGCCTTCAAATTTCATTCCACATATCCAAGGAAAGTGTGTTTCATAACAGAGACCTGACTAGTTCAGCTTTTCTCCAGTACTAAGGAAAGTTGGAAGTGCTTCTTTCTTTACTTGTGGCCTGTTGTCTCTTCTCTTGCAAGCATCTTCTGGCTGCTGCCATTGAGTCAGGAATTACCTTGGGGGAAAATGCTGCATCAGGAAGAACCCCCGAAAGTGTTCAAGTTGGAGAGTGTTGCCGGAGGAACCCAGGCAACCACTGTTGCTATGGCTACACATTACTGGGCGATGGTGTAGGCCTCGGGAACCGTTCTGAAATGGACTCCTAATTATAGGATGCCAAGTCACTCCCCTCAGAACAACAGCCACTCAGTAAGTTTGACAGAAGTCTCTCCCTTTGAAATGCTAAACAGCCTGGAAGGCAGAAAGTCCTGCTTCCCAAAGCACTCGCATCTTTGATTAAATGGATTTGTCATTTGAGGAGACCCAACAGCCACGTGGCCAGTTTGCAAAACTACACACGTGGGCTGCTTTTCCCACCTGAAATGGGCACGTACTTTTTAATCCCCGCAACAGAGGTATGCAGCATTTGGAGAAGATCCAAGAGCCGTGGTGATGCAGAAGAGGTGGGCCTACGCTAGCCACAGGGTCAGGTCTAAAAATTGAGTTCAGTCCACTGCTCTAATCAAGTCGCATCCTGATGCCAGAGTTCCCTTAATCCCTGGTTTGTATGCAAGCACTTAGAAAAAAGAACTCCAAGCCAAAAGACATTCAGGTTGCTCTGTGCTTCTCAATCAATCTGTAGCTCTTTAGAGAATGCTTCTCCCTGTGTACTTGGAGGCTAATTTTAATTGGCTTATTGGGAAGAGGAGGTGGACGAGTCTGTGTAGGTGAGAAGAGCAGAGAAGCTGATAATTTGCAGTTGCTTCCCTTGCAGCTCTTGGGCACAGTTAGTGGAGCCTGGCCTGGGGAGAAAGACAAGGCTGTTGTGACTCATCCTTTAATAATATTGATTGGAACTGGCTCCAGCTGTAGCTTTGTAAGGAAGAGCAGGAAAGATTGCTTCCCTACCTGACAAGACTCAAAATCTCTTCCTCCCACCTTGGAGCCCAAATGCAGTTTCCTGAGCCTGCTTGATGCTTTGAGTGATGCTGTTTTCTTTGCTAAGCCCCAAATCTAAGACCTTTCGTTAGAGCTTTTGTGACAAAGAGTTCATTTCATCAGACTGCTCATTTCTGTTCTCTTGCAGAAATCAGACTCATCTTCCTTATGTCGGATTCCCATTGCGGCCTCCGTGGATCTTAAGTGCTCACTGAATTCACGTGTTTCAATCCGGAAGGAGTCTAAAGAGTTCATCTGGTTTACCCTTTGTTCCAAAGGTAGTCTCTCCCTTTTTTTTAAAGTCAACATGGTACTTTCACTTGGCAGATATTATTTCGCCTCTGCAGGAAGGAGACATATTTTTCTTCCTCTTGAGACAGTCTGTTTCACTGCTAATCCGTTCTCACTGTGAGGAGCTATTTCTAATCCTGCCTTAGCTATTTCTAAGCCATGCCACAGGAACAAGCCTTCAATATCTTTTTGTCCTGTGCTTTGCTGCAGATTCCCATGCAAACCGGCAGATGGTTATCTGGAGTAAGAGCTGGGGAAATCTCTGCGAGTCGAGCCGCATTTAGCAGACGCACCTCTAGGTTCTAGAAAAGAGATGAAGACTTTCCAAGTTTAGTCAGATGTTTTAGTTAGTAGAAGACCAATAACTTTGTGTAATGTTCTGCCAGTGGTTTTATCTTTCATAACTATTTTCATTCTTCTGATTTAAATTCAGATTTCCCAGACTTTATTCTAGTATTCCTATAGCCATTACTCAGAAGCTGTGTCTGAAGCCAAGATTTGGAGCTCAGAACGGGTGTGAAGTTGCATGAAATAATAGAAACTATGATAACCTAAAACTGGCAGAGACATCTGTTTTTCTTCAAGTGACATTGATCTGGGGATTACAGCATTTTTAAATTACTACTACTTCTCTCATTATGAGCTCCAGTATAAGTATGTCTTGATTAAATGTATATTTAGGGAAATGGTGGGGTTGAAATCCTAGGGGTCATCTAGAAAGTAAGGAACAAAGCTGCTTTTTTTAAAATGGTCTAATGCTGAAATTATTTTGTCTGTCTCCTGTATGATTAATTCAGTACCTTTGCCTGGTATCTATCAGCAGGAGGTTAAATAAGGCTACAGTTTGTTCTGTTTTCTCTGTTTTGGCTATGATGGGTTTCCTAAGAAATCTGATTGTTTTTCTCTCTTAGTGTTGGAGAAATGACTGGCACCATTCATAACTACACTCCCAATGTTGCCACTGAATTCTAAAAATGCCCCTGTCTTACAGCAGGGTATTGTGATGATTTACTTATTGTGCCTCTGCAGAGTTTTTGAAAATACCAAAGTGGAGAAAGAAGGAAACAACTTTCTATGGTAAAATGGCTTTTTATATGGAAATGGTATTTTCTCTAAACAGCTGCTGGAGGACCAACCCCATACTGGGTTTCTACCGATGACTTTTCGCATGCGGTCTCATTTCTATTTTAAACCCTCAACTTAAATAAACTCAGCATTTCCTTCTGTCATTGCTATTCTTCTTCTAGAAAACTGTATTAGGCACTAATTTGTCTGAACCAAAATCAGAGACAAGCAAAGTGAGAAGAATGGATGGATATAGACCCACGGCAGTGGAGGGAAACTCTTGTGAATGAATCACTGAACTTGCTGAAGTGAGTGACTAAAAGGTTCTCAGGAGTACTCCATCTTTGTGCTCTGAAAAGAAAAAGCAGCAATCAGCAACAGCTTTGTGAATACAGAAGAAAGTTTTGCCATGTTGCTCCCTTTGGAGCAAAACAGGGCCTCTTTTTCCTATATGAAATGATGCTAGCTACTGTAAACACCAGGGCCGTTGGAGTTCTGTCTTTAACTTTGTAGTTGCCTTTAAAAATTAAAATCAGGGATGCCCGTGGCCTGATCAAAAAATAGGTATATAAACTGTCACAGAACAATTTTGTTCTTGCTGCTTACAGGTGGTCCTTGGGTTTCGACCACTCATTCAGCGACCGTTTAAAGTTACAATGGCACTGAACAAGGGGAACATACGACTGGTCCGCGAAGTTGCGGCCATTGCAGCGTCCCTACAGTCACAATTGCCATTTGAGCACTTGTCAACCAGTTTGCGATTATGACATCACAGCATCCCACAGTCACGTGATTGCCATTTGCGACCTTCCCCGCTGACATCCCAAAGCGAAGTCAGCGGGGAAGCCTGGCAGGGAAGGTCACAAGTCACCTCTAAGTCGCTTCCACTGCTTTTTCTCCTGAGCAGCCCTGCTATGGAGTATGAGATCCCAGGGATCTTGCACTCTGTAGCACCCTCCTGCCTGCCTATGCCCCATAGCAGTCCCCACCAGCCTGCCCGCGCTCAATAGTGCCTGTGTGTGGCACTCACCCACCTGCCTGCAGTTCTCGCCAGACAGCCTTCTTGCCTAGGGCTCCAGTCACATGAGGTCCTCTCTTAACAACCCATGTAGTCTCTGGGTTACGATGACAACCAGGACTGCCAGAATTACCGTCGCTAAGCGATGCAGTCATGTAACATCCCACTTTACGACCACATCGCTTAGCAACAGAAATTTGTTTGTCAAATTTATATGGCCACCCATCTCACCCAAAATAAGTCTCGGCAGCAGACAATAAAAGCTGAGGACTACCTGTGCAAAGGTGTGTGTTTTTCATTTGCTTGCAAAATAAAATGGACTACAAAACCAGGTTTTCTTTTCTACCTGGAAGTGAATTGGCATGAGTTTCATCATATGTTTATCCACCCACACAGGAGATGCCCTAAAGCTGCCAGTCATATCATTCATCTGCTTTGAAAAGCCATGGAATGCTTTGCCAGCCTACCCAAACTCTTGCGCAATCTTTGGATTGATCCTAATGAAGGTAAGTCACCATGAAAAGTAGCATACGTTGAGTAGTATCACTGGACCTGCTTTCTACTTATTACACTAAACTAAACTAAACTAAACTAAACTAAACTAGTAAAATAGTCCTAGTAAAATAGTAAATAGTAAAGTAATAAAATAAAATAAAATAAAATAGTAAGACTCTAAAAGCTGAAAGACTACAGAGCTGCCAATAATTCCCACTGAGTTCAGTGGGGCTTACTTCTGAGTAGATACATACAAGTATTTCTCCATCTGAGCATCATGTTTGAAAACTACTATGCTGAAAACAACATAATAAGCATTATTCCAGGGTCTTCAAAGATGGAAGTTTATAACTGAAAACATAAAATAGCATCCAATTAATATGATTTAACCATATTGGATCTGGTTAAATCATAATACCAAGTGATTATTGGTATACTATTTTTTTTGTCAAGTTTAGAAAGAGATACATGGTCTTCATCCTTATGAATGGGAAAAAAAGTTTACACTGGTTCCTGCAAAGATCTGAAACGATTTTCTATCCACGTTATATTGGAAAGGTAAATATTTATTACAAAATAAATCATTTAAAATTAACTTTAAGACCTATGTGAATTTTAGGAAGCAGTCAAAGGAGTGCTGGTTCTTCCATTATTGCTGTGTCCATGTTTTTAGCATAAGAGATTGTGGGAACTATAGCTGAAGATATTCAGCAGCCCCCGTTTTAGATTAGAATACCTGATGGAGACAAAACAGACGTGTTATAATCTTCTGTTGGAAAACAGCACAAGTTTTACAACCATTGCCTGTTGGGATCCATTGGAAATACCGCTAATTTTAAAAGGGTTAAGAATTTGTTTTAAGCCTTCTGGTACAACTTGACATTGCAAACAGATGGAAAACAACAGATCCTGGAGAAAAGTCTCAATACAATCAGTCTGGAAAACTCTGGCACAAATCAGTAATATATTTAACCAAATAGAAGGGAATTCATGTTTGGCATGCTGGACACGGTCAGAAGAAATATATAGAAATGCAAAATACGGCAAAAGAGATGAGATATGCAATCTATTCTGACATGGACTGAAGTTGACGTTCATTTTGTACGAGGCTCATTCAGGATTCTGGCCATTGCAGACAAAGGATACATGAAATAATACATTATTTCTTATCTTAGCCAATATTCCTAGTGGGTGGGATGGCTGTGAAGGTGATGAAGATGGAATCTGGAAACTGCAATAAGCATGTTGGAAACAGGGCCCTCTTCCTTCACTGAGGCAACCAAGCATGAAGTGTAGACACTCCCAGCAAGGTTCCTAGTGTGGTAACATACATGTATCACCTGGTCCAGGATGCCTCGCTCTCAGCAACCCAAGATGATCCTTGGCCTTGAGTTCACTCATTCCATCTTGATGGGAACTTGATGAACTGCTTTTTTGAAGCTGCCATTGTCAAAGGATGGAAGGAGATGAATAATCTAGCCAATGCCATTTGAGGGCTATTCCTTCAGCTGAGGTCCCCATCTACCAAACAAAGCTAGCTTGGGGAGGCAAAATTATCCTGGAAAAGGGAAGCATGCTGTTGACAGGCAATTCTTCTTCATAGTCAGTTGATGATGGAGTTGTTAAAACAAGCAGGAGTGCCCAGGAATTTTTTAAATTATCAGCTCTCTCTTGAAGTCATAAGTTTTACCCTTCCTGCATAAGTACTTCTGATATATTTTCACAGCCTAAATTAATAGCAGATGCAGATTTCGAAATGATAGGATCATGGAATTGGAAATGACCATAGAGGTCAGAGAAGTCAAAACCCGTTGCTCAGTACAAATTCCACTAGAGTGTCGCTGATAGGTGACTATCCAGCCAGTGTCTGAAGACCTCTGGTGAAGGAGGCCTGGCTGACAGCTCATAAAGTCAGGAAGTTTTTAGATGTCTAATCTAAACCACCTCTTTGGGGTCTTAACCACTGGTCCTGATCCTGGTCCTGCTCTCTCAAGCAATAGAGAATAAGGCCTTTCCCTCTTCTATATGACCGCCCCTCAGATGTCACATCTCTTCTTAGTTGTCTCTTCTGCAGCTCAACATATCCCAATCTTTTAACTACTCCTTGTGGGGCTTGATTTCCAGACCCCTCATCAACTTGATAGCAATCCTCTGATCTTATTCCAATTTGTCACTGTCCTTCAACTACACTATCCAAAACTAGACACAATATCCCAAGTGGAGTCTGGCCAAGGCCAAATAGGGTGGAACTATCATTTTTCATGATCTGGACTGCATGCTGAGAAAAATCAGCATTTGTCTTTTTAACAGGTGCATCCATTGCTGGTTCATGTTTACCTTGTGGTTGACAAGGACACCCAGATCCCTTCTGCATATATTATCACCAACTCGGGTCTCCCCTGGCTTGGCAGTATTGAAAGAAGCCATTTCTGTTTAAACCAAAACCATTCTAGTCAGCAAATATTTGGTGTAACCAGGACCACATTTTCACAGGAAAGAGGTATGAGAATACAGGCAGTCCCCGGGATAAGAATGCCCGGTTTAAGGACAACCCATAGTTAAGAACGGAGCCTACTGTAGCAAAATTCAAGTTAAATACACAATGATTCCAGTTAAATACACAATGATTTGAGTTAAATACACAATGGTTCGAGTTCATTACACACTACTACTTATACAGTATTATACAATAATACTGTTCCGGCTTACATACAAATTCAACTTAAGGACAGACCTTGGGAATGGACTACCTGTACCCAAAAAGTTGTTACAAATGTGTCCCATGGAGATGATTTCCCTCTGTTCCTATGCACCTGAAGAGTAATTTCGGAAGAGTAATTCATTCTCCTAGGACAGTTTTAACAATAGTTTTGGTACAGGTTTAATCAAATGAATAATGTTTCCATACAGTAATGAAAGTTTGGGATGGCATCAAGGGGGCTTTTTAAAGTTCTGAAACATTGTCACTGCCCTTGATTCCCTAAGGGGCGCTGATTCCTTTGCAAAGAAAAAAGAAAAAAAACGTGCAAACTTCAAAGCATAAAGCTCAGTGTCAGTAAAGGACTTGTTCCAAATTCACTCGACAGCTTGGAAACTTCTGACATTGATCAAGAAATATCTCCCACACTTCCTCAGCTGCCCCTGAACTCCACGGTGCTGCTGAGAATTCTGGGATGCCTGATTCATGGAAGACATTAGCGCCAACCTGTTGGGCCCCAGACCGCTCTTCCTGTTTGGGACTCCTTTGCGGTTAGCTGTCTTCTCACCAAAGAATCCCTCATGGACTTCTGAGGGGCTCCTAAATGCAACCAGCCAACCGCTCTGTTAACTGTTCCATTCCCCGCTGTTGAAGTCACTATTTTCATCATCATCTGAGTCAGCTGACACATTCTTAATTCTCTGGATGGCTGCCTTGATGCTTTGCTCCAGCTCACTGCCAGAACCCCTCACAATGTCCGCCTTGGGCTCTTGGTTGACCTTCCGCAGTTTAACGCCCTGCCTGATGGCAGCAAGAATGCTGTCATTGAGAGAGTTGCCAGTGGAAGGTGCCTGGTGGGTCAGGTCCACTTTGCGAAGGAGGATTTCGCCACGCTTGAGGGAAGCCAAGACCTCATCCATGGTCCCTGTGGTAGAACATGTTAAAACAATGTCATTCTTGGACAAGAGGATTCCATGGAGAAGGCTGCCTGAAGTTGACTTACAGGCCTGGTTTTGCCAAAAACAGAGCTGCCTATGGGTCTATAATTTTCCAGATGTAGGGGTTTGTTTTGTTTTATTTTACAGCCAATTATTATGGAATAATTTTAATGCTTGTTTCTGTTGATGCTCTTTTTTCATTGTACACCGCCCAAAGTCATGTTTGTGAGATGGGTGGTTATATAAATGTGATGGATGGATGGATGGATGGATGGATGGATGGATGGATGGATGGATGGACGGACAGATGAATGAATGAATGAATGAATGAATGAATGAATGAATGAATGAATGAATGATATCCCACCCCAATCCCAAAGGACTCTGGGCAGCATGCAACATCAAACAAACAACTCCCCCCATAATAATACATAAATAGCTGAGTCAGAACAGTATCAAAAACAATAACCAGAAAAAGCAAAGATAAAGCCCCAAATAAACCCCCAAATAGGTACCCACAATCAGTCAGCTAGGACCAAAAAACACACTGAAATAAAATGGTTTAACCTGTTTAGAGAACTGCAGTAAGGAGGTCCTGCACATATTTCTCGGGGAAGAGTAGCAGCAAGGTGGGGGCTATAACAAAAAAGGCCCCCTTTCCTGTAATATCATAGGGATGTTATTTCTTGCAGAAAAAAATAATGCAAAAACTTCTTAGTGACCCAAGGAAATGTCTTCCCAGCTCTTCAGCATGCACTGCAGTTTCCAGAGGCCTTGATCAAAATGTTCTCTGTATTCCCTTCAATCAGGGTGTGGGGTTGCAAGAATGACAGAAAAAGGGATGAACTCTGCACAAGGGCTCAAGCTCCGTAATAGAGACCATACCTTATATGCAAAGAAGTTCAGTCTCCAAATAGGAAAAACCTTGGCCAGTCAAGGCTCACCATTTAGGTGAACATCATAGGTAGGAGAAGACTTCAACTGAACCTTTGAATTCAATTTGCTATGCAATAAAAGAGGTTGGATCTGCAGCATTTCTAACATTTCATTGTCTTTCAATGGAGACCTCATGGGCAAGTTTTTCTGATACTATTCTGTGGAACACAATATCCCCTGTTACTACATATATGTGGTATAAATGACAATACTGTGCCCAGGAAGAAAAAAATGCCCCATCTTTTCACCTGTGTAATTCTTGGTTGGGCATCTGGATGCAGTGTCTGCTTTCTCCAGGGAGGTACTTCCTTTAGGAGAGCCTTCACACACAAGAGGCAGTGGTTTATCTTCGGCTCCTGTGCTGCTTAAGCCAACAGTCTGGACACTTGATGGCAGTGGTGGGGGTGGAAGGGGGGGTGGAGGTGGAGGTGGAGGGACAGGTAGTGGTGCCTCCGCACCTTCCTTGGGAGGCTCTGGGCCATGTGGTGGTGCAAAAATCTGGATGGGAACATCTCTGGAAGGCTTCTGACATGATGCTTTGGAAGTTCTGACTTGTGCTGGACGGATGTTCCTGGACTGCTTGGCAGTCGGCCTCTTGCTCATTGACCTAGCTTGGGGGGAAACTGCTGGAGCTGGTCGTGGCCCAGCCTGCTTGGAGTTGACAGGCTGGGACCGGGAAGTCTTCAGCACAAACTGAGCTGGACATTTCTGCAAGGTAAGAAGGCATCAGATTTGAAAACAGCAGATGAGCTAACTGCATTAGTCCACTGTGGCCATCAGACCCTTAGACGTGTTTTACATACCCCACGAGTTTCTAAGAGCCATGACGGTCTTCCCATGACATGCTTAGCCAGCTCAGTGTGAGGCCTAACAGTTTCATCTGCTCAACGTGCGAAGCTGGATGAAGGTTAGCCTTGGGGAGGTTTCTCTCTGGCTTAGCGTGTCCTTCCCACCCAGCCCTGTCTGGTTAGTTTAGGATTTGACGTACTTGACTGTAAAGACCTCACTTTCCCCCACCACTGTTAAGGCAGCAGTGTTTGTGCAGATAGAGGAGCTTCATCGTTTTCCTGTGCATGCCACTTCCATTCTAGTGCTCTACTTCCTATGCTACAGAAGCATAGTTGGGTCAAGGTGACTGACTAAATTCTGTGCAAAACATACTGATACCATCCTTGTGGTTCCTAAATCCAGAGTTATTTCTCATGGTTGATGTTGTTCTTGCTGCTAACCACTGCAGACCACTAATAACCAGACCTTGTTTCTTTCTCCAAAAGCAAGAGATACTGCTAGGGTACTGAAGAACAAGATAAATTGTGATACTTGCCTCCTTGAATGTTTTTAGCCTCTCCAGAGTTTTCTGCCGCTCCTCCTTTATCCAGGCTTTTTTCTTTTTTTCATCTTCTTTTCTCTTCTCTCTTTTCTGCAGTGTGAATGACAACCCTTAATGCACACATAGAGGACTGTTCCCAGTGCAACTAAGTTGCCTCTAAGTTACATTGCTAAATAGTCTGGAGCCTGATAACAGATGGCCTAAAATTATGCAATGGGGGAAAAAGGGGAGGGGAGAGGAGAGGAGAGGAGAGGAGAGGAGAGGAGAGGAGAAAGGAGAGGAGAACCATTGTGCAGCACTTCTGATTTGATCTCTAAAAACTGCTTTGGAGCGTGTGGGAATGCAAACTCAGCTCAAGTGCCACACCTTAAAGCAGCTGTGGAAGTCAGATGTGGAATCCCAGGAAAAGGTGCGGCTGCTTTAAGGAGTTGCAGAAAGATGCTATATTTGTGCTCTTGCATGCTCTGAAGCATTTTTTTGGAAACAAGTGCTGCCCAGCCCTAGAATTTACATAGAATTAATTATGAGCCTACATAAACATCTCCTTCCTGAACAGTTGGATGCCTTATTTAAATTCTCTTTTATTGGTCTGGGGCCATATAAATAAATATTATTATGGTTGTTGTTGTTGTTAGAATCTCCCATGAGATTCACACACTCATAAGCAATCCCAATGTATATTTGCTTGGAGTAAACCAAAGTGAACCCAATGAAGCTTACTTACAAATAGATACAAAATAAGATTGTGTTATGAACTCCAAATTCCAGAAAACTGAAAGTCTACAGCTTAGAACAACATATACAAATGGAGCCAATGTGTACCCCTCAATTTGCAGGGTGTCACAGCTCCCAACCAATGGATACCTTTCTGGTTTTGAAATAGCAGCAGCCATCCTCTATTATGATGTCTAGAACCTCCTTTAAAATAAACTAAGATTCTGGGAGTGAAGAACAACTCTGCATATTGACCGCTTTTTTGCCCAGAATTTACCCATCCATTTCCCTGCTAGAACTCTAGCTGCAACAGAATGCCCTTCCCACCTTCCATGTCTTAATACGTACAATCTGGATGCTGTGATGCTGTTCGAAGTAGCGTGTGGTCTCTTGCGCCTGCTGGAGCCTAAGACGCCGGCTCTCTTCACATTGGTCCTAAGAGGAAAGAAAGCAGTGCAAAATCCCACTAGCCCAAATCTGAAGATTCAGGCAAAACTTAATTCCATTGAATCAGAATGTTGGGTTCAACTTTCTACTTGCCCAGAACCTTCTAAAAAGCAACTCAAGCCCCCATGCAAAGGATTGTGGGGAAGGGACATAACTTAGCATTATTTGCAAACAAAGTTTTTCCAGGCCTAAGACCTGCCATCTCCAGGTAGGGCTGGGAAAGACCCTTGTCTCCACTCTGGAGAATTTCTCCCAACTGAGGATAATAAGGAGCTATGGGAGCCATCTTCATGTTCAAATAAACCTTTTATCGAACCCCTAATGGTGACTCCCAACCAAGAAAATTAGATTCTCACTGATTCTCATTAGTCAGATCTATTGCATGGGAAAAGGGGTTAGGTTACAGACTCTTGCTAACTGTTTATGTGTACTTTAGCCCGTTTATCAGTGAGTAGGTTAACACAAGGCCTCCTTGATGTCTCTGATTCTCTCTCCTGATGCAAGGGAGACCTTGCTCCCCCTTTGCTTAATCAGAAGAAATAAGTCTGTTCTGGCCCATAATATTGTACAAACAGCCATCCCCACTTCCAGGCTGAGAGAATTCCAACAAGCCTCCTTTTGCAGAACACATATATTACAGCTCTACAAATTCCATGCTAAAGGAAACAAAATTTCTGCCTCGATATCCAGGTCCATACTTTCTTACCGTTTTTTAACATATGAATCTCTGTCCTTGTGTTTAATTTACAGACTTAAAAAAAAAAAAAAAAACAGGAGCTGCAGGGTCTGAAATCCTGGAGTTATGAACAGCAGGGATCCTAATTCAGCTATCCTCTGTTTCCAAGGCAGCCTGTGATCCTGCAAATCTTACTGAACTTTGATTCCCAAGATCTTTCCTCAATGAGAATGCTGGATGAGTATGCCAGGCGTTGTAGTTCAGCAACATTTCAAGGGGCACAAATTCCCAACATGTGGCATTTGGTCTAGGAGATGCCATCTTCCCATGGGGGAAAAGCCACAGCACGGGATCATCTTAAATTCTGTTTTTTCAAGAAGACTGCAGAAGCGTCCCAGGATACAACAGATTTGCTAACTTTGTCAAGGCTCCACTTTCTGGATTAGTTACCTTCTTGTTCCTGAGATAAGCTCTCCTGGAGCAGATAATCCCCCGCTTTGTCTCCAGCCGCTGCGTCTTCTGCCTGAGCTGTGCCACTTCGGAAGAAGATGCGCAGATTTCTTCCAGGGCCTGATCCATAGCTTCTAATTCATCAGAGTTTTCACATGTGTCATAATAAATTACTTCATCCTGAATCTCTACAGAAGGGACAAGGATTTCATTAAGTAAAATATGCAACACTCCTCCCTAAAACCAAAACCTACCAGTTTTACTGCTTTGCTGGAATATTCAGGCATTTGCTGATGGTTGCAGTACTTTCACTCTAGCAGAAACAGCAGCTGAAGACTTGGAGTGGCAAATATGTTAAACAACCAGAGGTCCATACGATCCACCAATACGGTATCTAGTGCCTAATGGATCAATAGTAGGAGTAATGACTGATTTTCCATATGCGCGCACTGTAAGTAGAGTTTGTGGAGTCTGCAAGGGGCAGGCACAACGTTGATACGTTTACAAAAGGGGCAGGGCTTTCATTGTGACTTCCATCCCCATCTTGCCTATTTCAACCTCCCCACACATGCTGCTGGAGACAGATCTTTCTGTTCTGTTTGTTTTCAGATTACAGTGTTCTGATTGGATTAGCAGTACCTAGGGAATTAGATAATGCAGTGCTTTGATTTATACATTGATTTACACACATACATACACACATACATTTTATTAAAAGTTTTTAAAAAGATAAACACTAACAAAAACTAATATAAAGTAAAGAAAGAGAAGAAAGGGAAAGGGAAAGACAAAAGAAAGACGAAGTGCAAAAAGAAAAGATGGAAAGAAATATAAAGCAACAGCTTCAGATTTTCTTCGCAGCAAATACAATATTAGATAATGTCTAATTATCTAATCAAGAAGTATGATTCTCCAGCCAGTGTATCTTCTGCCTGAGCTGTGCCACTTAAAAAATCTCTCTTACTCTATGGTTACAAAAAGAAAAGCCCTCTTTTTTCCATTTTCTATTTTGTTTTCCAATCAGCAAACGCACAAATCATCAGTTTATTTTTTTCTATTTCATGCAAAAAGTCTATACTATTCCGGTCAGCAATAAGTGTAAATATTGTCCTTTCTCTAATCCAACAGGTCCATTTGGCCATCTCAGCAAGTTCTACCATCTTTACCAACCATTCCTCTATTGTGGGTAATGCCAAACCTTTCCACTTTTGAGCATATAATAATCTTGCTGCAGTTGCCATATATAAAACCCAGGTTCCATGACTTTCTTTCATCTGTCTGTCCATTAGTCCCAAAAGAAAAGCCTCTAGATTCAATTGTATGTCTTTAAAATCCTCTAAATTAGTGAATTTATTTGTGGGGCTCGGCTATAATTAACAGATTGCAAAATTAACCTTCTCCTTTTCTGTAGTTTCTGTACTATGAAATTTTTAAAAATTCTTCAAACTTGGAATTATCAGATTTAAATGGTTTATTCTATAGATACGAACTAGCTTTTTTCCTCGCACTTCATATTGTGGTGTGGCTTCTACAAAAGGAAAAACTGAAAGTAGAACCCAATCAAAGATAATCAAGGCTGTTTTAGTGAAGGAATTTCTTATTAAGGACCTAAAAATCTGCCTATTCCACTCTGTTTAACATAATTTTATCCCTAAGGACAAGTTTATTCATCCTATTTCTGTATCTGTTTTCAATTTCAAAACATCTCCGCGTGAAATGTATACATATGGGTGTGCATGAAAATTTTTACCCATTTTCTGATGCAATTTTCTCTAATGTGCTTTTTGCAAGCCTTTTCCCCACCCCACCTCCCAATGAATACATTTATTGGATTGCAGACTTGGAGAAACGCAGCAATGGAAGACTCCTCCTGCTTTAGTTGAGTGCCAACAAGTAATAGCTTGGTTCAGATTAAAATGCAAAACAAAGGAAATTCATCCTGTCTTCCATCCTCACCCTTTATTTGCCTCTTCAAAGTCTCCAGCTGTGTAACCAGTAACATTTCTTCATTCTTCAGTATTTCAAACTGTACCTCATATAGCTCCAACTGGGTTTCGTAATACTCTAGTTCCAGCTTTTCCACTTGAACCACATCATTTTTCTGCTCACCAAGTGTCTCCATCTTGGGAATTCCCAAACAAAACAGGAAGCGTCATTAGGGCCTCAAACGTTACATGCAAAATGAGGCATTTGGGGGGAATATGGTGGAGGCAATGATGGCAGACAACTCTGCATCACTCTAGAACAGGGTTTCTCAACCTTGGCACATTGAAGACGTGGACTTCAACTCCCATATGCTGGCTGGGGAATTCTGGGAGTTGAAGTCCACACGTCTTAAAGTTGCCAAGGTTGAGAAACCCTGCTCTAGAAGTGGGATTATCTGGATCCTTTTCAGTCAGGATTCAGGCCCAGGTATGGGACAGAGGAGGCTTTGGGTGCTCCCCTAGATGACATTGTTGGGACTTGGATGGGGGTATGGCACTTCTTCTGGTCCTCTTAAACCTCTTGATGGCTTTTGATACCATCAACCATAGTATCTTGCTGGAATGCCTCTGGAGCTGGGGATTTATAATGGTTCTGCTCCTTTCTCAGGATCAGTTTCAGCTGTGGGAGGAAGGGGGAATGAGTGGTTGGCCTGGTAGCACCTGAAATGTGTGGTTTGCAGGGGTTGGTTTTCTCTCCCCTCCTTTTTAACCCCTGTATGAAATTGCTGGGGTAGGTCATCTGACAGTTTGGAGTGTGTTGTCATCAGTATGCTGGGGACACTCAAATTTATATTGCCATTCCAGGCTGTGGGAGAGTGCTCTGAACTAGTCTTCTGGTGGAAATCAGGTTGGCCTTCTTGCTGGGTTTCAGGAAGACATTCTTTTTATTAGTCAATAAACCCCCATAAATTTCAAAAAAGGTGGCAAGATATTAATCAATCATGAGTGCAGCAAGAAGACTTTATTTTTTTAAATTTATTTTATTTTCAAATTTGTATGCCGCCCATCTCCTCCAATTGAAGGCAAAAGGAGAAGAGGATGGCAGAGGATGAGATGGTTAGATAGCATCACTGAAGCAATGAGCATGAAACTGAGCAAACTCAGGGAGGCAGTGAAGGACAGGAAGGCCTGGCGCGATATGGCTCATGGGGTCACGGAGAGTCGGACACGACTTAACGACTAAACAACATCTCCTCCAATGGGTGACTCTGGGCGGCTTTAAGTATAATTTAACTTGGTTATATGGTCCCAGATTTACTTTTCTAATATTTTACTTCACAGGTGGTTAGGGTTCCTCTTCCTGCATATACATTTACATTTATTTATTTACGATCATAGACCAAAAATGTATATGCAGGGAGTCCTCTATGCTCAGGAGAGCATCTGACCATCCTCTCTTCCCCAACAATCAATTTTAGCCCAGCAAGAATTTCATCATGTTGTTCTTCTGCCCATTTTTCCAGTTTTACAGCAAGTGAACTCTCTCCCTCTCTCTCTCTCTCGGATAGGTCAGAGCATGGGTGTATATGGCTGAGGGGAGAACAGGTAGGAGAAAGGTCCTTACTTGCTTTCTGGTATCAGCTCTCTTGTGCTTCAGGCACAATTCTCTGGCTCTCATATGCTGAAGGGTTTCTTTTGCTAGCAGATACTTTAAGTTCTCTAATCTTGGAGAAGCTGAAGCCCAGGCAGCTTGGCCAAATCGCTTTTGATCTTGCTCCATCTGTTTGTGCATCGCTGGTAAACAAGTAAAGAAACAAACCAAAGCACAGGTAAATCTTGGGGTTGCTAAGAAGGGTCTTGCACTGCCTTCTCCAGAAAAAGGAAAGAATATTTCAGGTATATAAAACAGAAAAGAATATAGCCCGATGACAACTTTCAATTTGAGTTTGTTTTAACATTTTGAACTTTGTTATGAATGGAGCTAGAAGTTGCTGGGGAACGCTCTTGTTATAAGTTGCTAAGGGATGGAGCATCTCTTGATTTTAATCTGTTTAGGAGAAAGTAGCAAACACATTCAAAAATCACTGATTTTCCATATTTGTGTTCTTGGCTTTTCCATCTCTACCTACATCAGCTTTCTCCAAACAGGTGACCTCCAGATGTGTGGGCCCTTAACTCCAACCCACAGAGCCATTGTATGAGGATTCTGGGAGGGTGTTTCCAAGACATCCAGAGAACTCTTGGCCCTGGAAGTCCAATTTACATAAACTTCTGGAAAAAAAGTAAAAACATGACATACAAGCTCAGGCGTCCAAATTTTGGGCTTGCACTTTTTTCTTTGACCACTAGGGGGTCCCTAACAAATCAAGTCAGTCACAAAATGTAACATGACATAAGTCCAACATGAGCTGACCCATTGCATAGCGTGGTTTTTATTTATTGATATGCTGTGCCTCCAAAGTAAAAATACATCAAAAAGTAATATATTCGTGAAGCCCTTTGAACAGTTAAAATCCACTACTAAATGCTCAGAATACTGAACCTCCAATATGCAAGTTTTTCAATTGGGTCATCCACACCTTAAACCCTTTTTTTTTTGTAGTAGTACAGACTACGTAGAAGTAACAAAATGATATTTTGCCCTTCCCCATTTCTAACAGGGGGCAAAATCTTCCCAAGTATACCTGACAAACTAGACTTGCTAACTAAAGCATGTCTTTAACAACGGTGTCCCTGAGTCAGACATCTCCTGTGTAAATACTCTAAAATAAGAGTGCTGCATTTGTCTGCCTGGCAGGCCACAAATTTTTCAGGGCACAAGATACACTTGATTTAAATTGAATTCAAATATTTAAATACTGGTTAATATGATTGCTCCCCTTCTGTTTTATTTATTTAAATATAAATATAAATATAGCCACATAGTTCACCAAAGTGACTCTAGGCAGTGTACCAGGTTTAAAACCAAAACAAAGCTCAATTTATAGAATACAAAATACAGGATAAAACATCTTAGGCTAAAGGACAAACAACTGAAAATGTTTAAGAAGGACTAGTTAATAATTTGGAAATACAGGAAGATAGAAACTAACAGTGATTACATTCAAGGAAGGACGCAAGCTGGCTCACAATGGCTGTGATCATAATGAAAAAGTGTTTTAGAAAAGCGTTAAAATTTGGAGCTTCTGTTTGGACTCTCGCATCTTGTTGGCTTTACAGGGAATGTGATACCAGCTTATATCTTTATATTTCTCACATGAAAGATTATAAGGCAGAAGCAGATTCTGAAAGGCTTTACATAGGGACCACACACTGCCTTGGACTTCAGGTTGTGTCTAATGTCCTGCCCTGGCCCACTACTGCCACCGTGGCAACGGCTTCAGATTTTCTCAATGAAAGTGTGTTTTGCTTGTGTCTCGCTCACCTGCAAGTGCAGTCACAGTTTCCTTGAAGTAGCCAACCGTGATGTTTTGAATGGAGCACACAGCTTCCTCAGCCTGATCTGTCCACTCCTTGGCCTCCTTCTGCAAAGCTTCTATCCTTTTGGGACCGAGCCGGTCAGCTTGCAAGGATTTCTGCAAAGATAGCCATTTTAACATCGCCGTTCAAACTAGTGCTCATCATTAACCCACAAAGACTAAGAGACTGCACTGAGGAGAACTGGATTCAACGATTAATGCAGTTCTGCTCCTCACTGTGTCTTCTGCAAAGGGGAAACCGGTTTCAAGCTTGAGAGATCTACTCAGATTCTTATGGTCCATAAATTGCAGCTGAGTAGTTTATCCAATGAAGCAGTGGTCATACTGTTCGAAGCGAATATGGGTAGCCCATACATTGGTCTTCAAAAAACAATGTCTAGCTTTCTCATACACAAATGAGTTTGTCCCCATGAGATTTCTAACTCCATCAGCAGAGGGCGAGTTAGCATATGGTGGGAATTCCAGGAATTAATCTCTGGGGGAACTGCTGTTCAGCAAAACATGGATGGCCACAGACTGCCTATCCCAGACTAAACTTTAATTTGGTGCAGAGGTGTCTTAAGCCCCCGTTCTTTCCCTCCACCTTTCATTTTTAACCTTCTTGCCTGATGAAGAAACTCAGAAACTCAAAAGCAGGACAGCCACATGAAAAAGTGATTTCAAAGTTCCTGCACTCTGACCCGTTGTACAAAAGAGGGAAGGTATAGCGGGATATTTTATATGAAAAGCTACAGCTGCTGAAACAGCCTTAAGATTTGGAATTTTGGAAGAGTAGAAAGAGAAACCTACCAGAATCTCAAGTTTGTATAACGTGGCCAGTTCTCGCATGTCTCGGAATGGTAACAACAAATACTGATAGAATTCAGTTGCTACAGTAACCAGCTCCCAATAAACTTCATCCTCTTCCTTGTACAGCTCCATTAAATCTACCAGCTTATCAGCATCTTTGTGCTTGTGGAGAACCTACCAAGATAATAAAGTTTGAGAATTAACAAGCAGTTTTACTCTTCGCAAGAGAGGCTGGAGAGTGACAGGGGATGGGTTTTTAAAAAAATTATTTCTGATTGCATCAATTGCTCTATAGCAGCTTTTTCCAACTTGGTGCTTTCCAAATGAGTTGGACTACAACAACCATCATTCATCAGCTGGCACAGTTACTGCCCATGGCAGATACTGTATTGAATACAAGTTTTAGCCCCCCCGGTAGAGTTGATTTCCTGGTCTGGTCTACCAAGTGGGTAGCACAAGATTTAAATTTTGGTTTTTATAGAAGTGAAAACTGCAGTGGTATCACTCTGAATGACAACTCTTAACATTCTCAGGACAAAAGTATCACACAGTCAGACACGAGAATCCGTGACCACAGAATGGTTTACATCCAGCAAGTACGAAGGGCTACTGATGAACTCATCACAATTCTGATTTTTTTTTCCCCTGTCACAATGCAACACTCATCCAGTGATGGGCTGACACAGATGGACAGAAGAGGCTTTCGACCAAAGAAGCTTAAGTTCTACAAATAGGGACATTTCTCAGAAAAGTGAAAGCTCCCCGCAGATGGGGGACATAGCTCCACAGAGTAGGCCCAGCAACTGTTTCTCATGCTCAGTTGGAATTGAGGTCGTGAATAAGGAACCTGAGAAGTTTATTTCCCATGCCGCTCATAGTATCCCTGTTGTTCTCAGCAGCATTCCAGAGGCTGTCCCATTTCCAACTAAACCTCAGCGTTCGGCTTTTCTGTTTTATTTCTTTTATTTGTTAGAGTTATATTCCTCTGTGTGTGCGTGTGTGCTTATTTTAAGGGCTCCGTAGAAAACTAGCCCATAAAAAAGATGACAACGTATTCTGAAATGTTCTTCCTGCCATACCAACTTTTCACAGGCATGGAAAATCTAATGGGGAGAAGAGATTACAGAAGCTGAAATAAAACTATGCACAAAGTAAGGATGGTTTTCTCGCTCGCTCGGCCCGCCCCCAAGAATATAGCCTCATGTGACGGAAACTGGCAACAGAATCTGGACAGTAAAAGAAAGAATCTTTTGACACACGCCAAGACGGGATGCTTGCCAGCAAGGAACATTAAGAGAAGGGAGAGTCCATTGAGAGAAAAGATACTGTTCATGGTTTATCAAGTTCCATGCTCAAGAGCAGCCTGTCACCAGGCACCAAGTTGCAGGTGGGCTTGGGCATGTAAGTCAAAATAACAGGTGAAAGCAGTTCAGGTTAGAAGGCAACAAGATTCCTTGGACCTCACATCTTCTGCAAAAATAATGCGGCTCTTCTAAGGAGTTCAGATAGGGGCTCCATGAACACCCCACACCCTCCAAAGCCCTTTTTGCCTTCAGATCCAAAGCACTGCCCAGCCCTATTTTTTTTCCACATGTCATATTAAACTCTGGTTTTTTTGAATTATGACTTGCTGAACACGTCATAGTGCACCCATGTAGCACCAAGCCATCAACTGTATTTTTCAAACCACAATGACCAGCTCTGTACAACAAACTAAATAAGCCATTTAGATGAGTGGGTGGCAGCTGTGGGCAGGAGGGCCTTTGGATAGGTTCATTTTCACCAGTTCCACCCTTTTTTCAACCAGGAGACCTTTCGGAGAGTTACTCACACCCTGCTCACCTCGTGACTGGACTACTACAATGCGCTTTACGTGGGGCTGCCCATGAAGATCATCCAGAAGCTACAGCTGGTTCAAAATGAGGCAGTGTGAGCAGTAAAAGGCACTCTTCATTATGCCCATGTGTCATTGCTGCTATGCGAGCTGCATTGGCTGACAGTTGGCTTTGTGTGCAATTCAAGGTGCTGGTCATCACCTAGTAAGCCCTTCATGGCACAGGGCCTGGTTACCTGCAGGGCCACCTGTCTCCAATCATTGCCATCCATAGGTTCAGGCAAAGTGGGCACGCTCCAGGTTCCCTCAATTAAATCTTGTCATCTTTTGGGCTTAGCACATTCGTGGATCCGTGTCATGTTTTTGACTGTTACAGTTATTCTCTTGTCCAGGCTGTTACATTGGTTACATTTTTAACTGTTTTAATTGTATATTTGATATGTTGTGAGCCATCCAGAGTCTTTTGGAGTGGAGGACCATAATAATAACAACAAAAACAACAGTTTATATCCTGAGACAATACCTTTAACATCATCAAACAACATCTGCCTATCACAGGTCCTTGGGAAGGACTCAATAGGTGGATAAAAATGCCAGATCCAGTCTAAACATCTAGCTGATTGTGCGACCAACCATAATAGTAGTAGTAGTAGTAGTAGTAGTAGTAATAATAATAATAATAATAATAATAATAATAATAATAATGATGATGCCTGTACCATTTTCCAGCCTGTGCTACCAGAGGCTGTTGTGAGGATAAAATGGACAACCTCAAAAGCTGCCTTGGACTCCTGGAAGAAGCCAGGATATAGACCTAACCAGGGACAAATAAGATAAACAATGGGAACTTTTGTAGAAGAGGGGTTGGGAATCCAGGACAAATTTAACTTTAATTGAATTTAAATCCATTGAAGAAGGCACACTGAAAATTGTGGTTTGCAATCTCCAGGTTCCAGCCACAAGGGAAAGGATCGTTCATGTTTGGGACACAGTTGCATGTCAGTTGCAGTACAGCTTTTTCGCCGGGTATTTGATCTGAACCAGGAACATGGCCTCTTTGTTTTGGGATCTTTAGCCCCGGAAACAACCTCCGATGAAATCTTACTGTTCAAGGAGACATTCAAAACAGCACCACCCCCAAATAAATCTTCTATCAGATTGAGTCAAGGTCAGGCAATCTGCTAATGGCTGCAGCCACTCCTGTCATCCCAAATACTAGGTCCCCCCCCACCCCCAAATGCATGGGAATATTGACTGAGGATTAATGAGAATTCAAGTCAAAAGGCATCTGGAGGACTGCCAAACAAGGAGTCTTTGACAGGGTTCACAGTGCTGTGATTTCCTTGGGTTGGCTTAGCGTCTGCTTCGTAAACATGGTTTGTGGCTTACAGCCACGTCTCTCCACCTCAGGAACTTTTAAGAGGCGTGGACTTCAACTCCTACTGGCTGAGGAATTCTGGGAGTTGAAGTCCATACATCTTAAAGTTCCTAAGGTTGAGAAACACCAGCTTAGAGCAAAGGAAGGGCAACCTGTAGCACTCCAGAGGTTGCTGAACTACAACTGCCGGCATCTCTCCCCATTACCCGATATTACTAAGGATGCTGGGAGTTGTAGTTCACCGGTCAGGAAAGGACCTTTCCATGCAGCTGGACCCACACAACAGTCTCAGCTTGATTAGTTTCAGCTTTTAGTGCGGTGTTTCTCAACCTCAGCAACTTTAATATGTATGGACTTCAACTCCCAGAATTCCCCCTCCCAGAATGAAGTCCACACATATTAAAGTTGCTGAGGTTGAGAAAAACTGGTTTAGTGGGTGGCTTAGCCCATCTGGGCAGGGAAACAAAGCACCCAAGGGCCGCTGACTGTAACCTTCCTCCTTATGCCCCTTCTGCGTGTGCCTTTTGACACGTCGTCAGGATTAACCCTCCCTCCCCTCCCTTCCCCCTTCCACACCGTACCCCTCTCAAGGCCTCCTTGGTCGCGGTCAGCTGCCCCTTGAGACTTTTCCTGCGGAACTCCTGCAAATTTTCAAAATACTCGTCCTCCTCGTCCTGGTCGTGGGCGAAGAGCAAGTCCAGGAGCGTCTTGCGTCCGCACCCTTCCAAGGCCCAACCGAGGTACGCTTCCAGGCGCCGGCACAGCGTCTCCAGCTCCGCTTCCTCCAAGACCGGGCAGCTGGGGAACAGCAGCGCCCAGAAGCCGCTGGGGCCGGGCAGCGCGGGGGGCAGCGCGGGGAAGCAGGGCTCCAGCGGCGGGTTCAAAGCCGCCAGCTGCCGATGGACGCCCAGCAAGGCCTGCGGGGAATACAAGCCGGCCCAGCTCAGGCGCTGTTCGTCGCCAGCCTCCGCCGCCTTCTCCCCGCCGGCTTGTTCTTGCAAAGTCCGGTTGTGACAAGTCACCGCGAACTTGCTCTCCACGGCGTTCCAAGCCACAAGGAAGCGCAGCTTGTGGGGCGGCTCGGGCTGGCCGAAGAGGTTTTCCTTGATGGCCACCCAGCCCTCCAGGCTGTCCGGCTGCAGTTCCTCCAGCTCCATGGCGGGCCCGGGCTGCGCTGTAAGCGGCGGAGGAAAGGAAGGCGCTTTTCCTGGCGCGCCCCGGGAACTTCAAAAGCGTCTCCTGGCCGCGACGTTCTAGAACGCTCAGAAAACTTTGCCTCCTTTGATCGAAAGAGAAAGTGTCAGGAAGGGAGCCCGGTTGTTGGCTTCCTTCCCCGACGCCGTGCGCGGCTTCCTTGACTCTTAATTGGTTGCCAAGCCTCGAAGGGGTGGAGGGAAGCGGGCAGCCTCTGAGCTCGCGGGGACGCGCGATTCCGACTTCGGCCCACAAATCACGAGGGTTCAGGGCTAGCCTTGGAGATCTGCCCTCAGGGATGACTGCCAAAAAAGCCTGGCGCAATCTCCCCCTCCCCCCTCCCCTTTTGCCCCCGTTTTAGGAAGAACAGGACTTCTAGGACCTCAGTAACAACCCCAGAGGATGTTAGGAGCTTGAAAACAGAGTTTTCCTTCTCTGCCATCAATTGCTATTAAATGCTCAGCGCTCTGGTTTCACTGGGTCTTGGGTTGGATTTGCATGAAAGGGATTTGCATGATATGACACTCACCCATAACTGCTAGGACAATGCTGAATAGATCAGAAATGAACCACATTGCAGTTTTAAGGTGCTCACACTTCACATGTGATCTTTGCTAGTTGCCCCCAGATTTTACCAGAATAGATATAATCAGTCATCATTTTCCAGGGAAGCCTGCATTGGACATTTTGATGAGCAGAATTCACAAAAATTTCCAAAACAAAAGGAATTACACTGCCTCAAGAATTGGGGTGGGGAGGGGAGGGGGGAATGCAAGGAAGAAAACTGAAAAGAGGACCAAAAGGAAATTCAAGGCTGGAACTTTAGACCAGATTCTTTTCCACGGTTTTGTTCGCAGCATTCCACTGAAGAAAATAAAGGATCGTGACAAATATTATTTATTGTTCTAACATAAATCGCACGTGCCACTGAGTATTAATGTATTTTGTACTCGTGGTTTGCTTTTGGTTTTACAGTTTTCGGATATGATGGCTCTGTTCCAGATTCTAAAAAGCCTGTCCTTTACTGGAGGAATAACACTCTCTGGGGGACCAAAATTATTCATAAGCCTATTTGCTCCTGCTAGGAGATTGATTATTTCTATATCTTCTTTCTCTTTACGTTCTTTAGCAACTCAACCACCGTAGGCTTTTTGCTAATGCATACATGGCATTCCATAAAGCTACCAGTCTGACTCTGATCATTTCACATTTCCCCAAAATATGAAGTGTATTAGTGCCTAATTCTCTTCATCCACACAGTGGGCAATTGATGCTACTATTAGCTGTTTCTTCCTGAGGTTTAAAGAAGACGTTTTTAAATGGGTCTCTCTGGGATTCCAAGCTTTCAGGCCTCAATGTTTTTAGTAGGATTTGGATCTGACATTTTCTTCCATGACATTTAAGGAAGATTTAGTGGCAGGACAGCAGGTGCTGATCTATTTTGCTCCCTCGCTCATAGCTGGCGTGCTACTCATGGAAAGAAGCCTCGTCTAATGTTACAGCGGTAAGTTTTCTGTTGCAGAAAGATGGCAAGGGTCTTGAAAATCAAGCTTTGACAGGGAGGCACAGAAGTGCTTCACTATCATTCGACCATAAGAAGACATTATGGATCCTTAACACAAAAGGCAAGTATTCTTTTTAAGAACATAATTCTTCACTTAAAAAATAAAATAAAATAAAAAATGCACATTTTTCAAGCTCAGCGACTTGAAAGTGCTACCTCTGTGTTTGCATGTAGTTATCCCCGCCACACAATCTTTATTTAAGATCTCATGCTTGATCAACTCATGTTGAAATAATTTCATATTTTCCCACATGCCTGTAGGAGGTATTTTGAAAACTGTTCGTGTTTTATAAATTGAACTGAAACAAATGTTTGGCTTTATACTATTTGTGGTTTAGTGTTCCTTCAACTCTCAGATAGGAGCAGCTTTTAATGGAAGACTGGAATAGAAGGAGAAAATGGCAAGGAAAACCTTTTGCTCTCTATCTAGAATCAGTTTTAGAGATCTGTATTGTTGGATTCTTAGCAGTAAACAAAGCTCCAAGTCCCCTATAGACCACAGTGGCTTAAAACTGGTATCATGACTTCCTATCATTCTGAGAGAGAAAAACTATACAGGTAGTCCCCAGTTTAAGGATGAGTTCCGTTCCCAAGGTCTGTCCTTAAGTTGAATTTGTACGTAAGCTGGAACAGTATTATTATATAATACTGTATAAGTAGTATTGTGTAATGAATGAGAACCATTGTGTATTTAACTTGAACCATTGTGTATTTAACTCGAATTTTGCTACAATAGGCTTCGTTCTTAACTATGGGTCATCCGTAAACCGGGTGTTCTTAACCCAGGGACTACCTGTCCTGGAAGCCCACAATAATGTATTTTAAAAGGAAAGGGAATCCACCTCCAAAGAACAGGAAAAAGGCTAAAAATATCAGGTCCACCTGCATATATGATATAACCTCACCTATCTGACATCATTGTCCTAACCACAGCAACCCCTGGCTATCCGAAAATTAATTGGTGTCTACATTGTTTTGTTTCTCATTATCTGTATCCTAGGCATCTAGTTCTTCCATTGTGCATCCTGATGACTTCAGGATACATCTATATATTTTTCTTGGCAAAAGAATGGAAGTGGATTGATGTTATCTTCTTCCCAAATGTTTTCTCCAGTTCCCAGTATTTGCAGTCCCACTGGATTTCCTCATGGTCTCCTGATGCTAATCAAGTTGATCCTTCTTAACTTTTTGAGATGTTAAATATAAATTCTGTTGCATATCATACCTCTGTTGTTCTTACAGGTGCTCATTACAGGAAGATGGGATGCAACACACAAGACCTTTCCTTTGCCTATTGACTTGGTATCTAATATTCCTTCTCCGGAATGGACTCCCAGTTCAAAAAGAATGAACCACACAGCCCCAGGTTTTATCATTTGGAGCTTTATGACTCTCTTGAAGATTTAGAATTTGTTCCAGAGGAACCATTTCAAAGGCGAGACCTATCCATGTGTGACAACAAGGCAACACAAGATACAGAGAAGCAAACCACACCTCATGTGGCGTATCAGGATCAGCAACTCACAGAGAATGCAAGAGAAGATCATGAGAAGGGTGGCAATAACATTCTTGGGGATGAGAAAGCAAGCAGACAGTCCTACCAAGAGAAAGAACTGTACTGTATTACTTGCTGTGTTCCAGTGAGACCCTCCAATAGCAAGTATGATGAACACCAAGAGCACGAAGTCATGTCTCTTGCTGCTGTGGTGGAAATCGCAAAGGTGAGGACAGTGTAAGCCCATCCAGATAGGAAGCGGGAAACATTTTGCTAGGCAATATTGCAGGATACTTAACCACTTTTTGTTTTGAAAGGATGAGCTTCGAAAAAACATTGGCCGATTGGAAGACCAGATAGCATACCTGGAAAACTTTTCTAGCCACTTGGAGGAAATTTTTATTACAGTAGAGGTAAGATGCTCTCAGGAGCTAAGTTGATGATCCTACATGAAGTGGAAAGGAAGGTCCATTATAGAGGTCCATCAGCATCTTGTCATGTCATACACGGATAAGGAAGAAGGCGTCGTGGATTGTTTTTTAGTAAGTCAGAGACTTAAGACACTCCAACTGTTCAAAATCTGTTGTTCTGCCACCAGAGGTCAAAACATCACAAGTATTGTTAGCTGAAGGAATCCAAAGTTGTTGTCCTGTCCTATTAATTATTCTTTACACAGTCACCTTCAACCCTACCTGGAAGGAGGAATCTGCACCCTTTTTTGATATTCTTATCAAATGTTTTATTAAGATGTAACTGGCTACTTACTTGCCATGACAGCATCTCACTTGTGGCTTGTCTAGCAAACTACATGTTGTTTAGCTTATGATTTCCAGACTAGGATCCATTAACCTTTTCTTTTTCATCCTCTATTTGGTTGTAGACTGAATGTCCAGGGTGCCCTATGGCAGATGTTTGCATATAATACGAAACCAGATAAAACCAAGTGATATGGAAAACTATCTTGGCCAATGAGATATTTTCAATCTATTTTGGTTAATGGGTACAGATTAGAGCCTTCTCTAACCTAGCCAGATATATCTGAGTGTAATTGCTCTAGTTCCAACTTTCATGGCATATCTGGAGGATTGTTTGGTCATTCCTACCTTAAGACATCCCTTAAAATATTTCCTAATTTTTCTATGGCAGTCCAGCATTTTCTAATTTCTAGAACTTTGTAGTTCCAAGGATTCTTTGCAGGAATCCATGAGGGTTAAACTGATGCTGCATAAATAAAAGTACATAAAATCTTTTCTTTTCTTAGAGCTATCTCCAGATTTGGTTGTCAACTCTCTGAGCATGCTCAACTGAACTGCAAATATTTCTTTCCAGGAGAATTTTACCAGGCAGGAGCAGAACTTTGAGAAGCATTACAATGACATAATACAGATCCTTGAGCAACGATATGAAGAAAACATGCAGGCTTTGGGGGAGGAAAAGAAAGAGAAACTGGAAGCTTTGTATAAACAGCTGGTCAGCTGTGGAGAAAACCTGGATACTTGCAAAGATCTGATGGAAACCATTGAAAATCTTGACCAGGGTGAAAAAAAAGTGGAAGCCATAAAGGTACAAGATGGGAAGAATCCATGCTGAAATGTCTTCAATCTCAAAACCATTGCTTTAGGATTGGCTGAAAAAAATACAAAGGAAGCCCACAAGATTCCACTGCTGGTGTTAGGAATTAGTTCACTTGTTTGGGCAAAAAAGCTCAATCAGGAGAATGAATAGGATTGCATCTAAACTTCAGTATAATATGAACTTATGTTGTATAATCCTTCTAACTGGGAAATGCTGCCATTCAATATACTTATCTCTAATTCACAGAATCATTTATGCACCCAAAAAGCTGATAACCCCAGATAACCTATTACAATTTAAAATCTCAGTTACTGTACTCCAGTGTTTTTCAACCTTGGCAACTGGAAGATGTGTGGACTTCAACTCCCAGAATTCCCCAGCCAGCCATGCTGGCTGGGGAATTCTGAGAGTTGAAGTCCACACACCTTCCATTTGCCAAGGTTGGGAAACACTGCTGTACTCCGTGATGACTTTGGGACCGTGCAACATAATATTCTTATATGTCCAAGAGAGGATTCTCTGTCACGTAAAACTGACCGATGTCCTGCTTAAAGTGATACATGTACATCTGCAGTCAACTATGACATGAAGACCAAAGGCAAGTTAGATCTGATTTCTTATTTTCACCCTGTTTCTCTCACACAAGAACACGCAAAGTAGATTGCAAAATTAAAACAAGAAAAGATGGTATTCTAAAGCGCATATCCATTTATCTATCTGAGGCTGAGCTTTCCGTTCAGCAATGAACGAAGGGAACAACTGTAGAGAGGTCTTCCAAAATAAAGCTGGAGGTATTGAGAGATAGCCATCTTTGTAAGACTCACAGATCGTTAATGTCTAACTTAGTTGATTCCTGGGCTCAGTAAGTCTGTTCCAAGGTTGGTTTAGAGAAGCTAGTTCAAGGAAAGGTCTGTGGTTTCCCAGCATAGCATCTGTTTTGCACAAACAAAGCCCCCATATTCAATCATACGTAAAGGTATCTAAGTTGGAACTGAATCCTTTATAAACACCTATGGGTTTTCAAGGAGATGCACTCAATCTACTTATTGAATTTATACAACATTCATATACTGCTCTAACTTAGGATGAGTTCAGAGTGACGGGTGCTTTATAAAATGCCAAGATATTATTAATAATAAATGGAATTGCACCAATAGTTGTTCAGGAATTCATTGATGAGTGGGCTTGTGGAAGAGGAAGGCTATTTTTCCTCATGTCAGGCCACTTCCAGGAATATTAAAACAATCCACAAACAGAAAGGGATTGAAATAGATTCTCTGGTGCTTGCCTGCCTGGATCTCGATGGCAGGCAGATTTTTATATTTTTTCATTTATGTATTTTTAAAAATCTGCAACCTATATTTTATGGTTTAAAAGCAAATCTCAGCAGGAAACAAGTTTAAAAGCACCAAAAATTAAAAATAAAGCAATTATTTGGTGTAACCCCTTTGGGGGAAAATACTTCATCCATCAACAGTTTAAGAATTATTATACAAGACGTCACATTAGGAGTGTCCTACATCCGAAGGTTCAACAGTCCAGTTTAAACAAATTGCTTGCTGATGTTAGCAGAGGCTTTGAGGGGTGGGCAGACGGTTTCATTAAGAATATTGCAGGTAATTTCAGTACACTGATTTCTCTAATTTTGCTCTGGGCTATCTGGAAGGGACTATCTGCTTTTTATTAAGAAACTTAGAGATGGACATACCTTGCATTGCTGCCTGGAATTTTCCAGTATTTTTTTTTCCTTTGCTCTTTGGAGTCGTCTCTTTATTCTACCTTTAGATTTAACACACACACACACACACACACATGCACATATTGATTTTTCCCTCTCTTAAATGCTTCTAGAGTACAAATGTAATAACTATTTCTATTGCATCCACTTTCAAAGTATGTGCCAGAGAAAATTGCTAATATTTTCTCAAAAAAACCTACAGTTAAAATATCAAAAGGATCATGTGAGTCCAGAGCACCTCACCTAAACCGGTGGGTCTCTGCAGGAGTCACTGTTCTGGATTCTCTGCAAAAGGGGCTATTATTTTGTATTTTAATTATTATTTGTAATTATTAAAAATTCTACCTTGCTGTTCCTAGTAGGCTCCTGAGATGGCATTTTAATTTTGCCTCCTCTCCCCTCATTACAAAATTGGGTTTGCATTACAAGAGAAATATTCTGCCATTTTTATCTGACAACTCATGACATCGGTGAAGACATTATTTCAATCTCTAGTTTGCGATTTCAGTCATACTTCTCTAATGCAATTACCTCATTAGACATATTAGGGTATACTTTGGAGGAAACATGCACAGGATTTTGCCACGAAAATAATATAGCAATTTTTAATAACTTACCTCATTTTGAAGTGACTTGGGGAAAAAGTCAGTACATCATTATTATGTCTGCGTGTGTGTGCGCATATGTAATATATTAGTGTAATCATCAATCTCTCTTTCTTCAACAGACTGCAGTTGCAACAGTACACAGGTAATATTGAAATATGAATTTTTAAGAGTTTCTCTTTCTGTAGTCATCCCTCTATACATCTATCAGTGTTAAAATCTGGCCATAAGGTTAGTTTCCTTGGTATAATACTGCTGGGAGCAGTATTTTATGTGGATTGTCAATTATGGAAAGACATCTCTTAGTCTAGTTTGGCATGAATTTGGCTTTCATTTCAGTGCCAAGCAGTTGGGTCTCCATTTTGTTTTGATCTAGATTGTTTTTAATTGCTGCTATTAATTGCATCCCGTCCTGAGATCTGTTGATTTGGGGCAGAGGTTACATAAATTAATAAAAAACCAAGCATCTTTCAAGCATGCTGGGGTCAGTCTTGCTGTGGTGCCCAACAAACAGAGTCTCTTTTCCACTATTGTCCTACTTTTTGAACATTAGTTACTGAGCTCAGTTGTGTTTGAGATGATTAGCTCCATATCAACCTTTAAAATTACCATGGATGTCATTGTGGCAACCAGCTGAGCCAATGAGCACATGTGATGTGGTGATCTTGGTGATGATGTCACCGATGCTGTAGAGATTCAATGAACCTTTCCCTATAATCTTTTAAATAGCAACCAGAAACATTCTTATTTGAACCTGTATGTATCATTGAACCACTATTTTAAAATAATGTTACATTATTTGGAAGTCTGCAGTTCTTAATTATCATGTTTAATTTGGGATTTTAATGCTGTATTTAATGGATATTTCTTTTGTAAATTGATTCTGTATTGAATAGAAGAGTGGAGCCCACGTTTTAAATATATAATGTAATAGAAATGTTTTGGAATAGCATAAATATTAACATATGCCATCTGATGCTGATTTCTCTGGCATTTTCAGATTGCACAACTTCTTGAAAAAGGATGTGAACGTAGATCTCTCAACTCCAGCAGAGTTTGTAGACCGAGTCATTGATTTCTCAGACATTCAGGAACTAATGGAGTCTGTTAATTCTTTCCCAAGTAAGTCCATTATGGTACCGAAACAAAACAGTAGGTTGAGTTGGAAGCCTGTGATTTCATTTCCTAGAGGATGTGCTTCAGAATGTACAGTTAAGATACTAGAACTTCTCCAGCAAAGGAACAAGCCCAAAAGATACATTTGAAGGAGTTTCTTCTGCATGAGAGATTACTGGACAATTTATGTTATTGTTGCTCCTACTTCATATATCCATGGCTTATATCAGTCTCAACTTATCAGCAAATTTGGACAATCCACCAATTTGCAAAAACATAAAGAGAAGAGATCCCCATAAAGGAAATCTCCGTGTGCTTAGTTGGATGCAGAATTCTATCAGGGAAGAAAATATAGAAGACAATGAAACATGTCAGGGATGTGCAACATGTTTCATCTAAAACCATGGTAGGCCTTTGATGATGTGCTGGAAGCCATGCTCCAAAAAGTAGGCTCAGTCAAGAAAAATCAAGTAGGTCTGGCGAAGAAGAAGAAGAAGAAGAAGAAGAAGAAGAAGAAGAAGAAGAAGAAGAAGAAGAAGAAGAAGAAGAAGAAGAAGAAGAAGAAGAAGAAGAAGATGATTTGATCTAATTTACACTGAAGTTGGATGAGACATAATAAAATGTAGCTAACAAGATTTCCCCCTGTCGAAATGCATGTTTCACAGATGCTCATGGGAGTAATATGGATTTTGATGGAAAAGGAAGTCCATCTCCTGGGTTAAATTCCATCCTGGTGCAAAGCAGCTTTTACCAGTGAGCAAATGCTAAAGTTTGATAGTTTTCTGTCCTCTTATGCAAAATTTAAAATTCCCCCTTTCTGATTTCAGTGTCTTCACCTCCTTGTGCACCAGTGATGAATGCTCAGGATCCCAATTCAGCTACGGGGACGTCTGTGAAAGTCTGCTGGAGCTTTTTCTCAGAAGACATTGTTGAAAGCTACCAACTCTATTACAAGCGAGTGAGCAATGATACATCAGACGAGGAGCAAGAAGGTAAGGAGACAAAAAGCCAGATCAGGTGGAATGAAAAAAAATGGCTTTAACTAAACTCTTAATGGCAACATCTGCCTTGAGGTGGATCTGCCAAGATAGCAATGGTGGTGGCACTTCTATCTTGGCAACCTGCTGGTTTTATTGTGATTTTATCTGCTGTATTTCTTACTAGCATCATGATTGCTCCAGTTACTGGAGGTTTAATACAACCATTTCACTGGTTATTTTGCCCCCAGGCCGTTCAATTTTCGGGATGTGAGCTCTGGAGAGTCCCAAAGTGTTTATCTGGGGGTCACACAAAGTTTGAGGCTTGGTCAGTCTAAGCTTCAGCTCCTTAAATCTTGCACTTTCTAGTTGCAGAGTTTAGGCGAAATGTGAAAGAAACCTACTGTACAGTTACTCATCTGGCACCGAACGCACAATATGAATTTTGGGTAAAGGCGGTAAACGGAGCTGGGGTCAGCTCAGCGAGTGAAAGAGCAGTGTATATGACAGGTAAACGGCTTCCAGTGTTATGATTTGGTTTAGAAAAAGAATAAACTGTTATTGACGTATGCAAAGTGGGAAGCAGCCCAACCAAAGCTAATATTTTGTAAGCTGTGGGAGGGAGATTAAGATCGCAATCCTATCCATGAAGGTTTATCCAGACCGCACTGAATTTAGGTACTAATCTTTCTCAAAAAGCCAGGAACAATGAAGGTTTTTCTTATTTTGAGGAAAGTAAGGATTTGGAACGCCACCTTTTAATTTTTTTAATGTTTTTTTTTAAGTTTCACCCAATTATATATTAAAAAGGACTGCATATCCTGTATGGTTGTCTTACTTTAGTTATATTGAAAGGTGGGGAGGGAGTTTAAATCAATAGTGCCGTTTTATTCATAGCTTCTAACTTGAAGTTTCTATATTTTTGATTGTGTTATTTTATTATTTATTTTGTGTTATTTATTGCTTGAATGCTGTTCTCAGCTGGAAAGCCAGTTTGGTCTAGAGGTGAAGGCCCCAGGCTAGAAACCGGGAGACGGTGAGTTCTAGTCCCACCTTGGGCAGGAAAGCCGGCTGGTGAATTTGGGCCACTCGCTCTCTCTCAGCCCAACTCAGCTCACAGGGTTGTTGTTGTGGGGAAAATAGGAGGAGGAAGGAGTATTAGGTATGCTCGCCGCTTTATTTATAAAAATAATAAAGGTGGGATAAAAGAAATCTAAAAAAAAAAAGGGCCTAGAAATCCACGGCCCAACTTTTTATCAGTGATCTGAGTCTCGGTTACTTATAATCTAGATTTTCACTCGACAAAAAACAGCTTTTGTTTTTCAGTGCTTCAAAAGACACTGTATTGTTTATGATTTTAGCTCCTTTGCCACCTGTTATTGAAGAGAAGGTGATTCAGAGCTGTGAACACTCCGCGCTGGTACGATGGGACCGTGACGATACTAACCCTGTGGATTCTTACACCGTTGAATTATCCAAGCTGACGGGTGGAGATGGAGGAGAGATTCTTACTGAGTAAGTTGCACAGGGTTTGTTATGCATATATTGTATTGATTTGATAATACTTATCTATTTCTTTATGGCTCAGACTTACAGGACACTTCAGTTGCACCCATCTCGAAATGGCATACACTCCATTTCCATAATCAGGGCTAAAACAATGTAAGAAACCACCAATACTATTCTTCCAAAAATTATGTAATTGGTTTTACAAATTATTTGTTGCGCTGGCTTTTTTACTTGACATGATGTTATGGTCATATAGAGTGAAGCGTCATACAAGCCCAAGAAGCAAACTCTTACTCAACCCCAACAGAACCCTTGGAGACCTCAGGTCAAAGGGGACATAAAAGAAATATTCATCCCAATCCACCCTAGAACTCCTTTTGCCATGAGAGTGGTAGTTTTCCAAAATGTTGCAGTCGCTTAAGAGCAGTGTTGTCCATACTTGACCACTTTAAGATGAGTGGACTTCAACTCCCAGAATTCCCCAGCCAGCATGGCTGGCTGGGGAATTCTGGGAGTTGAAGTCCACTCATCTTAAAGTGGCCAAGTTTGGACAACACTGCTCAAGAGGCATGGGATCAGCAGTACCATGCCAGATCCAATGTGTTTAGAATGTGAGCAGGAAGAACACACCAAACTATGGGCAAATAGGTTTTTTTCAAGTTTTTGGCTATTGACAGCAGGCCCTGTTTACTACCTTGCTTTTTTTTTTTTAATTCACTTTTTTGTCTGCAAACCCACAGAGAATATTCATTCATATCTGTTGTTAGTAAGGGAAGTTAATTATTTCCTGCTTACCAGTGGCTCAAAGGAAGCAGAGATGGGGGAGGGGGTCCTATCTCCCTCCCACCATCTCCTTGGTCCTTTGCTTTCCTCTGGTCAATTTCATAAACCCTTGGTCAATTTCACAATGGGGATAAAAAACTCCCTATCTTGATGCGATGTGTTATGCACCTAAGTGGGCAGTTTTCCCAAGGAGGATTCCACAATAAACGGGGAGAAACACAATTTTCAAATGCACTGCAGTGGGCTAGACACTAACATGGATTTTTCAGGTGTAAAAAAAGCCTCAAAGTTATCAGATGCAAGGTCCCTGGGGCCTTCTATGAGTGAGCTAGTAATCACATTGATACCTTGTAAAACCCGTTTAACTCTATCTTTCATTTTAATCTCCAGTCTCCACTTCTGTATAAAACAGATTTGGGAGGTATCTTTTCTCTGTTACTTCTCACCTCTTTCAGAGGTTCTCGGGATCTCAAATAGTTTATGACTCCTTTCAAGTGTGACTCTCAGCATGTATTCCCCCTTTTTTCCAGATCTGTTGTTGGAATTCCAAACTGTGAGACACTGATTCATCTGGAGCCAAGGCAGAATTACCTCCTGTTTGTGAAGGCCATCAATATGGGAGGTTCTAGTGAAAGGAGTGAGCCTATATCCATCCTTAGCACAGGTAGTAAGAACGTGCTAAACTCTTGCAAATTGTGGCATCCTATTTTATATTGTTTTTAGTATTGCAAGTAGTGCTTTTTAAATTTATTTTACTTCATTTCCAAAAATGATCAGAGAGGAAAAAAAGAAAAAAACAGGGAAAAGAGGGAAAAGAGGAATAAGAAGAGGTTACAAATATTGATAAAAATTAGATAAAGCATTTCTAAGTAACTGTGATTCAGCTCTCCCTGTTAGACTATCTTACACCAGTTTAAAACTTTAAATCTATATTCAAATTGAATTAATACTTAATAAGCAATGAGAGTAACCAGTATAAAATAAGTTATGAATTATAAGTCAAGATAAAAGATTGTGATAGTGTCTGTCCAATCTGAAAATTCAATCCTTATTAAACGATCATGACAAGCTTAAATTTAAAAACTTTCTGTTAAGAACAAAATAAAGTTTGGATACAGTACAAGCCAGTTTAAAGAAATATAGTCCAGAAATGGTTTCCATGTTGAATTTAATACTGTACTCCAGTGTTGTCCAAACTTGGCCACTTTAAGATGAGTGGACTTCAACTCCCAGAATTCCCCAGCCAGTCTTACTAAGTCCCTATAAATGGGGAAAACTGGCACCTGGGGTGCCCATTTTTTCTTTTCTCCCCCTTTTTTGGGAAACTACATGGTGATATGGTATTATTCCATAGATGCTGTGGGGAAATAGTAGTTTGCTTGAATTATAATGGTGGGATTCCTTTGAAGGGAATCAAATGCTGCTCACATAGAAGAAAGAAAATGGGGAGCAGTCTCACATACACCTCCATTTTCCACCACCCCCTTCCAAAAATGGTTAACTTTGGAATAAAATCACCCACTCTTTTGCAGTCTGAAGATGAGGTGGTGAAAGTTAAAATGGTATTCTTCATCCAACCCTTGGTTGTTTTAAGTTGGGTCAATGTTATAATCAATTTGATGATTTATATAGCATCACCTATGTGCGTGGAACTACCCAGAGATGTCATAGAGGAAGGAGAAAAAAAGGGAAGCCAATGAGGGCATTGGGTAGACATGCTTTGGCTAAGATGTTGCAATGAAATGCCCTGAGTAGGTACTAAAAGCTTTATTGAAAATGTTGGCTTGGATGAGGGAGGTGGTACTCTGTAGATGTTCCAAGAGGAGCTTCCAAGCACATGGAGCAGCAAGCAAGTACAAGCAGATTCATAGGATTGAGTAGTTACCATCAGAATTTCACTTCCTCCTACAGGAACTGTGTTTACCCTCAATGAAAATACAGCCCACCCCTTGCTGACCATCCTGGAAGATGGGCTGACATTGGCCTGCCACAAAACCAAGAGCCCCCGAAGAGACCTATCCTTTGGCGAGGACAGTTTTACAAGGTATGGGACCTTTGTGCCTATCCTGGATTCTTTAAATCCCATTTTATTGCTTCACTATCCTTTCTTTTAAAAGAACCCATGTTCTCTGAAAATATACTTTGGACAGTTCAAAACTACTTGCAACAGCTGAGAGCAAAGGGGGGAAAACAGTCGCAGGGGTTAAGTTTTAGAGCTTTTGTTGTTCTGATATTGAATTAAGATATTGCATCTGTAGATTAAAGTATTTTAAATAAATCAGATAGTAACTGTAATGGATAATAATGCTGATACTGCTACTCATAATGATTACGAGATCATCTCACCAAACACCTTCTCTGACTCATGGCTAAGATCAGCTGGAAAGGCCTTGCTTGTGACCCATTGGAGGACTCATCTTAATCTGGGGTTGAAGAGCAGGGCTTCTTGGTGGCAGCACCCAGATTAGGATCTGTCTCAAAAGGAAGAGAGTTGACTACTTGAATGGGAAAAAATCCTATTCCACAGCTGAGATAATTTTCTACATAAACCAGTATAATGCAGTCCAATGCATATAGTCACCTACAATGTCTCAAGCCACGGATGTCCAGTTTCTGGGATATTCCAGATTTCCTCATCTAATTTTTGTGAGTAAGCATGCCCAGTATAAATAATTGATAAGCACGATTGAATCAGATCTTTGGACCTCACAAATATCCAATTATATATATATATATATATATATATATATATATATATATATATATATATATAAAGATTATAATTACAACAGTAAAAGCTAGCACAAACTGAAAAAAATAGAAGAGTAAAAAGAAAGAGTAGAAGGTGCAGAAAAGAAAGAACAAAAACAAACAGAAAGAATAGAAGAATATTAAGATATCAGCCAGTTTCTTTTGTATATCCAGTGTAACATCTTTTTCTTTATCATTCTTATAACCTGTCATTTTAATTTTTTTATTAATCACATTTATATTTTTAAATTCACTTTCAACTCAGCCTCAATCTTGTCAGGTAGAACTTGTTCCTCTTCCATAACATCTTTAGACAGTCTATCTATGGAGGCAGACACTCTTAAAATTAACTTCTGGGTCCATTGTTCAAAAAATATCCTTCAATATGTCCAATGTTAAAATATTTTGCTTCATTCTATAATTATAAGTCGATTTTAAGTTTCTTCTCCTTTAATTGTAATCTTTAGTTCCCTCTAGTTCCCTCTAGTGTCCAATTTTTAAAATCTTATTTTTAAAAAAAAAATCAAAACAATAGTATATTCCCATGGGAAGGATTCTTTATAATTAATTCCAAATCTTATTTCAAATTTATCTGGACCCTTAGTCTGTAACTTTCTAAAATCAAAGTTTTAATTACCCTTTTGCTGTTTATTCCCCCCCCCCAATATTTTTAAGTTCTTAAACTTGTAGTTGAAACTTCTTTTGCTAAGGATTGAAGGAAACTCACCCAGTACTTTAAGACATGTCAATCCAAAGGTTCCTAATAATTGAAAAGCAATTAACAAGCAATTTCAAAACAGATTAGAAAAGAAAGCATGCAAACTTAGTGTCTTTTCAAAGGCATCTACTGCGGTTTGAGCAAGATGGCTTTTCCCTCATCTCCCAGAGCTCTAAACTTGCTGGAGTCTGCTGTCTTGTGGTCTCCTCACTAGGAGCAACTATCTGGAGCACTTGTGGGTGTTCTCAAGTCCTCTCCTTGTCTGGAGAGGAATTACTGAAGAGCCGGTCTACTCTCTGGCTCTTCATTCCACCATGGTTGTTGGCTCCATTTTTAGAGGCGTCTTCAGTCCACCATTTCTTCCCCAGAAGTCTAAAAAATCCAATCTTATCCACATATTAACTAATGCCCAATTTTTGGGATAACAAGAAGATGCGGGAGATGGACTCAACTCCATCAATAAAGTGAACATCTTAAAAGTTGACCCATATTCCCACCCTCTCTCTTTTTTACTAGATCCATTGCTATATTGGGACACCCAATCCCGTTCCAAGGAAAACATTACTGGGAGGTGGATGTTGATGAGAACATTGACTATTGCATTGGCGTGGCTTCTGAAAATGTACCAAGAGACGACTATTTGGGCGCAAGCCATTCCTCCTGGTGTATGAAGCATACCATTACTCCCTCCAGGTACAATTTAATCTTAGCCCTTGCAATGGAACTGCAACCAGCCTGCAAGATTTTATACTGCAACCAGCTTACTCCATGGATTTCCTAAACAGCTGAGTGCACTGAGGGCCACATCAAGGACTACAAATCCCATAACCTCAAATAATGCTGGGAGTTGTACTGCAAAGCCCAAGTTCCCTGTCCATCTTCAGAGAGCAGGAATCATCCTGCTTCTTAAGAAAAGAAATCGGGGCTATTATCACTTGCCTTCTATCTGATGAATCAGGCATAACTTGGCTTGATTCTATTTGGTGAATCAAATGTTCTGAAAGACAACTTATCTTGGGATAAAAGTTTAGCACATTCAGCAATGTAGGAAGTACAGTACAGTAGCTTTGTCACCCAGTCCTTCTCCTGAATTGCTTTAAGCTCAGACCAAAAGTAAATGGGATGTTCAGATCTGTATCTACAGATGCATTTTCTCCTAAAGAGAATTAGTTGTTGAACATCTCAAGGTTGGGAGTACAGATCTGTGTTATGAGATCCTTGCCAGGGAAGTCGTGTGGGCTATCAGAAAATGGGCAACTCTTTCATGAGATGCCAACCCACTTCTTGCTAATAATAACTTGCTAATACCAAGTTATCTTTTAAAGCTTCTGATCTGAAAGTTTCTTTTTCCTTATGTAGCCACATCTACGAATTTCTGAATGATGGGATGACACCGGACATCAAGATCACTGTTCCTCCCCAGAGGATTGGCCTCCTGCTGGACTATGATGAAGGGACTCTGTCGTTTTTTAACACTGATATCATGCAACACTTGTATACCTTCCACACCAGCTTTCAAGATTTTGTGTGTCCCTGTTTTGCAGTGGAAAAGGTTGGCGTGCTCAAGATTCGAAACGGCATTGCAGTACCCCCATTTATTGTTTTGTGATTGAGGATAGCAAAACAGCATTCTTTATATGCAATGTGGCACACTTTCAGCTCCCCCTCCCAACCTTTTCTCTTTCTCCCCAAAACAGTCTGCATTATTTATTTATTAACTTTATTAGTGTGTGAGACAAGACCCTGTTGTGCAAAAAGCAAATGCTGTTTCAAACGTGTCTCTTGCTGTTTATACAGAAAAGCACTTAGCCTAACAGCTTCATTTACACAAATATTAAACTTGGTTAGTGTTAACCTAATGAGTTGTGGGGTTTCTCTTTTGTTTTGTTTTTTGCAACTTGAGTTATTTTGCAAACCCTAACCCTATTTGGCTAGATAATGATTTTGTGTGTTGCACACTCCCAGAAAATAGGTTCAACTAGTAAGCAAAGTAAATATTTTATATGAACTCAGATACACTATTTTTCTTTATACTGTAAAATAAACTTAAATTGGGTTACAGATAAAGCCAGTGGAAACACAGTTAAGGTAGCAAATTGTTGTAAATGTTGCACAGTAGAAATAAATACAGCAGCAGAGAGATGGAAAAAATAAATAATAAGCAATAAAATGGCAAAAGAAGAGATATCTTCCACTGTTTCACCTATTATTCAACTCCTTCTAAAGAAGCAGAAGAGCTCTTGCCTATAGCTGTTTCCTTCTTCCATGGTTCAAATCGATCATGGGATTGTTTTCCAATGGGAAAATGCACATGGGAAAGGGTTAATTCCATGGGTGTCCATAGAATATGGTGGGAAAAAAAAATTCAAGATGGCACCCTGGCAATGTGATCGAAGCTCTCCTATTTTTTATGTGCGTTGCAGCCACGACACATAAAAAACAGGCAGAGCTTCAATCTCACTGTTGTGGCCACCATCTTGACTTTTTTCACCATACCCCTGCAGACACCCCTCTTTAATTCTCTATCAAAACCCTACCCATTTCCCCAGTCTGCTCCTTCTTTGCTTCGCTCTTCAACCATTTGCTAAATACATAGTTTTGCACAGCTTCCCTGTTGCTGATATATATTTACAGTTCTGAGTTGGGGGAAAAACATTAACTTGCATCCATAAAACATCAGATGCCACTGTGAATTTTCAGATCCAGTTCTATCATAAAAGTGTTTATCAAATTCTGTTCTCAAGCAACCTTACACAAGAAACTTCAAGCGTACCTCGTTTAATCACAAATAAGCCTCTTCCTTACGTGGTACAATGCTTATATTTATCCAGTGACTTGCTTCTTGCACTAAGTATAATTTGATTTGCCTGGTGTGTGCTTAGCGTGTGAATAGTGAAGTTGACAGGGAACTGCATTTGTCAGCTGGCCTCTGTTTCTAATTTCGAGGGCTGAAGCCAAAGATCACCACTGCAAGGCCATGTTTCAAGCTGCATGAAAATATGGCATCTTGTTGTGTTCACACAATTCAAGAGTAATAAAGCTGGCAGACCTCAAATAATTACAGATAGGCTTTTCCCATCGTCAGTCTAGTGCTCTGTCTTCTGACAAAGCTGCTTAGGGGCTAAGATGGAAAGGGAGAAAGGTATGTGTGTATGGGTACCTGCGTACAGATGAGTTTCATTGTGTGACTCCAGAGAGAGCTGTAGCAACAGAAGAGGGAAAGTGGGTTTTCTGTCCATGCTTTCTTACTAGATGAAGAACCAACTGTTATTAGGGGGGAAAAGTGTTGAGTCTGAGTAAGCTCATTATCATCTCCACAATGGAAGCTTTCATTAGCCAGAATCCTGTTCCCAAGACAAAAAACAAAACTGAGCACAATTGGAGGTCTGAGTAAAGCAGTGATGATTTCTTTGCTTTAGGGTGTCACCAAAAAAGGAGGAGGACAGGAAGGAAGGAAGGAAGGAAGGAAGGAAGGAAGGAAGGAAGGAAGGAAGGAAGGAAGGAAGGAGGTGAAGACATATTTGGATCATTAGCCACATTATGTATGCCTGCATGCATAGACCTTAATTTATATATGGTTGTGTTGGAGGAAAAAATGGCCTAAGAGCAAATTCAGCCATTTGCATACCACATCACAATCCACATTCACTTTGCAGAAACAATGGGGAAGTTTCTTTCAAGCATCCCCAGCTGCAGTGATCCTGCTTAGAGTGAACCTCTGCAGAGAGCCCGTTGTTAGCCAGCATCTTCCTCCAGCCAGATCTTTTGTAGTGGCTCACGTCACAGCTAGGCGAGGTGCTCTGAAATTCACAAGAGGGTGCTATTGACTGCCTTCCAAGGTGAAGGATCACAGCTGAAAGCAAAGCAACCAACTGCTCCAAACAACAGCATTCCAGATGTGCTTCAGATGCTTGCTTTCTAGATCTGGATTAACCAACTGGATTGGATTGAAAAATGGGTTTTTGTGGTGAACAAGCTTGCCCCATTCCCTAAGCCCTCAGGAGTGAAATCCACATCCTGTCACTTGGGGAATGGCAGGTTTTGGGAACCAGCAAATAGGGCAGCAGGGTCATCTGGGAATGGGGAATTCAAAAAGGTCAAGATGGTGTCCACAACCTTGCCATCAAAGCCTTGTCCCTTTTTTACATGTAAACAGGCAGGGCTTTGATTAAATGGCTGTGGCCACCAATTGGACTTTTTTGACTCCCCCCCCTGCAGACACCCCTTAGAGCAGGGCCAGTTCTTGGGTTGATTGGTTGAATTGGTTATAGATCCTGATTTTAGGATTTCTACTTTCAAAATACATTATGATTTTCTGCAGCTAATACCCAGAGCTGTTCAACAGAAGTCCACAAGGAAGGCACTGCCCTCAATGGAGGAATGGTTGGGGAAGATGATGGAATTTGCAGAGATGGCCAAATTGACCCCCTTGATCAGAGAAAAGATGATATCTATGTTTATTGCTGACTGGAAGCCCCTGATAGGCGTTTTGCATGAAATGGAAAAAAATGAACTTATGACTTATGATTTTGATAATTAGAAAAAAAACAGATAATAGAAAAAAGAGAGTTTGTCTATGCAACCATAGAGTCAGAGGTAATTTTGTATTTTTACTTTTAATTGCCGTAAAGAAGATCGGAAACTACTTCTTTCTATTTTTTCTTTTTGTACTTTTGACTTCTTCCTGTTCTTTTTTCTCTTTTCTTTTTTAACACACACACACAATGTACACACACACACAAACATACATACACATACACCACAAAGAAGAGCATTGTGTCTATGGTCTAAACCGACAGCCTCCCGGAGCTGATTTTTATGCAAATATACTTTACAAACGATGTGGGTTTTTTTTTAATAAGCGATATGCTTCACAGAGAGAGAGAGAGACAGAGAAAGGGATTGAGAGAGATAAATTATACCTTATGTCGCTAAATTCTGAAATGAAAAAAAGATCACAGGACTAGATTCGGATGGGGCTGGATTCCAAGGAGCAATTGTAGCAGATGACTTCCTATCAATGATGCATTGAATCCCTGAACCAGGGAGTAAACATTTGCCTTCCATCTGCAGTGTTGACAAAACTCACCTCCATGTCTAGCACTGAGTGGACATTCTTCCTTCCACCCCCATGGGAGGAAATGGAAATGTCAAAATGCTAATCTGACAAAATCACCTGCATTTTAAATTGAGCTGTATGCAAAATACCTTGAAGTACTTTTTCCTTATCTAAACTATTTTGTGAACAGACAAAATCATTCAGAAACAATGACCTTCTAATACCTATGGAATTTCCCACAAGTATAGATGGCATGTCTATTCCCATAGTTTGTTCTCATACAGTAACAGGAAAAATGGCCTGGAAAAAAAAACAAGAAGTCATCAAATGGGTATTGCAGAAAATAACATGAATAATCTGGATTTTCAAAACTTTCTATGACTAGGATTTAGTAGCCAGGAAGTATTTTTGTCAACTTTGTTGTCTCACCTTTAGCTGTCTAAAAAGAAAATGTATTAACACAATAGTATGTGGAATAATATAAGAGGTAAGATATTATACACATAATTAAATGTATCTTGGTATAGCTACAGTATGTTTATTTGCTCGTCAGCCACAAGTCGTATTTGAAGTCTGGTGACTGGGTGGACAAATGTTTGCCATCTTGACCTTGAACTTTCTTTGTACGTAAGTACCTGATTTCCGCATTGTGCAAACAAGAACAGTAGATGGCAGAATAACCTCGTAGTTCAGATGTTGGACTTTCATGCCAAAGGCCGTGAGTTCTAGGTGCCAAGATTCTTTTAATAAATAAATCAAATGAAGGGAGTTGAGCCACTGAAATCACATGGTTCTATGGAGATCACCCTACTAAATAAAAATATAGAACAGGGTCAGTCTGGAAACAATGTCCAACTCAGTCTACCGAAAGCATTTCTGGAGGGCTGAAGATGATGCTAGACCTCCAGCATTTGCTACCTGCATAATAAACACAATGGGGCAAGTGAATTTTTCTTCCAGTGCCAATAAAAAAATCCCATCCTAGTGAAGCTTTTAAGAGTCTTCCAGTCCATCTCCAGATTCAGTGCTGGAAACTCTGGGTTCCATCACCCCTTAACAACAGCTGGGCAACCTCTGGCTGAAGATCTCCAGCGTGGTGGAGTGAATCATCAGTCCAGTTGCAGTTTCTTTTTTTGCCCTGTTTCTCCCAATATTAAACTGAAATCTACCCTTCTGTAACTTAAGCTTATTAAATTGCACTTTGTCATTCAGGTTTTTTTCTCCAGCGTTTAAAACAAAATTAAAGGAAAATATTGACAACCTTTGACACAATGCACCAGCATAAAGGGTTCCTGCTGAATGTTCCAGCCAGTCTTCTTTCAGTATATTCTATCCCAGTGTTTCTCAACCTTGGGAACTTTAAGATGTGTGGACTTCAATTCCCAGAATTCCCCAGCCAGCATGGCTGGCTGGGGAACTCTGGGAATTCAACTCCACACATCTTAAAGTTCCCAAGGTTGAGAAACACTGTTCTATTACCACTCCCTTGTTTCCTGTCATCTAATTCCAAACAGATACCCAGAGTTCAAACACTAATAGACACATGCAGTCCTTAATATGGGATCTTTCTGGTCCTTGCAGATTTTTTTCCTAAATATTTTTTTTCCTACTCCTGCAAATTCTTTTAAGCACAATAGCTCTCCTCTGATTCTCAGTACCCCCTTTTAATTTCCTAGTAATATCTTAATTCCACGCTTGAATTTGCCCTCCAGATGTTCTAACTATACCACCTATCATCTCCGTATGTGAATGTGTCCAAAAACATCAGGTTGGAGAAGGCAGATGTATACAGACTGTGATCAGTGGTTGCTTCTTAATGAATGTCATGAAGTTCTGGTTACAGAACCTCCATTGTTCATCAAGGACTGAAGGTCAAGGAAAAGAATCCTGAACTTTTGCACCCCGATCCATCTGGAGTTCACACTTTATTCTCGGAAATGTCCCTTATTGACCTAGAGAAAAAGGCGACTCTTCGATTCCCATACATGTAATCAGCTGGCCTAAGAGACAACGTGAGAGCCAATTCTGCTAAGCTTCAACCAATCCTCTGAGCATTCTTGTGTGGGAAAAGGCTCCTGCCAATGGCCAAATTTAATGCACTCTTGGCTAATTGTGACTTAACAAGACGCATATGTTCCGGACTGCTGTTCTCTTAAAGCACAACTATTAAACTTTCAGATCTGAAACTTACAGCCTGCTCTCTTGGTTTCCATTCAGTTCATTATCATTCATCCCAAGTTAGATGCCTCCCTTACACTGAAAAATCAAATCGGTCTTCCTATCACTGGTGCTTTTCAGATACATTGGACTTCAACTCCCGGATACAAACATCTGGTTTCTAGCAATGTCAGGGTCCAACTTCCAAATGCATCAGATTTTTTTGATGCTTACAGTATTTTCCCCAAAACTAAATTTATCTGGAAGTGGGGATAGGAGAAAGGAAGATCAGAACTAGATTCCCTCTTCATATTGTGACCTCAGCTCCAATGGAGCCATTCCTCCATGACTGCTCTTAGAAGTAAGTTACCTTAGAAGATCCAATCACTGGTGGATTTTCTTGGTAAGCCTAGATATTGTATCACCCCTTAGTTGTCTCTTCTCATATCCTTTAACCATCCTCATAGGGACTTATTTCCTATCCCTTACCCTCTTAGTAGTTCTCCTCTTAACTTGCTCCAATTTCTCACTGTCCTTTTGGAACTGCAATGCCCAGAGCTGGTCACTATATCCCAAGTGGGGACTGACCAGGGCAAATTAGAGATAAACAGTTACTTCCCATGACCCTGACATTTTGCTCCAGTTAATGCATTTGCTTTTTAGCAGCTGCATCACACTGATGGATCAATACTATTTGGGTACTATCTGTAATGGAAGGAGCAAACCATAGGTAGCATTTACTTACAATTTAAAATAATTAGTTGTTATTTGGGCATGACGTATAGCTTGATTTAAAATACACCTATGCTTGAGGGTGGGGGAAAGAGACACCTGACTGCTCTGCCTCAGGGGCAAAGTGTCTTGTAGTACAGAACTGAGTAAACATTGAATTTTGTATGGTAAACTTAGGCATCATTATGAGCTAAGGCCAAAGGCTGAGGTTGCATCATCCATGTATTGGATACTGGTGGGAAAAAGGGTCAATGAATGAAGTTACAGAATAAGCACAAGGTTTGTTTAACAAAGATGCCTCAACAGAGGGTATGTTGAACCCATCAACCAGGGTAGGGAAACCAACAGGCTGCCACTTCTGGCATCAGAGAGAACAGTATGTTGTTTCCGCTTGGCAGTCTCAATCTAAGAATCAAGTTCCTGTTGCGGGGCTCCCAATGGGAAGCCTGAGGATCTCACTAGGAGATGTAGGACGGGTGATAACAATCCACTTCTGACATTACAAAGCAAAACAGAAGACCCAAAGCAGCAAGCAATCTTGCTTGAGACACCAACGCTTGTTGGTCTGGATCAGTGAACAAACCCCACAGATAAAACCTTCTGTATGTTGATCAGACTGGACAGCCACAGCACCAAGGTTTGGAATTATCCCATTACTAAGCCGCCTGGCTAAGAAGCTTTTATAGCTACTTCAGTTCAAGGAGAACCAGGCACCATCCAGAGTCACTCCAGAATCTGGGAAAGGTCTTCTGGAGGAGACCAAAAACCCAGTTGGGGAACCCACAAATCAACGAGTTCTGTGCTCAAACCCCAGGGGCTCCATACAGTTCATATTTAAAGAAATGCATCAGTTCACCCACCCAAGTCGCCGAATCAGGTGATGTTCCAGCTGCATATACGAAGAGGGTTGAATGCAAATGTTCGTTAGTGGTTAATGTATAATGTTTGACTTTTCAGCTATAAGCAGCGCTACACAGTATCATGAATAAATTCCACACTGTAAATATTTACCGAGTCAATACTGCATATGTCAGAGATGTTTAATTACCTTAGGCTTGTGGTCTGTTGTGGTTCAAAGTAAATTTAGTACTAACAGTTTAGCTTGGATTATATTTCTCTCTGCCCCCATCCTCTCTTGCACCCACCCAAGATGATGAATCAGTTGGACTTATTTAATATTTGTTTGGACTTGCTCTACAGGGCTGTCCTTTTCTCCTTCCCTTTCCCCTCCGAGTCCTTTTGCTAAACAAAATTCCACTAATGAAGAATCCTTTCTAAAAGTTCTACTCATAAAAAAAAAAAAATCAAAGTATTTTTACTTCATCTAGCACTAATAACAATTGCTTCACTCTCTTGGGTTGTGTTTGCACCCAGCATAACCCAGGTCACATGCACTGGTACAAAATGCTAAATCTGATTAGTTTTAACCTTGGTTAGTTTGTGTGTTGTGTGCATGATTCAGTGGCTGAGCTAAGTCAGCCACTTTATGATGCAACTCTGCCAAGCCAGAAAATAAGTTAATTCAGCAATCAAGTTAAGCGTGTTGTGCAAACTCAGCTGGTATGTATGTTTGATTATGCATGCACTTTTTAAAGTTATAATATTTTGGGGTCTCCACTCAGTGCAATGAGCAGTTACAATGATTTGACAAAATTCTCTATCTGGGTACAAAATACTGAACGTGTTAACCTTCCCCAAGCCTAAATTACAACTAATGGGTATTTGTAAAGATGAAGAGTGACATTAACCATGATAAAGAGAGCCAGTCTGGTGTGGTGAAGGGGCTGGCCTAGAAACCAGGAGATGGTGAGTTCTAGGCCTCCCTTAGGCATGAAATCCAGCTAGGTGACTTTGGGCCAGTCCCCCTCTCTCAGCTCAACCCACTTCACAGGGTGGTGGTTGTGGGGAAAATAGGAGGGGAGAGAGTATTTTGTACACTGCCTTGGATTGTACAAATTAAAGATGGGTCATCATCATCGTCATCATCATCATCCTGCTTCTTAACTATAATAAAAAGGAGCAACAGAACTAAGTTTGGGTACACACAATGGTGCATTTCAGAACTTGTTATCAGATGTATTTGTAAAATTATCTGTACAGTACAATTGGTAACGTTTTAATGGTTTTTACGGAATTTACATCCAGAGCCAAGTGCAAGTTTAGGGCTGCAGATGTAGAAGTGTGAAGGCAACAGACATCCTTGAATATTTTGTTTGCATTGCTTCATTTAATGCCATTGGCTGATACCCCTTTGTGCAATGGGAGAGAACCCAGTTCAACTGCACAAGACTCCATTTGTTTGTAGAACATCCCAGATTCACCTCACAAGGAGCCATGTGATCAGCAGTATTCCCACAGCATTATCAGATGACATCCATGGGACCCCAAAAAAGAAATTTAAAACAAAGAGGTGAGTTGATGAGATTTGGTCATCTAATGAGATTTTGGTCATATTTAATCTTCTTCTGGTACCTGATGACTCTAAAGGCTGCTGACCCCTGATTTTCAGGACACAGGAAGCCACAAACTCTGTTTTACAAACCATAATTAGCTAAAGTTTCAAAACACAGTAAGCCTTCAACCATGATTTATAAACTAGGGGCTGGGTTTGCACCCGATTAAACCAGAACCAAACAAAGCATGTTACGGTTCTGTGCAATGTGTGAATCCCACCAACCTAAAACAGCCCTGGGCATGAAAGAACCTTGCAGGATTGTTGAAAAAGCAGGATCAGATAACCCAAACAACTCCAATTAATTATTTCAATTAATGACTGGAAATCACATTAGTTAGAATGGGCTAGTTGGGATGCAACTTTAAGGAATTAATGGCACAGGATTCCTCAACCTTGACGACTTTAGGACAGGGTTCCTCAACCTTTAGGTTCCTTTAGGACAGGGTTCCTCAACCTTGACGACTTTAGGACAGGGGTTCCTCAACCTTGACGACTTGAAGATGTGTGGACTTCAACCTTGACAGGGTTTAGGACAGGGTTCCTCAACCTTTAGGACAGGGTTTAGGACAGGGTTCCTCAACCTTGACGACTTGAAGATGTGTGGACTTCAACTCCCACAATTCCTCAACTTTAGGACAGGGTTCCTCAACCTTGACGACTTGAAGATGTGTGGACTTCAACTCCCACAATTTAGGACAGGGTTCCTCAACCTTGACGACTTGAAGATGTGTGGACTTCAACTCCCACAATTCCCCAGCCAGCCATGCTGGCTGGGGAATTGTGGTATTTCAAGTCCACACATCTTCAAGTTGCCAAGGTTGAGGAACCCTGTTTTAGGAGATCCACACCGTCTCTCCAGCTGGTAAGTTTCCTGTATCTATTTTCTACAGTGCTTTAATGTCCTTTCCTTGTTGCCCATATGATTCAGATGTTCCAGGATGCTTCCAGAGAAATCAAATATTGATCAGATGATACTAAAATATTAACTACCAGTTTGTTATTCATCATTTACATATCACTTCTTTCCTTTCCATACAATTCTTACAGACAGGGAAGAAGTAAAAAATAGCATTGGTAATGTAGAAACAACAGATAAAAAAAAAAATTCTGTCACTCAAGTAAACTTCTATGCCACAGAAAGGCTTTAATTAAGGTGACCTGTCAGCAAATCAGATTAATTTGCTTAGGAAAATGATGCCACAGTGCTCGGAAAACAACTCAGCTGAAAGCTTTATAGCCACACTGCTATCTCCAAGGACAGAAGAAAATAATGGTGAAGTCATGTAATTGCTGGAATCCTAATGCCAGTAAAAGGTTTGGTGCCAATATTTCCACCAGGCAAGGATCAGTTCCCAACAGTCTCAACAGCTCAAAAGTTCTGTTAGTTCGACAGAAAAGAGTTCACTGCCTTTCTACCTTACTAGTAACTGTGTTTATATTGCCCCAAGAAGGTTGGGGACCATCTTTAAGAATTCTGCACACCCTGCTTCTTTCAGCTCAAAAAGCATTTCAGAGTCTTGGACCTTTTGGAGATGCAATAACCATGCAGGATCCTTTACCTCTACTTCCCTAGCGTACCTGGGCCCTGGGGAAGGGGAAAAAATTGAGGTAAAATGAAGGAAGCATTGCCTTATCTCCCATCTTGGCTACAACAGAGGAGTAATAGTTCCATCAAGAGACTGATGTAGGATTGCTTTGTAAATGAAAGCAGCTTGACCATGGAGGTGTGAAGGCCCTATCTTTGCATTGTACTCACTGTTTATAAGCATCTGGTGCCAGTCCAGAAGAGGCCCACTGGGAACAGGGCTGGAAAAACCATGCCTTCTAAGAAGAGAGGTCCTGTTCTGCCACAGTTAGGGCTTTGGATTCAGGCCAGCACATTTTGGGTGGAAAAACCTTTGGTGCAAGATCTAATTTTAAAAGCTAAATCCAACTTTATCAGTTAGAGCTTTAAAAAGGAAGAGATAAATGGGAAAAGCCAGCCTAGCGTAGTGGTTAAGGCATCAGGCTAGACACGTGGAGACCACGAGTTCTAGTTCTACTTTAGGCACGGAGCCAACTGGGCGACCTTGAGCCAGTCACACTCTCTCAGCCCTGGGAAGCAGGCAAGGGCAAACTGCTTCTGAAACCTTGCCAAGAAAACTGCAGGGACTTGTCCAGGCAGTCGCCTGGAGTCAAAAGGAAAAAAAAAACTGATTTGAAGGTACACACAAATGGAAAGACAGGGAGGCAGGAGGGCCCCATGGAAAGAAAAGGGATCTGCAAGAGGAAAGGGAGAATCACAGCCTCTAGGCAGAATACCTACAAAGAATGGTTCCCTGAGCCAGAATAAGTTACATATTGTGGAATTCTCTTCTTGGAAGCTTAATTTCTCTGAAATTAATAGATGACAGTGTGGGGCTGAGCAAGGGAGGGAAAGAATTTGGAAGTTAGGATAATGTAGATAGATACACATAAATTTCAGACCAATTTCCCTGCTCCCGTGGAAACATATGCATTTCAGTGCTATTAATATATATGCATGTCTAAATCTGGAGTAATGGAAAGTTTTTGGGTTTCTCACAACACAGCTGAGCACAACGGGTGTTTGACGCAACTCAACTGCATGTCCTACTTTTTTTTTCTTTTTTGCCCAAGGAATGAGGATTAAGAAATAAACATTATTATTAATAATAATAATAATAATTTTAAAAAGCCAAGCTGGGTCAGAAGACATTAAGAACAAAGCAGGAAGAAAGTTTCCATGGTTTATTTTTAAAAGGAAGGGTTTAATTTCAGAGGCCTATGAAATAGTGTGAGAGATTTTAAAAATAAATAAGGGGAAACGGCTGAGAGGGAATGGCTAAAACTTTACAAAATATACATTTTAACTCTCCCCCCATCCCACCCACCCCCCTTCTGCTATCCACTAGAATAGTCTCGTCAGATTGCAAACTTCTTGGAAATGTAGCATTTTCATTGCTTTTTTCTTTTCTTTTTTTTAAAAAAAACGTTCTTTCAAGGCAAGACCAGACATTTTTCATGATGGGAACATACATACATTTCAAACCGAGACGCTCGTCCACCCCCCGGGCCTCTGGTGTACCTTATGTAGGGCTTTGCAGGGCTATGTAGAAAACTGCCCCCATGTGCAGGCCTGGTTGATTTACGTTGCAAAAATGGGACAGAAAACAATTGATACAAGGGGACTGGGAAGGGGGATGGAGAACATGATAAACGGCACACAACAGGAGCTGGGAATTTTCCCAGCATTTTTTTTTTTAAAGGATGGGCTGAGAAATTCGATTGACCCGAAGAGCACACGAGGATGCAAGGTGCTGACACGGATTTGCTTGCCACTGACTTGACCTTCACAGCCAAAGTCGGATGTTCACAGCAGAGACGTAACGGCCGAGTGAAGTCACGTCATATTTTAACTTTCTCGCGCGTGTGTTTAATCGGCGAGGGGCTTTTTCTGAATTGTGCTCTAGCTCAGCATCTTCCTTGCCTTCTTTGGCGTATTAGCAATTGCCACAACTCGGTTATCTTCACGTGCAGTCTGGTGGGCTTTCGCGTTATTTTCTCTGAGCAAAACAACGTTCCCCCTTAAAAGGAAAGCTTTTGAAAGAAAGGGGGGAAGTGCCTACGTGAACCCATCACACGTGGATGCCATTGTTTTGACTAGTAAGCCAACACATAAGGTAGTCCAGAACATCCCCTTCATTCCACTTGATGGCGTCTTAATACAACCTTTGATAAAAACTCACTTTAATTAACTGACATACCCATCGATCCCCTCAGTGCAATATAAAGTTGTTTTCACTGCAGGCCCTTTTGCAATCTGAGAATAAAATGCATAATGAGTTAGGAATCATGAAAAACTGTAATGCATCTAGAAGTTGGCTTTGGCGTTGAACGTCTTTATAAATTTATAGAAAATATTCAACATCTAACAAAATAAATAAAACATATTTTAATCAGAGGTGCCTAACAATCAACTTCAAAAATCTGCAGGGCAGCAGGTCCATTGGTTTGCTTCCATTTGCTACTAAATTTTAGAGAATTTGCTCTCAGTAGTGCTCAGAACTGAGTGATCGCACCTTCAGCGATGTGAAAAAATACAGCTAAGTCCATTTGAGAAGATAAAAAAGCTCCTTCAAGAAAGGGTTCAAATGTCAATGTCTGATTGTTCAATGTAGCTGTTTCAGTTTATTTTATTCTTTTAGTGCTCATTAAAAAGATTCCTCATAATGGTTATGAGTCCTCATTGCGATGGGAATTTTTCACCTTCACTTGCTGTTCTGAAGAACTATGTGCTGAGATCTTCTAAGGGTCTCTCCAAACATCACTTCCAAGCATGCTGCTAATGCAAGAGATAAGGTTCACCCTGAAATTCTCTCTGATACAGGCATTGCACCTATCCAGTGTAATTCAGCTTGAAAAGTATATTCACCTTCTCAGTTGCTCGATGGCAGGTGGAGAAGAGTGTCTTTCTGACCTTGAGGCTCTTCAGATTGTCCAGCTTCCCCACGGCAGGGAACAAAAAGGCCTTGCTGTCATACTGAAGAGACCAAGCAAATCCTAAAATGCACAACCAATGCAAGTTTGGAGGAACGGGCTTCCAGATGGATGATCTACGCATCAAATGGTCTGAAAGCTATTCAGGGGGTGCCCGGAGAGTCCTCAGCTTCTTATCATCCAGCCCCTTCCAGTACTTGAAGTTGTTGTCTAGGTGTTGCATCAGATTTGGTAGATCTGCAAAAGCTGGAAAAGAAACAGGCAAAGTCACTAACACCTCTGGGAAATAGAACCAAGGGCTGAGAATGCCAGGGGGTTGTTTTCCTAATGGGGGGGTGGGGGGGGCTATGGGCAACCTACAGCTTCAGGGATGCAAACTGTCCCTCCCTTTTGGTACTCCTCAGAGCCCTTCCTGACTATAAATGCTGAAAATTAATTGTGCCATTTTCCATTATTTTAAACTGGGAAGTAGATAAAATTTACCATCTAATAGAAGCCTTAAAATAGTCACACTTCCTTAAAACAACAAAGAAACACTTCGTAGACTGGCCTCAACTCAATCCTACCCAAATGGGTATCCTCATCCATCTCAAAAATAGTAAGTGTAGTCCTTGGCCATTACAATATGGAAAACAGAGAGACTTTTTTGCACTTATAACCAAGTTAAGATCATGACCTGATACCCTTGTTTTCATGTTTCCCACCTCAAAACAGCAGAAAACAATGCTGCCAATTTTCAGTACTATGTCAGCAAGACAGGTAGTCTGAAGGAATTCAGGGGAGGTCACCAAAAAAAACCACCCCTGGACCACAGGTTGCCCACTCATGTCCTTGAGCAACCCAATCAGGACCATAAGTTGCTCCCACCCATCCTTCAGCAACCCAATCAGTATTCAAGAACAGGCAAGAGGGGAACAACCCCTTCTGGTAGGTAATGAAGTTTTCTCTTCCTTCTGCATCAGTGAGAAGATTGGCTTACCATCCCAAGCATCAAACATGTCAGTGATGAAATAATCAATGAACGATATTTGAGATTTAGGGATACTGCAAGTATTCCTGTCGAAAACCGGCATCACAACAGGCAAACCTTGCCTCTTCTCCTCATCGGTCTGTAAAGAAAACGATGTGCACAATTATTTAGTTGATTATTGCTAACAATCTCTCCTCTATTTGTGTTAGCATTCTGAAGCTGTAACCGTGGGGGATGGTAGGAAAGGCATGAGCAGCCACCTATATGTTTAAGAAATAAAACAACAGGGCAAGAAACCAAGGTGTAATTGTTCGACTGAGGGGGAGGGACTCAGGGGCCACCCAAAGAAGTGTAGAGGCTGGAGTAGTCTCTGATGGGCAAAGTCTGACCTTTACCTCCACAGCTTTTTCATCTCCTGGGAAAAATGAAGACCAACATCCAGCTGGAATTTCTTCAACTTGCTCTCTCTTACTCACCTGTGCAAAATACTCCTCAGAGATGCGACCTGCCCACTCAATGCACTGTTCCAGTGGGCGACAGGGGTTGGAAACATCAGCACACTTAATTAGCATCCGTTTGATCAGGATTCGATTCTCAGGAGACGTGAGGACGTTTTTGACGGAATCCCCATCCCCATTTGTACTCTTAGGAAAACAAAGTTCAGAATATTTTTGTCAACTGTGCTTCTCTCTCTTGTGCACACATGGATACATTCTCTTGTGGTATAGATTCAGAATAGCTTTAGCCAGATTTCACTTGACCACCAAGATTCAGTTCCTGGTGCTATATTTTAAGGATAAAGACCAGGAACTGGCAAAATGGCAGCCTTAGATATTGAAGTGATGGTAACAGCTCCAGATATCCAAAGAATCATAGCAACGTGAAGTTGGAAGGGCCACTGAGTCTATAAAATCCAACAATCTGCTCAATGTTAGAATTCAAATTAAAGCATCGCTGACTGACATCTCTCCATCTTCTGCCTGAACACATTCAGCAAAGGGAACTCACTATCTCCTTCAGACATTGGTTCCATAGTTGAAAGGATGTCTTCTTGTAATTTAACTTTATTATTCTAGTCTGGGACTACAGAGAACAAATCTTGATGTTTCCACATGATAACTCTTCTAATACTTCAAAAGTGCTATTGTGTCCCAGTAAGACTTCTTTTGGGGGGTTAAACAACATATCCAGTTCCCTCAACATTTCCTTAATTATCCTTGTAGCCTTTCCCTGAACTTGCTTCAGTGTGTTCTAATCCTTCTTAAAGTGTGATGTCCAGAACTATATTGAGATGGAGTCTGTTCAATGCAGAACTGAGCAGAATTGTTACTTCTGTAATCTGGAATATATGTTATGATTCTGTTTTTATCCTTCTTTGTATTTTCTGTATCAGGTATGGTAGATAGGTAGGTAGATGAGTTTTTGATTTGTTTAAACAATTCAGATTGCCACACATTGTTATTCATTCCAATTTACCCCTTCCATTCCATTTTACAGAATGCAAAATGGTGCTAATGAACGGGAAAGGTTGCTACACTCTACAAAGGAAGCTGTCACAGAATCTGGTCATCTTGGCTCCCATCCTAGGCTCAACCTCTTCATGAGGTCATCTTTTGAAATGGTGTCTTCGTGGGCTTTCCAACATTTGTCAAAAAACTGCTGGGATAACTAAAGGAACTGGAGATTCAGCTCCTGTTTCAAAATACTTGGGCCTGATCCAATTTTTTGCTGAATAAATGGAAACAGTTCATGGAAAGCTCAAAGAAGCTCTTTGTGAAGAATGCAGAAACAGTCTCCTTCTGCAAAGGCTTCTAAAAGCACTACCAACTCAGAGGAAGCCTTCAATCCACCATGCAAAAGTAAACAACACATTCAAAGAGCAAAAAGGGTAACTGGAACCTGGATTTTCAGCAACCCCTTTTCCCCCAGAGCAGCACAAACGGCAAAGGAGATGAATACTCAAAGCACTACAACATCAGTCGGAGAATAGCAAGTTAATTGTTTGGGAAAGGGCAAATCACTGGTCTTACAAATTCCAAATTTAGAAATTGCAGAAATCCCAAATTTTGAAACGATTTCCTCATTTCCTCCTTAGCCATTTGCAGCAAGTGAAATGGCTGAATGAACAACTCAAGTGACAAGCACTCCAAAATCCACACCTCCGGAATACGGAGCATAAAAGAAGAAGTAAAAGACTCTATCTACTTACCTACCTACCTGGAATAAAATTAGAGAAGGCTTGCTTCCCCCTACTCTGAAAGAATGCTATTCAAATGCCCTTTTAAAAAAAACAAATGCTTTCTCTGACATTGAACAGACTCACAATTAATACCGGTTGCAAATCATCATTTGTAGCACTCTTTGCTGTACAAACCTACTGATGCTGTATTCACTGAGATGGTTTATTTGCACCATTCAAATCATGCCTTCACCACTGAGATATCAACTTTATTGTCTTTCCAGTGGAGAGCAAAAACATTTTCTCTCAGGCATGGAACGCAACAAACATGTTCATTATGAACATGTATGCTACTCAGAAATCTCTTCTTAAGTACTCTCCAGCTGATTTTACAGTTTTTGTGTGCTTAATTCTTATTGTTTTATTAGGTATTTAAATTTTTGTTCTTCGTTTTTTACTCTGTGGCTTTAGTGTTGTGAGCTGTCTCGAAAAACTTACATACCTACCTCACATAATGAAAACAAGCAACTTATTTGACTTAGCATGATGTGGAAAATGTTCTTCGGAGGACCAGGGAAAACCCTGATAGCTTGTTTCTAGAGTACCTACTATATTTACTTATTTACTATATTTACTAAATGTTTACTATATTTACTATATTTACTTATTTACTAGATTTAGGAACTGGATGAGAGATCATAATTGCCCAAAGGAGAGCCAAGAAACTTTCTGATGGAGGAAGGATTGGAACCTGCATCTTCCTACTGAAAGCGCAGGATGGACAGCTCGATGCTACCCCCATTTTGCAAAAGGAACACAACTTTTCAGTTCATTCCTAAACATTTCCCCCTTGGTTTCGATTCTGTTTCTGATTAACCTGAAATAAGTAGGGGAATTAATTCCTAAATATATAATAGCCACCTGCACTTTTGCTTTCACCTCTCCTTCTTGGTAGGACTTCTTACCCCATTCTCTTCAAGGGCAGCCAACGGCTTGTTGATGCTGTTGACAAATTTGTTGACGTGCTCAAAATGTTTGGTCATTTCCGTGGCCAGGACCATGTCAATAATGGCTTGTCGCAGAGTTCGGTATTCATTCCTAGATATAGAAGACAAAGGGAAAAATGGGTGCAGGGCTTTGTTTCAGACAATATTGCAAAGAAAGACCATCCTGACATTAAAGCCAGGGCTGGATCTGCTCTCAGTCCCCAAAGGACATCCAAAAGGTGCTCCTGAATCGTAACATCTAGTTTGACTGAAAGCAAAGAGGACAAAATACATAGGAAATGTCGATGTGCAAAACGTTTTGAACCAAAACAATTCAAAACTCTGTTTCAATTCAAAGCTAGGCTCTTTCAAGCATTTTGGAAGGGTTTTGAGCTTGAAAAGCTCTCTTTTGAGTTTGACATGTTCTACTTTGATCTTCAAACACTTTCAAAGTGACGGAAAGAGCCCATCTCAAACACAAAACCACAGTTTCAAGTGGCGCACGTTCAAAACATTTTGCACAACGCTAATGGGAAATAGCATGTAAGTGTGACGCAATGGACACATAGCACATCATTGATGTAATTTGCATGATGATACAAAGACACATGTGTCGCTTCCAGCTGATGCCTGAAGCCCCAAAGATTGACTCGGTGCAGTCCATCAGTAGAATTTCCCATATGAAAAACATTGCCAGTTTTATGCCAGCATGGTGAAGTGAAGTGTTGGATTGGCGCCATGGAGAGCCGAGTACTGTACAAGTCCACCCTCAGCCACAGAAGCTTATTCATCAAGGCAAGATACAGATCCAACAAATAAATAAATAATAAGGCAAACCAGCCAGGCTCCCCCCAACTGATCTCTTTCAGTTATTTGGGACTTTAGTTTCCAACAGACTTGGAATTATGGAAGCTGCAGTCCAAGACTTCTAGAAGCCAGTTGAGAAAGTTTGAATCAGGTCATTAATTGGACCTCATAGTTTTCCATGCAGACTAACTTCCAGACAGACTACTTTTCCTTGTTGCGATATCAGCATACGTGTGAGAAGTTAGTTAAACAACAGGGTAATATGCTCATTTAGAAGGAATGGTCATCTGTAATATTTTCTTTCCCTCTCTTACTATGATACAGCAGAACAACCATCCAGAGCACCACCAACAACAGTTTGCTCTAAGCTCTTAAAATTTGCTCCTCCTGATTAATTAACTACAATTTTAGTGGATTAAACACATTCTTGTATTAACAGATTAATTAGTAATGCTGCTAGGAGAAACAACTCCAAAATGATGATACTGTCAAACTGTTCTTCACCTACTGTTCATCATTTGGGCTTAGCATTTTGTTATAAACCATGATATCCTGTTGAGTTTCTATTGACAAATTGCATTCTGTATGGCTCCCACCATGCATTAATGGTGCTGTAGAAGCTACTCTGAATAAGATTTATGTATGAGATCTGTTAAGACGATAGTGCTTCATAATGTAGATGGGGGGCATTCACTGTGATCTCCAATTAAAACATTTCCCTGCATGTGGAAAGTTAACACTTGGTAAAAGGACCATTTTCCTGATGTCCCTCTACAGTTAATTTTTTTTACATTGAAATTAAAAAAAAAAAATGCATTATTCTAACTATATGCATAAAATGAGCCACATCCATTATATCTTTCCCCTCAAAATAGTATAAACCTGTCTCCCTCCATTGCTACGCCTGAATGTTATATCACCATGCAGTCAAAACAAATTCTTCTTAAAGCTAGGTCATGACTGTAGTTTTAAAAGATACTGGTATTTTAGAAACTTACCTCTCCATATTTTTAAAAATGTTGCATTTATCATCTCGGGTGGTGATCTGGAAGGCCAGGGCTGCATGATGGCTCTCCAACACCGCTGTGTCATTGTACAAAATGGCCAGTTCACTTCCTGCATTGCACAGGAAAGAATTGGTTCGCCCGGGATGATCTACGTCATGGACGGTAGCAGCTATCAGTGCAGCAACTTCATCAATGGGATCCAATGTTTGCTGAGAAGAATAAGAGAGAGATGCTGGGAGAGGCCAGGGAAGAGAAACTCAGCCTGATATTGGAAAGTCGGGTGCTCTAACAGTGAACTGGACCTTTATGAAGCCACGAGGTTCATGGAGAAGTTGCATGAATGCCAAAGTATCCAGAAGTGTAAACAAACTTAATGGGGGGGGGGGAACAGCTTAGTAATAGGGAGGAAAAATACTAAAATAGCTCAATGAGAAATCAGCAGCAGCAGCCACAAAATGCTATCTGTTGGTGGAGGTGAGAAATGGAAAACTGGAGGTGGGGAAAGGAGCAGAGAATGGGATAGAGCATCCAGGAAGAAGGCATGGAACACTGAACTTTGGCATTCTATCCACTGATGTTTCCCATAAGTCATACTTGTGGATGGTTCAATCCTGATGCAGGGAAGGAACTCACAGGAAACTTCCATTAAAAAATATACATTTTATTTCTTAGGCCACCCTAACAGTTTCCTTGGAGCATGCAGTTTACACAAACGTCACACCTTGCTTCAATATACACAGAGCTGATTAATGATCTCCTGGAATAGTGGTGGCCCAAGTTCTCTCTTTATACTTTCTTTGGGGTTCTCCAGGCTTAGAAAGAGGTGATATTACAGCTCCAAGAAGATCTGGAGCTTTCTAGCAGAGAACCCTCACTCTGCCTGCAGTTTAAATCCCTGATATTGGCAGATAGAAGTAACTGGTTGGATGGGAAAGAACTGTGTAAGAGACCTTGGATTTGCTTGTTCCTGCCTAGGCTAGGCAACCCTAGGCCACAGGAGCTAAGGCTGTTTCCAAGTTTTTTTTCCTATGCCACTGGACTTACTTTTACTCGTTCTTTAGAAAGGAAATAGGCTGTGGCGTGGAGCACGTCCGCCGAGTGGGTTGAGTTGTGGTAAGAGTTGGATAAGTGATAATTGGCTTCTATGACTTGCAACCAAGACCTCAGGGTCGACTCAGAGCAACCGAGAAACTCACAGATCCGAAAGCGGGCAAACAGTTTGAGGCCAAGATAAACTAAAGGCCTGGAGGAAAAAAAAAAAGGCAATTCATTCCCCCTACTCTCAGTGCACCGGAAGCCAAAGAAACAGCAAGACAAATAATAGCACTTGTACAGGAGACCAATGTCTCCCAGACTGCTGCTGTGTCTTTCTTTGCTTCTCCTACAAACCTTTTATGAGTTGCAGCCTCTAACTCAAAAATATTGAAGTCCCAGTCTTCTTCATTTTCCATTGCTTGAGCTATCCTGGGTGGGATGTCGTTCAGGGAGATGGGTGAGATCAAACTGCCTGGTACTTGATGGGTTTCTAGAAGGTGAAGACACAGGGACAAAAGTATTACAGGCATGCCCTGACCTCTGATGGGGCACAGGACCAAGAACAGATTGCATCTCTTGTCCTACATAAAGCCTAGGAGGGCAACCAGGTATGACTCTCCTCTTCCAATCAGAAAGACCACTCCATCTAGCTGGAAGTTTTTTGAGATGACAGAGATGTATGAGCATTGAAAACCTGGAGACCACTTGTCCAGATCAAATGGTTTTGCTTGCGCTTCAAGAACTAGTCTCCATATTCTTTTCCCCCCCCTTTTTCCTTCTCTTTATGTTAGGTCTATTAGGTCATACACCTGCAAGCTGGCCTGTTTTCTTCGAACCTGTGTAAAATATTTACAAAACCTTAAGCCTCTTAGCAAACAAGATACCCTTTCAAAACTATATGCCTCACTAAAATGGTGCATTTAGCTTGCTGTTTGGGTAATAATGTCTGCAATAATTACACCAAATTGCACATTGGTTGTTTGTTTTCCCCTCTTCAAAATAACTTTGGTTGTGCTTTACCCAAAATGAAATGGCTGAAGATCACACATATCTAGTACGGCAAAACAGTACTTACGCTTTGCTGATAATATGTATTCATTCCCTGATAATCTTCGTAGTCCATCCTATTGAATAAAGTTGAAAAGAACACAGGAAGAAATAAAGACCCTTCTTTAAATTTACCCTTCTGGATGTTTAATACAATAAAGGGAATATAATTCAGAAAATGTATGAACCCTCTATCTAGTCCAGAAGCAAGAGTTGGTTTCACTCTGAATTGGTGAAAGCTAAACAAATTCTGTCATCACAGGTGCTAAAAGAAGTATGCTAATTATCACTTAATTGGCAAATGAATTAAAAATGGCATGTGGAAGTCCCACTAAAGTAGGTGGCCATAATATCTAGGCCAACGTTCACCACCTGGTACCCACCAGAGGTATAGAACTTCAACTCCCACTGTCTTTATCCATGAGGAACATCGATCTGGAGCTTTCTAGGTAGCAGAACTCCATTTATTGAGTTCCTTGGCTAGAAAAACTTGCATGACCAATTTTACCTGTTTAAAAGAAGACAGGCAGAAACAGTAGTGCTTCAGAGCAGAGGTTTCCTTTCTAACGTAACTGCTCCAGATTAAAAACTAGTAGGATCTTCCTTTGTTTCTATTGCTTATGGGTGGCTGTCTCATTGCATTTTAGGTGAAGAGTCTCAGGTGTCTTGGCCAAGACACCATCCATGCATTTAAAAACAAACTGAACTAGATGCATTTTCAGACTAAGAATCTTGTACAAGCTTTCTTTGAAAAAAGCAGGTCTTTCTGCTTTGAAAAAAGCAGGTCTTTCTGCTGAAGAGGCAAGCAACTTGCCAGTTTAAAATAGGCTGGGTTATCAGCAAGATGTTTCCAAACAATTTTTAGCACGCCAAATTATCCAGATGATTTTCCATCTAAAACTGGTTTGGCTGATCAATGGAAGCTGTAAGAAACCCTTGTCAATATATTTCCAGACTGCGCACTCACACCCTGTCTAGCATTGCAGCTTGTACAGAAGCAATGGGTCAGGATTTGCTATCACTGCAAGGCTGCTGCAGCAAGCAGGTTTTGATGCCATCAGCAGTTCCAACCAACTCAAATACTTTGATTTTAATTACCGTCATCAAGCCACCGACGAGGTCACTTGTATGCGGGTCTTCATCTTTTGTGCCAAGCTGTGGAGAATACAACTCAGTCGTCCTCAGAATCTCCAGAACTCTATCTAATGCTTCAGCCACTGGCATGGGACTGCTTTCTTGGGCAGCATTGATAATATTTATTACCTAAATGGAAAGAAAGAAATCAATACTGTATTTTCCTAAAGGGAATAGATTTCCCCCCAAATCATTTACCTTTCAAAAGGGTGGGTCATCTGGATTTGCTAAGAATAGGGTAACGGAAGACAATGAGCTTTGCCCTTTTAGGGGAAAATATCTTCTTAAGTTCAAGATTACCTTCCTTTGGAATAAATATGGTGCCTTCCAGTCTTTTTAGTATTCAAGAAAACCTCAGGAAATGATGCTTCAATGAGGATACTACGGTACTCCGTTTAGCCATATCATTAAACAGAGTATTAATTGGCTTGTTGGATTCAGTCAAACTGGTATTTGGAATACTGACTTATCATTACTACTAGTAGTAGTGCAACTATCACCACTATTACTACTAATAATGTTTGTGTCTGAGTAAAGCTTCAGGTATCAACTCCCCAGACCTTCAATCGAGATTTTTTCCCCCCAGTTTTATCACAAGATCTTTGGATGTTCTGTAGACAAAATGCTGAGCTAACTCTGGAGCTTCAGAGCTTATGAGGCTCTCCTGTGCTGGGAATTGTGAAGAGTAGCTGCTCTGCTTCAGGATCAAATCTGCTTCACTTGCATTGCATTTTCCCCCAACTCATTCCTCCACTGCATCTTGATGAGCCAAGACAAGGTGCAGGCAAAGTATAGAAATGATGGGAGGGTGATCCTGCTCAAAGCCCTGCAGGCCAACCTGAGAGACCAGAAGTTCCCCATCTGCTTTAGCCCTTCCCGTGAAAAAAGGGAAGGCCATGCCATCTTCCTTTTGAGGAGAACTTCAAGAGAAAACATCCCAACGTTCCAGAGAATTTCTTCAGTCGATAGGAGATTAAGTTGCAATTTACTAGCTGGGATGACTACATAAAGACCAAGTGGGTGAATCTGCAGAATAGGCTAAAGCTGGTTAGTGTTAAGCTTGAGTAGGAATTTTGGGGGGGGGGGGTATCTTAGCCTAATTTATGGTTCCATGTATTGTGCAAATCCAGAAAAAAGGAGTTAACTTATTTAACCAGGTTTACTTTAAAAGTCAAGAAACAATGCGAAGGCATGGGAGCAAAGTTTCCAAGAGACTGAAGCTACCTCAAATGGGAGTGCCTTACCTTGGTAATAGGTGCCTCGATAGTCATAGAATGTATCCTGGCCATTGATGAGTGCCTCCTCTGAGAACTTCCTATGCAAGGAAAACATGGAGATGCATATTAGTTGATGGCATTAGCTTCTCCAAACTATTGCGGTTGTTACTGGATATTAGACATTTTACCCCTCACTAAAGTACTTTACTGCAACGTAAAGGCCAGCAGACATAATCCAAATTTAACCAGCTGAGTCTGCCTGTATTATAAAAACAGCTGCTGGAGGAACAGGATACTATGCATTAGCCTAGCTAGACATCCAAAGTTTACATCTTTGTTACCACACTTTTTTTTTTTCCAAAATGAAGGCAAGTGTATATCCTGGGCTTTGAAGGAAGCAGGAGATCCAAGGGTGCTGATTATTGAGAAGGTAATGTAAAAAGATAATTTTAAAAAAGCTAATGATATACCATCACTGCCTCGAGAGGTAGTGGATCGGACATCAAGAGAACCTTTTCTTCTGTCTTTGTGTCTGCAGGTCTGGATATCTGTAGGGGCAAGGAAGTTAGATCATCACTACTGTGAGAAAGAACATCTGGGTTCTGAACGATGCTGGAAGCTCATCTTTGATCATTCCTGAAGTTTGTCTGTTGGCCCCTAATTGCTAACCCCTGTCTTGGTGACTGGAATCTGTTGCTTGGTGATTGGAATCTGTTGGTCAACACAGCCACTTGGTTCTATCTCAATGGTAAGATCAATTCTGCCTCGAACTAAACATGTGAAACAAGTCCGCTATTTTGTTATTCCTTTTTATCTCCCAGCACACTAGCAGGGACAAAGTCTGTATGTTTTTCTCTCCCAAATACAAATCCATCCTGTTTCTCCTCAAGCAGCACTTCCTGGAATGACCATGTAATCACAGGACATCCAACCCACTCCTGCTTCTGAATGGACCAGTGACTTGCTTTTTTGGATCTTTTCTTAAAATTCAAAGAAAACAAACCTTACTGGACCCAAATTTTATTCTCCAAAGTGGGCCAGATTAATGAAATAGATTTTGCCTGATCGGCTAGGTCCTACTTTAAGAATACTAAATACTTGTAACCTGTCATAGCAGGAGCCAAACAAAGATATCCTCCATAGGTTCTATTCCTAGCCATGGTAAAACTCAACCTCTGCCCTTTGATACATTAAATTTAAATTACTGAAGCTTTATCAGCAACTATGACTTAGGGAGAGAAAGCAAAATTGGAGTCTCTGTCTCCTACATACACAGTAAACAGACAAGGTTTCTTTGATTCCCGTCAGTTTTGAAACACAGCTGCCTGGAGCAGAGAGCTGTCTACTTATTTAGTCTCCTTCCTAGGATACCATTTTATTGCTATGCAAATATTACTGCATTTCTTCAGCAATATCATCTGTGCTTCAGTCTCCTTGCTACAAATCCTATTTTCAGTGCTTCCTGACCAAGAGCTTCAGTCCTCACACCATTGCTGTGTTCGCATAACATGTGATGCCCAAACAAATACATTATTTTACAGATTTATGCAAAGGCTTCGTTCACACAACAAGCTAAAACTCCTGCAACCACAGAACCCTGCACAATCGGGCGTGCTACAAATTTGTATTAAGGTTTTCATTGTTAATCTCCCTGGCTTTTCCAAAATATGCCTGGAACGCACGTTTTTTTTTTTTTAACAGAAACAAACACAACGTCATTAGCAGAGAATAACAAAGGAATTATTGGAATGCAACCAATTTTCTTGTTGCGCTCTTGTGACATTGTACCTGTTTGGGACTCAGCCTGTACTCGTTCGCAGATTCTTTCAGTCTATGAACAAATTAGAGCAAAAGGGTACAATTAGCCCAAGTTGTAAGAATCAACCTGGAATTACAATTTTTTAACTGTAAGCTGGCCAGAGTCATTGAGGAGTTGGGTGGCCTTGAAATTGGATTAAATAAATACATAAATAAATACATTCATTAAGTTGTGTCATTATTATTATTATTATTATTATTATTATTATTATTATTATTATTGCTTACCTTATTGTTGTCATTGCACGGTCTACTAAGTGACACATAGTGTCTAATTTTTCTGTAGAAATGAAACAAAAGAATGGGATGAGAGAAATGTTGGTCTTCCACTTGACAACTGACTCCAAGTTGTCATTTGCTTACAAATAAATGTTTTTTAAAAAAATAAAATAAAATCTAGTCAAGGAAGAGGAGAGTTTCTGCCGCTTCACTATCATTTATGGGAGGATTCTCTTGGTTCCATGGAAAGGGGATGAAGAGAAAATAGACTACGAATATTAAGAATTGATGAGCAGGAAAAATAATCATTAGAAGGAAGATGAAGAAAAGTGCCTCTGTATGAGGAAGTTTAGGGTACAAGTCTCCAGTTTTGGATGTGATAGGAAGCTGTTCTCCAAAAATTTGCCTACTTTTCAGAATATAGATATCATCAATGCTAAGACAATCGTAGGAGAGCCAGTGTGGTGTAGTGGTTAAGGCACTAGAAACCGGGAGACCGTGAGTTCTAGTCCTGCCTTGGGCATGAAGTCAGCTGGGTGACCTTAGGCCAAACACTTTCTCTCAGCCCTAGGAAGCAGGTAATGGCAACCCACTTCCGAAAAACCTTGCCAAGAAAACTGCAGGGACTAGTCCAGGCAGTCGCCAGGAGTCATAAACTACCTTGAAGGCACAACAAGAAGACAATTGTGCTTACCCTCCCTGTCCAATGACAGGTATTATCTTCACATTTTGTTGTATGCTGTCGCCATTTTTCTTTTTGGTATAGTAGGTTCCTTGCCATTCCTGTAGATCAAGAAAAAGCAACATTCTACCTAAAAGACTGGCCATTCTCAAAGCACACCTTTGACCCAGTTCTCATGCACTGATTTTGGATGGTTGCCTTATGGAAAAGCATTATTTTGCTAGGGTTAGGAAACTCCATTCCTTTCTAGTGTTGGCACAATGTTGCATCATATGCTATAACTTCTTAGTGCACTCTTGTTTAACTTTTTCTGTTGCTTCCCTCAAATTTTTCCCTCTATCTTACTCACTTGGCATCTAACTGGAACCTTCTGTTGTATATATTACACCCAGTTGCCCCCTGAATGCCACCAATATTGAATTAGAATTCTCATGAGATTTTGAGCAAGAATGTTGAAATTTTGCAAGCTTTTAGCACGTTCATGCTAGCTTTTCAATGCCTGATGCGTACTGTTTAGTTTTTAAAAAATAGAACACATTTGCTTGTTCCAAATAAAGCTCTTATTCTTATTCCACCTTCCCAGGAAGTTCAGAATAGTTTACAGAGTAGTTTTCAAGTAATTATTCCATTATTTTATCACAACAACCTTGCAATGCTGGTTAGACTGAGAAAGTCACATATTTGACACAGACCTTCAAGCACATTTTGTGACTGAATAACCCCAAATCAGCTCTACTCGTTCATCGTTCTTACTAATATCCACACTAGATCAGACCAATGCTTACCTTTTCAAACTTGATGCAAGAATTAATAGTATCAAGGAAATCAGCTTTCTTTTCATTTGTAGGCACTTCAGTTAGTTCCTTTCCTATTAATTCGCCCTTCTGATAGCCCATCACTGCTTCAAATGCAGGATTTACATACTAGGAAATAATAATAAATAAGAAACAACCACAAGTGAAAATTTAAGATCAACCTGAGCATTTATCTAACATTCAATCTTGATGCACATTTTCTAAGCTACGCAGAACTCTTTTCACTCAACCAGATCTTAAAGCAGAACTGAGGGCAGAGGCTGTTGTATTGCAGGGAACCTTTTTAACTAAAAGATAGCGATGGAATCATAATGCTTAAATAAATGATTAAACTAAGCCTTTAGTGAAAAGGAATCCTACGACCACTCTCACCCTTGACTGGAACTGCATAACGCATTTAATCATTTCTTTCAAAACCTATTGGCTTCATTCACACATGCTAAGCTCAGGCAGTTTTAACCTTGGTTTTGTGTGTGGGTGCGAAACTCACACGTTTGATCAACGGTTGCATGAATCTAGCCTGTTTGGTTGGGTTACAGTTCAAGGTATTGTACAAACTCCCAGAAAACAAGTGAGTTGATCAACCAGGCGAAGGCTGCTGTATGAATCCAGCCTAGTGTCCAACAGAACTTGTTCCCCAGTATATGATTTTCGGAAAACAGCCTCTTAGTCCATGGATCAGATTAGCCATGGAACATTGTTAATGCTAGAATAAGCCCTAAGTCAAGCATAATTGCTACATTAGAAAGATCTCCTTTGTGGGTCACTCCAACTTTTGGAGAGTGCCTCCTACTTTAATGATGATGTTGGTCAGAGCTAAGGGACATGACAGTGGTGGCTGTGCCCTGAACAAGGGATAAGCAGCTGGCTCCTGTTACTGCATTTTCCCAAAATGTTCTGATGTCCCAGCACTCAGGGACACTGTGAGAAAGAATAAGGACTCTTGCCAGGTGCTGACGGGAGAATTGAAGAATTAATTAAAGATGGGTTATGGGGTACCAGCACTTACCTAGAGATACCAAGGCTCAGCCTACTTTCTATCTCTAGTACGTCTTGAAATCAAGCTCTTCACAATCACTTTTTAAAAACACCCTGCACTACTTCAGATCTGCTCGACCAAATGTAGCCCTTACCGGCCGAAACTGGTTTGGATTGTACACCAACTGGTTTTGCTACCTTCCAATCCCACATGTCTGCAATGGCCCTCTGGATGTGGCAGAATTATAACTACTTGCATCTCAGACATCATAGCCAGGAGCGAGGCATGCTGGGAGAGACAGTTTAGTCCCATCAAAAGAGTAAAACTAAGACATTTTGCAACAGTGCCAGCGAGGACAACATTTGTTTGGGTAACACTTCAAACTGGATTGCGCTCTGATTCTGCTAAACATGTTCCACTTCTTCCACCCCAAAAGAGATGCATAAAAGGCCCAAGGATCTTATTTTTATGACCTGCTAAACTCCCTTCCCCCTTTGAAACATGTATACCTGACTTTTGAGACAAGCAACATAAGCATCATTAAGGTTTTTATGACCTTGGGCTAAATTCAAACTGCCACAAAGTTCTGAAGCTAAGCAAGACTCTTTGTGAATGTATATTCTACAAAAATAAATGCTTATTTAAATCAGAATGTACTTAAGATGGATTCCCCCCCCCCCCCATAGAAAGGTCAGAAAAATAGGTGCAGCATTAAGAACAGATTCTAAGATACTTCAGGGCACACACACATGCATATATTTTATATGTGTGCATGTCAATGCGTGCCTATGAAGTGACCAAAGGAACAAAATTATACAAAACCACAGATTAATATCTGATGCTCATAAAAAACAACCAGAGCAAACCTGTATTACGTGGTCTTCACTTGTAATCTCAATGGCTTCTTGACTTTTCTCTAATGCTGTAAATATCGAATTACAAGCCCTGAAATGAAAAAGAATACAAGAAGCCGACGCATTAGATTTAAATCATCTGACTTTTCAAGATCTACAAAGAAAAGAATGGCCTACAGCTAAACAATTAATAAGCTAAAAGAGAATAAAACAATGAGAATGTGCAATGAAATCTTGCAGGCTGAAGAAGGCTGGACAGCCATCCATCAGGCATGTTTTAATTCAGATTCCTGAACTCAGCAAGGGATTGGATTTGAAAGCTCAACGGATTTTTTTTCAACCCTAGGATTCAATCTTTCCACATGGAGTCTTCCAGCCATTCCATCACATACAAACTTTTTCTATCCCCCACTGAACAGCTAATGCATACTCTATATCCATCGAACACAGTCATTCTTCATGAGGACCATTTGAAGACTTTCTGCCTTCCAGCTTTTTCTCTGCTCCTGAAGAATGTTTGAATTCTTTGAATTTTTGGAAGCCTTGAAGAGGCTGTTAAAGTTCCTTCCTTTATTTATTTCAGTAATTTGTATCCTACCTATGTGTCAGATTCTAGTTTGGAATATATAACAAAATCCAAAATAAAATATAGATCATTTGCTGTTCCAAGTTAACAATCTTCCTCTCCAAATGTTTCACAGCAGAGGGTAAAAGAGTGGGGACCAATTTCCTAAAGGGTAAAAGAGTTGGCACTGTTCCACAGGGAGGTGGCCATCCATCAGGCCCCAATCCCTGGATCTCTTGAGGGTGGGTACCCGTAGCATCTTTTCCAAGCTAGACTATCTAGAGTGGGCAGATTCTACTTAGAAAAGATGTTCTTGAAGGTAAAAAGGGCCAAACCATGAACGGCTTTCTAGGGAACCAGCAGAACCTTGAACAGAGCAGAGAGGGGCTGTGCTCATGATCTCCTAAGGTCTGAAGCTCTTCTTCCAATTAATTTCTGAAGGATGAACAGCCCTAATATGTGCATGCTTAGGTGCAATCATAAACTTGCTTCCTAGAATTCAATACCACTTGACTCAAAGGGGCCTATTTCCAAACAGATAAGCAGAGGGTGAGGCACCATTAAATAATTCTCACCAAATTCAATACAGCTTATTTCCAAACAAGGCAACAAAATACTGAAAGCTTACAGCAGTGCTTAGTTTATATTCATTCATTCATTCATTCATTCATTCATTCATTCATTCTGAGGACCACATATAGCTTCTGAAGGGAATGCCCTATGCCAAAAAGAAGGTGGGAACCAGAACAAGAAGTGAGAGGAGACAGAACAAAAGCTATCATTTAAACAGAAGCTGAATTAAAATCGAGTTAAACAACTGATAGAATTACTCCTTAGGTGCATAAAAATCTTCTTTCACTACTTAAACATTTATAATTGGTGGTAATTTTGGAGAAGTGAGGGCTGGCTTTAGTGGCCATAGGCACTTCTGAAATCCATTAGGTTGTATACTTCAGACTTGTATAATAATTACGCACTGTACAACACATGTAGATCTCACAAGTTCCATACATCTGATTGCTATCTACCATGTTGCATATAAAGGTCTGATTTTCTCCACCCCTACCCATAGGTACTGTGTGATGACTTGACAGTCCGTGGAGAAGAAATGGTCTGCTTTCTCTGGCCATCCCCATTCAGCAACTAGTTATGGTTCCTGAAATCTGCAAATTTCCTCCAAATCAGACCTTCAACACACCATTGTAGATGTTAGCAGTGATCAGATCCCAACCAATTCTTGTGTTGGTGAGGACAGGCCTTTCCTATGTCAAGAATATTAAGATTAGATAGGCAACATACCTTAATTTAAATTGTGCCTGTACTTCTCCAAATTCCAACTGCATGAGTTCATTGTAACAGGCCATGATGTTCGAGTTCTCAACATATCTCTGGGGGAAAAAAAGATGACAACGTCAAAAGATCTCTCTCTTCTATTCATATATTAATAAAATCTTGACTTAAGAAAAAAGGAATTTTTCTTATGAAGAAACATTTCAGTTATGTAGCTTGCCCATAATGTGCATCCATTCAGGTGAGCAACTCTTGCTAGTTATTGTATGGAATATTCCAGAAGATAGACATTCTCTTAATAAGCAGAGGTAAGGATTCATCTTATTATTTTAGACTTTTTAAGTAAAGAAACCCATTTCATGCTTCTAGGATGGATCAATATACAAACATAACTGTGTTCATCTATCTCCACATTTTCTGATATAGCTCAAGAAATATACCTAATTTTATTTATTGCACTTCTTCACATCCAAAAACCACATTTGTTTGGCCAGTATACGTAAACTGAAATGTTAAAAAAAAAACTTTACAAAATGTAAATGTACCTCAGAGGCCAATTTAAGATGAGAGGTATGTCAAGATAAATGTTTGAGCAAACTGCCAACTTTAGGTTAAAATGCATATTAAAATGTTATACCTTGAAAAAAGAAATCTTTGAAATCTTTCTTGAATTGAGGACTAATGCAGAAATAGAACAGAACAATTCAACAAGTAGCAATCTAAAGATCAGTCTATATTCTGTCCCTGCCTATATCATGTGTACTGAGACTTTAGCTCCATCTGTCCTAACTTTGCAATTAAAGAAGATGCAAGAAATGCTTGCATATACAATGTCCCTAGTTATATGCATCCTTATCTAATAATTTCCCAAATATACACAGCTGGCTTACAAATTCCCCTCTTCTTGAAAGAGACAAATAGTTCAGTAAACAGCCTTACTGAGGACTCTCTGCCCCTCCTCTGTTTATGATGGGACCAGAAAAAGCCATGAGTGAAGTCAATCAAGCAATAGTTGCCTCTGATCTACAAAATGACAGAGCCAACTTCTCATATTACTCTTACAATGTTTTCACTGACGCTGTTTATGCCATTCCCAAATCTTTAGAGAAGGGCATTCCTTTTTGTGAGATTTGAGGACCTGCCTTCAAAAATAAGGAAGAGATTTAACCCTATGCCTTTTCAAAATCACCTTTTCATCTGTTCAGATGCAGAGAATTAGTCCATCACACATTCCTCCTGAGTAATCCCCTGAATCACACTGGGTGGTGCTAAGAAATCATCCTTCCTTATCAGCAGATGCCTCAACTGGCCTCCGAAATCCTACTCTTTCAGCCAAGAGATTAGTCCAGTGTAATCCCCATAAAAGTCATGTAATTCTGTGCTGCAGCCATTGCAATGAAGAGATGATGGGTTTGACATGAGTAGCCAATCTAGCTAATCATTCTGATTGACCACCCTCATGTTTACATATTAACATATATGCCTATATATACAGACCTTCCTGTCTCCCTTCCCCTTCCTCTTTTAGCCTCTAATCTATTGTCAATAGCTTTCATGTGATCTATAATAGTTACTTTACAAAAAATCTATCTATGTGGTCACTAAGAGTTGACAACAACTTGGTGGCATGTAATCGATCATGATAGTTACCCCCCACCTTTTTTTCTCCTTCCTTTAGTTGTCTTTGTTGGTCTATGGCTGTATAGCAAATAAATACATAAACATGGCTTTCTACAGAATTTGCAAGTCAACATTTATGACAGATTGTGTTCACCAAGTTTGCTTGAAAAGAAAACCATGTTAGGTTTCTCCAACAGCCCTAGAGTAGACAATTATCAAACTAAGCAATCTGAACAAAATGGTTAGGTCTATTCCTATCGTAACATAAATAGGCTACCAGCAATCCTTTGCTTATGTTAAAAAAGTGGAGAAATATTTTTGTTTCCCTAGGCTCTGCAAAATCAGTCTGAGATTGCCAGCATGCACATGTAAATTCAGGCATTCGGTTAATATATATATACCCTAGCTTTTCAGGGAAAAGATGACTATAAATAAATAGACATACCCTTGTGAAGCCAGCAGAAAGAAAGGGTAATATTGAGGATTCTTCACGATCTGCATGTCTTGTTAAAAGAAAAGGAAGAACAGAAAGATGTTAGAGGATTTTTTTTTCCTGGTTAATACTAGAAATATTAATATCTGCATTCAAGAGACCGTATCTCAGATCAGTAATAAATAAAGTGTGAAGTCCTTCACACTTTAAAATTTAGTGGCTTTTGAAATGCTACAGAACAATTCAGAAGAGAACCAAGCTCCGTAGAATTATTTTCTTTTCTGGTTAACTAGTATAGTTGAAGTTCTTTCACTTCTCTCCTTATTCCCTCCCATGCACGCTGATCTCTTCTTCTGGTTTGCTCCCCTTTGCAGACTGCTGTTATGGTTAAAAAATCAAATACTCCAATGTGATCATTCTAAATGGCCTCTCCCGTTGTATGGGCCTTTTAAATTCATAACCTCTCTAACGTCTCCAGCTTAAGTCACAGCCACGAGATAGTAACAGTTCCATTTTTAAAAAAAATAAAGATCACACCCAAACAGTATTAAAGCAAAGGTCAGGACTGTTAGCAGAGAAGACAGGAGAAAACGTTAAACACTTTCCCAGTCCACTACTTTTTACTGTCTAAAATCAGATTTTTTTTTCTCCCAGCCAGGATTTGAACTTGGAAATGCATTTGGCCAGAGAAGAACTTTTAGCTTGGCAGCATATGCTCCATGTTTCGCAAGAACTGCACATTTTTCATAAAGGCACCACTTTTGCTGGACTAATCCAGAGTGTGCGTATTCAAATATAAATACATATGCTAAGGCACCACAATCGACATGGGCAATGCCACAGATCCCTATTTATGAAAACAAGATCACCACCATGAATTATCCCCAGCTGGAGCGAATGTGATGCTTTGATAGAAAATTGTACCAATGGCTGGCAATGCCACTGCCCTGAGCTCTGGGAATGGAGGGAGAAAGGTTTCAAGAGAACCTAGGATAAGAGATGCAATCGTGGAGTTAATGGGAAACATGAAGGAAGAACCACTTAGAGGAGACCCCCTTGTTTACCTGTCTGTATGGGGCACTAAATATTGTTAGATACTAGAGGTATATGGTCCATAAATTCCACAGCACCTTGTAGTAGGTGGGGAAAGATCACTGTCCTCTTCCCCCAACTCTTATATTTTGACAGACATCCAATTCAGAAGACACGGGTCTTCTGCCATCACATGTGGCTCCACCCACAGCTGTACATCCATTCTTGAATTATCTTCAATCATTCTATTTTTGTCTTCTCTGCCTACCAGCCCTATTCCTAAAATTCAAAAAGCTAGGCTGCACAGCTACACAGTCAGCTAAATGTCAGTAAAAATCAGAACGAATGAGCCTTGATTTTCAGTTACAGGCTTGCGTGCCTGCCTTTTTGCATTCATATGTATTTTGATATGAGAATGTAAGAATATTTCTCATTTACCTCCGCACGACCCCAATAATAACAGTGTTTTCGGATGGTTTTGTTGTTCTAATGGACCTTTTGAAAAAAAGAGAAGGTAAAGAAATTGATACAAGTTCTACAACATGCTTGAAATCAACACAAGAATATTTCACTGAGGTTCATACGTGTTTTAATCAGAAGAAAAACCGAATCCTAACTATTAAGAAAGATCAGGAAACTATGGAGAACCCAGTGTAGTGTAGTGGTGAAAGTGTTGGACTAGGAGTGGGGAGACCCAGGTTCTAGCCCATCCTTAGACAGGGTGAGCTGTGGAGAAAACCAGGGAAAGGAACATTATATATGCCACCTTGACCTCCTGAATGAAAGTCAAATCATAAATTTAATACATCAAATCCATCCATACATACATAATACGTTCCAATGTTATTTGGCACATAAGCATATCTGAAACACTGAGAGCAAGTGGAGGACGTGCCTCTCACAAAAATGATATCCACACCAGGAGTGGCCAGATGCCAAACACCATCCCCAGGGCATCATGACCCTGTCAACAAGGCTCTTCCCGTCCCCAAAATGGTTAGTGTGTCCTATGTTACAAAACGTGATCCAGGTCTGTCCGACAAAGAGGACTCACCTGCATAGTGTTTCTGCATCAAAGTATCTTGAATGCCTGTGATCAATAATGATGATTTCATGGTGTTTATCCAAAAAACACTCGAGGGCAGATTCAGGTGTCCTGGCAATGCTACAGCGAAAGCCTGCTTTTTCACAGGCCCAGCAGAACCCATTGCTCTGGTTGTCTTCTTTGGCAAACACTAGGAGTACCTAATTAAAGGAAAACAAAGAAGGGGAATGCGTCTGGGCATATGTGTGTGTATCACAGAGAGAAAGAGAGAGAGAGAGATGGAGAAAGAGCTCTTCTCAAAGATCTGAAATCTCTTGCACATAAATTAGGCCACATGGACCTGAAGACCTTACTAACTTATCAACATCTTTACAGTCCCACCAGTGTCCTGCAGTTCTTGGCATATCCTTGCAATCCATCAAATAGACAAGGCAATAAAGTGAAATCAAAATAAGCAAAACTTTTTTAAAAAATTAAAAGAACAATAATCACATATAAATAAGGGAGCCAGTTTGGGGTAGTGGTTGAGGTGCTGGACTAGAAACAGGAACCGTGAGTTCTAGACACAAAGCTCCCTTGGCTGATTTTGGACCAGTCCTTCTTTCTCAACCCAGCTTAACTTGTTGAGGGGGAAAAATAAGAGGAGATGGCACTGTGTATACCACCTTGAATGCCTGTACAAGGCAGGAAATCTGTCTGTCTGTCTGTCTGTCTGTCTCTAATACAATAATAGGTGCTTTTTAAAAAAGAAGGTTTAATAGGCTATGGTTATGAGTCCAGAATGGAAGAGTAAAAAGCCAGATCTTCACATCACAAACAAGACGGTCCCTGGAAGACACCAGAAAGCTTTGACAGAGAAGGTCCTCTCCTATATGCCCCCTCATTCTCCAAAGCATGGGACCCTGAAGTTCCTCGTCTATAGGCATCTAGTCCCGATGCCTTGATGATGTCAATACGATGCCCCATACAACATGATGCCATCCCATCACTGGATGTCATATTTATGTCATTTTGTACTATTCTGCATGATATGCAATTCACTTCATTTGCATCATGAGGCATGCAATGTCACTTCCCTCCCCACTTGCCTCCAGGCCACTGCATTTCACAGGAGAGGCACCAGCTGGATCTCCAGTATCTCAAGAGAAAAGGATCGGATAGCAGGAATAAGGTCTCCATCAGATACCTGGGAGAGCATCAATCATCCCAGACTGATAGTACTTGGCTTGACAAGCAAACCTTATATCTCAGCAGAAGGCAGTTTCCTATATTCCAAAAGTTGCTGGCGTGGCCACTGTCAATATAACAATCAAATCTACCTGTACTATGCTGCACTGATGCCTTTGGACCGTTTTAATATTTTGCTAAGTAGAATATTCTCCAAGCAACACTTAGCTTTAGTTCATACTTCTAAGCAATTCCAGGCATTCCAACTGTGCTTATATTTGGATTAGAGCTGCTGGAATGTCAATAAATCTCAACATTTACACCTACCTGTAGGCAGAATGCGTTTATGCATGTGAGCAAACAGACACACACACACACACACACACACACACAGTGCATTATTCTTACTGGGTTTACACCTTGGATTAAAGCTGCTGGAATGTCAATAAATTTCACAATTTATACTTACCAATAACTGGTACACATGCGCGATTGCACAAATGCCGATATTACACACACACACTATGTGATCTTGCAAACTCAAGTTCAAGCTTATATATAGCCCGGCTTCCATTTATAGCCATTGATGGCAGTTAAGCCAAAAATGTTAGGTTAAACAAGCTTATTCAACTGACCATGTTGCATCCTCAAGCTATTTAGCAGAGCTGGCTTATGACAAAAATCAAAGAGAGAAAAACCAGCCAACTTTCTGTAACCAGCCAACCTATCAACACACACACGATGTGCCTGATAAGAAGCACAGCGGCCCCAGAAATTATCACTTTGCAATTAATTTCCAGCACAACTTATGAACAATACAGGGACCCTGCTCCCATCTGGTGCTTTCCAACATGCAGGACTTCACATTCTGTGAATTCCTAGCCAGTATTTCTGGAATGGCTAGAAGGCATAAGAACCAAATTGGTGGAGAAATCATGGATGCAAGAAAAAGCAACCATGGTGAACCAAGAAGTCATGAATGAAATCTCCAACTACGCACTCAGGAGGAAGTCTCGGGTGCAGCATATTGACTCAGTTTCCTCTCTGCAATTCCCAGCTGGAAAAAGAACTTTGCCAGCCTGTTAGCAAGTCCTGAGGGTTTGAGCTCTTGGCAGCGGCCAAAGACAAGCCAGAGAAAAGAACATAGTGGCAGGCAGGGCCAGGAAACCCAACATACATTTGAAGCTGTTACATCCTGTCCTGGAACACTCACAAGCGATCCTGGGAAGGTAATGCCTAACTAGAGCCTGATACAATCCATCTTGTTAGAAAAGGCTCAAAAGCCGATCTACAGTTGTAGAATACTTTTTGTCATTTTCTCACTTTCTCAGGCATCATCTTTCTAGGTTTAACTCCTATTTGTGCACCAGCGATTAAAAAAAAAAAAATTTGCACAAAAATTTGCACACACGTCAACTTTCCTAATGTAGACATTTTTAACAACCCATTTTCCATAATCTCATCCAAATGTATTTGCACAAATCCATGCAATTTCCTTCACATTTTGATACCCGAAGGGCATGGGAAGCTGGCTAGAGGTCACCCTTTGGTGGGTTCACACAGCACACTAAATCCTAAACCCAGATGAACAAAACACTATTGCTGGGTTCACATAAGATGCTTTGCCCAAACAACTAACTATATTACTGCACAACACAGCAGCTACACATAGCCAGCTAAGAAAACAGCTGGGTTCCCACAACACCATGAACCATAAATTTCCCAAACCCACTGTTAGCCTAATCTTGAGCCTAATCTAGCATGCAAACCCAGCCTATCAATTTCATGACTGAATGAAGATTTGACTTGGGATTTTCCTTTATTAGCTCAATACTCAGTGAAATGGGCTGTGAATATTGCTCTAAAAGACACATTTTACATTGCCTTGTTCCGTTCCTTTTTACTGGAGGATGCTTTGAAAATACTTTAGCTGAAAATGCTCTTGATAAAGTCAGAAATAACATTTATTCATTGAGGTAACCAACTCCTGGACAAAGCTAAGACATCCATATTTAGCAGAGGCTTACCTGAAGTTGATCTTGGTGGAGTCTCATAGGGCCAAACAGCACATCTGTTCCCACTGCCTAGGAAGAAGACGAAAGGGACAAATTTAAATGATAGGCTGCATTTGGGGGGAGAAACCCAGCCATCACTTCCTGACTTCAACTGAACTCAGAAACACCAAATGTCAGTTTCAAAACCACCTGGAATTTGCAATCAGCAGAGGAACTCCAAGAGGATAAACGAATCCGTTCATTCTAAGGCTTTTCTGTTTGCCATCTCTTAAGCAAACTAAAATAACAGTAATAATTAATCACATAAACTCGCTAAACCTGCTACCTGTTTGGGTAAGAACTTACCAAGTATGTCCTTTAAAAACAACCTGACGCAAGCAGAGTTGGTAAAGAATGCATTTTATTTACAACTGGACAGATCGTATTGTTTTTTCTACATTGCTATTTTGAGTGCACGGAAATATGTTACAACATTTTAGTAAGCAAACAGTGGGGTGATGTCACTCTTTGCTTAAAAGTCTTTGAAAAATATTAGACCAATAAAGGAGGAAGATAAAACTATCAACAGAAAACAGTAGTAATGGGGCTTGCAGATGAACAGGAATGAGTATTGTTTTTATGCCCGGCTTCTAAAATTTCCCCCGATCTGAACAGCAACCGATGGAAGGAAAGCACAGAATTAAATATTTGGATCTCAGTCAGATCTTCTGGCAGCCAGCTCCAAACATTTTGCTGTCCAAGAAAAAATGGAAGATGATAGTCCTGCATTTTTCGTACAGAGGTTGACCAGATGAGGGGCTGATCAATTCTAGCAGGAAGACATTGTCCTCCAATGCTCTAGAAGATGACAGTCTAGCCAAGATGCTCCAAGCAGAGACATCCATGGAGGCAGTCAAAAAAGTCAAGATGGTAATCATAACCATGTGATCGAAGCCCACCACCCCTTTTGTACACGCATTGACAAAGCACATGCCAAGAGACAGACTTTCGTCGCATAGTCATGGCTATCACCTTCACCCACACACACACATAGATGCCCCTTCTCTCTGTCCTGGGCTATGGAGTCCTCTACATTGCACCCATAACTCTAACCCTTAACCCTTTATAAGTATTTTTTATTTTCGCCACCAATCACCACCAATCTTTTGAATGGTATCCCTAGGAATAAAACTTTGATTTTGCTTTATCTTAAAATTAAACTGTTGGAAAGGATTTTGATAGAGCAGCAAAGAGAGGATTTCAGGCATGCACACAGGATTTGCAACAAACAGATTCTGATGACTCCGAAAGAGGAATCTTTACAATGTTATCCTTCCCAGTAAAACCACAGGTTGTGATCAGATTTAATCCTCCGCTGTCCAGAATTTGAGTAATTACTCCAATGAGTAATTTTGAAGAGTCAGCAGGCTATCCCACACGCCACATGAAGGCCTTTGAAAATTACACGCTTTCTCCCCAGCTCCATCACTTGGAGCACAGTCCTTAAGCCTCCTCAGATGCCCTTTCAATTATTACTTTAGAAATCACCCATTTAATTTACATTTTAAACTGAAACCCAAAAGAGGGGGACAGGAGGGAGGGGAGAGAAACCAGGAAAAGTCAGGGGAGAAAGAAAAAAATATCCAAAGATGAGTATTTCTAGCAGTTCCTTCAAATCCTGTGCAACTGCAATCCCAAGTCTGCAACCAAAACAGAACTGAATTCTGCTTCCAGTAGAAATCAAATCATTTAAGAAGATTCAGAGAGTTCTCCCTCCTTCATGGAATTAACTCTGCTCCTACTACTCATAGGAAAAGGTAAGCTTCCTACAATGAAGATGGGATGGGCTACATGATCTCCAAGACCCCTTCTGGCTCTAATAGTCTATGATCCTAAAATAATGTAGGATGAGGTTTGGTAACACTGTTCCTCCAGGCATTGGTATGTCTTATGACATTTCTCACGGTCCCCATCAGACTGTGTGTCCCTTGCAATTTCCATTATTGTTACGGGTTTCTTCATTTGAAATGCAGTTGACGGGGAAAGCAGCAGATGGGAAATAGAGGGGTTCAGTCCAAACCCCAGTGAGGACACATGCATTGTGACATGTGGATGCAAAGCTCAGTCTTTAGGATTGGTGTCCCAACATCAGAGACAACTGCAGACATGGTCTGCATGGCAACGTGCTTTCCATCATTTGTTCCCCCACCCTTGAATCTCTGAAAATGGCACTTGTGGCAAAACACAACACCAAAGCACAACACCACTAAAAAGGGTGTGTAGCAGCAGCCCAGGGCTTCATTTGGATGTGCCTCACTTTCCCCCTGAAAAAGCCAAGATAGATTGGTTAGGAAGCTTCACAAGTTTGCCTCGAGGGCAGTATTTCTCAATCTTGGCCACTTGAAGATGTGTGGACTTCAACTCCCAGAATTCCCCAGCCAGCCATGCTTGGCCATCTTCAAGTGGCCAAAGTTGAGAAATACTGCTCTAAGGCCTCATCAACCAACAGGTTCATTTTAAGATGGGGTCAAATCCTCAAAATTCCTAATCTGCCCCTTCCTCATTTTTCCTACTCCCATCCTTCACCAACACTGGTTTGTAGAATCCTACGGTTGGAAGGGACCTTGAAGGTCTTCTAGTCCAACCTCCTGCCCAGTGCAGGAATCCTCAGACCATTCTGGCCAAATGGCTGTCCAGTCTTTTCTTGAAAACCTCCAGTGATGGAGCATCCACAACTTCAGAAGGCAGGCTGTTCCACTGCTTAAGAGCATTCAAGGTCAAGAAACTCCTTCTCAGTTCAAGTTTGGATCTCCCACTGTAAATCTTCCACCCATTGGTTCTTGTCTTAGTACTCATTCTCTCTTCCTGCTCCTGAGGATTCAGGGGCATCACCTTTACAGATGTGGCTATCAACCATCCCCGTCTCAACCCAACTCTTGCACCATGCAGAGATTTGACCTGTAGAAATCAGAAAAAGATGCTATGGAGAAGGGGGCTGGGCCAGGTTCAGCTGGTTCTCTATGAGGCTTCAAAGACACTGTTCTAGTGTACTTCTCTAGCAATTGTTTTCACCCTGTTGTGGAGCTGTTTCCCCCAACCCCCTACCCCCCTTTATACCATCCATTGCCTAATAAACAGCAGGGCAAATTTTTCAGTTCCAAAAGCCATTTTCCTCTGGCCACCAAAAATACATTGGATTCATGCAGGAAGAAGAATCTGTGGATTTTTAAGTACATGAAATGTATCTTTTCCTCTTCGTGCCTGTCAGAAGGGTGCCAAGTTAGTCAATAATTTTGTGTGCATGACTTGCAAACAGAAAACATGCCCTGACCTAAATGACGTTGGCTTTGCATTTTTTGTTTTTTTTTAAAGAACAACTTGGTTACCAAATTGGCCAAGTCAGCAAAAAGGAAAAAACGGCACAGACAACATGAGATACCATTTGTACTCAGCAAGATTTCTAATCTTAACTGTTCTCAGCTCAGGTTTTGGAAATCTTTGGTTTCCATGTCATCGTGTCTCCAATCTGAAGAGAGGGCTTTGACTGCCTCAGCTTCTACCCCCAAAAAAGTCCTCCCCAAATCCAGATTGTCCCAAGAGTTTCTAAACTGTACCCTCTAAAGTCCTGGGCCTATGATGAGCTATAATGCTTGGCCAGCCAGACCACCCAACTCGTTTGAATACTATGAATCTGCATCATTGCTTCATTAAGAGCTTTGTTTGGTCACTGAGTGCATTAAGGCTGCTGGTGGGGTACACAATGCAGACAACCTATGCAGACGGACTGAACATTTTTTGATTTTTATTTAAGAGATTTATGAAGCTGTCCCTCTCACAATTTTTGACTCCAGGTAATGTACCCCCCCAAAAAAACCAGGGAAAAAAATACAATCTAAAACCAACAAAAACCCAGCCCCCAACTAAATCAAGAACGTTTTGCCATCTTCTTTCTTTCTCTTTTTTTAAAGAAAACAAGTACTTTGAATAATTTGAACAAACCTGGCCATCTCACCACTCTTTGCTAGTGAAAAAGCACTAATCTGCATTATTCTGGCAAGTTCAAAATGTCTACCAGGAGTCCTTGCTTAACTACCACAATTGGGACTGGAAATTAGGTTGCTAAGCAATATGGTCCTTAAGCGAATCATCACGTGACCAGACCTGATTTTATGACCTTTTTGGTGGCAGCCATTAAGCAAATCATCACGGTTGTTAAGCGAATCATGCGGTTCCCCATTGATTTTGCTTGCTGGAAGCTGGCTAGGAAGGTCACAAATGGTGATCATGTGACCCCGGGATGCTGCAACTGTCGTAAGTGCAAGCTGGTTGCCAAGCCCCCAGATTGCAATCATGTGACTGTGGAGGTGCTGTGATAGTTGTAACTTTGGGCACTGGTCGTAAGTCACTTTTTTTAGCGTCATTGTAACTTCAAATGGTCATTAAACAAATGGTTGTTAAGTGAGGACTAGCTGTACTGTATCTGGTATTCTGGCATTTCTGGCATTCACAAACATTCATTTATGAGACCAGCCAGATTCTACCAGCAAAAGGATAGTGGAATGATTCAAAATGATGGATTAGGATTTGAAAGACTCAGCCATGTGGCTTCCTGGATATCTTGGGACCAATCCCTAATTCTCAGCCTACCTCATTGGGCTGTTGTGAGACAAAGGAGAAACAGTAGCCCCAGCAGCAGCTGTCTCTTCAGCTTCCCTAACTTGTCCTCTCTTGAGTAAGGATGAACACCAGACCTAGACTGAGCACTAACAGCAACAGCGGAGGAAAGGACCACTCACAGTATGAAATATTTGCTCAAGACATCTTCCTCCAAAATCTGGAGCTGATTCTATTCACTGGGGATTTTCAGCATTATTCATCAAGAAATGTTTGTATAAGTGGGAAAGATTAATGCCTGTTTTCTTTTCTCTTCCCCATCCCTTCTTCCTGTTGTCTACATGGCTCTAAGCCTATAGAAAAGAATGGTGTTCTTCATCCTTAATTTTTGTACAGTGCCTAGAAAGCTTTAAATGTTCTTAAGTACAAGTAGGCAGCCTTCCAAATGTTTGGGGTTTCAACTCTTATCTGACCAAACATCTGGAAATGCCAAACATCTGACTACCCAAGCTTCAAATCCTAGTCACAACTGGAGCCATTTATGGTCACCTACCCAAATGTAGACTGTTTTTCCCCCTTCCCCAGTATTCCATCCCTCTCATTCTCCAGTTCAACAATCTGGAAATAAACTATTTACTCTTTTATTTAACTGTCCAATAAAAAAAAAAAAAACAGAAACATACATTGGAAAAGATCCTAAAATACTCATGGCCAAATGAGCATGACTGATTGGAATCAAAGGGCAAATAAAGTAGACATTGACCTGACATAACCCATAAAAGCACTTCAAGTTTCTCCCCTTGGCCATGAGTCATCCTGTGCCATCCAGCCACAGCCACAAGCTACGTGTGTGCATGTCTGTGTAATCCTAGTTTTTTTTTTTCCTTTCCACAGAATCCAAAAGCTTCCACTGGCCTTGCTCTCCAAATACCTGGGGGGCAGGGACAGCCAGTTGCTTGGCAGAAGGTCTCTGTTTCAATCTCTGCCTACTCCCAAAGCCTGAAATCTCAGAAAGTCACTACTCATCAATGTCAGCTTGCACCAGGTACAAAGGGATTTCTGGATTACTGTACTGCGCTCTACATGGGGCTGCCTTTGAAGAGCATTCAGAAGCGTCAACTGGGGCACAATGTGGCAGCATGGGTAGTAAATGGCACTGGTTATTTGGCACATGTAACACCACTACTCTGAGCTACATTGGTTGCCAGGATGCTTCCGGGTGCAATGCAAAGTGCTGGTTGTCACCTTTAAAGCCCTTTATGGCTTAGGACCAGGTTACTTGAGGGACCGTCTCTCCCCGGTTGTTTCTACTTGTCCTCTCTGGTCAGGCAGAATGGGCACGTTTCAGTCCCATCAGCCTCAGAATGCCAGTTGGCGGAGCCTAGAAGACGCGCCCTTCCACCTTGTGGAAGATTCTCCCTCTGGAGATCCGGATGGCCCCGACTCTGCTGGCCTTTCATAAAGCCCTAGAGACCTGGTTCTGGGCCCGGGCCTCCGAGTGTGTGCAGGGACCCACTTCTTGGTTATATTAATGATTTGGGTTTGATGTTTCTCGACTGCTTTGTATTTTAATTTTTGTAACCTTTGTAATTGCTTTTATTTTATGTTAATTCTGTTGGCTGCCCAGAGTCACTTGTTGAGATGGGCAGTCATATAAATTTAAATAAATAAATAAATAAATAAATGGAATTTCTGAATGTCTCCCTCCAGTTGGTGGACAGCCAAATGGGACTGGCCATTTCTCCAAATTTCCGCCCTGAAGGAAGAAGCCATCCAAGTATTTCTCAATACCAGGCCTCCTCCCTAACAGTGACTGGAGCGCTGCTGGTGGAAAAAAAACACGGCTTGTCATTTCCTCTTGGGATTTAATGGTGTGGGAAACCAGAAAGGCTGCACTAGACAGAGGATTGCACAGTGAAAATTAGGCCTTCACACACACATCTTTGGCTACACTCCATCTCGGAGAATTTTTCTGAAATTATTTCCTCCTTTGCAAGAATTTCTTTAGCAAATCCTCTTTTGCCAAACTGAAGGAGAATGGGTAGGAAGAAAAATGCAGAGGAACTATTACGTACTTCCTTTTCAAACCGCAGGTGGAATCCATGGTTGCAAACTGAACTGTGCCCTCCTCTGACTTGGAGCTGCTGGCTGGTGCCAACTTCTCCCCTCTCCCCTTTTCCTTTTGTGCCTTGTTTCCTGGAAGTCTACAGATGTCTACTCCTTCCCCACCCCCATCCTTCCATACTGCAAAGCCTTGCTTCCCTGTCCCCCACACCCCCTTTTATGTTACAACCTCGTTGGAAGGAAGTTGGAAGGAAGGCGCAAAGCTTCAGTGAACGCTGCTTTGCTCCTATGAAGCTGAACTACCAGTTCCTCCTTGCTGCAAAGTTTCTGTGGACCTACAGGGGAAGGTAAGAACAAACCACCTGTTCCCTTTCCTTTGATCACTGTAGCATCAGAGCAATGATGATGCAACAGGGAGGGAGGGAAAGAAGGAAAGAAAGGGTCTGTCTTAGTCACAAAGGAAAGAATGTGGGAAGGGATGGGAAGGCATCCATGTCTGCAAATGTCTGAGAAAGCATAAAAAAAAAAAAAAGGATGAGAAGAAGGAACAACCCCTAAATGAAAAAGGCAAGGTATTGGGAGACCTGCCCCACAGAGACCAGCTCTGAGGCTCACTGTCCCTCCATGGATGGGAAGGACAAGAAGTGGGGAATGAGCAGTCAGGGCCTGTGGTGGCTGTAGCCCCGATCTGGCCCCACTGCAATCTGGCCTACAGTTTTAGCCCACTTCAGAACAGCCAGGAGTAACATGGGAGAGTTTTTCCCAGCTTTACTCACCAAGAAGATTCCTTTAATTGGTGCCACTAAGGCCCTAACCTTGGTTTTTACAGACATTCACGCTTTCCTCCAACGCCAGCCTTCTCCCTAGAACAAAAGAAGGCTGGAAGAGGATGAAAGTGGGGCTGTTCCTTTGGCCCAGAATGCCAGGCTTCTCCTGTACGCAAGCCTCCGGTACCCCCTGCAAGTTGCTATTCCCATTATTTTTATAACCACCCGGTCCAATTTGCCTCCTGGGTTCTAGCCAGCTGCCAATCCCTGCTGCTAATGCTAAATATTGCAAGCACCGAACGAACTTGAGTGTTCTTTGTCTGGCTTCTCACCTCTTTTTACAAGGCGATATATAATCCACCGTAGGGCAATTGAAGCTAATGGATTTACAACTTTGCTTGATACGAAACGGTGTAAAAGAAAGGGACCAGCCAGCTCTTTGCTCTGACGGTTTAGAGCCAACAGTAATCAGACATTAGAACAGTGCAAGAACAAGGAGTCCCAAAGCTGGTTTGCTTTTCTGCTTGCCAGATTAAAAGGGACAAAGGTACAAGCTTTCACCGAGCTCACGCTGAACGCCGGCAGTTACTCGCTAAAGATGGGACGTGGAACACGCACCTTTCTGACTCAGAGGTGCAATTCTGCTAGTGTTGCAGATCCCACCTAAATCTCTACCCTTATTTTTCTGAGATAATGCTCTGGGGGGGTCTTGACCCTGCTGCAAATCAAAGTGAGCTGATTTGTGCCACAACTGGCACCCTGCTAAGGTATAAGCCGGTGTTGTCCAAACTTGGCCACTTTAAGATGAGTGGACTTCAACTCCCACTCATCTTAAAGTGGCCAAGTTTGGACAACACTGGTATAAGCTATCTCTTGCCCCCAGCTTGCGAGCTGGTAAAGAAGGAAGAAAATGTCAACTAGATAACAAGAAACTGGGGGGGGGGGGGGAGTTGCCAGGAGAAAAAAGGGGCATCTGAGAGAAAGTGGGCATCTCTAGCTCCCCCAAGAGATTCCTCTGAAAGTCATGTGGCCTCCAATTGAAAAAAAGATACCCTAACCTTGACCTAAGGCCATGTTTCTCAACCTTGGCCCCTTTAAGATATGTGGACTTCAACTCCCAGAATGCCCCAGCCAGCCATGAATTCTGGGAGTTGAAGTCCATATATCTTGAAGTGGCCAAGGTTGAGAAACACGGCCCTCAGGAGTCCTCTGAGTATGTACAAAAACAGATCCTCTCAGAATATGCTTTACCAACCTACTAAGGAAATGCTAAATAGATTTTTTTTTTAAGGTTATTCACAGATTTGGGCCTAGCCAACCCATGGAGAGGCATCTGATTTCAGCAAGTTGCTCTCATTTTTAGGAAAACTTCCAACACCGGCAGCTTTATTACACTGTTATGCAACACCTTCCCACTTCACCCAATCTATCTGTCAGCCTTGCGAGGTAGGCCAGACAAGCAGCACACCCAGAAGTTCTAGCTCTAACTTTATTTCAAGGCTACATTAAAAGAATCTTGCAAGTCTGAAAGCACAACTGTCCCTCACTTCACAGTCCAAGAAATGAGGAGGGTCCCCTCTGAGACATTTGCCACACCCCCATTCTTTCTGTAGGCTCAGCTGCCGCTTATCTGACCATTGGCTAGTCTGTGGCTCTTCCTCCTGTCTCCCAAGGTCATTCCCGCATACCATTCCACTATCTCTGCAGAAGAATCATTTGGGACACATGACCGTGATTATGTCCTAATACATTTTCCACCCAACGGCAGACAGCAACCATAGTTCTTATCCAGGTGAGGACCACTGGATCATCACACACTGTCGCCCTTTAGGTTTTGTGAACTCACTACGGATGGAGATAGAGGCCGGAGCACAGAGTCATGTACTAATGTCACAAGACAGAGGACCCTGGAAGATTATCTCCCATGACTTATTAGCTACGGCCGTCCCAAGACCAACAACGATGCCCTACAATTTGCGGGGCCACCCTGCCGGCACTAGAGCACATGAATGAATGAATATTTCTGCAGAATCACAGCTGGAGCAGGAGAATCAAAAAAAGGGAAAGGAAAAGAAAGGAGTGGCATAAAAACAGCGTCCTTACAGAAGGTCGGCCCCAAGCAGATATGTAGAGCGTTTGTCCCATATTAGAATGCTGTCCTTGTTTGGAGGCCAAGGCATGATGTTAACATCCACATTCCGGCACATGCAAAAAGCTTGACTTTTAAGGCAGCTGCACAAAACTTACATTTTAGAAGGCAGGGTAAAACAGCAGCTGCTCTGAAAGATACATCAGCCATGTGAAAAAACTGAATTTTGCTCCTATTTTTTTCTGGGTGGAATAGCTGCATCTGAGCCTCCTCCGGGCAGAGAAAAAGACACCCACAAAATCTCTTTCTATCACCTTGTATCTTCAACGCGAACCTATGTTGCCAGTCTGGAGAGCAAAGGAAGATGATCAAATTCAAACCTAATAAAATTCAGGGGAAAAAATGGTAAGAGATCAAGCAGACTGGTTACTGCACTACCTCAAGGTGGTGCATTCAGAGAGGAAGACAGAATAAAATCACAAGTGCTCTAATGTTTTATGAAAGGAATAGATCAGCAATTTTTCCATGCCCGGGAAGAAAACATTTCTGCTGGATGTTCTTTCTAAAAGATGTAACTACAGCACTGCATTGGCCTCCGTGAGAGAGCATTTTAAAAGAAGACTGCTACTATTAAAAAGGCTTAAGGAAATGAATTTGGCTAGAGCCATTGTGCCTATTTTTCACCCAACTTTAATATAGGAGGGATGGTTTGTGTGTGTGTGTTTATGTGTGTGTGTGCGTGCATGCGTGCTTGGGTATAGAGACAAAGACATACATATACACATTCAGTTAAGCCTTAAGAGTTATGGACTTCATTCACTGCCTTCCAGTGTATTTCAGTTGGATAATTCTTTAAATCAAAAGTCACAGTGGTTTTTATTCCACCTCTGTTCTTGTCCCTTTAAACAGTAGGGTTCAACTGGCCACTGCCAGAAGAAGTGATTATGGGCTTATCTGCATATCCTGCTAACCATGGCATGAAGTCAGTCTACTAACTGTTTTCTGAAGACACGTCCTCATGATGCAACTTAATCTTTGAGCTGACTTACCACAGAAATGCTTTAAATTGGTCATTAGTTATTTTCATTCGTTTCAGTTTTAAAGTACACAGCATTTTTCCTCTTCTTCTCACTTGAGTGTTGCTGGACAAACATAATGCCTGAATAGCTCTTCACAAAACACATTTAGACAATACATAAACTCCTTACAAAGGGGGATCTAGTGTTCTTCCGGAAGACCATTATGCCTGTGTTTAACATATTTTTAGTGGTCTTTTGAAAGAATGGGAGACCTCTGTTTAAAAAACAGAACTAGCACCCAGAAAGGCAATTTGAGGCAGGAAAGAGAACCAAGTTCTGCCAATTTGTGTTGCTGGTTCTGCTCAAGTGGGTGCATCATGTTATCCACTGCTTTTGCTGACAAACAGTTTTGCGTGGTTGTTTTCATGCATATGTGTATGTGTGCCATTTTGCATATTCCAGTACCATTTTGCACACTCATGGGATACTTCTAGATGTTGTCAGCTATAGCCACTGGCTTCCACCAGATCCCCTGTAGCATTTAGGGAGTTGGGAGATTTGGAAGCTGAAATTGACAGGAGTCTTGTCAGTTTCCCCTTCTAGCCAGCTGTCCCTAGGCCTTGAGTAGGCCTGAATCCAAAAATAGCTAGGCTGAGAGGTCCTTGGATGGAGGAGGAATCTAGGATCAAGTGGGAAGGAGCTCTCACAACACTCTAAACATCCTTCCACTTCACTCCATACCCTCCTTTGCCCCACTGACCTGTCAGCCAGGCTACTTTATACACAGATCTACTGGTCTTCTGGAAGATCCACACTGAGAAATAGTCTAACAGGTTAACCAGCACAGAGCAGCTCTGCATTATTGTTTGTCACCCAGGCAATGTGAAAGGTGGCTAAAGCTTGCCACAGGCACTCATCCACTTGCCCAAGCCTGTCCTGGTGTTCTTTTCCACTGGCTGGTGATCCTAGGTCGGAGAGGAAACAAAGCAAGAAGACTCTGCCAATCACTGTCCTTAGATTATCCTGATGGATGGACAGGACACTCAGAAGCCTGGTTCAAGTTCTTTAAGAAGGGTGGACTTCAATTCTGGGAGTCGAAGTCCACCCGTCTTAAAGTTGCCAAGGTTGAGAAAGACTGATCTAGATACTGCTTGGTTTAAAAACAGGAACAATATAAAAACTAAAGAAACAGAAAGAGATGTCTAGAAAAGAAAAAACAAACATAACAACAAAAAATGACCTACAAGGGCCCAGCAGCCACTTTACCCCAAAGCCAACATCATTAGGGTGGAAGCCATACAGATCTCTGAAGGTATACTATGATGCTGGGATCTTTTTCTGCTGTCTCTAGGAAGAATATGTATTAATACACAACAGAGCCCATGATATTTTTCATGTAGTCCTCTATTTCAAAGGTCAAAGTCCAAGTTAAAGATGAAGGTCCAAGTCAAGGATCAAGGATCTCCAAGAAAAGTGCGGAGAAATCATTAAATTGCCCTTCAGTTTTATGAATACAGAAAGCTGCTTTATATTGAGTTGGGCCATGGGTCCACCTTGGTTGGTATCTTAACCTGGCAACTCCTCTCAGGCTGTCAGACAGGGGTCTTCCTTAGATCGACCTGCAGATACGTGAGACTGAATTTAGAACCTTCTGTTTGTAATATAGGTGTTCTACCATTGGGCTACAATGACTTAACAGTGAGATGGCAACATGCAGTACAAGGGTCACCTGGCCACAATTTCTCCAATTATGCTGAGCGGGACTGTATCTCTATTTACAACTTAGCAATTGAAGTTATTTGCATTTATTAGCAATTAGCAATTAAAGTTATTTGCGTTAGCATGTAGAAATCTATATGAACTTTTTAATGTAAAACCACACTCATTTGTCCTAGCCTTGGCATGATGTATTTCTTATTTTTGGATGTCTTGGTGGCTCCTTAAACTAAGTCAAGTATTGATAACATCTATGTTAAAGAAAAAAATATTGGGGGTGGAAGCCGATTATTCATCAGAAAATTGTGATTCCATATCATCCTTCTATGATAGTTAAGACTGATGATTTCATGCTGCAAAACATAATTTTAAGAGGCCTTTTAAAAGAGACAATCTTCATTACTGCTCTTTTTGAATTTAGATAAATCTGCCTTTTTCAAACTCGGTTTATGTATTACCTTAATAAAAGTCAAGTTGCTGAAGGAAATATTACTCTCTCAGTGTCACCTGTTATTTTTCTGGGAATTTGCCTCAGGCGGAGTTAGAATCGATTTCTTTCAGCTAAATGATATTGGAGCTGTAAGCTTTAATTGATTCAAAATGAAGAGATTACATAACTGCGGCTCTATTAGTTCATAAATCGGTGGAGCCAATTGCGAATTAGTGAAGTTTAATTAGTTGAGCCACTCATTTTTAAAAGTCTGTTTTGTTTTTCGTACACTATCATTTGCTGAAAGTATAAAAAGAAATCAAGAAAACATTTGATATTAAAGCTGATCAGAGAGAGTGAATATTCAAACTGGACTACTAAACTTTCTGCCCCACAGTCATAATGGTGGGATACAAATTGTAAAAATAAATTTTAAATGATAATCGACTGTTAATGATCTCAAGGAAAAAAATGCTAGGATCTGAAGGCGGAGTGAAGTGGATGCATTAAGTAACTAATGACTCTAACTTACGACGAAAAACATATCGTTAGCCGATATGCTGACACCCTTAATGATACTGAAGCACCAGCATCTATAGCAACTGAGTTCTCAGAAGACCAGCTTTCCCCTGGGAGTTCTTATTTTGAACAAATACACCATGAGCAAACAAAACATTTGAGTCAATAGGCTTCCTGGCAAATAAACTTCACTAATATTCCAGTCTCTTTATATGTACCAGGCAAGTTATTAGGGTCACTGGATATACTAGATGCTTAGATATGTGGATGATCTGGTGGGGCTGCATATTTGGAATTGTCCACTCACCTCTCAGTATTATGCAGATTGATTTTATTTATTTGGTATTCGTTTATTAAAACGTTTGGGGGATAAAAGCCACAATAAATAACTACAGAAAGAAGAAAAGGAAAAAGAGAAAAAGGAAAAATAGTGGATAAATGGATAAAATACCAGTAAATAAATAGGGTGTTTACAACAGTCATAGAGTTTAAAGTTCAGTATTTCATTAATTGATTGATTGATTGATTGATTGGATAGAACTGAGTACACTGGATCATTAAGAAAAATTCTCTATGAAACTTATTTGTGTGTGCGCATGTGTGTGTAGGCCTTCATCTCCAACTTAGGGCTTCATGAGTATTTAAAGTGACTCCATCTAGAAAGTAGAAGGAAACAAGTTTAACCTGCCTAAAATAAAAAAAAAGGGGGGGGGAGACATTTTTGGAAAATACTTCCTGTAGATAGACAGAGATCTGAGAGGCAGAGATATGAGTGTTCCAACGAGAAACTACAGGAAAAGATTATCCTTTTTGCATTTAAAACCAAAACCAAATGATACCAAAGTGGATTTAAAGCACACACAAACAAAGCGAGAGCAAGACATGACTGCATGCAGTGTTTAAACTGTTTCTTTAATTGCCATGAGCAGATGAATTAAGGCTGAACACCTACTTTATTGACTTAGGGATGCTGCATTTAACCACATATCCTCTCTTCTGAATGGGTCTGGCTTGGTGGACCTCCATGCAATGCAGCCTTGATGGAGGGCGGCAGAGCTCTGGCTACTCCACTCCCACTCTCCCACACAAACACAACAGGAAATTTGATGACAATATTCAGCAAGCAGACGTCAGCAGTGAGCAATACCAAAAGCGGAGAGTTTCCAAAGAGGAACAGAGCAAACTGCCAGTTGACTCTGTAGGCTTCCAACCCACTGTTCAGCATCAACATTTCTGCAGGGATGGACCACCTGTCGTCCTAAGGTTACAATCAGCCCTGGGCCTAATTTCATACACCTCTTAGCCTAATCCAAACTACTAACTGAAAAGATCTATTGAGATTTCTGCTAAGAGCAACCTCTATGGCTTGCTTCAGCCCTATCTATGATATGCTCCCCAATAATGTATCTCTAAAGAAATATGGCGCCTGATAACAGCAAGATTGCTCATTACTGACCTAAAGAGTCCTGAGTGAGCAGAAACTATTGTCCTATTTAGGGTTTGCTCTTAAGAGGGAATACTAATACGCAGGATGAAAGTTCAACAGAAAAAAAGGTCATCCATCCAACCTTTAAAAAAAAAAAAGAATACCCCTCTATTTCAGCTTCAGAAGCAAACATCTGTCCCAAATAAATACTTTTCCTATTTGAAAGGAAATTATCTGGAACTGGGGAGGGGGTGGGACTGAGTGTCAGAACGCGGAATCCTAAAATTAGCTGCACCTACCATGCTTCTCTCTACAAAGAGGAGTGTGTTGGCTTAGCAATTGCATCACAGTGGCAATCTTTGTTTCCACAGAGATTATGACATATGGTCGAACCCAGACCTTAAATTAGAAGATTCCTTTAAAAAAGAGAGCGAGAGAGAAGGGAAAAAATCCGCACTGATCTTTTCGTGGAAATGAATAGTGTATTCAGTATGAAGAAAGCTCCTGTTATGGTCCTGTCCATCTTTGGCCCATCAATGTCATTTCCGAGTATCGCTTTGTATAATTTTAAGAAGCAAGCAAGATCATCCATGAGGCATGAGAATGAATGCCTTCAACAACGAATTTCTCTACCATGCTTACAACGGTTGCATAATTTTTATCAAACATATTTCAGTTATTGTTATTACTATTTTTTTAACCAGAAAAACAGCCAGTTCTCCATTACTGTTATTATCAAATATTACTGTACATACTGCTTCTTCTACTACTGCTGCTGCTGCTAGTATTATTACTACTACTAATAATAGTCCGTAGAGACAACAATAACAGAAATGTACTGAAATGGAAAATTCTCTATTCCTCTCTGCGTGTAGAGAATTAAAAAAAAATAATAATACTGGGGCAGTTTCCTTTAGAATAAAATCTGTAAAATAAGTTACAGCAGTGTTTCTCAACCTTGGCCACTTGAAGATGTGTGGATTTCAACTCCAGAATTCCCCAGTCAGCAGATGTGGACATATTGGCTGGGGAATTCTGGGAGTTGAAGTCCACACATCTTCAAGTGGCCAAGGTTAAGAAACACTGAGTTACAGGGTTCCCTAACCCTGCATTTGGCAGTGGAAATTCATCTTACAATTGCAAGAGAAAGTCCTTATCGGGCAGTTATTGCAACACAGTCTTAGAAGAGCAGTCAGTCCCAGGACGTCAACATATAAATTTCACATTATATCAGCTAGACCCTGACAATAACGACAGTACAACAACAACGATAAGGTACATAGCAATCCACCAATTCAAGACAAAACAGTTAAAACACTCAAATACCAAAGACAATCAGTGAATTGAAATCTTTACACAAAAACCTTACAGAACTTACACCAATACAGCAACTTCATAAAAACCAACCAATTTACAAGCACCCCAAACCAATTCAACATGCAATTCTACCCCTATGAAAACAACTCATAAAAGAATTCAACCACATAAAGAAATAATATGGAGTGTATTTTAATTAATTACCTTTTCTTTTCTTTATTTTATTTTAATTAATATTTATTCTGTTTTTACTGTAAACCACCCACAGTAGGGAGATGGGCGGTGAGAAATTTGAAATATAAATAAAAATCTACAATAAAATTTAATAGAAGAGAATATCTGTAGCTCAGGGTTGAACTGTGGAGTCCCTGGTGCTCTCTGAGCTTCATTGTTTGCTTGAAGATGTTTCATTACCCAACCAGGTATTGTAAACTAGGAACACACTGTTGGGAGACTTGAACAAACAGTTTAGGGATAGATCATCACGGAGAAAATTGATCTATGTGGTCACTAGGAGTCGAAAATGACTTGATGGCCCATAATCAATCAATCAAAAATTACTGCACTGCTTACATGCTAGGGAGCATTTAAGAGCATTGATATTTGCATTTTTAGATAACCATTTATACTTTCAGAGTCCTTTAAGACTCCCTCCTTTATTAGGCTTTCAAAGAGCCATGAAAACATGGCTCTTCTGGAAAGCGTTGAGGGATCATGCTACACCCAGGCTGGGGAAGTATTATTTTCTGGAGGGGTTTTTTTTTTGTTTTTTTGGTATATGTTTTGTGGTTCTTTCACTGTTTTAATTGTACTTTGTGTTTGGTTGTTGTAAAGCACTCAGAGTCTCTGGACTGGAGGAGTGTATAAACGGCAATATATAAACAAATAAATACTGTAAATAAAACAGTTATCCTATCCTAGTTCCCACAGCTGGTGGCCCTGTTCTGTACCTAGAGCTCAAGGACTTGCATTTTTAAAAATAACCATTATTTAGTCCTGAAGGTACTTATCAGAGCTTATGAAATTGCCTTAGCAAAGAAGTACTTAATGCATTCCTACAGGGCACTACCGTCCACTTATGAGAAAGGAAATAGTATGATATTCAATATATATACAAGCTGAGCTTTTGATATCTAGCTTTCTGTGGGTGGGGGAGAATATGGGGAAACCCAGTTATGCACTGGGTTCCTCTTCTTCCAGTCTAAAGTGCAGAGTCCAGGAACAAGGTGGAAATGCATCAACAGCTAAAACTTCTGTAGCATCACATTTGTGTACGGTAATCTGAATTTGTCCCCAGGATTTCAAAGGATGCTATATGCTGTTGAAAACGGTGCAAGATGATTCGTGGTTAGCAAGCACGGTTCACCAAGATTGGGAAGAATCCTGCGTCAATAACCTTGAGGTTCCACGATGATGCCATTAAGCACTAATAGCATTGCAACAGCATTTAAAACTAAGAAGCCTAATTAAAGAAACAAAATGAATTGCCAAGGTTCCTATAGCACCCTAATCCTTAAATGTTGCATCCATACACACACACACACACACACACAGGGAAGCTTATTATGACTCAATTTGCAAAATCATTTTATAATGTTTTTGGAGGCTCGTTTATTTCTTCTAAATTGATGTCAACTGGAGATAAAAGCTTTTATACCAAATATGCAGTAAACCCAACCCCTGAATTTTCTTTATAAAGGAGACAAACCTCAAAGACACTAAGGGCTGAATGTGAATAAAGAATAAAGTGCAGTTTTGGTCTAGTAAAAAGATTTACAATATAAGGACTCCAAAAAATGGTGGGCCACCTAAGGTCCTTCATCCTAGATAGGACAGCATCTACAAGCAATACATTCAGACAAGTGGGAAGCAAGAGCGTCCTCCTTTATGTCACTACTAGTCAATTCAATATAAGAAAACTATCCTTAGGAATCTTTTTCTCTCCATCTGCTGACCCACAGCAGCCCAACAGCAGCCAGCCTAACCACAAAACCCATATGCCATAGAAGAACAGAGAAAAGCATTAGGCCAATGAGCACATTCATAATTTTGAGAGCATATTGAGGCCCCTGTCACAAAATGACTACCACAGATGCCACTGCCCATTCATAAAATGGCTACCATTACCAGTCACCAAAGATAAACTGGTGAACTTGCTCCTCATCAAATCCTATCCAGAAGGCTGTTCAAATTTACCTCTGTCTTTCTTTATAGCCAGGTGGGCACCTGGCGTCAGCCAAATGCCATTTTTATTTTCAAGATGGTGGTCACACATGGGGTCCAGGGCAAAATAGAAATGAAACTAAAGACTAATACTTCCCACCACATCATGTCAGCTACCTTTTCTAATGCAAGAATCTATCTATCTATCTATCTATCTATCTATCTATCTATCTATCTATCTATCTATCTATCTATCCAACCATACATCCATCCATCCATGCTACAAGGACAGAACTATCACACTGCTGCTTGTTTTTACCCACCACTCACATATCACAAAAAGAAAAGCACACTAAAGGATATAGCTATGCAAATGCTAAAGTATACGTCCATACTAACTTACATGCACAAACTGATCTGGTCATGGACTGAAATAAAGCAACTATGGATTGATACACATACAGAATAATAAAGGTTATCCATCTGCGACCAAGGGAGCAGACCAGGATGGGCAACCTATGACATGCCAGATGATACTGAACTATACTCAGCATCTCTCATCACTGGCTGTTTCCTAAAATTCTTGAGAGTTTGTTCAGCAACCCTGGGTGAGCTACCCACCCTGGTTCCTGGCCATTACAAGCCTGTATCTCCAGAAGATCACCTTCTACATTCCAACCGTGGGGAAGGGTGCCATAAAAAATACATTTCCAGGTATGGAGTGTTTAAACCTATCTCAACTGGGGATTAAAACTGAAGCATGGTGGTAAAGATTTCACCAGGAGGCCATGTTTCAAGGGTGGTGGTGGTGAAGAACACAAGCTCCCTCTTATTTGTGCACATAAATCTTTTCACAGAGTCAAGTGAATCTTTCTCTTCTGCTGTTTCACAATTACTTATCACTGCTATTCCTTACCCACAATGTTTATATTTTGCAATTGCCATAGTGATAAACCACAGTGAAAAAAAAAAAAAAGAAATGAAATGAATTGTTGAAAGCAGAATAGGAAAGGGAAAGGAAAGGAAATTTTCTTTTTTCTTTTTTCCTTTCTTAAGGCTGATCTTTTTAAATTGTTTTTTCAAGTTGCAACTGTAAAAGCAAAACATTAAAAGAAAGAAAGTTGGCTTTGATAAGGCATTAAAAGCAATTAAAAAGCATGGATTAACCTGAATCTTATGGTCTGCAAGAAAATTCTTCTTGCACGTTTCAGCGATTAAGCAAGGTAAGGAAAAGAGCTGTGTATGTGCGTCTGTAAAATTGTGCCAAGAACTTCCCCAGAGCTTGTCCGTGCAATCTAATTTATTCCAGTAACTCCCAGATCCATAAACACAGAAGATATCTTTACTGTTAAAGCAGAAAATAGCAGTTTCTCAGAATATGAAAAAAAAGAAACGATGCTTTTTATCTCTTTGTGGCTGGGAGGAAGACTCGCCAGCTTACACCTACGTCAACATGCAAAGGAAAACAAACTGTGCAAGAGTGGAAGAGGCACACTAAGCCCCCAAATTTAAAAGAAAACAGAGAAGGGAGAAATTTGCTCTATGAAGTTGAGTATCAATGATAAGAAACTCTTGTTGTTCTTTCCAACTCTGGGAGCAGGGCTGGCCGGTTTTTGATGGCCGGGGACTACCTTTAATATTTTCAAGACCGCAGCACCCTGCAACATAGGGGCCTCCCTCCTCCACGCCCTCCGCTTAGGAGGCAGTTTTGGGTGCTTGCTTTTTTAAAACTCGGGACTCTTCCATACATTAAGGCTGCACCCATCTGAGACTGACACCTGGTCTCTGTATCCCCCTAACACGATGAGGCTCCTAGAGGTCTTCACAAGTTCTGCTGATCATCTTTTTGCTCAGTTGCTGCTCCCGATGACAGACTGTGAAAAATGCTTTGCAGCATTTCCTCTGGAGCAGCAGGTGTACAGTTTTCCATTGGTGGGAATTCTCACCTCATTCTGTCTCCTGGTTCCTGGGATGTCCTCTCTGCCTCCTGAAGCCAACCACCATGGTGGCTTACCATCATTCTTCTATTCTTTTGGAATGAACAGAGAGGGAGCTTTGCCATCCCCCCTTCCCACACGTAATTTCCAGATTTATCTTCCTTACAGTGAAGACAAACCCACTGAGGGAATGCCAGGGAGAAAGCTCAGGACGGTGTCCATAATGCTGCGGACTCCCCCACTGACTAGCCAGATGGCTTTTCTATTCTCCTTCCTCATCTCTCCCAGCTCTAGGGAGCCACAGCGAGGACACTTGCCCAGCCAGGTGAAAACACTGCAGAGGGCATGAAAGGCAAGGCCAAGGGGTGTCTGGGAGGGCCTTAGGGTAAACCCACTTTAGAGCTCCCGCTACTATTTTTGCATGTTTCCTACCTCAGAAGAGCGTGAAACCTTGCTAGCAATTTTGAGCAGCTGTTCTTGGAGGGGGGATCTGGGGGCTGCAATTCCATACCTGCCACCTAGAGCAATACAGCCCATATTGTAGGCCAAATGGATCCTTTCCAATCCACTATTTGCACGCAAGAATATAATTCATCTCTGATAGCAGAAGTTCTCCAAATCTCCACTACTGCAAATTCCTAAAATAATAAATGAATGTGTGTGTGATGCCTACCCCACCCCCAGAATAAAACTCATGATTTTATTTAGCCTGGGAATGGGCAAGGAATCAATAAAGCACTTTTAATCATTGAATCTGAATCTATGTATCATAGATTCTGCAACTTTTTCTGCAGATAAAGCGGGGACTCAAGCTCAAAGTGAATTTTGACAATACTCACTGATCAGGTTTTAAAAAACTGTTGTGAATCCCTCTAAGTTGCTCAAAACATCTGAGGGAGGATCAGATCTCAGAGTTTGTTGCCTATGTTATTCTTCTGTCTCTGCTATATCATTCCAACTTCTACAACGCAGTTGTGGAACAGGGCCAAAGCAAAGTATACAACAGTGCAAAAAATACAACAGTGGTCGGTACCTTCAATTTGGTGGCCTCTTTGTAGAGCAAGAGATCAACCAGTCTCACTCTTATTTCAACAAGATCCTAGACCATCCTTCTGCAATCTTGTGCCCTTGATTCCAACAGCCATAACCTAGCCGTCATGGCCAACTGAACAACAAGGAGTTGGGAAGGCTATTATAGATCAACACTATGGGCTCTATGTTGAATGCCTTTAATAACAGCTTTTTTAGTGACAAGAGATATGGTATGAAAAGAGCTCCTGGAAAATAAAGGCATATTTAAAGGATTATAAATTATTGTAATAATGAAATGCTTTTTTTTAATTACATGATTACCACAGTGTTTTCCTTTGTTTTGTTAGCACGCAGCTTTGCAGGGTGATTTACCCAACTAATAAAAATGTTACTGTTCCCCCTTTTAACATGATCTGCTTTGGTTATTAGGAAGGCTCATTATCTTGATTATAAATTAATTTAAAAAGTGAAGCGCTGGTTTGATTAAATTATTAAATTATTAAAGATACCAGGTGAAGGAGTCCTCTTCTCTGTAGGGTAATACAATTCTTACAGAAGAGTTTTACTGCAGAAGAACTACCTCCCATCCCCCAAAATACCAATTCATTTTTAATATTGCTGAAACATTTGAGTTCAGCCGAACCACACAGAATTCATTTTGCAAAACGACCCCCCTTTTTAAAAAAGAATTGAGGAACCTAAATTGGTCCTTCATCATAACATTTAACAAAAGGGTGGGGAGTGTTTCAGGGAACGATGACCGAGACACCAACACTACAGATGTTTTCATAAATTTCACTTGGAAACCAACTTCTTTGCAAATCAATCTGCTTCCTATTTGTATAAATCAGTATAGTTTAGTTTATCGAATCTGAGAACTGGCTTTTGAATTTATACTAAAATGTCTATACAATGTGGTTTTGCAAACAATACCCTCCCTAAATATAATATACTTAGAGTAGATTATTCCATGGATATATGGATTTTTGTACAGATTTTTCCCAAAGGATTTCTTTAAAAACTTGGAGAATTGCACTGCAAAATTAAAGAACAGCACATTTCAAACAATAATTGACGTTCATCTGATTTAAAAAAAAAAACTAAATAAGAACTGAATGAATTTCTATTGCATCTCTAGCTATAGTGTTTATCACGCTGGAAGCAGACTGTGGAAATTGTTCACAGCACAAATCCAAAACGGTACACCATTAACTAGTGTGTGAAAATGGCAAGACCGACACTGCACTGTGCCTTAATATCCATTTGCAAGAATTCATTTTTGTCTATTTTTAAGATAAAACGCATCTACAAACTCTAATGGTAGACTTGGAAACACCGCAACCATTTTGTCATCGGAGCTGCACGATTCAAATTAAAACGCTTCCTCTGACAACTATTTGTAATTTTACAAGGACCGAAGACACTGGCAAAATAGGGACATTTCTTATATTTATCATTTTTTTGTATTTCTAGAAATTCTAATAGTAATGTTTGCTAGTTTGAGCCTTAGTGAACGATGAATGTTTGCTTACTGGCTTGTTCAAAAGGAGGATTGAAAGCAAGAGCGAAGGAGTGGTGGGAAGTGACGCAGACATTACTCCATTGTAGTTCATTACGTCAGGAGTCCTAGCTGAAAAAGACTTCAAACGCAGCCGGAAAGTTACAATAAGAGATGTACGCCTGCGTATATTTAGCCACCTGAACCACTGCATGTTCTCTTATTATTGGCTTTTGTTCTCCGGAATATTTTTTGTATACTAGAAATGTTTATGCTCCAAATGGTTATTTTATGATCTGAGTTTTAAAGCTGCATTTTATAATTTTTATGTGAAAAACCTACCCGGAGGAAGATGTTATTGGGCACTTTTATATCAATATAAAGGGGGAAAATAGTAATGAGCTGGAGTGGCAAGGAATAAGGAAGGTGCCAAGTGGGCTAAGCAGATTATATTTTCCATATTTGGAAATTTAAACGACGACGTTGTAGATATAGGAAGCTGGCAAAAGACCTGCTCCATCACAGCCTCAGACAGTTCTGCAGGATAATTAAATATATATACATAAAATTGATAATTGTGGCAGTTGGTGACAGAGTGTAGATGAGCGTGTTATTTTTCTCTTCTGTTTTATTTGTTAAGCTAAAGTACAACTTTTCCTAAGCAAAAGCCCACATTTGACCTAGGATTGCACTTCAAAGAGTGATGGGTGTGGCCAGGATAAAAAGTTAAATTTCAATTCATTTCATTTAGAAAACAATTACAATCGTGCATTGTATAATTAATTTCCTCCTTTGGCCATACCGAAAACTTACAATTTAGCAGCAACTTTTGCAGATTTCCAGGGACACCATCCCAAGATTCTGGAGACCATTCTTTTCAGTAGAGCTTTTCTAAGGCCAATGGTATTTATTTATTAATTGTACTCCAATAATTGGAGTTCTCTCAGTGGTATCCAATCAGTTTAAGCATTATTTAATCGTTAGCAGGCTACAAAACCAGAGAAATGTGAGGATGAAGAGCAGAATGTACAGTCTACTATAATCAGAGACAGTTGATTAAAAAAAACCTTTTAAGTTGCTTTTTTTCAAGTTTAACTGCATCTTTGGCAAAACTGATGTTGCCAAATAAAGCTTTATACAGAAAACCCGCAGCCGAGAGAGAGAAACACCAGATATCAATGCAAAGAGATGCAGAGGAAATCAGATTACGTGAAAAAATTAAACATTCAGCCTGATTGTACAAAACTGCCCAGATGATTTCAAATCAGTTTGGCACTTGCTCTGCTAACCATTCATCAGAGCAAAATGATTGAAGTTTTACTGGCATGTCACCAAGCGTGTGCAAGGTAGAGATTGCCTATAGACACTAATGAAGGCAGCACACAGACATTGGTCCCCAGCTGTTTATATCATTCAAGGCTTAAAACTGATTAATTATGTGCTATCAAGTTGGTGTCGACTCTTAGCAACCACATAGATAGATTTTCCGTAATCTGATCCTTCAGGTCTTCCAACCAGGCACCTTGCTGCTGGTCATCCTCTTCTCCTCTTTCCAGAGAAGTTAAGTCTTTGTGTAATGTGTCTGAAGCAAGATTGTTTGAGCCTGGTCATTTGTGCCTCAAGTGAGAACTCTGGGTTGATCTGTTCAAGATCCATTTGTTTGTTTTCCTGGCTGTCCATGGTATTCTCAGAAGTCTTCTCCAACACCAAGGTTCAAAGCATTAGAATTATTCTAAGAGCATTAGAACTATTCTTCCCTGGCTCAATCCTCCCTTAGAAGACCATAACAACAATGTTAGTAGGAGACCAAGTGTTTTCTTTCGTTCAAGAAAGTGAGTTATTGAAACAACTACTAGCATTTAAAACTGACACATGAAAGTTTGACTACATCTCTTTTGTTGCTGCTAACAAAAGGGGACCCTGGGGAGATTCTGTACGTACAAGAGGATGTTTAGAAACCTATTCGTTTGCCCCGATGGACCAGCTGCATCAGCTGGTTGGCCCTAGAGGACATTTTCCCCAAAGGCTCTTTGTTCTTCTCACTGCAATAAACACAGTTCAGTTCTCATTGGAACAAAATAATGTAATCAAGAGCAACTGTCATCACCAGGAAGAAGCAGTGTCTTAGCAGGGGTCACTGTGCCAGGTTGGGAATTCTGGGGAGTGTATTCCCAGCACATCTGAAGGTGACAGCCCAACAAGGTAGACCAGATTAAGAAAATAAAGCCATATAGATCCAAAGATTACTTTCATTGTAACAGCTATAATAATAGAATCTTGCAAGTCTGAGTGTCCTTCCCATTCCCTTACTTTATCTTCATGTGAACTAGGGAGGGGCTTGTCTGAGATGTTTTTTCATGTTGTTTTCTTGGCCCAGGCTCAAGCTCATCTTATCTGTTCATTGCCTTGCTAGCGGATCTTCCTCCTGTCCTTCAAGACCATACCCTCTATAGGAGAGCATCAAATTGAGGAAAGGCTGATCTAAACCCTCATGAACTGAAGGAAGAAAACACAGAAGAAGCTTGACCACAGAGAGGAAAAGTTATTCCTCCCCACAACACATACACAAAACAAGCTATTGGAAGTGACTGTCATATCCAAGCTAATTTTCAAAAATGTTTCATGTTTTTAGAAACACTGTAGAGCTTCTGGAGATATTCCCAGCGGACACGGCTCTTCCTGTGGTATTACAGTTGGCATGCTACAAGAACATTGCCCAATTGTTTCAACAAAAACACCATCCATTAAAAAAAAAAACAGGGGGAGAAGAGAATCCTTTCCATGATGGATGGAAAAAAACAATTCTCCATGTTAAGGACAGAGGGAGGAGGGGATGAAATAAAACACTGCTTTCAAGCAAAAGTAGGACTATCTATGTCAGTGTTTCTCAACTTTGTCAACTTGAAAATGGGTGGACTTCAACTCCCAGAGTTCCTCAGCCAGCATGCTGGCTGGGGAACTCTGGGAGTTGAAGTCCACCCATCTTCAGGTTGCCAAGGTTGAGAAACACTGATCTATGTATTTGCTCATGTGAAAGTTGCTTTCCTACTTGTCTTTGCATCTTTTATTCCTTTTCAGCCTGTAGGTCTGTGGCAAAAATACAAGGACTGTAAATTTTTATGGGTACATTGATCAAGAGAAAGTACATCTGGGAGCAACTTGAACCACAGAAGCTGCCACCACAGCATCCATTTCCACTGTTTTTGGTTCACACAAGAAGCATTACTTCTTTGAGCTAAAATCAGATGGGAAATGCAGCCAAACGTAATGTGGGAATTAACGACCTCTAATTGTGCCAACCAGGGTTCACTAGAAGTATGGAGAGACAGACTGCCAAAGCTGAAGTATCAACCAGATAGGACATATATGGCTGATGATGAAATTTGGGCATCAATGTTAAATTTGGACTGAAAAATAAGGCAGTTGTTAAGTCTCGGTTTTTATTTCGGTTAATCTAAAGATGTAGACACTTGGTTGAAGTTAAGTGGCACTTCTCCCTACTTGCTGCATTCACAGGACAGCCTTCCTGCCACCCCCAAAGGCTGCATTGTTTTTAACATCAATTTTCTCCACTTATTATTAATAATATTGTTGATGTCTTTTAATTGTAGTTGTTTTAACATTTTGATGTTATGATTGTTTTTATTGTAAACCGCCTAGAGTCACATTACTGTGAGATGGGTGGCTATATAAATGTGATAAATAATATTGGCTGGATACTCTGAGAATTTTAGTCCCTATTCACCAGGAAAGTACTACTTGGGAAGGATGTCATAGGACTTGCTTCAGCGTTAGTACACATAGGATTATAAATGACAGGGAATCTATTGCAATGAATGAGATCCTTCAAAAGCATATAATGGTATTTTTCCAATGAGTTTTGGGTCCTTCCAAAAAGTATACGTTCAATCCACATCCCTTGTTCATTTATATAAAACAGAGGTCACTTTTTTGCTTCTGTAAAAGATTAGAGGAGATCCTGATTAGCTTCTACCTATCCAGAAATTCAAATTCCACACTACTCCATCTGGATTGTTAAACTCTACTTCCAGCAACACAAAAGAACCAAGCCAGGATCAGTATGGCCAAATTGTAACCTCCTGAAAAAACAGCAACAACCAAATGCAGAAATGTTGTCGACTTGCCTGCCTTTTAAGAATCATTCTGCATTTCCAAGAAGGATGTTAAAGAGATTAAATTTGGCTCGGTGTTCACAAGAAACCATCTATTTCCTGATGCTGCTTTGACAACTCTATTTCCTGTTGTAGGGAGAATTACCTTTAAAAATGTATTCAAACAGAATCCAGAATTCATGGCAGCAGAAATCATGGGTCTGGTATGATAGGAAACTAGACTATGAATAGTTAGAAATAGATGGTTTATGGAGGTGACCAACCAGCTTGGGAAACAGGTGAAATGGGATTCCTCTGATCTACTAGCTACCTCTCTGGAGCCCAAATTGCCAAACAGTAGCAGTGATGGGAAGTGGGCCAAGAGACTTTCTCCCAGAACACAGGACATATCTTTAACTGGCAGGCACAACTGGAACCACTTAGACAAGTTCACTAGTAAGCAAGAACTTCAGATAAGTTGTTTTCTTGAAGAAAAGTAAGAAGTTACAGTGGAACCTCGGGTTACGAACGCTTCTGTTAACGAACTTTTCGGGTTATGACCAGCTCCGGCTGCAAAATTTTGCTTCAGTTTGCGAACTCCGCCTCGGGGTACGAACAGGGTACATGGCCATTTTCCGCCCCTGACACGTGGTCCGCGGCCATTTTTCCGCCCGACACGTGGTCCGCGGCCATTTTTCCGCCCCTGACACGTGGTCGTAGGGAGGGGGACTCTCCTTCCAAGCAACAGCCGCCTCCCTGTCCTCCACGCCAGAACAGATTAATGGTAATTACATTGAACCTTATGGGGAAATTTGCTTCGGGTTGCGACCAATTCGGGTTGCGGCCAGAGTCACGGAACAAATTAAGTTCGTAAACCGAGGTTCCACTGTATAATGAAAGAATTCTGGTGGCTTCAGTGTTTCAAGAGCAAACTCCATTGTTAGAATCAACATTCAAAGCCTTTTGCACCTTTAGCGAGCGCATCCTAGGTAACAGGCTGCTGAGACCCCGCTTTGGGGCAGGGGGCCCTGTTTCCATCCATTCCTTGTTTTGGTAATGACTAAAAGAGATATCCATTATTGTTTTCCTCTAATTATATGAGAACTAACTCTCAGAGACAGGGATCTGAAATGCTTATTTATTTAATCATTTAACAGTATTGGTAACCAGCCCCAATGCTGATCTATTCTGGGCAGGGTACAACGAAGACAAGTGCAAAAGGCAAAACTAGCTCACTCTAAATGAGTAATATCATTAAAAGCCATTAAAAAACATCACAGGAGTCCTTAAAACTAATCTTGCCTAAGGGCCAAACACAACAAACCAGCTTTAGCTAGTTTACAAAACCATGGTCAAAGAGATCTGTACCTCCAGGAGAAGAGTATTCCATAACATGGGGATCGCCATCAAGATGTCACATTTCATGTAGCTTGCAAGGAACGGGACCTGCATAGGTCTTCTCTGGCAGACTGGATGGGCAAATGCAACTCTGTTGAGGCATTGCCAGATCTATCCCAGAGCACCCGGGCATCTTTCATCCCCTTAAACAGCACCTGCAGCCTTCCTCCAGATGGCTTAGATGTAATTTAATAACCTTAAAATAGCCAAAATCTCAACTAGCTGTGGCTCTTGGGAGAGTTTAGCTACTTCACATAAGATGAGCAAAACTGAGAGCCAGTTTGGTCTAGTGCATGCTAGCTTGCTGGCTGGGGAATTCTGGGAGTTGAAGTCCACACATCTTAAAGTGGCCAAGGTTGAGAAACACTGGTCTAGTGGTGAAGGCACCAGGCTAGAAACCAGGAGATGGTGAGTTCTAGCCTCCGCCTTAGGCATGAAAGCCAGCTGGGTGACTTTGGGCCAGTCCCTCTCTCTGAGCCCAACTCACCTCACAGGGTTGTTGTTGTGGGTAAAACAGGAGAAGGAAGGAGTATGAGGTATGTTCACCACCCTGAGTTATTTATAAAAATAATAAAGGCGAGATAAAAACTCTAAAAAAAAATAGTATGTAGTTTTGTGCTCTGGTCCTCACCTGAGAACTCTGCACCTCATTTGCTCACTTCTGTCCAAAAAACTGGAAACAGAGAAATAGAAATGGGCAGCTGAGATGTCCAGCAAGAAAGCCTGTGATGGCCTCTGCAAAAGTCATTCAAGGGATGGAAGTCAACCTGTAAGCCTGTTTGCTGACTCCGAAGAGTGGCCTTCACCAAGCATCACTGTCATCTTCATCGAACCAGAAACCAACTAGTTTCAGTTTCTCTCTCTCTCCCTTTCTTCATTCCATCACCTTCCCACGAGTAAATCCCTAGGAAAATAGAGACTTGGGGTTTGTTTGATATGAACTGTAATCTCAGTCTTCCAGCAGCCAAAAATTACGTAGCTCCAACACAGTCATCATCTGAGCACAAGACTGTATCAGGAGCTTGTGGGTTCTTCAAGGTTTTCTGAAGTACAGAACAAAAAAACGTTCAGCGAGTCTGCGGGAAGGTTAGCAACGATACAAAAATACTTCTATGCAAACCTAAAGTGGGGGAAAAAAAACCAAGCTGGACTTGGCATGGCTGGTTAGCCAAAAGAAAGCCCGCAGTGTCTTGTTACAAGTCCCAAATGTTTCCCAGCCTAAAAACATTTTTTATCACTGCCCAGTTTTTTCAAACGGCAGCTTTGAAAAACAGAGCAAATCTCTGCAGGGCAAAAAAACAAGCTCTAACTCCTCCCCAAACAGCAGGCAACATCATGTGATCGTGTTAAAGATGAAAAAGAGCATTTCACGGCTTGTTGGTTTGTTTGGCTATCAATAAAATGCAGCTCAGTTTAAACTGCACATAAATCTACTAATCTGCCCGTGCATCAAACCCTTCAGACATCTTAATGCAACTGCTTTAATCCGGTGTTTGCTTCTGTTTGTACACAATTCATAAAACAAGTGAATATGAACAGCAAGAGGGAATCAGATCCAGGAAAGTGCTTCAGCCAACATCACAAAAAATTAAAAGAGAGAGAGAGAGAGAGAGAGAGAAAGAAACTATTACACTATTTTTCTTTCAAAAGACCAAACTTTATTTTGGCTTGTGAACATTTACAGTAAGACCGGGACAAGAATTTTCTTCCGTTTTTCGGGAGCCATTTATATGACTTACGGTTCCAACCCCAGGGGCTGAGGGCTTCTGTTGTTTAAACAACCCCCGAGCCCCCAGCAACCCCCAGCCCCCCAACCCTCCCCTCCAGCCCCCCAAACCCTCTATTGCATAAAACAGGAGTTTTGCTCTCTGAGCAGCTCGGTGGTCTGAGCATTTTCAGGAGGGAAAAACAGCTCTAAACCTACACATCTGGGTGTCCTCAGTTGGCAGTAAATCTTATATAGGGAGGAAACAAGGTTGTCACAAATGTTATAGAATAAAACATGCTTTTGATTGGGCTGCAAACCAGCAACCCATAAATATTTGTCTGGAAGCAAAATCCTCAGAATGCAGTACTACTCCACAATTATACGTAGGTTTAGGCAACAGAAAGAGGAAAATGTTCAAAACCATTTGGGGGTAATTTCTAAATCCATTTGAAAAACGCTTTCCTAAAGCTTTTTATTTATTGCTGGGATCATGCTCCAGACTTTAATAAGTGCAAAATTCTATCAAAACCCCGTCAAAAACATAGTTGTATGTTACCGCTATGGTGCCTAAGTAGGCCTTGTGGGCAAAACGTCACTGCAACATCTAACCAACTTGTTCAAAAGTAGCCAGAATACAACCATTCTTCTCAATGGTTGGCAAGGAATGGTAATTATTCTAAGGTCAAGTTAACCTTTAATTGTTGAGCTCAGCATTTGGAAAGAAATTCTTTTACACTACTTTCCCTTCTGCTTTTAATATACTTTACCAAGAAGTCTTAAGAAAATCCAAACGGAGGGGAATACATGGACATCTTTCATCATAACTACAGTACACGTTCAGCTTCCAGAGTATTTTTTTTTTTTATCAAACTGCTTCTAATATTTTCTAATGAAATAGAATCAGAGTATGGACTGGTGTAAACTAAAGCAGGTAGCCATAATTCAGTCTGTAAATTGTGTTGGTGGAGATTCCTTATAGTTTATCCTTCTTTGGTCCTTAAAGAATCAAACCTGGTGGGCGTCCAGAGTGAGGGCCAGGGACCAGATGAGATCCCCAAGAAGCAGAGTACTATATACTGTACATTTCAACTTTCCCTGGGAAACTTCCCCAGAAGTCCACAATTGAGTCATCAAGCCAATATCTTCCTTTGCTATGGCCAGTGAGCTAGAAACAAGCTATCTGAAACTGTACCCAAACAAGGTAGAACTGATCAGATTCCATCTTCTCCCCAACTAGTTCTGTCCTCTTTTGCATTTGGCTGCCCTAATTAAGAGTTTCACATCCTTTTCTGGGATGAATTACATACACAATAACGTGTGTACATTCCCTCCCTCACATGCCCACACATTAACCCCTACCTCCCATGTCACATCTGGGGAGGCCACATATGACAATGGATTTGGATATAATATTGCAGATCATTCCCTAATCTGAGATATTAGGCGTGTGTGATATGCAACAGACCTAGCGCAGAAACTCAGATTTCAGTCGAATCTGACAGAAAGTTGACCTGTGGACCTACAGGCATAATAGAGCAGCAAAACATTTATTTATTTCATGCCTATTCACTTTCAGCTGCAGGAGGTGGACCTCAAGAGGCACAATCTATGCTGATCACTCTTTAAATTCCTTTCATCTTTCAATGAGAAGCAAACTGATGCCAACTAATAAAAAACACTGAAAATGTTACAGGCACACACTGGATATTTCTAACACTACTTAGCAGAGTCACCCAGCATTTCATTTTCAACAGAGTGAGAATTCCATTACTGTATCAATCTCCTAGTATTAATATTAATAATTTACCATCTGAACTTTTAAAGCTTCTGTCCTTCTATAAACAAGACCATCTATGGAGATTCGGACTATCCAAGACATCATTTGGTGTATTCCTCCCCGCTCCCCTCCCTGCCTCTTTATTGGCTAAATGCAAAAACTTGTCGCTTTTCTAAAGGTATCTGAAATGAAAAGAGAAAACAAAGCAGCTATAAAAGGAAATGAAACGTGTGCTGGGTTTGATATATACCACAAAGAAAAATAAGCTGGGGAAAAAAACTTAAAGTAAAAGCTGCAATTGATGAGGAGAGAACACAAAGGCCTGAAAAGTCCAACATTTGGAGCAACTATCAAATTGTTCATGCAACATGCTAGCCTAAAATCACATGATGGTTTATCATGACTTATGATCCCAGTTATTGTTATTTGTAAACAATGTTAATGCTTTACTTTGATCCATATGTTTCCTTGTACTCTGAATTGTATGAAACTTTGGCCATAAATAAAAATTAATTTACTTATTAAACAATGGTTTTATGGTTTGAGTGTAAACCAAGCTAATGGTGGCTTATCCTGCCAAACACAGTTTCAACCATTATTATCGCCTAAAACAAAACAACTCATGATAAAGGATTGTTTATGCTGCCCAATCCTACCTATTGTGACTCAGAAACTAGCTTCCATTACTTGTAGCCAGGTAAAATCTCTATGCTAAATCCCTAATATATTAATCTTCAGATAATAAATAATCTTGGTATGACTAGCCTGTATTATTCAGATCAGTTTTATTGACTTACAGTATGTCAATGTGTTGATCATATAAATTCTATCTGCATGTTAATTCTTTCTTGAATTTTATTTTCAGAGTTTGAGAGAGCCTTGAGGACGTATCCTTGGAAGTCCATATCCTTCCGGTAGGCTGAAACAGATATTTTTGATTTCCCATAATGGCTGAAGTTAGAAGTCTGCAAAATGAATCCTTAGGACCACCGGTGGTCCCCAGAGGCAGCAGCATCTGCAAGAGGAGTCAAAAAGGCAAGGAGATGCCCCTAATCCCATGATCGAAGCCCCACCCCTTTGTAGGACCGTGAAACGTTGGCACAGGTACAAAAGGGTCACGGCTGTGGATGTCACCTTGATGTTTTAACACTTCCCCCCTCTCCTTTAGAGGTGCTCCTGCCCAGAGAACTTCTAAAGTTGGAATATTTGGCCTTCTTTGAGAGGATTTAAAAATAAAATAAAATCAGCACTTTTAAACTATCAGAGGATTAACCTATCAATTTTACGTCTTATTTTGCCTCTCCTGTTCAAGATGAAAATTATATGGCTGTTATGTGGAGGTTGGTTGCTGAATTTCAACCATGTAATCTCAGAAAGAGGCTCCTGGGCCTGCAGAAAAGACTTCTGGGTGTTACTTTGCTGGCCACCAGTTCCTCACTCTGTCTTGTTCTTTATCATGAACAATGGTGATAAATCAATTTACCATATGGATCCACTCACTATCCATGAGATTAACATTCTCACAGATAATACACAACAAAATGGTATCCTTTATAAATTCCACACATCTAGGAAGTGTTTTCTCCCTCTATACACTCTGTGTGTGTGTGTGTGTGTGTGTGTGTGTGTGTGTGTGTGAGAGAGAGAGAGAGAGAGAGAGAGAGAGAGAGAGAGAGAGAGAGAGAGATCTGTTAAATGAACTCAAAGGGCCCTTCTCAGGCCACCTGTCTTTGGTTCTTTAATATAAGCCTTGAAAGGAAATGAGTATTTAACTAATTATGCAGTATCAAAGACCAAATTGCTTCTAATATCACTATGAGATTATTCAGTCTTAAACTGGCAGCAGTTCCTGACAGAACAATTGGGGGAAAAGGGGGGTCTTCTGGTTCCCAAGATGCAGGCGTTAAGGTCATCAGAAGTTCCAGACATAGGCAGAGAAGGTGGCTCTCACAGCCAACATGGAGCTAGTGAAACAGAGTGCTCAGCACAAAGCCTGGCACTGTGTACATAATGGCCCACTGAACAAGTTGGAGGACATCCATACCATGGGGCCACAGGAGCAGAGGTAGGTTGTCATTGGGAATGGCCATTGTGCTTCTCTACTCTGCACAATGGAATGAGGCAAAGCTTCATAGGCACTGGGCCCAGCTATTTATGATTATTTATTTATTGCATAGATTTATATCCCACCTTTTGTACAGCAGCTTAAGGCAGTGGACATAGCACTCTCTCCAATAAAGTCCCCACAAGAGCAACTTTGTGAGATAGTCTGGGCTGAGAGAGGGAGAATGTGACTGGCCCAAAGCCACCACTGAACTTTTGTGGCTGAGAGTAGACTAGAACCTGGACCTTCTTGATTGGAGTCCAATATGTTGACCACAACCTCATAGTGGCTCTAGGGATGAGAGAATGGGACTAACCCAAAGTCACCCATGAGCTTCTGTGGCCAAGAGTAGACTAGAGCCTGAACCTACTTGGCTGTAGTCCAACACCTTCACCATGCTGGTTCTTGAGCTGAAAGAAAGGGACTGCTCCAAAGTCACCCAGGAAGCTGACAGTGGACTAGAACCTGGGTCATCCTGCTTCTAGTCCAACATCTTCATTACATCACACTGGCTCTGTATATAAACGTGCAGGTGTTTTTTCTTTATCTGCCCAAGGCTCACTCCAGATTTGAAGGGCACCTCAACTAAGTCGCTTTGAGTGGAATCCCTTCTCCCAGTAGGTCATGATGGATATTCTTGGCTATGGTGATCAAGCAGTATTGGACAGCCCTATTCTCAGTCCTCAAAACTTGTCACACTGGGCCTACCATGCCATCTGGCATTGCGTGGAGCGTCAGGAAAAACAACAACAAAAGTTGGCTTAGAGCAGCAGCAGCAGAAACAAGCTTGTATAATTGGATCAAGCAGGAGATTACATCCAAGAATGAAGGAAGCTGAGAGAAAACAGACAGATATAGGATGAAAGAAAATCGCCACTCTGATTTCTGGCTTTTAATGCGCTAAGTATCTAAAAGATGCTAGAATGGAAGAGTCTTGAAATCCTGTACCCCAGAAGGATATATCCTAGTTTTTGTAGCTGAAGGGTTGCCCAGGTCTGATGGAAAGATTAAGCACCAGAAGGGGAAAGTCCTAGTAGGCTTGCCAAAAAACCATCGCCCCCCCCCATTAGCATAAGCATTAGCAAGCATCCACCCCAGTTCAAGTGTACACAGGATGTTAAAGGCGAATGCAGGCAGATACTCTCCTCTGAAATGACCTTGAAGATTATTTTCAGAGCCTCATACTTCCCAGCATAACGTAGTCTAATTTTCTGGAAAAATAAAACTCTCTACTAATAAGCCAATTTCAACATCCTGTAATCAGAACGAAGATAAAGAGTTGTGCTACTAAAAACATTTCGAGGAGCAATATTCTACAAAGGCTCCTAGAAAAACCAGGGCTGCAGACTCCTGTTTTAATCATCCTGAACAGCTGTTTCAACCCTATTATGTAGTTGGTCCCAGTTCATGCTCTGTTCTTTCATATATAGCAGTGTTGTCCAAACTTGGCCACTTTAAGATGAGTGGACTTCAACTCCCAGAATTCCCCAGCCAGCATGGCTGGCTGGGGAATTCTGGGAGTTGAAGTCCACTCATCTTAAAGTGGCCAAGTTTGGACAACACTGATATATAGAATATCCACAACAGATTGCTGTTTCCCATCGTTTCTCTAAAATGCCTACTAGTGATTGCCTTTAATAACATCACTGTTACCAAAAAGCACGGCTTTTTAGCATCCATAAAAACCTATCTGCTCCCCCACAAGGTATTTCCAAATGTCTAGTTCCCAAAAATACATACAAAATAATCTATATACTTTTTAAAGGGCATATTAAGGACAAGAACATTTTTTTACAAAGCTTGCGTCTGATGAATGCACGCTAAAACACCCCTATCATGGATATGTTTGTTTTTTTAAGTATCCACTGAGGAAATTAATACCGAAAAAAAAGGATGGTTTTGAGGAAATCATATAAAATGGTTTACTCTAGTAATCTATATTACAAACCTTAAAGGACACAGCACGCAAAAGCTCCACATGTTCAGGAAAGGTGCAAATTGCAAACATGTGCAGGAGATCCCCCCCCCGTCTTTTAAAAAAAGTTTTTTTAAAATGCTAGACTGGAAATACTGTCATAGTAACATAAGTAGTAAAAGGGACTAGATTTTGACAGAATTGTACATCCCCTTTCTATAAACATAATAGGAAAAAGAACGTTTGTCTACCAAAGGAAAAAATGATGGGGAGGGAAGAGAAAGAACATACACTACGAACTATTCTAACAGGGTGTCCGGGGGGGAGTCTGTGTCCAAAAAGTCAAGATGGTGCCCACAACCACGTAATACACATAATAGCCACTTTGGTCTAATGGTGAAGGTACCAGACTAGAAACCAGGAGGTGGTGAGTTCTAGTCCCACCTAGGCATGAAAGCCAGTTGGGTGTCTTTGGGCCAGCCCCTCTCTCTCAGCCCAACCCACCTCACAGGGTTGTTGTTGTGGGGAAAATAGGAGGAGGAAAGAGTATTAGGTATGTTCGCCACCTTATTTATAAAAAGAATAAAGGTGGGATAAAAAAATCTAAAAACAAAAAAATGCAGGGCCGCCTTTTGACCCCTCCCAGTGGACACCCCCACATTCCAAATTTAACATTTCTGCTTAGACAAGCAGGGCTAGTTTCCTTCCTGGACTTGGGGAGGGGGTTGAAAGCAGAAAAAAACTGCCCTTTGTTCCCTTTAGGGCCCCGAAGGGGACGTGAAAGCAGTTCGCGTTGCCCAATGAATTCTGAACCTCTCCGCTCACATCAGCCCTGGCTCGTGGCAGTCAGATCGTGCGCACTGCTTAATCCAGTGCGCCTTGCCCATTTCAAAGAGACATTTTTAAGACAAGGGAAAGAAATCAGGGCAACAGTGAAATAACGACAGGAGTTACGCCGCTGCATGCTACGGACCCCTTTGCTTACCGTTGGCTGGGGAATTGAAAGCTAATATATTTCAGAAATCTAAATAAAGTTGTCCACGTTGCCTGTAAAGATGATGGCAGCGAAGTGAAGAAGAAGAAGAAAGATGTGGCCTTCATGACAGGGACCGGCCCCAAACGCAGCTCCGCTAGGTGGAAAGAGGAGATGTGGAATCGTTGCTGGGGTCAGAGAGAAGGGGTGAAATACTTGGGTGATAGAACCACTGCCCCACAAACTCGTCCTGTCGCCCCTCCACCATTTGTCTCGGCCTGATCAAAAGACGGCAGACGTTTTGCCACCGCTTTTGAGGGGTGCACGAGCATGGTCAAATTCTCCCCACCCCACTACACACAGACAGGATCCTAAACACTTAGAGGCACACCAAGGTCTAGTCATGTTTGTCTAGTCATGTCTGTCATCTGCCGAGTAAAAGTCCCCTGCTGTAGTTTCACCGGTGTCCACAAACAGAACTCCACACACCCCTTCTTTCAAGCATTCTCTGTGGAGCTGTGGGAACCTGGTGCGTGGGGCAGGAGGTGGCAAGCTAATCTTGGCCACTGCAAGGACGAAAATGACATTTCTAAATAGTCCCCTCGGATGCTAGGAGAACCCTAGGACGCTGGACAAATGATCTTGGTGATGATGCTTTCATTTTTAGTATACTGGTCAACATCCAGTTGTATACTAGTCACCTCTTAGCTGAAATTCAAAAATATGGGGCCACTTACTGTTGTGTGAAGAGAGGGATGCAGAATGAGGAAGGAAGGAAAAGAGAAAAAGAACACGGCCGGATGGAGGGTTCTTGTTCAGGTTTTCTAGCAAGAAGACCAGCTCTCCCACTTATTTAATTCCATTCCCCTTCTTTAATTCTCAACGGTCAGAACACATTCTGTAGCCGCTAAATTAGTCTTAGTTGTGTGATTAAGCTGTGTGGTGGGAGGGGGACAGAGGAGAAGTCTTCCAAGCACTTCTTCCTTTAAAGATTTTTGGGGGGGGGGATACTTCTTGAAATCCTGGCGTGTGCTCTATATCCTCCCTGTGTACGTATAGAACAGTTTTTGCTAAAAACCAGCCCTCGCACTTAAACCCTGAAAATAGCTTCAATGAGCACAAGCGATAAATGCCTTCACCAAACAGACTGGAATACCCTTCAGCTCCATATCCCAAATTTAGCCATCTTTATCATTCAGATAAATGTTCTCTAAGATGTCAGAAAACGTTTTCCGCTCATCCCAGCTACTTTCAAGCTGGGCCAGTTCCACTGAGATACTTGACTTTGAGGTTCTACGATCCACTTGGGCGCACACCCATGACCACCCATGTTTTTGCTTTTGCCCAAAGGGATCCCTCACCTGATCTATTCATCAAGGATCGCATGAACTGGCCACATGCAGTTCATGTGACTGCCTTCAAGGAAGCTACCCAAATAAATTGCTGGAACCAAAGAAGAACCAAATGTTCTGGTACGTACGTAGCCCCAGAAAAAGACATCTCTTTGAGGAAAACCTGCCATTTTTACAGGGAGATGTTTCTAGGTTCCATTCACACATTCCCAGTTAGGAATTTGCCCCAAATCCTGCCAGTGAGAGAGTGGACTTGGTAGATCACCAGTTTAATTCAAAATAAACTAGTTTCCTGTGTTTCTAATCAGTACATTGGGAAAAAAATGAATTGGGTCTTTTTCAGGAGGAGAATGAATACAGAATGCTAGAGTGGGCACAGTAACCAATTTTCCAAGAAGGGAGAGTACAGATGTAGTAGCAAAATATTATTTATTGTAATGGGCCCAAGCAGAGTCGTGTATCACCTAACTTCCCTTCCTCTGTGTGTAATGGGAAGTCAAAATGTTTCTGCTGTGGTTTGGAACCAGATCCAAAAGCTTCTAAATATCCTCCTATCATAGAGCAGGGGAAGAAAAGAACAGATGAGTCGAAGAGTCACTGATGTTGTTGTTGACGTTTTTAAAAAAGCAAGCTTCTAGTCCTCATGAAGAAAAGCCTGAAAGTGTGCTGGCAATGCCTACTGAAAACTCAAAGAGACAGGGATTTCTTTCCCCTTGTGACTAGTACGAGCAAAGTTGAATTTGTACCTGCGCTTAAGAGAAACTAAACCTCGTCTCTAACAAGAAAGTAAACTGAACCTATCAAGGCTTATTTTGAGTCTCAATTATGCAAAAACAGCAACATTCCCCAAAGCTTGATGTAAATGAAAAAAAGAACCAAGCCGCTCTACATAAATTTAGGATCTGCAGAAATCCATTTTGCCGGGGGTTTCCAAACACAACAGAAGTATTTTAGAGAAAGTACATTGCTGACGAAAGAAAACATTCAAAACGCATCAAAACTGAAATGCGAAGAGGCAGATTATGTGAATCACTGGGTCTTACTATTCCCCACTGCTCCCTCCCCTCTCGGCATGGGTCAGTCTGCTAGTGCACTAACATCTAAAACCGTTTCAGGACTTGGACGACATTCAAAACCTCAAATATTTTCAGCTGGACTGAACCCACAGCACGGCCTCCGTTCATCTGCAAGTTGACTCAATGTGCTTCTATAGCCAGCCATGAGCAGCAAGTAATGTGTCGTTGTGTGTCATGGTCTGTGTTTAACTAGTTAGTCTCCTTCCTAGTCATTAAAAAGTTGGAGTCACTTTAAAAAAAAAAAATCTAGGTATCAGGTATAACAAAAATGCATTTAAATAGCAAGAGGGTGCTTCCAGAGGGATTCCATCTGTAGTTTTCCGTGTGCTTCTCCACATGCAGTTGGCTTGCAATCTGAGGATCCTCCTTGACTCACAGTTCCCGCTTGAATACCAGGTACAAGCCATGGCCAGAAGAGCTTTCGCACAACTACATCTGCCCTAACCCTAACCCTAACCCAGCTCCTTTCCAGGGTGAAGAGGCATTGCACATAATCACCAATTGGACTACTGCAGCTTGCTCTAGGCGGGGATGCCCTTGAAGATTATTCAGAAGCTTAGACTGGTACAGTATGCAGCTGCGTGGGGAGTTATGGGGGCATCTAAATTTGCACATATAACAGCACTACTCCAGAAGCTGCATTGGCTGCCAGTTAGCTTACAGATACAAGTCAAGGTGCTGGTTGTCCTATATAGCTCAGGGCCTGGAGGTCTTGAAGACCACCTTCTCCGAAGTGAATCTCCCATCTGAGATCAGGGAGAAAGGACTTGCTGAGAGACCTTTCCCCTAGGAAGGTCCATCTGCAAGGACCCCATCCTCAGGTGCCTTCTCTTTTCTGGAACTGCTTCCCCAGCACATCTAGACCATCTCCTCTTTGTCAGCTTTTCACAGGACTGTCAAAACGTAGCCTTTGAGAAAGCATTTTTGGGGCATTAAATCCTAGCCTGGCCTTGGTGATGTTTTTGAGATTTTATGGTTGAGTTGTGTATTGTTTTAATTGTTGGATGACTCAGCCTGCGGGAATTGAGTGGCATAGATATTCCAGTAAATTAATTAATTAATTAATTAAATAAATACTGCGTTAAAGCATATTTTACGTTAGGGATGCCTGACTCAGTCAGAGCACACTTTAGAGCAGTGTTGTCCAAACTTGGCCACTTTAAGATGAGTGGACTTCAACTCCCAGAATTCATGGCTGGCTGGGGAATTCTGGGAGTTGAAGTCCACTCATCTTAAAGTGGCCAAGTTTGGACAACACTGCTTTAGAGCAACGGGCTGGGAATTAAGGGTATAACTGTCCATTTATATCAATATCCAATACTGGTTATCTTGTAACAGCCATACCTTCTAGCGATATATGATTTTGTGCATACCATGCTAACATTTTCTAATAGTTTTAATATCCCCAAAAGTCATCTACACTAAAGGTTCAGAAATTGCAAGTAATATCTTTAGACTTTTTTCTTTTATGGAATAAAAAAAAAAAATCCAGCCAATAGGCTCACTTTTCCAGTACAAGGCCCAGTTCCAACATATACTGAGAGCACAGAACATACTTCCTGAAAAATCTGAAATTCACCATGGAAGGAATTTCAAAACCTTCAAACAAACTATGGTTTAGATTTGATGGTTAGTTTCCATGGCAGCTGGATCAGCCTACTGATATCTAAGTGCCACTCCCTTACAGGCAAAGCAACAACCATAATGGTGTGTTTGTCAGATCAGACAACATGCAAGATTGTAATCTATTTGCTCACTTGCAGAAAACATACAGGTAGTCCTCGGTTAATGACCACAATAGGGACCAGAAAATTGGTCGTTAAGCAGGGTGGTTGTTAAGCAAGTCACCACATGACTGGACCAGATTTTATACAATGATCATTAAGTGAATCATGCTTCTTCAAGGGGCATTTTTTGCCGGAATTCACTTAATGACCATGTGATTTGCTTAACGACCATTGTAAAAAGGATGCAAATTATGATCACGTGATCACGGGGGGAGGTCAACAATTTGTGATGGTCATAAGTGCAAATACAGGTCATAAAGCACTTTTCTCGAGGCCATCGTAACTTTGAACCATCATTAAACAGTCGTTAAGCGAGGACTACCTATATCTTCTGTATTTTGTTTATTACTGAACTATAAACCACAGTTTGGCAGTTCAGAAATCATGCAAAAAATAGCTAGGCTTTAAGTTTTGTTTACTGTGATGTGCAAACTGATCCTGTGAGATATTAAATTGATTCTGTCAAGGCTTGTTTAATCATGCTTTCTGAATAAGCCACAATTGGCTGAGTTTACTTACTGCATTAAGCCATAAACTATTATTTACAAGCTACCCTAGCTATATTCACACAACATGCTAAAACCCAATATACTGCATTATGGTTTAGCGTGATATGCAAATTGAGCATATGAGAAGCTCTGCACACTCTTCGAAACATAGATTCTACATCCAAGGACAAGGATGAGCATCATTACCCAATATCTGAAGAGTCATGAGTCCTCCGCTCCTTTTCTTACTACTATTAGTGTGCTTGTTACATTCCGCACACCCCTGCCTGCTCAAGCCTAAGATAGCTTTATTATCCGAGCAGCCACGACAGAGAAATTCAGCTGTTCACCTCCAGCCTGTCATAACTTCATGCAAGATGCCTCAACTATAAAGCAATTTCCAGCCAAGCCAGTCCCCGTTGTGATGACTGCCCTTGCGATTCCATTGTGACATGTTTCTGAATTAAAACCTATGACGACAGAACTCTATTCTACAATTTAAGAGTGTGAGTGGGCTGGTGAATGCTCTAAAATGCCTCTGAGTAGATTTTTGAACAATACATACTGCCAATTTTTTCTCTTTCGTGCATTCAAAAATCCTTGAACTGGGAAAAAACCATCTTCTCCATGGGGGAAAAATCTTTAGAAGGACCGCTCTCCTATTTGGGTTCGGAAGAGTTATGAATAGTGCTTAAGGAAAGGTGTCTAATCAAGATTCAACTTGTTCTATTTAAAGGCCAAACAGGATCACGCCGTATTTTTTTGCAAAGTCTCCCCTAAACTGCAACATTTACTGTTCGTAGAGGGAAAAGGCCTCTCCTTGGCACAAACGATCTGTGGCTTTTCATGTCAACAAAAAGTACATACAGTTTGGCTCTCCATCCAGTCCAAGGGCTCAACGGCAGATTTAGCTATGGAGCATCCTTTGGGTTAGATCTATCTGGGTCAGATGGGTGCCCTTCTGGGGTGGAAGGGCCTCTAACAAGGGCACTCCATTAAGCCAAAGCTGCAACACCCAACTATTTTATTCATTTCCCCAGGAATGGAAACTGTGCCAGTTCGGTGGATTTTTCAGAAGCAGCCATGATTTTAGTTCTCTGTGAACAGAACCAAGAAGCTCATTTGCATCCCTGCCTTACTAGCGAAAGGAAGCTTTTAGCTTATTTTATTTTATACACTTGATATATCGCTCAGTCCAACAAGGCTCAAAGCCGCTCCCTAAAAAAAAATTAAAATTAAAATAAAGACCATAATAAATGAGCAAAACAAAACAACAGTGCCCTAAGGAACAGCCATAACACTCCAACCCACAGCAGCCTCTTCGCCAATCCATTCTCAAGGCCCTTTGGAAAAGCTAGGTTTTTATGACTTTCCAAAAAACCAATGAAGTAGAAGCCCAATTTGTTTACCAAAACTAATGCTGGGCAGAAAAACTGCCCCACATTTTATCTCTGCTGGTGTGCATTCCAGCTGAGGAAAAGAGAATTTCCTTTCAACAGTGAAATTCCCCTGTAGGCCTGATGTCCTCGCACATATTCATTTCCAAGGTGCTCAGTGAGTAGATGGGAATGTCCTGTCTTTTGTTACTGTACAATCATCTTTCCAACAGCTAATAACCTCCTTGGCTTCCGCACTTCTATTCCTTTCCAGGACAAGACAACATGATGGAATTCCACCTATGTTATCTTTTCAGATGTGGAGAAGCCAAGGAGGCGTCAAAGAAATGATAAGATGGATTAATGGAAAACTATTCCACTCCATCATCGTCAAGAAAGAAGGCTCAAAAATGCCACCATGAAAAATCTGGAACTATCCTGAGAATAAAACAGAAAAACAGAAGCCCCTTCCACCAGCAGAAGACAACTTTTGAGAAGCTGGAAAGCAAGTTGTGCCACAACCCAGTTTGATGGACCAAGGGGGAGAAAAACATAAAACTTCCAGGGCAGGGTTCCTCAACCGTGGCAACTTTAAGACTGGTGGACTTCAACTCGGGCTGGCTGGGGAATTCTGGGAGTTGAAGTCCACCTGTCTTAAAGTTGCCAAGGTTGAGGAACCCTGCTGCTCTAGGGCATTTAATTTTCTAATTAAATGTTTAAAAAACCCTTTGAGGTCTCAGAGTTTGAAGTGAGGCATGGATATCAGCCAACAGTTCAAACATGGTTGGTCACAAACTTTATCATCATCCTAGGATAGCACTGGAAGTGATCATGGACTGCATTCGCACAACTTACACCAGCAAAACAGTGTTAAGCTGGTGCTCTCAGTTCTCATACGACCAGAAGGAGGAGTAAACCAACTATGTTCATTTCAGCTCTCTTACCTTCTACTAACCTTGCACCTTCCTTTCAACAAAGCATCTTCTTCCCTCCCTCCTTCAGTCATGACAACCCAAGTCATAAAAAGAAAGCCTTTTTTAAATTACAAACATCTTCCCGGTCAACCTCTTAAAGGCAGAATCACACTATTTCCTTGGAAAACATCTGGATGGGCATGATCCCAAAAAGAATTTCCTTGGCTTTCCTGCTTCTAAAAATGGAGACTTTCCAACGGGTTTGGTTAAAAAGGGAGAAAGAGAATAATAAGAAACATTGCATAGCTTGCCATGACCATTTTGGGGAGGGGGGTTAGAATTTGCCAAGCTGACTCCCCAGAGAAGTTGTGTATCATGATTGGCTTGGAAATCACTGTGATAAGCAACTACCCCCATTCAGTTTGCACCAAAACCACAAGGGCCTCCAGAAGTGGAGGTGGAAGGAAACCACAAACTGTCAGTATCTTGGGGTATATTACTTACGCCCCTCTACTGAGTCACAGAAGTCTTACAATCCAGAGGCAAAAGCTCTGAGTGATCAAGAGAATGTAGGAACCGAGGCTAAGCATGTCATAACAAAGGAACCGCTTTTTCTAAAAGCATGGAATCAGGCAAATATGTTAATCGGATATTGTGCACGAACAGCCAAACGACGGTTCATGCAACACAAAACTTGCCACTAACTAGGATCGCAAACCAGAATGGAAACGTTTGCTGCTAAATTGGAAGCAAGCCAACGAAGCAGATGAGGAGTAGGAAAGTACAATTGAACTCATAATGCAAGCATGGGTTCACACTGCACCTATGTGTCTATCTGTGACTTTGGGCCAGTCCATCTCTCTCAGCCCAACCCACCTCACAGAGTTGTTGTGGGAAAATAGGAGTCAGGAGTATGTTCACCACCTTGAGTTATCTATAAAAAAGGCAGGATAAAATAACAATAATAATAATTAATAATAATATAGCTGGTGCCATTTGGCCCTCTGAAAGTACAATCACCCAAAAGGCTCTTTATAAAAACCAAACAAACAAACAAAAAAAACCCAGCTACAATTTAGGCAAACCCTTTTCTGAACATGCAAAAAGAACACGGAGAAAGAAAGAAAAAATCTCCATCTGTTTTCTCTCCAAAATGCAGCTGCTATAGACACAGAAACTTTTGTTCAGAAAAGTTCAACTTAACTTAATGTGAGAGTTTGATGATTTGGCAGAGAATCATATTATTCCTGATATTCTAAAGCTATGGATATTTTATATACACCCTCTTCAGCTCATAAATTCTTATCCTCTCTTTTCAAACCTTCTCAAGAATCGCCATCAAGACACCATGAGGACACTGTCAGGACATCTTTTACCATAGAGGTGGACAATCTAGTCCCCTCCAGAGGTCTTGGATGATCAACCCCGAATTTCTTATTGTTTGGTGGGAAATGTCTGAAGAGCACTGGGTACTTATCTTTGCCCTATCATAACTAACTGTGTCAGAAATATAACACGTGTTCTCTTGCTGTTACATCTTGCCTTGCTTTCTTTTTTCTTGGTTGCCCTGCAAAGTAGAAGTTTAAGTTTCTGATGAACTGTCAGATTGACTCAGAGAAGAAGGAGGAGAACACTGAGCTGTTTAAAGATATTTGAGTCCTGGGAAGGTAGGAAAAAAAAAAAAGCTATGGTTTTTCCAGTAGTAATGTATGGCTGTGAGAGCTGGACCATAAAGAAGGCTGAGCGCCGAAGAATTGATGCCTTTGAACTGTGGTGCTGGAGAAGACTCTTAAGAGTCCCCTGAACTGCTAGGAGGTCAAACCAGTCAAGCTTAAAGGAAATCAACCCTGGCTGCTCATTGGAAGGATTGATAATGAAGCTCAAGCTCAGATACTTTGGTCACCTAATGCAAAGAGAGGACGCTTTGGGAAAGACCCTGATGCTGGGAAAGATGGAAGGCAAAAGAGAAGAGGACAGCAGAGGATGAGATGGTTAGATAGCATCACTGAAGCAATGAGCATGAAACTGAGCAAACTCAGGGAGGCAGTGAAGGACAGGAAGGCCTGGCGCAATATGGTTCATGGGGTCACGAAGAGTCGGACATGACTTAACGACTGAACAACAACAAAAGGTAGAAAAAGTGAGAAAGAAATGCAAAAGAACTCTGCCATGATTGTGTTAGGTATAAGTCGAAGTACAGTGTGGATTTGATAGGACTTCAAGGTTCTGGTTATAATACTCTAACCACATTAAAGTATTTTCGAAGACTCCTAGTGACTCCTGTTCCCTGACTTTGCCTACCTTGAAGGGTTGACACACACACACTGAGAAATGGTGGCACTGTTCCTTGGACAGCTCTCTTTTATTACTTCTAGGAGCTCTGCTTCCCCATATTTGGGAGGCACCTTTTATTAAGACCTTCAGGCTGTAATGGAAGGCCTCACTTTTCATCCAAGTCTTCTTGATCTGAATGTGATGTGAATGTTTTTCCATCTCTCTCTTCCATTTCTTTAATGTATGCATCACATGTCTTTCATTGTGCATCTCCTCCAGAAGAAGCCACCTCTCAATCCAACTGTTTTGCTCAACTTCTGCCCAGTTTCCAACCTTCCCTGTTTGGGGAAGGCACTTAAGAATCTTTAGGAAAGTGCAAAAGCTGTACTTTTTCACTGCACCACTGGGGATTCAAAGTCCTGCTGGCTGTTTTTAGTAAATTTTAATTAAATTTACTGATGATGCTAGTTGTCTTAATTATATTATTCTATGCTTTTTAGTTGTGGTTCCTGTTGCTGTTGATTTTTAGTGTAAGTCCCCTCCTGAATTAGGTGGGGGTATCAGTGATGTAATAAAGAAAGAAGAAACAGTTCTATAAATTCTTTCCATGGTGCAAAACTCATCTGAAGCTGAAAGCACATTGTTTCAAGAAAGGTGACTTTCTTATGTCCAATAGAAGTTGTTCCCTTCAAATGGTTATTTTACCCTGCCAAATATTGCTTAACACACTCTTGTATGTCAATACTCTCCTCTAGAGCGCCTAGGAGCCAAAAAGCAACTGTGGTGACATTATATTAGTTTCATAAACATGTTCTCATTCATTAATGAGTTTTGCTAATACTGTGTACCAGCCACACACACCAAAAAGTTAAAGTCTTTCAGATCTCTTGTTCCCAAACTTGGAGATCTGTTGGTCTTGTCAGAGAACGTGTTATTGTAAAGAGAAAGTAGATGGCAAAGGTGAAGAACTTTTCTTCATTACCAAACGAGAGATGACCAGATGGTCTTAATCACAGTTGCCTGTACCTCTGTACATGCATCTTGTTTTTCTACTGGTAATTAAAGAAAAACAGATATTCCTCAAGAGGTGGAATTTGCATCGGGCCACCAATTTCTGAATGCCCCTCTTTGTACAGCAAAACACATGTCATTCTTCCTACAGTTGTATTCAGGGCTACAAACTAGATCAGTGTTTCTCAACCTTGGCAACTTGAAGATGTGTGGACTTCAACTCCCAGAATTCCCCAGCCAGCCATGCTGGCTGGGGAATTCTGGGAATTGAAGTCCACACATCTTCAAGTTGTCAAGGTTGAGAAACACTGAACAAGATTCTTTAAAGTATCTAGATATAGAAAACATATAATTATAAGCAATGGTTCCAACTGGACCATGGAACAAATTGCTGTAATATGGAAAGCTACAATTGTTATGCCAGCTATACAAACCAGGCCAATTCTTCAAGGCAATCCAGCCTTATGCTTCTCAGTGGAAAGTGCATACAATTCCCTCTGTAGAAGAATGGCAAATCAAATTGTGGAATTACGCCTCAATGTCTAAATTAACTTTGTATGTGAAAAACAAAATTGACTCAGACGTTAGCTCAACATGGAAACCATTGCTGGCCTAGAATTTCAACACAAGCTTGTACCACATCTAAAATGTGGGCTTCTCTTAATATGAAGTCTTAGCATTTAAGTCCTTAATCATCTGTTAAATAAGGACAGATCTGACTAGACGATCTAGACTGACTAAAGAGAAATTACTATAACTTACTTTTTTGCTTCATCTTTTGTCCTATGTTGATTATTGCCCTTGATACTTACATACTAAGTTGATTTTAAAATTAAAATACTCTGCAGCTTTTAAATTGACATAGGTGATCTAGCTGTGTAAAACCAAGCTAACATCATACAGAAAATTCTTATCTAACATATTCAATTTTATTCCATTTCACAAGGTTTATGAATGTCTTGTTTATTCATTACGTGCCTTATTCTTTTATTGTCCACTTTTTCTTATTTGTCCTTTCTTTCTGTTTCTTTGTTTGTCCTTTCTTTCCTTTAAAATGTTTAATTAATTAAGAAAAATTAAGGACATTCCAGTCCATCCAAGACCAGAGCAAACATTTGACCACTCTGGACCACGATGCTGATCGATCAGTAGTGATCTAGCAATGTGAAATGTAGAATCTACAAAAATCAGATGTAGAAAAGCTTCAGGTCCCACAGTGTGCAATGGAAAGACAAAAGCTCAAGATATCACTCAGAGATTGAATCATAAATGAGGAAATTTGACAACAGAGTAAACATAGCATTAAAATGGAAATACAAATGAGCAGGGCACATTGTATGTTTTCCTGAAAATAGGTGGACTCCAAATGTGACATGGCTGTGGCCCTACAATTTATTTATTTAATTTATTTATTCAATTTCTCCCCCGCCCATCTCCCCCCAATGGGGGACTCTGGGCAACTCACACAAAACATTAAAACCATAAATACAATTACATACATTTGGATGACCTTCTATAAGGAGAGATGGCCCACAAAAAGAGTTTGGTCCAACTGGACACCATAACAAAAAACCAAATGAAATCTGTTGAAGCCGCCACTTCAGATATCAACATTACTCAGATGAATACAACAACAAAGTGATAAAGTGAAAGTGAACAACTTCTTAGAAGAAAAATAAACATGACAAAGAAAGAATATACCGCATTTCTGAGCATCCAAAGCGTTTGTGACCAGCTTATCTTAACAGTAATTCTAACCCCAAACCCCAAAGGAGGGATGTGTAGATTGTAGACTGTGTTCCTCAGACAAGTCAAAGCAAGCTGCAATTCCTACTGCATAAGACCCATATTGCAGGCAGAAGGATGGGCTGACATGAAATTTAGCTGCCAAATTCATGATTAAGATGAGACTTGAACACTAGTCTTGCCCTGTAGAAGACTGCTGCTATCCTGTACATATTTCCCTGCCACTCCCTCTCCTCACCACCACCACCACCTTCTGCTCACCATCATAATCATTTTGCCCCAGTTGGCTGTGGATTGGGTAGCCTGTGGAAATGCATATGATACTCAAAAATGGTGTGCATCATGGATCTGCTGGCCAATGTCTGTCTTCTTCTTAGCATGCAGCCTTTCACTTGGGGCCCACCTAGATCTCTGAGCCTCAGAGCAATAGTACAGCAGTCCAGAAGCGGCACAACTGAAGAAGTGCCACTGAATTCCATGATGCTTAATGCTGAATAGATCCCTGCTGTAGAGTGCTTTGTTAACCACCCTACCAGATCAACTCCTGACTGATTCAAAGAAAAGTTCTCCTTTAAATTTAGAGTAAACTAGCTCTGGATTTGCAAACAAATCCATGGAGTCCTTGCCTTGCAGTTTCTTATCTTTACCCAAGCAGACAACCCGTGGAGTGGCCTTGTGCATTATAATATCACTCAAAAGTTAACATTCTTGTGTTTGATAATCTGTTTTTCCCAAGCACTGCTGAACCACAGAGGACTAATAAGAGCATTGGGATCTCTAAAGGCAAAGTGCTTCTGCAGGCACGAAACACAATTACCCAAGTTAGTTTGCAAAGAATATAATACCCTGGAGAAAGAACTCTTAGTGCAATCATCAAATCACCCCCATTGGCTTCATGACGACCGCAGCATCTAATCCATGATGACTCTGCTCTTCTGAACTGCCCATTAAGACCGAAATCGGATATTTACCTAGCAGTGTGCCCCGCTGAAGCCAGTGGTACTTATCACATCATTGACATTACATTGTAAACCATGGGCTTGTTGAGTAAGCCAGCATTGGCTGGATTTGTACAATGCGCTAAACCCTAAATGATGGTTTATAAAACTGCAATGGTTGGGTTTGCAAAAGAGCCTTACGCAAACAAAGCAAATTGGGGCTTAATGCAATGTGCAAATTAAGCCTGTTCTTCTCGCCAGGATAAATGAAAGATGACCTTTTCTTATATGTTTGTTCTCCATACCCTCTGTAAGCCAACTGCCCATATTGCATAGCTGTGGTTCAGCTTTGCATCTGTCTTAGAAGCCACATATGAGGAACCCGCTGCACACCAAGATATACACCATGGTTTCAAAACATAAGTTCCATTAACCCCAGTTATCCCTGGCATCTGTACTGAGAAAACCAGATCCAAGGCAGCTTCCTCCATTACTGACTATAGCCTTTCTTCCTTGAGCCTATTTCAAGAAAGAGATGTTTCTGGTACTCTCGTCCCTCAATAGAAAACAGACCTTGTGTCTTCTCGAGGAATTTCTGTTCAACACCCTGGGCAATCAGACTCACATAACATATGCAAGATATTAAACCAGACTTTAATTAACTCAGACAGGAGGAACGTGATTCATAGGATATGAATCATAGCATTCTCAGTGGAAAGAAAATATTACACTGTGCATATGTATATCGGCTAGCATTTTGCAAGCATGATGTTTGAAGGCTACACATTACAGTCAGTTGCCCTTTTTTTCCTTCCATCAACAGATAATGGTTCAAATAAACAGATTAGGTGGCATAGCGGGCATCAATCCTGCTCTATCGCCCACAGTGTGGCGATAAAAAAATGAGAACAGAATGCTACAAATGCTCATTTGGTTAACCTTACACAATCTGCCCTGAATCGCTGCCCAACGGACAATAAAGGACATGATTATCTCTGCTTTTATATCACACGGAAAGGCTGCCAGGGATAATACCTTTAGGAAGGATCCGAAGACCTGGCTCTGCCACCGTGCCTGGGGCTCCAGCAACGATGGGCATCTCTTATAATGGCTATATTGAGCTGATATAGAATGAATTCCGCTGCTGACTGTAATTTTCTGTTTTTTAAATTGATTAGGGACAGTTTTTATCTGTTTGTATATTCGCTTTTAACTTATTTTTTGTTGTTTTGGCCTTCTGTGAGCCGCCCAGCGCCGCTTAGATGAAATGGACAGCCGTATTGACGGAATCAATGATAAAATAATCATCATCATACCCAAGCAATTATGGGGCAGGAGGAATTCGCTGGCACACAATTTGAACTTCATTCACATTTATTAAAAGAGGATACACAGGTTCCTATTTTTAGTTCATGACCACAAAAGAAAGTAGTTCTGCAAACAGCTTGTTAGTAGAATTCAGGTGATGGCGAGTGCATCAAATAAATATGGAATAAGAGAACTTAGACAAAAAAGGATTTCCCCAGGATTGGGGTAAATCATCTAATGGTAAGAGATGCAAGGCAGTGGGACAGTTTGCATTGAGGGGTAGTTGCTATGTCTCACTGGAAGTCTTTCAACAAAGGCCGGATGGTCATCTAGATCCTACTTTGAGTTCAGGGTTGGATTTTCAAGTCCTTTCACTTCTCATGAAACTCAGAAGAAACTTCTGTCAATGACAACTAGCCATGACAAATCAAGTACAGTCAACTTCAGAATAGTATGGCATTGAATAGCAGATGTTGACCCAGGGGGACAGCAGAGGGAATTGTCTTCTGAGTCAGACCATCTAGTACAGCCCTGTCTACAGCCCTGTGACTTATACATGGCATCAGCTAAGTTTGGACGATATGTTAAACCTACAGCCAACCTTGTAAGCTGCTATGGCCAAATGTATATAACATACTGAACCCTAACTGAAGAAACAATAGTATGCTTTGGCATGAATGTGCTCAACATGTGCTTTTCAATGCTCCAAACTGCCTCTGAACAGTGATTCTTTTAATGGGACCAAAAGTAGAAATTATTTCATACTCAGGGAATACTCATATTAATTATGCCTGATTTAAATAAATGTTGGTTGGTACTTTGCAAGGGTGGGGCAGCCATCAGAATGCCACTTGAAAGTCAAGTGCAGCCCACAAGGGCAAAAAGTTCCACATACTGCAAGAACCCAGTTGTGTCTGTTTGGGATTTTCTAGGATTTCAGACAGGGATTTTCTCAGTCTTTCCTGGAAAACACATGTTCTATGCCACTAGTCTTCCCTAAAAGTCTTGCTAGAGGCATCCAGTTGGTTCTTATATACAATAGGAATGTCTTACTAGTTGGAACATTAGGCCTTCTCAATTCACACAGGATGGAAATAATGTGCCATAAAATTATTTTGAACATGATCTTGGATCCAAATTTGTTCCCACCATGATGAGCATACCTTGAGAAGGGTATTCCATGAATGTATTCGGTGAATTCTGATTCATTCATTCATTCATTCATTCATTCATTCATTCATTCATTCATTCCACGTTTATGATTCTCTTTTGATAACAAGCCTCTCTACTGGATCAAACCCCTTTTCTGGATTAAAGGGACACTATTATTCTTAAGAAGCAAATTGTGGATCCAACTCATTTTCCATTATCCTTTCAAGAAACTGACCTTGATGGTCAATGCCAAGTCCACTGGCAGAAAACTGTATTTTGTTTTAAATCCCTGCTCCAACCCTTTGGGACACGTATGAAGGGGCTATTAATGCTCTAACATAATAGGAAAACCTTCTTCCCCCAGAAATGCTACTGCTTGCCCTCAGACAGAATCTAAAGCCTTGCAAATTCCACTTTTCAAAAGATACAATAAATTGTAATGATGGCCGTGTTTGCACCCTACAAGTCTTTTGCTATTTCTCTTCAGGCCTTAAGCTCCTGCTCCTAGAGATTCAAAGCTACAACGCAGCTGGATTCTCTCCAAATACACCTTTACGCTCCATTCAGCCCTCTCCAAAGGGATCCTCCAGGTATGTTTGATGCCTCCTCCTGTAACTGGCCATGCGACCGAGAGAATGTGGGAGTCAAAATACAACAATTCTAGAAAATGGGAAGCTGGAGAAGGCGTACAGGGGCCTCAATCATTCTACAGATTTTAACATTCTTTATGACAGGAAATTGGGCAAACCAATGCTCTATGATTAAGGCTGTATTCATACCAATACTCTCTTGGTTTCGTTCTTAATTCCGCTTTGGGGGTAGATGCAAACTTTGTGCTTTTCCACGCACAACCAGATGCAATGGTCCGTGCAAGTTAATGTAAATCGAAGTGGGAAAAGTGGAGGAAGTAAGAGACACTGGCCACGAAGTGTCGGGCAAGGCAAAGCAAGTCTGCTCAAGCTGTGCAAAATATTTGCCCTTTGTTTTGAAATAAAGAAGTTGTGTTAAGAAACCAGGAAGTGGGATGCAATCATTAATAGTTCACGCTATGTGGCATCAATTGGGTTTCTACCTTGCCTGCAGATCTGCAACAAATCAAGCAATGTACATTTGGGTTAAGCCAGCCTTCTTCAATCTGCTGCCTTGAGCAGAGGTTGCAACCCAGAATTTCCAAGCAGCACGGCCATCAGCTCCATGCATCCAAAGGGCTCCGCGTTAAAGAAACTAATCAAAGTTGAGATCAGGGGTGCATACCTGGTTGCTCTCTCCACAAACCAGTCACTGAGATTAGGACAAAAATTAAATTTGATCTGATTTACATTTATATTAAATATGACAATCTTTGGAGGGCTTTGGGAGATATACCACATGTGTATAAAGGGGGGCTTAAGTTGTGCAACCTATAATACAGACTTTTCCGTTGGAGAGAACTTTTGAAATAGGTCTTACAAATATTTTGCACAACTTGTACAGACTTGCCTTGTCCCTCACTTCCCAGCCAGTATCTCCTCTTCTCTCACTTGGATTTAAAATAACACAATAAAGTTGGGTGAACTATTGCACCTGGTTGTGTATGGGACAGATACTCTACACAATCTGCTGCTTCTGTAATGAAGAAAAATTTGCAATGACTTCCCTAAATATTTCTGTTGAAAGCTCTATTATTTATTATGGACCAACAGCTTGGGGTGAAATAAACACTTCCCAAGTAAAGAAAGAAACGTGCAACAGTGCAGATGGAGAGAGCAAAACGCTCTGTATTTTAGCATCAAAGCCCTTTTAGAGGACATGCTGTCAGCAGATGATTAACTTCCGCTATCTGCTATATTACAGAGCTCAGCTTCGCAGTGCAAAAGACAGGAAATAGATCACTTGCAATACTGGGGAAGGCTAAAAAAAGTGCAATTGGAAAACAAAGAAGAAGATAGTGGATAAGCGGGGAAGCCCTTTATCAGTGCCTCTCCAGATGTGTTGGATTTTCACAGGGAAGCAGCAACTGGATGAAAAACAAGGAAGGAGAAGGAGAAGGAGAAGGAGAAGGAGAAGGAGAAGGAGAAGGAGAAGGAGAAGGAGAAGGAGAAGGAGAAGGAGAAGGAGAAGGAGAAGGAGAAGGAGAAGGAGAAGGAGAAGGAGAAGGAGAAGGAGAAGGAGAAGGAGAAGGAGGAGAAGGAGAAGGAGGAGGAGGGGAGGAGAAGGAGAAGGAGGAGGAGGAGAAGGAGAAGGAAAAGGAGAAGGAGAAGGAGGAGAAGGAAAAGGATACAGCAAAGGAGAGATCAAAGAAGTAGACATATAATGAAGCAATCAGACAAGTTATCCTGCCCAATGTATAAAAACTCCTCATCTTTACCAATGAAGTATATATCGCAACCAAACCATATTTGCTCTCATGACACATCTGGGCCTCCCCCCAAAAATACAGAAAAGCTTATACCGATATATTCCAGGGTGGAAACACAGACTGAAAATGCAGGCTTGCTCAACCGATCTATAGAATGATCACAAGCAATGCATGAATAGAAGGAACTGGTTGTCTCTATACAGTATCAGTATATTTGAGATGGGATCTTAAAATAACTAAGACTCAGGGACCAACTCAACCCGAGCTTGTGTGGTGGGGCTCCTTTTCTGTAAATATGATGGATGGGAAAGAACATTATGGGAGAGAAAGTAGGAAGCAGAGATTACACCATTATACCATGGTTGGTTCACCATGGTTTAGTGAATAAGCCACAACTGTATAGGTTCACACCTCCTGAGCCTTAAACCCCAGTAGCTGCTTTCATACAAATACTAAGCCAAAACAAAACAAACCACGGTCCGACGTAACATAATGGGTGAACCACACCACACCAAAGACAGCCTGAAACCAGGAGGAACTGGGAACAGCAGCCTTCCAGCTGCAGAAGTTCACCAGCACGAACATCATGAAAAATGAGGACCAAAAAACTGGCTGAGCGGGTATGAAAAATGTTGCTCTGGACACACAAGGAGATGGAAAGTTAGTGCAGAATTCTGCGCAGAAGTGATGCATGGTTCTGCCAGAGAAGAAGTTTAGATGCACCAGTTCCCATGCACACGCCAGGCATCTGTTCAAGAGCGAAGAAACGCAACTAGCTTTGGAAAATATTGAGTCCAATTGAAAAATAGTTTCAAGACCCAGATTCTGCACGTCCTTCTGGCGCCAGATGCTTGTTTGTAATCCTTGTAGGTGGTAGGGACCATGTCACTGGCGTGCTGGTATCACAGGCCAGGATCATGAATCACCCTCCCAGGAGTTTCTGCAGCTCAGGTTCTCTGATTCTTGGCAACTTGCTGGAGGAGGGGAGAGAATGGGGGAACGCACAAATCAAGACTCACGGCAATTCATTCCCATCAAGGTAAAGTATGGCAGGAAGCCACTCGGCAAGAAGATTGTGGAAACCACAGCCTTGTGCCTCCAAGTTGGGTTGGCTCTGCAACTCCAAGAATTACCAGTCAGCCAAAGCCTGCGTCCACTAGGAATTTGGGAAAGGGCAGCTCCATGACGTCTGAAGAATACTAGATTTGCAGAAGGCAGAGGGGTCTAAATTAAGCAAGGTTAAAATGCTTTGGGGTCATTTGTGATTCAACTCATCCATTGTGTTAGAAAAGGGATGAGAACAGCCCATACTTCTTCATGGCCCTCAGAATGGGCACCCCTTTGGGGGGTGGCGTGAAGGGGCAAAATTGTTGCTTTAAAAACCTTTAAAACCCCTGACACACACACACCCAGGGGACGCTGCCCACTCGTGGCATATATTACTCTACACACACCCATCTTAGCAAGTTGGATGTACTGGGATTTCACATTAAGAGAGAAGTTGATTTATTGGGTGTGCCATATAATGTGAGCACAAACCGTTACATTCTGTTAACCCAATTTTAGGGGTAAGCATGTCATATAAACCAACTGTTGTTGCTTTTTAAAGCCTCATAATGGCATCGTGTGGGACGTTCTCCCAAGCAGGCAAGTGTTTTATTTGAAAGCAGACTGATAAATCATATACCTTTATTTGCCAGATGAAAACCGTATCTTATAAGTGAGAAAAGTCAGAAGAAAGTCTATCACCATACAACGTCTGATTCCCTCTCTCATCACACACACCCACACGCAGGCATGCACACACACACTAAGCTTTCACATAATGCAAAAAAGAAACATTTGGATTGTATTTGTTTATTACACAGTTTTAAAAAAGGAAAGGGATGAAAGCCTGGGAGTTTAATTTTAAGGCCAAAAGTTCAACTGACAGCCGAGAAGGGAGATCTGGAAGAATACACACTTCAGATCCTGCTATTTATTACCTCCAATTCATCAGAAGTTCATATCAGCCAGAATTTATGACGCTCTTAAATTGCAATTTTAATTCCTTCCAACCGAACGCAAAAAGCCAGAGCTGTAATAAATCGGTCAACTTCTGTTCCAACGATCGTGTCTATGCTGGTTTCCTAGACACAGTAATATACAGCCTAAATGAGTTCACACATGTGGCTTTTTTCGTTGAGGCTTAAATGGGTTGCACAAACCCAGCCATCGTGGTTTGCATAACCACGAGACTTGCCTTAGCATGAGGAGAGAACCTAGCCAGCTGTGGCTTAGTCAATAAACCGTGGCTGACTATGACATGCGAGCTACGTCTACGAAAGAGCAAAAGGATCAGATGATGGGAAAGGCCTTTGAGTAAAGATATTAAGGTTTCCCTCACTTGTGACTCTCCAGATTCTGCGTAGGGTTTTGGGGACATGTACGTTGAGTCCTTCCAAAGGAGAGCAAACTGAGGAAAAGCAAAACACGGTATTTACCTTTTTCCCTTATCTTCAACAACTCAAAAATGTTTTTAAAAACCTTTTATCAATATAGTTTATTACTGTACATAATAATCTCCATGAACACACGGCAGATGGATAATGTTACAGGAGGATGTTCTTTGCTGGGAAAAAACTGATCAGGTGAACAGCCAGTTTATACCTTTCATAATTTGAGGCCAATTTATTCAGGAACAGGAAGGTACAATTAACTCACCAACCTTCTACACCAGTGTTTCTCAACCTTGGCAGCTTGAAGATGTGTGGACGTCAACTCCCAGAATTCCCCAGCCAGCCATGCTGGCTGGGGAATTCTGGGAGTTGACGTCCACACATCTTCAAGCTGCCAAGGTTGAGAAACACTGTTCTACACAGTTCACATTTTAGAAAAGAAGACCCAGAAGGAGATCAAAAGAATATGCCCTTACACACTGGTAAAATTAAAGGACAGTAAAAGCTCTGAAGCCTGATCTTCTAAGCATATTTTAAAATCTACATGTTATATTTATATTCCAATCAAGATGGAATGCCTAACGCCATTATTTTTCTTATCACTATTTTCCACCACTGTTTAGTTCCATACATTCCTCTAAGCTACGATGTGCTTAATCACAGTTTGATAACACAAGCCACCATGGGTTTGGTTCGGCATTACGGCTGAATAGAATACATACACCAAGCTTTTTCACTGCGGTTTACTATGACACGCGAATGAGCAAATTCTCATGAGCAGTTATTACAATAATCTAGAAGGGAAGGGCCTATTATTCTCAGTGTTTTTATTTACCAACTTTCTCCAAAGATGCCATATTCTTCTTTAGCTGCCAGTTTTTTGCTTTTAGATTTAATTGGATTTTGATTTCTACTTTTGTTTTCTTGGTTTTTTTTTTTAAATTCTTGCTGCTTTAGCATGTGTTGTTTTTATCACTGTTTACCATTCTGTATTTTATGTTTGTAATTTACTTGCATGGTACCCAGGGAAGTCTCACGATGAAGCAGTTTAGAAAGAATAATAAATGAATTAATTATGGTGCCTACAAAGCCGAACATTCTCCCCCGTCTATTAAAATAGACTTGACCGACGGGTAAACTATAACCAAGTACGTCTCCCCTTGGCAAGCTTTGAACAAAACTTTGAAGAAATAGGAAAACCAACCTTGGTTATTAGAAGAGTTAATACTATAAGCTTAAAAAACCATGATATGAATCATGAAATGGCAATGACATCATTCAATTTATATATATGCAGCCAAGGATGGATTATCCAAAAACACAAACGTATTAAATTAATAGATACAAAAAAGAGGGGCGGGGGGAAACTGCAGTGCATGGCTCACATTCTTAGGGTATTCCTCCTATTTTTATGGCTAAAGTGATTGCACCAGTTTGTTGACTTTTAATGCCAATTCAAAGTGGGTTTTTTTCCACAGTTGACCATCTCAGAGGCAGCCATTTGGTCTAGTGTCACACACCAAAATTCAGCTGCAACTAGAAGGATACTGCATGTGTAAACCTGCACAGGACTACACTAATTTCCTTGGCTTTATTAAAATCCAACAGGTACTAGATCAATGCTATCCTCTTTAAAAAAAAAAAAAAAAAATCCTACAGGATGTTATTCACATTTGTTCTGGTCACCCAGTCAGGAGCAAACATTTTCACGGAATAGAATTTTAGTTTAAATTATACCCTTCCGCAAAGAGAAAATAGGCGGGTAGCTTTCCTACGCATACACCTCTCTACAGTAATGGCACAGCTTGTTACTGCCACAGATTATTTATAAAAGTCCAATTCAATATTTTCCCGATATTAACAAAATAGCAGGAACTGGTTGGAACTAACGCTACCCAGGGTAAGAGGTCTAGAGCGCAATACTGCCCAAGGCTGAGAAATCTCAAAGTGAGATGCTAAGGAAAAGAAGTAACGGAGCTCCTGACGCTGAAAAGTAGATATAGAAAGAAAAGGGGGATATCCAGCTTGTGTTCCTGAAACAGAAAGGACAACTGCCTCTGTTCTGAAGGCTGAAAATCTGCTCGGTGCTGTTCATCATTCTACAAACGCTGCTCTCGCTTCTCAAAAGTCTCATGACAAAGTTCTTTCAGTGTCACCTATCCACAATCCTGGTGGAATGTATATATATGAACAGAAACATCCAGAAATGGAAGAGGAGAATTGTCATTTCCCATCCTCTTAGGGCATATCCTTTTTCTAAGAATCTCAGCCTTCGGAAGACAGAAGAGCCTTGCCAGAAAAGAAGGTGGCAACCTCAGGAGAATGCAAGTTGTTAATCCGGTAGCTAATGCACTAGGAGCGTAGGATGCTGTCTCAGATCATGTCAGATGGTCAAGTTTTCGAGCTTGGTATTGACAATGCCAGTATTTTCCAACTTCAGCAACTTCCAGATGTGGGAGCTTCAACTCCCAGAATTCTCAGTCATGGCCATGTTGACTGGGGAATTCTGGGAACTGAAATCCACCTAGCAGGAAGTTGCCAAAGCTGAGAAATGTTGACCTACACTAACACTATGGTTGCTCTATAGGGGTTCGGACAAGAGTTGAACTCAGATCTACTTAAGATGCACTTGAGTCAATGGTCTACCACCAAACTCCAGCCTTTATTTATTTTTATAGATGTATTTATGGAGCGCCTACATCAAGAAACAAGGTGGCTCTGACTCACAACAACAGATAAAAACACAAAATAAAAAGCCTTGGATCGTCTTGACTCCAGCTACCCAGATAGCAGCACAGATTTCACAAGTCGCTTTTAAAAAGAAAAACATTTTTAAACCAAAAAGAAGGCCAATTCTTTAAAAGCCTTGCTGGTTTTAAATTCCTTTAGAAGAAAAAAGGCCCAGATAAGAAGGATCTTCACTCTATTTGAAAGTGATGGCTAAAAATGATTATAACTCTAACAGCCCATTCAAATACAGATATTTGTGGGTAGATATTAATGCCCAACTATTGTGAATATGACTATTCATATCACAGATTTAAGCACTTCTTCCGAGAATGCCCTTCCCCATGATATAAAATGGAAGATAGAAAGATTATCCTTCGAGGAAGGATTGTAACAGAAACAGAGAAGGAAATCCCACGTGTATGTTTTGCACACCAAGGTTCATTCTAGTAAATATAACCCCATGTCCTCAATTTTTGATACCCACATATTCAGTTAAATCGAGTATATAAAAGCTGGGCTTGCTTATCTAACTGCACAATTTGAAGATTAATCTACGGTCAGAATATTGATTAATATGATTCTGCGGGAGGCATCACATTTATATGTTATAGTAGGTGTGAACACAGCTACTATGCTTGATGAACCCAGCTTTAAGGTTCGTGTGAACCCAACCAGGGTGTCTTTCCCATCTAACTTGTGCTACTAATGGTTTACTATATAGCTAACTCCAAGCTTTCTAGATGTAGCCCTTCCAAGAACAATAATGTTGAAACACTTCTTGAAATCTCACTGATAATAACCAGAAATGCCATTTTAATGAAACATCATTTGAGGCAAATTAAGTAATTTGTAAATCTATTCAAATTCTGCCAACACCTCAAAACCCTACTTCAGCTACTTCTTGAATTTCCTTCTCTATGGGCTAGATAAAATTGTTCTGTGTAGTATTTTTAATACATCTACTAACCCTCATTTAACTGTATTTTGTATGACCCTTCGTTGTATCTTTTAATAAAAATACCCTTTTTTGTCTTGATATCCATGTGAAACCTTTTTGACTGAACTTCACTAGTGTACTACAAATTTCAGTAATAGTGCCTTAGCGTTCTAAAAACGTGAAATGGCTCTGCATTCAATGATACAGATCCTGCAAGGTCTTAATCCTACAGATTCTGATTCATAAATAGGAATAAAATAAATATCCTCAACACGCCTGCACTGTTTGTCACAACCTGACTCTTAGTCTAAGTTCTGGCTCTAAGTTAGATTTCATCTCCATCAAAACCCTCAAACCTCACCCCAAAGTCTGAATTTATATACTTAGTAAGCGTCAACAGTACATGTCTTCTTGGTGAGCATTAATCACAGCTAAAGGTTACCAGCTTTACTTAAGTCACATAACAAAACCATAGAAGCATAATTAGACTTTATGTGATGCTAAATACCAGGCGTTGTTGGATCCCCCAATGTTGTTTGTTTTATTTTAAAGTAAGTGGAAGAGGAAAGCTTTCATTTTAGTCAGGGCAGCAGAAAGACATTTTTTAACTCTTTACCTTGAGCAAATAGCAAGCGTAAGAAGGAAAATCACAAATGCCTACAAATTAAGTATCAGGCCTCAGTCTAATTCACTGGGAATTTGCTTCTTAAAAAGACATTTAGAATTGCAATCGGTGCTGAAGTCGGATACTCTGTTTCATTGCAAATATTCATTTCAGTAGAATTTCCTGCAGTATAATATCATAAAGGGGAGGTGGGGAAACCAAACATTAGCAGTAGATTATCTACAAAGTTTATCTAAAGCTTCAGTTTAAGCCTGAATCAAGTTGGGCTAAAAGACTTGGAATTAATTTTATGTTTTCATCTGCAAGTTTGGGACAGTTTTAAGACCATACACAAAACCCTGATTTGGCCTAACGATACCAAAGTACCAGCTGCATTTCCACTGGCAGATCGTAAGCCATTTTCTATCTCAGCCAGTCCTACATCACAGGAGTGTTGTAAAACAGAAATGGGGGGGGGGAGAACATGGAAACTAATATATGCAAGCCAACCCCCTTGATGTAAACGTGAGATGGAAATGAAATAATAATTAGTAATAATAATTTACCTAGATATATTTGGGGACTTAAATTTTAATTTTTTTGAGTCAAATGTTTCTAGAGATTTTTGTCTTTTTGGCTTTTGTACATGAATCTTCCTACATTTTGGGGCACCTTTCACCTGTGCTAAACACATTTGCTTGGAAATTATATACCAACCTACTCCTGAAACATCTTACAGACACCAGCTGCAAATCCACCAGCTTCTTTGATCAGAACTACACAGTCCAAAGACCAAACAATCTCCTCCATTCTAATAAATGCACTTTTAAACCATTTTTTAAAACTTCTCACGATTTATCCTCCTGTAAATTTTGTTCTTAAATCTGTCCAGGGAACTACCCACAAATCCCCATAAAGCTGGTGCCCTGTAGGTGCACATAAAAAAGAAAAGCAACAATATTGTGTCAATGTTTCCATCTATTCTGTTTCTGCTTAGAAGGGTTTTTAAAATAAACTTTCACTTATGCAAACAAAAACTCCAGCCACGCAGAAGGAGGCGGAGGGGAAACTATAGATCCTTTGCTGCCTTCCACTAATTTTGCACAAGTCCCTTTCTGCAACACACCTACAGGCCCAAGGTGGGGGGAGAAGCATTTAGAATAATCTGTATTCTAAAGTTCTCTTTCCAGACTGACCCAAAACCCACAGAAGAAGGGGGGAAAGAAAAAAAAAGGGGGGGGGGGAGACCTCCAAAATCAATTTTTTTGAAAAAAGGAAGGACAGTAACACTTATGAAACTCGCCGCTCGACAGATAAACAGCCACCTACCAGACAACTCACCAGGGGCCAGTGACCTGTTTGGTGTGTCAATAAAGTCTCTCTGGACTCTACAAACTGCCCCCCTCCCGCAACCCGGTCCGAAATCCCCAAAGGACGGGCTTTCCCCCCCTTACCTTCACGCTGGATCGCTTGGTTCGAGATTCTGCCTCCATGTTGTCCCGGGAGTCTTTTTTAGTAGGATTAGTTCTCAACTTGTACGAGGTGGTGTTGGAAGATTTAATGAATAATCCAGGAACAGGATTGCCTTGCTGTGACGAATTGGAGTCCTCCGGATCTTTGTTACTGTGATAAACCACCCGGCTGTCAGATATATGAATGCTCGGAGCACAACCCATGGCTGTTTTCTTTTCGTTTGTTTTTTTAAGCTGCTAGATCTCAAGGTTACTTCTTTCTCTCTCTCTCTCTCTCTCTCTCTTTTTTCCTCACTTGGGAACGTTGTCCTTTTCAAAAATGGGTTAATAGGCTGTATCTGCTGGCTGGCCCAGGGTCTCAGTCCACACCGCCAGCTGTTTCGTAGGCAGGGCCCCCCAAATCCGGAGAAACATTGTTTCGGCCCCTCCGAACCCGACCTCCTTGGTCTCAATCGGAAAGCGCAGAGGGCGCGGCGAGGTAGATTAGGGGGGCTTGAAATTCCGACTGTGCACTTAAATCATGTCATTCTCCCCCCCCCCTTCACGCAGAATGACATGGTCGGGGGAAAGGGGAGAGGGAAAAATGCCCCCCCGTTTGGGGGGATTAAGAGAAGCGGGGGCGATGCATCACTTCTGGGCGGCGCTTCCCCAGCCCCTCTCTCTTATCAAGGAGACCTACTCCGGTTCGGGGAAGGGGGGGGTGTCAATCGAGCTATTGCAATTCAGAGGAAGGGGCGGGGGTGCCCTTCTGCTACCACCCCGGCCCCAACCCCTCGCCTTGCACACCTCGCCCCCTCCAGCCCCCACCCGCTCTCCCTGCGCACATAGGCAGCCCCCTCCCCGAGCTTCACGGAAGCCTAAGCGTGGCTCTCCAGCCGGGCTGGGAGGGGGTGGCGGCCCCCCTCCGGGGTTATGCTTCCCCCTTCATCAAGCAAGCGCCCGTCCGATTCATCTCCGCGGCCAGCCCCGCGCCCCCGACCCAGCAGCCCTTCCCCACCGCGGCGCCTGCACCCCCGGGAGCCGGGGAAGAGCATTCACACGTCCGCTCCCCTTGCCCCGAAAGGGGCTTCCCTCCCGCGCCTCTCCCGGAGACTCCAGAAAAGAAACGCCTCCCCGCGAGAAAGGCCTTCCAGCCGATGAGCCCCCAGCTGCCCAAAAAGGTGGGGGGGCGGGAGAAGAAGAGAGAAAGGAGCCGTCCGAGACAGAAGGCGGGAGGGATCGTGGCCAGCCAGGAAGAGCTGCGGGGGGGGGGGATAAACTTTAGAAGGATCCAGGCGGAAAGAAGGTCTGCTCGCCGGGGGCGGCCCCCCCCGCCACCACCGCCGCCGCCGCCTCCCCCAGCACCATTCCTCCGCGCTCTTGGCAGCCCCCCCAAAAGTGTCGGTTTTGTTTTGCACCAAAGCGCTGCCAAATCCAAGCCCGGGGGGGGCAGCCGGGGAGGGGAGGGGAGGGGAGGGGAGGGGGCGTCCGATCTGCGCGGAATGAATTAAAATGGCGAGAGAAGGGGGCTGCTCGGAGTCGGAGCCAGCCGGGAGGCGAGGCGCGGCGCGGCGCGGATCCCGGGCGCCGGCGCTGCTCGGCTGGGCTGGGCTGGGCTGGGCTGGGCTGGGCTGGGCTGGGCTGGGCGGCGCGGCTCCCCCGGCTCCGGCTCTGCAGGGGTGGCGGCGGCTGTGCTGCGGCGGCTGGCGCGGCGGCTGCTCCCCGCCGCCGCCCGGCAAGACCTCCGGGCCGTTCCGCGCGGACCGAGCCTGCTCGCGCGGCGGCCGCAGCCTCCTCGCCCGTCTGCCCCGGAGTTTGACAGCCCCGGCGGGCGCAGCGGCGGCGCGGGCGGCGGCGCAGCCAATAAAAGTCCCCGCAAGGGCTGACCTCCAGCCTTTAGTGGCGTCAATGCAAACGAGCTCCCCGGCCCAATCCGGCGCGACCGGCGGCGGCGGAGCGAACTTCAAACGCGCCTCCGCTCCGCCCGCCCTCGACGGCGGGGCTCGGAGCGCCGCGCAGCGCTGCCCGCCTGCCCCTGCAGCCCGGATGGGGGCGTCCCGGGCTTGCCCCCTCCCCGCCCTGCCCCGGGAACCCCCGCGACGGGCGGGCTCCCCTGCTGCCGGCCTCCCGCCTCTGCCTTCCCTACCTGCGCCCCAGAGCGAAGCAGAGCCCGACGGGGGAGCGCCAGCGAATGCCCGGGTCCCAGGCTGGGCGGAAGGCTTCAGAAAGTCTGACAAGAGGCCGGGGCCAGGAGGACGCGTGTCTGGATGGGGGCAGAAGTCAAGCCCAGCTGGTGGGCGGTGCCCACGCGCCCCAAACACCCCCCCCCCTCCCCGGGTCGCCTTCCCGCACTTTGGAAACCACTTCCAGAGCAGAATTCTGGGAGAGGCTTCAAATCTTGCAGAATAGCCGTCTTTGGGATTAAAGATATTTGGGTATCTTTATTTTTTTTTATTTATTTGACTCTTCGGCTCAGTTTTTTGACTCCGGGCAACTGCCTGGGCAAGTCCCTGCAGTTTTCTTGGCAAGGTTTCAGAAGCGGTTTGCCCTGGCCTGCTTTCCAGGGCTGAGAGAGAGGGACTGGCCCAGGGTCACCCAGCCGGCTTTGTGCCCGAGGCACGACTAGAACTCGCTTCTCCCACTTTCTAACCTGGTGCCTTCCTTCACCACTACACCTAACTGGCTCTCACTCTAAGAATGGAATAAAAAATTAAAGGGGGAGTACATTAGCAAACAGCTAATAAATACCAGAGAACATGCTTGTAATGCACAGTAGGTCTGCCTAATAAACTCCCAAGTGTCAAAGTTGCACCCAGTAACCTTAGTAACATTGTCACCTTTTATCCTGAGTCAAAACAAAAGAAAATGTTTTCAAAACATGATGGTTAATATGAGTAAACCCCGCAAAAGTTGTCTACCTCAACTTTTAATTCTAAGCTGCCTTGAATCTGATTTGGGGGCCTTATAAATCTGAATTGTTATTGTTATCATTAACATACAGGTCATTATTTGTCTATCTGGTTCAACTAGAGCAGTGCTTTTCAACCTTGGCAACTTTAAGATGGGTGGACTTCAACTCCCAGAATTCCCCATGGCTGGCTTGTTTGAAAAACACTGCTGTAGAGCAACCTGGCTGGGGAATTCTGGGAGATGAAGTCCACCCATCTCAAAGTTGCCAAGGTTGAGAAACACTGAACTGGAGAATCTCAGGTTTGAACATGGAACAATGGATTGTGATCCACAAAAGCAAGGGTGGTAATGAATTTGTTAGGCTTTAAAGTGCCCTGAGATTCATTTTAGATCAGTGTTGTCCAAACTTGGCCACTTTAAGATGAGTGGACTTCAACTCCCAGAATTCCCCAGCCAGCCATGCAGGCTGGGGAATTCTGGGAGTTGAAGTCCACTCATCTTAAAGTGACCAAGTTTGGACAACACTGTTTTAGGTGATTAAAATTGGACTGCAAAAAATCCAGTCAACTGCTCATCTGGATTATGCAGATTATGCAGCCCAGTTTTGGTTGTTGTCACAAGGAATGATGTCCCTCTGAATTCTTTCAAAATCCAGGCCCACGTTCCGTTTTGTTTTCTTTGGTGGTATTTTCCAAGAAAGGAGGAAAAGAGATTTCCTGGCCATTCCCAGAAACTGAGCATCAAGACAAGAATAATGATTGAAGAGATCAAAGGGGTCCTCGGGGGTCAAAAAAGTCAAGATGGCAGCCGTGAGATCAAAGCCCTGTCCCTCTCGGTCCCTGTTGCTGCATCTTCTGAAAAAGGTCTCCCTTGCCAGAAGCTGCATTACTAAATTAGAAAGGCAAGGGGAGAGGGGTGGGGGCTATTTCACCAGCAGCCTTCCTAAAAAGCCAAGTTTGGTGCCAACGGTGGCAGTGACAACAAACAGTAAATTTTAGAATTGCGGAGCATGAAACCCTGGGCTTTTAATAAAAAGAACTGTGCAGAAGAAATTTCAGGAACCTGGGAAACTGCCATCTGCCAAGTCAAATCTGGTCCAGAGCCATGGAGAACATCTGGCAGCGGTTTTCCAGAGTCCCTGCCTGAATTTTTTTCCATCCATCCCTGGACGTGTCAAGGTCCAAACCTTTGGATGTCAGATTCACCAATTTGGGGGAGCTAGTGGCTGCAACGGCTGGAAAATGCCATGGAGAGATTTGGGATGCTACGCAGAAGGGTGACTCCAGGGTTTTGGGTTGTGCCTGGCCCTTTGCCGTGTCTCTTTTAATGCTCTTAAGCCTAGTTTAGGGCGTTGCATTTGGCAACCTGCCACCAAAATGGGAGTTCTGGAAGCTGCAAAAAAAAAAGAGGGTGTGTGTGTGTGTGTGGTCCTGTTGGCCTCAGGGCGCTCACCTCTGAACTAGAGAAAGCAGCTGTAAAAGCACGAATATGTCCTTTGGGGAAACGATCCCTGCTGGATTTTGCACACCTATTCCAGGCACAGGAGCCTTGATGTTTAATAAAGTTTAATGAAGCTGCCCACTTCAATAAATTATTAAGTTGTTAACTTACCCCTTCTCTCCTACAATGGTTAGAAATGTCCTCCAACTCTAACCTTTCAGAGTTTACGGTACTTAACTGGGAATAATTGCGGCCTCTTTTCATGTTTTGATCAGCAATAGGTGCTTGTAGTTAGGGTTCCCAGGAAGACCTGCATCATCCTATGCTAGAGAAGCATTGACAAAGGCATGTGTCGGGTGTGCAGGACAACCCAGGAATCAATAGCGACACTGGCATGCATTTAAAAGAAATAAAAGTGATGTAAACAATGCCAGAAGAACCATACACAAATCGTATTGCTTGTAAGGGCTTTCCCCCCCCCTGCTTAAATAGCATTAAAGAACAATGTTTGGTTTAAACACACTTGTACCTTAGCATGATGCGTGAAGCAGCCAATGGCATGATGCATAAAGTCAATCGTATTCTGTGCCTAGTATGTTGTGCAAACTGGGAAAAACGGATCGAGTCAAGCAGGATTCAGTTAACTATGGCTAAGCAGCTGTGCAACATCCAAACTTTGTTTTTTAGCAAAAGAACAAATGTAGCAAAATTAGGAAAAAAATGTATGCAGCTTTCCAAAAATTCTGTAACAATCAGCATTTTTCCAGCTCGTCCACTTCCGGTTTGTTTCTGGTCCCATTATAAAGCCAACTATCAACGGAGTTGCTGCTAACAAATTCCAAGTTTAGTTTTTTATCTGTTCTGATTCTCACCCTATTCAAACTGAGTAAGGGTATGAACAAACCACAGTTTGCCCTTACACAACATGCTAAGCCATAAACCATGGTTTACAAACCATAAGGTTCATACATTGCACTAAGCTAAACCTCAGCCAAATGAGTTATGCCTTTGGCACAATCTGCTTAGGAGTGATTAAGGTGTTGGGGTAAGATTGGGACACCCAGATTGCCCTGGTATGACCACTCTTTCAATGCAACCATGCTGAACCTATGGGATTGTGGTTGTGGGGAAAAATAGAGAAGGGGGAGCACGAAGTATGCTGTCCTGGGCTCCCAAATGATAGGTGGGATACATAAAAATCAATATCCTAAAAGCACAGCTTAGGCCCAAGTTTGAAATCCCTGCTGAGAAAATAGAAGCTCATTGGACAACCTTGGCGAAATGCAGGTCTTCACCTGAACTATGGAAGAAATGTGATATGTGCCACATATCTAATGCAAAAACTCCTAATGCAGTGATTACTCTTCATTTATAACTTGCATTTCTTCTGTGGTACTCAAGATGGCAGAGTTCCCAGGTACAATCTCGCATCCAAGGCTATCCAGATCTGGGGTTACTAGCAAAGCTATTGCAATCTGTGCCTTCATGCTGTGGATTCACACCAGAAGAGACTGCAGCTTTTGTAAAGTGGCTGATGACGATGCTGATTGCAAGATTGAAGAGTGCTGTCATCATCAATTCTGCAACCTCATTGTAAGGCAGTGTTTCTCAACCTTGGCAACTTGAAGATGTGTGGACTTCAACTCCCAGAATTCCCCAGCCAGCTCATGCTGGCTGGGGAATTCTGGGAGTTGAAGTCCACACATCTTCAAGTTGCCAAGGTTGAGAAACACTGTTGTAAGGATTAAAACAAAATCAAAACAGAACCATCTCATCTATGTTCCTGTAGAGGGTAGTCAGGACAAGTAAAGAAGTAATATATACTTAGATATTAAGAATGGAATTCTATATAAAACAACATGACACTCCCTGATGCTATTCACCAATTCCCATCATTCTTGGAATTTATTTATTATTTATTTAAGATTGTTTTTATATTGTATTTTCACCGAATTTATCTTTTCTGTAAACTGCCCAGAGTCGCTTTCTAATGAGATGGGCGGTGACAAATTTGATATATAAATAAATACAAATAGACAGGTATCACCAAAAAACACCCAAAGTTGAGCTAGGGTAGTGCCATACAGAGCCTCTAAGAGGTTTAGGAATATATAAAAATAACACGATTGGGATCTAACATGAAAGCAAGTAGCTTGATGCAGGTTTCAACCAGCAACTTCTTCCTCCAAGATGTTCGGTTCTATCGAACATTCATAATTTTTCCCTTTCTTCAGCCCCATCCATGAAATTCAATTAGTTTTCCCCCACTCAAAGAATGGGTGGGTGTACCTATATTTCTATGAATAGATACACATAATTCCTCGGTATTCTGATCTCCCCCTCTTGTACTAGAACAATTAAGTTAACTCTTCAATCACAATATATAGAAGCAGGTAAGGAGAGCTGAAAGTCCTTTCACGAGAAGGTAGATCCATGATATTCACAACTAACAGTCAAGTATTTCAATATTCGCCTTGGTTGTAGTAAGTGCTGAAAATTCACACAAAGGCAACGTTAAAGAACAAGACCGAAGGACCCCCCCCCGGTGCCTTTTCACTTAAAAACACAGATTCTTTGTGAACTTCCATTAAAAAGTCTTATGATGATTCCCCCAATAACCTATTGTTTCCACCTGATGGACTGATCAGCCATGATGCATCTTCTCTTCAGATAGGGTGCTTGCTTGGCCAGAGAAATTGAGTGGGTTTGGAACCCACCAAAATACATCTCTTGGATCTTAGAACCACCTGAAGAAAGACCTTCATGGGGAGCGTTGGCATTTCATGGAACAGAGTTTGAGAAACATTGTCCTAAAGGCCCTGAGTAGGAAAAGACTATTTTACCCTGGATACTCACAAATTAGGTTTGTAGGTCAACATTTGATTTTGTTGATTTATACCAGTGTTTCTCAACCTTGGCCGCTTGAAGATGTGTGCTCATGCTGGCTGGGGAATTCTGGGAGTTGAAGTCCACACATCTTCAAGCGGCCAAGGTTGAGAAACACTGATTTATACTATCATCTTTATGCCCTCTTCAGAATTGCTAGTTCTAGATAACAAAGCAGAGTGGTGGTTTTTAATCACATGCACCGAATAAAAAGGATAAACCTACACATGTCGGTTTGTCCTTGCAGCTATATAGATTCATACAGTAAGCCAGGAAGTTTATTTGAGATTTTTGGTGGTGGTTTTTTGTCTAGGCATGAAGTGTTTGTGTTGTAAACCATGGTTTGTGGCTTAACGTACTATGTGAGAAAGCCAGTTTGGGAAGTTAAGCAAACCATGTCTTCCACAATGTGTGAACTGAGCTACATTCAATGGGATTATTCTTCCTCCTATCTTTAGGATTGCAACATTAGGATTCGGCACATCCTAAAATTTTATTGAATATATTTTTGTCTGTTGTTATTAAAAATGGGACTATTTACTTCCCTTTTGTGTATGAAAGAAGAGAAACAGAGGCACGCTGATAATTTCCTATGATATACTCCTGAGCTTTAATGCCCTGAATTTTCTACCTAAATGGTAGTAACTGATGAACAGGAAACCAGAAATCTTAAAAGTTTATCTCTTTCCCCTCCCTACCATAAAGAAATAAAATGCTCCAAATAATTCCAGAAAATTAATATCCTTTATAGACCTTTTGCCCCAGGGCAGTACAAAAAAAAGTTGTTTTTCCTGTAAGGTGAAGAAGTCCACAGATGTTTAGTCAGCTTTCTTGGGGACAAAGTACAGGTATGCGAGAAAACAGAAATCCAGGGAGGAGAAAACAGCATAAAAAGCAATCAATACTGAACAAATAAGCTTTGGAAACAGAATGAAGATTCAAAGCTTTACATCTGAACTTTCTATACATTTAAATTTGAAAAGGGTATATATTAACTACTGAAAGAAAATGCCAGACTTTCGTAGCTGAACCTCAGCCTTCTCCAACCAGCATCCAGTTACATGCTGTGGAATTAGAAGGATTGTAAGGAACCAGGAACCAGGGGATGAATAGCTTCAGCAGGACTTTTCTACTTACGAACCTGGTTTCCCTACTACCTTTCCAACCCAAAGTTTCCATAAGTAGGGTAGCCATTTCCCCTAAGTCACCCATCCCCACAAAAAAAGACAATTAACTTAATATCAAATCTGCATATGCTAATGTGAATAGATAGACAGACAGACAGACAGACGGACGGACAGATCAGGGTTCCCCAAAGGGGTCAGTATCAATCGCCAAGGTCAATGGGACTATCCAAGGGGTCAACAAATGGCTGGTTGTCAATAGGTGGCCAATAAATGATGGAAGGTCAATCAGAGTCAATCTTTTGGGGTCTTTGTACAGCTCCCTGCCACTCCCTAATCCTGAAGGTGGGGTGGCTAGACAGTGTTACCCAGGGTTGGATGTTCCACCACCATGGAGAACAGCCTTGAATTTTCATCATCATCTTCATCATCATCATCATCATCCATAGTACTATTAGTTAAAGTAGTATTTATTAAATTATTTTCATATAATAAATGTTTGGGGATCAATGGACAACCTGAAACTTCATGAAGGGGTCAATGAGCTGCAGAGTTTGGGGACCCCTGACCTAGATAAACTGAGAAATAGTCACTAACATTTCAATAACATGCAGTGAACTCAGTGCAAACTAGGTGGAAATATCTGATTGACTGATTGATTTTTGCTTGTATGGCACCTTTTACTGGGAAGACCCAGAGCAGCTAACAGTATCAAGCATGTGACATTCAGCTTGCTAACCAGATGGTGAAAGGGAGTGGACAATGCCAGGTGCTAGTATCCCCAGGGAGGTTCAAAAAAGGCAAGATGGTGGCCAACTGAAGCCTTCCTCTTTGAATTTTTACGAGGCAGGCCTTTTATTCTGAAAGGGTTATATTCCTCCATGGGGAATTACAATATAGCCAAGCTTGTGCTTCTATTCAGAAAAACCTAAAATAAACTAAATTTCCATGGGTTTTAACTGTACCATTTACATGATCCATGCACTTAGCATGTTTACATTTCAGGGAAGACTGCGGAGCATAACCATCTTTGGTGATATTTATTTCACAGAAAAATAAAAATAAAACATGAAATATGCACGTGCAAAACCCAGCATAAGTTTTCCTCACCCCACTACCCTCACAGGCACTTTTAGTGACGTGTAATTGATGGGGAAATGGAGAACAGAAAATACGCAGCGCGACAAAACAGTCACATATTTCACAATATGATCTCAGCGAGCGGGACAGCTGCCTATCCAGAGGCAGAAAAAGCTGCACCTGTTTAATACTTGCTTAGAATTGTGGATTGTAATTCAAACTTTATAGCTTAATGGGTTGGGTGAACCCCGCCAATTGTGATTTGTTCAATAAACTACAGTTAAGAAAAATATGTGTTCCCATGCTGTGTTAACACAGCCGATAAACAGGAAAGCTGTCCTTGATTTGTGTTAAATTTTAGGGATCAAACCCGTGTTGATGGTCATCACAAGCACTATAGTATGAAGTGCTGAACGTTAATGGAAATCTGCTGGTCAGGAGAAGGAAAGTCTGGGGCTGGGCATTCTTCCCAATTTCTACTCAAGTGTGCAAATAAAAGGAAGTAAAATAAAATAGTACTGGCAGATTTCTGAGGGCCAAGCTAGGTAAGGCTTGGGAGTCACATATAATCCTCACCAAAATTTTATTTAATTATTAAAAATACAGCTACAGTGGCTTCAAAGCCTGCTGGAGAGAGAAAGTTTTTAAGAGACTTACCACCCTTAAAAAATACACATACAGTACAGCCTTCTAGGGAAAAATACAACTGCCCAATGTTTCCTCTGTATTTGCCACAGAAAATCAATCTTAAGATCTGTGATTTTCAGCAATTCCATATTCAACCTCAGGGCCCATATACAAACATACATACATACATATATGGATGCATGTTAATGATCCACTGAATCCAATCACCTCCTCAAACTCATTAAAGAAAAGTCCCTACAAAGGGAAAAGTATGGGATTCGTGTCAAAGTAAGCCTTAAAGGGTCTTTGGACAACATGGTTACTCATAGGGCTTCTTCACAGCAGTGTCCCTTCATGGGATGTCCAGAAGGAAGTTTCCATAAGGTGTCAAACAATGGTTAGGAGCTGCCATTTGAATGTCCCTCAGTGACCTTGATTGTCCTGGGCAAACCTGGGAAAAAGACAGGATATTTCCAGTAGGGCACAAAGATTAAGGGGGAGCTGAATGTATGGTGATTTTGGATCAATCATTCCTCTCACTTTGACTTCCTTCATTAGGTTGCTGCTATTAGGATGAAATGAGCAAAATGAAGACATGTGGAAAATCATTATCATTCTGTGGAAGAAAGGGACCAGCAGTCTCTGGTGAGGTAGAGGGGTCCTAGAATTTTGCCAACATTGAGATAATTTTATAATTTTTCGCCATCAAGTCAGTCTTGACTCCTGGTAGCACACATCTTAAAGTTGCCGAGGTTGAAAAACACTGCTTCTAAAGCCCACAGAAACCTAGGCAATCTGGTTCTACTCATATCTGAGAAAGCTCTCCTATATCAATATACTAGCGAGGTGACAAGGAAAAACAAAACAAGGAATTCCCAGGTGTCAAAACTCAGGTTTTATGGACAGCTAAAGTGCTTTTGACAAGATGCTCAAGTTCCCTGAGTACTTTAAATGTGCGCTAGTTGAGGGCTGCTACCATCAACAAATGTCTTTGGATAGCTCCAAAACTCCTCTCAAAAGCAAACCGATCCTTCAACAAACTGCCCTTGTTGTTTTCTCCAACACTCTATAGTTCAAATAGTTTTCTGGCCAAAAATGGCAACTTTTTGGCTTTTGGGTGATCAGGGCCATATTTGGTATTTTGCGTCACAAGACCCCGAAAGTTGCCATCATCTTTTCTTCCCAGAACAATTCCCAGGTAACCATCTAGAGCAGTATTTCTCAACCTTAGCCGCATTAAGATGCGTGGACTTCAACTCCCAGAATTCCCCAGCCAGCATGCTGGCTGGGGAATTTTGGGAGTTGAAGTCCACGCATCTTAAAGTGGCTAAGGTTGAGAAACACTGATCTAGAGACTTGACCTGCGATCTTGAATCCCTTCCAGGGCAGTGAGAATTCAGTAAGATTTGTTTTCCTACCCCATTGTTTTCTCTCCTAACCAGGCAGTGCTTTTATCAGGATTTTTATCCCTGATGCAAACTACCCACCAAAATCAGCATGAGTGTAATAAGCAAGAATAGTTGTGGAGGTTTATTAACACAATTAATGTATTTCTCTCTGCCCCTACCTAAGATCCGATGGGCAGGGTTTGTCCCAAGCTGAAATCTTAATCAATGAGGACAAAAATTAAACTGTTTATACAGATCAGTGATATGGCAGTCCTGGGGTTAGGTAGCCAGAGGCTACACTTAATGTTTTTGAGAGGTCAAGGGTCATGGTGGGCAGGGCAATTACAAAGTGGGTGGAGCCAGGATTTAAAAAAAATATTTATTGAGGGAAGTGGCAGGGCATTGTATTAAAAACAAAGTTAAGCATATTTTAGGCCTCGCGTTTAATTATTGATATGCTTGAGAAACTGTGCTGCTGAATTTCAGCAACAGCAGATGTCCCGTCTTCCAGGGGTAGCCTTGTACAGCATGTGTGACACAACCAATTGTGTAATTACTCAAGCTTTATGGAACACATTCGCACATTGGAACAACAGTTATGTAACTAGGAATGTACCACAGCCAGACTTTGCAATAAATGTTGCAAGGTTTAAAAAAAAAAAACCAACGTTGACGTTAATCCAAGAAATGACCTATGACCGAGATAATGTTCTAGTAGATTCTTTTCACATTCTCATCTGAATTTTGAGGTGATCAAGTGGGTGAAACTGAATTTATTAAATAATTTACTTTTGGCTGTTTATTTCCCCCCCCCCCAAGATTCCACAGGGTTCTTGAGCCACAGCTGTGAAATGGATGATGGTATAAATCAAATAAATAAATAAATGAAGCAAGCAAGCAGTGGTGGTGCAAATCAGCTGGGGAATTTTCTGCAAAATTTGAACCAACATAGGATCATTCATTGTTCATGCCCTCCAATCATTCCAGCACTTAGTAGCCCTTTCCTCCTCTCAGTGATGGAACTGAGATTGATTTCCAGGTAAATTTTTAATCCTCAACTAGACAACCCTGTGACCCACTGGGTCATCCTTTGAAAGAAAGGTGGTGCAATTTGATGTGGCCAGAATGAACATTAAATTTTAGGCTGACCATATATTTTTTTTACTCCAATACTGGACAGTCCCATGATCATCTAAGAAGAGTATATATCATAAATAGAAAAATAATTGTAATGGCAAATGAACTTCAATAGTAAGTCAATATTTATTTGACTAAACAGATAAATAGAATGACCACGGGTGGGCAAAAAAGCAGTGGGAGCAGGAGCAATTTCCTGCCAGCTTCCCCATTAACTTTGCTTGCGGGAAGCTGGCAGGGAGCATCAGAAATCATGATCCTGTCACCGCAGGGATGCTGCAACGGCCACAACTTGGAGAATAAAACTGGTCTGAACATTGTGGAAATTTCAGTTCCACAGAAGTCATGGGTCCCGGATTTTTTACACATTCTTTAAATTAGTGGATTTTAGGTACCTTGCTTCAAAAATTGTTGTGGTATAATGCACTGTTTGGGCTAACTTGAGGGTACAAACAGACAAACAGATAAAGACAATGAGAGTTTTCGTCGTACAGAGATGACACAATCAAGATTGCTACTTGATCCAGCATACTACACCAACCGATTATGATTTGATGCCATAAACCATGACTTCCTGCACTGGGTGAACCAGCAAATCATCTGGGTTCCTGCCATAGCTCTCCCTTCTGCACTGGATGGCTGGGAGAAGGCTAAGATGCTTTCACCCCTTGCATCTCCTGTATAAACTCAAAAAAAGCCGTCTCTCTCTTCCAGCCTGCCCAAACTAAGTCATCTCAACTTCCCCTTTCAGGAGCTGCCAAAAGAGTGTTTACATTACTTACGCTCTTTAAAAAAAAAAAAAAGCACACTCAATTAGATCAGGACAATAGAGCAAACACAGCAATTGCTTCCTGCGACTGTTTGCAACCGCCTGCAACTAAGACAATCGTCTGATGATAAAGGTTTGCCAGCCAGTTCACTGCCTTTTTTTTTTTTGCTGTCAAGTTCACTTAGGTGAAGAGGGCCCTATTTAACCACACCACCACCCATAAAGGGGCACTCTCCGCTTATTTCAAAGCCTTGATGACAGAGCTCTTTGCAAGGATCTCTAGCCATCATCTGTAGCGTTTCAAGAAACAAGTCGGCAAACTTTCCATTCCAAAAAATAGACATCCAACTAGGAAGTGTCCTATCAGGGAACAGAAAAATATCTGCAGCTAATGGTTGGGTCTCAGCAATCCCAGTAGTAAATTCGCATATTGTGCAGACTACAGAAGACATTGTTTTATTCATTAGCTGTATAGACTGCCTTTCCTCAAAGAATTCAAGGCAGGGTAGCCTGTGCCCTCTCTGATTTCGTGCAATAAATCTGAAAGGTATATTAACTGAGAGGGAAGGAGAGTGACTGGCCCCAGAGCAATCCAACCATCTTCCACAGCAGAGGGTTACCTTGAATGTGGGCCAAGTCCAACCTTCTGACTAATACAACTACATCTGCAATAGACAAGTCTTGGTTAACCTCCAAGAACCGGATGAAGACACAACTCACCCTAACTAAAGTAGTGAAGTCTGCATATTTATTTCAGTGCTCAGGTCTTTCTCCTACGTTGTTTACTCCTGTATCTCTGCAGTTCTGACTGTTTGACTGAGTCAAATTGCTTTTCATCTGTGCAGAGAACTTCAATTATTGATATAGTTTCCAAATGCAACAAAGTTAAATAAGAAATCAAAACTGAACATCTGGGATTTCACAAGCCCTAGATATCCACAGAGGGATAGATATAGTCCAAAGCAATAAAACCTTTCTTACTGTTATTGCTCAGTAGAAGATATGGGAATTTTTCTTACGGAAAAGTCCAGGGGCATCTGTGACCCACATAAAAAGGAGGGTGGTCTCAGTCATACGGTTGCAGTCACCTTCATAACTTTTTTGACCCCACTGCAGATGCCCTGGGCTAGTTCAATAGTTGCTGTTGATATGTTTTGCAGAACATGACTGCTTTACGTCAGAGGATCTGTGCAGCCCCCCCCCCCCCAGTTGCTTCTGTACAATTCCCAGCAGCTCCCATCTTCATGAGCAAAAGTGAAGGCAGATGGGAAATGCAGTTAGCAACCCCACCCAAGAATCACAGATTCCTTTTTCTTTTTCTCAGGATTCCTGGATCTGCAGAAAACTTACGGGTAGTCTTGTCCCCTTGCGAGAGTAGGGAGGCCAAAAAAACGTGGCCCTCTGAATTGATCTTCCAGCTGGGTGATAGGACACCACCTCATTCACCAATAACTGCTGTTCTTCCCTTAATCCAGTGTTTCTGAACCTCAGCAACTTGAAGAGGGTGGACTTCAACTCCCAGAATTCCCCAGCCTGCATGACGTTGAAGTCTACCCATCTTCAAATTGTTGAGGTTGAGAAACCCTGCCTTAATACACAGAATATATAAAATCCTGTGCATTAATACACAGAATGGTGCATAACCCTGCATTCATACACAGAATGGTGGGGAAACCCCTTTAGCCCTCCGAATTCCTATTCTGGTTCTCCACCTGTCAAACTAATCTTGTGTAAACTTCCCTCCCACTAACCTAACTTCTGTTGATCTTAACTTTTTGGAAATCTTCCAAGGCACTGGGATAAATTAGCTCATCCTGTATGCTCTGTGGGTTTGTTCGCAGAGGATCAGATCAGCTACCGGATTTTCACCCCTTTGATTTGAACAGCAGCCATATGTAAACACACATGACCATAAATGTGGATTTGAATTTTTCTGCCTTTAAAAAACCTCTGTGACCGTACATCAGAGGAGAAGGTAGGGCCAGGGAATATATTTCATATGCAAGAGTTTCACAGCAATGAAGGCTTAGTGAGGTGTATGACCCACAGACCTATTTGTACAATGACCTAAGTCATGGCTTATTGAATAAACTACAATGGTTGGCTTACCTAACAGGCTTGGTCAAACAAACCACATTATTATGGGTTAGTGAGATATGTGAAATGTGTTAGCACACTTTAGCTATCGCATCAGAAACACCCTTAGTCACCTCAGCAGGTTATGAACAGGCTGTTTTATGAAGCTATGTTCATAGGAATACATTTCCATAATCAAATTAAACATCAAACCAACCAAAAAGATTTAAAACCTTGATAAAAGCAGCAAAGAACAAGTCAGACATTACCCCAGAGGGAAAACCCTTTGTAATATTGGCAGAAAAACATTAAGAAAAGGAAGACAATTAAAACTGTTGACCAAAGAACTAAATTTGAAACTCATATGATTTTTTTTAAAAATAGTCCTGGCAAATCTCCAGGTAGAAAATCTACTTGGCGGCCTGGGATATAAAACCAGTTGTCAATATTGCCTTATCTAAAGTTGAATACAAAGTGACCAAGAAGACTCTAGAATAGGGCTTGGCAAAGATATGTTGGCTTAGATCTCAGAATGTCCATGTGGCTCTAGAACACTTCTCCAACCTGTTGATTTCAACTCCAAAAATTCTTTCCACCTCAAATCAAATCAAATCAAATCAAATCTTTATTACTGTTATAGACCAACATAACCACCTTAGTACTTAGGAATTCTGGGAATTTCAATCCCACTACATCTGGGAAGTAGCAGGTTGGAAAAGTTGGTCTAGGCCCTCAGTGCATTCTTCTACTATGGAAGTAGAAGAGAAGAATGCATGGCAAAAGTCAAAACAAAACCTGACAGTTAGGCCTTTAAGTCATTCATTCTCCAATCAGCGGTGGAAACAGAATGGTCTTTGTTTATTATTCTTCAAGATCAGATATTTCAGTAGGTTAATCACTAAACTTCTTATCTAAGCAGAATCTGTAAGTCCTTCAAGTACTTAGTTAAATGCCATTCTGTGGTGCACCACCTTCACCACGGGGTTAGCCATCAGATCCTTTTGCACCACGGGAGCTGGAAGACTACCCAGAAACTGCAGCAGCTACAAAATGTTGCAGCTTGCTTTTTAGCAGTGGAGATCCACTTCTCACATACAGCACTTGTGTACCAATAGGCTTCCAAGGACAATTCAAAGTATGGTGTTGACCTATAAAGCCCAAGATGCCCAGGCACCATCTGCATCAAGTACAACCTGTTTGTTCAGTCCACGGGTCCCAAGTAGGTATGTTGGGGGTCCCCCTCCCAGGGAGATAGTGGGGGGGAGGAGCCAATGCGTCTCAGTAAAAGCACCATCCTTATGGGCCAACCTTTCCTGGAGATTTATATGGTGTCCTTCTCTTCTGACATTCAGGAAGGTAGTGAAACCTATTGTTTCACAAAGATTTTAATGGTTGAGATGAAGGTTACAAGGGGAAACTCTAATTAATTTTTATTATGGTCCTTTTATTTTATTTGGTGTGTGTCAGCCTTACTAGGTGGATCAGACAGGAATCACAACCAGATGAGCTAATTCTACTTTATTGTAAGGCTACATAACAGAATCTTGCAAGTCTGAAAATACAATTCTCCTGCCGTCTCCTTTACAGCCTGAGAAACTAGGGAGGGTCCCTTCTGAGCTTCTTGCCCTGCCCACTATCCAGCTGCGGGCTATGCTGTCTCTTATCTGACCATTTCTTGACCCAGTCTCCCAAGGTCTTTCCTACATACCATCACAGTGTGTTATGTTCTGCTGTTTTTTGCTGTTTTTAATATGCATTGTAAACTGCAGTGAGTCTTCTGGTAGTTGGTGGTATAGAACTATATCACACAATATAATATAGAAGGGATGACTCCCTGGGAGGTGGTTTTCCTGCAATGGTCACCCAGTTCTGGAATGCCCTCCCCAGTAAAACATGCTTGCCATTTACTTTGTTCTCTTTCCACTTTTAAGCAAATATGTGTTTTTTTCCTCCCCTTTCTTTTCCATCACTTATTATCTTAAGATTGAGTTTTACGTTGTGGTGGATTTTTCAAAAAATCATTTTATTTCTGATGTATCACTATTTATTGTTGTATGTACTAAGCATTGTGGGCTGCTGTTCTTAGTTTAAACATTTTTATCAGATATATTAAAAACTGTTCCAGGAAAAGATTCTTTGGAAGGGTAGCATATAAAATTTTAAAATAAAGGATGGCTTGCCAAAGTCCACATGAATTCTGACTTGAGGCTTTTTGCAGAAGAGTTTCAATGCTTCAGTGAGAACTCTTCCCAATTAGATTTTCATACCAATACAGTTTTATCTAAGGCACCACTTGAATCAGATTCATACTTAGCTAGTGCATTAACCTTCTGAATTACATGGCTCAAGCAAAGGAGAGTTTGGTGACCAAATTGGGGGGGGGGGGGACTTGGAATTTGGTCAAGCTGTAACTCTGTTTTGGTCATATGCTATTTATAGACTTCATTAAGCTATAACTATAGATGGGTATTTAAGAGCCATATAATGTATTTTATATATTATGACTATTTGACTATACTGCTTTATGATCTGTTGTTACAGCAATAAACTTAATAATATATAGATATTGGATTACATGCTCAAGCAAGACAGAGCTTCCTACCCAAGTGGAAAAAAATGGAGTTTCTAAAGGTTTTTCAAGAAATTGGTTCTCTTAAAACTGATTCTCTCTCTCTTTCTCTCTCTCTCTCTCTCACACACACACAGAGTTTCTTCCATTTGATGTATTTGTATTACCATGTCAGGATTTTGTTGCTGCATAAGCAATAAATCTGTTGTAGTTCTCCTCACCAACATCATAATTTTTGGAAACCAACTCAAAAACACGTGCCTTGCTCTTGAAAGCTTAACCTTTTTAACTCAGGGAACAGGATGAGATTAATATAAACACTTGAACCTGTCCAAATTGGCATCATATCACTTTTCTCACCCATAGGAAATAATATGGGGAGAGGTTCTTTTCCTCCTCCCCATTCCTGAGTTTGTTTCTTTTTTTAAACTAGATGTCCAAATGGCCACTGCATTGATATGTGAACTGAGGACAAGGTCACCATAAGCAGTCATATTAGATTAGAAGCACGCCCAAGAGTGAAGAAAGATCTGGCAGTAACCCACACAATTTGCTACTTCTCCTAAAGAAGGGGCGGGGGGAGAGGAAGGAATGCTGTTTTTTGTAGAGAAATGTTATGAAGTCAAATCATGCTGATTTAAAATCATCCTTTACCTAGCAATGTTGAAAACTAGCATTTTGAAATGATCCAGCATCATGATACAGGAAAAAGAATATGAAGAAAGAACAAGGACAAGTTATATGCTTCTCAAGGTAGTAGCCAGACATGTTCATCTCCAAGCTGCATATTTTGGAGGCCTCTTGCTGACATCACAGAGATTCCCATCAGAAGAAAAGTCCTACTCAAGTGTCACAGGCTCAACACACAAGCAACAGGCCCTTTAACCTCTTTGATGCTGAGGACAGATTAAGTTATCAACTTCACTTTTTCCAAGTTCTTGATTTACACACGTTGATAACAGCTTATGGTTTAAAAAAGCAAACAAAATTCATCAGCCAGATTCAACAGCTTTGGCCGTTCCTTCCTACAGTAGATGTTCTGTGATCCAGGTATCAAAGATGAAGTGACAACCAAGTACAACACCCCCAAAATAACTGAATATCCAGGAATTCAAAATAGTTTTTAAGAGCTAGAATCCAAAACTACTCTGCCAAGATCAAGGGTAGGTAATCTATAGTCCCACACAATCCTTTTCTTGCCCCGCAACCCTCTGTGATCACAACTACCAAAACTAATGACAGAGTTCCTCACAAGACTATAACAGAAAACACACCAAAATTGTACCACAATGCCTAAAATAATTTGAACACAGGAGGAAAGAACGAGAGAGAGAATAGAGAGGGAGGGGGGACCTTCAACCTCCCCTCCGCCCCAATTGGAAAACTAAATCCTCTTGACATAAGTAAAATAGCCTGATTCATTGTAAGTGTTCTCCTGGCCAAAAAGGTTGCTAACCCCTGGACTGGCTGAATGAAATTACTGATTTTACTTTAATTTCTTTCTATTCTGTTCATTTGAAAACAGCCACAAATGTTGGGCAGTTCTTCCTTTTCAAAAGGCCACGCACAGAAACTGAATGAAATCTTTACCTAATCTCAGTTAATGTCCCAAGTCATTATTGAATGATACCACTTTGGATTAGAAGCTTCAGCTTCATTTCACATTAAGTTTTTCTTTTGGGTGGAGAGAGCAAATCCAGCAAAAGTGCACAGATCTGTATATGCCCTCCTAAATAACTAGTTGCTTTTTCAAGGCAACTCCATCTAAAAGGTGCTAGAAATCTCAAGGTTCAGTTCAAAAGTTTGTGTTGTCTTAATGCTCCAACAATCATCGTATACTAAACGAACATAACTTCTATGGGTTCAGGCTTGCACACACAGACTGCAGGATGCTGAGAAAAGTGAAGCTCACAACAGCGTATGCCCTTTAAATAAAATGTGTTAATTTGAAAAGATGCTACCAGATGACCTCTGTTTTCTCATCCCCAAAGTAACACAACCCGTTAAAACAGAGCAAACAAATGAACAAACACATCAATTCCCTCTTAACCAAATCTCTCAAAGTCAGATCAGTTCTTGAATATTACCAATTTTCCTTTTTTTCCTTATCTTCTGGATGGTTACAGAATTCTAGCAGGCAACTTTCTTGTTGCAAAATCCAGAGAAATGTAGAAATTTTTCAAATCCCACCTTGTACCAAGGGCCATTGATGAGAATCCTTCTGTTTTCCAGAGTTTCTACAACTTCATTTTCTTCCATGCTTTGTTGACTTTGGGCCAGTAAGCATCAAAGGGTCCTCACAAAGGAAGATCAAAACACTGAAACCCTTTCCAGGGGTGCAGGATTTGTAGAACGGCACTGCTTCTGCTAAGGACTCCAGAGAGAGCTGTTGCTGCTGTTTCTAAAGTCCTCGTGGTCTAATCTTTAATTTTTGCATCATGCCTCAATAGTTTTAAGGTGCACAGAACAACAGGAGATATTTTGGGGCTGTCCTCAGTGCTAACAGAAGGTGCTATCAGCTTAAGCTAGTTTCTGATCTTATTTTCCACATCAGCTCTCTTATAAAAATAAATCAGGTTGCTTGTTTCTTGTCTAGCCTGTGTCAGAGCAGACATGTGATGAGTGCAAGTTCCCAAAACAAAGGTAATTCAATAGGTTAGCCAGTCCTGTTTTCAGATACTATGTGTGTGTCTATCTATCAGATGCAAGGTTGCTTAGCAACCAATCTGTTCACGTCACTACAGGTAATAAAGTCAACTTACATCCATGCTAGGTATCTGATTAAGTAAATACTGTTGTCAGGGTGAGAAGAACCTCAGGATGGAAGAGAATTTCATTTCTGAACCTCGTCTTCTGAGTCCAAGGTGGTGGTGCCCAGAAAAGTACCTCAGGGTGGCCATGACAAGACTCATGTGGGACTTCCAAGAATTAGCAGCTCCTTTCTCAACTCTTTCCTGCACTTTCTCTTCATTGTTATTTAAATAGGCATATATGTAATAACAAATTATCTGTAATTTTAATATATGATGCAATTAGGAGAGGATGTGGCATTTGTAGAGGAGGGAGACTTTGGAGCAATAGACTTCTTTTGGTACTGCACTAACAAAAATGAAAAAGTATAGAGTAATATGAATATATTTGGCACGTTATACATAAATACACCCAACTAGGTGGCAATTCTGGGAGCTTCAATCTTGACATCCTGGTTAAGGAAGGCTGTGTTAACGCTATTTGGTGTCAAAAAATAGAGCAACCCCCCCCCCCAAGTTACAGAGCTAAACTAGCAGCTATGAAAATATAAAGGCCAGTAGTTATTTATCATTAGTATCCTTCCATTTTAGCCTTCTTGCATTCTGCTAACTTCTGCTGGTTTTTATAACCTGATCAGCATCTATTTTATTTAAGTAGCACTACCCTTCCTACAACCAGTAGATACTGAGTCAGACTGTCAGTTTGTCTAGTGTCTGCCCATCCATCTGTCCATCCGGTGCTTCCAGAGCAGCGGCCATCATTCCCTTGGTTGCAAAGAAACTAAAGATCAACCCATTGCTGCTCCTCATCCTCCCAGAAAAGGTCAGGATCTTTCACTCAACAACTGTCTTTGATTTCAAAACTCTGCCCTGCTTTCAGGACTAATAAAACAATCAGATCGCTGGAAAGATCCATCAGATCTTATGAAGCACGTGCTTCAAATCACTTGACTGAAGTGAAAATGCACAGGGAGCAAAGCGTCTCATTTAGGTTAACCTTCTAAATCTAGGATTGAATCTAAATCTAGCAGAAACGAAGCAAAATTTAGCTCTTATATTTTCCACAGGTGTAAGAGCCAGGAGAAGTTGGCAGCCATGCAGGTTTTCTCCTTTCTCCCATGACAAGCTGCAGATTATAACATGTCTTCTAGGCAAAGGTGCAGGGCTCTACCTTCATCCTGTGCATCAGGTATAAGCTACTTGGGGTCCTCCAGATATTTTGGATTCTAACTCCTTCCACTCCCAGTCAGCAGAGCCAACAGCCTAGGATCATAGGAGCAGTAGTCCAGAAACATCTGAAAAGCAGCAGGTTCTTTCTCCCTGCAGTATACAGCCTCAAAGATTCCTTTCTTAACATAGGGAAGCAATTTAGAATCACTAAGTAGAAATCTTATGCAGGTGTTGAAGATCTAGTGTGGTTCACCCAGACCTGGTTTTTTAATGTTTTGGTAAGCAGTCACTGCTATAATTACCTTCAGTACCTTCCAGCAATGTTCTGGGGGGCATTGTGGGTAATTATCATGGTGGTTCCTCAGTGCTTGTTACTGTCCTGGGATGGTCTGCAGGAAGCAAATTCATTTTAAATCATTGATTTGACTTATATAGATGCCCATATTGTAACCACAAGCTTGGGTGACTCACAAGACAATATTGTGTTTTTTGTTAAGTATTTTAGGACACTGTTTGTATCCCCAGAGCTCCCAAAGATGGAGACCTAATGTGTGTAGTGTTAAGGTGCTGGATTAGGACTAGAGAGATCCAGGCCCAAGTCCACCCTTGGTCGTGGGAATGGGCTGGGCTGGTCCCCCTCCCCAGCCGATCCTACTTCACTTTAAGCCGCCTCAAGCTTCTGGAGCAATGGCAGGATGTAACCCTAACAAACAAGCCAGCACTATAAAAAATACATGAGGAAAGGTAGTTATAATACAAAGAGGCCTTATGGCATGGGACTTTCGAACCCCAAACATCAACCCTGCCTTAGCCTTTGAGCCCAAGATTGGACACAGTAGAATATGAATGAGGAAGAAATCAGTAAAGCACTCCCCGGAAGGCCCCACAGAAACGGCTGCCTCTGCATGTTGCTCTGGCTCTGCACAACCACCATTACCAACTCTGTGGACATCGCCGGTTGCCCCCATTCAAGGCCACGTCTTGCTCACTGCTCTGGAAGCTGAAGTTCATCAGAACTGGAGGAGGGCATGAGATGAAGAAAGCTGGCCAAAAGCTTCAGCCTGCTGACCCTCTTCCCATAATAACCTCTTCCTCCTAAGCTGCTATCGGCTTCTTGTCTCAAGTTGTGGGAGACTATTTTGACGGGCAGGGATTCATGCTGGTAACACAATGTCCCGTCCTCTCTCCCCCAGTGCTATATTGTGATTTGCTCCATCTTATCTCTGCAGCTGCTCTGGATGGGGGGGGGGGTGCTGTTTTCCACAGTAGGAAGGTCTGAAGCCCTAGTGGAACTGGGGAATGAGAAACTCCCTTTGCCCCCATTTGCAAGCCAAAACCTGGAGCAGTCTTGCTCGGTTCACTTTCCCCTTTCTAATCAGAGCTTACCACCATCAGTCAGGAAATGTGACCTTCCTTCTAGGAGTTCATTTGCTGCTCAGAAGCAGGTAATGCTGAGGGGAGTGGAATCTGGCTCAATTGCCTCTTGCTGCAGAAGGAATGAAGCATGTCGTGTTCCAGCAGCTGGCGATCAAAAATCAGAACAGAACTATTGAGGCAAGAGAGACCAACTCTGGAGTGCAGAAGAAGGGCTTTCAAAACTCCTTTTTCTACCTTTTATCCCTCCGAAGCAGCCAGACATTTCAGAATGCCTTCCTCGAACCCCACTGATGGTGCAACTCAATGATTTTAGACCCTGGAGTTAATTATCTCTTGGGGCCCCCTCTTTTGATAGCCATGCGTATGACCTCAGTTGCAAAATGTGCAACTAACTTACCTCTCCCCTCCATTTTTCCTTCCTGTCTCTCTCTCTCACACACACACACACTCCACATTTTATAATTGCTTCTACATACGCCATTATAGCAAAACAATGCAAAACATTTGCCAACCTCTTCTCCTGTGCAGCTGATATTTTCAAACACTTCAGTCAGAACATGATTGTGATTACAGAAGAAAAAAAACCACCTCTCTTAACACTGACTTGGACTTAAGCATCATTATGTTGTAGGACAGTCTCATGCATGTTTAATATTAATGAATGATCATCCCCATGCATGGCAGTTGTTTAAAAATAATAATCATGAATTCAAGGATGCTGAAAACCAGTAACAACTGAGGGACCCTCAGCTCCCCCATTTTCTGCTGCTCCAAAATCTGAAGCGTCTGGGTATCATTTGGTGACCCTTGAACGGCCAGATCCTGAAGCTGATGTTAAAGATTGACACCTAACTGCAGTCTTCTTCCTGAACCAACTATACTCCAGACGTTTTGGAATGTATTTCCCTAGACTTCCCCCCACTTCCCCAAACAATGGAAGATGGGGAATTTAAAAACACAACGCAGAAAAGATGTACTTTCTTTCTGTATCAGGATGGTTTCAAACTATAATTTCTGGGAAAATCAAATCATGCTTTAATGCTGGATGGTGATAGCCGCCACTCAGCATTAAAGCCTCAAGCAAGATTTAGGTAGTGGTGTATTTTAATCAAAGAATGCTAAGAAATGTGTTCACCCCAATACCTGTCTGGCTGCTTAGCTCAACCCTACTTTAGACTGTCTATTATTCTAACCATAAAGATGACAATTTAAAAAAATACATTCATAACAAGTAATTCCATTGTATTTGGGGATGTGACAAATCTATAAAGGTTTTTAAAAATTAAGTAATATGCTTGTGGTTTATTCATTTGATCACTGTGAGTTCATAATTCTTGTCTTGGCATTATCAGACTGAAAAAAAACAAGAAAAGAATAGAATGAGAGGAGGGGAAAGAAGAGGGGAACTGACTGTTATGGGTTCCTTGAGAATAGAGCAGGACTATAATTTTACAATATAATGCATTATATTACACCATAAATTGCTAAACTGCTCCACAGGTAACTGTTATTTCCATATGGCTTATTCCCAAATATGTATAAAAATGGCTGTTGACACATTTAGGGTCATAGGAGAGGTATCAAGGTTAGAGGTGGCAAATGAGCTCATCTCTGGCTTAATGATCTGGTTTGTGTTGTGGGTACGAGCCTTATTCCACAATGGGGCAGAATTAATCCAATCCCTTTCGTTGCTAGTTCCCACCATAGGAGTGTTCCTTTCTCCTCTTTGGGTTGTTGTTGTTGCTGTGGGAGGTGCCTACATGGCCACATCTGCGTGCCTGCATTTATATGCCCATGCAATTGAGACAAGAGGCATCCATTTGGGGATCAAATTTCTAGGGACTTAGGGAGAGGGAGATCTGAAAGCCTCATTATTGTGGGAGTTCATACGGTTCTACCAAGGGATCCCCAGTGAGAACAATAAGCAGAGCGATTGGGAAGTAAACACAGCTTTTGGTAAAGATGGTCCGTAGCACTTGTGCTGGATGAAGACCGCTTCGGTCTTTTGCAAGAAAACAAGCAGGCTGAGCTTAGTCGGACGGGTCCTTAAATAAAACAAATGTGCGTGCTCCCCTGAGAAAAGACAGTTCTATTTTCTGATCAGCGTACACTGGTGTTAGCCAAATCTCCAATATGTGAGCACTGTTTTCTTCCACTCCTTATAAAGAGTTTAGGATCCACATTTTTAACTCGCTCACCAATTCCCCACTGGGTTCATTCATTCTGGGAAGGAAGGAGGCAGCGAGCCAACATGAAATTTCGAATTGCTTTGTATTGTTGAGAACTGGTTTATTTTGGTTCTTTTTCAAGGTCAGTGGCGGCGTTCAGGGCTCGCTTTATGAATCAATTGACAATCTTTCTCCTCTGCAAAGTAGTAAGAATCCTACAACTTATCCAGCCGCTGGTGGAATATCTACCCTTCAATGCCACTTTTTGTACCTTGCATTGATTTCAGGCTAAAAGTTTATTCATCCTTCAAAGCCTAGTTCTCATTGGAAGACAAGGATTGCTTAAGAACAGCAGGTTGGAGCTCTGGTGCCTGAACTGTCTTTCATCCAAAGTACTCCTTCTAGGTTGGAAATTAGCATATCAAAGTCAAGGGTTTCAAGCTCACCATCTGCCTGTTATGCTGATTTTTTACAGGAGGGGAGAGAGTGGGGCAAGGCTCACCATTCAGCGAGGAAGAACCGTTAACAGTTTAGGAAATAGCTGATGGATGTTCCTCGTGCCAGCTAGTGGGTGTTCAGAAGCTGTAGAAGCTGCTGGTAATTTTAAAGCATCATTTCATGTAGGAATTTGGATTGCTTTCAGTACGTACAAGCCATTTCCCCCCCTTTCATTTCTAAGATCTATGCTCATAATTTCACTGAGGAGGAGGAAACCAAGGTAGGCTTGTCAGTGTAATAATGAGTTTTATGCTTTGAACTACAACCTATCAAGAGCTATGAAAGAGGAAAAGTATGACCATTTTTGTTTTAAAGAGCAAAGGAAGACTTAATAGGTGAATAAAATTAGGCACGATGTGAAGAAACCAGAAAGAGAATTTTCTCCCACATGAACACCCAGGATAAGCTAGATCAGAGCAGTTAAAGGACCTCTTTAAATTACTACCCAGGCAGAGAAATTCTTTGGTGTTTCTTCCTACCCATTCTCATCCCATTTGAAATGAAAGAGTACTGGACGTTCCTTTTGATGAAATTCTCAAGAGTGAGGGTTCTTGTTCTTAAATATGGGATGGACCCAGGGAAAGAGAGAATACTAGACAACCCTGTGACCTGTTGGGTCATCCTTGGAGAGAAAGGTACAGTTGTGCAGTCTGATGTGAGCAAAATGAACATTAAATTTTCCTGAACGGTATTGCTATTGTTTTGTTTTGAAAATGACCACAGGCGGGCAAAAAAACAGTGGGAGTGGGAGTGACTTCCGACTTCCTGCTGGCTTCCCCATTGATTTTGCTTGTGGGAAGCTGGCAGGGAGTGTCAGAAATCATGATCACGTGACTGCGGAGACGCTGCAACAGCCACAACTTTGCAAATAAAAGTGGTCTGAACATCCTGGAAATTTCAATTCCACAGGAGTCATGGGTCCCAGATTTTTTATGTGTTAAGTTAGTGGATTTCGGGTACCTCTATTCAAAACTTGTTGTGGTATAATGCACCGCTTGGGCTAACTTGAGGGTACAAACAGACAAACACAATGAGAATTTTAGTAGTATATAGATTTCTCCCAACTTTTTGGGAGACTGGCAAATGCCACACTTTTGCAGAGATGTCACAGAAAATCCAGTTCGTGTCACCCAGTCCAAAACATGAGTACAAACCTCAAAACAGGTTTGAATAGCTTGAGGAGGAATGTTTTATGGTGGCTAAGGCATTGGATTAAGTCTGGGGAGACCCTGGTTGAAATCCTCAATTGACAATTGAGGATAATTTGGGGGCAGACACTTTCTCTCAATCCTGTCATCCTCAGAGGATGGTTGTGAAGATTACCCTTGTAGAAGAAAGTTAGCATGAAAACTTATTAATACGCAATGGACCTCCTCTTCTAGGTAACTATGTAGGCAATAAAGCCTATAGGATAAAGCTGAGTAGTTGGCTACAGAGAACAGCAACTTTAGTGACTGAGAGCCCTGCTTATAGACTGCCCCTCCCTAAGGAGGCTCATCTGGCGCTAGTGTGTGTGTGTTTTAAACTAGAGATGAAGCTAAGCCTTTGCTTCCAGGACTTTATATTTCAAAGATTTAATCAATAATGTGAATTGAAATGGTGTCCCTGGAGATATACTTTGACCCCTTCAGGCTTTTGGAAATCTCATTCATTCATTCATTCATTCATTCATTCATTCATTCATTCATTCATTCATTCATTCATTCTCATTCATTCATTCATTCATTCATTCATTCATTGCTTCAATGTAGGTGCTGCTTGGCTCCAAATCAGCTCTGGGCACAATATCATAAGCAATAAAAACACAATACAGAACAAAACAAGATGGGATCTAATTGTGTGAAACCAAAACATAGACCCAAACCCCTCCAGCAAGGGGCTCCGTCAACCCTGACCTAAACCTTCCTTTTTAAATGGGCCTTTGGGGATCGTGATGCCTAGTGGGTAAAGAGCAGGATGGCCATCTTCCTATTTTGGATGTGTTGCATTTCTTCTTTGTATTTTGAGACTGCTCAGCTGAGTTCTCAGGACATCACCCAGTGTTGTTACAGTGGGCCAGTACAGAAATGTGGCTAATTAGTTAACAACGAGAAATTGTTCTGCACTGGCACATTTTTCCTGCACTCCTTGTTGTAGTTTATCTTCTTCATCTTCTCATTTGTAACATGACTAGAGGAGGTTTGCTTTGGGAAAAACATGAAGTAAATCAAAAGGCAGTTTGAACAACAGAGATGACTGGCCGTTTCTCTAACGTTTGATGCTACCACACTGCCCTCTAGTGCAACTTCCACCTCCATTTCTTTTCCCCAGTGTGCAACTCTGCAAAAGAAATCAAAACCTTAAAAAAAAAAAAAAGGCAAACACCCACTAGCAATGGCATCTCCAGGGGGAATCCATGCTTTTACCTCCAAGCGATTCCACCCCAAACCTAGAAAAAGGTTTTTAAAACAAAGTAGGGAGAGAACAGTCACATTTCCAGAAGGATTCTTCTCAAGGATTTTTAAAAAGTCCTTACGTTAAGTAATGCATGATAGAGACAGATTTACACAATGGCAGGCCACAGGTGGGGGGGAGGGGGGAATGGGTCAGGAGAGATTGCCTACAGAAATAGCTTTTTTCCCTCCTCCACCGCCAAGTGGAGAGATTGGAGAGGAAGGGATTGCAAGAGAGTAAGCAGGCACACAATGGGGAATACACAGGGCTGTTTGCATAGCATGCTCAGGACCGCCAGCGCCAGCGCATTACTTTCGATACGTGTTTCCCACTGTGTGCCTGTTACTCTCTTATAATCCCTTCCTCTCCAATGAAAGTAAATACAAACATTAATTCCCTTCTTGCTAATTATCCCAGCATCGCAGTGAAGGTGTGAAACTGATTTGTCACTTTCGAGCCAGAAAGCCCAGTTGCGATCACGTGATTTCACACTTAGCGACAGAGTTGCAGGTCCCAATTGTGGTCGTTAAACAAGGACTACCTGTAAAGGTCTTTTCCAGCTTTACTCTGACACCAGATGTTGAATTTGAGATCCACAGCATGCAAAGACAGGGCAAAGCAGGTGCTCAGCCACTGAGTTCCAGTAAGACACCGTCAAAATATTTTGCCCAGGAAGCAGAAATAAATCTGCCCATTCTACAACCTGGTAGCATGCAAAAGAAGCAATACCAAAACTGCACAAATGCAAATGTGTTTTATTAGCATAAATACATAGAGGAAACCCTTTTGGGTAGTATTAGATGAATCATGTGCATTTCTGCTAAGGATTATTAAGTATATTTGATTAATGTAAACAAATTCCACCAAACAACCTGCATTGGGTTGGCAGTCATCAATGAAAGACTGAAGCAAAGCAAGGCAAAACAAGAAGTATACAAAATATTCAAATATTCAAAGTACACTGAAGAAAGTTTTTTCAGACTAGAGGTATCTAATCCAGGTTTTGGGAGGAAGGAAACTAAAAGGAGGCATTTAGAGACCTAATGTATACCAGTGGATCTAATTCTTCTGAAGCATCTAGACGTGACGGATTACTTAAGTTGGGGAACAAACTCAGACATCATACAGTATTTTCCTTGTCCCAACAATGCAGATCTCTCTCTTGCTCCACCTAATAGCCACCCATTCTTGGGACAAGAAAAAAAAAAGGCCAATGCACCTGACATCCAGAACATGAACAATTTTTACTTTACTGTCAGCAAGCCAATACGTGATGTTCCCCAACCATCCTGTTGGCTAGGAGCAATGGGGATTGTAGTCTAATATAGTCAATGGGTCTGACAATGTTTACAAAGGTCACCAGTTCCCAAGCCTGGTGTAGTTTAAGGTGCACCTGCATAAGGTTTCACTGATGATTTTGTAAAAAAAAAATTAGGCTAACCTAAACAGTTTAAAATATAAAATTAGTAAAAACCTGGGCCCATATCTGGTATTTTGAAGTCTTGCCTTAAATTTCACATTGTGTGGTATTCAGACCTAACCATAAATGCTATCAAACTGGAACGGAAAGACTCACATTCATCTTAGGTCTAATCTTTCTAGCTGCCTTTCTGAAATACTTTCAAGCAGAGGTAGATATGTAATGTCAGCCACGGATCTGGTATTTGTCATGAACCTTTGTACATTCTTGGAGTGCAGATAAAAAACAGGGACAGTGTCCAGATGTTGTTCAAAAAGCCAGCTGGAAGGCCCGTTTCACTGATGAGAAAACAGAACTCGTCTATGTGGGCTAAGGGCCAATTCACACATGTTATTTCAGGAAGCACCTAACATATTCAAAGACTGCAAGACCTTTATATTGCTTTCAATGGGATTTATATTTATACTAACCTGTTCCTTTTGCTTTCTGTGGGACCTAAATGCAATTGCTATAGTTTGGACTTGACCAGAAGTCCATTCTCAGTGCCTGAACTACTAATATAGGCACAGTGGTACTCACTGATGGAGGATCCTGCAGAGAAAACATGATGCACTGCCTACCAGTGACTTCCCTGTCCTGGTTTAAGATAGATGACAAATTGTGCGATGTCAAACTACACACCATCTATAGACTCCACTCATCTTCACTGGGAACCAGGTAAGGCAGTACCAATTGCTACTACCTGAGGCAAGGTTCAAGAACTCTCTGAAACAAATGGCTGTAGCTCAGGAGAAAAAGAAGGTCGAATCAATTCCTTAGCATCTCCACCCACTATCTGACAGCTTATCCCAGGGAAATGCAGTTGTCTTTCAACTCTGGGGAGAAGGATGGACTTTGGATTTGTCCAATGGCCCAAAAGACCTTGAGGAACATTTTCACTAATTGCCCAAAGGAGCAAGAGATAGCAAAGAGGGCTGGTTCTTTAAGGTAACTAACACAGAACCTGATGGAATGGAGTTACTGGAAAGACTCTCCAGTAGCCCTAAGCAATAATATGGTTTAATGTATGACTTAGTATATTGTTAAAATCCAGTCACTGAAGTTTGTAAACTATGATTTATGACTTAAAATGGCATGAGTCCAGCCAACTGTAGCTTATTCAAACATGATTAAACAAACCTGTCTTATGGCTATCTCTGTACCTTGTTCATTCCTGGGGTAACTTGTATACAGAGTTGCTCTCCTTGGTCCTGAAATGTTGAGCCTGTGGGGCATACTGAGTCCCATAACAGCTCTTAAGGGCCCTAAAGTCCCGTGCTTCTTCTTGCCTGAGGTGTCACGGGCCTAGATGACTAAAGCCTAGATGGAACAAGGCTATTCAACGTGGGTGTGACAGGAAAGGGCCCTCCCTCCCATCTTCACTGACAGCATGCTTCTGTGTGGGCATGTAACAAGACAATTTAAAGACACGTTAATTTTGTGAATAAGGCTGCGGCCCTATCACTTTCTAATAAACTAACTCAAACACATGAAGCTTGCTTCTGTATAAATATTCACAGTATCCACTTGGATGTGTATATCAAAGAATATCTGGCAAAACAATGGAAGCAATTTCTCAAATGCAGACCATTTGTCAAGGAGCACCATTTGTCAAGGAGCACCATCTAGCCCTAGTTTGCTGTTCATAATGTGTGGATAGACCCTTAGGGTTCACTATCTCCTGCAGGCCATAGGGATGGGGGGCGCAAGTGGGGAGGAAGGGCCTGGTTCAAAGCACAGCAACTCATGCATCTACATTGTTTTGTTTTTTAAAGGAGCCAGAGGAAACTAACCTCTTCATCTTATGTCTCATGCATTCACATTGAATGGTGGCCTGTGCTTCAGACAGGCCTCCTACTAATCCAAATAAGACTTCAAGGTGCCACGACGACGTATGTCACAGGTCCAGCAGTGGAAGCCTCCTCCCAAGGAATTGGCGTGGCGGATATTCACTTTGATTGTTGAAATGCCTGCAGGCAAAAGGGGAGAAAAGATCTCTTGAAGGCTTTTTCTCCCATATGGAATTATTGAGGAATCACACATAGGTGCCAAAGCAATAGGCTTTCTATAGATGATGGTGCATCTAAGCCTTAGTTGGAAGGCTCTTTGAAGGTTTCAAATACTATGGCTCAAATGTCTGTCCAACCAGGGAGGAATCATTACCTTCTTTCTTGCAGGGCTAAACAGAAAGAAAGAGGAAATGGCATCTCCTTTGGGGAGGTCTCACATATCTCTAAAACATGAATGATAATGGCCTTTTTTGACCTTGAAGACAGTTCAGGATGGAGGCAGAGATCTTCAAGGTTAGGAGGCCAGGCATCTCTCAAGACCACTAATGGCCCGATCAGGCCCAGAAGCTCAACATCTTGTGCCTAGAGCAGGTTTTCCTGACTTGGTGGCCTTCAAAGATGTTGAACTTCCAAGTCCCATAATTCCAGTCTGCTCTCTGGATCTAGGGGAGATTCACACTTCTGGAGGACACTTAGTTGGAGAAACCTGGATTAGATTATCTTTAGGAGAATGTGTGTTCTATAGGTTATACACAAGCTCTGATAATAACTGCTCTATGAAATTTTGGCCCCTGTACATAAATTGGTCTTACCTAGGCGTTCAAAGAGCTGCTGGATCGGGGTTTCATTGGCATCTACCATGACACGTTTCTCATCCAGCATCAGGACATTCATGGAAAGCCATTTAGAGGACATCCACAATGGATGGTCTAGAGATAAAAACATTAGCAGTCATGGATGCCCCACTATGCAACCACCACAATAGGACATTTGCTCCCCAAGTCATGCCTTCCATATGGAAACAAAGCCAAACCTACTGTCAGGGATGAGAGGAAGTGGTGGGTGAATGATTGTCCAGCCTGCCTTCTTGAAGAGATCAATCTAAGAGAGTCAGGAAGAAAAAGAGAGAGTTTCACCTTGGAAATCTTATTGCTTTCTGTGTGTTCTCCAGCTGTGCACATCCATTACGTTTGTTACTTTCTCTGTCATTATATAAAAATGATGGATGTATCATCTGTTTAATCTGCCCAGCAACCAAGAATGGGATCAAAATGGAAGAAGATTTTCTTCCAGTACTAATTTCACCTTTGCATCTCATTTGGCTCTAAGTTCTTCTTTGCAGCGCAGTCTGATTTGGTGTGCGCTTGTGTACTTTTAAATGTTCTTACATTTCTTTTTCATTCACATTCCAAGCGGAATTGCCGTGTTTAGCTTTCATCTACATCTGCTGGCCCTTTCTTTTAAGCTGCAGCAAGAGTGGGAAATTGTTCAAGAAGTCAGTTACAGTCAGCCCTTTAGTTGCATTAAGTAGAGATAAGAAGGCTGGGGGAAAAGGTTGGATTTGCACAACATGCTAAGCCATAAATCATGGCTAGCAAGCCCTACTATGGCAAAACCCCACCACTACCACATTATGACTTCATGCAATAGGATAATTTCACCCATCATGCCAGAAAGATTTTTTTAAAAATTGGCTTAGCCACTCTGTTTAAACCATATTCCTATCATTTGGTGTGCTGTTGGAACACAGCCCAGGATGTCCAGCGCAGGAAACAATGTGCACCAACTTATTCCTCAAACTTGAAACAGCACCATCTGGGATAGTCCTTCTATATTTCTTAGCTCATCAAACATGTTGGAACACACTCCCACACCCAAATTCCCTACATAGAGAGAGCTGGCATCTCTAGGAAGGTGATTTTTGGCCCAGCTGTTTTCCAGAAGTGCTTTTATTTGATTTTTATCCCCTCTTTCCTTCAGGCCCAAGACGTTCCACACTACACTTCCTCCTCCTATTTTTTCCCCCCAAAAACAACTGAGCACCCAGCCAATCCCCATATTTATGGGATTCAGGTAGTAAAGTTCATCACATCTTGAAAGCACCATATTGCAGAAGAACTGCTGAATATCAGGAGCTTTTTTGGCTTTTGAGGGGAACATTTGAATACTGGTGCATAGTTCCCCATTCCTCTGTGAAGCTGCCTTACCTCATTGCATGGGCGATCTGGGTTAGAAAGCACGATGCCAGGACCAATGATATTAAAAGTAGCATCGATGTGCATAGGGTTGGGGTCTTTGAAAGAAATAGTATGGACTCTATACTCCGGAGCAAGATGTCTCCTCATCCACTCAATACCCAAGTAATTTGTAACCTGTGACAATGAAGAAAGGACAGCAAAGATGTTTGGTTTATATGTTAGTACCAACTTCATCAAATCTCCCTTCATGAACCAAACCAAACTGGAATGCAGTTGTATGCCAACGTTTGGACTTTCCCAAATTTTGCAAGTTCAGTCCTGCTACAGTAACTCTCCTAGTTCAGTGTCCTGCTTCCTTTTTCTGGGTAGCAGTGACTAGCCACTATTTCAGAAAACAGATGAGAGAAATTTATTTAGGACTAGCACTGGAGTAGGAGGCAATTCCTGCTTCTATGCCTGTAAACACAACCAAATTTAATGTAATTGTGAGGTGGGATGAAAAGGGACTTAAAGGCAAGCATTCTCTGCAGAAGTTTCTCTCTGATGGTCCACCCTCCTACCAGATCTAAGAACTTCACCCTTACTTCTAACGTTCAGTAATTTTTAAACCCATGGTTTTTTCCACATGCATTTAGGGACCCAGGAGAGAGTGCAGAGAAGCTCTTGAAGACAGATGAAATTGTTTGTGGTTTGATAAGATAGGACACCGTGATTTTGTTGTTGTTGTTTAGTCGTTAAGTCGTGTCCGACTCTTTGTGACCCCACGAACCATATTGCGCCAGGCCTTCCTGTCCTTCACTGCCTCCCTGAGTTTGCTCAGTTTCATGCTCATTGCTTCAGTGATGCTATCTAACCATCTCATCCTCTGCCGTCCTCTTCTCCTTTTGCCTTCAATCTTTCCCAGCACCAGGGTCTTCTCCAAAGAGATCTCTCTTCGCATTAGGTGGCCAAAATATCTGAGCTTGAGCTTCATTATCGATCCTTCCAATGAGCAATCAGGGTTGAACCGTGATTTTACGATTATAGTATTACCATTACTGATTGTATTTACTTTTTGGTATATTGATCATTTTTCATATTTGGTGGATTATTATATTGTGATACATTTGTTGCTTGTAAGCTCCTTTGAGCCAGGTGGATAAAGGGGCATAAAAGCAAGTGTAATAAATAAGTAAATAATTCTTGTCTATCCAACCCTCTGCCTAGCCTAGCTCATAGGATTGCTGTCCAGGGAAAAGACTGTACTTGTTCCTGATCTCATTCAAGGAAGAACGGGTGAAAATGTAACCAATAACAACCTGACATGTTTTTTGAGACTTATTCTCCTCTTGGCTGCAGAAAAAGAAAGATTGCCAGGTTCAACCATCCACACCACCTTAATTTGTAGGCGACCCAAGTTAAAATGGAGAAATCAGAATTGTAGGAAATCTAACTGAAGCAGAGGGTGGTTCTATAGAGGATTTGGTTTTTTTTATATATATATATGTTTTCACACATGCTTTCCTTTTGCTGAGTTTGTTAATGCACTTTAAAAGAAAAAGAAAAAGTGACCCTTAAAAAAGCCAATGTGGCTTATAGATATACAAGCCTCAGGGAAAACCAAGGGGGAATCTCGATCGACTCACCTGACTTCTTTGCACAAAGATATCTCTTCCAGCTCTTATGAAGTCTGCAGCGTCAAAACACGGCTCAAATTCAGTGGTGACAAATTTCCCCTGGGCGGCCAACTTGTGCCGGTCTTCCACGGTGCGGATGGGGTAATCCTAATTTAAGACAGACACAGCACGTAATTCCTGGGACCCAGTGGAGGCAGAAAAATACAGCCTCAGATGCTGTCGCAAGGAAACTGAAGTGCACAGAGGAAAAAGAGAGAGAGGGACTTTTGTCCTGATCTTCTCACAAAGAGAAAAAAACTGGTCCTTGGCTTCCAGAAAGCCTATTCAACCATGACCTTCATACTGCTAGACAACAGTTGCAGACCTCAACTTTGCCCGTCCCCCATCTCTTAAATGGGAACATTAGTTCCCATGTTGCAGAGAATAACTTTTCTCCTTTCCACACTGGGCCAGAAGCAGAAAGCTCTTCTGTTTTTCAAGAGGAGAATTGTCCCTTCGCCCCCAAATATTTTGCTGCGCATCCCAAGATTTTTGGATGCAAAACCGTGCAATTCTAGCTATATTTATGCAGAAATTAAATCTCACTGAGTTCAGTGGGACTCATGCTGAGGTCTGCAGGCTCCAATCGGCAGCCTATGTTTGCAAAGCAATTCCTCCATTTGCTCCTTGGCAATTAATAATAGACACCAGGACTCTTAGTCTCTCCCCCACCCTTGAGTTTTGTACTCAGCACCCACCCTGAAGAAGACCTCTGAGTAACTCAAACACATGCTCATCTCTTTGTGATGTTTCAAGCTTGTCCTACCAAATACTAACAACACTGCCTTAAGATTTTTATTTTAAAATGGGCCAATCCAGGACCATTTGCCGAAAAAAACTCAAGTGTAGAATTGTGACCCATCCTTAGTGCTATGAACATGGCTTTTCCAGAGCAAAAGCAGAGGAACCACTTTGCACACTTGGACTGTGAATTTCTAGATGCTTCTCTGGGCAAGGATGAAGATAGTGGGATTTATTTGAGGTGTTGCTTTCCAGTTTGAAAGTTCCATGTTGAAGGCATCTCCTCTTGTATTCCTCTTTTGGCACTGTGGGACCATGCTTTGAGCAGGCCACCAATCTAAGTTTGCAGAGTGCCCCTGATACAGTGTATATGGAAGCTTCCAAGCTTGCTACAGCCTTCCCTCAGAATATGCACCTACAGAGCAGTGAACCCAAGAGACAACCTTTCCCAGAAACCGCTACAACTGTAGGAGGACAGGCCACCAACAATTCCTATTCCTCAATGCTCCCCCCTTGGGTCTCAGTTCTACGTCCCGTTGCTGACACATGGGCAGTAGCATTTGTGAACTTCAGGTGTGACCAGAGGGGAATTTTTATCGCTCCCAGAGAGCAGCTGGTCAAGCTCTTCATTTTGGGGAATTTTGGGGAAGAAGGCTACCTGGTCATAAAGTTCATCAGACATCGTGGGCTTTGGTGCTGTAGTCCATTTGGCCCCCTGGCGAAAATACTCTTTGATGACTGGGCGATACGCTCTGTATTCAAAGAAACGGGCCCGCCAGGCCATCGGAGCTTCAATGATTTCGTTCCCAATTACAATTAAAATGTCTCTCGGCATAGCTGCATACATGCCTACCAGAGAAATCAACACATACATGCCTGTTATTCCACTCACTGTGCCTGAGCATGGTTGTGTATAATGTGCACTGCTGATACACAGCTGCAAAGTTCAAAGTTTCCAGCACGGTTGCTATTTTTATGATGCAAATTAAATGAAAATATAGCAAGGAGAATTGAAATCCCCATAAATATTTTTTTTCAATTATAACACAAAACAGATCATAGTTAACTATCCACGTACAGTGTGTGCTTTAGAAAAGAAAGTGTAACCATTTGTACACTCACCCACACAGGTATGTACATTAAATTAATCTGCTGGAGAAACTATTAATATAGCAAGTAACTTGATCCTCAAAGAACTTTCTGAGAAGTCAGATAGAGCTCTGTTTCCAGATCCCCTCATTGTCCTCCAACATTTCCAAAATGTATTCTGTTTTTGTTAACTCCATAATAATTGTAAATAAACTGCAAATTTGTTCATTTTGTTTTTATTGATTTTAAAATTTAATGGTTTTTACTTGGCCTTCCTGTTCTCTTGCCTGCGTTACTCTTCTAACATTCCTCCTTGCCAATATTTTTCTTTACATACTACACTTCCCTTCCTGTTTTCATTTTTAGAAACTAATGACTTTTTAGATAGTAAAAATTGTGTTTCATGAACATTATGAGTGGCTTTGGGACCCAACATTTTAAAAAGGGGATAAGGTGCCAATATAATCAATAAGTAGGTAGATTACCAAAAGCGCACAGTTGGAAACCACTAAACTTAGTAAAAGGCTATTCGTAAGAAGTACCGGTAGATTCAAAGTCAGGTGTTTTATATTTGGATGACCAGTTGAGAGCTTCAGGCCTCTTCACAGTCACCCCTTCCATTCTCAAAATATTGCACATTTCTTCAATCTCAGCTATTGCTTTCTTGACATGATCTTCGGGAAAGCTCTGGCCTCCGTACTTCTGATAAAACTCCCAGTACTTCTCATAGGTATTAGCCTGGGGAATCACCCAAAAAAGAAAAGAAAAAACAAGGCCACTCTGAAACAAATAATTTACAGACAATTGCACTGAATGGTTTTCTGGTCATGTGCTAATGGGTGAAAAATACACTTCAGATCAACTGTTCTTTCGGAGAAGAAATGCTTGACACATATACCCTACTCCCCCCAAGCAAGGGAAATTCCACATCACACCATGTTATAGTTCGTTGAGTAAATCACTACTAGGTTCACAAACATTCAACTGACAGCTATGATTTAGATACCACAATCATCAGGTTAGGTTCATCCAGCATGTTAAGCCACAATTAGCACATTATGCTAGGGGCTCACCTTGTGTGTAAACCAGGTAAATGTGTTAGATTAGTCTGAAGACTTAAACAGGAGAAGAAAGAAGAAGAAAATACTTTGAAAACAAATCTATAAGCGCATGCAGCCTTCCCCAAGTTGATGCTGTTGTTGCATCACAGCACAAAACCCATCACCACCATATTGGCTGGAGCGATGGGTACAGTTCCTCAACACTTCCTCCCTGCAATGGAGGAGGAGGATGCTTTAGTAGAACATGCATGCAAAGATATCCTGCAGAACCCAAAAGAATGGTCCATCTCTATGTTGTGCATTTTAAAGGTCTGAAACATGTCATTGAACGAATTAAGAGTGGAAGATCAACTTTGCACAGCTGTGAGTCTGTACATGCCTCTCTAGGCAGGAGCCATCACAGTGGGATTTCATTTAAGGAATGCCTTCCAGTTTGAAAATTCCACACTGGAGGGATCTCCTCATGTCCCTATTTTGTGACTATGTGGGCCCGTGGTACAAGCAGGCCACCATTCTAAGTTGCATAATGCCCTGACGCAGTGCATATGGGACACCGGGGGACAGCTTCCAAGCCTGGTACACGCTCCCCCCAGAATATGCACCTACAGAGCAGTGGGGCCAGGAGATAGCCTTTCCCAGAAATGCTACAATGGGCAGTTGTAAAGACTAGAGAACAAGCAGTTCCTGTCCTGAAGACTCCTCCCACGGGTCTCAACTCTATGTCCCCAATTGTTGTTGACACTCAAGCTGTAACATTTGTGCAGCCCTAGGAGGTCTTCAGCAGCTGGAATTACTGCAGTAGCAATTTCAATCATGTGTACGGTTCAAGGGCCAGATTTTCTACCCGCAAATGATAGTCCTAAAGCTTCAGAGATAAGATTGTGTCATGTGGGCTGGACCCAAACAGCCAACTCAGCAATTTACAGGTTGTGCTTTGTTTTGGCTATTCTACATGTCATCTGAGACCATCACTGCAGCCAGCAGAGTTTATGTTGGCCATGCTAACAAATATGACGACTTCAGCTTCCACAATCCACATCATCTGTGGACTTGGATCCAAGAAAGCTCAGACAGTCATCACCCTGTTGTTTTAAGATGCAACAAGTCACTACTGCTTTTGCTGCAAAAAATTAGTATGATTCCCTCTCTGGAAACTCTTAATATAAATGTCTAAACCTTCCCTTATGTTCTACCTTATGAATACCTCAAGGGCAGGAAACCCCAGTTTTCCTTTCCTCTTCTACCTTCTTCCATTAAGCCAGAAGAAGCCTGGGGACCCCAAATGCTTACATGCTATCTTGTGATCCTTTGGGTTCAACTAGCAAAGGCATTGCTCCAATACAGATGTTGGCATTGTTCTTAGGGCAAACGACATTACCTTTGCTTATAATGGAATTCTATACCAGTGCACATATTGGCACACAACACTAAATCCGTTTGCAAATGTCCTCTTACTGCTATATATTGGTTAGAGACTCTGTCGTCATAAACATCCAACCCAGAGATTGCTGTCCAGGGATGAGAAAACCTGCAAGCGAGCTGGACAAGCACTGGGCCACTATTTGAGGGCAAAGTGGTGTAGTGGTGAAAGTGATGGACTAGAAAACCCAGGTTCTAGTCCACCCTCGACCACAGGAGCTCCCTGGGTGACCTTGGGCCAGTCACTCTCTCTCAGCCCAACCTAATTCACAAAGAGGAGAGAAGACTATGTACGCTGTCTTGAGCTCTTGTTACAGAAGGTGGAACATAAATTTAAAAAAACTTCTGCCTTAGTGTTTGAAGAAATAAAAAACGATGTCATCCCATTCAAAGCTTCTTGACAAGCAGCTGGTGAACACTTACCTTGACCTCAACTGAAAAAGGAGGAACGCAGGCGTTTTCAGCTCTCCCCACAATGACTTCTTCCAGGGGGTCCCATTCATTGTAGGAGCAGACAGGGCAACCGTCAGCAGCAGGATTAGGGGCTTTGGAAGTCTCATCAGCAACAGCACAGGGAGAATCGGAGGCTGCTGCTGCTTGGGTGCTCTGAAACATTTGCTGCACCCATCCTGTGATGATTCTCCCAAACTTTAATTTAAAAGCAAAAACAACAATCAGAGAGGGGAAATTATAGCGGTGTGACTATGTGGTGCCTGTCATAAGGTCCTGGGTTCTTGGGAAACAATCAGATACTCAGGACCCAGAAGACCATCTTGATATTTTTTTTTCCTTTTATTTGTAACATAAGCAAGGTAAGGAACATTTCTTTCAATAGCGCAGATTCCTTTAAATCAAGCAGCATTTAAACTAAGGCACATAAACCATAATTTCGGCCAGTTTGACTCAATCATGCATTACATTAAACCATACCTTGCCCAACCATATTTTGCTGAGTAAAGCACAACTAGCTGCAATGACACTATATATGAAGCCATAAACCATGGTATACAAATCACAAGGCTTGGGTTTGCACAACACACTCAGTCACAGGTAAGCAAAAGCGTTTTACACATTAGGAGATGTATGAACTCAACAGAAAGGGTCAAATCCTGGTCACTGTCAGTTAATGCAAAGCTCACTTCCCTTTCCAGCCAAGACATGAAGGGCTGCTCGTGCAGGGAGACAGAAGGAAACACCAGCACTAGGGTCAAAGTTGGGGTCTTCAATCACTAGATAGCATCTCCTGGCTTGGCTTCCAGACCAGAACTTTTGGGAATTAGATGGTAGTACTCAGAACCTCGCAACCCTGGCGGTCAATCAAAAGCCAAGTTAAAAATATTGGCTCTAAAATATCTGCTTTGCAAACAAAACATCTTCAACGAAGTGGACCCATCACTGCTTCAACTTTACAAACACAAGAAGGGAAGGCGAGCTGAATTGCTATAGCAAGCTAAGCCACCGAGGAGGACAAGGAGATTCCCAGGCATTTAATAAATATCTCCTCTTGAAAGAGGAACCATTGCAATTATTGTTAAACTGAAGCTTGGCAACATGCTTATTGGCAGAGTTATCCAGGGAAGGGGGGGTCAAAAGAGTCAAATGTCCTGCCCCCTTTTTACATTTGTCACATAAGGGATGTGTTAGATTAGTTCTTCAATCACATGTCATAACCACTGTCTTGATTTTTTTTAATTGTCCCTGTGATTATTCTGATTCAACCAGAACAGGAAGAGGCCAAAAATATAAAAGAAAGCCCTCTAAGTCTGTTAAGAAACAGAATTGACCCAGAAACTCTTGGATACAAGCACTCATGGACAAAAACATGTTCTATTGTTTGCACTGCCTTTCTTTTTTTTTGGAGGTGTATGAAAGAGAAGTTCCATTGAACCATCTTTGATGTTCTTCAAATGTGTGGACTTCAAATCCCAGAATTCCCCAGCCAGCAGAGCCATTGCTAAGAAGTCTGGGAAAGAAGCCCATTCATTAAGAGAACACTTGGGTTGCGAAAGATCATTATGAACTCTGGGGTTTATTACTTAGCTCTGTGCATCCCATCAGCCACATCTTTCTCCTGCTGCTACTTATAAACAACATCCAGCTTTGATTCTAAGAGGGCTTTGCCCTGTTTTTGCACTCTACTCATCTCTACTGTAAAAGAAAGGTTCTTGCTACAAGACTGAGTTTGCATCTCACCACACTAAACCATAACATAGCTTATGAGTTAGACTACTGCACTGAGCCTTACATGGGGCTGCCCTTGAATACTTAGAAGCTACAGCTGATCCAATATGTACCAGCTCGACTGCTTGCAGGTAGAGATAGGTTGAAGAGAATGATCCCTAAGTTGAGGTTGATGCATTGGTTACTAATAGGCTTCTGGACCCAATTTAGTTTTAACCACTACAGCCAGCTTGAAGCTCCAGGTCCCCACCCCATGTTGCATTAGGGGGTGTGGGCCTGGAGGAATACCTTCTCAGCGGCAGACCGCTGAGTTCCATCTTGGAACACCTTGCCCTCAAAGTAGAAGGGAGGCTCTACTTTGCGGGTTGCAAAGCATGGAAAGCCATCCAATTTGGATGGCTTTGGGTGCAGACAGTAAACCTGGGTTACTAATTTTTATTTTCTTAGCAAACTGCCCAGACACAGGAGAAATTAGGGTAATTGAGACCTACTGCAATAAATAAAATGATTGTGCATGCTTTGAGCCCAGCTGTTATGCTTTGTGAATCATGGTTTATACTTAGTGTGCTACACAGACCTATCCTTTTGCAGTATATTTATCCAACCATACTTAAATAAACCATAGCTTAGCAGTCTGGGAACTAGATCACAAAGAACAACTGAAAGCCTGGTGTTGAATCAGCAAGCATAAGCTTCTCTATCAACCCAGGACACAACCATGTTGCGATAACGTTGGCTTTCCTTCAACCATTCCGGTGTAATGGGAAGAGTAGACTCAGCTTTCAGCCAAGTTCCTCTACTCACTCCAAGCCCCTTAGCAGAAGAGGTTGTGGTTGTTCCACACCAGCTGTTGGGAAAGACTAGACAGCCAAGCTGCCTAGGACTCAACCATGCCCTATCTTCTTGCGGAGTGTAAATGATCAGCATTCCCAGCCCAAAATGGGAGGGTATGCTGGATCAGCAGAAGGTGGGGGGAAGAGGCCCTCCAGAGAAGGCATATTGGAGGACAGAAATGGAAGACTCAGAAGAACTCAAGCTCCTTTAGTTAGCCCACCTCAGGATCTCCTGCCAGGTTAGGTCTGACCTGAAGGCAAGGGACAACTAGACCTACAACAATCCAGAGCATGGCTGAAACATCAGGGCAAGGAGGGAGTCAGTCTTAACAGGCATAGGCGTTCAACGCAAACTGTACTGATGAAAAAAATGACATGCCTCGTGATGTCATGATAATCCCAGCCCTTTGCATTTGCGTCCCAATACAGGGATGAAAATCATTAATCATGGGTTTCCTATGGTGATATTGTGATACACTTTGGGTCACTCCTCACCTTCCATCCTGACACCCATGTTAATAAAAAAGTAGTAGAACAATCCTTGAGATGTAGCCAGTGGTCCTCTGCCAATTCCCTGGACAGAAAGTTCTTTACAGATGCAGCTGGTTTTGTTCTGTCTTCACGGTTGCAGTCATGTGTAATTCCCATGTCACTCACATACCTCATAGGTCATCTACAGAACCAACCTGTCTTCCCTCCCTTCCTTCCCACATCCCAACTGAAATCCTACATCAGAGCTGCATCTCAGGCAAACGTCTGCCTTTTCATAAAATCTGTGAGTCAGAAGAGGTGCTTCCAGACTCCTCCTGATTTTTGGCTACCATAAACTAATGCACCTCTCTTCCTGCAAAGTCATACTTTGGAGTCCAGGTGGGGTGAGGAATCTCAGCTGGCTGTTAGCCCATCAACTCATCAGAGTTTATCAAAGTTCAGAACACATCATCCAGCTTAGACACTCTGGAAGCTACACAGGGGCCAGCTTTATTGCTCAGCAACAGCCCTATCAACATCTCACAGGCTTCTAAATGTTCTGTGGCTGAGTTAACCTATCACACGAAGTCAAAATGTGTGTTTAGTCTCATCTTGGCTTAGAATCCTACAATTTGTGATTTAGAAATGGTTCTTTATGCTTCGTGTATCATGAACTGGGCCATGCAGTTTATTGGGGAGTTTAAAGAAATCAGGGTTTGGAGCGCAGTGTGAATCCAATCCACGTCATTGCTTTGCAGCAAAAGTTGCAATTAAGTCCTGTCAATAAAGAAATCTCCTTTATTTATCTACCAGCAAGAAGAATTGCTCTTGTAATCCAATGGATATTCACAACCAGATCAGAAGTGGCAAATCAAACCTCACTGTTCTTTTAGTTATTTAATCACCTGCATTACAGACCTTTGCGGCAATCAATTAAGACCCCTATCAAGAAGACCTTTTACAGTATGGACTTTTTGCTGAAAATGGAAAAAAGTGAAATGATGATTTCTGGATTTGATGATTGAAAAAAAGATTGAATAAGGGGCTGAAGGGATTATTGTAATGTTAAGGAGGGATAATGAGTTTGTAACTGCTGTCAAGAAGGGCAGAAGTTGCTTCTTTAACTCCCCCCCCCTTTAACTATTCTTTTCTGCACCTTTTCTTTTCACTTTATATATTTCTCTATTTGCCTTTTAGCTATGTAAAAACTTTAAATAAATAAATAAATAAATAAATATTTTTAAAAACCTGTCAGAGAAAGAAGCTGATTGTTTGCAACTGACCAAGGCACATTTTATCTTCCTTCAACCCTCCTAATATGAAACGTAGATTTAAATGTAGACATGATCCCCTTTTCCAGAGACAGTCAGGAATCTAGCCCAGATGTCTCAACCTGGCTGAGATTTCTTGAACTTGCCATCCCTCCTCACCTGCAAGGCACCAGGCTGAAGCAGTACCTCTCCAAATTCAGCCTAGTCAAAAGGCCAGATGTTATCAACATCAGCCCCTTTCTCTTTTTCACAATCCTGCATGGAAACCCTCGCCTGGCCCTCACCAGCGGTGATCAATTCCATGCCATCAGACAAGGAAGAAAGCCAACGGGCCAAGGGATGAGGTTTTTCCTTCCTTTCCTCTGCCATCCTCCTGCCAGGCCAGTGAACTTGATTTTTCCCAGTGAAAAGAGCTCTTTATGAGCTCTTTACGAAGCAGAAGCTTGCCTGTATTTTTTTCCTGCACATTCCTGAGCTTGCAGAATGGAAGAGAGGATGAGAGAATAGATTTGCCATGCCCGATTCTGAAAAAGCGGATTAATCTGAATGCCATTTTGAGCAGAGGGACTTTAAGATGCCGATCAGCATCTTCCTTCTGAGGTTTCTTTGTAGTTGTTGTGCCTTCGAGTCCGTGTTGACTCCTGGCACCTGCCTGGACAAGTCCCTGCAGTTTTCTTGGCAAGATTTCAGAGGTGGTTTGCCCTTGCCTGCTTCCTAGGGCTGAGAGAGAGGGGCTGGCCCAAAGTCACCCAGCCAGCTTTATGCCTAGGCAGGACTAGAATTCACCATCTCCTGGTTTCTAGCCTGGTACCTTCACCACTACCCCAAACTGGCTCTCCTTTTGTTTACAGAGCATATAAAGGACGACTCTGTAGACACGTTCATCCCTGAGATGAAACTTTGGCACAGTAACACTTACTGCCCCCAAACTTGCCCAGGACAGCAATGCGACACCAGGCAGTTAAGTTACATATGTAAATTTAGACTCTGGACTTCTTGGTTTGGAGGGGAGAGGCAAGTCTGATCCTTGCAGGACCTTTCCTCCCATAGAACAAACCAAAATCAAAACCTTTATTACGGCCTTTAGGCCAGAGAACTCATGGAACCAATCTGATTCAATGCAAGTGGACAGTTCCTAGCTCAAGAGGGGGGATTAGTTATAGTTAATTTTCACAACCTTCTTTGTTTTCCCTTGTATAAGTGGAATTAAAGCATTTAACCTAAATTAACCAAAAGGGGCCATGGACATGAGCAGATTAGAGTTAAAGCTCTTTGGAGAGCAAGGCAGGGGCAGGAATTTCAAGGAAATTTAAATTTGGCTGCCAAAAAGTGTCACATTTTTGCAAACAAAAATAAAGTTCATATCTGAACTTTTCCTTCCTTCATATGTGCAGAAAATGCCTCCAGGCATTTTTTTTTTTTTAATTAAACCTTGCGAATTGATTTGATCAAAATTCGCCTTCAGTGGAAAGAAACCCTGAATGGCAAACTTCGAAAGTTTGCTTTGTTTTTCATTTGCTTGTTTTAAATCCCAGCTCCAGGTCACAAGCGCAGCCCTCCAATGTGCCTGGGGAATCCACGGCTCCCTTTGGAACCCGGATCTCGCCTTCCACCCCGGCCCTCCTCAAAGTCACACCAACGCAATTCCCTGTGCCCACCTCACTTTGCACACGCCCAGACGCACCCTTCTTGAACGGGGCGCGTTTCCGCGGCGCAATAGCTAGCTTGGCTTGGCTTCCCAGGATCGCTGCCCCCCCCCCGCCCCAGAAATAAGCGCTCTTGGCTCCGATCCTCGACGCGCCGCTTCCGCTTGGTTCGGACTATCCTAAACCCGGGTTGTTTGCACACAACAATCGGGTCCGGGCGAGCGCCGGCAGCAGTGGCGTTCGCAATGCACGCTCAGCCGGCTGAGCTTCAACCTCGGTTAGCTCTCCGGGGGCGCCTTCCGTCGCGCGAACACCCCCCCCCCCCCAGTCCAAGGAGCTGTGCGAACCCAGAAAGCGCCAGCTGCCTTCGGCCATCCGGTTCAGCGGGTTGTGCGAACCGAGCCAGGGTGCTTCCCTAGCCCCGCGCCTCCTCCGTGGGCGCTCGCTCCGGCTGCAGGGGCTCTTACCCTCGACCCAATGTAATGAACGGCTTCGGCCCCCCGGCTGCCTCCGCGCAAGCACCGCACGCGCAGCATCCTCGCTTTCCCCAGGCTGGCTCGGATCCGCTCCGGAGCAACCGCGCGCGCGCACCCCCGACCAGTGCCCGCGGCGACGGCGAAAGCCAGGCGAGAGCGCCGGGCTGGGCGCTTTTGAGCGCAGCTTTGCGCACGCCCCTTGTGCGGCCCCCATTGGCTGGCCCGGCCGGGAGGATGGGGGGGGGGGGAAGCGGAGGACGAGGCGGGCGAGAGCCCCGACTTAGCCGGCGGAGGCATCTGGCCTTCTGGGTTGCTTTTTATAGCCGGAATGAATGGGGGAAGGTCCCGGGCGCTGACTTGGAAAAAGGCACGCGGTGGCTCTAATTCCCAGCTCTCAGCGGGATCCAGGGATAGGTCTAACCCAGTGTTTCTCAACCGGGGCGACTTGAAGACGGGTGGACTTCAACTCCCAGAATTCCCCAGCCTGAGGAATTCTGGGAGTTGAAGTGCACACATCTTCAAGTCGCCCCGGTTGAGAAACACTGGTCTAACCATTGTTCATATTACGTCCTAGCCAGACTACAACACCCAAAATAAACCAGAGCCCAGCCGAGAGGGTAAAACTGCTGTACAAATCAAGGCACCAGGTTTGGATCAGACCTGGCGCACCATCCTATGCCAGGGACAGAGGGTTCTGGGTGGGCAAGCCACCTCTCAGCAACTAAGCGGATAATGCAGTTCCTGGAAAACGTTTCATTACTTAAAATCATTGAAAAGACTCCTTGCTATTAGCAAAGTAGCTCACCAGGGCGAACATTTCTAACATAATCCAAACGCTAGTTTTCTATTTGCAGGGTTAATGTCGAAGGAGCAGGCACAGGAAGTGGGGGAAATCCAATTTCCCTCTCGGCAAGCCCAAAGTGATAAATTCTTTCTCCACATAATTATTCTGTTGGTCTTCTTTCTGCAATACAGACCAAGCTGCTAACGATAAGTTATCCCTTCCTAGAATATTCTCCCGTTCAGCTCATTTTGTCCCATGCTACTTAAAAAAAAAACAGTAAAAAACTTTATTAAAGTTATTAAAAGCTGCTGCCTCTTACTAACATTGGTTAGTCAGAAATGGCGCTACCAGATTCCCGATTTTGTGTCACCATAAACTAACCCACCTCTCCTCCTGTAACGTTTGCAGGGTAAGGGAATCCCTGTCTTTGTTAGGGATCTTCTCTGATGATGAAGCTCTGCTGGAGAGATGCTTTCAGGGACACTGTACGGTCAGTAACATGGTGACAAGGCCAGGGTGGAAGAGCTAAGATCTTCCCGTCAGAGCTAAGACTGACCTGACACTCTTTCCTTCACTTCTCAAGCTAGAATTCTGACCCTTCACTCTGATTCCACCTTCTGCAACAGCTGCTAATGATGTTCATCTGCACTGCACTGTTTCTAGAAGCTGGCGACCTGAAGGGCCGGCCCTGCTGTTGGGCTGCTTCGGGAAGTGAGTTGCCTTGGTCAATGGATCTTGAAAGTCAGGCACGGTCAGCAAATTATCAATACAGCCATGAGTTTTAATTTTTCTTTTTAAAGATTTGCCAAATCAGGTGGTGTGGAGTTTTTTAATGTATTTTCTTCTTGTTTAAAGTTCTTCTTTTCTTTGTTTTGGGGTATAATAAATTGTTTGTTTTTATTTTATATTTTTTAGGTCTGTTTGAAAATGGATCAATAAAAATATTTGGTTTGGGGCGAAATGGGGGGGTGAGTTGTTTAATTTGTTTTTGTTCAGTTTCCTTCCACTGATGTGGAGAGACCCGGTTTTGCCTTGAGTGCTCTGCACCTTAATCGGGGGAGTGACACATTTTCATTTCTGCCCCAGAAGGCAAAATGTCTTGCCCTGGTGATGTTTGTGGAAAGGTGAGATACGATTATCATCAGTGAAAATACTACGTAGAACGTGTTTCTGGCCACTGAAGATTGCATGTTGCCCTGCCAGCTTTTTCCTCTTTCCTTCCGGAGAAGATGATGCCCTCTTTTTGGTCATTAAGCGCTCCTCTCAATGCTTCAGAGGTGCCCAGAATTTTTGTTGTATTTTGATACCTTGGCTTGACATTCATTTCACTTTTCTGTTATTCCGGAAGGCCGCCCAGGTGAGGGAGGCTGAGAGCAAAGCCAGGGAAAGCGGATGAAAAGTTGGTTATTTTATGCACCTCCAGGCATAATTGAATTCAAGGGACAGCAGAAGAGTGGAATTGAATTAAGAGGTGCCTGATCCTCTCCCTTGATTAGATTTGAATGAACCAGCTTTGGCTTTATTTAGCAAGCCCTGGTTAAAATAGGCAATGGCTCAGCAGGATGAAAGACTGGCAGAGGGTCTTCAGAGGGTTAAAAAAAAGTTTTTCTCATCCTTCTTGGGCAGGTCCAGGGATCTTTAGAACGCTGTTAAGCTACAGCTCCTGTCCTGTGTTAGAAATCACATTTAGGGTTTCTGCAGACCAACCAGGGCTCCTCTTTTAAGGAGGCAGAGAGAGTGAGCGAGACTACAGATCCATCTAAGTGCTGGTTTTGGCACCAGCAACCTCTCTCCAGGGTTTCAGCCTAAGGGGGCCTTTCTTCAACCTATTTAGAGATACTGGAGACTGATGAAGCCACATTCTACATGCCTGGAGGATATTCTCCTTCTGTCCCCCAAATAGCTCATACTCATTTCCCAAGTAGATATGCTTTGGGCAGCGAATACAGGACTGACATCTTATACCCTGCTATTCCTAAAGGCAGTAGTGACCTCTGAATAGTACGGGCAGTTGAAGAAGCCATCTTGGGGGGAGATTTCATTCATACCAACATTCTCCAAAAAGCTTGATGCAGGCAGCCTGGAAAGATGAGGAACAAACCAACAGTGATTTCCAGCGGCTCATTTTGCAGGAATAATTTTCTCCCTTGAAATGTCTATGCTGAGCAAAAATAATTCTGGGTCTAAATGCAGAACAACAACTTGGAGTAGTCTTGGTAGAGCTTTAAAAGGTTGCTTGGTATTATGTCCATTATTATCAATCTGTCCTTAAATAAAAATACCATGTCAAGGACCATCGTCATAATGCAGGATGACAAAAAATCCAGACAGACTTTGGCGGTTTCAGATAGTTCTAAGCGCTCAGCTGAAGTCGCCCTGCTGGAAGCTAAGCAGAATCAAGCTGGGTTAGTATTTGCCTGAGACACCACCAGGACTGGGGGACGGGTGCAGAGACCCAAAAGCTAAGCAGGGTTGGATCTGGTTAACTGGATGGGAAACCGCCAGAAAAGCATTGAACTTGTAGCTAGACTGGATATGGACATCTGCAGGCAGAGTCAAGATCTACAAGGTGGTGGGTATGGCGTTGCAGTTGAAGCCCCGCCCCTTTCAGATATGTGTGTGATCTTGCTGCATATCTATAAAGGGAGGGGCTTTAGTCATGACATTGCACGCCTCCATCTTGCAGATTTTGATGCACATCCCCCCCCCCCCGCATAGAATCTGACTACGTGGCACACAGTGGTGGGCAAGAAAATTACATGGGCTTATCCATCAACTTGATTTAAATTCCATTATTCATTGTAGTTTGCCTGTTACTAAACCTTTATGGGATTGATTTTGTTTTGGGCGAACACTTTGGAGGACTCAAGGGCACACCATGGGATATAAAGAGCTATTTTTTTTTCAAACGTATCAGTAAAGTACCGTTGCTGAAGAGCCCTGTTGGGGCATTCTCTCCCCACAAAGTCCTAGCCCCTCCATTTAAAAACAAAATCCAAACCTTTCTATCTTCCTCTCCCTTCCTCTTTTCTCTCCCGTGGCTGTCCAAATATATATTCTATCCTGGAAGTTCTAGGAATCCAAGTTAAAGTCCTTCCTGTCTGCTATCAACATGTTTGATACATTAATCCAGTGTTTCTCAACCTTGGCAGCTTGAGGATGTGTGGACTTCAACTCCCAGAATTGAATGCTGGCTGGGGAATTCTGGGAGTTGAGGTCCACCCATCTTCAAGTTGCCAAAGTTGAGAAACACTGGTCTAGCATGTTATGCCAATCTAATCACTATGGGTTGTAAATCAAATTTGGTGGTGGGAAGAGGAAGCCAGTAAAAGAAAGACTACATTTGGAAATGGGACAGATCGGGTTGGGGGCTGCAGAGGAAAACAAAACCAGTTCCCCCAGTGCACCCCTATGGGATAGGTACTTGAGAATGTTGGTGATGGTTCCATTCTTAAGCCCCCTCCCTCTTCCCTTCTGGTCACATGATCGGGAGGCATATTATGCAGCCTTTCCCCTGCAAACTTAGGACTGCCACTGGTCAAGTGATTGGAAAGAATTCCAGACGAACTCTTGCTCCACCTGTTTTTCACCTTGCTTGCCTTTAAGTAATGTGCAAACTCATCTCTGATGGCTTGATTTTATAGATGAACCAGGCCATTTTGGTGTGTTCCACAAACCATGTTTTTAAAAACCCTGGTCTACACAGTCTCCCTCAACACTCATGTAGGCACATCACTGATGGGTTATGAGGCTTATCTCTTTTTTTGTGATAATTTTATTAATTTTTTAAAGAAGAATGGTAAACACTAACAAGAACTAATATTAAGAAAAAGAATAAGAAGAAAAGAAATTGGAAAAAAAAGTCGTGAAGATCAAAAGTGCAGAAAAAGAGAGAAACGACAAGAGAAAGAAAAGAATTGACTTCTGACCCTCCTTGCCACATAGATATCAAACGCTTGCTCTGAATTTACAACATAACTTCCACTATTTCTATTCACCCATATTATTTCTAATCATCAAACCCATAAAACATAATTTCATTTTTTTCTGTTTCTGCTGATAGGTTATTAGGTTTACAATACTGTTATATATAGCAAATCTCAGGGACCTTGGTGGAACGTCTCCTGAATAATTATGCACAAGATTGGGTTATAGATATTTTCTAGGCACTGGTGTTGCACTGAAAGCAAAATTCTTCTGATCAGCAAATCAAATACATGAAACAGAAACTTTACTGTTGTTAAATAGTCTTTCGTGTGCCAGCTGCAGGCTACGGCATGCAGGCTATCATGATTCTTGACCTACTGTAAAAATGGTATGCAGTAGAGTATCATTTCTGTTCAGGCCAAAAATAGACTGAAGGAAGTCCTGCTACAAAAGCTTGCTTGCATGCAGTCAGCTGAACATATCTGATAATATTATTGATTAAAGCTCACCAGCACACCACAATTCCTTAAAGCCTGACTGTCGTTGCACATCAGACCAACCATGGTTACCTCCACCATAGCTGAATTAACCTGTGTTTCACTCAGTAAGAGAGCCACAGACTAGTTAGTCATATTTAAGTGTGTCGTTATTGTTAATCAAATTTAGAGAACCACCCAACTCCCTAGGTGTCAGTCCTTAAAGGTAGTCCAGATAAGAAGCTCCAGTCATGAGTACCAACACTAACTTTATGTAACATTACAGTAACAGCATCGTGGAAGTCTGAAAGTACTTCTCTCCCGTCATTATGGTTTATCTACTGCAGTTGATTGCTTTAGCACACTGTCTGAATCTAGCCAGTTGGATGCAACAAACCATGCCACAAACTATGATGAAACAAACTATGGCTTTTCAGCACAATGTGTGAACTCAGTCTCTAAACTGCTGTGAAGGAATACTAATGTGCAATCCCATAGAGGTCTTTTATAAAGTAAACCTCATTGAGTTCAATGGGACTTGCTCTCTTAAGTCAATATATAGACCTGTTCGCAGCTTAACAATTTCATTTTGGGGCTTTCTTTGAAAAAACCACCTGAAGATTTTATAAGGCATGAGATGCAATTTCCACAACCTTTTTCTCGATGTAAACTAAATCTTCCAGCTTAATTTTAGCTTCAAGATAGGGCCATCCATCAGAAGAGGAAAAAGCAGCAGCTATCATAGCGTGTATGGTGACTGATTTAATTTCTCCTGTGGCTTTTCTGAAATGAAAGGCATTTCTTCTTGCTTTCTTTGGAATCAAAAACATGCATCTTAATTTAGCCAATAGCCTACTTAATTTTTCAATCAGGAGAATTTACAATTCCCTAGGCTTGAAATAGGAGCCTGCTCAGACGGATGTTTAATATGGGCTCAAGCAAACTTTATGGGCACTTTAATAGCTGGAATAACTAGCATTCATTATCTATCAATACTTCTTTTATTTGCAGAGACTTCATAAACATGAGGCACATTAAACAAGTACGCACATCATGCTAAGCCATAAGATAATGTGCTCGGTTTGGTCTAGCACATTATGCCAATCTAAACACCGTGGGTTGTAAATCATGGTTCAAGAGTGAATGTGATATATGACCGCAGGTAACTCTGGGTTACAGTATTTATTAAGACTTGATTAAATTAGCCATGGCTTACCACACTATCTGGACCCTATCAGTGACTGGACAACCAGCGTGTAGAAATAATTGCACATTAATAACAGGAACAGCTCATGGAATTTCGAAGTCACAGAATGTGGCCGCAAATGCAAGAAAAACCCGGCAAATTCACACACACACACAAAATGTGATTAAAAATCAAGCCAAAGAAAACACATTTTACAAACCCCAAACCCTTATGTCAGCAGGCGTGGACACATTTGTCCTTCATATTCGTTTTATCTTGGAGCAATCCAAAAAGTTGTACTTCAGTAAAAATTAAAGGAAAAAAAAAGAACAGAATCCTTTTATACCATTCCATTCCAAGTCTCATGGTTCATGCGGTAATTGTAATAAAAATAATAACCAGCGTAACAACAATTAAACACAAAAAAACAAGCTAACCTGCTTAAGGCTGCGTTCTGTTTGTGTGTGTGTGTGTGTGTGTGTCTGTGTGTGTGTGTTTTGCACCATAAAAGAGGGCCCACTTTTTAGCTTCTTGTTGTTTTACTATTTCCCCATGCTGATTTATTGATTTATTTTATTTTATTTTATTTATTTATCTGTCAAATTTGCCACTGCCCATCTCATTAAGAAATGACTCTGGGTGGTTTACAAAGCAGTCCAGATCAATTAAAAATACAATATAAAATGACCCTGAATAAATAGAAAATAAATATAATCCAAGAATAGATGTTCGATTGGCAGGAGCTCGGGGAGCGTCACCAAGGCGCCAGGCACCCCCAGGACTGGGTAAGAGCCTTGTAACCCACACAAGCTGGCAGAGCCAGGTCTTTAATCCTTTCCGGAAAGCCGGGAGGGGGGGGGCCTGCCGCACCTCTGGGGGGAGAATATTCCATAGGGCGGGGGCAATCACATGATGTGATTGCTATTGAACTAGAAATTTGTTTTAAAAGAACAAAGATAACACAGTATAATATACCCTCTAGTGGTCAACTAACGGTCTCAGAAGCATCCATCCTCAGGGCAAGTTTCCTATTCTTCCTTTTTTATGTTTATAGTTTTATTAAATATTTTGAGAAAGAAAATTAAAAGAAAAAATACATACTGTACAGGAAAAGGGAAGAAAGAAGTAAACAAGGAGAAAAGGAAACAGGAAATTAACTAGCATTATAGAATGAAAGAGGACTAAATTGTTAGGTAAGGATTTTAGCTTTACATATCTGATATCTTTTATATTGTTTTTAAAACTGCAGGACATTTTAAAATACAAGTATAATATAGATATCAACAGCAATAAGCAGCACAGTATAAATCATAACATACAGTAAGGAATTAATGTAATTTCTGTCCAAACAGTGAAAAACCTTTCCTTATTTAACAGATCACTGAAAGTTAGAATATCAAGATGATATGAAGGGAAATGCAAATTTCAGACATGGTACAAGCCCCTATATAACCCAAGCATTGTTTTCGAGAATTAAATTCTGTGCCAGATTTACTTTTCTATTGTAGTATTATTTTTTCTAAAAGCATTCTATTGCACATTTCAGATGAACCCATTAGAGTTTGTAAGCTGCAGTTTATTACAGCAGCTGGTGTGCACATCTAGCCAATTGTGGTTTCACCAAAGCAGGGCTTAGCTTGTTGTGTGAAGGCAGAAGACCCGTGTCCAGCCTCTCCCCCCTCTCCAGCATGTCCAGAAACACCCCATCTCATCATCACTCCGCAGCATGGCATGAATGCAACTGGAATGGTGAGCGCACCATTGTCTGATGCTATTAATTGCACAAGTTCTCCGTCAAGGTGGCAATCGGGGTGTTGGCAGGGGATCCAGAAAAGACAAGATGGCAGGTGTGACCCACAAGAAAAAAGGGATGGGGCTTGAATCATGTGGTGGTCACCCTCCTGACATTTTTTTACATTCTTCTGCAAGTACCCCTGGCCGTCAAGCCAGGTCAATGGGTCAAGCTCCCTTTAGCAACCACCCACCAAGAAAGTGGCTGTAGAAGCTGGGCTTCCAGTATCTCTTGCAGCCAAACCACCCTGCAGAAGAGGTTCAGAGTGATCCCACCACAGACCTGCTGCAACAGCTGGAGCCAAGAAGTCCACCATCCCTAACCGCAAAACCCACTTCCTCCCCCTGTCTAGATGGTCCACATGGAAGGTCTGGTGTCAACCTTACACAGGAGACATCATTCCACGCTGGAGAGCCACCTTCGGGTTACCTTAGCAATGGGCCAATCATACGGTGAAGCCATCTCCTTGGCCAACATCACCTGTCCACCGAGTCTGGGCTCCCAGCGCCCTGGTTCAGGGCCTTAAAGGCAATACCTTCTCTCCCTCCGTTCTTCTTAGAGGTGCCCCCAGACTCCTGCCAAAGGCCAAGGCCATCGCGGAAGTTGGGAGACAGGCTAAGGAAGAGAAGCTTCTCCTTGCAGTGGGAAACTGCCTCGGGAGCCAGAGGGCAGAGCCGGCCGCCACGAAAAGCGCGCCCTTTGCGCCTCGGTGCGCGCGTCGAGGCGAGGGGCCGTGGCGGGAGGGGGGGAGCGCGCGCGCCCGGGAGCCGGACACGCCCCTCCCTCGAGGCCACTCGGTCCCCCGGGCGCCGGGCGGCTTCTTCAGCGCGCCTGCTGCCGGCCGGGGCAGCAGTCCAGGGGAGCCGGCGGCGGGGCGCCGGTCATGCTCTCGGGCTTCTGCGCGGCGCTGGCGGGGCTGCTGCTCCTGCCGCTGCTGGCGAGGCTGGCGTGCCCCTACTTCTTCCAGGACTTGCGCTTCTTCCTGAAGCTGCTGGCCGTGGGGTGGCGGGCCAGGCAGGGCGCGGCGGGGCGCCCCCCGCGCACCTTGCTGGAGGTGTTCGGGCGGCGGGCGCGCCGGGCGCCGCAGAAGCCGCTGCTGCTCTTCCGGGACGAGGTCTACACCTATCGGCAGGTGGAGCGGCGCAGCAACCAGGTGGCGCGGGCTCTGCGCGAGCACGCCGGGCTGCGGCAGGGCGACGGCGTGGCCCTTTACCTGGGCAACCAGCCCGCCTACCTCTGGATCTGGCTGGGCTGCGCCAAGCTGGGCTGCGCCCTGGCCTGCCTCAACTGCCACATCCGAGGGCGCTCGCTGGTTCACAGCTTCCAGGCCAGCGGGGCCAAGGTCTTGCTGGCTGACCCAGGTGAGGCGAGGCGCCCTGCCCCTGCCCCGCGGCTAGGTCGCCCCCCGCCCCCGCCCCGCCAAGCCCAGCTAGGTGGGGGGACGGCCGGTGGGGCTGAGCCGGTGGGAAAGGCTAGGCGAGGACGGGTGAGCGACGGACCCCTCCTCGGGGTCCCAGCCAAAGGGCTGCTAAGTCCCCAATTCCGAGCGTTGGGAAGGAGGGTCAGACCCCTGCAGGGAGTTCTCCGGGTTAACCCTTCTGAATCAGAGGCAAAGGAACTTCACGGGAGCTCATCCCACCTTTGCTGTCCATGGTCCCAGGATCAAGTCCCCATCGAAAGAGAAACTCTATCCAAGGGAGAATTTACAAGTCTACACCCTCAACACATCAGCATTCCACTTTACTGGCCCCAGTCTCACTCCACTCCACCCTAATGCTCTTCAAGGCCTTCCAAAATGCTAGCAGGGTGGGGGCCTGCTGGACCTCAGGGGCAAGGGCACTCCACAGGGCAGAGGCTGCTACAGAGAAGGCACGCTTCCCAGGTCCCACTAGATCACATTTACAGGAAGGGACCTGGAGTGCATCCACTCTACCTGACTGGTGGGACAGGCAGATACCCTCAGGGAGAGGCCATCTGGGGCTTTCAAGGTGATGACCAGCACCTTGAAGTACAGGTTGAACTGAAGTTGCCAGGCTTGAGAGATGTGTTTCTTGCCTTTAGAGTTCCCAAGAAAGGCAAACATAAAGCAAGTAGAACTTTATCCACCCTTCTCACCTGCAAGCCAGGAGGTTGGAAAAGAAAAATGCATAGACAATGGGGTTTCTAGGTCTTCTGCATCATTTGTAACATCCAGGGAAGAATGTGAATGCCCAAAGTTCTACCAGACAAACTATAGAGTGATAGCTGTTCCTGGGAACAGAGCCATTGTGGACTCTCTCAGAGGGATGTAGAAATCAGACAAAATTTGATACAGGTTTTCAGTCTGAATTTGCAGTGCAATTCGATTCAGGCTTCTGGTTCAGAAAATTGATCTGATTCAGATGTCCAGATTACTTTGGAAATAAATACCACGTGTAGAAGTATTTGAATCCATCAGAATAAATTTGGAGGCGTCCCATATTATTTAGTGGTTCGTATCAACTTGGCCAATTTGGAGGACTAATTTGATTCAGATTTCATTTTTGTTTATAGCTTGTTCTGTTTTGTAATTTTTTTTTTAAATGTGGAAAGAAAGAAAGAGGTTTGATCAAATCACTTTCCTGCTATAAGATCACACCTTTGTACACTCCCATTCTCCAGTTATATGGGGAAGAGAGATTCCCCATTTTGCCCCTACTTTAACTTCCTATCTCTGTGTCTAAAGGTTCAAACAACGGATTAACCCATATTTATTTTGGTTATCTGGGTCCAAACTACATGGTAACTCAGGCTGCAGTGAATAAACATATAACCGTTTTGTAGTAGTAGGTTACCAGATACTCTCCAGATGCATTGTTAGAACCGCACCCATGTCGTTGGTCATGTCATGTTTGCGTTTATAGGAGTTGTAGTTCCAAAATCTGGAGGGCAGCAGATTCTCCCTGTTTTAGCCCATGATGGTACTCAAGATGAAACCTGGAATTTTCTGCATACTGTATTAGATCAGGATCTGCAGTATTTAAGTAGTGATATGTTTGGCTTGACAACTGGTTGCGCTGATTGATTACACAAGCTGCAATATATTATTAATTACCTAATTCTCTTGGAAATGCTTTTCAAAAAGAGAACAATGCCACAGTGGCCCTTTTGGCAAGCTTTCAGAACAGCAGCATACGAATAATCCATCAAAATATTTTTCATTTCGTTATATGAGTCTTTGAAAAACAGTGGATGAAAGAACAAGGAAATTCCCTAGGATATTGAATCACCCTCACCTTGGAAATAGCTTAGCTCACTTAGAGATGCGTAGGGCGGGGGAACAGGGGAGCCCTCCCTCTCCATAATGAACCAGCTCACAAGGGCCCTTTTAGTACAAAGAAATCAAGGCATTATGCAACTTCAGCCTCTAGCCAGCACAATGGCTAATACTGCTCCAAATGTATAATCAGAATAAAAGTTGAAGATTGACTTTTGAAGATGCCGTCCAGTTAAACCTGGTTGGTTCCCTGTTTCGTAGCATATCACTTAGTTGCTAGGGAACCAACCAGCTTTAACTGGGACAGCATCTTCAAAAGTCAATCTTCAATTTTTGTTTTATTCTGTTTATTGCATGCCTGCACTTTATCACCACTGAGTACGTGGGGCAAACTCCATCAATCCTGCGGCTCTAAGAAGAAGGTATTGAAGAATGTGTTGTGGGTGTGGTTGTTTGGCCAAATAATTCATGAGCAACACTAACTAACCTTAGAACGGATATTTAGTAATTCTCCTTGTGAAGTTCATACGTTACTAAGCCATAGTTACTTTGATCATGCATCACTGAATAAACCACAGTTGGCTAGGCTCACAATTTGGTGCTAAGCCATAAACCGTGTTTTCAGCCAGATAGCTGACTTTACACAATGCAAAGCTAAATCCTCCACAAAACCCTCCAAAATGCTTTCCCGTGATGTGTCAATCCAAGCAATGTTTTTGATGACAGGACAATCTAAAGTAAAAAAGCACAAGTACTGATGAATCGGATCCAAATTTTTATTCTTAATGTGATAACTTCTCTTCTTCTCTTCAAAGACTTAAAAGCAGCCATTGAAGACATACTGCCAACCCTGAAACAAGAAAATGTGCTCGTTTATTTCTTAAATAGGACATCTGACACCGAGGGGGTTGACAGTTTCCTTGACAAGATGGATGCAGCTTCAGATGAGGCTGTTCCAGAGTCTTGGAGATCAAATGTCACTTTCAGAAGTCCCGCCTTGTACATTTATACCTCTGGAACTACAGGTAGAGTTTTTTAAAAAATCACTAAATTGGCTCCTGTTTTGTTAAGAATTGGACATGGTGATCAGGGAATGATGGAAGATGAAGTCCAACATATTTGGGAGAACATCATCTTGGGGAAAGCTAACTTAGAAGCAGGATATGCAACATTATTTACTCAGAAGTTCAACTGGACGTTGAATTCAATAAATTAAATACTCCCAGGTAAACTCATGCTGGATTACAGTTTAAAACTGATTTGAAAGTAATTTCAAAGGAAATTAAATCGACATGTCACAAAAAACCTGAGCAAAGGGTTTCATGTGTTGATACTTTGAAGAACACAGCTGGCTTGAAGTGCTGTATCAGGAATCTGATGCAAGTTTGAAAACAAAATAAGGCAACGGTTTAATAAGAAATGGGAGAGCATATTATTTTCAAGAGAAAATATTCACAATATTTAGATTTAATGATGATAAAAACTCTATCTCAGATGCTGCACTTGGATCTTCTGGTTGAAATGATTCAATGATATGATTGAAGAGAATCCAAGGAAGGAAGGAGGGAGGGAAGGCAGGCAGGCAGGCTGGCTATTTGGTAGAAGGATTCCAACTTGTATATTTCTCTGTTGTGGTTCTGGCCCTCTTGAATATGATCCCTGTCCCAAGAAATTCAACTAGTTCCCATTTTAATCATCTTTCAGAAAGTGGTGAAAACATGGCTTTTCTTTAGAAGACTAACATCTATACTTTACTTCCTATCCAATCATCAGTGGACTATTTTAAATTTTACTGTTGTTTTAGGAGAGCAATTATGTTTATGATTTTTATTCTTTATGAACTACTGTAAAGGTGTAATAGGGAAAGTATAGAAATACTGGGGATTCTATGGATGGATGGATGGATGGATGGATGGATGGATGGATGGATGGATGGATGGGTAGGATTTCTCCCTTACATGCTAGCTTTTTAAATTAGAATAATTTCCTTTGACATAAGTGCTTTTTCTTGTACAAAGGTTTTAAAAAAAATGTAAAGAGGATATCATATAACAGATGAATCAAACTATCTCAAAATTAAATGATAAATATTGCAGTGCATAGATGCTACTGTCTTATATCTCTGAAGGAAAGCAGTCTGTTCACGTGCCTAGAAAGTCAGCCAATCTTTTTTTCACATAGGCCTCCCCAAAGCTGCCGTGATTACTCATCAACGTACATTATTAGCTTGTGGTTTGATTATAGCCAGCGGTGTCACTTCGGAGGACATTATTTATACCACTCTGCCATTATATCACAGCTCTGCCCTCTTGCTTGGAGTACATGGTTGCATCATGCAAGGTAAGACACCAAAATAAAATTTAAAAGCATGTCTTAGACCAGCAAAATCTATCCTGCCTACTACATAATCTTAAATACTTAGTGGAAAAACATACTAATTGTTCAAAAGGGACCCTGTACACCACCTTTGTCAATTTAATTCCAGGACCAAGCATTGGATGAATCTAATATTCTCTTCTGTGAAGACTCTATATGAATTACATACTTCATTACGAGTCAGATGTTCTCCAACTTGCCTCTTGGCACCAATTTCTACTCAAAAAGGAATGAAGCAAAGTTGTCTACCTGCTCCTCGATTTCCCTCCCTATTAATTTTTCCATAAACTCTACAACCCAATACTAAATTTCATTCATTCAAAGTGGCTAAGAAATCTTAGTTCTCCTTTATGCAAATGATGCATTTATCTTCTGACCACCCCAAGGCAACTCCTCAAGGCCTTTACATTATATTGTGGAGAGGAGAGCATTGTCATCAATGAGAATAAATGACCAAGACAAAGATAGAGGTGTTCACCAACAAAGCTTTGTCAACCATGTTCACTGTTGGAAATGAACATGAGTATCAAAAAAATAATAATCATTATTATTATTAAATAATAATCTTTCAGTCCTCCACCATTTGAAATGTTCACCAAATGAAAGCCATTACTGAAGGGCAGTTGCAGCAATCCTGTATTTTGCAGGTCGTAGATATGTCCATGTGGCCATAGCTGTTACTCTCTAGAACTAATTGCAGGTTGTCCCCAGTTTAAGAACGAGTTCTGTTCCCAAGGTCTCTCCTTAAGTTGAATTTGTATGTAAGCTGGAAGTAGTACAGTATTGTGTAATTAACTTGAACCATTGTGTATTTAACTTGTATTTTGCTGCAGTTGGCTCCATTCTTAACTATGGCTCATCCTTAAACCAGGTGTTCTTAATCCAGGGACTACCTGTACTATCTTTCATCTGTAGACCACCTATTTTTTCAGATCGCAGACCCATTGAAGAATTCTGTCAAAAATTTTGAGATCCATTCTCCAAGTGCCCCAGAACATACCCAAAGTTTAGAGCTGGTCCTTATTTGTCTAGGGGCTCACATAAGGCTTTGCCATCTTAGATTCTGCTGATTTTCACAAAAGGCTGTTTTCATTTACTCTTCTGGATGGTTTTTAGTCAGCATGGAAAAAAGGCAGTGGACATCAGTCTTAGACAACATGGCTTCTCAGTTCAGTGACTTCACAAGGCCCTCAGGGAGCATAGTACTCTTCCCCTCATGTACATTATGTGGATAGTCTGAATGGAAAACCCTTTATACCTGCAAACTAACATTCTAAGCATGTCACCCTGAAGAGCTTTCTTTTGAGCAAAGTTTAGCTCCCTATTTTCCATACTATCAGAAGGATTACAATCATATCTTAATCTAAGATCGACTATATTGTCTATTACCTGTTTTATTGTGCTACCCTTTTTATACAGCTTGGCATGTAGATCTACCAACCGTCCTGTAGTCAAACTGGTTGGGCTGGTTTGATGAGGAGGAAAACTGCTTTCTTTTAGCTGATGTGTTTTCTGAAAGAAGGTAGCCACATTTTGCACAATTGGTATTGCCAGTAAGTGGGTCATGGTTTGGATTTTAAAATTATTATAACATATGCTAATTTTTTCATGCCATGGATGAGACTAACCAGTCATTTCCATTTTATCTATTTTTTAATTTTTAATTTTTTGTTCTGCCTTACCTTTATTCTATTTCACCCAAGCTTTCTTTGTTTTTTCTCCTAATTGTTTTCTCTCTTTAGAATGTATAATTTGTTGGTCATATTTAAGGCCTCAGACCTTATGCATACAGAGTAATTTAAATCAAAATCCCCAAGATTGCACATCACTTTTGTAAGAGCTTGTGCAAGAATACCAACATCTCATTGAAGGGACACCAAAATCTTGTACATCTTGGCAAGCCTGCAAAATTTGAATCAAGTTCACAGCGTGTACGTGTTTAGGAGTGTGCCTTAGCACCATAAGCACTATGTTGTGGACTCTTGTTCTAAAACGGGGCAGAGTTGCTCCTCGGATAGATATGGAGCTGAATACAAACTCTAGAAGTTGTTCATAGTCTCCTATCATACTTGGAGGCATCCACCCAAACAGAACAATGAAGAGAGTAATGGATAGACCACCTTTCTTCAGCAGTAGGCTTGAGAACATGTTCACGCATGGATAGATGTCTAACCTATTTCCCATTTTCCCTTTCTGTGCAGGTGCTACCCTAGTTTTACGCTCAAAATTCTCTGCTTCTCAGTTTTGGGATGACTGTAGAAAATACAAGGTGACCGTCGTACAATATATTGGAGAGGTGCTTCGTTATTTATGTCATGTGCCCAAGGTAGTCCTTCTTTGACCTCTTTCCTCTTATCCCTGTTGGACACATCATCCCCATCCCCAAACTGATTACTTCAATGTGCAGAACATAGGAAGGTCCCTGGTGTCCTCCTTTCCATCTCTCTTTTGCTATTATTATATACATGAAAGGGTTAAGGGTGGAATAGCCAAAAGGCACTCCTTTTGGGCAGTCCATGCTAATTGCCCACAGTATTGTTTTTAGTGGCTCTAGAAAGTTCTGTGCCTTTTGAGATGGATGGATGGATGGACGGACGGACGGACAGACAGAGACAGAGTCTTCTACCCTTTTTAACTCTTGCCTATTGTTCATGTCAATAGAAGCGAATATGTGTAGCTCAGGGTTGAACCATGGAGTTCTTGGGGTTCTCTGAGCTTGGCTGTTTTCTTGCAAACGTTTCATTACCCGGCTAGGTAACATCTAGCCCTTCTAGCACTGAAGATGTTACCTAGCCGGGTAACGAAATATTGTTCGTGTCTCTTTCCCTGCTTTTTGCCAATTCACTGTTTTTGATGTTTGCTGATGTTTCATAAATCAACATCAAGCCACATTTTTTTGCTAGCTGGAATGAAAGGGGTGTGGGCGTGCTCTATCCGGATATAGGGACTGAATGGGAGCAGGCTGGGCTGGGTGCAAGCTAAACTGGAAATTATCCACAGTCATTTTCCAAAACTATTGTTAAACTGCCTTTTTAAGGCCTGACTTTTGATAGTAGGCTATGAGCAACATGATTGATTTTTTATGCTGGCTAGGGAATTCTGGGTGTTGAAGTCCACACATCTTAAAGTTCCCAAGGTTGAGAAACTCTGGCCTAGGCAATCCAATGGAGTTATGTTTAAGCAGATTATGTGCACGGAGGAAAATTCTAGCATAAAAAAAAACCCCTCAATAAAGGATAAATAGACTGCATTTTAGGCCAACTGGACCTCAATACTGAAGATTTAATGAGGCTTTGAACAGTAGCTGAGGATATTGTTAAAAGCATGTTAGTTATATAAACCAAGGAAGTGCCCTCAAGACTGAATAACATGTATTTGTGATAATGTTGGGATAATATGTCCCAAGGAGACATTTAATGGTGGAAGCTGCTTAGCCTGCAGGTGTTATAAATCCATACCACTAAAGATTTTGTTATCTGGTAATTAAACTGGGAGGCATGTTGCTTAATTTCTATTATAGTAACAGGAAAAGCAGGATTTTTTCATGTACAGTAAATATGAAAATTGGCACCTTCAGAAGTATTCATGCATCCACACTCATTGTATGCAACATATCGGTTGTTTGCTACCACATCTGAATAAATAGGTATGGCTTTCTTTGGGCAGAGTTACACTGAAATGAACAATATATGTTTTCCAACCCTGTGTTTCTCTAATCCTGAGATATATCAGGGCATAATCAAAACTTTAATAGCTCCATACTAGTTGATCTACCGGCAGCTTCATTAAATTGCCATCAGGCTCAAAAGTGTTCAGATGTTTGAGTTTATTTGCAGAAACAAATCGAAGCCATTTTGTTCCCCACTTTCTTTCTCCCTGGCATATTTTTATGGCGTGTTTCTTTTGTGGTTATTTACAGGCCAGTTTTCACTGCAGCTGCTTTTATTCTGTTTTATTTCCTTAACTCACAAAAGGATTAAAGAGAAACAAAAGGACAAACAGAAGGATTGGAGGTTAATAATACTCTGCTTCCCCCAGAGGAACTTTACTAGGTGGAAAAATAAATCTCAGAGGTCCACAATCAAAGAACAAAAGGGGCCAAAAGAAAGCTAAGGGGGAAAAAATGGCAAATGAACAGAATGTTTGATCTCTTAAATATACCAGGTTGTTTGGAATTAATCACTTTACCCGTTTGGGTAACACAGGAAGATACGATTAACTAAAATAATGCAAAGCTTTTAAACTCTCAATAGTGTGTGAAGTGTCACGGAACACGTGAACACAACGCTCCCCAGTAGTTCATGTTCAACACATTAATGCACATTTAGTGACGTGTGCTTAACCCCCCACTTCGTGGCTGCACAGATTTTGCTAAAGCTTTTTCCTGATGGCATAGAAAGAAGATTTACTTCTAATTTAACCTTTTTACACGCATACATCAAGATTATCAGAAGATGTCTTATTGTCAAGTCCACAAAGTCCAAACCCCAATTCAGAAGAATTCTCGTGAAACCAGGCCTGGTTCAGATAAATTCTCCTTTACTGGTTGGTACATGCAGCTTGAAGGAAAGCATTGCTAAAACTAAAGCCCGCGTAAATTTCCCTCTACTTTTCTCTTCTTGCCCCCCTTCTATTTTGGCGCCTGATTTCTTTCTCACCGGATTGTGGCCTTGTAAATTCCTCTCCCTGATAACACAGTTCTTCCTGGCCTTCAGGCTACCACCGGTTTTGTCTGCTTTCCTGTATTGTTACAAATTCCCATATCAAAGTAAGCAACTCTCAGTTATCAAAGCAATACCCCAAACATGCCTATTAGCTACTGTCTCCCCCCTTGTTACAAATGGCAGAATCAAAGCAAGCAAATTCCTATTGACTACTACAGCTATTAAGTCAGTCCTCTTGTGATTAACATTTGATTGATGCAGGTTCTGACACTTATATTGAATCTGATGCCTCACCTACCTAGCTCAATATTACTTCCATGGATTGGCAGCAATTCTCAAGAGATTCTACTGGAGATATCAGGGGCTAAACCTGTAATCTTTTGCATACATATCCAGGGCTCCGCTACTCAGCCTCCAATGCACAAATCATATTCTATATAGTCTATACCAGTGTTTCTCAACCTTCCTGAGTTTATTTGCTGGCTGTGAAATTCTGGGAGTTGAAGTCAACCCATCTTAAATTCGGCAAGTCTGAGAAACACTGGTCTATACCATTGGCTGTATAGGATTAGCAAGTTATTCTTCTTGGGTTAGTTCACTGTTTCCCTACTTTGGCAACTTCTAGATAAGAATCAGCTCCCAGAATTTCTAGCTATTCCTGCCTTGGCCACTGCTGAGAATTGTGGGAGTTGAACTCAAGACATCTGGAAGTCACACAGCTTGAGAAATATTGGACCGGCTTGATATAGGACAACATTTTCTGTTTCTAAAGAAAGGTCCACTCCCATGGAATGCTTTTGCAACTATGAAATAGAAAGCTCTCTGATTTGTTTGTCCTCTACTGACTAGTCTTTTATGCTCTTCTGGAATTGTGATTTGTTTTTCTAGAAAGATGATGATCAGAACCATACAGTAAGACTTGCTGTGGGTAATGGCTTACGGGCTGATGTTTGGAGAGAATTTATCAGAAGGTTTGGAGACATACGTATTTTTGAGTTTTATGCAGCCACTGAAGCCAATGTTGGATTTGCTAATTATACTGGAAAAATTGGAGCTGTGGGAAGATTGAACTACTTCCATAAGGTATGAAAAAGAAAAGACATATGTTCCTTTATTTTGTATTGGCCAATCAGCTTTTTTCTAGCATCCATCAGTGCTCAACCATAAACCTCCTTTGAAAGATAATTTGTGGTGCTTTCCTAAAAACAAAGGGAATTCGCATGCTTTACATTTCAGTCTCTATTATCCAGATTTCCAGAGGCTACATCCACAATTAAATCAAAAATTTAAGGAGGGGATGGGCTCCTCTTCATAGAATATTTCAAACAAAGGGTAGACATTTGGGGGCATTTGGATTTGGAACATAGAATTGGACTGAAGGACCTAAATGTCTCCCTCAGTTCTATGAGTTAGCAATCTTATGTGTCAAGAAAGTGTAGAAGGATGTAGACAAGTGAAATTCAATCTCCTTGCTAAATTGGAGAAGGAAAAAAAAGATCTATATTGCTTAAGGATCCCAGCCCCTGCTGAACACTGAGGCTACAGCTAATTTCTCATTCCCAATTTCTCATCTGTCCAAAGTTTCAAGCAGTCAGTTAATAAATATAATAAATACCCAAGTTTTTTATGCCCTGCTACACTTCAAAAGCAGCTTAAGTTGACCCCGTATCATATTTCTCCATGTTTATGGGAAGTCAAAACCTAATTTCTTGCCTGTTATGAATTAACAAACCAAAGCAAAGTAATCATAGCCTGTTGGACACTTTCTAGTGGATTTTAGAAGCTTATGGCTGACCCCTCTGGATTGGTTAGAGGATTGGGCAATAACAAACCAAGGATAATCCTGGAAACCACAATCAAACCATGAATCCCTAGTTTAAATTGGTCTTAAACTAGTGTATACGTGTCCTTAAAACAAACTTTGGGTTATTCATTGATTCCATTTGTACATCAGACTAAACCAAACAATATTGTATCTCAAACAACATGTCAACTCAGTAAGTTCTTCAATTCCTCATGCCAGTAGCAAGCAGGATTTCTCAACATCAGCCTGCAGCTGTGCATATTCTGTCTATATAAAATGAAAATGGAATCACATTTATTGATGTTGTATTTTTTGGCCCTATCTCTTAAATGGCAGCAATTTTTTAAGTGTTCTAAGATCGCAGCATGTAATCCTATCTGGGGGGACTGTAAGTGTGCTCTTTCAAAAACAAACCCAAAAAGCATCTGAATCTCTGTTTTCAACACATAATATGCCAATGGTCTTATGCTTTCCTTAGAAAATAATACACTACGAACTCATTAAATATGATGTGGAGAAAGATGAGCCTATCAGAGATGAAAATGGCTACTGCATAAAAGTTCCTAAAGGTACCTCTGATTTGACATCTTTATTTGCCACTGAAATTCAGCACGGATAACATGCTTTGAACTGTCTATATGCTTTTAAGAAGAAACAATGCTCTAGAGTCCATTTGAAAGACCAGGTAAAAGAGAGACTACTGCTTAAATAGCTAGACTTTAAAACTCAATCACATCTTTAGGAATATGTAGCGGAATGAGTCCTTTAGTTCAGAGCTCAACAACCTATTCTAGGTACCACCATTACAAGCTTATATAATGGCCAAGAAACGCTCCCATCATCTCCTGTATCAGAGCTTGGGGCAAAATTATCCATGCCAAAACCAGTCAAGAATACTTACAGCAGATAAGAGTTTACTCAGGTCTAAGATGAGTAGCAGAGCATCACCAGTGCCACCATAGATCAAGGCTCCTACAGTCTTGTACAAGTCTTGGCATCAAAAAGCAAATTCAAGATGTAGCTCAACATCTAGCTGTGCTTTAGCAGGTGCTTAAATATTGGGAGATCCTGATCTCTCCCTAATTTACCTAACCCTAACCCTAACCCTAACCCTAATTTACATTGGTGCAGATCTGAGCTAAAAGCAAATACTGAACTACTTGGGAGGAATAGCCTATTCCCAAATAGACTTTTTGCCAAGTAGATGTGTGTTTATATGTATATCCACTAAGTGTACAAGATCTTTAAATCTCTCCTAGGATTTCAGTGAACCTGCTCAAAATCTTGCACCAGAATTTCAATTGAAAATATTAATTTAGTTTTGGGGCTCTGCAAATGCCATGTGGGGTATGTTAATTTGGCGGGGAAGGGGAGAAAAAGTTCAGTTTGATATTAAAATGGACTTAGATGTGAGGTTTTCATTATTGCTGCTGTATTTTTGTTAGTTATAGAACTTTTGCAGGGAGCCCTACAATGGATCCAGGCATTCAAGCCTACTACTCTGCAGCCTTCCTTTTTCATTTTGTTTGAGTTTTGTGTTCCTCCTAGGTGAAGTGGGGCTGTTGGTTTGCAAAATCACCCAGTTGGCTCCATTTAGTGGTTATGCAGGATCAAAGAGTCTGACGGAAAAGAAGAAGCTAAGAGATGTTTTCCAGAAAGATGATGTATACTTCAACAGTGGAGATCTTTTAATGATTGGTCGTGACAACTTTGTTTATTTCCATGATCGAGTTGGAGATACATTCCGGTTTGTTACTCTCTCTCTCTCTTTGTGTGTGTCAGCAGAAAATACTTTACTTGCTTGAAATGTGACAGCTATGTTTCAGCATTGAAGTCACAGTTTAATGTTCAAGGAGTCAAGAGATTAACTTCCCTGTCAGTCAGTTCCAGCATGCTAAAACACTACTATGGTTTTGCAGTCAAATGGTTTGAGGTATTACATTGGAGGCAACTTTTGGTAAACCTTGGTCTTGCACATGGCAGCCCCATGTGATGGCACCCCAGAACTGTAACTGGACTATCCTTCTTAAGCAAAGCATCTTCTGACACTGCTCTCCAAGGTGGGATGAGTCCTCCGTGACCTGAAGCTGTATCTTTTCTTGCTTGAGTTGCATCCTCTGGATTGTTCATTGACTCCATCCCATGACTGATTCATCAGCCCTGGATTAATAACCTTCTTCCACCCTGATCCCTCTGATATAATTCTTAAATTTGAGTTTCCCCCTCTAGCAGATGACTGGGGCTCATTTATGAGAACAGGACAATCTGAATGGTTTTGCCTAAACCCTAAATCACAAGGTGATTGGATTGGTCTTGCTTTATCGTATTGTGTGAAACTCACCCATTGAACTTTGTAAGGCATGATGTGCTGTATGTGCCATCTGTTGTAGTGATGGTGGCAACTAGGGATGGAAATCAAAAAAGTCAACATGGCAGATTATGATGGTTAAAATAAAGGGGTGGCTCTTTGGTTGTTCAATACCAACTTGACTTTTTGACCCCCATTCCCCATGGGCACCCCCAGTAGCCAGTAAGAGCTTCTTCTCAGTCTTCCAGAAAGGCAACCTTTATGGTCCCTCATCCATTCCACCCAAGTATTATATTTAATGGCAACAACAGCAATAGCAACAAAAAATATCAAGTTTGGATAGCAGAAATGTTTACAAGCTGGGTTATATTTGTAAGACAGGTAAACAAGAATAGCGTTGCTTTATTCTGTGCTTTTTGAAATGAATTATATATCCTCAGATGGAAAGGAGAAAATGTGGCCACAACAGAAGTTGCTGATATTTTAGGACTAATCAACTTTATTCAGGAGGTGAACGTGTATGGTGTACCTGTACCAGGTATGGGATAAAGTCAGAATCTTGCAATGGAAGGAAGGAAGGAAGGAAGGAAGGAAGGAAGGAAGGAAGGAAGGAAGGAAGGAAGGAAGGAAGGAAGGAGGGAGGGAGGGAGGGAGGGAGGGAGGGAGATCTTAAGGTGATATTTTTTATTTTTTTTTAATCTGGATCCCAAAATGTGCTATTCTAAAGAGAGTAAGTGGAGCCCTAGAAGAACACGGTATCAATGTTAAAAGCTGGTTCATTTGCCTAAATTTTCATCTTTGATTTTGAAAAACTAGTTTTTAATCCTAAGGGAGATGTAAGTGTACACAGACTACATACTAACGGAGATGTAAACATGCCAAGTACTCTAAATTGAAAAACTACTTAGCTCATTGGTGTTTGTCTTTTATGTAAAACATAAAAATGATTTGAACACTTCAGATGGATTTTTTAGTTTGATCCACCATGATAATCAGGTCTTTTAATGTTAAGTTGTTGAATTCTGGCCAGTAACCATAATAAAGTTAATACGAATTTCATGGACTTAGTAGGAAGCAGTTGAGAGAAACAAATATTAATGGCAGCTTTCTTGCAGATCATGAAGGCCGAATAGGCATGGCATCCATTCGACTAGCAGATGATTGTGAATTTAATGGAGAAATTCTCTACAAGCATGTGAAAGATTACTTGCCACTTTATGCAAGACCATATTTTGTGAGGATTCAGGTAGGTCATCCTCCATCCACACCCATCTCACAATTGGATAGAAAGTGACAGTGTCTTTGCAGTAGAGAATGAGAACCACAATTTTCATGGATGTTGCTGTATTGCATTGTTTGAAGGATCTCAGAACATGCATATCTCCCACTGTGCTGTCGATAGTTGATTGTACTATCTAGCATAACATCTGAAATCTTATATGGAAGCCAGAAATTGAAGGTTGCAATACTAATACCAGTTTATTTAAAAGCCATGTGAATATTATATGTCTCAGGCCCTATTCCCACAATGCACATATCAGTGAGGGAGGTGTTATAGAGCAGTGGGAAAGGGATTAATTGATTCAAGGAATTAAATTTAGCCCCAAATGGACTGGGTCATACATAGAATTAAAATAACTCAATCAGTCAAGCATGCCTAGTCAATTAACCCATTTTGTCTACCTAGTCCTCCAAGAGCAAGAGTGGTAAAGAAAGAGTGGCTAAAACACAAATTAAGCCTCTCTATTACAGAACTCTCATCAAATGAGTTCTATAATGAAGGATACATCTCCCAAACAGTCATCAGCTGCTGCAGCCAAGCTACATCTGGTCTTTCTTACCTGTCCAAAGGATTAATAATATAATGGCATCTTTCCAGTATTTTGGGCCATGAGTTCTTAAGAGATATCAGTGGATGGAGACTTTGTTCTCAAAACGACAACTTTTGACCCAACTGGTGTGTCTGGTTGCTACCATAACAACCAATAAGGAGATTTGACTGGAGTAATGATTGACTGGGCTAAGCATGTTGTAGGAACAGGGTCTTTGTAAGAACATATGAAACTCCAATAGAAGAGAATATATGTAGCTCAGGGTTGAACTGTGGAGTCCATGGTGCTCTCTGAGCTTGGTTGTTGGCTTGCAGACGTTTCCTTACCCAACTAGGTTACATCATCAGTGCTAGTAGCTGTGGGGTTTGCTCCTTGTTTATATACAGTAGCTTTCTCTGCCCCTTTATATAGCAATAGCTTGTTTATATATCGTAGCTTGCCCAAACTCCGAGAGCTTGCACCAAACTCAGAGAGCACCAGGGACACCAACATATGAAACTACTTGATCTTGAGTTCAAGTACTGATCCCTCTCTCGGCATTATAATAACTAATGGCCAATGATTCCTCAAGGCTGCCTTCCCCAGGTGTCCTCCAGATGTCCTGGGACCAGCTCTCTGAATTCCCAGTGCACATACTAGGTAGTTCAACTCCCAGTTCCTCTGAGGATGCCATGTTCAGGGAGACTTATGAAAGTTCATGCCACAAGCCCTTTTCAGATCTGCCTAGAGATGCCAAGAATAGCCTTTCATTGAACTATGGCCCTGGGATTATACTATAATTATGGGTTATTATTTAATTAGTTGCATAAAGAAGAAACAACGATCATTATGTTTAGGAAGGAAGAATAGAGTAATTATTTTTAGAGACCTGGGCTGTATCGCAACTTAGCAATGCCATGCTGTTTCTCCTTGTTCTAATAGGATGCTATTGAGATCACAGGAACATTTAAGTACCGCAAAGTGCAGTTAGCAGAAGAAGGATTCAATCCGGCAGTTGTCAAAGACACCTTATATTTTTTGGATGATAAAGAGAAGACCTACGTACCCTTGACAGAGGACATCTATAACTCAATATGTAGCAACAGATGGAAACTATAGTGCTTCTGAAGTTATTTTAAAAAAAAGTCTGTTGTCAAATAATTTTAGAAAGTTATGGAAAATTGGTTTTTAGCTCAATTACACATTTATGCCTAGATTTTGAAATGCCAATGTCTTCCTGGTTTCATCAATATTTTAGTGGTAGTGCTGATGGCTTTGGGATCAAAGTAGTTCTACCACCTCCAGATTGATCTGCCAATATGGATATACTCTACATGTTTTGGAATCACAATCTTTTGAAGTTAATAGCTGATATGCTAGCTGAGTCTCCCTTGTACAAGCACTTCTCATTTCTGTCTCTTGGTCTGTGTGGGAAGAAATGTCAGAATACAGAATGGGAAATGTCTTCCCACGTGCCCAGAGAGAATAAAAGTTCCAATTCACTCCTCATCCAGTCCATTAGAACAAGAGTTTGGGAAGAGGGTGCTAGAGCTTCCATCACATATTAACAGTAGTAAAAGATGCATTCAGCATATAACGCCATTCCAATAGTATCATCTGCCATGATTGACCACCAGTGATCTGCCATTGCCACAGCTAGATGGGATTAGGTCTACGCCAAAGCAGTCCTGGGTTTTTTGGGGGCCGGGGGAAGGATTAAACTAGCCTCCAAAGATCAGTTGCATTGTATAAAAAGGAACAAGTGAGTTAACAGAGGGCTAACCCGTTTCTTTCTATTGCCAACACAGAGATGTGTCCTAGAGCAGTGTTTCCCCAACCCTGGTAATTTCCAGGTGTGTGGACTTCAAAACCCAGAATTCCATAGCCAGCATGGCATTGGATGAAAATTCTGGGAGTTGAAATCCATTGGAAGTTGCTAAGGTTGGGGCCACAGGACAGTGTGCAACATAAGAAATTGGTAGGATGACAGTCTCTCCAATGCCCTTCTTTCCAAAAATCAAAACAAGCAGGAAGGGACTGTTGGCTGTCAGAGTGGTTCCTCCCCATTTGGATGTCTCTGATCATGGGTGGCTGGCAGATGAGGATGCTTCCTCCCCAGAGTAATGGCTGACTGGGCCAACCATGTAATGTGAGTATTGTAGCAAATGCTGTGAGGACTCCTCAAACATTCCTTCAACTGATCATCTTGGGGGGGAGCCCTTTCTCAATGTTAAGTCTGCTTTTACTTCTGAAACACATCAAGTTTGCCAATTTCTTAACTCACCACATCCATGCAACCTCTACCATGACAGAGTGGCTGTTTACTTGGTGTAAGCTGAAAATCTGTGTGTGTGTCAGAAAGAAGGTGAACTTTGTATATTAGTCAAGGAGAAGGTAACTCTGGATATATCTCCAACCCTAACTTCCTCAGAGATGTTCCTATAAAAATATTCTGCCAATTTTCATCATGCCAGTGAAACCATATAATTCAGGAAGTGGTTTAATCAACACAACCCCCATTCTTCCATTGCATATATCTTTACAACATCTATTATGCCTGAACATCTCTTATTCTTTCCATCCCTTTTTCTAGAATAGGTTTGGGATGTCTGCAGAGTATGGTCAAAAAAGTTAAGATGGTGATGATGGTGCAATCAAAGTGCCTGCTTTTTATGTTTTTCATTGCACTATGTGGCTGCCATCTTCACTTTTTTTTAACGATACCCTTTGGACACCCCTGTTGAGGGTAATTGCTAACACTTATTCCAAATTGATTGGATGCCTGACTCAAAGGAAGACAATGGGTAGCATCTATTGAATGTTTATATTGGCTGTGATTTATGGTGTAGCTTGAATTCAGCTAGGAGTGGTTTATTCAATAAAACCATATCTCAACACATAGTGTGGACCAGATCAATAATCAATAAATGAAAGTGTCAGTCTGAAATGAAAATTGAAACTTCAGATGCCAAGACTAAATTGTTTATTTACCTTATGAACTTATTCAGTGTACAGGCTCTTTTAAAAAAAATAAGATCTTCTGCAATTATTATATTTTTGGGCCATAGATATTGCATAAGAATAAGCAGACTTTGGTTGTCGTTTTATGGAGGAAGGCTCTTAAGAGCTAGATAATAGCCTGAAGAGGACAACATGGCAATTGGAGACCACACTGAATGGTGCATTCAGGAAAACTGGGCATGTGGTAAAACTGTGGTTGTTTCTTCAAGTCTTCTTTCTTGATCATCAGTATTTCTTTGGGCAACTTGGAAAGGAATTTCCTGTTGGCACATGGTCTATTCTCCACAGGGCTGTCCAAGCTGAAGGAACGGACTGTTTTTTTCTTGTTTTGAGCTGATAAGACAGAAGGCAAGTCATAGTTGGTCACACGTGGACTGTTTTCTGTAAAACTCTCATCCAAATGACGCTCATTGGCCATTGAGATGTATTCATTGAACAGTGACAAAGAAGAGTTGAGAGATCCTCTCCGAGGCTGTGTAGTTATTCTACTTAAAGGCAAAACTTTGCCGCCTTCTTTCTCTGTGAGAATATGAGGCGTGATGCCTGCTGATTTGGGACTGGGGCTGATTAATTGATTGGGGATTTGGGACTTCTCCTCTGAGATGATGAGAGGTTTTGGCACACGATGCAGGTTGGAGACATTCACTGCAGCCTGTTGGATGAGGGCCCAGTCTTGTCTGATATCCTCTTGAGTGGTGAACTGAGACGTTACAGTGAAGCGAATGATCAACTTCTCCTGAATTGTTGCTGGGATGACAAACAGCTTTCCTGATTTGTTCAGATCTTTTAAGACCTTTTCGGTCATCCAGTTGGGACCCTGTTTGTGAAAGATGGAGTTTTTCATGACCGTCAGTGAGAGAGAAACTTTCAAAGGCACAAACACAAGTATTGCTGAAAGACATTATTTATCCTGCTTTGCCTTTTTGTCGTTTTACTACCATTCCATCAACCACAGATGGTTATGGGAGGTTCTTCCTTTCCTTCCTAAGGTCAAAATGCCCTCCAACAGTCACGTTAAGCAGCAGGGTCAAAATGGGCTTGCTTACATTTCAATGCAAACTGATATAATTTTGCCTTTTTAGACCCAACATCTCAACAAATCTTTCAAAATTCCCAGCTCGCCAAAGTTTGCCATTCAGTTTGTCAATAATACTTTTCTAAAAAGGTATATTAGGAAATTGCACAAATTATTTAGCTCTTTATTTCCAACACTGATGTACCACCCCAATCAACTGACTCTGGATGGTGAAGAAAAGAAACTGAAAACAGCAGTCTCCCCCAAACAAGTAACAACAAAATCTAGCCTAAAAATCATATCAAAAAGCACATTATATTGGAGAAAATAGTTTGCAAAACATTGCAGACCAAAAGTGATTAATTTTAATGCTTTAAAAAAAAACCTTCAAGTTTGATAAACCAATATTGACCTATTTGCAAACATGAGAGCTGAAAAAAACACTCAGGAACTGAGATTGGCCCATTTCTACTTGGCAATTACTGTTTACCTGTTTTGTGATGATTCCTTTTATTGTATCTGAACCATTTATGTGACTTCCCATCAAGGTGGTGTCCCATGTGGAAGTAGTTATGTGTTTCATTGCATCTGCCCGTAGTTTACTAAACTTGTTAGTTTTCCTCCCATTTCAGCTTCCAACCAGGTGCAATGGTCCTGCACTCCAGATTTCAGGCAGCATCATTACGTTCTTGTCTGCACCTATTCTTCCCAGCTTTCAAGCACACAAGCCAACTCTCAACTTGACACTCTTCTGATGAGCTGGAATTCAGTGCCCATCATTCCCCACCAGCACGCTGGAGGAAAATGATGGGGATTGAAGTGCAATGCAACTAGAGGGCAGCAAATTAGAAGAGAATGGTGTAAGTTAATGTTAAATATTACAGGAAAACTTTACCTTTACACGAAAAACAACCAGTCCAAGATGCCTCTTAGCAGGGATTTCAAACAAGGGGTCGCTTCTGAGCAGTGACTCAAAATACTTTGCCATCTCAGTACCCTGGTGTTTCCAAAAGCAAAATCAATAATTATTTCCAGTACGACAGATATGGTGAGAAATCTTTGAGCAGTCTAGGGCTGCATGTCATTTGTGGGCAGGGCGGGCAGAGTTGAGCAGATCGCTCCATTTTTGTGGGATTTAAGAGAATTTCTTTTTAAAGCTTATCTTACATCTGGAGTGCTTCCCATCTAAAAATAATGCCCAGTGACTTTCGCCAATCCCACCCTCAAAATTCAGCAGCATTGACAATATCAAAGACTAGTCCAACCACTGCTCTGGTCAAGGATGACCCTCAGACATTATTTACCCAACTCTCCTATTGTGCAGTACAGCACAGTTAACTATGGAGAGGAACAGCAAGGTTTCTTATTCACATTTATACTTCTAATTCACCTACATGTCTGACATGCTCCTGAAGCTTTTTCACACCAAATGACCGAATCACAAACCAGAGTTTTAGAGAGCGAAACCTTCGGCTCAGTGGGATTTGCCAGTGCTGGAAAGGAAAACATAATGAATGAGTCAGATAAAAGGGAAGCGGTGGGCAACTTGCTGCAATTTAATGTTGAATTTAGGGACTGTATGGCAAGGTTCACGGGCTGACCACAATCATGGTTTGTTCAACCCTGGTTTATTTAATAAATCACAATTGCAGGGTTCACTCAACACCCTAGCTCAAAAGCAAGTAAACTACCTTATCACTTAGCAAAAGTTATGAACCAAGTGGCATGAAATGACAGCAAAGGGGGTTAAATTCTTTAAAAGTTCATTGAGATTTTTTGAAAATCATGTATTATTGAAAACGTTAAACAAAAGCTAAACTCGACATGTACCAGGCATCTGCTAGATTACTGCTATATTTCTTCCAACTTGACAATTGGACTCTTCATGTATTTTGCATGCACCTTCACCTTTGAGCCTCATGCAATAATAAACCCATATAGTAAATAGTTAGCTGGCCATTCTTCAAGTGGGAGATGAGATAGGAAAACGTTACAAGCTACTTAAAATTTTCCATTCTCTTCTGAATCCCATCCTGATTCCCTTCAACGCTGTTTTTCGGCAAAAAAAGAGAGAAAGATTTCTACAGCCTATTCTTGCTTAAGCATAAGCCCAATGTTCTTACCATGAAATCAGTTGCTGACTCAGAATTGGGATGCCTGAGGTAGACGGGGTTAACACTGAAGGTTTGCTGGAGCTTGTATTTATCTTTAACCCTTTTAAGAGATTAAAAAAAAACAAAACAAGAAAAGCTGATTGGGAAGAATTCCACAGATTGAGAATTTCATACAGATAAGAAATGGAGAACATTTTGGCACCCACCAGAATGCTGTGCAATCAAAGTGAACCATCATCCATTTGGAGGGGTTGAAGGTAAAAGAATCAGCATATTCAACTCCATTGAGAAAGGACCTGAATTCTGGACACAGAAATGCTGTTCCGGCATATGCAGCATCAATATGAAGCCAAAGTTCCTCCTTAGCACCTGAAGAGAAATCAACGTCAAAAGTCCCATTTTATGTGGGTTGCTGATCCCAAAGTACAGTAAATATAGGCACCAAACAGAGATCTGCGACAATGTGATGTATGAACAAGCTTCAAACAATATTGTTAGTGAGCTTTCTGATCACTGCTTGGAGAGTAGGAGGACTTTCAAAGAGTTGACATGATGTTGTTTGAATAAAAAAGAAGTAAGAAGAGAAATCAAGGAGGGTGTTTGTGAAGGTTAAACAGAGCAGGCCCAAAACTACAACAATAGCAAAGCACCATTTAATGGATTGATTATCATGTCTGATTTGGCCTAAAGTTTTCTTCTCCTTATTACAGTGTCTTGTTCCATATCCCATCCTGCACCCATAAATCTGAGATATGGGGAAGGCTAATTCATAATTAGCTTCCTCAATTCATTAGGGTTGAGCAATGCATTCAAGTGGGCACTTCATGAAGTGATCAAAACACCCCCTGAATGTGGTATTTGGAATGTCAAAGCAATTGTGTTTCTGAGCAGCTTAACATGGTCATTTGGAAGACCTTTCCTGAGCATCAGTCAGCCCCGCTAAAGCTTGAGATTGGCTATAATACCAGACTCTTGTGAGTCCGATTGTACCATACCTTCTCCCAGTGAATCAGGGAGGCATCTGCCTGATCCACTTCTGAATGTTATCTGTTGCTCTGGACATAAAACATGTTTCGGCCCCTTTTGCCTAGGTAATGGTTCTTGCATATTTCTGTCAAGGTCATCTTCTTTACTCTCTACAGCAGTGTTTCTCAACCTTAGCAACCTGAAGATGTGTGGACTTCAATTTCCAGAATCCCCCAGCCAGCACTGGCTGGGGAATTCTGGGAGCTGAAGTCCACACATCGTCAAGTTGCTAAGGTTGAGAAACACTGCTCTACAATACCTGAGCAAGAAGTTCCTTCTGTCAGGATTGTCCTGGATGAAGTAACTATATGGAGCAATTCCTCCAAAGCTATCTGAGAACATTATCTTCCACTTTCCTGATCTGCCCTGGGAGATCAGGGATCTGAGATTATGTGGAGGAGAAGCAGACTTGGCCACAGATAGATTTTCCAGGAAGGGATTTTTAGGTAAGTGGTAGGTAACTACTTACATATCGGACCTAGCTCCGAAAGGCAGTCAAAAGCACACACGCCGGTTGTGCCGAGAGTTGCACAAACCTAGACAAAACCAGAGATTTATTAAAATGTTTTAAACAACTAAATTAGAAACTTAAATAAAAGGGGGGAGCTGGTAAAAAAAAGTGTCTTTTTTGCTAATGCACCAGGCTGTAGAACTCTCTGGCCCATAACGTCTAATTCTCTTTAAACAAACTCATATTTCACGATCGATTAAAGACCTTTCAGTTATAACCTATCTTGGCGTGATTAGCTGTTCCCATATTCATTATCAGTTTTAATTTGTTCTCTGTTTTTGTACATTTGTTTTTTGTTAGCTGATATACCTATTTTTTCATATCAGCCGCCTGTGGTATGGCAGTTTGAAACAGAAAGGGAAGTTTTTTTTAGGATTAAACATAATAAAAATAATGGTATTTATTTTGTTAAATGTACCAACCCATCTTTCTCCCAAGTTGTGCGGACAAAGCACAATAAAATGCAAGCTGAAATATGAAGGTATCATTTTAAAAGTAGAAAACAGCAACATGAGTCAGTTTACAAAACCAAAGCCGCGTCTGAATGAAAACATCTTTGCCTAGTAGAAAAAAATACAGCAGTACAGAGAAAATCAGGCCTTTCTGTGGCTGAATGTTGTGAAAGAAAGGTGAGACTAGGCAGTATTCATCTTGCTAAAGAGTTTGAAACTTAGCATTTTTATTCGAGGGGTTTATTTTTAAGGAGCAGTGATCTGCTTTGGATTCTGTCATTGAAACATACCCCAAATCCTGTCAATTACTCCCTTTGCAGGAGGCAAATCTCAGGGTTAGGTGAAATGCACGTTTCTTTCTGCTTTTCCGTCGTGACGGGGCAGCGTCACATCACCAGAGGAGACCGAGAACAACCAACACTTACAAAGATAGGTACTAAGCCATGGCTTCGGTCTTCCTGCAGAGCTTTACTCAGCGTTTCACCTCTCAAGGAAAAATTCTCATCGACCGGCAGAAACCGCATTTTCACGAGGGAAATCAAACCTGCCTTTTCAACGGAGGAGTGAGCCTGTGTAAAGAAGACACGGATCGGTGGGTGACTGTTGAGGAGACACCATGCGGGCAAATGTGTTGGCAGACCAGTTAAAGCAGGATGCACACACTGGAGGTAGGTCACCGTAAGCACCGGATGACGGCATGCATTGTCCAAAAGAGCGCCTGCCTAAAACTGCATCTTTTCCAGCCTGCATCTCAGATGCTCCAAGCCCTCCATTCCTAGGCAAGGCTGCCTCCTGCTGTTCAAAAAGTATATATAGAGGGACGTGCACAATAATAAATGGGCAAGAACTCCAAGTTGGTTAGCTAAACCTGTTGTTTGTCCTGCTGCCATCCCAGGACAAAAGATGCATGAAAAGGCTATGTTGAAGCCCGCTAGCAAAACTGACCTTGATTTTTGGATTTACCATGATAATGCATTTAATGATGTAGCCGAAGGTGTATTCTATTGTAAATAGTTTATGACAATGGTGTGTGTGTATTGTGTGTGTGTGTGTGTGTGTGTGTATTGCACAGGAATAGTAGGGCTTGTGATATATGCCAGAGGTATGTAACATAGATCTTAATATTACAAGTCTCACTATCCCCGCCCATGGACTGCCGAGGCTGAGAATCATGGACATCGCTATCAAAAACTTCTAAAGGCCTCGAGTTTGCCCAGCTTTACTACGAGGAGCAAATTTCTTTGCTAGTCCTTAAGTAGCAAAACATCGAGATGAATCTACAAGACAGAGGTATAGAGGCAGAGTTGGAATAACTCCAAGGTTTGAAGAAATGCTCCAATTACTTCTGAAACAAAATTCTGGGGAAAAAAAATTCTGGGAAATTTGGAAAAGTGAAGCCTGTCCTTTGTCTTGAGAGAGGAAAAAAAAATGGAAAAGATTGGAGAATGGCATGGAATCCTTCAGAAATTAACATTTTAGGCTGGCTAACATTGTGAACAAGAACATGCTAAACTACGACATAGTGTGGTAGGGCCCATTGAACATCAAAATACAACGTGCTGTAATTTAAACGATGCTAAAATTGTACTCCATACTGTACCTGCATGAGTCTGATATTCGTACAACCATCTTGTAAGACAGGCCAGAACCATGTTCTTTGATTTTACTTGTCCCACAGCTGGCTACAGAGCACTCCCTAAACCAGGGCATCTCTGATCTCTGCTCTTTAACCCTGAATGCTGCCATCAGGCAGTCAGTTCCAAGCATTAATACATTGGCCCAAAGGCATCTGTGGAGAGGGTGACATGCAGGTGACAGATATAAAAAGGAAGTGGGGCTTTAATTGCATAGTTATGGCCACCATCTTGACTTTTTTGACTTCCACTCCCTGCAGATGCCCCTGTTGGCCGTGACTTTTTCAGCTCAGGTCCTATAGGTAGTAATAACTTAAAAATTCACACATAGATATATGAAGTAGTAACTCACCTGATCTGAAGCGTATGCGATTAGACGAGAATTCAGAATGGAATCATCTATATTTGGTTCCGATGTTTTCATTTCAAGAATTTTATTCTTTCTGGCTGCTAGCAGAGCAATCAAGGTTGATTCACTAACTGTGCTCTGTAGGGGAAGGAAAAAATCTCCAACAATGATTGATAATTGATATGAGAAAAGTCCTAGTCCCTTTTTAACTCCAAATGCCAAGATGAACCTGGGACTATGTCCAAAGGTTGTAATCTAAGTTGCAGCCTCCTTCCCATTTTTTTCATCAAAACATTGCTGACTTTCTAACTGCAGCAGTATAGATCACTTAACCTTAAAGCAATGGTAGGCAAACTTGAATCCTCCAGATATTTTGGACCATAATCCCTTGCCACTGGCCATGCAGATTGGAAAGTCTAATGGGAGTTGAAGACTGAAACATCTGGAGAACATCAGACCACATCTCTGCTCTCAGAGTAATGATTACACTGACAATCTATTTATCCTAGTCATGTATACTTAGTCTTCAAAGCACTTCATTTGTATTATGTCTTTGGTCTCTGCAAGGATCTGATCAGGAAAGGTTATTGCAGAAGGGCAAATAACAGCAATAGTTCCTGGCTGAAGGAAAATCCATGACTTCCTGCAAATCAGTCTCTAGTGTAGCCACAATGATCCCACCATAGTTCTGAAGCAGAAAAACTCAACAACTTTCAGGTCAAGGGCCACAACTGCCCTTTGAATATCATGTCAGGGGCCACTGTCCAAAAAGATGGGATCAGTATAAAAATGAAGTGTACATTAATTAAACTATAATCAAAATCAATTTAAGTAAACAGGTTTAATATTATTGTTCCCCCTTCTGTGGCACTGAAAATTTACAGTTCATCAAAAATACTTCGGAATGGTAGTATTTTATAGACGAGAAATAATAGGCAAAGACAAGTGATTAACATACTGTGAGATACCAGAATTCTGTCAAAAGGAATACAAAATAAAATCAAGAGAACAACTGATGGCAAAGGGACATAGTTATCAATGGTTTTCCTATTTACAGTTATCAGAAAGATTCAAAGTAGACAAAGAATTTATGGTATTGAATATTGTAAGACTGACTTTGAAATGGAATTGTGTACAAATGATGAACATGTGATTGCTAAAATGTATAAACTTTGATTGAAATTTGAAACAAGAACAAATGGAAGAATGTATGATAAAGTAGGCTAAATTTTTTGGTTATAATATACAGATGGAACAATGGGAAATATGTGGTTGAAAGGACTGAAATGTACAGTATGTTATAATCTTAAAGAGAACTTTTATGAAATGATGTACCGTTGGTATATGACACCAGAAAAATGATCTAGAATGTATAAAAGTACTTCAAATCTATGTTGGAAATGTGAACAAGAAGATGGGTCATACACTGAGTCAGAGGATTTTAAAATTTAATATACAACTGAAACCAGAACTTTTCCTCTTGAGACTGATGGATAAACAGTTGGAAAAAAAAGTCATGGAACTTTGTTTTTATCTATGATAACCTCAGCGAGATTATTGTATGCTCAAAGATGGAAAGATTTGGCAATACCTACAACACAGGAATGGTTGGTGAAGATGATGGAACTTGCTGAGATGGCCAAATTGACCTTTCTCATCAGAGAAAAGACAGTATCTACATTTATTGCTGACTGGAAACCTCTTATGGACTTTTTACATAAAACAGAAAAAAAATGAATTTATAATCTATGGTTTTGATGATTAGATAGATTATAAAAAGAAGAGAATCATGATGTAACTTTAGAGAAAGAAGTACATTTACAATTGTACTTATAACTGCTGTAAAGATCAGAAGCCACATCTTTATATCTTTTTTCTTTCTTTTCTATTTTTCTTCTACCTGTTTTTTTCTCTTCTTTTTTTCTTTTTGCACTTTAGCTTTTTCTTTTACTTCCTCCTTTTTCTTTTTTTCTTTCTTATTCTATTGTAGTTTGTATTAATTTTTACTCTTGTTTTTAAAACTTTCAATAAAATTATATTAAAAAACAAACAAACTTTTGGTCTTGGGGCCAAGACTTCCAGAGTTCCATGCAGCCGGCAGGGCTGACATTGTAACCCCCTGTCTGAAAGCATCAATAAGTTTCATGAATGTCCAAGTGAGATACAGTATCAGCTTTCCCCAACTGAATGCATTCCAGATGTTTTAGGATTGGATGAGATGTCAGCCAGAGGAACAAGCTGCTGCATGAAGTAGTTACTCCTTTTTTTGCTGGAGATCTTTAAACACAGGCTGGAGGGTCATTTATCAGAGATGTTCTAGGGACTAGCTGGCCTGTAAAGTCCCCCTCCCATTCCATGATTCTATGATTTCCAACCTTCCTGGATGGGAGTTCTGGAATTCATAGCCCCAACACATTGGGAGGGCACCAGATTGGCCAAATACCAGATACAGCTACATGATCTAAGTATGCTCAGATTAAAACAAAGAACCTTCCAGCATCAGTCACATGGTAAATGGATGGCCATGTCAATTCAGTCAGTCAGTCAGTCAGTCAGTCAGTCAGTCAGTCAGTCAGTCAAATTATTTACCTGCAAGATGCCACCACCCTTGCTGCCTGGATGATAATGTAAGAATGTTTCTGGAAGACCCATCATTTGAGCCAACCAATCCATCACATTCATTTCCAGTTCTGTGCAAGCTGGACTGGATGCCTGAGAGTAGGGGAAGAAAACACAGTGGGTAACAGCATCCCATTGGATGAAAGGGGGGGGACCTTGATGTAAGAATGCCTTTTTTTTTCTTCAGCAAATTGCACATGGATGTAAGAATATTGACACTTTCTCAATGACAGGAGGACATGAAGAGCAACATGCAACTCACTCCTATCTCATTTCTAGCCTTCTCAAGGACTTCTACATTATTACAGAAAGAAGCAGGATATAGTCCTTTGAAATTATCCTGAAAGGTCCCCTTATGTGATTGAAAATAAAAGCCATTTGAAGTTTTGTATTGATAAGCAAGGCATGATAGACAAGTTTTGCCTCGTCTTATCATGTCTTAATACAGTAGTAAAGGGTTTTTAAAGTTGCAGTAGTGCGGCTGCTTACACAACACCCATTATAACAAGCATACCCAAATATTAATATATAAATAAGCACTTCCTGATTCTCTTGGCCAGCTTGTTTCTCCTCTGATCTCATGACACTATCTGCAAATATAGTGCAGATATAATGAAAGTTGTTTTTTTTAAAACTCTGACACCTTTGAAAAACTGCTTGGCATTTTCCCTTCCTTGCTTCACAGCGTTGAGTCCAAAACCTGGCTCCCCTAAAGCAACCAAATCACTTTGCAGATACAACGTTCTTTTAGTTGCATGCAATCAATAACACAGTATATATCCTGGGCTCCCAGCAAAGCTTTGGACTTTGCTGAACAGCCATGAGCAAAAGCAGAACCAGAGTTTATATACCTTTGGCCCACTACATTGCAAAGGCAAGATGAAGAAAAAGGCAGACATGTGACGTTGGAATATTTCAGATAAGTCCATCTGTGTGACCTTCTTATTATTTATCCCTTCCTACTAGGTCAGTATGCTAGCCATACAATCTCTGAGATATGGTCACTGAACAGAAACAATTTGGTTAACAGGGCCACAGGTTCCTGACTGAGTCTTCTCCTTGTCGCCACCCAGGGTCAATTCAGCTTGCTGTGAATGTTTTCTTACAAGGGCACTTTAAGGAGTTCATATGTATGGGAGGCATTTCATAAGTTTGGTAGTGAATGCAGCTTACACGTGTATGGAAGGAATACTTTTACCACCACAAGAGACTGAAACAACTCACAACCCAATGTGCTTTAAACACTGTATCCTTTTCAGCTAACCTTAAGAAGATTCTCATTTTTTTTAATTTGATTTGATCAGATTCAGATTCAGACTTTAAGAGATGTAATAGACAATTGGTCAATCAATAGGGTTTGTATCTCATCACTAAATAGGTTGTGGACAGAAGCAAAATGAATCGTTCTGCAAAATGGGAAGAATGTACAGAGATTTTTAACATTTTCTCTGGAAACAAGTAGTGTAGATTTTGCTTGGAGATGGGGGGACATTGTTTGCTGAATCAAACAAACCAAACTTTTCTCAAGAAATCTGGGGTGAAATCACCCAACTCTGCTCTTAAAAATCCACCTATACAGCATGTTGTCTACAAAATCTCAACTGTACCCTGAATTTAATTTTTGACCGAGCTTGTTTTTATGTGTATATTACATGTGTGTCCTATATGTGTCCATATATGTAAAATAAATATATTTCATTTATTACAGTCATATCTTGCCTTTTCTCTGGGAACCACATACTGCATTGGGTGGGGAAGAAAAACTCTGATAGGCTGGACTGAGAGAAAAAGAAAACACTCGGTTGAATGGGGACTTTTCCAGTCCGTGTCCAAAATCTGAAACACTATATTACACTACCTACTATGTTGACACTATACAACAATATTCTGTTTTACATGCAGTGTGTGGCTTGTGATTTGTTCCGGAGCTTGTATATTTTAGACTGGCAACTGATCAAGCACAAATTCTTTGATCAGTTGAAAATCTGGGGTTTTGAGTAGAAGAAAAGCCCTAGCACTGAGAGATCTTAAAAACTGAAGCTACTTACCCAAGTAAATCCCAAACAGTTAATAGCATCGGCTAACATATCTCCAAGGAGTGAAGGCCAGGAAGTCAGAGCTGGGAAATAAGCATGCATTTGTGGACTTTGCCAATGGACAACCTAAGTTAAAAGAAGAACACAGAAAAATACTTTGAGCTGGTCCAGCATTAAATGAAGATGGAAAGAAAGACAGGACAATGAAAATAAATTGCCCAAGCAAAAGGAAGGAAAGTTTCTCAGGATTCCTATCTTCCTTTGCCCCCTGGTAATGAAAAAGATGCTTCAACAGCTGGCAGTCCTTGGAAAGCAAGCCATGTCAGAATTCCTAGGAATACCAAGACCACAGGCTAAACTGGGAAGTCAGAACACATCCTGAAAGAAGGCAATAGCAAACCACATCCATACTGCTGCCAAGAAAACTACATAGATACATCCATAAAGACCTCAGGGCTTGAGGCCAGCTTGAAGGAGATGTGGTCTTTCATCAAGACAATCAGTTGTAATGCAGCAGGTAATGTACAGCTATCAAGTCTAGTAGCCAATGATACCTCAGGTCTTCACTTGTGTGAACAGGATCTATCTATCTCTCATCCAGTAAGTACATCTTTATGTTTGGAGCAGCCTTCTCTAACCTCACCCTCCCCAGATACGTATATAGATGGCTGGGAGTTGAACCGTGTCATCTGGAGGACATCTAGTCAGGAAGGATGACTTTAAAAACCACTAAATGATAGTTAATTGAATGTAACTAAGTGATAAATACTCTTATTTAAGCATGACATTTATCTCAGTCAAACACACTGATGATCCTCTGTTGTAAAGAGGAAATAGAAGTCCATTCTTCTTTATTCTAACTAATGTGGGAGGGCATTTAGAGTTGCTCCAAAAAGAGTCCGTTATTTGTCACCATTATCAAGACATATCTAGTGCTGCGTGCAGTGCTAAATTGGCATTTGGCCTATTAATCTGTCCTTTTTTGGAAAAAAATAACATTACTTTGTCTAGGTTGCTGCTACCTTTTTAAAAAATAAGAAAAAAGCATGAGGACGGCAACATTTCAGATACTCAACATATTCTTATCATATTTAGGTGTCTGGGGGGAGAGTATTTATCTAAGACCTCCAGCTGAATTGGTAGATATTGACATATCCTTAACTTATCCTTTTCACCATTACATTGAAAAAACACTCTGTGTGTACATGTTGGTGGTAGATTTGGACTATGGTCGGCCAGTTACTAAAGCCAGCCCAAGAAGTGTTGCTCCTTAAAGGACAGGTATTTGGGCATCTGGAACAGAAAATCCCTTAGCTAATTCTCCTTACACAAGAGCAATTAATTAATTAACAATTAACTGCTTTTTCATGGCACTCCAATCTGCTGTATAAAGATGCTCTCTCACTTTTACAGATGGAAGGGCCAGCTCAAGAAAATCACCAAGATTTTTATTCTCCATTTCAAAAGAACACTGAGGACCTGCAGCTAGGTCCTTCATTTTTGTTGGAATTTCTCTTCTTACTCAGATTTCTGGGATATACACTGCCAATGAACAACTGTGGAGCAACAAAACAGCAACTGGCTGAATTAGGAAGGGGAAATGTGTCACCCCTCAAATTTGTGCTGTGACTCCTGTCTTCCCTAATCACTGGGCCATGCTTTCAAATGGATGGTTATTGGGATCCAACGTCTGGGGGTCCACCAGTTCTATTGGATAAACAAACCATATGTTCAGGTTCTCCAGTTCTCCAACCTCTCCATTCTGCCCATTGGCCCTACTGGTGAGGATTCTAAGAGCTGAAGTCATATCTGGAGAATACTAGGTGGGAGACAATTACTCAACATGTATCCCTTTTTATCATATCATGCACACCTGTCCTTACCCCAGGCATAATGATATTTTCTATGTCTCTGAAGATGTTATCCCAGCTTTCCGGCTCCAAAGGGGCTCTATTGGGTAGTTGATCTCTCATGTAACCTGGTTGCACATCAGGACATACCCGCCTTTCCCGGATGTTGGTTAGGTACTGGCAAATGTAGTCCACCATCTCTTTCCCTAGGAAGCAGTAACAAGGATAACTCATAAACACCATTCCTGGTGGTGGGGACATTTTACGCATCCATGTTGTCACTGCCATAGTTTGAGGACAACTTGCAGATATAAGCACTATCAGCACAGATAGAATCTCTCTAGACAGTTTGCCCACTGCTGTTCTTTTTTTTAAATAGTAATTTTATTAAAAATTACAATTAAAAAGATAAAAACCAATACAAACTAAAAAAATAAAAGAATAAAAAGAAAAATAGTGCAGAAAATAAAAATAGAAAGAAAAATAGAAAAGAAAAAATAAGAATATAATGAAGAAAAAGAAATATATAAAGAAACAACTTCCCCTTTCATCACAAGTATAAACAATTTTAGTAACTTATCACCATCTCTTAAAATACAACAAATGATCTCTTCTTCCCACATCCCATCTCTTATCTATAAACAAATTCTTAAAGCCTCATCATTTCAGTCCTGATCAGCAAAAGTTATAGATGTAGTTATCAGTTATATAAATATGATCAGTAAATAAATAAATAAATGTCCATTAAGGATTAACAAAGATAACACTATATCTATTTAAACCTTGATCAAATAAACCAACTTTAAATTCCTTTTACTTTTAACAATCTTGATCTTTAGTCTCTTCAAATAATGTTCTAGAACTTGATTTCTTTTCATTTGTCCCTTCTCACAAAATTCTTCAGAGCTTTAACAAGCCTCTTTTGTAAATCCAACATAAGAAAATGACCCTGGTCACTCTCTTGGTTTGCCCACTGCTGTTCTAAGAGCTCTCTAAACAGGAGACAAGTAGACTGCAGTCTTTAGGCATACATGCTAAAGATTATAGAGGGGTTTACATCTGAATAAATCTACATAGGCCTATAAAGAGTACAATCCCATGTGCATTCAATCACAACAGCTAATGAATGAAGGAGAATTTACTTACAAGAAAACGTACCTACCTTTGGGGCCATGAAATAAGGAAGAGGAGGTGTTTGCTCCTCCAAGAGTTACCGGGATCTGATTCCCATCAACTCCAGCTAATAGGGCAAGGAGCTGCAGTGCAGTTGATGTATGGCAATATCTGAGGATCATACATCACTATGTCATGGCCAGTGCACTGGAGTTGGAGTAAGGCAAAGGTAAGCAATGTAGTCCCTTCTAAGATGGTTTGAACAAGTTCTTCAATCTCTTTCCATTGTCTGTGTGGGTTGGAGCTGATGAGGCTGAGATACAAAACCTCTGGAGGACATACAATGAGCTCTTTGAGTGAAGGCTGGGATATCATAAGAAGTTCCCAAGCAATTTGCAGGTAAACTATAAAAGCAGCAGCCTCCTTCTCTTAGACTCTGTTTGCACCTGGTATAGACAAATTCCCTGCTTTTAAACATGAACTTTTCATTTCTGCAACTGCCAATAGCTGAGTGGACTTATCTGATCCTGTTCAAAAAAGCGAAAGTGACAAATAGGAATTCCATCCTTAAAATATCCTTCTGTGCCCCTTCCCAGACTCACCTCTCCATCGGTATTCCTCGTGGTCCATGCTTCCCCTTTCAAAGAATGGATCTTTCCCAAATGGTTGTCCGTGGACCACAGATAGCTGTTTGCTCAGCTGAATCGCCTTCATCCTGCAGCCTTTTATAGCTCCTATCTGCCAGGCCTATCAAAATCTACGTCAGCAAATTATTAGGAAATAAGCTTCTGATGACGCCTTCTAGATTTGCTTCTCTTCTTGAAGCTTGTTCAGAGGTCTTTGATGTTCACTAAATTGGAGCCCCATTCATCATGTTGCTACAGCAGGACACAACATACAGCCTGGCCAATAACAGATAGTAACAATAATGGTGAAGTTAGTTACTCCACACATACATACAGCTCAGAAGGTAATTAAGTTGCATGAGTCCAAATGTTTGGGTAGTTAAATTAAATGATTGTCCTCTAGGAAAATGCTTTATAATTAAACCATGGAAGACAACATTCAGTTGATTTTAGCTGACGCCATGTTTGGTAAAGAGAGGGACAAAGCCAAATACCAAGGAAGATTGACCCAAGATCATTCAAAACAGAGTCAGGAGGGTCCCCAAACTTGTGAAAGGATTCACATGGCCAGAAAGGAGGGTGTACTGTGAGCCCACTAAACCCAAAGTCTAAAATTATCCATGACACATGAGGGAAAAACAATCTAGATAAGCTTATCCCATAAGTAAATAAGTCATCATTGTCTTTCAGGAGCTGAACAGCTTTCTATTATCTTAATAATGTAACACGGATAAAGTGCTAAAAATGAGTTGTGATATATGACCACATTTATTATTCCAACATCTTACCATATATTGGCTCTTTCCACATATCTTAGTCCTCAACACACATTTCCTGACAGCGGCAGGACAGGTGTCTCCTTCTTACAGTATCAGAACATAAGAACAATTTGCAGGATCAGAGACCCAAGGCTTAGCTTTATTTCTCACACAGTGGCCAACCAAATGTATCTTAAATTTCTTCTAGAAACAGTTGTCAGACCCAGCTCTCTTCCTACTGCTTCTATAGCATGCAAGAGATAACTGTCTTTGTTCCTGGAGGCTCCATTTATCTCCAGGCAGGCAACTCACAGCCTATGAGTTGTATGACACTTCTCACACCAACTGTCATCAGCATAAATGTTTGCTTTAAATCACTGCACGCATGCACGCATGCACACATTGACATGCCTTTAGAGAAGTACATTAAACTTCTGTTTCAAAAACAAACTGAAGATGTTGGGTTTATCCTTTGCTGTGGAATTATAGCCCAATCTTTTTATTTTCAAATAAAGTGCCCATCTCTGATTTATCCCTTCATAATTGTATCCTTCGTACTTTTGCTTCATTTCTTCTTATCCCACCCAAGTGACTAGCTATCAACATTTGTTATCCACCTGAGGACTCTATGTTGGAGGAAAAATAGGAAATAAATCAAGTACACAAATATGTCATATGCCATAACAGTGAATTTCATAATTGAGGCTTATGAAATGCGTTGCCACAAGAACCTTACTGATGAAGATGAGTAAGATATTGCAACATTGCAACTTAAATTCCTGCATTATTCAGAGAGATTTTTCCTTTCTTCTTTCACATTAGGCAAATTCAGATTTCCAGCGACCAATAAGGCAGGTTTTTAAAGAAACTAGATTCTTATAATAAAACATTCTTCTTGCAACAGAAGCAAATTGCTGCCTCAGTTAAATGCCGTGAAAGAGCCTAATTAAATTTCTGAAAGAGTAGATACTATTCATCCAAAGAACATTAGCTAACGCACAAACTGGTGGTCTTGTACTAAATGCATACAAAAATTTTAATGTGTAACATTACACACTAAAAACTACATTCTGGGAAAGGAAAGGGAATCTTTTATTTCCTCCATTGGAATGGATTTTGCATATTTTTTTATATTTAGACTATTCAACATGTACATTTACACACTGCTTCGCACAATCGTGATGTGGCTTATTTGGTTCTCTCTCAATGTGTTGTCTGAAGCCAACCAATTCAATTAGTCAAGCAATGGCTTAGCACAATGTGTTAACTCAGCCTAGGACAGAAGTCTTGGGCTCAAGCACTACCCTTCTGACTAACTAGTTATGTAGATCTGGAGCGCTCACCATTTTGGATTTGTCCATAGGAATTAGACACCAAGGTTTGTTGTAGATTTCTATTCTGACATCTGCAGATCAAAAATGGTGAGCTTCTCTAGGTCTAGGTGAGAAGCTAAGCCTTGTGTTCACATGTAATAGCAGGTAAGTTGGTAGCACATACATTCATAGTATGTTCCCTGGTATCTGAGCATCTCTTGTGAACACAATTCAACACACACACACTTGCACTCTGCTAGTGTAAGAGAGAGTTCAAATAGGGGCAAGGAAGTTCTTGAGAGCGAGATAGCGCATGTATCTATCAGTGCAAGCTTCTGTTTTCTCTAGATACCCAGCAAGTGAGAACCGATAAGCCACTTCAGCAGCAAATCATACCATGTGATTGTGACATGGTGATCTTGAGAACTGAAGGTGGGGGGAAAAAGCAGCAGAAAACCATAGTCCATCCTTGAAATGTGGTTTTCTGTTTAGCCATTAGATTGATGTTACAGAAAAAGATAATGGCTTTTATCTGTGGGCTTTGTAACAGATGCCCCTAGACACATACAGATCAGGTGGAAAATTCCAGGGGGAAAATGGAAGTCCACCTGCAAGGGATTTATACACAGGGTAATCCAACATGTGTTGCCTTATGCACTGATAAGTGTAATTAAGGCTTTATTTAAGGCAAGGGTCTGTTTTGTTACTGTATGTAACCTTAACTTAGGGTGACATACTAGTCTCGCATATCACATTAAGGTTTGTTCATAAACCCCAACTGGCTGGGTTCAGACAACACTAGGGTTACCACAGCTGGCCTACAAAATCCAGGCCACCACTAGAAGACAGCAACAAGAGACAGAACACATATTTTTTGTGGCCAAACAAATGGTCATCTGGGTTCCTGCAACACCAGTCCAGGAGCTCCACACAACATGCTAAATTGTAAGCCATAGTTTAGAACAGTGATCTAAAAAGTCATATTCTACTTAGATTATCCCCTTTATGGTTTCTCTCTGAAAAGTCAGAAACAAAAGGAAATAGATGAAAGCAAGTCTAGGACATACCGTTTCAAGGTCCTGGAGAGTTGCTATAAGTACCTGCTTCAGGATCAAGGAGTGCAGCCCTACAACCAAAACAAAAATGGCTTACAATGTTTCTAAGTACCCGGCGCGGTTTTATTGCAATTCTGAGCTGCAAAAATTCAGCTGACCACCAGAGAGCATCAAAGAGTGAGTGTTTTCTGTATCTCTTTGTTGCCATCTAGTGATCGGTTGCTGCTCATATCTGGTACACCTCCTTTTATGGTCCTTTGAGGAAGGCTTCCAGTAACTGCACCTTCTCAATTCCTGCTTTGATATTTAAAATGTAGAACTCTCTTATCATCTCTGGCTTCTTTAAGGGGAAGATGTAGAGATTTGAGTCTGGGGATGTTCTTCAAAGTCTTTGTGTCTCATAATGATTCCAAAGTTCACTCTCTGAGTTAGAGTGCAATGGTGGCTGCCTGGGATTGATAGAGTGAATTGCAGAAACTCAGGTAGGGCCTCCTTGAGAGGAACAAGGGATGGGACTTGCATTGGAAGAAATGGTGGTAGGCATGGCCATATGATGGGCACCATCTCTACATGGCCAAAGGACAACAGGAGAAGGAAGTGGCTTTGTCCTACCCCATAGGACCTCCTCTTACACATGAATGGAAGGGGTTGTCCATTCCATGGGATAAAAATATAGTTTTGTGGTGAGGGGGTTGGCTTGTCTTAGTCTGTAGGGTAACAGGAACATTGACATCTTTATAGAAATCATTAATGAAAGGCAGCGTGACAGTGTTTAAGCAAAAAGAGAACGGTGCTTGTTGACTTTCACCAAGTATCCAGAAAGACACCCAGGTAAGAATAGCTCTAGAAATGTTTTAGAACTTTTTTTTTTAAATGAAAGAACCAGAGTTGGAGCAACACTCTGAAAACCACTTCTGAAATTCAGAACTGATTGCTGAAAGTACCTAATGTTGTAAACTTGCTTCCTTTTTGTTCTTTCAAAAGATTTTCAGATGAAAGCCATACATCACCAGATCTGCTATTTATCTTGCCTCTCCAGTTCTAAAATGGCACACTAATTGAAGAGGTGAACAAATACACTCAAACTGTGTTCAGACAGGAAACAAAGGACGTAGAGAAGTTCAAATGGCAGAGTGAGCAAATATGACTTGATGCAAATGACTGCTTTGTTATAGTTATCTTCCACTCGGACTCAGTGGGTAGCAGGCCAAGTGGAAGAATATTTACTCACAGGCAACTGAATGAATAGAAATAGTATGTTGGTTAAGTGCTAAGAAAAGCCTTGCCGTCAAAACCCTGGGAAAAACACCATGTGTCACAAATGGCTCAACCTCTCTGTGCAATAGGTATTTGTTGGTCTAAATCATCGCTGAACCAGCCCTCTCGTTTCTGATGCATTTGACGTATTTTCTGTCCATTTCAGAAATGGCTGTAATGCTGAACTGGGTTGTAATGCTGAACCTGGAGGACATAATTGGTTGGGCAGCTCATGCATTGACTAGGTAAAGTGTATTAACCTCAAAAGCTGAACTCACAAATAATAAGCTACTCTTGAGTTACCAGATAGAGACATTCCAAAACCATACCTAATTTCTTGGCAGGCTGGTTAAACTTGTTCTGACTACCCCACCTTTTTGTTGAGATCATGGCTTTTTGTAATACTTATGCAGCTTAGCTTTATTTTAGTAGAAGGTTAGAAATGCAAAGGGAGGTTCTTTCACTCACAGAGACCCGCTATTTAAACTTAATGAGCTTTCCACACCTGCAGCAAGAAAAGGGTGTAGGCTTAGTTGCTATACCCAATTACATATCTGACTTTTTTACAACCCCGCTCCTTCAAGATACCAAAGGAGTATCTTTTGAACATCTTCTGACAAAGGAGAGGGAAAATGTGGCTGATTTTGCAGGGATTATTGCAGGGCTTCTCTCATACTGCAAGCAAAGCCATCAGGTTGCTCTTCCCATGGATTTTGTTCAGATCAGGAAGCCCAGGTAGCCAGGATGCTGCTGAGCGATGGAAAGATGAGTGGTAATACCATTAAAAAAATCTTAAATTGCAATGTACCCTGAGAATGATAGAAAAACAGACATTTTCACAGAAGACCACTTTCAGGAAATTAGATGGATTTTGGTCATCCTTGGGCAAGTATTTACCTTCATCAAGCTACTTAGCCAATGTTTCTGCTTTCTTGAAATACGCTAGTCAAATGTGAGATCCATCAAGCACTATAAATAGCTTATGAAACTTAAGACATTCATTTGCTTGTATTTGGAAAATTGTATTTTACTATGGTCAGACTATTATAATCATACATTCCCAGCTCAGGAGAGGGGGGATGTCTTTTGTTTCTGACATCTCTGGAAGGGATCTGCGATTATTTTTCTGTTGAGAAAGTTGATTCATCATGAGAGATGTTCAGCTTCCCATATCAGGTTTTACTATCTTAAATCAGCATCAAACAATGCACCTTGGTATCCAGCACTGTGGGACATCTGCCATCTTGAGCTTTTCCGGTAATGTAGCAAAGAAGTTTTGCTGAACTACAACTTCCAACAGCCATGGCCAGTGAGGAAGACTATGGTTTAGCAACATCTGGAAGATCACTCATGTTCTACATCTACTAAAGTTCCAATTCTCAACCATAGATAATGAGAACTCTTTATTCCCTACTGAACATTTTGATAAAGTACCATTTTCCTTTCAAAAGGTTCCCTTGTAAGGACTGGAAAACAGTATTTCAGCTATGCACTTCTGTTGTTACTTATAAGCTGGTCAAGTGTCTTCAGAAATGAAGTAGCATATAAGTAATAAATCAATTCTGGAAAATTCCTTTTCCATCAGTTGTAGTGATACCTGTTGCTCAATATAACTACTCCTTTTTCTGGGGCCACATCTCAAATTTTGGCCATTTCAACAGTTGTACCTGACATAGCATCAAGATGATCAAGTTTCAAAATCCTTCTTGTGAGCGATGCTTTTGATGGCAGCACCAAGTTAAGATGTTCTTATGATTTCATAGGCATATCTTTCATTTTGTGAATTCTTGTTATGGCTCTTGTTCACATATTAAGTGGAACCACTAAACTATTGTTAGAATCAACAGAATCTTCTTTATATATCCAAAGGTTTGGATTGACTAGGTTGTGGCAGACTGGAACATGGGTCTTTTCAATCCATTTCCAAGCTTTTCACATCTTCTCATCTCCATGCCAAATTCAGCCACTGATTTTCTACTTTAAATAGTGCTGATATGATAAAATAGCAAATTATAATGACTTATTGGAAGAATCATCTTAGATAATTAGAGTTGAAATCTCCAATGTAGACCCTATTGCTAGACAAATGTTAAAATTTGTGGCAGTGCATATTTCAGTTGAGCTCATGCACCTTCAGGCCAAGCCCAGGAACTCTCTAGATGTAATGACTGTTGAGACTGTTGTAATAATGATGCAAATGCATGTATTTCTCTACATGTTTCTATTGCGGTTCTTAAAAATTCAAGAGGCCAGCTAGCAACCTCACAAGTTCCTTTTATAACAATTCATGCTATAAAAGAAATCGCCCAGGTGATAACATTTTACAAAATAAGTGAATCAACCCTGCATCTGTGGAAAAGATATTTAATTGTAAATAGAAAAGGTAGGCCAAAGACAGTTTTAAGGGCAATTCTTTCGTATAGGTAATCTAGATGACTTATAAAGTTATACGTTTCATAAAAGCACTGAAAGATAAACACAGCAAAGCACAAATCAAATACAAGGTATACTTGGAAATAAAGGAGCTGCACAGTAGTCTGAACAAAGTGTAAAGCGTTGTAGCACTTGGTAATCTTTAAGGCAGTATGGTCTGTGAATGTCTGAAAGCCACAAATGTCCGAATGTTCTTGGCTCTGTGCAGGTCAACATTTGCAGCAAGGCAAGATAGACCCAACTGTATCAACTATGACTGACAAGTGAGGAAATAACATTTTTATACATATTCCCTTGGGTGACCTGAGTGCAAGTAGAAAGCTAGCACAAGGACCAGGTTGAGGGAAACCCATTTCTTTTCTCCTTGTATTCAAATCCCATCTACAGTTCTATCTACCTCTCATTCTTCTGCATTTGCAGAGCATGCCTGAGCTGTGAGGCCTTTAGTAGGTCACATAACCTTTGTTCTTGCCTTAAGTCCAGCGGGGGACTAAGTGCTTACTTACCTATTTTTTGAGGATATGCTAAAGTTTAGGGCCCTGATTCTAAAACACCCTTATTTCTTTTAATTGTGAACTTCTCATCTGTAAGAGCATTTAGGATTGCCCTCCTGTTCATTGGAATATTATCACAATACTTTACAGACCGAAATCAGCCTTTCACAATTTAATATATTTCAATCATGGTGGACTTTCAACTCCACATAATCCCCAGCAGGTATGACCACTGATCGTACTGGTTAGCAAATGCGGGCACTGAATACCAATAAACCTGGGTGGAATGGGAGGAGAGAGACACTAATTGGGAAAGACTGATTTAAAACACTGTACACTGGAAATGCTAAGAACTATGTCCCTGAAGACCACAGAAATCAAAACATAATCAGAGCTGTCAGAAATAACAGAAGGCAACAACCGAACTGTGCGCAAATTTGCCCCTAGAGGTCATTCATGATTAGGGCAATCTTAATTTTGGTTTCTTGTGCAGATAAAACAATGAAAATGTACGTGCGTATTAGTTGTACTGTTAGATTGAGACGATGGGCACAAATACGAACAACGAACTTTTCCTCTGTAAGCTTCACTGGAAGAAGAAAGAGCAAAGATCACAGGAGTGGTGGAAGAGCAGGAACACAAGAGTACGCGAATTTCACTTATGGGGCTCCTACATAAACCGCATGCAAGGAGCTCAGACTTTTCTGTTACTCCTGTTCATTTTGCAGCTGGAGCAGGGAACATTGTGAAAGAGAGGATCCCAGCAATTGTGCCGAACTTTCTTATATTTTATACTACTGGTATACAACAGCCAAGATCCTGAAAAGGAGGACAGTGTGAGGAGTCACTTAAAAAGCTTGCTGCCTAATTTAACCTCTCCAATCTCAGCGTGATGCTGCCACCTTCACTCTTGAGGGATGTTCTCTTGGAGAGGTGCTGCGAGATGCCATTCCCAGACCCAGGTCTTCAAGTCACTTCCCTCCACCCCCTTTGACAATCTGTAGCATGCGATAAAACCTTTGTTGGGCATATGTTGTGAACTCTTTTAGGAGCACTGCTCATCTGTACTTGCTGTTGGTCAGTCAGATTAAAGGTACTGTGAGAGATGGACACTTGTGTGCCATTTACCTACAGATTTCTTGAAGGACAGCCTCCACCCGAATTCCAGATATCAGCCTATTACTCTTACAGCTTCTTGCATTTGCTTTTTTTTTTTTTTTGGTGCTGTAACATAAATGTTAACATCCTGTCCAGCAGGTGGTAGCATAGTAGGGGAGAGGTTAAGCTCAAGAGCTTCAGGGAGAAACTCTTGAAACTTGATCTCCATCTGCAGAATTATCCCAGCCCAGCTTGGTTAGTCACCTGGAAATATGATTGGCTGCGCTAACGGTAATATTTTCATATAATTAATATATTACATAAATACTGGTTTTTGTTTTCTTTTTCTTCTCCCAAGTTACATTCCTCTAAGAAATGCGACTCCCAATATAAAAGAAAACAATCGACCCACAGTTATTCACCGGCTTCTTCCCCCACCCCCTACCCCCTATGACCTAGAGGTTAAATATTTTTTTCTCATAATTTTCCATCCTCTTTCCTGAAAAATACTTATGTAAGATGTATATAGAAATTATAAAAAAACATGCAGCATATGTACAAACTGAAAATTTTTAAAAATATCAGCTTCATATACATGTCAATCTACTTGAATATATCAGGAATTAAATATAAAAAATTACACTTTTTTTCCTAAAAAAAGGGGGCATTGTTTGGAGGCCCTGGCCAACTCCTTTAAAGCTGTACAAAGGATAATAATCAGTAAATGAATTTAGTCAGAGATCTAATTTGTAGCTTTCAAGATTGGTTCTGTCACATAATTCATTTACACAGCGTGGTTTAAATCAACAGTTATCACCCTTAAAACTGTTCTGTATCTCAGCAGATTCATAGTAAAATCAAAAAAGTCACAAAAACATTGGCATTGCAGGTTTGTGGATCCCTTCCAAAAAGATTATACAACTAATTTTTGAACTGTAAAAAAAAAAAAAAAACTATTTACAGTATTTCTTTTTTAAATATTTTTGCACAAAATGTCTAAATTCTGAGTTTTTTTTTATGATACAAGAAAATCACCAGAGCTCATGGCTTAAGTCCAGTAGCATCTTCTTTGACAAAGAATCTCAGTTCTACACCTATGTGTTAGGCAGACCCAGATTGTACTGCAGTTTTCTTAACCTGTTTAATAGAATGCTCACTTTGTCCATTCAAACAGCTTCTTTGTTAGTCTGGAGGCGGGTCATTGCCTCCAACTTCTGCCTATAAGCTTCTGCCTCTTGCTCTTTCTTCAGAAGTTGCTGGCGATACTTCTGCGCTTCTCGATTGGCCTCATCCAGCTGTTTTTGTAACGTCTCTCTTTCCTATTAAAATTAAAAACAAACAAAACAAGCATCTTGTTAATGTGTATCATCTAAAAGTGAATCATAGGTTTATAATTTTTTAAAAACTTTTTTTTGTCAACAGTTGAAGAAATAAGGTGGAATAACTTTGAAACAGAGCGAATTAGAAGTTCTTGGACCCATTACTTAGAAACAAAGTTTGAAACTTAACGTTCTCTACAAAAACAGAATGTTTGCTTTCAAAAACCATGTACTTCTTGTATAATGCCTCACTGAAACACATGATTTTGAGATGTCCTAAAATTGTTATGTTTTGGGAAGAAATAATTACATATATTATTTTGACTTTGAGATGTAGATTATATTCAGACAATTACAAAGAAATATGGTTATCCTTTATCGAAATTCTATTGTAAGATTTTCTGTGTATGAGAAACCCATGTTTTGCTTTTTTTTCCTGTGTTTTGTTTAATTAAATAAAGATGTGGGTGTATACATACACACACTAGCTGAATAGATTTTATGTCCAAGTATACAACTTCTTTACTATATCTTTCTTCTGATAAACAAACATACAAAGCAAGAAATCTTCCAGTAGGTATAGTCTCACTGCATCCAAGCTAGGAAAATAAGGTTAGCAGCTCCCAATCAAGCCAAAATAAAAAGCCATGATTGTTCTAAATTATTAACATTTTCTAGTGTGAACTGGGAAACTTGCATTATTATCAAGGTTTATTTTTCTAGCTTCTCTCAAAATAGAAGCCAAGCAGTTATACTGAAGGACACAAAGATCATTCCAATTTCTGCCACTTATAAGGCTACCATGTCTCGGCTGCAAAAATCCAAACGATCACTACGTTGCAGTAATGAGTTTTCCACCTGGTGGTTGTCTGGATTTCTGCAACCCCTTAGCTTATTAAATGGGGCTAATTTCAGAAGGAAACATGCAGTTTCAGAATAGGCCAAATGAACAAGTGAAACGGTAGATTCTCTTCTAATTCTTGTATCTTGTTTGGTTCATTGCAGATTCCTCCCCATTTCAAGCAGGCAGTGAGTAGGTCAGTGCTAGCCAAGCCTATAGAATTAAAAACGCAACCTATCAATGAGAATACATCAGTCTAGCAACTGATTATAAGTAATCAGTTATACTTATGTATTACACATACTGGTAGTCCTCGCTTAATGACCATTTGCTTAGCAACTGTTCAAAGTTACAATGACACTAAAGTGACTTACGACTGGTGCCCGAAGTTACGACCGTTGTAGTGCCCCCATGGTCACATGATCGTTATCTGGGCGCTTGGCAACCAGCTCGCACACATGATGGTTGCCATGTCCCAGAGTCACATGATCGCCATTTGCAATTTTCCCAGCCAGCTTCTGGCAAGCAAAATCAATGGGAAACTGCTTGATTCACTTAACAACCGTGTGATTCACTTAGCAGCTGTGGGATTTGCTTAACAACCGCTGCAAGACAGGTTGTAAAATCAGGTCCTGTCATGTGATTTGTTTAACTGCATCACTTAGTGACCTAAATCCCGGTCCCAATTTTGGTCGTTAAGTGAGGACTACCTGTATTATATGATTAATATTAGCACTGGTAGTCTTCTTTTTGCACAGTTTAAAGAAACATGGCACCTACAACTAAATTGACAAAAACCATTAAGAACTGGAGAGAAAGGTAAATGTTAAACCAAGCCTAATAAGGAAAATTGAATGAAGTATATACATTCTGCTTCTTGGAGTAAGAGATATCAGTAAAACCTGAGAGAAAACAGGCCTACTGTTAGAATATATTACTGCTGTGGGACTATACATTATATTTTGAAAGGATGCTGCTGGAACCTTGTTGATTTTTTTAAAAAAATGCAAAACCATCAACGTGTCCTTATTTTTATCTGATGAAACAGAACAACTTTGTGGTTAAAAAAAGAAAAACAACTTGAGTTCAAAGTAGGAGTGATTTTTTCCCCTCTTCCAAAACATTTTAGAGTAAACAAAACTGATGCTAAAAGCAGCATACCTACTTTATTAAAATAATTAACTCAGAAATCACTTTGTTGTGACCTTTACACAGTAAAAGTTTTTAAACCTCCATGTTTTCACTAATCAATGAATGTCAGTCCTTCCATTGTAATCACTAGATAGTACTAAAATAAAAGGCAGTGTCTATTCTATTGCTTTACTGCAATAAAATGGGGAGGAAAAAACTCCCCCTTCCCTTTCTCTCTACTTTCTCTTAATGCACAATACTATCCATGTTCCAAGCCTGAGTTTAACAGGATTTCTGTCTAACTAAATATCTCATTACAGCCCTTGACAAGGCTTTTTTTCCCCAGCCCCCTAATTCCAAATTCCTCCATACCTATAGATTTTCAAATCATCCCAGCTGAACTGTGTACTAATACTACTATAGAACTTTAGGAACTGAGTAAGTCCTGCTGATACTATACTCTGATTCCTTCAAAATCATCCAATTTTCCAACAACTTACCATGGTCCAACAGAGTGCTACCAGTACTCACTGCTTAAATCCATCCAAGCCCACAATCTCTGACAGGTTTTGGCTTAAATCCTTATTTCCCATTGAAGCAAACCCTGCCTATCTATCTGTCTGTCTGCTGTCTGTCTATCTTAGTTCACAACCATTCCTTGCTTCTCCCCTTCTAAACATAAAAACTGCAAACCTTCAATGCAGGGATTTGCCCCCTTGCTGATCTTTCTCTGGCAAGTACTATGTACAATGTGGTAGATCATAACTCTCATACAGGAACATTAAAGTATACCTAAAACACTTGTAACAGTCTGCAGGAATGACCTTGGGAGACAGGAGGAAGAGTCACAGCCTAGACAACAGCCTGATAAAATTTGAGCCCAAAGAAGGGGTGAGGGTACAGAAAGCGTCTCAGAAGGGACCCTCCCAGGTTTTCAGTACTGCAAGTACTTTCATATTTGCAAGATTCTGTTACTGTAACCTTACAATAAAGGTAGTATTAATACTCATGGTGGGTGCTTCTTCTCTGGACTACTTCAAAGGGCTGACATCATCTGTGTCATCAAGGTCAGGAAGCAAGAAGGACAGGACTACTTCTAAGGTAGATGTCATCCCAATGACACTATAGTACTCCAGAGAAACAACCCACCCCCCCATTTGGAGTCTAACAATACTTCACAGATACCTTGAAGGAAATATAAATGGATAACTATTTATTAAATATCCACCTAATTCTAAAGTTGCTGGGACCAGACTTTTTTAAAAATGTGAAAAATGCAGACTGATAATGTGCAAACTGAAAATTGTCTTTTTATTATGACAGTAACACATAGCCCATACATTAAAAAAGAGAGCTACAGCTTTTGTCTCAGAAGAATTTAGGTGTTTTATCTGAAACCACTTTTAAGAGGAGAAATAATGGAATAAAGATGCTACTTGAACTTAATTACTGAATGAGCATAATGTAGTCTTTCCAGACTATAAGTTACAAATCAGTACTCAGTGTGACATAGAAGTTTGAAAATACATTCACCTCACATTTCCATCATAGCTGTGGGATAGATTTAACCAAGATAAAAAGGGAAATAAAGTAGCCCATTTCACATAAATGTTAAGCAAGAAACCTGTTTATACAAAGGATCTGTTACACATTTTTACCAAACCATTATTAGTTCTTTTAAGTGTCACAGTTAATTAAATGAAGTAAAAATATTTTACTTCGTATTTAATGAAGCACATGAAGATAAGTTTATCCAAAACAAAATAGTTTTTCTTAACTTTTCTGTTCACACTAGCTGATAATTCTTACTGCAGAACTTTGAGATTATATTTTCATAAATTAAATGGCATAGGAGGAGCCATATTTCACTGGAAACACTTAAACCAAGTAACTTAAAAACAAATGTAAGATGCAGTAGTAAATTCCTTATTTTCTTCAAGTACAAAAAATACAATTATAAAGCAAGACAACAAGAAATATTCAGTTTAGAAAATCAGAATAAAACATCTCAGCTAACAGATTCCTTACTTCTATTTCTGCCGATTCCACCCGATTTTCAACTATCTCAATACATGGTCTCTTGATTGGAGGCTCTTCGCTGATTACTGTTTCCTCTGCAATGTCTGTGGCTGGTACTGTGAGAACTTGAATTGAAATAAGTTTGTATCAAAACTATAGAAGTTACAATGGTTGCATTTAGATGCTGGGATAGATTGGGATAGGTAATTACAGATGTTTATTAAATATATGAGTTGGAAGAAGCCTGTCATCTAACCTAACTCTCTTACTAAAGACAACTCCCAGGATCCTTCACCATTTTTAAGAGTTGCATTAATAACAAGGCTGCATTCTAATAAGTCAGTTCATTTAAACAGCCACAAAGGCTCATGCAGAAGCCTTTCAAAGATGTAGCTACTTTAATGAATAGCAGAGAGGGGCTTCAGGAAGTCCTGAAGCAATTCTTCAGAATAATTTTTAAGGTGTGCATAGCCCTTATAACTAGTTTTCTTAACTCATGATTCCATGGGCAGAAATGCAATTGTACAGTGTGGAGCTCTTTTCCCCTATTCCGGAAATTGAGTCTAAGATGTTCACTAATTGTCCTCCACAGTGCTTTACATTCCAGCCCAATCCTATTCTTCATTATCTGTTTTCTGTAAAGAGCTTTTATGAATATTAAGTTCAACTTAACCAACAATTTCAATATAAAGTCCTTAAAGTTCTATTACTGGTTTTCTACTTACCTTGCTGCCCATCTGGCATGGTCACTATAATGGGTTGACCCATTCCACTGGTGGGAATGGAATGAAGATTTCCAAGCTGAATCCCATCAGTTACTATGGTAATGACCTGCTGACCTCCAGAACTAACTACTTGCTGAATTGCACCATCCACAGATTCAGCGGTCACAACTTCTTCTGTTGCCACAACTTTCAAATAAATAAATAAAACATATATAAGCAATTAAGACTGATCAAAAAGCTTGCTTTTAAAAATTAGAGGTGGAACCTCATGAAAATGTGTCAGTATGGACTGCTCCTCTTCATTATTTCAATGGAGTTAGCTGAAATAGCTCTTCTAAGAGACTCCATTCCATTCTATTTTTCTCCCCCACCAGCAATATCACACACAAAGTCAGTCCATCTTCTGTACAACTGAGCATGCTCATCCCCACTGGGTTTTGGGAGGAATCTCTCCCCCCACTTTTTCTCTGCTAAATTATTTTGTACTTCTGCAAATCTTGAAGTTTACTGCTTTGCATAAGTAGCCCAAACAACAAGATTCACACCATCCTTATCTCAATCTTATGTGTGTTGCCTTTTTGACTACTTATACAACATTCCTCACCCCAAATATTGGAAATAGAGAAAATGGTGTACCTAGAATTTCCAGAAATTAAATTCCTTCAAATCTAACTACTTCCTTACAAGTAAAATACAAGTTGTTCAAATTCATAGAGCAATTGATATTATTTGACCTTCAGATACCATGTTAATGCTCATCATTAATTTTTTTCCTGGTCTCTGGGAATTTATATTCTACTTTGTTGAGTTCATCTTTGCTGCTTCTCTTAGGTTTTACCAGGAGGAATCCTAAAGTATAAAGTATATCATTACCAGTATCAGTTCAAGAGCTACATCTACATGTATGCAGTATTGTATTAAAAACAAGCCTTTGAAGTTTATTATTAATCAGATAGACAATAAAAAGCTTTCTCTCAAAAGCTATAGTGTATGATTTATGAAAGAAATGTCAGACATCAGATAAAACTTGGAAGCTTTCATCTTTGCCATGATTGCTTCTTTATTTACAGTGATGTTATTACTCAATCAAGGTCTGCAATTCTTGCTTTCTGTATATTTCTGCCATTATTGAAAGAATGATGTGAAACTCCCCAGGATTTTATGAAAAACCAAGTTGTGCCATAAGGTAGGTAGGTAGGTAGGTAGGTAGGTAGGTAGGTAGGTAGGTAGGTAGATAGATAGATAAATGTGCTTGCCATGGCTTGTTCCCAGTACCGCTGAGATGGCCTTCACAGTACTTCTTTTCATTAGCATGATCAACAAAATCAACTAGTCCCTTCCTGTCTGTTCTATCAAAATCTGGGTAGTAAATGATCTACAAGGAAGTATTCCCAGTAGCACCAATAATTACTAGAGGGAATTATGGGTTTGCAGGATCGTTTCATTAGCTCTGTCTGCCTTCTCCCTCCTTCAACTGTCACCTGGCAGCAGCTTCTGCGTCAGGGTGCAACAAAGGGACATATAGGAAACACAATAGGCTCTGCTGAAGGATCAGTTCCTTTGACTCCCTGGACAATTTCCATTCAAGCCAATCGTCCTATATATGCGCTTGTTTTTCTCATCCCTCAGCCTGCGGGCAGGGACTGTCCTCTATTTACTGACCTTATATAAGCCACTGAGAAGCAGGAGATACAAAAGCTTTCAATAAATTAAGGTCAGGAATAGGCTACAGGAGTTTGGACAAGTATTTTCAGGAGGAAAAGTCCTCCATGTGGCGCTGTTTTATTTAAACAGATGAAACAATCCTTCATAAACCCTGCAATCAACATGTCACAAAAACATGATTAAAGTTTTATTCTTTAACACAAGGAGGTCAATCTCAAATGAGAGAGAGGTATTTAAGACCTCCTTCTTTAAAAAAGTAATCTGGCACTAAATGTTTACTGTCAGTGCTTTGGCCTCCTCCCAAAGCTTCTAGAGAAATACGGTCAATTGTTGATATACTGTATTTCTTAGTAGCAGCTCTGGAGTCAAGCCAAGGCAGTTGGCATTCTTGCTCTGCATAGAAGCCTGATTCCCTTCTACAGATAGGTTACAGCAAAAGGCAACCCTGCCTGAGAAAGCAAATTCAGAAGTCACACCAGTGTCAACACTTATTTGTCTTAAAAGGAACTTGACTGGTAATCCACAAATGTCCTTCATGGAAAGGAAAAACGTTTTCATTTAATTTTGTTCTCTTTTGCTCTCTTCCATTTTAAGTCTGTTTTTCAGTATAAGTATGCCAAGGGGGAAAAAATACCAAGCTTAAAAAACTAATTTGCAATGAAATATGGCATTACCTCAATGCTGAAAACTGAACTGTAAACGAGATGTGATTTTTTTTTTTAATGTGAATCCATATTTGTATTTTTGGAACAATGTTAGTTTTCCTCACCTGGCGTTTCTGATGAGTTGGACAGTGGAGCTGAAGCTTCTGCTAAGGCAGCCAAAGTTGCCAGCACTGATGTTGAGGAATTACCAAACTGGACAGCAGACACTCCACTGTCATCTGTAAATACACAATCCATAAAATCACATCAGAAAGTCACAAAAATCTACTTGTACATTTGAAAGGAAATCAATTTTTTTCCTCCAAAATTAGGCTGATATAATTCTTAAACTCTTGATCAAACAGATCCCTTCAGAGGGAGCAAGCAGAGATTTATTTCTCTTCATGAGGCAAAAGTAGTCTGAACTGAAATAAATGGGAGTGGCGTCAGCAGAATTTGGCAAACCCCCCCCCAAAAAAACAAACGGGGAGACTGCTTTGACATCAAACTGTGGGCCCAAAACCAAATTTTAGACAATGTTAGAATCATCCAGTGCAGTGTGAGTCTATATGAAAAATGAGATTCAGGAGATGACAACAGCAGCAAAAGAAGTGATATACTTGATGCAATTTTAGCACAATCTTATTCCCAATTTAATAGAGCGAACAAGCAATTTACAATCCCCCGGGCATGTGAATATCTGCATTTAATGTTAATTGCAGAGAATACCTGTTAGATTCACAACACCACCAGGTCCAATGATGAACTGTGGCGTTGCTGCATGAATTGTCACTGTATCAGGGCTTTCTGGATTCGTGTTGATTTGGTTCTGCATTGCGATCTATGACCAAAAAATAAGAGTGCTTTTTTTAAAAACATTTATTTGGGGGGAAATGAATTATATTAAAAGGGATACAGTTCATGGAAGATGTTCAGAAATTAGACAGGTAGTTAATCTCAGACAGAATAGTAATCAACAGCTTCATGTAACCTTTAGCTCATGCACAGTGTATTGTTATTTATTAATATATATTCAACATGGAAAAAATCTGGCAGATACTATTCAGAATAAATACATCAGTTTCAAGGCGTAGGGAAAGAGGGAATATAGTATGATAAAGTAAGAACAACAGAGGGCCAGGGAGTCATTGATATAAAAGGCAACTGCCTAGAGATTAAGCTACAAGGTTCTGGAAAAGCCTTACAGGAGTGAGTTTTGAGTTACCTGTAGAATTTCTGCCAAGTCTTCATATCCATTGTCTATGGCAATGTCTAATGCTGTCTTGCAAAATTTACTTTGTGTATGGACATCTGCTCCATACTTTATTAAGAGTTCCACTACTTCTTGATGATTGTGCTCCGTGGCCCAATGCAGAGCAGTCATTTTCAGCATGTCCTTTGCATTTACATCAGCACCATGCTACAAAACAAATCCCCCATATTCAATTAAATTTCTTTCAAAATGGAAAGATGCAGTCAAAGTTAATTTTAGAGTCAGCGTTACTTTGAATATTTATTCTTAAATCTGTGTCCTACCTTTTAAACTTTGTTCATGCTGTCAGTTCCCCCCCCCCCCGAGTTAATATACTGTACATGATTAATGCTATATCCCTTATTGCCTTGAACTGTTAGGCAGACACATTTTCAAAATAGCTAATCTTAGAAAGTAAATAGCAGAAGATAAAATCTGATGTCTAATGATTCTTGTGCCTCTCAGCATGGCTTCAGTTATTTTTTTCCCTTCAAAAATAAATCTCTTCATGTAAAAATATTATTGAAAAGAAGTCATGTGCTATTATTAGTCTGATAAAATAAAGGAAAATCTATAATTTGCATTCCAAGTAATTTTCTTAAAGGATTTTGGACTGCTGCTATAGTATTTTCAGACAGCAAAATAGAAAGGCCTTGAAACAAGAATATCGGTGGGCAGTTTCTTGAAAAATTGTTTTAGTTAAAAAGCACAGCTGTAAAACCATAATTTAAGGAAATTAAGCTATCCTTTCTTAAAATGCTTTGACAGATAATATTCTTTATGCTTGTTTTTTTTTCCTGTTATGGACAAATTATCTGAACACACTGCCAAATTTTAATGAACAAATTGTTGATCATTGCTTTTAAATGTAAAGATGTTTCAATATGCCATATATGACTTAAATCAGCATATTGTTCCTATGGTTTGATTCAGCCAGCCTGCCCACAAAGGGAAACCACTTTGCATGTGCACAAAATGGTGCCACTGATTCTCCTACTGCACAGCATCACATCCTTCATTTCTAGAGAAGGTCTGAAGGAGGGCCCAAAAAGACTCAATGTGCATTTAAAAAATGCTCCTTGGTGCCAGGCAATGTTCCGAAAAATTCCTTTAGATGCCACTGATAATGGAGGAAAAAGGCTTCAGTCCATTAGCAATGATGTCCTATTTCGACTCTGTTACAGTTAATAATAAATGAAGACCTTTTTTTACCTTCAGCAAAACTTCTACTATGCTCGCATGGCCTTCTGAAGCTGCCATATGAAGTGGTGTTCTATCCACTTTGGTCCTAGCATCTCGACTTACACCTGCTCGTAATAACACTTCCGTGGTTGAATAGTGCCCATATTGTGCTGCTAGATGAAGAGGAGATGTTCCCAGCTGCAACATAAGATATGAAATAGGACAGAATATTTGCACATAATTATCCTCTTACTTGACAACATTAAAAATATTACACTTTTCAGTACCATTATTTTTAAAAAAACAATCTTATGGAAATTCTGGTGTATTAGGCTGCTTTTATCTTTATTATTTTCCTAACTTTTGGCTTTGAAGTCACTAATCTTTCCTCTACATAATCCTCTAATCCTTTCCTATAATCTTTCCTTTCATCATAAGTTAGAAAGGAACTAACTCTTTCTCATAACCAAATTTTTGCCCAGTCTCAACATTCATGAATATCCTGATCTAAAGGAAAGTTATATTTTCTTTTAATTAAACACAGCGTTGCAGTCATCAGGCAAGCAGTACAATCATCAAGATTTGATGGCCAAAATCTCACAGCTGTGGTAGTGATCTTACATTCTAGCCTGGGAATTTTTCCATGCTCACCAAAGCCAGAAGCCAAAATTTTGAAAAAATCATTATGCATTGCTGCATCCTACATGTTGTCCTTTTTGGTCTTCCTTCTACTGGATTTGATTCCCCAAAACAGGAAATACAGGCAGAAAAAGTTGAATAGTTATGTCCAGTTATCCCCAAAAAGGCCGGACTCTGAAATCTCAGGCTGAAGCTGAGGTTTGAAGTTTGGGAGCAATATGCCAGGAGTTCCTATGTAATTCTAAGCTTTTTCTTAGCAAAAACTAAATAATGAGAGAAGTTGGACAATATGTTCCACAATTTTGTTCATGAACAGTAAATCTGGCTTCTTGTTATCACAGCCAATAACCAGTGACTTCCACACATACATGCCAATCTTTAAAAAAAAAATCAAATGAAAAGTGGAATGTCATCAATATTTCAACAATGAATAAATTTATTGGGCATCAACTTAGTTTGGATGAACAATTAATAAAAGCCAGAGGCACTTAAACTAACATTTGACATGACACTCTGGCTGTATTTTATATCTCCATGATCATGTTATGCGAACATAAAATCAGTTGCAGGGAGATGGTGTAGCCTGCTGGTATGAGCCTGATCTTTGAATGAAAGAGCCATGTACTTTGGCAAGCCTGTACCCGTTCTCATCTGCAATACAACAAATAATAAACTAATTTCGTTTATAGTTAGGTTGTAAAAATGATAACTGGATAATATGCATCTAGAGTTTTCAGAAAAATTCTGTATCAGAAAATTTTATATTAATATACTATAGAGGAGAGCCAGTTTGGCATAGTGGTTTAAAGGCAGCAGGTTAAAAACCAGGAAACCATAAGGTCTAGTCCTGCTTTAGGCATGAAACCAGCCAGATAACTTTGATCCGACACTCTCTCTCAGCCCTAGCAAGAAGGAAATAGCAAACCACTTCCAAAAAATGTTATCAAGAAAACTGCATAGACTTGTCCAAGCAGTCGTTAAAGAGTCAAACTATAAACACACATAAACCATAAAGACAAAGTAATAGCAATGGAAGGCAGAAATCAGAATCTGAATTTCATTTTTTAAATTAAAGCCTACAATGATAAACTTAAAACAAGTGGTCAGTTTCATGTAATCTAAGAAGTTCAGATTGATCTGGACCTGTTCATCTCACAATTCATATACTGTACCTCACACCTATTATTAAACATTCAAATGTAAACAATTTTCTCAAGAAAAAAATATGAAAATTCCCCTGAATCACACTTGCCTCCTAAGGACAACATGCACACATCCATTTGGTTTTCTTGATAGCAATATGGAAAGTCCCACAAAATAAACAGTGCAAACACAAATATGCAATTCCATTTTTTAAAATATGTTTTTACCCAATCTGTAGTAAAAGGTGCTCCATTGGCCATCAAAATGCGAACTTCATCATCTTGCCCTGCACGAGCAGCTTCTAAAAGCTTCTTTCCCAAATCTACCAGGGACATCTAGAAAAATATTTTAGATTAAAAATAATTAGGTTTGTTGAATGATAAGTTATGAAAGAAGCAAATATTACATCCTTCCCACAGCAACATTTATTAGGTTTCTGCAGCAGCTAAAAAAAAAAGAGGTACACTAGAACTTAACAATTACATTTTTTACATGAAACAAAGCATACTGTAGCCAAAGCTTGCCAGCAGTCTGAGACCAGGACAGCTACTATAAAACAAATAATTTGGTAATGTTTTCTCTAGTTTTGCTTGCTTTAAACCTATTCATGCAGACTCCCTGATTTTCAATATATTGACCTAACAATTTACTATGATGTCCAGTAAGATGCTGAGTTATTTTCCTATTCAATTAAAATTGTTTATTTCTCAGATTTTATAACCCAACTTCCTTCTAAAAGCTCAAGGAAGCCCACACACTCCTTCCTCCAATTTCTCAGCCCACCCGCAACCCTGTGTGAGAGAGTGACTGGCCTAAAGTCACTCAGTGAAGTTCCATGGTTGAGGGTGAGGTTGAACCTTGGTCCAGTCCTAGTTCAACACCTTTACCACTAGAGACAACTCAGAGAGGTATTTATATAACAACTCCTTCCCCAACAGACTGTGTCCTAACAGGGCAAAACAGTGATCAAATGGCCTTGATAGGAGGCAGGCAAGTAGATAGGAGTTTTGTGGTGCATCAGCTAGTGAAGACCAGCACCTTAATCACTACAAACCCTTCACTATTGGAATGCTTTGCAGAAAGGGAGAATGGTTGCTGACTATATTTGTTCAGTTTTAGAATGTCTATGTGTATAATACAGTTTAATTATTTTACTTAAATATATATGTAAGTGCCTTTGAATCAGCGTTGACTCCTGGTGACTGCTTGGACAAGTCCTTACAGTTTTCTTGAAAAGATTTCATTAGTAGTTTGCCATTGCCTGCTTCTTAGAGCTGAGAAAGAATGACTGTCCCAAGGTCACCCAGCTGGCTTTGTGCCTAAGGCAGGACTAGAATTCACAGTCTCCTGGTTTCTAGCCTGGTGCCTTAACCACCACACCAAACTGGCTCTCTATTTAATTATGTAACCTCTTGATTTTCAGAAATCTATCTTAAATGTTATACAAAGTTATATACATATAACCCTTCCTTATATGTGGTTATTACAAAACAGACTTAATCAGTTAGTTAAAAGTGTTTATTTGAATGGCTTTCTTTCTGTTCTTGTCATCCCCTGATCAGCTTAGATTTGTAGACAGGGCAAAATTTCTGCATGACTAATGGAATGTTGGCTTGCCATCTACCCATCCAGTGACTGACTTCCTGAGAGTAAAATGACTTAACCTGAGCTTTCCATGTGTAAAATTATAGCAACAACTACCATTTACAAAAAATAAATGGAGAACATGAAAAACTAGCTTACTCATTAGGATGCCAATGTAAAGCAAACATACTTAGGACTAAGCCCCACTGAACTCACCAAGTTCAGCATGGGGTTCAGCTGCATAAGTGCTGTGCAAGCAATTAATAGTACATAGTCAAAACTTTTGCATTCCCAAGTCTAAATGACTTAGACTGTACACTGAATACAAAAAACTGCCTTACTTCATTCATAACATGCTAGTAGATTCCACTAAACACCTACAACCACCTTAGCTCACTAGCAATACTCAAATCTCATTTTTTCTTTTCAGACAGATCCAAACTCTCAAAGCTACAGTGAAGCTTTGAATGATACTTTTAGTGGCATAAGCATTTAGAAACGCTGATTGTTCCTGCTCAGATTCACAGCTCTAGAATGCTCCTGAATACTGTGATTGTTGCAGTTAGTAGGAACACTTTCCACATATTCCTCTGCCTTCAAAGGCCTTCTGCTCTAGTTCAAATCCAGTGACCACTGTGTTTCATCCTGTAAATTCATGGCTAGATTATAAATCTGGAAATTTAGAATGGAGAAAAATATAACAATGGGGAATATTGCAAAAATGCTTCATTAACCAATATCTTTGCACAAGCACACTGATTAGATTGAATGGCATAGGCCATACACACATGAGGTTTCAGAATCTCTATATCCTCCCTGATCCTACTGCAATCACAGCTGCAAAAAAACTGTTTTGATACCTTGAAACACACTGCACTATTCCTAAAAACTGGTGAAATATTATGGAATGCCATTCCTTTGCATATCCCCCTTAACAAGTCTCAAGAATGTAAGGTATTTTTGTTTGCACTGGTTTGTGATAACTCAAGTACTAATTGTAAAAACTTGTGGGTACCGGCATACTTATTTACACGTCGAAATTCCTAAATGTTTATTAGGGCTACTCAAATATTCTTCCCCCTCCCTCCAAAAGAGTGACAAACTCTAGAGAACAAGCAGAAAATAAAATATTTTACATACTTCAAAATCCACTTTGGCCCTAGTTCCTCTTCCTAAAGTGATTAATAGCTAATTTCTGATTTATTAAAATTAGGCTTTCTTGAAGGCTATCAAAAGTAACATTTGGGGGGGCCATCTAGTGGAGAATTACTTTGCCAAATTATGTTACAGCAATGCAGTATTAACACCATAGCAACCAACTGTAAAGATTTTTTCCCCGTGATAATTGCCTGATTTAGAATGTATTTATATATCTTTTGCTTATTTATTAACTTGTTTTATTTTGTAGGCTTTTCAGGTGTTTGAGAGAATCTGGCAAGAACATGAATGGAAATGGAGCCTTCAACTAGTATTCCCCAACAAATAGCAAAAACACCTGCGTACCATGCTAGCTGGCCCTCATCAGAGCCTTATCTACTAGGGGACCGGAAAGCACTATAAAGTTCATAGAAATTGATGAATTTTGTATTTTCTGTTCTGTATGTGGCCAAATATTAAAATATTCTTAAATACCGTATTTTCCTGACATGGAGTTACATTGGATCCTAAACACACATACAAGGAAATAATCCCCAGATTAGATTGGGAATTCTTTCAAAATAAACCTAATAGAAGAATAGATGTAGTCAATATGAGTGGCTTAAATGCCACCTCAGCCAGACATTTTTAAGCTTTTAGGTAATGGCTACGTAGATGTAGTCCTCATGTAGCAATCAGCAACTTGGTTGTTAAGCAAAGTGGTCACTAAGCGAAACTGTGACTGTGCTTATGATCTTACTTCAGCTTTCCTTTGCTTTATACCTGCAAAGGTTATAAATGCAAGGATTGGACATGAAGTCACTTTTTCATCACCGTCGAACTGCAAACAATCACTGTATGAGGCAGTCGCTAAACGAGGACTACCTGCATTTCAATATCTTGTAAGATGACACTTACTGCTTGAATTCATGGGAACCATTCATTCCTGATACTGAGCTTGGCACATGTCAGAAATCAGTTTAGAGTAGATGCACTATTTAGTTTGTGTCACAATATAAAACTAAAGAGTGGATTTTAAATTTAACTTAATAACTTTAAGAACTGCAGGTACTAAGCCAACAATGAACTACTTACTATCCAGATCTTAAGTTCACAAGCTCTACTTTCCTCCTTGAGGGCCATAAGAAAGAGTTTTGGTCTTTTATTTAACCCAAGTTGGATGTTTCTTCAAAATCAAAATTCATAATCAACTATTATTCGAAATTAACTTAATAATTGGCTGTAGACCTCACACAAATTCACTAGTGTTCATGAATTATGGCTTGCTCAAAAATCCATAGTTTTAAAAGAAAGTGTTATGTGGGAAAAAAGTCAATATTGACTATGGATTTGTCAACATAATTTTTAGATCTAATTACTATTTGTTTCTTTGAAACATCAACTGATGTTATATTCTTCTTCTGACATGCTGGAGAAAGTGGGGAGCGATGCAACTCCAAAGCTCACCTAGTGCAGAAATATATAAAATGTAGGACTGGGTTTATTGCTATATCTTGGATATTTGAATACATGTGCAAGGATTTCTTCCTCTTAAACAATTTCAGAAATGCAGCGAATCTTCCCACCCCCACCACTATATTATGTTATTAATATAACATTATGTAATACCCTCAGCTTTTTGTCTGGAGGCGCTCAAAATTAAATGCTAAAAAGGACTGATTTTTACGTGAAAGAACTATGTACTTCATTATATTTTAAATGTCTATCTTTTGCCCTAAGTCCTCTTGTTGGATCTTAGAGTTCTAGTAAAATGCAAAGTACTGTAGATTCTGGAAGGATACCCTCCACTGATGTCTGCATGTCCCCATGACACCTTGGGTGTTCTGGCAGACTTCACATGCTAAGCCAATTCATTTCTGAAGTCAATTGGCTCAGCTCCTGTTTCAGAAACAAAAAAGCTGCAATTCTGCAGCATTTCCTCTGGAGCTGCAGGGCAGGAAGTTTTCCTTTGGTTGGAACTCACCCCTTCTCCTGTCTCCCATGGTTTCCCTGCACCTCTTGAAATGAAGTGGTGCCTTGCTGCTACCCTTCCTGTTTTCTGGCTACTATAAGAAGTGGTTTTGCATATAGCATCCCATTAGCAAATGCAGAAAAGGAAGAACAAGGAAAGAGCAGGATGCCAGCTAACTGCAATCTTAAAAACATCTTTCTATTCTGGAGGGAGTACTGGCCAGGTCAGGGAAGGGAAACCAAGGACACTTGCCAACCGCAGCACAGGGGCATACTTAGTGGGGGTGGAGGAAGGGGGGAGAATGACACTTTAGTATGACATTCATACACACTCTATATGGATGGACATAAATATGTCAAAATTGGTAACCTGATGGAAAAAAATTCTCATCAAACAGAATATTTTCAAATTTTACTCTTAGTAATATCAACATATTTATACAGTATCATTAATCAATGCAGAGCTGTTTGCTTGTTTACTTGTTAATGCTACTGGTTTTAACATAATTTAACTGCATTCATATTGAGTTTACTTTGAATAAACATGTGCTGAATTTCAGTGTTTCAACAGTCTCTTTAAAGTGAATACAGGAGATCATCTTTGAGTGAATTATATGAATTAGGAAAAAAAGTCTGAAGAAAGGTAATTATACATACACATCTTCATAGAAACAATTCAAAAAACCAACCTCTCTACACAAAAATAAAAATGCCGCTTAAATTCAATTAGCCGATGGTTGAAAAATCAGCTTCAAATTTTTATCAGAGGAATAGCTTTGTTAAAACAGTGAGGCTACAGAGAATGTCTTAACATTGCTGTTCAAAACACTTATCAAAGATCTGAGCAGTATATCCAAACCAAAATAAGCCAATTCAATGGAATAATAATAAACTAAAATGGGAATTGCACTATTTTAAACCCTATCACATACAAATTTAGGGACCCCAGACTGAAAGAGTGAACATTATGAAACAGAGGGCTTCTGTTCTGAATACATGATAGAAAGGGGACTGACATTCTATTTCAAAAGCACGCCACAAGGGTGCATTTACCATTAAGTATTATTACGGTTCCAAAGAAGATAGGTCAGACTTTCTGCCCACTTAAATTACCTTCACTGACTGTGTTCACTCACCATGGTAAACTAAAGGCAGTGCGCTTAGTTGAGCACCATAGGTGAACCCAGCCTCTGGGATCCATAAACCACAGCTCAACCAACCAGGGCTTAATTCAATATGTGAATCCCCTTTTGGGAAGAAGAGAGTGATCTCTTAATTACAGCGGAGAGATCATGGATGGAAATCCATGAGCTAAAGAGACGCGTGACAGAGGGGGGAAAAAGGGTTGTACTTATGGAGTCATGGCACCCAAGCACATGTCTGGTGGGAAGCAGTTCCATGGGTTTCCTGGAATGGGAGGAGCATGAAGAAAACTCCAAAGAGGCCAGAGGCTCCCCTCACTGCAGCTCGCACCAGCCGCGCCTGGAAGCACTTTCCATTCCCCCCCCCCCGTTTCCTCCCAAAGAATGAACAGGGAGCAGGCACGGTCAAGGTGTCTTCAAGCTGCTGCCAATCCCACAGCAGGGGACCCGCTTCCTTGCAGAGGGTGGGCTATTCCTGGCAAAGTGAGCAGCCCCACCCCAGCCACGGTGGTGGATCCCCCGCCTTCCCTGCGCTCTTCCCCGTCCCCTTCCTTGTACCCCTCCCCGCGGCCTAAACCCCCTGACTTAAACCCCCAACTTGTTTTTGTTTTTTTTTGTTATACAAGAAAGAGCTTCCACACGTGAGCGCACGGCCAAGTGGCTGCTACGGGAGGCGATCAACGCCGTAACCGGAGGGAGGAAAAAGGGTGTCCGGTACCAGGGTGCCCGGGAGCGCAGGGTTGGCGAGCTTGCGGCGGGCAGCGCATGCTCCAGGAGGGGGAGGGGACAGACACGACCCGCGTCGGAGGCAACGTGTGAACGCCTGGAGACCAGGGCGGGGGTCGCCAGGCTCCCGCGCGCACCCTCTCCAACCCCCCCGGCTCCTTCCCGCCGGGCGGGCGGCCTTCCCCACTCCCGCGGCGGCCCCGCCGCTCCTTCCCCAAGCGGAGGCCCCCGAGCGCCAGATCCCCGGAAGGCCTCTCCCGTCCCCGCTTTTCCCCGACAGGAAATCCTGGCTGGGTTGGGCGCTGGAAGGAGCGGAGGGAGCCGCGGTAAGCGCCGGGTTCCGGGGGAAGTGGAATTATTTTTTACCAACGAAGAAGAGATCAACTTCCACATCCGGTAACAAGGGCCCCTCTACAAAAAAGGCGCAGACTGACCTGGAAAAGCTTGGCCGGCCCGGCCATCGGAGGTGAGGGGGAGGAAAAGGAAGAGAGGAAGGAGGCCTCCCCTTACCGTGTCGCCCGCGCCCGGCCGCCGCCCGACCGAACGACGAGCAGGGCCGCCGGAGCCCGCCGCCGCTTCTCATAGGCGCCCAAAAGCCCCGCGAAAAAGTCCCCCGCTCGCGCACGGCGGAGGGACACGGGCGGCCGCGCTCGCGAGCGGTGAGACGAGGAAGGAAGGAGAGGCCCGCGGGGGAGGAGGAGGAGGAGCGCGGGGGGACCGAGACGGCGCTGGGGCGGCGCGGCTTCTGCGCCGCAGTCCTCGGAGCACCCCGGCCTGAGGGGAGCTGCTCCCCTCATCGGGGCGCGGGGATTATTGGGTCGCCCAAACGGGCGCTGACAAAAGGAAAACGGAGGTCGGGGGGAGGAAGATTCGGCGGAGGGATACGGCTACCTGAGAGCCTGACTGCGCAGGCGCAGAGCCTTGAAAAAGGGGGAGAGCCGAGGCGAAAGAGGGAGCCGCCATGTTCTGCCGACGCTTTTTTTTTCCCGCTCGAAAGGGGGAGGGGAGCGCTGAAGGGGAGCCTGCGCGCCTGCGCGTTGTGGGGTGCGCGAGAGGCGCCTGAAGTCTGAAGTTGTTGGAAGGCTTCGTGCCTCTGTTCCAGCAGGTGTGCAAAAAAGCGTGACCTTGGTGCGACCCCCACCATCCCTTCTAGGGTCTATTGGGGCGGTGACGGGATGAAGTGCAGGTCTTAAACCTTGCAACACCCCTGAAGCCCCCCTCCCGTCCAAATTAGCCTTGCCTACTCTTGACATTTGAAATTTCCACAGACTGCAGCAAACCTGATGAAGCCCTCAAGGTTGGGCTGCAGTCTGGTGCTTGTGGACCTTGGAAGCCAGCCCATGAGCTTAATGTGTCTGGATTGTGCTGAAAGGGAGAGGTTGAAGCTAAGAGAATGCATATAAAGAGGTGTCCTAACAATCAGCCTGGTATTATTAGTTTTTTATCCTGCCTTATTTTATATGCAGCTCAAGGCAGCAAACACCTAGTGATCCTGCCTCCTGTTTTCCCCACAACAACCCTGTGAGGTGGGTTGGGCTGAGAGAGAAGGACTGGCCCAAAGTCACCCTGCCAGCTTTAATGCCTAAGAGGGGCCTAGAACCCACAGTCGCCTGGTTTCTAGGCCAACCCCTTCACCACTACTCTAAACTGATACCTTTATATGCATTGGGCTATAATTCTCACAATCTTTAATCACTATGGAAATTATTGCAGGCTGTAAGCCAGATTCAGACAAATGGGATAGGATATCTTGGCTATTATGTTCATTCCAGGTCAAGAGATGTCTGTATATATAAAAGTCTTGTACTTTCAAGGCAAAACTTATTTCACTGTTTATCCACTTTGTTTTGCTATTTTCAGGAAGTGGTAGAAGTAATCATTTGTATTTACTTTTGCATCTCATTCCCATGTAAGTTTAAGCATTTGGCACATATGCATTGTTTTTATCATATCCCTGTTCCAATCTTGTATTCCTCTCCTAGCCACCTACGTTTCTGTTTCCTACCTATCATTCCTATCTAACGATCGATGCTATGACATCTGAAAACTTGCAGTATTTCTATCGGCACAAATTGTTGTGGTTAAATATATTGTTTGTATTAAAGCATCTTCTATTGCAGAAACTTGTCTTAGTAGAAGTAATGCTAGATTCAGTGTTAGGTACAACTATGCAATATGTAATTAAGGTAGGTTTAGCATGTTGTTGTATCAGTACAAGGTTTCAGACTGGAAACCTTTTCAGAAAGTCCATCTATGTGATGGTGATGCTCTGAGAAAAGGATATCCCCTGTGAATTAACAGCCAATAGAAACTGGGAGACTATGAGTTTTAGTCCTGGCTTAGACTCAAAGCCAGCTGGGTGACTTTGGGCCAGTTATTCTCTTTCTGAGGCCTAGAAAGAAGGAAATGGCCAGCCCCTTCTAAAAAAGGGTCCCCTAAAAACTGCAGAAACGTGTCCAGGTACTCACTGGGGGTCAATACTGACTTGAAAGCACAAAATTAGTATAACTGTATTCTAATGTGTGCTATTATATATAACCTAGGAAATCGCTCCATATTTGTCAGATACTGTGGTGCTACCTAGTTTTTGTTTTTTGTTTCAGGCAACTTATTACTTGTGACAAAACCGCGAAAACAGTTTGAAGATGAAAGGATGTTCATCTCTTTACATAGGAGGATACTGTATTTACTGATGGATCATTATGGATAAACTCCAAAGGCCATCCAATTAGTAGACAGAGCAATGGCTAACTTACCATGAAGATACCCAAGTAAGAAAACATATCCCATTACTTGATACAGGAAAACAACTTAGAGTTGACATAGTGGTTTATATGCAGAGGTTCTATGACTTACCGTGTGATCTGAGCTTCATCTAAGTCCTATCAATAGATAAAGAGATTCTGGTTAAACGAACAACATATGAAATAGTATACTGTGTCATGCCTTATTGAACTAGTATTCAGTCTTTGTTGGCAGAAGTATGTGAACCATGAGTAAGTTAAGTTACATGTTTCACTCAGTAAAGTTACAATCAGATATGGGCAAGGGGCATTCTTACTAATAAAGCCCACAGTTGCTAGTTGTCATCAGAGTCTGCTTTTTGTGGTACAAATTTGTGGAAGTAAATATGCCCCAATCCGAACAAAAAGGATTGTTGATGCTCATGAAGTTGGAAAGGGCTGAAAAACCATTGCCATTGGCCTTCATCAATCCTTGTTCAGGGATATGTAGCAGTGATTCAAACAAATGTTTTCAGTACCCATTGATGTTGCATAGATTTGGAGATATTTTAGGCCACTCCCCTTTACACAACAACTCATTGACATTTTTGCACTGTCTTGCATGAACTGCTTGCTTCAATGCTATATTTCAGTTGGGTTAAAGTCAGGTAGTGCCTCGGCTATTCAAAAATTGAAATTTCTGGTTTAAGCCATTTGTTGTAAATTTATTGTGTGTTTAGGAATGTTGTGCCACATTCCCACATGCTCATTTAACCTTCAGTTTCCAGATAGATATCCTGACATTCTGTACAATTTCCTGATATGCTCCAGAATCAATTGCAGAGATCACTGTACAGGTAGTCCCCAGTTTAAGAATGAGTTCTGTTCCCAAGGTCTGTTCTTAAGTTGAATTTGTATGTAAGCCAGAACAGTGTTATTGTATAATACTGTATTAGTAGTATTGTGTAATTAACTTGAACCATTGTGTATTTAACTTGAATTTTGCTACAGTAGGCTCCGTACTCAACTATGGGTTGTCTGTAAACCAGGCATTCTTAACCCGGGGACTACCTGTATATTGTTTTGTGTATTATTTGTTTAACCAAAATATTTTTATTTGTTAACAGGACTTAGATGAAATTCAGATCACATTGCAGATGTACTGCAGAATTATAGATAGTTCTAAAAGATTTTCAAACTTTCTCTAATATTTGGCAGGAAAAGTTTGTTAGGCAGACTAAAATAGAAGACAGTCATGAGTCTGGAAGCAGTGATAGTGTTTTAAAAGGCTATGTAGAAGGGAGAAATCAGGTTTATGAATGCATTTACATTTTCTGTGACAAGAAAATCTGAAAAGCAACTAGGCTGTACAAATGAGAGTTACTAAAACTATAGGCTCATGTATTAAAAGTAAAAGAGTATGCAGTTTCCAGTTGGGAGATTGCTATAGCAGAGGCTCATTGCTGGCTGACTTTCTACAATAAATTTGCAGATGTTAACAGAAAAAAAGTGAGATAAATGATAAAAACTTTCGAAGACATTTTTATAGGAAGGTCGAAACAGTTAAATTTGATTTCTGAAAAACTGATTGTTAGGCTGATGGTTTTGTATGGAACATACAGTGTGGAGACTACCATGTTGCAATATCAAAAAGTCATTTGGACTTAAAAACACTAAGTTCTGTTAGCAGGCTGGAAGTCAGAATCCAGAGATGGATTTGCAACTTACTGTAGTTTTATACCACTTCGAGCTCCTGGAGAAAAGATAGAATATAAATGCTATCAGTAATTATAATATGTAGGATCTACATAGTATATGCTACTGCAGAATGTGAGAATATTCTTGAACAATAAGTCTTTTCCCCCTTAGAACCTACTTTGCCATCCATTGTGAACAATTTTAATAAAACCATATCCTCAGGTGCTCGCAGATTTGGATGAAACTGATTTTTAAGTCACTTCTCCACTTGCTTATTTATTTCTGTACCACATTTATACATCCCAGATGTTTAATTTTTTTCTTAATTTGTGATATGGTTTGTAAAATCTAGTTTTGCCTCTTAGTTCTTAGTGTTATACAGCGGAGTGTCAGTTATTTTAATAGCACTGAGATAGATTCACATAGCACACTAAGTTAAAATACGGTTGGCTAGCTTGTGATTCAATGTATTGTGCAACTCCAGATATTTAGGTTAAGAAAACTGATTCAATAAATCATGGATAACATGTACAAATACAGCCTGTGTTTATTATATTGGGGCTTTTAGATATTATCTATCAGTGTTTATAGTAGGCAAGATTAGTTACATTCCATAATAAAGAATGACAGAGTTCTTATAAGGAGTACTGTATCTGACAAACTCTAGAAGAAATATGGCTTCTCTGTCACGGTTATGGGATATTAATTTCTTAAATTAAAAAAAAATTAAGAACAGAGTCTTAACCACTGATTTGCTAAAATTTAGAGTAATAATAAAATATGATAAAGGGCTTTTCCATTCCAGAATCCAATTTCTAACATTGCCCTGTTATGTTTGTTGGGAGTTAGATTATAGTTTTTATTTGCATGGCCTTGCATTGAAGAAACAGAAAACAGGTTAATGAGGACACCCAGTCTTCCATTGCACTGCTGCCCATAAGATAAGCAAAATAGACTTGTGCATCCAGTTTAAATTCCATTACAGCTCACTAAGTGATCTAGTCCTCTAAGTGTTCTCATTGATTTTGCAATTCAAAGCTATTGTGTACTGTGTACACTCAATATGACATTTCAAAGAATTCTCACTTTTGATATATATAACTGCCAACATATTCATATTTGATACTTTGAGATCATTCTTTTCGGTGTTTATACATCATTTTTAGAGTGTACTTCCAATGTAATTCATAATGTATTAAAGCACAAAGTATTTTCATACATGTACTGTAATTAAATCGGCACGGTTGTTGTGAAGCACCAGATACACTGGTGTGTTCCAAGTCATATTGGCTTCTGTGGGCTAGAAGGGTGAGACCTTAGCAACTTCAATTATATGTAGATGTTTTGATCCAGTGGGAAAACTTCCCACCTATTGTTGCCAACAGGTGAGCTGTGATTTCAGAAACAATGTTAATTACCCCTCCCTTTCCCACTGGAGTTTGTAGAAAGGTCTGAGAGAGTCAGGTTTATTATATTCTCTAGCAAACCGGGGGGGGGGGGGGGCAGAATTGCATAAGTTGCAGCAACCAAGAAACCATTGGCAAAATAAAACACCAAATATAAAAACGAGCTGCAAAAACAGAAAATTAGAAAATGCAATAAAATGCAAAGCATTAACATACTCTTTTGGAATAAAACCTTCAAATGCTGATTTACATTTAATTGGGTTATACATATTTGCCGACAGAGGAATGTCATGGTCTAGAGTTCTTTCACTGCCTACTTTATACATAATGATACCATCAGCAAGGTGAAGCTTCTGAGTTCCGGCCACGGTTGGCATAAAGCAAGAAGACTCTGGCTTTAAGTCTCCCCTTGACGGTGTAACTTGTTGGATAATTTGGAGCTGGTCATTCCTTCTTACCTACCATCCAAGGGAGTTCCGAGGCCGGAGGAGAGACTGGAGCCTTGAGCTTCTGAAAGAAAGCCACAGAAATGAAAACACTAAGATCCAAAAATGCCTGACGCCGAGCCGTAGCAGGCGCAGCTCAGGCCAACCTCGATATTTGGATGCGACAACACTAGGACAGTCCGGGGAAGCGGCTGGAAAGACCAACCCGGAAGAAGGCGACGCCAAAGCACTTCGGCGCTGATGCCAAGAAAGAGGCGTCGGAGTCCCCAGAAGTCGGGCTCGGCGCGCGAGGGTCTCCCGGAGGTGGCCAGCGATCCGTGCCCGAAAGATGCCGGCTTTCCTCCTGCGCCTCCGGACGGTGGAGGGGCCGGCTCCCCCCTCCCGCCCTTTCCAGATGCGTAATGGCGCAAGACCGAGGTAGGGCGCGATTTCCTTGAAACGAAAACACGGAAAGGAGATTTCATTTGGGGCGGGGCGGCTCGGAAGAAGCGCCCCGCGGGTGCCCTGGGCCCGGCCGCTCGCCCAACCCCTTTCCGCGGAAGGCCGAGCCGCGGAGCGGAGGCGATTATCCCCGCCCCGGGCCGCCTCTCCGCCTCGGCTCAGTTCCGCCTGGCCGGCGATGGGTGCCTAGTGCGTCGCCTTCCCAGTCGCTGGGAGATGGGCCTGACCGGGCTGGGAAGGAGGTGGCGGCGGCGGCTTCGGGGACCCGACGCGGTGAGCGCCCGGAGAAGGAGGCGAGGAGAAGCGGCGGCGGGCCCAGGCGGCGGGTCGTGGTTCGGGGAGCTTGGCGACTGGGGCGCCGCGCCGGGCCCGTCTTGGCGGGGGAGGCCGAGGAGTCTCCGGGGCTGGGGAGGAGGTAGACGCCGGAGAGGCGGCGCGGCGTCTCTCCTCCTCCTCTTCGGCCGCCGTGGAGGATGACCTTGATGAGTCACGGAGGGCTTTTTCACACGTTACGGAACTAAGGGAGTTTTCACGCGGGGGGGGAGAAATCACCCTCCAGGCCAGCGACAGCCCTAAGTTTGGAGCTCCCGCCAGGCGTTCCTTTCTTGTCTGTGCGTGTATTTCTAGCTCTGCGCGTGTATGGCTGGCAAGGGGCTGTGTTCCCACGACGTATTTATCCGGGTAAAGACCTAAGGGCTGTGCGTGCAGACATACGAACCTTGGCTCCTACTCATCCTTTTCAGGACTTTGATGGTGTGTTGTGTTGTGTGAATCCAGCCCATGTGGTTGGCTTACGGGTCGCTGGGTTGATCTGGACACATTCACATAACCCACTGAGCCCAAAAATGGTTGGTCTGTGTTTGGTTTAGCCTTTTTTAAAAAATTGAACCCGGTCTGTAAACTGTGGGCAAACTGTGTCCTAGTACTGTACCAAAGTCCATTTGCTAAAACATTACTGTAATGTGGCAAGAGCTCTTCCGATGGGGGAGAGACCTGTAGCTCTCCAGTTCTACAGCAGCCATCGAGGCTTGTAGGTGGCTGAGCCTCCTGGAAATCGTAGTTCAGCAACATCTGGTTGGGCTGATAGATTTCCTGTCACTGGCAGGTGCCTGATCAGGTGCAGCATATCTGTATACTGACTAGGAGCAAGGGACAATTACCAGTTCCTGTCATGTGCATTTGCAGTACACATTCTCCATTTGTGACTTTCTGTATGCGGGAGAGTAGTGCAGAGTTGTGTGGAAGTGGCTCAGGGAAACAAGTAGGGAGGATGCTTGCTCCCACATTTAAATTACGCATTTATAATAGTTTTGCCTCCCCGGCTATTTTGTAAGTACATGGTGAATGGATTTTGTTTGTGTGTAACCAGACACCAGTCTCTTGAGACTGTTCATCTGTTTTCTATAAAAGTAGGAAGATGCAATGCTGTTTTTTTACTCAGGAGGAAATCTGTGGTGGAGGAAGTTATGGCAAAATCCTGGATTAAAATAGTCAGAGGAAAAGTAGATGTGTTGTGGCGGTTACTAAATAAACCCATTTTCTGGGTTCTCACAGGACACAGAATCATATTCTAACCCACTAGGCTGGGGTTGTACAAGCAAAGGCCCCAAAGCTAACCCAGGTTAAAATTAACCAAACTTAGCCCATTGTGCACGTGCAGCTGCATTAATTTTATATCAAGATGCATCTGCTTTGCTTGTGAAGGCATATAAAGTATATGCCGTCAAAATAAATATGTGGACCAAGAGAACTGTGTGTTTACAATATCAGGTTAGCTTGTTGGGAGAATTTTCAGGCCAGTATTTTACGACTATATACCTGCTGCCATCCATTACAAAGATTTTAAAAGCTGTTAACAAGTACAGTCAATAAGAGCTTTACATTAAAGTAGTTACAAGTATATCTAAGGTGAAAAAGTCAATATTATATCAACACCCGTCACAAAATCTTTATTGATTTAGGATCCAGCTGTATATTTATCTTTTTAAAAAATGGTTATGTAGCCTGGATAAATTTGTTCTGTCCTGAATAGCGTGCACAGCCCTATCTAAAAAAAAAACTATTCTACCCTGTAATAACAATGGCTTATTCATAAGAATCTTTGAAAAAATATTCTTTTGGAAAGGAAAATAATATTATTCTAACCAAGAAGCTGTGAATGCCATTAATAAATTGGGAGAAAAGCTTCTGTAACTAAAATTAGTCTAGACAAGCAATATATAATAGTAAGCTATTTCTTTTCTTTGAAATTGTCAGATGCCTGGTTAGAGATGCTCGGATGGTTTTCTGTAACTTTTTTCTGTGGGGTGGCAGGAAGGAGTAGAGAAGGTCAAGTAGCCGCTTATGATATTTGCATCTCTGATGTCTGCAGCAGGAGTGTTTGTGCAAACAATACTAGAAAAAAACGTAAGTAGCACCAACAGAAGACTTAGCAGAAGAAGCAGAATGCATGGAAAGGAAACATTCACTATTTCTCTGCTGACTAACTTGTCAGTACACTGTACTTAGCATTTCACAATGTAGCTGTCACAAATACAGTAATAGAATCAGTGCAAACGTTACTCATATCCTTAGTGAAGATAGAAGCCCATCATTATGAAGTAGAAGACACCCTTAAAGTTTCAACTGGTGCGGGGTTAGCCAATTTCTAATAATCATATATTTTGTAATAATCCTAACACAGCATGCCATAAAATTGTAATTGTGTCAAGAAAAGAAAGACTTTTCTTAGTCTTATATCAATCCATATGAATAGATTCTCAAGAGTGGATGTTTTTTTGGAAGAGAGGATGAGCAACGGAAAGCTCATTTTTTGTGAGAAATGTAGAGTCATTCGATGATTCTTTTAAATATGTATTCTGCTGGCCAGTTCAGGGATAAATAAAAATTTATTATTATTTATTTCTTGCAAATTAAAAGAAGATAGAATTCATGTTGTAAGATGAAGGTGTTTTTTAAAAAACAAAAACAAAACAGTGGTCAACCTTCAGGGAACTACTGTTATTTTGCAATCTTACATGTGTTTTGGGGAAATGGCAACTGTGCCTATAACTTTATTTCCTTTTAAACTGTTGGCTTTCGTATGAGAGGATAGCAGATGGTGGAAATCTCTGTTCTTTAAGTAAATATTCATTGATTTCCATTTTGCATTCTGATAATTTCATTTTAAATTGTGCTTATTACATGAGCCGGTGAATCATGTGATTATTATTTCCGTAGGCTTATATCTGTTTGCCAATGTTTGTTTTTTTATCAAATGTATATAAATGTGTGTAAAAGGGCCATAACTAATCTACATAGGAGCATCAGACCAGTGTAACCAATAAAAAATAAATCTATTAAAATGAAACATTAACATTAGCAAAACCTAACTGGTGCCCAGGACAGCCAGCCTCTGAAAGCCTTCTGGACCAACAAGCCAGTGTTTACAAGCTTTCAGAAGACCATAATTGGAGGCCACCTTGGTTTCTGGGAGAAGTTGCAGGGGATGCTGGGAAACATAATTTTGAGATGCCAAACAAACATTCCATGAATTGTTTCACAGTAATTTTTACACCTTCTCCAAATAGATGATCAGCTTGCATTATTTTGTTCAAATATATCCATATTCTTCTGGATATGAAGTGGGGGAGAGTGCACATTTCCTATTTATTACTTGTTTTAGTGTTTTTAAAAATATTTATCACATTTGTAGTGCTTGGATGGAGGCCCTCTTGCCATAGCTAAAGATTACATCTTAGTCACGAGTCAAATGTCCTTAACCTCAGTTTTGTGATCATAGTGAGTTGGCCACATGCATTTACTAATACATATACTGTAGTTCATTATAGTTAGCTCTTAAACATTTTTAAGACACAGAATAACCTCTTAACACGCAGAATAACCCCTTTTGATCTCAGTGCTCACCTTATACATAGAATACTGAATTAATGTCAGTAAAATCTGATTACATATGCTATTTAGGTAGTAAAAAGTAGGCATTACATAATACAGTGAACCTTGAAGATACATTTAGCGAAGGCTTAAGGTTTCCAGGATACAGAGCCTTTTCATTCATAATCCACATTACAAGCTAGAAAACTCGATGAAATGACTTGCCTCTAAACAAATGAAACAAGAAATGTGTTGTCTGTGTGTGTTAGTAGAGGGTATAATATGTCTCAGACAGAGGGTTGTAGAAAAAGGTTTTCATGGATATTTTTAGAAATATAACCTTTTCATAATTCAACACAAAATATTAATTACTGCAACCTATAGAATATCCAGACTTACAAACTAAACTATATATCTGGCTGAAAAGGACATTTGTCTGAGACATTTCCAGTACAGTATTGTGCTTCTATTATGGTGTTAACAAATCTGATCAGCCCTTTATTTGGACAAAACAGTACAGTTGAGAACTGCACATGTGGATCTGATTGGGGTAAATTGTAGGGATGACACAGAAAAATGATTTGCATTTTCTTCTTTTACTTTATTTTTAACATATGGTCTTATTACTGTTCTGTATGTTATATTTTGTATTCTGATATGGCCTAATGGCTAATCAATAAAGTATTACTATTACTATATCTGATCAGAGATTGGACTTTATTTATTATTAAGATTTATTTGGAATCTTTCTTTTTCAGAAAACGACGACTGAACCTGTAACATCCTTTTGAGGAGACATTGTAGTATATTAACATGCCTACCCTGGCTTCTGTACCTAAAGATCTCTACCTCTGCACATCGTTGAAAGATCTGAACAAAAAGACAGAAATAAAGGCAGAGAAAACAAGTACTAAAAAGTACGAATGTTCAATCCAGCCATTATATATTTTTTCCTAATGTTAGTTTGATGATAGAGATCGAAGGGGATATTCCTCTTCGCAGATCATTTAAATTATTCTCACTGCTTAGAAGGCCTTTGTCACTGAATTATCTAGTGAATGAGTTCCAGCAACACTCAGTGTTCTGTGGATCATAATGGACTTTTCCACAAATACCATTTCTGGGTCTTTTTACAGCATTGCTGGGAACTCTTCGACTAACTTAAACATGCACATCCCTTCCCATATGAAATTAAGACTCCCTCCTGGTTGAAGCATGATGCTGATTCATTTTCTAGAAGCTGCTTCATCCTTCCTTGAAAGGAAGAGCCGTATTCAGCACATGCTATGTCACTTGAAATGTAATTATTTTACTCTTTATTTGTATGCGCTACTCCTTAGGAGAAAGCCAAACATTTTACCAGGGAGTAAATGCAATGGAATTCACTGAGATTTACTTCTGACTAAACTTGCAGTGGGTTGTGTTATAAATGATTAATGGTATGCATTTGAAGTATCAGCAAAGTGCCTTGCACGTTTGGCAGCAGCGTCAGAAGATAATTGAACAAACGGAGATCAGAAAAGCCAAATGCAGGGCTTTTGTTGGAGAATAATTTTTAATCTTCTTTGTGCTCAAAAGCAGTTTTCTTACTTGCTTCTGTAGACAAGGGTTCTGCTGTTTTTTTACAGTCTGTATTTGCAGAAGGTAATGCAAGCTTTTGTGACTTCCATTCTTTGTTTCAATTTCAAGTTACGTGCAGAGCGCTGTTAAGATCTTCAAGGCAGCCGAGGAATGCCGGTTGGACAGAGATGAAGAGAAGGCCTATGTACTTTACATGAAATATATAACTGTATATAATCTTATTAAAAAGAGGCCTGACTTCAAACAGCAGCAAGTATGTATTCAATTACAAATGCCTTTATACATTTTGAGATCTTAAGTATTGTGCTGAAGTTTTAAAAGAATTAATTTTTAAAAGAATTAAAACTCTTTTGGCCTTCTGGAAGAGCATTAAGACCTGGCTCTGCCAACTGGGTGGTTGGTAGCTTGAAGATGCTCTCTCCACCTTTTAACTTTGTGTATCTTTGTACAGATTTTTATTGTTTTTTATCACTTTTTTACTTGTAAGCCGCCTAGAGTCACTTGTTCAGTGAGATGGGCAGCGTATAAATTTGATTAATAAAAGGGAGGGGAGGGGAGGGAGGGAGGGAGGAAGGAAGGAAGGAAGGAAGGAAGGAAGGAAGGAAGGAAGGAAGGAAGGAAGGAAGGAAGGACGGACACATGATACTGTTGCTTAAGAAATCACCATCACTGACAATGTCTTTCCTTCAATGGTGATTCCTTGAAAGTCCCACTTTGATTATCTGATTGGCATATGTATTTTGGTAGACAAAAGGGTGGGTATAGTAATAGTTATTTTCATCTAGTTCTTTTACTCCCCTTGTATCCTATTGTTGTCTCTGTAAATATACATGCACAAATGCACAGATGCACATATTTTGGTCCCATTTGTTCATAATTGTAGTGTTTATCTTGATCCACAGAACAACTATTTCAAAGCTCTTCATAGGTTAAAGCTACAACCCAAGAATTCCTGCAAGTGTTCTACTTTCATATGAGAAGCCTATATATAGGCAATGTAAGATAGCAAAACCCTGGTTATTTTCATTGCAAAAAGGCACCTGTCTGTTTTATGAAGGCAGAGCAGTATGTATCTCTTGATAGTTTTGGTAACAACAGCTAGGCTTCTTAGCAGCTACTCAACAGTCGAAGCAATTCCATTTCAAACCAGTTGCCATGGCTGAGGGAGACAAAGTAGAAGGCTTCCCTGGTGACAATGAAGATCCAATTTCTACTCCCTACAAAGAGGACTGAAAAAGATCAAGAACTCCTATCAGAAATGAGGTAGCCGTTCACTGCTGATAACCTCAAAAACTATTCATGACAGCAAGTGCTTGTTTCAGATTGAAGTTGCAAGGAGTTTCATCTCTGAGGGCACAGTGTTAAACACTCCCAGCTAATTCATGTTTGCTGTATATATTGGGCTGTGGTACCAGAGATGAAATAGTTGATGCCTCTTCTAATTTCAGGATTACTTTCATTCATTACTTGGACTAACAAATATCAAAAAGGCCCTTGAAGAGGCCGAACGACTTTCAGACAGTCTTAAGCTCAGGTAGGCTTTAAAAAGCATTAAATGTTAATATGCGTGCTTTACAAGTTTAGATCATCTACTGCAGGGTTCCTCAACCTTGGCAACTTTAAGACGGGAGTTGAAGTCCACCCGTCTTAAAGTTGCCAAGGTTGAGGAACCCTGATCTACTGTATTTTTATTTGTTAGTCACAGCGAGGGTATTCCTCCTATACAATTTGTTTCCCATTAGCCAAGAATTTGCAGACTTTTCAGAATATTAGTGCCATACCTGATGGGTGTCATTTCTGTGTCACACACAGGAAGGGAGAGAGTGCAGAGCAGGGCCTCTGACTGAACAGAGGAATGGGCTTCAGATTCATGTGCCCAACTGCAAAAGAGTTTAACAAATGTATCAAACCTTTTTTTTTTTTCCTCCAGAAATAGCTCTCTTTTTTGGGTTCTTGGTGTTCTCTGAGATTGATGGTTTTCCTGCAGGACACCAAAAACCCAACAGTTCATCCCTGAGCTAACTTTATTTTCTATTGTTGGAACTAACTCTTTTTCTACAGATACAAGTATAAGTTCATAGTTATGAGCCATATCTTTTAAACACTGATGATGCATTTTCCTTTATTTGTGTGTTATGATAAAGGTAATATGAAAAGCTTTATTTGGCCAACTGCAAATCCTCTTTAATTTGATTTTCATTTGAGAGCTGCTGCTGCTGCTGCTGCTGCTGCTGCTTTTTATTTTACCTAGTCTTCACATTTTTTATTATTATGAAACATATTAGTCTTAATCTGAACTGATTATAACCAGTAATTTAAGAAGGTGAGACAATCTTAAACAAAGTCTGTGTTTAAAAAGCTACACTTGCCAAACTGTATAATGCTTGGGAAAGACAAAAATGTCTTACTCAATTAGGTATGAAGAAGCAGAAGTGCGAAAGAAACTGGAGGAGAAGGAAAGGCAAGAGGAACAGCAGCTGAAAAAGCAAGAATTGAAAGACGATGTTAAAACCTCTTCAGAAATTTCATCAGATCCCAAAGGAAAAAATCAGCTGGTAATTCAGCCACTATTTATCTTTCTGATATTTCTGCTCTGTATAATTAAGAAATCTCTTTGTAGAAAAAGAAGCTATTTAAAATATATGGTTAGTCAGATTGATTGCAACTACAAATATGTTTTGCAAGGTTGAGAACAAAATTTAACTGATACTTAGCTTAAATTTGGCCTTCCCAAATTATGGAAGTTGAACTGCAATCCATCTGGAGAGTGTTAGATTCAGAAATTCTGAACTTAAGAAAATCCTGTTATGACTATCTAAATCTGCATGATTGAGGCTAGAGCCAGGTGGTTAATGGTCTGGAAAGACTCTGAAGGCCTTTTCAAATCCCTCATCTATCCCCCAAAAGGTCATCAGTGACCTAGTTTATAACTATGTTTAGCAATCTGCTCTGGTGCTCTTAGTTCATCATGAGTACACAGAGACATACACTTTCTGTTGGTTCCCCTTAAACTTGTGAAAATGCTATTGAGGTTACTGTTGAATTCCTTTTATTGAATACATTCTCCATGTTACGTAGCCAGAAAATCATTAGGTTGGAAAATGCCACATAATGATTAAATCCTGTCCTAATTAAAGCCTCCATGTCAACTCTATTTACTATTGAGAGTCAGACCATGAATTCAGCTACCCTGTGCATAGATGCTTGCAGAGTTTGACGCCAGTTGGCTAGACACTGTAGACCAACAAATTCAGGCAGCGGAAAGCCTAAATATCCAGTCTGGACAGGAACCTTTTCTAACAGAATTCAAATGTGGCATTAGTTACATTGCACTATGCTAGGATTACCTTGATGAAATCTGTACGTGGGGTTGATTCATGATGTTTTCTCAGTTTGTTTAAGGAACAGGGTGTTTGCTAGGCAGGTAGGGAAAAAGATAGAAGCAAAATGTAGTCCTCTGCAAACAGCATTCTGGGGTTAACCAGGAAGAAGAACCTGCTCCAGATCTACCTCCTTCTTTTCTTACTAGTATCAGCCTCATTTGGCTCCTTGTGGTAGAGTCCCAGCTTCCACATCTTGAGTGTAAAGACCCAATCCATGGAGACTCTATCAGGATATATTCATAACAATAAGTCTGGAAAAATACCATTTCTAATGCCTTTTTTCTTAAATACTAAACCTATTTTTAATGCTGAAATAATACAGATCAATGGAGACAAGAAAAATTTGGCAGACAAAAAGGATTCTTCTGAGAATGGTAAGCATCATTTCCTTACTCATCCCTGAATAGTAGGGACCACAAGTGGAAAGTTTTCCACAGACATATTTCAGAGAAACATCTTTGATCTCTGGTAGCCCCCAAAAGTTAGCAACTTCCATTGGAGGGGGAAATACCCATCTGTTTCCTTTGGGATGCAGACTGAGACCTCTTTCACAAGATTAACCTCTGAGAGCAATTTTGCTATAGCAGCAGTAATTTTGATTTTCAGACACCCATGGAAAGCAGGAGGAACCTATGTGTTCCACCATGTGCTCTCAAAATGTCTGCTCGAGGGATTTTATCTGCCATTCATAGTGGGTACTTTGCGTAAGTGATCCAGACTGCACATCCTCTGCTACCTGGGCGATGAGGGGAAGGTGCATTTTATTCCTTTTTCTCAACTTCTGTGGCAGTAGAGGGCATGGCAATGGTGACAGTGGAGGGATGGATGGAACGAAAGGTTTGGCCTATTTTCAGAGTGGTCTTTTTTGAAACTCAGATTTTTAAAAAAAAGTAAAAGAAGCTTACCAAACCTATTGAAAGATCAACATTCCTATTTTGCTTCTATTTTTTGGACCTCCCCATACATACTCACACATACCACCAAGTTTTGATGGCGTGCTGCTGACGTTTGAAAATTTAGGCTGGGAAACTTTGAGATACAAAACAAATATTGTATAATAATTCGTCAGAACTCTTCTTCAATGCCAACTTCATGTTCGATTCACAGTTTTTAATTAATTATTTGTCCTTGGCAATCCCTATGTAAATGTGTAGACAGTTTTAATAGTTGTTTCCTCCAGTGGAAAACTAGTGACTGTTACCAAAATGAATCCTGAGTCATATTATAAATAAAAGTATACTTTTATTTCATGGAGGAAGTTCATCACTCATTCCAATAACTTAGATCTAGCAGTTTTCAGAACATCTTTATTGAAAATGTCTGCCTTGTTTGATTAGTTTTGGTAAATAATTTTCTGTCTCTTAAAGGAACAGTCACAGCTGAGAAGCTGTTTACAATGATGATGGATAAAAGCACCAAGGTTATGGTCATGGATGCCCGGTGCTTAAAGGATTACAAGGAATCCTGCATTATAAATTCTGTTTGTGTTCCAGAAGAAGCTATCAGTCCTGGGTATGGAATAAACTTTTCTGATAGAAACCTAAGACTGCAGAGTGCTAAATCATTGACCAGTGGTCAAGCACAGAATGAAGGAAATGTAAATAGGGATCATTTGTTTGCTTGACCACAATAAAAGGTTTAAAGTACAAATAGTAGTTTTAAATGTTTTCTTTTTTAAAGAATGCTTAATTAGCCTATGGAACTTTTGGCCATGCGATGTAGTGATGGTCAGCTAGTGATAAATGCCAAGGAAACTCCTGACCTGCATTCATATGGATGACGGTATGGAGAGCTCTGGTTTAGTCTTGCCACCTTGGCTCTTAGAAGTAAAGAGGGGGAATGAAATGCTCTCTCTTTAATATATGGTTCTGGTCACAATTAGAAGCAGAAAGTTGATGGTGGCAGCTAGCAATACGTCCATCAAAAGGAGGGATGGGGATTCCAGTGAAAGAAGAATGCACTGTATGTGTCTTGGTCTCCCCCCTTTCGCTCTTCCTCCTGTACACTTTTGCAGAGTGTCTTGAGTTGTGTCAGCTGACCTGAGCTCTGGGAATGAGCAAGAACCAGACAGCTGGTTCTCACAGCCTAGTGGATGTTTCTGAATGCATTTTATTCTCTGGGCAAGTTCACCAAAAAGCTGGACCTGGGGATTGCTCAGTACCGTCTCTAGTTTTTGAAGAGTGTCTTTATGTGTGACTGAGGGGTGCAATGAGACCTGAAGATGTGACCCTGCTCTGTGTGAATAACATGGTTGCCATTTTAGTCCACTTTTCATTTTGGAGGGCGGTTGATTGCCTCTTGTCTTCCTCTGATGACTGGCAAACTGTACCTTGAACAATGAGCATGCTTTCTTGTTTTCTTCTTTTGGGACTGCATCAAACATCAGAGTCACTGCTAACTGGATTGAAGCTAAACTGCCAGATGCTTCTAAAGAGCCATGGAAAGAGAGGGGCCAAGTTGATTATGTTGTCTTGCTTGACTGGTTTAGTACAGCAAAGGACTTAAAGTTAGGAACAACTTTACGAAGCCTCAAAGATGCACTTTTCAAGGTAGGCAAGTTCAGATTTATGGTTGGTTACTTACCTTGATATATAAGGAACACAGTCATGATTATGTAGTTGAGAGGGGAAGCGACTGGTTGATTGATTTTCTAGGGTTCATAAACCTGGGCTGTATGGCATCTCCTGGGGCATTGAATGAAAAGTTTGTGGCCCTTAGCATCCTCATATGTGTAAGCAAGCCTTTAAGAAGATTTTATGAATGAATTAGAGAAGAAACCCTATTTTGTTACCTTAAAAACAAGACAAATTCATTTACTCATTCATTCATTCATTCATTCATTCATTTACTCATCTACTTAAAAAAAAGTAGATGAGTAAACATTCAGCAAGAAATCCTTTATCTTATGCTGCTCTCACCTTACAAACCTATAGCAAGATTGTTGCAAGGCTGAACTGATATTTTAATGTATTTGTTCTAAATAATAAGTATTTATTCAAACTGCTCCCTAAGGACTTCAGAGTAACTGTAATTTTGCATTGTCCACCACTTTCATATAAACTTGTTCAATGCATGTTTGTTATGAGAAATTTAATTGGGAAAAGGTTTTCCACATTCTCATGCTCTGCCTTTAAGCTCTGTGCTTGGACATCCCCTTGCTTCTCGTCAAATCTTTTTTGCCTTTTGCTTCCAGTGGGAAAGTAAAGCCGTGCTACAGAACGAGCCTTTGGTCTTAGATGGAGGTTATGAAAACTGGCTGCTTTGCTATCCTCAGTATACAACCAATGCCAAAGTGACTTTGCCCCAACGTGGCCAGAAGGAAACCGTTTCTGTGTCTTGTAAGTAGAAGAGGCTCTTTTCTATCTAGGGGGCTTTTTTTTCAGTTCTGCAATCCCAAGGACAATTATGTTGGGGTCAGTATAAGCTACGTGTAGTTGCATTCCTAAGCAACCATGGTTTGGTTGAATTAAAGGACACTCCTTTTTTGCAAAAACAAATCCAAGAAGATTCCCAGCAGCCAGAATTACTAATCAGGAGTTAAAGTGTTTCCCAGAATGTTTTCAGATTGGGGGGAACAAGTTGTAGCCCTCCAGACCTTGCCAGTCCGGTTCTCAGCAGTGCCAGTCAGCATGACCAGTAGCGTGGAGTGCTGGGGATGTAGTTGAGCAACACTGGGTTTCGTATGTTCGTATGTTGTGGGAACTCCGATATTGAAGTTGGTTAGTTGGTTTAGGGTCCTGTGTGTTGTGTGAACCTATTTGGCTTAGGCAACAAGTGATGGTGAAACCAAAATACAGTTTAGGACAATATGTAGACTTTGTCTTTTAATGATGGACAGGTTCATACAAACAGGCCTGTAGGTAGTCCTATAGCATATATTGCTTGTGTGCGTGTGCACCTTTGAATCAGTGTCGGCTCCTGGCAACTGCCTGGACCAGTCCCTGCAGTTTTCTTCGCAAGATTTCGGAAGTGGTTTGCCATGGCCTTCTTCCTAGGGCTGGGAGGGAATGACTGGCCCAAGGCCACCCAGCTGGCTTGGTGCCTAAGATGGGACTAGAACTCACGGTCTCCCGGTTTCTAGCCTGGTGCCTTAACCACTACACCAAACTGCTTTATATATTGCATATAAGAAGTATACAGCATACGCCTCTTAATGTTTAGCCTCTTCCATTTGTATGTTTGTTTCAGTGGACTTTACTTATCCATCATTGGAAGAGCCAGTTCCAGCTCCCCTGCCTGTTGTCTATGTCAAACCATCTGTGGTAGAAGTGACTGAAAAATCAGATACTACAGATGAGCAGGAGAAGAAAACAGAGGTACTTAGATCGCTAATTCCTAGTGGAACAATTGCTGCTGCTCCTACAGGTATTCTCAGCCAGCCATTGCCTGCCATGAAGATTATTCCTCAGGTGAGTGATCGCTTTTGTGCAAGTGATAACCCTCTGTTTAGACTGCATCATAATAGCATGGACGTGTATCATTCTCATAGACATTTTGTGTATCATTCTCCTTCTTGTAGACTGAATGAGTATGAATTTTGTTTTGTTTTTAAAAAAGAGTAAGGGAGGAAATGCTCCTGTAGTTGTAGATCCTATTGTTGGTAAAATAATGATCACGCAGAGGTAGCAGTTCCCAGCATTTGTAGTATGGAAGGTAGAAAAGATGGTGGGGATGTGGCCAAATAGATCCTGAACGTATGCAATTTGTATTCTGTATCCTAATAGGCTTGTATCTTGGGTTTGGCATTTTTTTTAACTCGGGCCAAACTATTTTTAAAAAGCTAAGAAGTAGATGTGAGAGAATCTAGCAAGCAAACCAGTCCTTTAATTCTTTTTCTTTTGGTCCAGGTGGATCGTACAAAAAAACCTTCCACAAAAATTCCAGATGACCATAAGGCAAAGGCTGAAAGTCCGGCGGTTGGTAAGCAGCTAGATTCCAGTGGGAAACTGGTTCCAGATCGTTCCACGAAGCCATCGCTGGATGCAAAGCCCAACCTGACGGACGAAGAGAGAAGCCCAGGGCCCTTGAGAAAGGCTGCTCTGTTGGAGAAAAACGAGCAAGAAGAAGAAGGGCAAGAAGAGCAGAGGGAGGTCGAAAGACAGGAAAGGGTGGAACCGAGGGCCAGGGAGGATCGTGGAGACTGGGAAGGCAGAGGACATCTCCAGAGATATAAGGAAGATCAAGAGAGGAAGGAGAAAGAAGAGCAGCCCAGTAAAGGGGCTGATAGAAAACAAGATGTGGAGAAAGTTCCCAGAGAGTTAGCTGACGTGAAAAAGAAAAGTACAGCTGTGAATGAAACCCCCGAAGTGAGGAAAGCTGACACTGACAAAAGTACTGCCAGCGAAAAGGAAAAAGTTATCTGGACTCCAGAAATCCAGAGGCGCAGATTTGCAGAAGAATCCCAAGGGCCTTTGAGGGGGGATTCTGGCTTGAGCAAGGTGAGCAGCCCAGCGGGCACCCAAGGGTAGCAGAGGGCCCTGGCAGCCTTTTTTTTCCAGCCCGGGCTGGGAACAGTGGAGGGAGGCTGATCCCAGCTGGAATACAATTCAGGATGAGGCCAGCTCCATGGGCAGCTCCGGGGGGCGGGGGAGAAAAACTCTAAGAGGATCTGCCTCTCTCTCCCATTGCCCCCATGTGCACTTCCCATCTGGAAAGGAAGGGACAAGGTTGCCATTTCCTCAATGGCTAGAGAGGGTTAACAGAATTCCCCTCATGTAAAACACATGGAATTTCATGGTGCGTGTTCAGTTTTGAAGCTAGTTACAGGCTAGAACTTGCCAGAAGCTCTGAGACTGTTTTATTTGCCAGTCAGCATTTTTGACTGCAGGTCAGTGTCTTGGGTATGTATATCCACAGTGGTAATTGAAATTTTCAAGCTAAAATGTTCTTTTATTTGATCTAGCTATGCGCCTTCTTTAAAAAAACATGGGCTGCTAGGCCATGATATGTTAAGATATAACAGTTTAAAGTGTTTCTTTCAAAATGTTTTACAGCAGGCTGGGGTTAAAGGAGTACCAGAAAGAGAATCTCAGATCCCAGGAGCTGTTAGAGAGGATCCTGAGCAGGAATCTGAAAATCATAAAGTAAATGCACGATGAGGTGTTTGTCATAGCTGCTGAAATGGAGAGCAGATGTCATAACACTTCCTCATTCTCTCTTTGTTGCCATCTAGGAAATACATGTAAACCATTGTGTTACATTTCAAAAACCAGCATTTGCCAGCAAATTCAGTGGAAGTGTCCGTTTCATTCCATGGTACTCCCATCCTTCCATGTGATGAAATGTTTGTTTTACCTGTGAAATGAAGAAATAATTAGAAATAATTTGTAATATAAAAGAGGGACAAAACCGAAACTCTTAGATACATTTCCATTTTAAAATTAAAACATGGGTGACTTTGTGGAGTTCTGTTTAACTTCTATAAAATCAAGCACTGTGTGCCTTTGACCTCAGTGGACAAACACTGACATTATGCAGATTATTTGCTGCAAAGTCCCGAATCAGTGCTTTTTGTAATGCTGAATATCCAAGCCTAGCATTCAGTTCAGCGTATTAAAGACTTGATGGTAGGATCAGAGCTACTGCTCCCTTGGTTACTGCCATGAAAGGGTTACTTGCATTTCTTACATAAGTCTCCAAATGGACTGCTGAAATCAGTGGAGATAAGATCTTTGTCTCCAGGTCAAGCCAGATCAAGTTACCGCAAATCCAGCTTCCCAGGTCTCTGTATTCCCATAAGCAAAGCAGATTTCATGTTCTTACCTTGCCATCCAGGGACTGTTTCCTACCGCAGCCCATTCCCAGATCAGAAATGCTGGGGAGAGCCTCCCACGTAGAGATCCATCTTTCTCCCAGACAAGCAGTGCTTGTAACTGAATGGCTCAAACGTATTTTATATGCTGTTAGGTGGAACTTTTAGTATGTGGAAAACTTTCCACATCCCAGCAAAAATCAGAGCAGCTACATAGTGTGTTATCTTGTCAGAGTTTAATCTGTTGGGGGGCGTGTTTTATTTTTAGTCCCAACGGGAACCATTAACAAGAGCCCGGAGTGAGGAGATGGGGAGGATCATCCCAGGATTGCCTCATGGTTGGGCCAAGGTCAGTGCAACTTCTAATTTTCTGGATATTTTCCTTTATTAGTGGTTGAACCATTAAGGTTAAGCTTGATAGTGACTATAATTTGACCCAAGAATTTAAATGATTGAAGTTGATAAGAAAGATCCATGCTAATATCATCACTTCGTAAGCCAAATCCTATTACCAACCTATTTAGGTTATTTTCTTTGAGGTGGCATATTCCACAACTGAAGAATCATTGCTCATAAGGCCTTTCTCACCATAACCCTCATGGTGAAGAGCATCTAAAGATGAAATGGAAGTCTAGACAGTTGTATATTGAGCCTTCTGGTGCCTGATGGCAGCCATTTAATCCTTTATTTATGTATACTAGAATTGGGACCCAGAATGAAAGCTAGTTCAGATGACAGTGCATTGGGGTGAAATGAACATACCAAGCAGTTTTTGCTGCTGTTTCTAACAGAGACAAATTTTGTTGTTAGTGGACAAGGTGCAGTTTCTAGATCAGCGTTTCTCAACCTTGTCAACTTTTAAGATGTGTGGACTTCAACTCGCAGAATTCCCCAGGCAGCCAGAATTCTGGGAGTTGAAGTCCACACATCTTAAAGTTGACAAGGTTGAGAAACACTGTTCTAGATCATTGTTCAGGGCAGTCAAATGTACTACTACAAATCCAAACAAGCCATCTTAGAAATCTGGCTTAACTTTTTCCCCTTTTTGTTTTTGGGCTATTGTCTTCTGTGTGTGTCCTTTGAAGTTTCTTGATCCAGTCACTGGGACTTTTCGGTACTACCACTCACCCACCAATTCAGTCCACATGTATCCGCCGGAAATGACTCCATCAGCCACTCCACCCACTACCCCACCGACTCATAAGCCAAAGCCTCCATCTACTGATCTGCGGGACAGAGAACACTCCAAACTGAAACGCTCTTACTCTTCACCAGACATAACTCAGGCTGTTCAAGAGGAAGAGAAGAAGAAAATCCCCACTCCTACTGTTAATCGTGAGAATAAGTACGTTGCTTACCCACCTCTCAAAGGGTTTTTGCAGGATACAAAATTATTCTGCCGTTAGTGGGATATGGGAAGGAATAAAGGATATTCCTGCATGAATCTGCCTGGGATATGTAGGGACAAGTCCCCGGGATGATCTTCTAAACAGAAGCACTTGACAGAGAATGACAGACAGTCATTTAAAAACCTTTCTCCCTAAAGATCTTTCCATATTTTTTTTGTAACTGATCACATACCTACTTGGCACCACCTGACAACAATCAAAAGGCTGCTTTTAGAGTTCTATAACAGGAAAAGATATTTGATTTTACCTTTTTTCCCCCACAGGCCAGTATGCTATCAAAAAACGGAAATTTCCAGGCTTTCAGCATCACAGATCCGCCATCTGAATCCTGTGTTTGGGGGGATGGGACCAGCTCTGACTGGCCTTCGTAATTTGGGAAACACTTGCTATATGAATTCTGTGCTCCAGTGCTTGTGCAACGCCCCACACCTGGCTGATTATTTCAATAGGAACTACTATCAAGAAGATATCAACCGGTAATTGGTTTTTCCACATGCCAGATTGCTTCCCTGAGCTCCCATCTGAGTGCAAACCTGGTTGCAATGAATTCTTTCTTTAGTGGCATGATAATGTTTTTACTCAGTGCCTTTGTGTTCTCTTTAATCATAGAGCTTAAGCAAGGTATAAAGGAGGACTCCCCTCAGCACAACTTATTTTTTATATCTTTCTTCACCAAATGCCATATATCTAAAGCACTTAATGTCACAGATGAAAGTTAGAGGAAAATGACATTGACGCTGCAATCTTGCATTGTTGATGCTCAAGCAGGGGGTTGACAGATATCAAAAGGCAACTGATGGGACAGCTCCGTATTCCCTGATCCTCCTAGGATTCTCATGGCTGGTACAGCTGTCTTGGACTATGGTTCATGAAAAGCTGGTGTGATTTTAAATTTGTAAAGTCTTTAAGATCCTACAAGATTCTTTGGTTTTGCTTCAGGAGACACATACAACTGGAACCTGATCATTACTGGTTCCAACTGTATAAAGGGCATTGGGGTAGAGAAATTTGGCTGCTTTTCCCTGACCAGTATAGACAAAATAGATTCCTATCCATTTGAATTATATAAATCAGAAGCTACTTTCTGTAGACTCATATTGGTCACCTAGCTCCAAATCACCTAGGTTGACTCTCAGTGGCCATCCAGAGTTTTGGTCTGTCTTAGCTGGACCTGGAGATGCCAGAAGCTAAATCCAGGGTCTTCGGCATGCAAAGCAGATCTATCATTGAATCATAACCACTCCAGGGCTCCACCATACGTAAGCGTCTTAAAAATAAACTTGTAGGTGACTCTTTGCAGATCCCTCTGGCCCCCAATTCTCATTTTCCGAAATGTCAATTGTTCAATTTGCAGATCCAACTTCTTGGGGCACAAAGGCGAAGTGGCTGAAGAGTTTGGCATTATCATGAAAGCTCTCTGGACAGGGCAGTACAGGTACATCAGCCCCAAAGACTTCAAAATCACCATTGGGAAGATTAACGAGCAGTTTGCTGGGTACAGTCAGCAAGATTCTCAAGAGCTGCTTTTGTTTTTAATGGATGGCCTTCATGAAGACTTAAATAAAGTAGGTTTCCATTTTTAATATTACTCATTGAAGTATAACATTAAAAAAGAAAAGGAGAAGGTGCTGTTTTACCCACCATATCCAATCTCCTCCTATCCGTCTCAGAAAAGAATTGGGTTTTTTAAAGAGGCAGGAGTCACCCAGTGCAGAAAATAAGCCACGTCAGAAGCAGGCAGTTCCCGTTTCAAAGTCAACGTTTAAAGGGGCATTAGGAATCTTCTTCACAGTTCTTAGGGGTTGCAGGGAACATGGAATCTTCCAACTCTAGGCCTGCCAGCTAGTCACCTTCTCCCCCAGTTTTCTCCATGCCATTCTTCCAACCAATCCTCTACTTTATTTGGTGGCTGGATACTACTTATGGGGCCACTTGATAGGTTGCTTTACTTATGGCTTCCCTAAGAACTGAGCTACGACTCCCATTACTGTCAGCCAGCTTAAGCTGTGAAGAGTGTTGGAAACAGCATCATAAAGTCCTTCTGACACCCTGCCTGGGTCTATAGGAGTAGGAAATGTATTGTGTCTTCAGATAATCACTTAGAGATACCTTGAGTCATTGTGAATTCAATATCTAGATTAATAATAATCATGGCCTTGGGCAGAGTCCAGCAGGAATATCTATACTTCCTTCCTTTTGAACTTGAATTGCTTTATTAGCCTGTATAAAATAACCTATGTACCCCTTAGATCTACTTTTTCAGAATCTTTTTTTCCGTTCTTGTTTTTACAAATACTGTGGCTCCTCTTAGAGAGTAAGTAAAAATTTTTCATGCTGTCTCTGATGTATATAAGTATTTGATCACATCATGACTGATGGAAAAAACTGTTCCTCATTTCTTTTCCAAATGGCAATATAATATTTCATTGTGATGTACCTTAAAAACAAAAGTTTGCATAAAGGGCCATGCACTGTGATGTGTGTTGTTTTGTGTGTCAGATCCAGCTGTTATGTATTTTAGGTAGGGAGTCCATAAGCATCAGGATTAAATTGTAGAAAGCCTGGATGTTTTTTCGGACTGCAGATGGGGAATGTCACTTTTGAATGCTTCATACTTCCTTTAATCCCCATAAAATTAAAAGCTAGCAGATCAAGAAATAATTCATCTTACTCTTTGTTATTGGTGTTTTTTAACTATCCGAAAGGTGTTACTCACAGGGGAGCATAGTAGGATGCAATCTCCAGTCTGCAGTTGCCATTCTATGAATTCTGCTGCTTGTGCAGGCCGGGCATATGAACCTCATTTCCCAGACTTTGAGCTGGACTTCCCAGAGCACATAGACTAAAGGAGACTCAGAGGATACTGCTTACTCAACCTTGCATCCTCATCTTTCCTAGATTCCAGTTAGATATCCAGGTCTCACCTAGTTTGAGAATGTACTTCTAGATTTAAAGGCAGATTTATGTTCTGCTGGCAAAGTCTTTACAGTATACTTCTGAATCATCCTTCCTTCCAAGCTTTGCATCATGCTTGACACTCTTTTTGGGATTTGTCAAGACGTGTCACATTGTCTAGAAGAAGGGGAAAATATTAGGTGTCTCTCATTCAAGTCTGTGGAATGTGTCTTTAGAACCAAGTGTCTGTGTGGCATTCAGTCTCCTCCTGTCTTTCCATAGCTGCACACGATTGTCATTGCTTTCTTCATAAAAACACACCTTCCACCGCTTCACGCAGGCACTGACATGTTTTCATTTTCCCATTTTCTAGGCGGACAACCGAAAGCGCTATAAAGAAGAAAATAACGACCACCTGGATGACTTAAAAGCAGCCGATCTTGCCTGGCACAAGCACAAACAGCTCAACGAATCTATTATCGTAGCACTCTTTCAAGGCCAGTTCAAATCCACAGTGCAGTGTCTGACGTGTCACAGAAAGTCACGGACGTTTGAGGCTTTCATGTATTTATCTTTGCCACTTGCCTCCACTAGTAAATGCACCCTACAGGTTGGTGAACAGTTTGAAAATTCTTAACATTCCAGATGGTTCTTTTGTTAACACGGCAAGGGTCTGTCTCTCTCTCTCTCTCTCTCTCTCTCTCTCTGTTTTATGACATGTAGTTTCTCCTCTCACCTAACAATGGCCATGCAGCAACCGTTTAGTTCTGCCTGTCCTGGCAACAATAGTAAAGGCAGGAAGTCCATCTCAGATCTTCCACCTGTCTTCCCACCACCAGGAAGTTAATTTCCAAACAAGCTTTTAATGGCTGAGGTTATCTTTGTTTTACCCTATACAATTATCCATTTAAAGTTAAGGTTATCTGGTTTCTGGGATTTCATTGAGCGTACACTAATAAAATAGATTATCACAGCATTAAGGGCTACAGTCTCTTTAACGGTAGAAAAAAATGAGTCACAGGGTGCTGTATATTTGTGGCTGAAGTCTAGGTAGCACCTTCAAAAGTTGATCCTTGGTTTGAGTAGGAAAAAATTACACTGGCCATCAATGTGTGGCATCAGATGGAACTGACTGAAAAATGAGTGAGTTTGCCATTTCCAGTCTTGAAAAATTAAGTTTGCTGTTGAAGCTACTTTAAAAAACGACATTCTTTCTGCTCATGGAAGGTTAAGGCTTCTGTCAATGACTTGGAACACCACCACCGCACACACATTAACGATGCCAATGAAGGAGTCCAAATTTCGTGTTCTGCTTTTTGAGCTCACCTGGTACATTTTTGTTTTTCCACCAGGAATGCCTTAGATTATTTTCCAAAGAAGAAAAACTGACGGATAACAATCGATTTTATTGCAGCCATTGCAAAACTCGAAGAGATTCCTTGAAAAAAATAGAAATATGGAAGTTGCCACCTGTCCTTTTAGTACACTTGAAAAGGTAAGGCTGAGGAATGCCCACTCCTAGCAGCCCTTTTTTTCTAAAGGACAAAGGCAACCTGGGTCACTCCTCTCTTCTGAACACTGTCAGCCTGCATGGCCATAATCCAAACCACCAGAATGATGCCAAAGTGCTGGCTGCCCTTTTTTTTGTTTGTAAAGAATGGTACAGGCCAACTATCTCACTTGATGCAAGAGCAGCTCCATCTCAGGTTTCTCCCTGGACGTTTCTTTTTCATGCCATACAAGGGCTCCATAGCAAAGCCTTTCTCCAGGTTTAGGGCTTGAAATATAGTCTGTGTTTCCCAAGTCCGAGATGACGTCTTTGTATCCAAGCCCAAATTCTTGCTAATACAAACCTCCAGCTTCTAGTACAGATTTTAATTCAACCTGGGAAGCCCCTTAAAAATGAAAGCATTTTTGCTTTGGAACATTCTGCCCCCGGAGGTGCAATTGGCCCCCTCACTCCTGTCCTTCCGAAGGCCCCTGAAGACCTGGTTCTGCCACTTGGCCTGGGGTGAGGAGGGAATACTTCAAGCAGGGGGATGGCTAGCCCCATAGTGGCCAGCTCTCCGCAGCCTGATTTTCCATCTTCTTGGATCTTTCTTTTTTTTAGTATTGTTTAAATTTTGGATGTTTTATGTGTTTTATATATATTTATAGTTTTAATGTTTTTTGTAAGTTGCCCAAAGTCCCCTATTGTGGGGGAGATGGGCGGGGGAGAAAAATAAATAAATAAAATAAATAAATAAATAAATAAATAAAGCATTTGTAATATGTTCTTTGCAGACCATGCTGCCACTTACTGGGGTAAGCAGCTCGTTTCTGCCCTAGCGAGGTTCTGGGGAACAGTAATGCAGTGGGTTCAGTCTGTAGTGCCAGAATAATTCCGTTTCCTTTCTAAAAGATTTACTACTTTTTGTACACCCAGCAATGTGTAACTCCTATTTCCTGTTGCTCATACTTAGATTTTCATACGATGGACGGTGGAAGCAAAAGCTTCAAACATCTGTCGATTTCCCTTTGGAGAACCTTGACCTGTCACAATATGTCATTGGCCCTAAAAGCATTTTGAAGAGATACAACCTGTTTTCAGTATCTGTAAGTAACGGCCTTTTGAATGCTATTGGCTAATTAATAAACAGACTCCCTAGTGTACATATATATTTTCAATATTTTCTATTCCTAGATCGTTTTCCCACATGTAGAACCTGAAGCTCTTGATTCTAATTTAATTTTTTTCCTCTGCAGAACCATTATGGGGGGCTGGACGGCGGGCACTACACAGCTTATTGCAAAAATGCTGCAAAACAGCGATGGTATAAATTTGATGATCACGAAGTCTCTGACATCTCTGCATCCTCCGTGAAATCTTCAGCTGCTTATATTCTCTTTTATACATCTTATGAACAACGGGCTGCAGATATAGCCACTTAAAGGAATGACCGAAGATACATTGGCTGTTTTATAAATGCACCAACCGTTACTGAGCTATGACAAATATAAAGTTGAGTAAAGAAGGCTGCAGCAGTTTCTTGTCCAAAATGTATTTTAGTGCTATTGCTGAAAATTAAATTAACTCTGCTGCTTGATATTGAATAATATGTTTCAAATTGACTTATTTGTAGCTACGCTTGAAAATTATAAATCTTGCTTAGTCATTTGAAAAGTATTAAGAGATGGATTCAAGATGTCCTAAAACTCAAAGCATATCTTTCTTTCCTCTTTCCCACATTTATGGCCTTTTCACACTAACCTTAAGCTTGATTCTACTGTGAATATCTTAGAATGAGATAAGATAGGAATGTATGTGTACATACTGACTGCAGAATTGCACATCCAACATGTATATAATAAATAACAATCCTTTGACAAAAACTCCTAAAAGAGAGATGATTGCTTTGTCAAACTAGGTTTCTATATGTCTATCTCTGCACTTTACAATGTACTCTGGAAGACTGAAACATTACATAATTTTTACTATAAGAGTATCCTGTATTCGTGTCTTTAAAAAAAAAAAAAAATCTTACACAATTGTTTCAAAATGCAGTGGCCTGATAAATATTTCTTGCTTTGCAATTTAATACATTTGGCTCTTGGGATTATTTCAGGAAGGGTAGAATAGATGAGAGCAAATACAGAACCCAGGACTGTTTGAATATTTTGTTTAAAGCAGCATGGATTTTGGAACATGGGGAAACATTTCATAACTAACCTTTACTCCAGAACAATTTGAGAGGAAGTGGTTACGGTTTATTAAATAATATACATAATTTTGTATTTGAAAGACTGCCAAACTCTTATAACCTTCAGCCAGCAGTGTATAATCCACTCAAAAATGTAATCCGCAGAAGGAAGCATCTAGTTCTCAGTGGATTCTGCACCAATAATCAACACTCAACTCTGGCTGCCCAAGAAGAATTTATTTAACTGCAGGTGTTGTGCGCCATCTGTGCAAGGCTCACCGATTAGCATTCTTTTCACTGAAGGTGGCATGGAAGGACCAGCTTCTAAGTCACTCCATCAGTATAGTCCAAAGATGCACAGGAAACGGGCAGCTGTTTTCGAATGACAGCCAAAGTGTGGGCCAATCTTGACTGGGCCATTGGAATCTACTACTCGGCTCTCCCTAGACATTTTGGTTTTTTACAGGCACGGAGAAAGCTTGACTGCTGTAAAACAGAAGGTAGGCAGCAGATGTTTGTACAGAAGATTCTGGGATCTCGTTGATCTGGGAATCGTCAAAGTTGTACCAGTTTTGGGTGAGTGTGTGTCTGCAGAATGCAGTGTAATGGCCACCATCCAGATCTCCAAAATGGTTCTGCAACAATAGCAACAAATTAGAAGTTTATTAAGAGAGGGTAGTTCCTTCAAGCAACTAAGTTAAGCAGCACATGGGTCTCATATCCTAGTTTAATAATTATCATTATTAGAGGGAGGTTCTTTTCAAAATTAGTAACTAAGTGGAGATTTGTTTCTGACTTCCCAATCCAACACTAGCCACTCTCCAACATATATTTGTTATTAGTTGTGCAGTGATATGTAAGTCAGAGCCAAATTTAATGAGATCAACTATACCTTGCACCATCATGGAGGACAAACTACCCAGCTCTTAGTATGAGGCATAAGCTTGCAAAGGTTTTATCCTTTATTTTAATTCATGGTCACATTGCATATGAATTCTATCATAAATGCAAAGCTGTGGAGATAGATTTCCCCCCCTATTTTACCTCTCTTTACTGAATTGTAAATACTGTGTGACCAGTATGGAAGATCTCAAAGTAACTTTTTAAAAGAATGTATTTCTTTTCTTCATTGAAAAGAATATCTGGTTAAAGCCATCCAGGATGATGTATGGATTTGAACATTGCTGTCCCCTCTAATAATGAGTCTATTTTAGGCATATATAAATCTCCCTCCACTCCCCCCCCCCCATCTCCAATCTTTCCCCAATGATAGAGGGATGTCCTGAGCAAAAACTGAATGTGAAGGTCTTAGAGTCTAGTTCATCTGTTTGCACTTTATTGCTGTAGTCTGGGGAGTACAATAACTTTGTTAATAGATCCCCTTGTTTTATAACATCCACCACTGAGAAAAAAAGGTTTCCTCTTGGCTGTATCAATTAACAAGGTTTTGTGTGACAATCTCTCCTCAATCCATAGCAGCATAATACATTCATCCTTTCCAGCTACAGAACAGAATAAAATTATTTTACTGAATTCCTTCTCAGTTTTCTTACTGTCTACATCTATGAAGTGATTCAGAAATAAGATAAACGTTCTTGCAGGCAGATACCTGAAATGTTATCCTGGAAGAATAATAGAATCCTCTACTGTCACTTACCACTACTGCAAATAAGTTGTATTTTGGATTTTTTCGAAAAAGTGGATATATATAAGGAGACAAATCCAGGTTAATTAATGGATAGTAGATGTCAGTTTTAAGTTTCTTTTTGTAACTGCCTTGACAATCAAATCTGAAAATAAAGTACGATCTTTATGAGCAGTACAGTATAAATAGTTTTTAAGTCATCTTGGTATACTGTTTAGAGTCATATTTATAATGAAAGAAGAGGGTAGAAATAAACAGACCGGACCAGTAGCGTTGCACTGGCATTATAGCATCTAGTTTTGTTTCAATATATGTCATTGCTGAATGCAAAAAAAAAAAAAAATCGAAGAAAAAACACTGGGTTTATGAACATGAGTTTAAAGCATTTCCTTTGTCAGAAAATGGAAGCAGCTGCAAACCCCTCAAATAAAATACTGTGGGAATGGTAACAGGAGATGGAGGAGACAGCTCCCTAACTCTGGTCAAATACTATGGCATAAATACACTTTCCTCCTTTCAGCATTTATAAGCAATTCACTACAGCAGTATGGATTTTGTCTGTCACTGGTGATTTTGACTACTAACAGGCCTATGCAGCACTCGGGCAAAGGATTCTGGATAGACAAACTCAACATGTATATAGTAGAATTGACAAGAAAGTTAAATCAAGGAAACCATCTAAGTACCTTCAGCAACTTATTATACCTAAATATTGCAGAGCCTGGTTGTTCCTGTGGACTGACATCTTACCCTCGGTAGCCTTAGAAAGGAGATTTAGGATACTCCCCTCTTAGAACATCTTTTCCTGAGCTGCAGGATGAATTCCATGTCCATTATCTTTGACTAGAACCCTTCAAGAACATTTTTCTGCAATGCAATTTGCCTGCAATAATTAGCGGGTTGATTTCCTAGCTGGCTGCTTTAATATTTGTTTAGAGTATGGCCCTGTAAGTTATGAGTCCAGCTGGGGGGCAGCACATAGCTAACCTCGGCTATTCTTGAAAAGCTGAGCAGAAACCTGGTTAGTACTTCAATGGGAAACCATCAGGGAATAACCACAGCTGCAGACTGGGCCAGAAAAAAATTAAAAATCAGGAAGATGGTAAAGGCAAACCACTCCCATGCTGTTGCAAAGAAAAATACACAGATGTATCCATGAAGTCACAAAGCACTGAACTCAACTCAAAGCAGACTGTATCAGTTATGACTCCCAAATGGTTCTGGAAGAAAAGAGGAGGATGACTAGAAGCAAGGTAGACAGACCCCATTAGAGCAACAATGGGTGCACCACTGGAAAACCTGGAGGACCAGGCTGAGGACAGATCTTCCTGCAGAAAGTCCGTGTGGTTGCTAAGAGTCAACACCAATTTGATGGCACATAATAAAATGGTTCATTGTTAGTTTTTTAAGAGTGTCTCTGTTCTTCCTCTGTCTCTTGATGGTACCCATTTCATTATTTCATTTGCTTTACTCTATCTGTTGTGTAAGTCTGCCCATGAAGGAAAATATGCCTACCTCTTTAAGTGGAAGATGATCATCTTGGGTGATTTAGCTATGCTGGCTTTCACTGCAGCATCTGTCTTTGTCCCACAGCAGGAGCAGTTGATCTGGTTGTTCCAAGTCAGCACGTCCTGCTGAAAGAAGCAATCAAGACATTCCTGGAGAGGAATGGAGTTTGGGAAAGAGGCATAATTAATTACAGTGATTACGTGCTTGCAATGAAATCCTACACTGATTATTTTTGAAAGGTTACATTACATTCAAAATTTAATACCAAGGGTTAGACAGTGGATGTAGCTGAAGTTTGGCAAGCATGTCATGATTCCACGTGAAGTGACCCCTCTGATTCACCAACTAGCTGCCCTGATGTGCTTGTCCTGCCATAAATCACCCCTCTGTTGGTGGTCCACAAAATACCCCAAATTACCTTCATCTTTTGTTCTAGACAAGCGAGCACATTTTAAAACAAAGCTCTGGTTTGCCCCACCCACCATTTTTATTTTCTAAGACTGCCCCACAAAGCCTAGAACGAGTCTTGGAAATAAATACGATGCTAAAGTTTGGGTTTGTAGCGCAGTGTGCTACTTTCTCCATTTAATGTTTGTTTTTAAATATTTATCATGAGTAGCCTACAGGCCACTGATGGGTACGATTTTTTTTCATCGAAATAAAAATAAATTATTGCACGTACACAGATACGTTGGGTAAGAAGGCTGGTTAGGTCTCTTACCTCTTCTCAAGATCATCACTTCTTAGGATCACATTGCAGATGGAAGAATGGATATATTATCCTTCCCTCCCTCCGTCCCGCCCTCTCTCCTTCCTTCCTTCTAGGTTGCTCTAATCATTCTTGACTCTGAACAAGATACATACCTGATCTCTGTGGATCAGGTTAAAAGAGTCATTTTAAAAATTAATAAAGAACAATAATGTAACATGTAAAACATCTGTACTACACTAGTCCACTACATTAGGCTGTAAGGGATTTTTAAAAACCTGAATGGGGACAGTCTCCATACACAGAGAAAAGCCAATACCTCAAGTGAGCATTCCGTTTCATAAGGTATCGGTAGAGAGAGCACAGTGAAGATCTCATTTTTGTAAGTAGTGGTTTGACATTCCAAACACATGATGTCATAGCTAAGATGTCCTTCAAAAAGTCGGGTGATAATGGAGGATTCGCCGAGGCAACTCCTGGATTCCCAAGCAGTTGATGAGTTTCCCTGATTTTTTTTCTTACTTGTCTACAGGAGAGAAAAGGGAGGCATGATATGGGAAACTCAAGACAATTTCTTACTTGCTGCTGTACCAATTCAAAGCTAAACTTTTTATGTTTTCGTCCCCCAATTTTGTTTTTTGAATGGTAGTAATAGATTTAAGATTCACCATTATCGTTTCCCAAGGACTTCACAGTTAAGAGCAGTGGACGGGAGGGGGGGGGCGGGGGGAATCTGAGTTCCAGTCCTGCGTTAGGCATGGAAGCCAACTGGGTGACTCTGGGCCAGTCACTCTCTCAGCCCTAGAGAGAAGGCGGCAAGGGCAAACCACTTCCAAAAATGCTTCCCAGAAAACCACAAGGAGTCAAAAACTGACTTCAAAACAAAACAAAAACCACACAATGCCCTAAATAGGCATATACTGACACCCACAACATGAAATGTGTTAAACAGGCCTACAGATTAAGAAAAAAGGGATTCCATCATTTCCTACACAGATGGATTAACATCTCCATTTGGAAATATGGTGGGAACAGGTTCAAAACCTGGCATGGCATATTCTTCAGTGGAAAGTTTAGACTAACAAAACATGGCTGTTAAGTATATCTTTTCTGTATCGTTGGTATCATTTTTCTTTTCTTTCTTTCCTTTGTTTGGTTCTTCAGACATCATTCCAAACCACAATATGACATGGGTAAGCCCTGAAGTTTCAGCATGTATGTACAAAATTGGGCAGACTATAGTTTATTATATCCTTAAACTATGACTGCAAGCCAACATTGAATGAGATTTTGCAATCCTGCATTGCCAGCAAACTATGGCTTGTACTAATCATACTTTAATCTTCTCAACTCTTGAACCAACAAAACATGACTTACTGAGAAGCAGAAGTTAAAATAGCAGAGTGGAAAAAACCCATGGTTTGGTTTCATAGTACTAGAACCAAAAGATACCCAATGTTAATTATACCTTATTTGACTGATCAAAATTCTACAGCTAGATTTACAAACTTGTTCTAAGCTTAGTATGTTACATAATCCTTCATTCGGTGCCACCAAACTTCATAAATGATGAAGAGCGTTCACCTTTTTGAGAGCTTCATGTAGTTCATTCAAGACATATATCAGAAACTCTTGAGCGTCCTGCTGGGTTTTCTTGATGAAAGTAGGGTATCGCTCACCAATGACCAATCTAAAGACCTCTGGAGAGACGCAGTCGAAGTCCCCAAGCCACATGTCATTCATCAAATAGGCAAAAGCTGTTGCAATCTCTCCATTCTCCCTTAGAGAAGAGGTAGCATACATAAGAACACGAGAACATTAGCAGTGCCCTACTGGATCGGACCCTGGCCCATCTAGTCCAGCAGGCTGTTCTCCCAGGCCAACCAACTGCACAAGGAAGACCATGAGTCTCCCAGCAGATGGCCTTCAGAGGCAGTCGCACTGCCCTCAAGGCTAATAGCCATGTTGAGGAAGCAAATCACCCATGCAATGCAATGAATCCACTGGAGCGCATATGCATTCACAGGCTCTGCAAATCAAACCACATCTCAGCTGCTCAAGCATCTTTTTAAACTTCTATATTTTCTTTCCTGCATTTTTTAAAGAAAGAATCAATAATAATACCAGTTTAGCATCACTATTTTCTAGTCTCATTATAGATCAATTTCCACATATCCTGTAAGTTGACAGAAGACTTCTTTCCTATGCTGTATAAACTTTAAAATGGCACGAAATAGCAATTACTTCAGTCATGTAGTCAGCATTACCCCAGAGTTCCTGGAACAGTGAAGAGTCCCTCTGTCTCTATTCAAAACATCTATGTTAAATGCCTTTATACACTGTGAACCAATGTGACAATTATGAAAACAGCTTCTATTGAATTCACATGTCAAAAGCAGTGTCTTATTTGATTTACAATTAAATTCTCACTAAAGTCCCCCTCTCTACTATTTTCCTATAACACTTCAGGGAGAGATTAGAAACCACAATCCAAATCTTGCTTAACATAAATTTATTGTCCATACATTCATATCAAAGAGTGTAATTAAAACATCTTAATAAGGACAGCAATCTCGAAAAGGTGATTTAGGTCACCAGGAGTCATTAAAAATCCCCCAAAACAGAAACCCCTAGACAAAACTTGTGAATCAGTCCTTATGTTCCTATGGAACTTCATGGCTTCATGGAGGAAAAAATGCATCCTTAGCTTAATAATAAACAGAGGCAAAATAATACGTTTCCTAAAGAACATTCTTGCAGAGAAAGCAATCCACTTACTTGTCTAGTGATGCTATATATTTTCCAGAGAGGAAATATTCCACCAATGGGGATACACTGCAAAGGCACTGTATTACAGCATTCATATAACATGTATTGCCTAAATTACGCAGGCCGGTAAGTCCTTGATACTGTGGGTTTGTGTCATCTCTGGATTCATCCATAGACTCCTCCGAAGTCTGCCAGGGAAAGGCACTCTTGCTGTATTTCCAAAGCCAAACAATTGTCAAACAAGTTTTGTTTTTGACTTGAGTCCCACATGAACAAAATCTTTACAAGAGTGTCCATTCCAATTTCTATAAATTAATCAGTCTCCTAGATTAATGGGGAAGTGAAGTAAAAGGATAAGGAAGGTGTTTGGTTGATAGTATAAGCACATGAGAATTAAATGAACCAGTTGGTGTTGATGTCAAATGTGTTCAAAGCTGCCCACCCCATCTAGGACTGTCATCCTTTAAGGGGGGGGGGAACCTTTCAGTTCTCATCCAAAACAGACAATAATAACTTTACCATAGGCTTTTCCTGGATCGTATTAATCCACAAACCATACAGTAGATATTGCTTAATAATGTTAGCTTGACTGCCTGGATTTTCATTTTCCTACCAACACTGACTAGTCAAAACATTTTCAGTTCAGCTTCACAATTTACGGGAAGCTAGTACAAAATCTGTGTGATCTATCTATGTCGTCGCTAAGAGTCAACATCAACTTGACGGCACATAATCAAGCAATTACGAAAATCCTTGTCCAAAATGATCAACCTGGTAAAATGGGAGAGGCTAAGAATGCTCAACATGTAATTTTGTATCTCATCTTTCCACCAAAAACAATATTCATAGCAATTAATAGTGAAATGAGTGAAAAGCAATAGAAGCAACTCTGTACTTCAAACTTCCAACCTCTTAATGCTTCCATTCCTTCTTACATGGCCACACAATGAAAATTTACCCCAGAAAATCAAGGTTTGCCAGAATTGGACAAGGTCAGTTGAGTCAGCTAGATATTATCTAGCAAGGCATTCAAAAGATTTTTCAAGAAAGAAATCAAAGTAAAATGCTATACTAGTCCCAGTATTGTTGGTAAAAAAAAAAAAATTGCACCAGCTGAACCACTGAACTCTGATTTAATTATGTAAGGAATGCTGCTACTCTACCATTTTTCTACCTAAGCTCAAGGAACCTGCTTCTTATTTAACAAAAAAGTGGTACCATGTATCAGGGACATTTGGTTGCTCATTGCCCCAAAGATCATTTATTGGTGTTGTTCAGGCTCCATCAGGAAGATTTACAACCAAAAATCCTCCTAAGTCAGGTCTTTTGACCCTCACCACATCCAGATCTCCCCAAAATAAACCAAAGGTAAGATTTCTCCATACCCTTCCCTTCACCTCCCAGTCATTAGATAACAATGAATTAAAAGCAAAAACTCACAGAAGATAATATATATTGAACTCATCTGGCATATTTGTTGACCTGGAAGCCATCAGCTGGCTTGCAAGGAGACAAAACAGTGCTTCAACTCAAGTTTCAGGGGAGCCAGTTTACCACCTCCTCTTCATTTTGATGCTTGTTTGTTTGGCTTTCTGGTGCAATCACATGGTTTCATCTTACTCGCAATTCAGGAGGCCCCTCCCCCAAATATAAGGGTTTGTCCCTATGACTATTTGCACTTCTTGCTGGTGTTCCTATATGGATTCTTCTGGCATCATAAATATACTCTACCTTGTTGCTAGGCAATGCCATTGGGATATTTCTAACAAAATACTACACCAAGCAATTCCGGAACCCTAATCCAAGGTTCTAGTCAATTGCTTTCCAAGAGCTGACTTACCTCCTACACAGCCTACCTGGACAACAGAGAGATTGACTGCACGGACCCAAACAGCTTCACTGATACCGTTTTCTCCTTCCTGCAACTTCCTCTAAACATCGTGTCTCCTCCTAGCCAGTTATTTCCTTCCTTGTTTTTTGCTTTATAGGGAAGCAAAGCTTTAGCAAACACGGACAACTTTAAGCCACTCCTTGTTCCTTGATTAGTAGAAATATGATGATCAATAAACCAGAACAAAACATAATCAGACTCCTCGGTTACAGCACTGGCTTCTGTGACCAATGCCTTGTATCTTTAAACATTCAGCAGTTTTCATCTAAGCTGCGGTGAATGCCCTTATGCCACACCTGATTACACAGCCCAAACAATTATCAAATCAATAGAATTCTCTTTTCCATTCCCCCTTAAGATCATTCAAATAAGGAAAGAGGTCAGCAGTCTAAACAAGAATAAATTTATTTGGGATTGTTTAAAGATTTATTGATATATAAAATGTATACAGTTTTATAGCTTTAATACACTATATATTTCCTCCCCCAGCGACATAAACCACCATTTAAACAGCTATTGTGTTCGTGCCTTAATGTCTGTATCTATAAGATACACTACAAAATTTTTTAAAAAAAGATTTACTAAGCGTTATGATGCCTTTTAATTAAAAATTACAATTAGTACCTATTTAACAACAACAAAAAAAAACTTGCAGCATGAAACTTTAGTTGGACAAAGAGGTTCTTGTTGAAATGTCAACAAATTTGGACAGGTAAATTACATTTTATTGGCATAAAGTTGCATTGCAATCTCCCGTACATTACATAATGTAAATTCAACCCTATTTTTTTTTCTTTTAAATAAGTCCCATAGATAACATAAAAGATGTGCTCTCACACAATATTAAATACAACTGAGGGGCTCTTTTTGGATGTCACTTAGGATGTGCGGGAACCAGAACTCTCTCTCTCTTCCAATACCTCAAACGTTGCCAGACGCTGCTGGTCCCTTGCAAGACCTCCAGGTCAGCTTAGTTCTCACTAGAAGTTGGGACAACACAGACACAGCAAGGAGCCCCAAAGAAGACTCTGTCTGCATCATCTGAGATTTTGGGTATTTCCCAAGCAGCACAGGAAGGCACGCTGCAGGGCTGACATTAGAAAAAGTCCTAAAATTCTTGTGTACATTCATGTTCCATGTACAGGTTTAGAAGATCTTTGGAAGGCAATACTAATGAAGCAGCCACATAGGTTTCAAGGACACCTGTTCACTTAAAAAAGACAACTTCTTATCCAAAACCAGAGTCTATGCTATTTCTGTTCTACCACTGTGATTAACCCCCGCCCTCCTTCCAAGTATCTTTGATAGCTTTACTATTCATAGACAGTGCCTTAATAAAGCTGAAATGTATATTGGTTTGATTTTAAAAATGGGGAATTCATTACACAGAATCCATCCCACGCGAACTGGCTCCACATTTCGGTGGGCGAATCCTGATGCAGGAGACAAGGCCACTGCGCGTCTGGGTTGAAACCGGAAGTTCACACCCCTTGCAGCTCAAAGCTTACTGGCCCAAAATACGGATAGATATTCCTAGGAGCAGCTCGTTTCATTCAGCCACATAAAACATACATGGCATGGTGTCAAGAGAGCATGTTCAGGACCCCCTGAGAAGTGTCAAAGAACCCTTTGGCGAGGGAGTGGGGGAGGCAGCTCTCTCCCATTTCTCTAGTCAGGTTGACAGAAACCAGCTGCCAAACACCTGGAACACCCTCGGCCTTAGAACCACTGAAAGCCAAAATGTCATTTGGTCATGGACACATATTGCACTACAGCACGAAGGGGCTGAGAGGGGAGAGATTCCCTCCACAGACCAAGATAAAATGTAAAGTTGATCCTTCTGCTAAAATGCTTCTTTAAAAAGCTACTTCATAAATACTTAATTCAATTCCACCTTGGAAAAAGAAACTGAAGAATAAATTGCCAGCTCGCCGGCTCCTCTGCCATAGGCAATGCCTGTATTTCACAAGGCCCTCCTAAACTACGGGTCAGTTTCCAGGACCAGAGCCAGTGGAAGGAGACGCAGGGCACCAGGACCCGGCTGACTGCTACAAGCCGTGGGCGAAAAGCCAGGGTGTGTGGCTACAGCATCAAGTGGCCGGAACCCGTTGAGTTGGATTCTTTGGTGCAGCTCCCAGGCTGAATGGTCAGTTCTGGAGAATCTTCTTGAGGCAGCAGGATTTTATCAGGCGTGTAGTCGTTCCTTTTCAAATCTACAAAACAGTAACGATAACAACAAAGACCCAAGTCCTGCCAAACCAGGATGGGGGGGGGAGGAGGGACGAGAAGGAAAGCAGTCTAACTCCTATCAATTAAAAAGGAATTTGTGTGCCACTAGTAATGCTTTCTGGACATTTTTTTGCAGAGCAGCAATGCTACACATTCCTGCTTGTCATGCCGGATTGCCTATCAAGCAGTCAATCTTAGGAGAGATGCGAGACATCAAAATAAGATGACAGGCACAGCTGCTAGTTTTGGTTTGATAAAACTGGCTATTGGTGCCTGCTGGGACATGGCAAAATTTGCCAGCGAGAAAACTCAGCCTATTGGTCTAAAGCAGGAGTGGTCAACCTACTTGTGGCCAGGAGCCACACCTAAAACATGGGACTTGAGGGCCATCATGGGGACGACAATGATGCCAAGGGGGAGGGTTCCTTGAAATTTGGGAGGGAGTTTGGGGAGCTTTCTTTTTTAACCTCAGTTTTATGGATTATATGACAGGAAACCATGACATAGTGATCAAAAGGAGTTTCACTGGCTCTTCCCTCTTGGAGACTGCATGCAACCACAGGAGCATTAACTTTCTTTTCCGTATGAAAAAGAAGCTACAAGAGAGAAGTTCTCGCCCTTAAATAGAGTCTGCTGTTTACCTGGAAGCTTAAGTTTCCTGCAGCAGGAGTTGCAGTGATGCTTAGCTCTGAAATTCTTTATGGCATCTTCTCCCAGATTGGCAGGACCAAATACCATATCGCTTGACCTTTGAAATAAAACACATATCAACATGTTTTCTTTCTTTCAACATTCCTTATGTGGTCTCGCATTATATGGAGGAGATTCTGCCTCCTTTTAAACCACTGACAAGAAAGAAGTTCAGCTTTACACAGAATTACAAAGAAATACCATCACAAAACTTTATTTGGATAGTCCTCAGCACAGAATCTGCTGATCCCAGCTTCTGACTGTTTTCACGATAGCAGGTCACCTGAGGGTTTAATTCACACATCTGCCCTCTTATCAATAGGGAGCTCTAAAACTAACAGACAATTTCCATAGAGGCACATGTGGACCCCTCCTTCCTGCGCTATATGAAGAACATTTACATTACTTGCCTTTTTTCTTCAGCTTTTATCACAGAAGGGTCGGTCAGGTTTTCTCCAACACCTTCACAAGAAACAGCAAAAGTTACAAATGTGACAATTTCTCAGACTTGGGGCAAGCCCAGGAGGTAAGGGGCATGTCCTTCCCATTTGAAACCAAGTACCAAATCTAACATTAGCAAGGGGAGTAGAAGCACCACTCAAGCCTCTCTCTTTCTCAGCTGCTGAATAGCAGGTTTCTGTCTAATGATTATAACATTCTCATAACCATTGTTCCATCCTCTTAGTCATCGGCTATATCGGTTTGCTCTAGATACAAGCTTGAGATTTAAAAACCAACCAACCAACCAACCAACCAACCATAAAAATACAGAGGAGGAAATAAAGGAAAAACGTTCTTCTGGAATATTTGATGTAATGAGAATGAATTAAACTGAGCTGATGACTGTTGGAATGTCATGGTCTTTCTGCACTGAAAGCTACAAGGAACACATCTCAACATACCTTGCAAATCAAGGACCAACAGCTCTCCTCGCGTATATTCATATGTCCAATGGCTGAAAGCTAGCATGACCTCCTCTAGCATGTTGGTTGGAATGATTTCATCTCCATTGTTGTTGTTATACTTCCTGAATTCTCCAGTCATGCACTCTTCAACTGCAAACCACTGACCAGCCGAGTGGCAATATAAGAGGAACACTTCCAAGAACCTTGTGAGAAAACATTACAAGTAGTTGAGGGAGCAGCTCATTCTTCCTCCCCAAAAGGGCGGGGTGTGTGTGTGTGTGTTTGTGTCACATATCCAAATCCTTCTTAATACATTATTTATTTATTTAATATCCAGGAAAATTCAATTAGGCGTTTGGGTATACTTCCATGGAAATTTGTTTTTCTGTTTTTGCCCAAAATCAAACCTACAAGCAACAGCTGGCAGCAGCAGTTATCGTAGGTCAGTGTAATCTGGGGGTGTCTTCCATTAAATAAAAACTATATTCCGTATCCAAGTAAACGGCCTTCTACATCCAGAAAGCAAGCATTAATTTTACAACCTGTGTCATGCAAATTAAGTCAACCTACATACTCCTTTGCATAATTTAGTCTAGAAATGAAAGCAGGAGGGCTATTGAGAAGACATCGTCATATTTACCTTGGAGAATATGGAATAGATTTGGGCTTCATCTGATTGAAGGCAAATGTGAGCTTCTGCGCAGCCCTTTGCTGCTGAATTTCCTAGGCGGGATAAGAAATCCACTTTTGTAGAACAAAAACTCCCATCTATATTAAAATCTTTAACAGACATTTTCTACACCACATATTCATGTAACATGTATGCAATAGACACCTCTGTGTGTGATGACACAATTTAGTTATGTTTGTCACTAGGAACCTGTTACTACTAACAGGTAGTAACAACAGCAACTGCAAGTGGCTTTGTTAATTTGAAAAAAAAATACTTCTGGAACCATCATATAAGATTACACTAAAAGCACTATCTTGGGTAGACACTGACCCTGCTAAAGTGTATACAATATTCAGCAGAGGGGAATTAGACATTTTTGGCAGGAAAGAAAACAGAAGGCAAAAGAACAAAGTAGGAGAAAGAAGCGACAAAAGGAAATTCTAACTATTTTGTTCTGCCTCAATGGTATTGTAAGCAGTTGCCCTTTCCGAGCAAAACTACAACTTACTCTCAAGCAAAGATGTAACACTGTGTCTTCTTTGTAAACGCTTGACCAAGTATTGACAACTTCAGGGAGAAAAGATTTGATGATATAAAGGTGACCTGATTTCAGAATATCATACTCAGACCAAGTGCAGGCCACCTTGAGGGCTCGTCGCAAACCTCCTCCCATCTCTTCTTTGCTTAAGAATTCGATTTTGGCACAGAGGCCCAGCTGAGACCAGGAAGACATGCTGTTGTTCAAAATGTTGGGAGAGCTTTCTTCAAGACGATACACAGTGACTGGTTCTCCTATGATGTCACAAGAACAAAATTAAAAATACAGGTAAGTACAAGAGAATATTAATGAAATGACCTGTTACAGCAATGATTAATCTTTACTAGATCAGTAACCACCAAATATAAAAAATGAATTCAACGTTACATTATAAAATTTGCTTTCATATCTTCATTTCCTATTACTCAAAACTACAGTTTAGAAACAGAACAAAAAAAGGAGGGAGAAAGGGAAGAAGACACAGTGTTCATCTTTCTTATTCAAATTTCACAGTAAACTACAATAAATTTTCTTATTCAAAGTGCTCTTTTTGTCAGAAATGGATTATATAATCGTAAAAGAGGAAACACCCTGGCATTAGGATGCATTCTTTAAAAAAGATAATCAATGTTAGAATCTCTTTGGTATCCAGTGAAGACAAAGTTTACTTACTTGAGCACTTAGTTTGCATAACCCTTTAATCTGCTGGCATTCTATTTGCTCTTCTATATCATGGTTGCCTGATCTTAGCGCCTTTCATTTTTTTAGGTTTTAAATTATATATTATCTAAATTGTTGTATGCCCACCAGATCTGTTTTGATCTGATGAAAGGTCATCTAGAAATACTTGAAATTAATAAATGAAAATTCCTACCTCTTGGAGGCACCGGGGTGAATGGTATGCTCTGTGATAATCTCATCAAATTATTTCTCTCCACAGCTGTAAAGAAAGACAGAGCAGTCTGTTGTAGGTTAAGATCATAGGGCTTTAACTTTTTGTTCTCTTTCAGGAAGTTAGGATACTGACCTGAATAGTAGTAGGTAGTATCCATAATGGGCTTGAAAGGGGAAGCTATACCTAAAATAAACAAATAAGTAAATAAATCAAGGTCCTATTGTTTTTTATATACTTGCTTCATGATTAAATCAATAAGATGCACTACATTTTTAGAAACACAGTAGATCTCTCTCTATCAGCATTTCAAGTAAAGCTTGATCAAACTTTAACAAGTTATAAAGTAACACCCAAATTTATTGTATATAAGAAAATGTAATGTTCAAAACCTTAATAATATACTAAATGTATGAAAGGTATTATCAAGACTGTAACCATGGTACTATGTTACCAATACCTTACCATTCAGTGCATCTTCCTCAGAAGACCTGCAAGAAACAGCGATTCCATTAAAACTTACTGCTATCTGCATTGCTAGGATTTTAGTTCTCTCACTGTACTGTTATTGTAAAACAAACTTCAAATGAATAATATTATAAAAATATCTGTTGCCCCCTTATTTCATTTCTTAAACCATACTTTCATGTTGTTTTTCTATTGTGCAAGACAGTTATGATAAAAATGCAGCTTCAGATGACCTAATTCTAGGAGATCACCTCCAACTCTCTACGAACTTCGGTTATGTTTCTTTCAGAAGTGATCAGTTCAAGGAAGAAAAAATCAGTAGACTAGGGTTGACTAGAGGTTATATCAGCACCGAAACATGCTTGCCAAATTTATGGAATGATGCTACAAAGCATGGAAAGTATCTCCAGAAAGACAATACTTCGGATTTTTCTCTAACATTGTAAATATTAATGGAGAAATTTAGTAAGCCTTGGCTTTAGAATACTGAAGGTAGTGTTGTGTTGACAAGCTCATTCAATGAGCATATGAAAAGACGAATGATGTGTACTAGTTTCATCAGCTGCGTAGCCTTCAGATATGTAAGGCTACAATTCCTGTTCTTCACTATGCTATGCGAAAATTCATATATGCCTAAGAGGGAGCTGATAGCAGGATCAGGGGAACTCCATAATTCCCCAAAAATAAAAATTCTTTAGAAAAATTCTCAGGGCAAATCTCTTAAGAAAAAAAATTAAACACTCTAATGATTCCCCCCTCCCCCCACATGAGGAGTGATCAGATTCAAATGTACAAAATGCTCACTCATTTTGTGAAGTAGGAGGAACAGAAAATTGCCCAGGCAGAGTACCCTATAAGTGGGAATGTCTGTACAGGAGTATTCTACCATGCGGTATAGGCTATAAACCCAACCAACCAATTATGAATATAGGGTTTCAAATAAAAGAATGTAAGTAATTTATGATTATAGCTACCTTCATATCTGCTATCAACATAACCTGGTAAGTGTAGAATATTATAATCAAAATTATATTTTATCATGCTTCCTCATTTGCACTCTTTTCTATATGAATTCTTATACAGGTAGTTCCCAGGTTAAGAATGGCCAAATTACAGACGACTCATAGTTAAGAACGGAGCCTATTGTAGCAAAATTTGAGCTAAATACACAGTGGTTCAAGTTCATTATGCAATACTACTTACACAGTATTATACAGTAATACTGTTCCGGCTTACGTACAAATTTGACTTAAGGACAGGCCTTGGGAACGGAACTCGGTCTTAAACTGGGGACTCCCTGTACATCAAATCAAGACAGCATTAGCAATTACAGAATTACTGATCTGGAGGCAACCAAAGGCATAAAGATAAACCTCAATACAGGAAGTTTTAATGCTGACAATGGTTTTCTTACATTTCATTCCTATAGGAAGTTCGGCCTTGCAACCAATCCTGAAAAGGAAAATCAGAGATGTGTCCATGAAACATAGGTTAACTGCTGGGTTTAATGTCAAAGCATGATACAGAGGCTCACACCAGAGATACAATTATCATGTTCTTAGCCTCAGTATGTTTCTCTAGTGCTGTTTTGCTGGTCAAAGAAAAGCCATCTAAATGGCTCAAAGTGACTGAATGAGCAGACCACTTGTAACAATTTCAGCTAAAGCCCAGTGGTCTGTTTTTTCTCCCAAGTTCCTTCATAGGTATAGAGGAATATAGAGATAACATTGAGGAAGGAATGCAAAAACTGTTAAGTAACTGCATTCCTTCTTCAAAGTTATCTCCATACTACAACAGATGCTAGATTTCCTTCCTGAACTGTCGTGTGACTGCAGTTCACATTAGTCTTAAGGCATGAGCTTAACACAAGGGCAGCACAGATGGCTTCTCTATGTGATGCTAGTATCAACTTTCCATTAACACTCCAAGACTTAAGTGAAAGTGTAAACAACCACCCTACAAATGTGGTCTGTGAATTTTCTACTCAATGATCGGTTTCAGTTTGCTCTTTCCCTGATTCCTTCTAGTAATAAGAGAGCTAGAGAGGTCAAAAATTCCCTGCACATTTTAAGAGGCATTTTGAGAGATGAAATATCCACCATTTTGAAAATCACCAAACACAGTGGGCAACAGCATGTATTGTTTGGCAGTGGATAATGAAATTTGTCGTATGTTACTTTCTGTCAATTACCAAAGTTTCACTTTCGGAGTCTCGGATTCTGCCCTTTAACACTCAAGAAAAACATAGCATAACAGTTTGCATGTTTTACTCACTGTGAGTAAAGCTGCCTTGGAATCCACCTGATGAATCTCTTCAATAGATGCTCTTCTGCTCTTATTGTGAGCTAAAAGAAATGGACCTTACAATTAGGATTTCCAGTCAACTGAATAATTTTAATGGATTTATCATCTACCATTGATTGATTACATTTAAATAAATATTCAGTTGATCCAGGCGCATAGCCCAATGTTGTCTATGGTTTTATTTATTTATTTTATTTATTAAGTAAATTTACATAGCTGCCCATCTCACCAAAAGCAACTCTCGGTGGCATACAACAATCAGATAAAAACAAATATGAAAACAACAGGAAAAATATAAAAACCATATAAATGGCCCCCTCAGCAACGGAGCCATCTAAGCAGGTTTCTGGTTCCCTGGGAGCCCCAGGCCTGATCGCATCACCAGGTTATAGGGCCCTTCTGGAATAGCAAAAGGGATGGTGCTTATCTAATCTCAGGAAGAAGGATGTTCCGTAAGGCAGGGTCTGCAGCAGAGAAGGCATGTCCCCTGGCTTTGTTAGCAAACGGTATCTGAGAAAACAATTCTTCAGTTTTTTAAGAATTGTATTTGAAGATTTATTCTATATTTGCAGCAATTTATAAAATTCACCAATTAAAAATGAAGGCATGTATGAATACTTACTTTGCTCTGATTGTGCAGCTGATGAGTTTCTACAATAGTCACTAAAGCCTCCATATGAGCTAACATGTCTGAGATGACCTTCTGCATGACTGCTGACCTACATGTGAAAAAGAAAACAGGGCTGCTGATCATCATTACTCTACTAAAATCAGTTGTGTCACTTCTTGGTAGGTGCTGTTCTTTAACAGCAATTATGTCAGCTTCCCTTAACCTTGCAACAATTCCTATCAACCTCCAGCCTTACTCTTAGAAATGAAATATGAACATTTGATGATATGATATATTTGATGCAGAAAAGAGTAGTTTTTTACCTTATCTTTTGTTTTCTCCATGCCTTCCAGAATTGCTTTTTTGAAATCTTCCTGTTGCTCCTGTAAAGGTGAATGATGAAGGCCTTTAAAATTAGTTTTGATGTGGCTTTAATCTTTTTTAAGTTGCCTGTACATTTAAAATCCAGGGATTAAAAAGCCAACAAGACCCAGTTGGGTGCAGTAGTTTCAGGCACCAGACTAAAAACCAGGAGATGGTGAGTTCTAGTCCCGCCTTGGGCACAAGCCAGCTGGGTGACTTTGGGCCAGTCCCTCCCTCTCAGCCCTAGGAAGCACGCAAGGGCAAGCCACTTCTGAAAATCTTGCCAAGAAAACTGCAGGGACTTGTACAGGCAGCTGTCAGAAATCAAGAATGACTTACAAGCAAACATACACACACACACACACATTTTCCGAAACTGCAATTCAGTTGGTGCTTCAAAAGTGGCATTTGCACATTCTATCCTGACAGGATATGTCCCTCCTTGAAGACAAGGCAAGTTCTACATCAACAGCCTACTGCTGAACTGTTCTCATGACTCCCACTTACCTCAATGCTCTCACTTTTTTCTTTACTCGTTATCGCTGTCTCCTTAAACCGCTGCAATTCCATGCTGTCCCTGTGACCTTTGGCAGCATCAGCATGCAAAAAAAAAAAAAAGAAATACAGATTTAGGTACAACTATGATTATTCCCATGCCGCTGGGATCTGAAATCATATGATTATTTTTAAATCACTAAATTTCAGCTCCACTGATCTTCCTCCCTGAAACGGCATCTTTTATGTAGCCACTTTGGTGTCGTGGTGAAGGGGGTGGCCTAGAAACCAGGAGACGGTGAGTTCTAGGCCTCCCATAGGCACGAAAGCCAGCTGGGTGACTTTGGGCCAGTCCTTCTCTCTCAGCCCAACCCACCTCACAGGGTGGTTGTGGGGAACATAGGAGGCAGGAAAATTAGGCATGTTTGCTCCCTTGAGTTATATATAAAAAAGGCAGGATAAAATCATCATCATCATCATCATCATCATCATCATCATCATCATCATCATCATCATCATCATGCTACTGTCATCATTATGATGACGCAGGAAAAACACCTGAGCAGGAAAAAATATCATACCACTTCACTGTATTCCACTTATCTTCTTGTTTTCTAGGAATAAGTAGTATGGATACTAACATTTTTACTAAATGCTATTCAGCAGAAAATGCAGAGTTTGATATAATTAAAATTTCAAAATATAAATCTCCCCCAATAAAATTATTTGACATGCAGGTGTGTTCTCCTGCCACAGACACATACAGACCCTAAAAGTACTAACTCCAATGCTAACTCCTATGTAGGGAACAGTGATGGCTTGCTCTGTCCCCATTTTCCAACCGCACACTGGATGTCCCATCACAAACATGAAGGCCACATGTGAGATGTACAGATTCTGCAATTCAAGGACAAGGCATATGGCCTGGCCTCTCTGTAAAGAGGGAAGCAATGGAAGAATAGGAGCTGCCATGGAGAGCTTTCACTGGGTGTACATTTTCTATGCGCTGCCAGGAAATTTAAGTTACCCTTCCCCAACCGGTACTTTCACAATGCTTGTGGCCGTTTAGGGGGACTGACATCCAACACATCTATCAATATGTTTGCAGAGGGTTCCAGAAAATCCTTGGTTAATGAGACATTTGAATTAAATGTGACCAGGTTATATTATATTAACAGTTCTTTTTGCCAAACAAAACAAACCACCCCACTACAGCTACAAGAAGCCACCAAAACAAGAGAAATTTTCTATATTATCTAAACTCCAAGCATGTTGTTAGTACACCTCTTTCCCATTATTTAAACAAACACCACCCTGCCACTGTTTTGTTTTTTTCAGTTAAAACATGAGGCAAGAAAGTAACACAATCTGAAGTTTTTTTGCTGTTAAGAAGGAAAGATAGGATACTAAATTTTGATTTGCATGAGAACTTGGTTGTAGTAGCCAGTTCCTCAAAGGTGAACAAAACAGTGGTAGGTTATAGACATAGCAATGGAAGTTAACAGACCCCCAATTACACAAGCATAATTTTATACAAGGAATTTTACATCTCTTCAAGGAACAGACAATATTTTTGTATAGACTATTATATCAAAATAGAAATACAACATTTGCCAGAGCAGTACTCTTCTAATTTCAAGCTCTGATCTGCAGTTGATAGATACAATTAAAGTCTCTTAATCGTCAATAACCACGATGTCTGAAAAATATTGTCCACATCTCAGATGTTTTTTTTTTTTTTTTTTTGAAGAGTTTACACTTTCACAAAGAAAGAACCATTTGGAGAGGAAATCAAGATATTAAAACAGAGTGCACCAAAAGTACCACAAAATCCATAAAGGTACCATACAATTCTTGATAAATCAAACCTTGCAGCTTAGATTTGATCCAGAGTTTCTGGTGATGTGCAGTGACACTGGAACTTAAACTGGAGCTCTTTGGTGACGTTGCTGGAAAACTTCTATTTGGTCTTTCAACTTCCTGTGTCTTTTTCAATCCACTACAAGGAACACTTCTGATCTCATTAGCAAAAGGCAACTGTAATTGACTTTGGGCAACAGTCTTCACAAAGTTAGAAGAGGTCTGGCAGTTCCATTTGCCTGAATAGTTCTTAGCAGCAGTATAATTTTCATCATCAGTAAATCCAGAATTGATATAACCTCCACAATGTTGGGAGATGGAAGCAAAACAAACGACGCCAGAAACTGGAACATCGCAGCAACCCCCAGCAATTTCTGGAAGCCCACCTTTTCGTTTGTTATACTTACCCACAAATGCACCAAATTCAATAGCATTTTCTCCTTCAGCAGCCTTCGGGACCAGAATGTCTTCATCCTTTGTGGTGCTTTCTGACGGGTTTTTACAAATGGGTTGAGAAGGAGTGCTCACAAAAAATTTAGCTGACAAAGATGTTAGATATGGTAGACTGTTTAAAGAACTGCCACCCTTTTTACCTTTATTACTGCATTTGGATACTTGTATACCCTGTACTCTTTGACGAAGTTCTGTGGGAGAAAGGGCTTTTGGAAGTAAGGCACCACCTGAGGAACCTGCCTCGGGAAAGCTGAATTCATCCCCCTTGGGGAAACCAGTCATCTTATGTCCTGGATCGTTTTCTTCTTGCATAGATATGTTGCACAGTACAGCATTATTACTTTCAAGGCCTCCTTGGGGGAAAGAAGAACCAAACACATTGCCAATACTGTGTTTCCTCCACATGGAAGATCGTAAGGGAACATCATCAATAAGGTTCTGGGCCAAGTGTTTTGAAATACTCAGTTCCCGTGTGATTTCATTGTGGACCTTGCTTGCTTCTGATGCTTTCTGCGCAGTTAGAGTTTTCAAAGTATCCACCGTGAGAGCAGAAAGGTCCTGCAAGTGGCCAATTTGTGTATCTAGAGACTGCAATGAGCGTTTGATGTAGTTGACTCTGTCACCAACCTCCTTGATCTGGATGCACATCTGCTCAACACTGGAGAAAAATAATGACGGAGAGAAGATTTAAAGCATGTTTTCATAATATGCCAGAAATTTACAAGCTGTAAACTAAAGGACTTTAGTTCTGCTACAAAAGAAGAAACCAACCTATGAGCATAAAGCTGCTTTCCACAGAGAAGATATCTGATACATTTCTACTTGAAACTTTACTCTGGACTTGTCTCCTCCTAAATTAATGCCATCTGAAGAGGACTTTGTTACCGTGTCATGTACAAATGGCCTGGTAAATCAGTTTTCCATTTGTGGTGTTTTTCAAAAACAAAGACAAGCTCAGAAAAATGAATGAATGAATGAATGAATGAATGAATGAATGAATGGTGGAAGATCCTCTTAGGATAAGCAGTGCTTACTCTTGCACTTTTTAAAAAAGTATTTTGTGACTGAAAAATGTACCTTCTCCATTAATTAAAAAGCATTATCATCTCATTAGAAAATATTGCTTATTTATCCCCCTGGTTTTAATTGATATGGACGCACATTTACTTAAATATTTTCAGGTAAAATAATCAGGTAACAGATGTTACGGCAGGATGTAAGCTGACTGTACCAGAAGAGACAGAAAAATCATCTGACCAGAGATAGATTATACCTGTGTTTTTTAGATTCATTCAGATGCTCTGATGCAGTAATTCCGCAGAGATGAAAAGGGCTCCAATGCATACCTCCATATCTTCTACTTGTAAAAGCTTTCCTATTTAATCCACTACTTACAGAGTGACTAACTCTCTAAAATCAAAGTATCAATTTATCTTCCACTATACAGGTAGTCTTCGCTTAATGACAGTTTTATTAGCAACCATTCAAAGTTATGATGGCGCTAAAAAAGTGACTTACGACCAGTGCCCAAAGTTACGACCATCACAGTGCCCCCGTGGTCACGTGATTGTGATCCAGGCACTTGGCAACCAGCTCAAACTTACAACAGTTGCAGTGTCCCAGGGTCACGTGATCCACCATTTGTGACCTTCCCAGCTGGCTTCCAGCAAGCAAAATCAATGGGGAATCACATGATTCACTTAACGACCACGTGATTCACTTAACCATGGTGAGTCACCTAATGACCATGCAAAAAAGGTCATAAATTCAGATCCAGTCACATGATTATTTGCTTAATGACTGCATTGCTTAGCGACCTAAATTCCAGTCCCAATTGGGGTCATTAAGCAAAGACTACCTGTAGGTGTTTAATAATACACATGATCATGACCCAGCTGTTCTGAGGAAGTCATTTTGTTATTATCTAGTATATATTCAAAATCTCCACTATCTGAATTATGACCTCATAAGTTTTGTCCACACCATATACCAAAATACATTTAGGCTCTCCCCCTCTGTAGCCATTTCAGTTTTCACCCCCTCACAGCCACAAATGAATGCTATGAATCTGAAAAATTTAGAGGGTTTAGACAACTAAAATGCTTTAATGTTTGAGGCAACTGCATTATTGGTCAATACTGACTATAATAATATTAAATATATTGCTATTCAAATAACTGAAAATGGAGCAAGAGTTAATTTAGAGGGTTTTAATTGAATAGTTCTCCCCAAAAGGTGTCCTTTTTAAAGATGTCTGAATGGAATGCAAAAGAAAGGTTTAATTATTCGCCTGTTAGTTCCCACCGTTCAGATGTGACTCTAATTCTCTCTTCACTCCGAGAATGGAATTTATCATCTTTTTCATTGAAATACATTTCAACACACAACTCTTCAAAATCATGAAGCTTCTTTTGATCTTCTTCTGTTAGAAATAGTTCTACAGAACAGAAAAGATGGTTGGTTTTAGAAATTCTACCAATGGTCTGTCATACTAAAGAAGACAAGGAAAAATGCAGGTATCAGTGCAAAAGGAAATGTTGCCATTTCTCTAGGACCTTTGGAGTCTATAGATTCCAAGATGAGATGAGATGAGATGAATCCAGTATTATACAGGCACATTAAAAAGGAAAAGGAGAAACTTCCCTCAATAAACATAACAGGAAGAGGATGTCAGACTCTTGATATTCAAATGGCACCCCGCTACTTACAAAAACAAAATTTGTTTCTTGATTCTTCTTTAAGATCATCACAGATATATTGCTTCCCTCTTTCTACAGTCAGCAAGAACATTTTTTTCACATATATATTATTGTGTGTGATTTTTAACAAAATCTCCATCCCCAAAGGAAAAAAAAAGATGGTGAGAATAAGCAGTAATCCCATGTTTAAGCTGTATTGATTACTGGCTTGCCCACACATATTCCAAAGGGACCTGCTGAAGGCAATATCCAAGTGTGGATTGGGAGGCTGGGACAGAATTCCTGTGTAATACAGGATCTTCTTCAAGGAGGCATACTGCCAGTGCATAAGCAACTGGGGAATGTACCCCACAATAACTTTGAGTTCACAGATCAGAAGTCACATCTGTCATCCTCCAGACAGCACAAACTGTGTCTGGCCCAATGCATCTTTGAAATCAACACCCCCCTGGCTCTCGATGGCCCTATTCTCACCAAGGAGACCAACTACTTTAGACTGTAAATAAAACTCACCTGATTTAATTAATAAACATCCTCTAATAAAAAGCTGCCACTAAAAGGGCTAGCTGAGGGATCTTCTCCTTGCCATTTTAGTGTTCTACATTGATGGATTTTTCTTCATAGGAAAATATTCCCATGTGACCAGTTTCTGATGTAGTAAACGAAACAACTAACTAATTCGCAACTTAAAGAAGTTTCATGTGCTGTTTTAAGGAACTTGCTTTGACTTTTTGAGGGGATTAGGAGGAACTCCCTCCCCCTTTCAGTTCTTTACAGATGTCACTTGCAATGGTGTATTTTTTTAAAAAATGTTTAGGATGCTGTTTGAGGCTACACCTCAAAAGCACTCAGTCTGAGTCAAAGGAAGCAGCGGTTTAAGTATTTTAATTCCCCAAACTAGCTGAAACACTTGCTCTTCCAACTCCCATTCACTGGAGTGAGTCTTTCAAGTGTCTTTTAAAGATATGCAGCTACATTTTTAATGTAAAGAAAAAATAACACTGTATGTTCTGTAGGTACTTACTTGGTCCATCTGAAGTTTTATCTTTCTTTCTTCGTTTGCATATGCAGTAGCACAAAGAAGCCACATGACTAAGAATTATAAGGGGAGGAGGTAGGATGGGTTTCTCATGATAGGCCATAACAAAATGATAACGCTGATATTTCCACACAATATTCGAAATAGCTTTCACTTGTAAATACACATTGCTAAAAAAAAAAGAACAAAAAGAGATAAGTGTTTTAGTACAAAAAATATCCTACAAACTCATTAACAGTTATCTTGGCTTCCAATCTATATGACACTTTCTTACGTTTCCTTTTCTTCCCTCCCCTCCTTCATCCCCCCTTTTTTCCTTTCTGTTTTTCTTGATTTTTCTGTATTTTAACTTTTGTGGAAAACTTAATAAAAATTTAAAAAAAAAGATAACGGAAACAGTCCTTCAAAATCTGTAGCTACAAGACTTCTACTATGGTTGTAGAATCACCAAGTTAATTTCTAAACATCAGTTTAATAATCAAATTGTCATGTGAAGTTCATACATACTTGAAAAAGGCGATGAGAAGGTTGACCATAATGATGTACTGCACAAAAAGGTATACTGACTGAAGAAACGGTGTTAGCCATGATCCTGTCACACAGAGCTGCGCAAATTCCGAAGCATTTGCACATACTATGCAGTTTAAAAAGAATAAAAAATATTGATAAGATACCGCAGATACAAATGCGATACAAAGTCTGTTACAACATTAATCTGTTTTTTTAAATCAGAAATTTTGAAATATTTCATTTAAAAATATCCTTCGTTAAACATGTCAAGGTTTATACAATCCCTTAAAATATTACTATCAAATGTCAGATCAAAGCTGTGTTTTTCTTATAAATAAACAAATGAAATCATAATTACCTACCATCAATTTCATATGCATACACTTCACCGAATATCATCCAGTAAGGCTGAAATACAATATCTTTTGCTAGAACCCATGACGGTTCTTCATCAGGATAAAGTATTGCCTTCCTAGGTACTCCAAAACTGAGTAGGACCAGTGCCATTATCACTACAATATAAAACATGTTCGCCACCTGTTAAAACAGAGCAAGAGTCAAGGGAATTGAAATAATTATTAGAAGCTACAACAGCCTTTCTTGACTCGGGAATGTTCAGGATATGGACTTCAATTCCCAGCTAGTATAGCCATTGCCAGGAATTCTAAGCATGAAGTCTACACATCTGGAGGATACAAAGATTAGGGGAAGACTATCTTAGGGAAATACAGTGGTACCTCGGTTCACAAACGCTTCTGTTCACGAACAATTCGGTTCACGAACAGCTCCGGCTGCAAAATTTTGCCTCTGTTCGCGAACTCCACATCGGGTGATGAACAGGATCCACAGCCATTTTCCCTCCTGTGACACGTGGTCGTGGCTTCCTGTAGGGAGGGGGACTCTCCCTCCAAGCAGTAACCGCCTCCCCACCCGCCTTCTTGTCCTCCACGCCAGAAGTCGCGTCGAGCAAGGTTAGCTTTCTCTCTCTTCGTACTGTACTTTGTGTCATATTTTTGCAGTTTAAAAAAACAACAACATATGGTTCAGAACGGATTAACCGTAATTACATTGAACCTTATGGGGAAATTTGATTCGGGATGCGATCAAAAATCGGCTCACGACCAAATTCGGAGGGGTCAGAACGGATTAACCGTATTTACATTGAACCTTATGGGAAAATTTGATTTGGCTCACGACCAATTTGGTTCGCAACCAGAGTTGCGGAATGAATTAAAGTCGTGAACCGAGGTACCACTGTATAGTCCTTAACTCCATACTCATTTTATTGAGTTTATTCAAGCCACATATGAACATTTGCTACCTTCAGTCCCTCAAGACGTAGGAACCTAAAGTAGCAACTGAGCACAAGGAATAACAGCTAAGGTTTTCTAACCACTATGGAAGGATTTGTCTTCATGGACTTTGTATTCTACAGAAAGGCAGGATTTAGGTCAAACAACAAATCAAACAAATATCAAACAATTCCAACAATTCTATGATAGGCAATAAGATCTCTGTGGACTCCAGAATCTGTTTAAACAGAAATGACATGGAAGATATCTATTATTTATCTATCTAGCAATCAAATGTATACCCTTGGATTCAAAACTCTCAGCAGTTTTTAAACCAAACACTATTAAGTGGGTTCTCATCTTCATGTCTTGGGTACACATATCTAATGAATAATGGAGTGAACAGAACTCAAACTTCCAAATTTAGTGAATGTTCACCTTTAGCAGGCTAGAAGTGCAACAATATCCTTATGCAAATAATACATAAACCGGAAAGGAGTGGAACCTATGAACCCTGATCCTCTTGGGACCACTCAGAGCTTTGGAAACTGCTCTTACATTCCCCCTCGAAGTTATCACCAAAGTATAACTGAAGCTAATGTTACTTTTTCAGAGTGAAAATTATTACAACTAAGGGGGAATACTTGGACTAAAATTGGTAGCAGCTGTCCTGGCTTCATCTGTTATTTCTGCACATCAATTCTGATACATGCATACCCTTTTATGTACAAATCCATGTGATTTAAATGCAGAAAACCAGAATGTGCCACACATGTGGACTAAATGCCTGTGTAAATTGCACGTGCCGCAAATACAATATGGGGAATGAGCAAGCATTAAAATTTGCTCATTCAAGTTCACAGACTTTTTCATTCCATGTCATGTTGCATATAATAAGATAAAACACAGATGGCATATAGGTTTGCTCATACCCACAGATACATTCATAATACCCCTCCAATACGGAGAATTAGCTGCCAAAGTTTACTTAGGTATCAATCTTTATTTATTGAAAGTAAAGTAAAATGAAATTTATTTGCATTAAAAATTCAAGGAACAAAACACACACCACACTGTTATTTTTTTTTAAATCTTACCATTTTCCCAATCATCATGACATAAGGTCCAGCATGTTGATTTACAGCCAGAAAATCCAGTAATCTCACATACCAAAAGATTATATTCAGGCAGTAAGTTAGTCTTCCAGCAACGAAAACATAATTTACTTTGTAAGTATCTTCATTGAAGTTCCCTTTTGCTCCAAATCTTAGTACAAAACCAATGAAGAAAGTGATAATGGCTATTGTATCACTGATGTTGAAGTAATCATTGAACCACACTTTAACCTTCTGACTAATCTTCCCAGCCTCTGACATAAAGATCTGTATTAAAAATAACAAGAAATTGGGCACGGTCAACTTAGTTTCATGTCAAGGTCATTAAGGGCCTGATTAAATGGCCATTACATATGCACCACAGCAATTCCTGTTGAATGCCAGAAAGCAGAAACCAAACAATCATGGCTTGTAGTGGTTTTACAAACTAGGGTTATAAGGCAGCAGTTTTTCAACTGGGAGTCTTATTATTGTTGTTACTGTTGTATTGTAATCCCACCTTTCATATATTTTGGCCAACTCAGGGCAATGAACATAGTTAATACTCCTGCCTCCTACTTTCCCCACAACAACAACCCTGTGAGGTGGGTTGGGCTGAGAGAGAAGGACTGGCCCAAAGTCACCCAGGTGGCTTTCATGCCTAAGCCAGGACTAGAATTCACCATCTCTTGGTTTCTAGGCCAGCACCTTCACCACTATACCAAACTGCTCCCCCGGGGGGCCCTAGGATATTTCAAGGAGGCCACAGGTGAAAAACATGTAACGGGGAGGCCACGGCAAGTGCCAAGTGGGCCACAGAGAAGCAAAGTATATTATACTGCAAATATTGTCTTGTTGATGCCAGAAAATGCACCTGTTACCGTCCCATGTCCATATCTGGTAATGGGACCTGGACAGGGGGTCCGCAGGAGAAAAACAAGGTCAGAAGGGGGCCACAAGTGACAAAAGGTTGAGAAACACTGTTATAAGGCACACAGGTTTGTATTTGCCCTGGTTTCAGCTGGCCAACATTTAATACAAAGCCATGGTTATGGCTAACAAGGGAAAAGGAGAGGCATGGCATTTAAAGAAAATGAAGGAGGGCTACGAGCTCTGGTTTTCCTAAATCCTGTCCATGTTGGAGGCAATTAATAAATAGCACAAAATAGATATAAAGCATGAAATTGTCTAAGGGGGCAGCATATGAATCCCGCAATAAATAAAACTAAGCAAATAATAAAATCCACTGCCCTAATGTTAACATTGAACAGACTATAGATTACCAATGAGATACATTATTTGCATCTTATGAATAGGCCAGTTCAGACAAACTTTGCAGTATAAAGGGACAAAAGATTATGGTGGAACAAGCCCCATCTTTCTTGCCCAGTCCAGCAATGTAGCGTGGTCATTTCTGGACCTATAAGATGTTTGTAACTTCTACATCAGGCTTTGCGTATACATGTGTAGATAAATCACACGGATGATCCCCAAATTATACGATGGAGCCTTGAAAGTACAGCTTAAAGACACTTAGGCTTTTTAGCTCCACAGACCCTACGCAAACTTTATACACGGGCCCAGATGCCTGTCCAGCTTTGAGTAATTTATTCTGGGCTGGCAAAGTACAACTTGTGCATACCCTCTTCATACAACAAATTCTTTTCCACTGATTTTTGGATGAATTATTTGGAACCCTCTTCAGTAGAACAAAGAGCACAATCAGGGTTAAGGCAGACAATACCTCACGGATTTTCTCAACTGCCAGGGTGAAGATGTAAGCAATGACAATCCATTCCTGAACTGAAGGCAACTCTTCCATTTTCACGAGAACCACAAAGGTATACAGCATCAGGAAACCTATATACGCCAACTACAAAAACAAGTCAAACGTTAAATACCTATCTGGATAAGTAAAAAGATTCCAAGAAAAAAAAGTAGTTCCTTTATCACAACTAAAACCAACTCACCGTGTTAAACCAGAATTTCACTATTGGTGCATGATAAAAAGCATAAAACTTTCGTGTAATGGGAAGCCTCTTGGGTTTTATTATACTCTCCATATCATGCTTTCCATCAGAATTATCCAAGACCCTTACTTCTTTAAACACTTCCTAAGATTAAAGCAATATGTTTAAATGACCTGCATTGGAAAAGGCATGTATTCTTGTTATTAAAAGTACCAGATTGGATCCAGACCTAGTCACAGTCACTGACGTAGCAGCAACATAGTTCACTCATAGAGTAAAGGTCCCAATTCAATTCCCAGGATTTCTAAGCAGGACTGAAGAAACTTCTACTGAAGCTCCTGAGAACTGCTGTCAGTCAGTATCAGCAATACTCAGCTCAACAGATCAATGGTCCATCCTGGTCTATAGCAAGTTCCTAACTTGTTTCATTGACTTTAACAGGGCCAAGGATAACTAGCTCTGGATCCATTTAATGGATGTGAAGAGTTACCATTGGTATTTCTTCTGCTATGTTCTGAAAATTGTTTTCACTATCCTCCATGGTCATCTGATGTGCATCTTGGGACTGAGGAATATGAGACATTTCTGCCTTGGTTTTGTATTCCAGCATTAGTATAGTAGGGGGAAGAAGGATGCTCAATATCACCTGTAAGATGTAACATCAAACAATTTAAAGAATTATTTCCACACAGTAGTGCTTAAAAACACAACAGAAGGGGAAAAAAAAAAAATAGAACACCCAGCATACAGATTCCTCCTTCCTCTCCCCACCCTTATTCCAGCAAAATCTGTCAGGTAGCAAGTAAAAGATGTAGAAGAATGCTTCTATTGAGGAGCTACAAATAAACACAGACAATTCCATAATACTCCTGGGAGGTTGGGGGGGGGGAATACTAACAATTTCTAAATCATTATCCAACCAGATGGGTTTTTACTAATTTCCATCCTTCGTCGCATTTTTTCCCACAATATTGCATCCTGCCTTCTGCAGCCCATGCACAGATTTAACTAACTCACTCTTCCCAAGGCCATTTAAAAAATGAAGCCCAGCCACTTCTAATGAGCAAAATGATTCTCTGCTGATGAGCAAAGCAAGTGAGAGGCCACAAACCAAACCCAAGACAGACAACAACACGTCCTGTTTTAAAATGATACTTCAGGATGTTCTATAAAAGCCCTGCAGGTTTTACAGAAGTTTCTTATTTCGTTCTAACACAGTGGGGCAAATTTTCAGCATGGTGCCTGGAAAGAAATGGAGTGCCTGCTGTTAATCTAGTCTATATGACTTATTTGTCTTGCACCATTCTGAAAACTTAGCCCATTTGCACCCTGAGGAAGCTCTCACTTGCTCACTTCATGCTACTGAAATGAAGCATACATATGAAGACTTTCTACATCACGTTTTACTTTACTACCTGTAGGAAGCTTAATTACATTTCAGTTTTGCACAGGGGTTGAGTCTGTTAATGGGTCACCACTAAATTTTTAGTAGTATATTAGTTCTCATGATGAACTAGAGATCCATCTCCATTTAAGAGCTACTTGCCTGGATTCTGCCTTCTACATTTCTGTACCTTTTTCAAAAAAGATAATAAAGCATCAAAAGAAAAGTTACTGTGCATTCCAACACCAGCTCTAGCTTTGATTTTACACATCCCTAAATAAAAATGACACGGACAAAGACTACAGAACTACACGATTGAACTTGTTTCCTTTTTCATTTAAGTGCCATTACAATAATCCTAAAAGAACCCACTGAAAACAAAAATGTGCATACCTTGTACCATGAATTCTTCCTCATGTTCAGCCGTCCCATCCACATGTCAGATAATAACATCTGGGTACAAGTGTGTGCTACAAAAGGACGAAGGCGTGAAGACACGGCTAGTTTAAGGCAGGTGGCATTACTCCAGTTTTTTAGCTCATAAGTTAGCAATTTCATTGCCATCGTTTCATCTTGTCGAAAAGACTGCTCTAATAATTCCACTGCCAGCTCCCCAAACTCGCTGAGGAAAGGGATAAAAAGAACAAGACATACCTAGCTGAAGGTGCATATGAACAATAGGTACACAAACATCTTCACTAGTAATATGGAATGAGTGTGACATGCCTAGATGGACAGGATGTACCTATTTTAAAATTCTATACATTTAAGAGAGAGAAAGATAAGAAAATGAATTGAAAGGTTTTTTTTTTATAAAATAAAATAAAAGGTGGAACCCATTGGGTTCTTTTAACTTAATTCCAAGTACTTTTCTTCCTAAGGAGAAACTAGAAAGACTCCGAAAAATGCTTCATTTATCTTTATTCGCAACGTTCCTGGATCTTTTGCTGAATTTCAGAAAACAATATCTCACCAAACCAAATTAGAGATGCTAACACAAATGGTACTGGCTATCGTGAAGGAAATAAAAGGAAATATACAGTATTAGAATGAAATGTACAGTTGATTCTAACTGTGGGACTGTTGCTGTTTTACAAACTACAGTTTTGTTGAACAATAGTTTATGAAGTAACATAATTTTCCATCTATAAGACGCCCCCATGTATAAGATGACCCCCACTTTTCCAACCCAAAATTAAGAAATCAATATTTTAAAGATAAAGCAGAACACATTTTTATTTAGTAATTAGGTAACATTTACACGATACAGTCAGTGGGAGGAGGTCCAAACTGTCTCTCTGCAGCTCTATTTCCATGCTCTTTTGCATAACTGATTACATTCAATCACGAGTGAAACTGCCAATAGCTTGTCTCTGCAAACAGACTTCCTCCAATTGGTTTGTTCAGCATCAGCTGATGCCAGTTACATAAGGCTCGTGATTGGAGGAAGTCTGTTTGCAGAGGCAGTATGGGCAGTTTCACTCGTGATTGAAGGCTCGTGATTGGAGGAAGCCTGTTTGCAGAGACAAAGTATGGGGAGTTTCGCAACTGCGCGGTCCTCTCCTCGGCTTACTTCCTTGCATAAGACGCCTTTCAATGTTTAGTGTAATGATTTTAGAAAAAAGTATCGTCTTATAGACGGAAAAATACGGTATCTAAGAAGGTGAAATGCTCACTTGGAGTATTGTTTTAGTTCTTCTGAGGTATCATCCACCAGGTCATTTTGTTTAGATTCATAGGCCATGGAACGATAAAGCTTGCAGGCCACTAAAGCTTTTGCCATGGACTCTTCACCATGCTGCCAGAAAAAGAGAGCCATTTTTTGTCTCTTCATCAGCACTGCCCAAAGTAACAACTCATTAAGAGGATACGGAAAGCGCCTGGTTTCTGGATCATCGATATCCACAATGTCATCTTTGGTTTTTTTCTTTTTTCCTTCATCTGTGGCAGTATCGGCCTTTCAAAAGAAAAAACACGGACTCTGATTTAAGAGCTCACCATTTATTTATTTAAAAGGTTTTTTTAGCTGCATTCTAGGGCAAACTTTCCAAGACAGCATCCAACACAACTTAAAATGAGAAAAAGTAACAATACAGCTAGCGTGGCTTCTAGAATTCTTCCCAACCCTTTAACATCAGTTCAGATTATGGGAGGACAGTACGGGGGTGTAGAATGGAACACTTGGCAACGTTCCAAGTCACTACTGCATTCAAAGACTGCATTGGGGAAATTTTGGGGGAATTTTTTTCTCTGCCCTCTCTACCAAATATGGCTATTTTTTAACCAGACTTTCTTTGGCTAGCTCTCCCCACCACAAACAAATCTGGCTCTATTCTGTTCAGTTTTTGGAGAATTATCATGTTGATGGACAGGCAGGCCAAGTCCCAACCTTTCCATAATTTCTTTTCAACAATCCATTGGGTTAGGGGGAAAAAAAAAAAAGAACACTCACATGAATTATTTAAATACCAAGATACTAAACCCTATATAAATGTGTTCAAGAAATATCACAAAGATGCCCAATAATCTTCACGAATGTACTTATAAAGACAGTGTCGTTGAAACCAGTTTATATTTTTTTCACTATTTATTACAGGTAGAATTTTCTACCTCAGTTATTGGCACATCAAGATATCAACCCTGCAACAATTGATTAGTAAGTAACAGAGAAAAGGGCCTGGATTTCACAGCAGGACACAGTATAGAAATCCTTTAAACAAATAGCATGGGAAGGAAGTATAAAATAATCAAGGCAGACATACCAGAATGAGAAAAAAACCAGCAAGATAATTTTCTTCTGTAATAGAATTTGACAACTTATTACTACTAAGTGCCTTAGGGAATAAACTGCCTTGCAAACTAGACAGCTACAACAACAACAAAAAACAACTCTTAGATACAGAGCTTTCTGCTGTTTTTGAGATCAAATTTCTCACCCTTTGCACATATCGCAAAAGGAACGGCTATTGTCTGAATTGTCTTTTATCTCTTGTGTTACTCATTGCGCAATTTTAATGATGTTTATTGGACTCCCTAAGAATGTTTTAAAAAGGTTATTTGTAAGGATTTATTGGGATAATGGTAGTTGGAACATAGCACAGAACACCTACAAAAAATGTGATCCCTACTTCAGCATTGCTTTCCCTAAGCCTAGAGAACCTCAGCTAAAAGTATGAGCTATTTATTAACTTATTTATTTATCATATATATAGCCGCCCGTCTCACACAAAGTGACTCTGGGCGGCGTACAACAATTAAAAAGAATAAATACATAAAAACAATTACAAATAAAAAACTATAAAAGCACACAGGACAGGAGGGGATAAAATTAATAAGGGGGCCATGGCAAAATCTCCCCAGTCCCCTGGGATCCCCAGGCCTGATCACATAGCCAGGTCTTGAGGGACTTGCGGAATGTTAAGAGGGATGGAGCTAATCTCACTTCCGGGGGGAGGAGATTCCACAAGGCGGGTGCACAGCAGAGAACACCCGCCTCCTGGGTCCTGCCAAATGTAATTCTCTGGCAGACGGGACCCGCAGCCTGCCTTCTCTGCCAGACCTGATGGGACGGGCAGATGTAATTGGGGAGAGGTGGTCCCTCAGGTAACCTGGCCCCGTTATGTTAGCCACATAAAGGGACATTAAATTCTATGATATGGACTTGTCCTGTTTTAATTTGATATCCATCAGATATCAGATATCGGGATTCAAAGATAATTACAATTTATGGATGTGGATGTATATATCCCAAATTTGGAATTTATCACTATGAAATCTTATAGATTTCTCAAGTACCAAAGTACGACACTCTTCAATGTCAAAAAGACAGAACTAGCCAAGATTTACAATCCTGGATTAGAGATATGTGTTCACTTTCTGTTTATGAGCTCTTTCCCAACATACAGTAATGGAAAAACTGATGAATATTAATTTGTGTTATCAAGGTTTCATAATTTGTTTCTCTTTTTTTCTTTTTTGTATATTGAAACAACAAATAAAATAGTTTACAAGAAGCACGATACATTATTTATACAGCATTAACTATTGCATACCTTTGGTTTGTAAGGCTGTGCAGTTTTGATGAAGTGATTGTGCCGCATTTTTTCTTTCTTATCCACCCTGTTCCCAAAAGGTTCATGGCTTTTACGCAACTGAGGGGTGCTGCCTGAAGTATTTCGCCCGGAGCGCTACGCACACACACATATATATTTTTAAAAAGTTAAAAACAAATGAAAAAGATGGTTATTTCAAATACGTTGCCAGACTTGCATGAAATAATAGAAACCATTACCTAAATTATAAAACCCAGATGGGTTTTAAATAACTCAGGTGATACAGCCTGATACCACAGAGGTGAGAGAATGTGGAAATCACGTATTAATTGCAAGTCAGTTATGAACTCACTGGAAGGAAACTTCTCATCCAGTCTGCCTACAAAGCTGGGATAAAACTGGTCTATCTTAAAAGGCTATTGAAGATTCCCTTAGAAAATGCATGTGAAATGCTCTGGACATAATCTAAGCATCCGGAGGGAGGCAACTTACCAGGAACATATCACTTCTGTTCTGAAAGAATTTCACTGGCTGCTAGAGTTCTACTGGATGCTTGTAATGTCGTGCAGAGCTTTATACAGCTTAGCCTTGAATATCTGAAAGAGTGCCTTCTCCCTGATGTGCCTGCACATCAACTAAAATCTGATGGGGATGGCCAACTGAGGGTGCCACGTTTGCCTAGGATTAAAGACTCAATTGGAGCATCTGCACAAGATCTTAACTGACAGGCAGATACACAAGGGAGAAGGCTGATTTGTAAGAAGCCAACTCTACTTATACATTTGAATGCATTTTCATTTTTCCCACTAAAAAAAAAAATCATGTACCCGATTGCTGCCACTGAGACTGTTGTATATCACTCGGAAGCGTTTTCTTGTGTACGTGCACCGATAGGTTCCTCCCATTAAGTATTCAACAACAAGTCCAACGTCAATCAAAGTGAGCTTGTATCCTGGAGGAAGATTTCCCTACAGACAAAGCAATGAGAATTTGGAACTAAGATTCAAAATGTTCTGCCATCCCTGTACAACAAGCTATCTGAAAAAAAGTACCTGCTAAATAAAACATCCTCCCTATCCTTGATTAACTTCCTTCCCCCAGATATTTTGGAACTGCAACTCCCACAATCTTGCTAGAAATAAAATTATACTAAACTGGGAGAGGAGGGACTAATATGGTTTATGAAATTCTAAAGAGCTTGAAGACATTTTATTAATTGAAATATTTACCTGTTTGACATCTCGGACAAGGTGAAACAATGCTGGGTTTGTTGGGCCTTGTTTCTTGATGAAGAAAGAGAGAATGAAGACTTTTAGATTTTAGGCAAGCAATAAAACAGGAGAAGAATGACTAAATGCCAATTGTTTTTTATTTTTAACTAGCAAAATACTATATTGTTGCAATATTCATAACTAAAATTGAAGCACTTTAAGCCATTATAAAATAGTTTTGTCCAAGAAAAGTTTTTACTCAGCAGAAGGAAAAAAAATACAAATTGATACAGAGGAGCAAAACCTCTGTTCTGCTGTTGGATTCTATTCCATCAAAGAAGGAATACAACAAAAGGAGAACAATCCTCTATTAAAACTGTCTTAACAAATAATTATTGGCCAAATTAGTATTTCCCCTGGAATGCAAGTTTTGTTTGGTCCTCCAGATGAAAAGTGCAAATCTAGTTCCACGGCAGAGATTTTAAAAACAATGCATGGATATTTTGCAAATGGTCATCAACTTACAGTGTTGTAAAGTTCTTCCAGTCTGGGAATTGTCAGAAATTTGTGCATGCTTACTCCATTTTCAATAAGCAGTTTCACAAAGGCAACTCTGTCCATCACAAGGGCATCTAACATAGCCTGCTCTAAAGAGCCAACCTGAAGAAATTTTAAGATGACAATGCTTAAATTAAAATTAAAGAATATATAAATACAAAAATTGATACAATATGGCCCAAATATTACAGTACTGTGCAAACAAGGGTTTATTTTAAAAGACAATTCCTATTTTGCAAATACTGATAAACCAAGAATCTGCTTTGCTCATTCTGGTTGTCAGCAATCTTATTTATGTTGTCTCTAGTCCAACTGCCAACTTTACTCACCAGCCACTGTTGTCCATAAACAAAAACATGATTTTTGGCAATATCAACTCGATCCCAAGCTAGTGTAAGGATAAGCTGATCAAATGCAGAAGCATTTGTGCCTAAAAACAAATGTAAACAAAAAACAGTTTTGAAATTTAATCTGCTTGCCACAAAAGCCCTATTCCAAAAGTATCCAGATCCAATACAAATGCATATTAAAAACCAACTGATTTCAAGATTTTGCTTAAGAGAAGTTACACATGTGGATTAGAGGAAAGTCTTTGAAGCTGAGAAAGATGTATTAAATGTATATGCTCCTATTTTAAAGAGCTACAGAATAAAGTGCTCCTGAAACTAACAGATTAGTTATTTTTTTTTTTTGTATGACCATCCCCATCAATATGCTGGAGGGTACCATAGAAAAAAAAGGACAAGCTTATTCAAAATTAAACCAAGAATTATCCAGCCTTCAGACAGTTTTGTATAATTGTCACACCATTATAAGAGATGATGTAATCAGGATCCCAAAGACTCAATCGAATAAACAGCAAAAAAATGCAGGTTTTTTTCTAAAGGGGATTCCCAAAACAGTTGCTACTCAGAAAACAAGACAGCCAAGAAAAAAAGGGGTGGATGCCCCTCCCTAGTCCCACCAAGAAGTAGTGTGGAACCATCTTAAGTTCAAAAATATACAATGTAACTTTAAAGAAAAGCGTACCTTTTAGTAGGGCTGTAAGGATTGCAACATCAATATCCTGATGCTCATCAGACCCAATATGGAACACTGTGATCTATTTTGAAAATTAGATTAAGAAAAAAAGCAAGTTTTCAGTGTCTTTTTAGATTAATTGTTCATCAACCAACTGTGGTGTATGGAATTCTAAATTCACACAATTGCAGAACAAAGTAAGTGAACCAATGTTAACATATAATGCAATGTTATAAAATAATTCAAATACTACCACTGAAAGACAAGCAAATTCAAATTAAGGAGCATAGGAAATGGAATGTTGCCCCCCAGTAGAAAACATAACAATATTTGCTAAGCTTTCTTTAAATTAAGCCCAATATATCTCTTTTCCTTTTCACACAATGCAAACTCCATCTCATGTACTCAGGCTACATCATGATAAATTCAAATGCGAATCCTAACTTCAGTAATATTTACAAGTAGACAAATTTATGTGGATTTATTAATACATATTTTAATTCTTCACAGATTGAAATATTTATTAAACCAATCCTTGTGACCTTTTACACAGTATAGTGAATTACTTACCAGTTCCCGTTTTTTCATGCATTCCAGGAGTGTCTGAAATAAATGAACTGCTTCACTCTGGCCAAAATTAAATGTCTTTTTGATTGTTGAAATGATTTCTGGTTCAGCTCCATCAGGGATACTTCTGAGGTTAAATAAAGAAATCAGAAAGCCTGCATAATTATCATAATTACAGTATGTTTTTTAAGTCCAAAGCCACAGGAGGAGAAAGTCGTGACCATTAGAGAACCAGCTTCTAATAAAATGTTTCTCAGGCAACTGCACTTAAGTTAAGACCCAATTGTAGAAGAACTGCTCTCATCCCATGGAGATACTATAGCTCAGTGGTCGAGCATACATAGTTTTGCACAGAGAAAGTCAACCTGGAGTTGAACAGATCTCAGATGGCAAGGTTGAAATGGATTCTAGTCCACAGCTCTGGACAGCATCTGAAAAAGATTGAACAAGAGGGACAAACGACCCAATCTGTTGAAGATCAGCTTCACTGTAGGTGGCTGATGCTTAAAAAGGCTTACCCGCCCTCTTCTGTCTGCTTATAGACATAAGCCAGAATATCCGCAGCTCTGCCAGTCCCCTCGCAGACCACCACTGGCACAGGAGGGCTTTCCTGAAGATATTCCAAAACAGTAAGGACAACATTGGGACCACCTTCAAAGATAAGTGCCACCACAGGAACACCTTGTCCAATTCCTAGGCAAAGAGGTTTTAAAGAAAATATCAAAATGCTTTATTCATGTATATACTTGGAACTTTTTAAAAATTAAGTATTAAAGTTCAAATTTTACAATAAAAAAAGCAGAATGTGCACCCTCTATACATTAAGCAGGTTTTGTTATGTTGCTAAATTAACACTGCAGTTTTTATTGGTTGCCAAAATTAAAATTCACCCATAGTTTTAACTGGGAAACTGTGAGTATCCTAGACCAAGCTAAATCCAAAAATGCTAGGGAATTCCTAGAAGTTTGGCATTCAGACAAATCAGCCAACAATAGACACATACAGATAAACCACATTTATAGATCATTCAAAAGAGACAATAAAAAAACGAAGAAGGAAACAAAATGACCAGAACACATCTTCTCCAGCAGCCTACACCCAGATAAGCAGGGATTAACACCAGACAAACCATCAAGCAGAAAACACTCAAGGAACTACCAAGGAGAAACCCCACCACCACCACCACCACTGGCAGGGCAAGCTACTTTATATAAACAGGGAGCAAACTCCACACTCAGTATCACTGATGATGTTACCTAGTTGGGTAATGAAACGTCTGCAAGCAAACAACCAAGCTCAGAGAGTGCCAAGGACTTCACAACATTAATTTTACTGCTATTAACTAATGAGCGGTGACTTATTTATACAGAGCGCCAAAGCCCTTTCCTGGGAACATTTCACAGCTGTATTTAGCGACTCCTCCTGAATGATCAATGTACACCCAGGATAAAGATTGACGCACGGAGGATGCAACAACTTTGCAGAAGTTATTTTTTATATATATATTTTATGAGACATTTCAAAGAATGTGTGTAAATAGGCAAAGAAAAGAAACAATTAAAAGGGATAAAAAAGGAGAATACAAATGAATAATCAAGAGAGTAACAAAAGTCATAGAGGTTATAATTTTCTAGTATATCATTCAGCTGTGAATCGCTGAATACATTATATCATTTTAAAAGCTTGAAAATCACTAAACCTTGCAGAAATTAAATAGGCCCAAATGCTGCTTACACCTACATGAAAGATCACGTGGAAAGCTTGCACTGACTGCCTTGAACAATCTGGCAGAAATGAGACATACACTTGCAATAGATAACTACAACAAAACATTGCTTTTTGTTTAAAGTTGGGATTCTTGCAAAGATGAAATAAGAGAACCTGTGGTACTGCTACACTCCTAAAGAATCCCTACACAAACAAACCTATGCAGGCTATATGGATTTTAGCATCAGCAGTTCTCAAGCTCTCTCTGCTCCAAATACACTGAAATCTGTTATAACCCATAATGAAGTTCATTCAATCAAAGGGTGGGATATAAATATTTTAAATAATTACAGAGGAGTTTCCAAAGATTTGCACCATTACCAAAAAGACCCTATTTTGGGTTGATTAGCTCTTGAAATACTAAGCCTGGGTGAATGGCAGAGGCCAGACTATGCTTCAGAACGAGTTCCGTTCCTAAGTCTGTCTTTAACTCGAATTTGTATGTAAGTCAGAACTCGTACTTACTAATGGGCTGCCTGTTACTAACAGCGTTCTCCTTCCTTGAGCCAATGAACCACTGAAGCTGCGCATTGCTTTCATGAACTGCTGAAAACAGGCTGTACATTAAAAACGTGGAGCTTCAGTGGTTCATGAAAACACTGCGTGGCTTCAGCGGTTCATCGGCTTGAGGAAGGAGAACGCCATCTGGCAGTTTTAGTAATAGGTAGCCTGTTTGTAAGTTAATTGCATCAACTTTTGTTATTGCATCAGATCTCTAGAAATTAACTGAAAGCATATCTTACTGCTGTTGCTTGCCCTGAATGTTAGTTATAAGTTGTACATTTGCTTTTATTTTTTAAATCAAATATTATAATGAATTATAATTATAATATTAAATTTTGTGTTAAACGATGGCATACAAGTACTGAAAGCAAAACAAGGTATTTGGGCAATTTAAAGACTAACATATTTTTGTTTGATTAGCTTTTATAACCAACCCTTTTCGGGAATTTTGAGTTGATATAGATGGGGTATCTCCCCTAATATCATCACTACAACAAGCAGCCATTGGAATGAGAGAATAGCTGGTCCAAAGGCACCCAGTGAGTTCTGTGGTTGACTGAGAACTTGACCTGGACCTCCCCAGTCCCAGTCCAATTCTTTAACCATTATACCACACCATTTCTTATTTTATGGTGAATTTTCATGACTACAAATCAGCTTCACCAGATTAAGCCTGCAGGGAACAGCATGGAACCACAAGAAAATACAGAGGCTTTGACCAAACAGATAAGAAAAAATGCTTAAAATTTGGCCGGTCATCCAAAAAGTGGATTTAGAATGGACTTTAGGATGAGTATAGAAATTCTATTATGAACTATGTACTTAAATATACCATTCTTTTCCATTCAAGTTCAATATCTTTAATTCAAAATATATATCCAAATGTCCACAGAATATTTCAAGTTTCCCCAGGATCCTGGTAAGTACTAGTCAGAACACTAACTTCCATAATATATGCTAGATTCAACATTTGTCTTTTATTGCATAAACAAGTCAAAAAGCTGATCAGCACAGGTTTTAAGTACAGGTAATCATACACAAGGTCTAAAGTGTGGTTTTACTATAGTTCGCTAAGTCAGCGTAAACGCAAGTTAAACATTGTAAACATGAAATAATTTTTCACAGCAAAAGTTAGTTTATAGTTACAAACATGGCACTATCAAAGATTTGCCCAAAACTATTTGAAAAGCTTGTAGAATGTTTGTAAAAAATTCTATAATAGATGTATAAAACTTTATCAATAAATTTACATGGCGAATTGACCTTCCATAACTGAAACAACTTAAAACTGGCCTCCTACCAATTATACAAATCCAAGAAAATCTTTACCATTTCATCATCCATTCTCTAATTGCAAACTCATCTCATTTCATGTAGACTAAAAAAATACTCAACACTATTATCATTTTTAATTATGCACCATACATACTTGCATGAATTCGTTGCAGACTGATTGTTTTTTCCAGTTCTCGCCGCAATTTTACTTCTGCTCCATATTTTCCAACTGTGCCATCATCCACCAGTATGAAATGGGAATGAAGATTATTCAGGACGTTTAATTTACTTAAAGGATTTAGCAGAGTTTGATATGGAGCAACTACCTAAACATAAAACAAAATTAATCTGTTCCTGTGTAATAAATCAAAGTTACTCTTTCAAACATTAAGCAGTCTACAATTGCCAGTGATCATCACATCCATTAGTTAAGGATCAATGCTTTATTCCTATAGAAAGAAAGTGGTAATACAAGAAGAAACTGCACATGACTTTATTCAAAAGTGGAAGACTATTACAATTAAATTGTAATGCAGTCAATTAACACATTTTAATTAGTTTTTACATTTTAAAATATTCTCTTGCAAAATCAAGGCTTTCAATGTGTCCAAAATAGAGAGTTTTTAAATATCTTGCTTTATTCTGATATACTGTACTCGCTTGACAACTGACACGAAGTGTAAATTCTCTGCAAGAAGAATCCACCTTTCATTCCCCATTCACTTCACAATTACATGTTATGACCTTAAGAATTCAAATCAAAGCCTTAATAAGATCATCCCCAGTTAACAGCACATACAATTAACTTTATGAACTTACATCTCTCCCAACAAGATCATTTCTATTTTCAATCACTCCCCAAGGAGCTATTCCAATAGTGCAAATCTTTCGAGATGATCGAGAGGCATGCTCCTTCAGAGCATCACCAACATGTTTTGCAACTCCTGTGCAAGAACAAAGTTATATGTGCATTGATAATAAATATCCACAAAACTCAGCAGCGCAGTTCATAAATCATACCCAACCAATCCTTATCTAGCTCTATCTCTTAAGCCCAGTGACATCCCAGGATTCCAAATATACTATCTCCATGGATCTTTAGAAACCAGTCCCACAGATGTCATTCTGACATCAAAACAGTAACAGGACACAGAACCAATTGCCTTGCGCTTGTAAATTAAAAGTATGTTTCAAGTCAAGACATCACCTGTGTTCACTCCTCCAGTTATAATCCAGGCTCCTGTTGTTACTGCAGCTTTAATAAGGCCTTTACCAAGCAACTGTTTGATTCGTGGATGAAGCTCAAATTTTTGCATCCCTCCATGTACAGAAACAACAAGCTTTGGCAGTTCCAGCTGCCATTCTTTAAGCATAAGCTGTAGGATGGCTTCAGGTCTGGTGTCATATGACAATCGTACATACTAACAAAACAAAAAAAAAGAGGAAAATGTTAACAATCTTTAATAATGAAACTAGCAAAAAATAAAACTCAGACTTATACAATTCATGACTAGACACAAATATACAATTGGCAGGGTTATCCAAATTCAGGATAGTTTCTAATGAGTGTTTTAAAAGATTAAATATCTGCCTCAGATTTTTGGATTCATAAAATGATTTGTTTGATTTTGGTTTAGCATATTCTGCAAATACAGCCATTCTAATTTGTAACCATTAGTTAATAGTTTAATAATGCAAATCTAGCCATAAAGCCTTAGTTAACAAACCATGGTTAAAATAAAGTATAGCTTAGCATACACACAAATGACTTCATGACTTAAGGCATAAAGATAAGCCTAAATAGCTTTTGGAAATATAATTTAAGAATACCAATTTTAACAGATTTGCTCTAGCTTCCACAATACTTTTGGTGTGAGTTCAAAGTATAAGTGATGACTTTTCAACAGCTGAAATTCTTGTATTTGTCACCTTCAGTATGTTGTACAGATCTGTTAAGCTGGTTTGTCTCTGTGTCCCATCTACAGGTGTCCCATCAATATAAAAACATAGGAGAAAGAAGGAAGGGTTTCCTTGGCTGTGGCACTCTGTTACTGAAAACCTTTCGTTTAGACACCTGATTTACACCAAGGTGTTCTTTTATCACAAAATGAAAATTGCCCCATTCATGGAAATGTTTGAGCTACTACTTGGTTTTAACTTACAACCTCTTTATATTGGAGTTTGGAGTTTGATGTTTTCTATGTTCCCTGTGGTTTGTGTTGTTTCTATTATTTATATCCCATCTTAATATCAACAGATACAGTGTGAGTTACAAATATTTTAGTAAATAAATGGACCTATTTTTATAGCATACAAAAAAGAACAACACGTGGACCTTGTCAGAGGCCATAGGCTGACTTGCTCCTTCTTCCACCTTAATAGCCATCATTTAATAGCCATCATTTAACTAAACATAATCAGAAGAAATTACAAGCTGGCTTCTTCTTCAAAACTGGAGGTAAACCACTTTAACAGTAATCAGAGTATGCTTCAGTTCACGTATTATAGAAAATGATGGCTATTCGAAGTGGAGAAAAAAATGTACATGGTACTAATGAAAATATAATTAAATTGTAATGTGCTATTATAAGCCAATCTTTTCTTTCCATAACAAAAAATAACAAACTAATTCAGCCGAAAGTCTATCACAGAAAATAATAATATGCTGCAAACAGGATTAACAGTGGGATTGTTTCTGCATGAATTGTTTAAAATGTGTTAAAAATTCAAGAAATTCAACATGGTGACTAAGAAACAAATGTCCACATCCCAATGACTAATTCAAGAGTGTGCATATATCTAAACATACTTCCTAATAATGTTGAAGAATAAACAACATGGAATAAAGTGAAATAGAATTGCTTCAATTAAACCTCCATTTCAGTAAATTACCAGTATCAACAAAATACAAAGAAAATCTGAAATGCTGAATTAAATAAATGAATAAATTTAATATCCATATTAATGGATAAATTAATAGCCATTGATAAAGATATAAAATCCAGTTCAAAAGGCAAAGTATAAATAGTTGTTAGCCCCATCCATGGAAGCTTATTAAAAGGAAGTTTAGATAATAAAACATACAACTCCATTACATTATAAACTGAAGGGGAATTCAGTCATATGGGAACTTGGCTTAACTTCCATCTAATTCCATCCTATCACCTCTGTGTTTAAAGACTGATACTGCTATTTTAATCTTCACTTAGGATAATGCATTTGAAGATGATTCCTCAAGAAGCCATCAACTCCACCATTAGATGACAAATAGAACATTTGGTACAAACCTTAGCTCGGTAGGAGTGTGAGCCTCCTTGAAAATTAATGATACCATAAGCATCCGTTGAACTCTGTTCCGTATGTTTTTCTACAGACCATTCTTCTAGTTCCTGATTAAAATTTTCACCTAGTTTCACATCGGAATATTTCATGGCAAGGCTTGCAGTAAAGCAAGCATGTTGCCGTACCAAACGACCACAGCAGCACCTAAAGAAAATAACCTCAATTCAGGAAATTGGACAGACGCATTGCAATAACATCACCAGCTGCGGTACGCTTTCATCGTGTTTCACAGTCTCCATTTTTGTAGAGAAAATACCTGTTAACTTCCATCAAAATTTAAACTAGTTACTGTCTTTAAAAACTGCAATTCCGTATTTTCAGAAACTTTGGGAAGAAGCTCCCGTTTCAAAGGTCACATTAAAGAAATCAATTTGCAGTATAATGAAGATTCATAAAGATACTTTGTAAGAGAGATAATATCTAAGGGCTAGAATGCCACGATAGGAGGGATTTCTTTTTCTTTTTTTTACTGTTCATTTTAACAGATGTCTACCTACGCTATGCTTTTCAGGTAAGCATTTCTTTTTTTCATTTAACCTTCTCTACATTTTCACTTGTTTCTGCTTCCAAGGACTTTTTAGACTGATTATAGAGTTTACAGATATTTTACTTATATTATTTAACCAAGTTTTTTTTTTAAAAAAAAAAGAAGGGGGAGTAATTGTTTTATTTAATGCAAAACTACTTACCTGACAAGTTGCTGACAAATCTGACATCCTGGAAGGCATCTATGATTAAAAATATAAGAAGATAGTGTAAAAACTGTCATTGTTATATTCAAAAGTTACATTTCTGGCTGGCACTGTATGACCTTTTTTTCCCAATTAAGCTTATTTTTTTGTGCACAGGTTCACTACAGAACAAAGGAAAAAGAGTGAAACCCAGCAAATCTATTTCATGATATGCATGAGCAAAACAAAGAACTGGTATTTTCTCCAGCTATGGGATGTATCCAATGCAGCACAAATTAGAGGAGAAATCCTAATTCCTTCTTCTCCTTTAGATCCCTGGGCAAACCCCAAAGGCCTCTTTTTGCACTCCTATTCATTTTCAGTAATTAAAGCACCCCTGTCTCATATCACAGAACTTTCCCCTCAAATTTCTTAAACCCAAATCCCTACTGCAGAAATTAGTAGACCTCTCTCAGGTCTCTCATGAGAATTCTGGGACCTGCAGGTAAGGCCTGGGGAGGGTACCAAAGGCTGCATCCCTTTTCATTTACCTGTGAGGATCCTTTGAACTTGGTATTATGTACACACATTCCCGTTTGGTGAAAGTATTTTCTATCCAAGATTTCTGGGACTGTAAAATAAAGTATTTTAAAAATCACGCCAAGGCAATATCATACTTGCAGAGAGTTGTTTCTCGTGGGATCTATCATCCATATCGATCAGTAACAATGTCTAGCTATGTGCCTCCCCCATCACCCATCAGTGTTCAAGCATTTATAGCTCAGGCCATCACACAGGTCCGCTGTTTATGCCTTGCTACCTTAAAGTAGATTAAGATTAATCTCACCAAATCAGTTTTTGTGTAAAGTGTCTGCTACTTAAAGTAAAAATTGCATTTTGATTAACTGATTGATTAATTTATGATGAAACAACACAAACTGGAGTTTTTGAAAATCAAGTTTAAGGAGGTTTTAATTTGCTGCTCTCCTACAATGTTAAATTTGCTACAGGTATTTTGAAACTTGGGTTAATAACAACAATATTTAATTCATGATGGAGATTCATTTCAAAATGTTCCATACCTAAGTACTGTGGAAAACACAACTGTAGTTTTCCAATAAATATACTTTGTAAACATACTTGAGATTATTCCATCTGAATTTCATCTGACTTTTCAAATTAAACCTTTCACAGCATGCTTATTAGGCCAACAGATACACAAGACATCCATTTGGTAAACGACTCACAATTTAGCCTGAACATTTCTATGAAAAACTCTTCAAAATTTTACCATTAACACAGCTATACTAAACAGGGAAGAAAATATTTGTCTGCTTTCAGATACTCTACTAAGTGCATGTTACCTTATCTCTTTATCTCTGTAGGGCATTTAACCACCTCTTATCAATATCTTATTTGTGAATAAAGACAAATATGCTGAAATCACGCAAACAACCCATTATATCGAACAGAAATAGGATGAGCGTTAAGGCAGGATTGTAAGCAAGAAACCAATCGTTGACATGAATCCCTAGAAACTGCTTAACCAAAAATTAAATATTTTACTACAAACATTCAAGTGAAAACATATGAACAAGTTTATATTCACTTAGCTAGTATATTCCCTGGGGGGGGGGGGGACAAAAGCTGGTGATACGCAAATTAGTGCCTAGAAATTCCTCTCTTAGCACCAACATATTCACTAGTGCGTGTATGTTTGTATGTGTATGTAAAACAGAAGCTTTCATGTTGCAAAGCAAAGGGGACACTTTTTGTTTACAAACATGCCTTGGCCCCCACATAAGCCCAAAAGATTCCCACTTGGTTCAAAAATACAGGCAACTAAACTAACCAGAAATTTACTATGGTGGAAAAGCACAGGAATATGGTTGAAGAGGAATGCCAGGCTGGACTGTTGTCACAATAAAGCTAACTTCAAGATCCAGGCTTGTTAGAGGAACAGCAAGCCAAAAGTGAATGCTATCTACAATTGTAATTTATCTTTATAAGTTAAGGATTTGCTGATCTGGGATAAAAAAGATTTGGAAAAAAATGTGCATGAAAAACAAATACATAATAATATATCATTGTAGCAATGTTCAATGTTAAAGAAAGTTATTATGCTGCTATTTCCAAGTTAACAAAATTTTTGTAAAACTACTCCATGTCGCACAGTCCCACAACAATGGCATCAGCTAGCAAAGCAATACAATGTAATGTTAGCTGGACTACAGAGCTCTTCATAAATGGCAAATATCAACTGGTAATTGCACCATGCTGTTAGCTGTTGAGAAATCTCACTGATTTATTATATGGACTTCAATTTCTACTTTTCCATAATACAAATCAAAATATGAATTTATATTCTCTCAATCTTTCCCAAAGCATGAGTTAGATGATACAAAATGTGAACAGTGTCATACAAGGCCAGAAAAAAATTATAAAATGTATATTTATAAAGTAAGACTTTTCCAACCTATCCATATAATTGTAAAAAAAAAACGAATAAAGGCATTTTGACATGGAAGACAAAAATATTAGGTATTTAATTCAGTTTCTTCAACACAACCGATATAAAAGATGAGCTAGCAATTTGGAATCTGGTGATAGTTCATTACAGCTCTTTACAGCACTTAAGTTTGAGACAGAAATTTAATTAGTAATTGAATTCAGACTTCTTTTTAAAGTTGGGAAACTGAGCAACGCAAAAGATTTTTGTTACATTCAGCATAAGAATAACGTTTAAAAACCTATAAAACTCTTTATAATATATTTGGTTTCAGATGCTCTAGGCACCTTAGTTATTTGTATAATATTAAAAGTAAATAGTTAACATCATAAAACTGGCAAAAACATTTCTAAAAAATACCTGATCAAGATACAAGGTCCACCTTATTTTTTCTTTGCAGAAATCCATGGTCAACAACTACTAGCAGTCTCCTTTGAGGATCAATCTTATACCACGAAGTTTACTCTAATTTAAGGTTTTAGAGATGACAGGTTATAACAACACACTGCTGCCTAAAATGCAGGATGAGATCAGACCTTAAAATAATTTAACATTACATTATAGGGACCATTCTATTATTGCATTTGAATGGAGTGAATATTCTGAGGGGTTTTCTCTTTAATAAGTACAGCTATAACTCTATAAATTAAAGTATGTTGTATAAGAGAATGGATTTATCAGAATATATTAAAATTAACATGCATGTTCTGCCACACTACATTATAGTTGTGTTTTGGAGATTGATACTTTAACCTTTGTTATACAATAACATTTTAAAATTCACTAATATTTAATTGTTGGTTAATTAATATAACTCAGCACTGGCTCCCAAGAACTACAACTAAAAATTCACCATCACTGACTAACCAATTTGAGCCCACCAATACTGTAGGGCATGAAGCAAATAAACTCTGAAAGATAACAGATGTTTGATCCAGAGGATTGAGATGACACTACAGTATGTATGTGTGTGTGTGTGTTTATAACCCAACCATATTCTGTAACAATTAGTATTGTTTACACAGAACAGTAAGCGGGAATTCCCATTTATACCTGAATAAGCAGCATGTCCACGTTTAGGAATATGGCTGTATATTGTTCACAAGATCCAGAAACTATAACAAGGCATAAATGGAGTTGTCTAAAGATCAGTCACACCCAATAGCAGGAGAAAATAGATGAACAATTGGAAAGGGTTTGACAACATGCTAGTCATTCATCTGTAAGTTAGACTTCTGGCATATGGTTCTCAGCAAATCCAGACATGTGTTACTATTCTATCATCAAGGGCTGAGCCTATTCAAGAGACAAATCCTTCACATGGCAATTTATTCAGTTATATGAATTACTGTTGCATTTGACATGCTGTAAATTGCCTTATGAATAAGTAAACAGAGTGTTCCCTTGTATTAGGCAGTTATTCAAGCCTACATTTAAGTGCAATGGAGTATGTAATGGCAAGTACTACCTATTGTCAAATCAGAGGTCTATGGCAAACCGCCTCCGTGCATCACTGTATCACTTTATCTATCTAGAAAAGCAGAGGTCAGTTCAGTAATAAAAAGAAAGTAAAACAAAGAGACAATGTTCAAATCAGGAGAAAGAACAAAAAGGCAGCACTAGATAAAATATTCCCTCTGAATTAAATGGAACTGTATGCATGTTTACTCAAAAATGTTTACTCAAAAATGAGTTTCTTGGAGGTTATCCTCAAGAAAGCATGCATGAAATTGCAGTGTCAACAGGATATTACAAACCAAGTGGGAATAATTGTGTCCCTAACTTATTAATGGAACTGGTGCATTTCAGAGAGAAAAAAGCCACAGACTGCAAAGAAACCACAATGTAATCAAAGATCCCTGTTCTCACCACCGATAAAGCTGGGCCAATTGAGATGCTATTCTCTACTTTCACAAGTCTCTGCCAAAACCATACTCCCATATTCTGCACTGCCTGATCTTTCTCCGAAGAAAAAGAGAGCGAGTTAACTGGGGGATATCACATGTATGTAAATATAGGCTTCCTCTACTCTGTAATTCAGACTCCCCAAACACAATAAGATTCAATGACATTAAAATCTCTGAATGTAACTATTCCCTGTGCTATTATGGCACAGCACCAACTTCTTCACATTCCCTTTCTCCTGTTGCAATTTCATGAAATTGTTAGATGTATGATTTCAAAGAGTATTCAGAAACCCAGAAGATAAATCACTTAGGGGGTGAATAGTGGATTTAAACTTATAGTTCCATAACTACATAGAGTACACAACTGCTTTAAAACGCTAAGAGGTCCTTTATAATCACACATACAATATAGTTCCGCCTCCACACCAACTTTCCTTCTCAGTTTGAAGGTGGCAACCTCCTATATGTGTAAGCTTCCCTTGGAGATATGTGTAACACTCTCCTTTCTTGCATTCTGCAAAGTCATTAAAACTTTTCATTCTATGGAGCTTTTGGACCTAATTGACATTATGGGCATTCATCTTGATAGTACTGCTTGTTTCAATCACTGTTTTTTTTCTTTTCTACTTTGTTGTAGACCAAGATTATACTTTATGACTGGGACAGTCTACAAATACTGTAAATAAACAAATAAACATTTTCCAATAAAAAATCTTTGTCCCAGTCTATGTTAAAAATGCATGTGTTTTTGTAAAAATGCAAACACCTATGATATTCACACACATTTTGTTCAAACTACTTTTAAGGGAACTTTTGACAAAAAAAAAAAAGGATACATTTTAATTGCAAAACTCTTCAATGTAAGTGACATAACCTGACATTAATTTTCCAATTAAGAAAATTCATATGTCAAACAGTGCATTTTGCTGCAATGGTTTAAAAGCACACTACAGAAGTTATCTTGAAAAAGATCGCCACAACTCAGACAGTAACGAGAACACATTTACAAAATCATGAATTTCCCCAATTTGCAAAAAGCCCACTTGAACAGAAATACTTGATTAACCAAACACATGGTGATCATGGGACAGAGCTGTGACCCATATCTAGTTGACTGTAACACCTCATTGAACAACATGCTTCCAGAGCAATAGCTGGAAGGCAAACATTCCAGACTTTATTTTCCCATCATCGTGAATCTCATTTAGAAACTGAGCACCTGGACCTCACTGAACACAGTGAGTTCACACATATAAAGTAGTTTGTTAGCAGCATTTCTTCCTTGTTCAGTAGTCCAAACAGAACAATTTAGTAGAGACTGCATATCATTTTAAAAGAATGTATACTAGATATTTTGCAAGGGATTTCTTCCCAAATATATCTGTATAATATCTAGGGAGTCACACTTTTTAATCACTTTATCCAGAAATTTATGTCCCAGAAGAATATTAGGTATCGTGTTCCTATCAGATATCTTCCTTATAATAAATTACTCCTAATTCAAAAAAAAACCTTTCTCAGGAACACTCAAACTGTATCAATAGTGGGTTTATACATGCATACAATCCACACAAGCCTAATTTAGCTTGTAAAAATTCTAAACAATAATTGAAGTCTAGCCTTTTGCAATGTGGTACCTACCAGAAATGGTGGTCTGTAATATCCATTGTACCCTCAACCAGCAATGGTATTTAGGTGAAAAGGTTGTTGTCACCTTTATACATTTTTTTTGTGTTATGCTAAAGTAACCGTATCTCATTGGCTTGAAATTCCATCTTAATATACAGAATGGAACCATATAACTTTGTTGTGCATCTTATCCCAAAAGGTACAGAGTTTTATGGACTTGTCCAGAATAGCATCAGGTTTTTTGCTACAAGGAAATGCAGAAAGAGGAGGAAGTTGCCAAAAGTCAGATATTATCCTTCATCCATTCAAAGTGCTTTACAAAAAGTTTCAAGGTTGAAACGTCCTGACCCTAAAACATCTTGTTCCAATCTTATCAGAATGTTCACATGTTGGAACAGCCATGACAGAAGCCATCTGGCCTAGAAAGGCCATACTAATTGCAAAATGGAGATCAGACAGACAATTTCAAGATCAGACCCGTTTTGGAAAGGTGGGAATGCTTCTGAGGAGGCTGGAACAGCCCTTCTCATACTAGGACATCTCAGAGTCAAATTATTAGTACACCTCTACCTTCATATAAACTATACCTTTATTAAGATATTAGAATGCTTGAGTAATAAAATTTAATGCTACCTTGTAATTACTAATGTTATCGTAAGAATTTAGTATGCAATGGTTCAAATGAAAAAGAAAGTTTTACTATTTTGTGATACAAACTCAACTGCAAAATCTTACTCTTCTGAGATCCACCTTAACGAGGAAAACTTTTTTAAGATGCTGTCTCAAGAAAAGCTGCACGTAAAAGCTACCTTGGGTTGCTTGCATGTGCATTTAGAAATAATCTAAAAAAGCCCAATTTTATTTTTTTTAAATGCTCTAACATCTCAAACTTTTTAAAAATATACATATTCCAAATCACTTGTATTTTCAAAACAATTTCACGTCGTTTGGGAACACAGAAAATAGCAAAGATAAACATTAAGTTATGTATTTCCTAGAGTTGTTTAAACATCTAGGCTCCAACAAACCCCAACAGACGCCTCACTCCCTTGCTGTCATTGCAAATGCAAGGTTACCTATTCCTGTAATTACTAAGTCTTAAGCAGGACAAAGAAGCACTAGCTAGCCAGCTCATGTAGCAAGCTATATTTAAAGCTATCTTCCAAACAACAAGATCCAAAAAGTTACTAAAATATTATTTGCATTGTCCAGATACATGATTTTGAGAATTCTCAGTAATAACAAAATCTGAGGGGCACAGAAGTTAGAAAACAAAAATGTATTTAGATCAAGCATAATCTGAAGCAACTGCTCCAACTTGGCTTCTTTTGGAGGTAAGAGCAGTTAAATAAATCAGGAACTTACATCCACAGTTTGTTTAGCATTATATCCAAATCAGGATCCTTGGTTTGTTCCTCTATTATCAATTCTAAAAAACAGACAAGGCTTTGCAATGCACAATAAGTAGGAGAGGAACCAGCCAGGCACCTAATTTGGATGAAACACTATGGACAATGTCTTCCTAGCTGGCTTAATCAGCCAACTAGCAGCAGGAGCCAAACAAGAGCAACTGCTTGTATGTCTCAAAACACTTGCTAATTCTAAAGAATTCTGGTACAGGGTTTATGGAGATAGCCTGAAGTTGTTCATACAAACCATACTTGGGTCCCCATGTGCAAAGTGAGGGATATAAACTAATCCACTTCTAGAGACTGCTGCATCATTGTTAGGACGCCTTCTCATCCTGGAGATTTGCTAACATCAATGTCTTTGTGAACTGATATTACAAATCTGTATTTCCACTATTAAGCAAAGTCAGATTGCTTCTAGTCTAGAATATATATTTCTCCATTCTTTTATTTGCTATGAGCCTTTAAGGTATGTAAGTAACCAAAATACCCACGTTTTCAAAACATAGAAAATGAAAAGGCTTCCTTTTAAGATACCAAAGGTGTCCCTGTGTGCAAATCTCTATAATTCAAAACCTAAATAAGGAAGTGTTTAAATCCAGCCACTCTTTAACATGCTTGCCACTTAGACAGAAACCTATGTTATTATTGCTCAGAAGCCCCTTATCTTTTATTATGATGATGCATTAAAAAGTACAAGCATAAACACTTAAAACACATTTTTTAGAATTCAATCTTGATTATAACTATTGAAGAGTGAGTCTTTGCATTCTGCCATGAATCTCTAGAGAGAGAGAGGAAACAGTATCAGTTTTCCTCATTTTTCTGGCACCAGAATAAGAAATTCTGTGTTGATCCTGGTACTGTAAGTGGTATGCCAAGAAATACAAACTTTAATTTAGAGGCTGCTTTGATATTGTAATGACATTTGATCTCCTCCAACATCATTGATTTAAAAAGTTAGAAAATGTTCTAAAATGTTAGTATATGTTCTAGCTTGTTATCTGCACAACTTTGTTAAACTGCATGAATCAGCACCCCTCTAGCCAAACAGCCAGAGATACAATGTATTGTCGAAGGCTTTCACAGCCGGCATACGATGGCTGGTGTGGGTCTTCCGGGCTTCCAGAACATGGCCACACAGCCCGGAAGACCCACACCAGCCAGAGATACACATTACTGAAAGAGTATAAATGGTCTTGCTCTGTCTCTCATCTACACCTTTAGAAGGCAACATTTGGAGACAAATAAACAATTAAGAACTCTAATACTTAAAAAAACCCAGATACAATATCTGTATCAATTACCAGAAATCTCACACTATCCATTGCCTAACAAATATTTTGGTTTATATTAGAATGGTGATCATCATTCAGGATAGATATGGAAGCACAACTAAAAGAAGAAAATCAGTTTTAATCTTTTAGCATTTGTTTAGATCTAGACTTTACCTGCTGTAATTTCTTCTCAAATAAAATAAGTGGCCCATTGGGGCCACTTTTAAACTTGCTTTTTTTCCTGCGACTACTATGAGAAGTGTAAAAATCTTCATAGGAAGATTTATGATCTCCAATAACATAAATTGTTTTCCCAAGTCAGAAGCAACATTTAGAAATCTCCTGACTCACAAAATGATCCTCAACAAGTTTAAAAGTTGGGTCACTCTTTTCATTTCTCTTTTTTCAGTCATTTTTGTCTTGCAGCTTTGTGCAAAACAAAATATGTAAATTCCTCTGAATTTTGATTCTGATCAAAACTGTAAAAGCCAAGATAAAACAAACGGCAATGGAATCTTCAAATAGTTCCACATACTTCCAGATTATCACAGGGCATTACACCTAACCTCAGCTTAGAAGAAACAATAGTAGCAAAGATAAAATATACAGATAGTCCCCAGGTTAAGAATGCCCGGTTTACAGTCGACCCATAGTTAAGAACGGAGCCTACTGCAGCAAAACTCAAGTTAAATACACAATGATTCGAGTTAAATACACAATGCTTAGAGTTACACAATGCTACAGCCCGGAAGACCCACACCAGTCATCCTACTTATACAGTACTATTCAATAATACTGTTCTGGCTTGCATACAAATTTGACTTAAGGACAGACCTTGGGAGTGGAACTCAGTCTTAAACTGGGGACTACCTGTATTTCTTTTCCATCTCCCCAGGTAGCTTGAACCGTTGCATGCTAAACTCTCACCTATATCAAATTAGACAAGATTACTAACTGAATGGTAGCATTACATTTTATTATTCAAACATTATAATATTTTAATAAGGAGTATACTGAACTAAGTTCAGTAAGTTCAAATCCTGATCTCATTAGATGACACCGAGATACCTCTTATCTCTTAACCTGACTCCCTTTATAAAGTTTTTATCAGGATAAAATAAATACAAGGATTATATATACTGCCCTGAAGTAAGCATTTTTAATTAAACACAAAAACTAAACGTAAGGAACTAAAAGTGTACCTTTCCATATGCATAAATTGCTACAATAAAAGTTGCACAATTGCTGACTGTGTTATTGGAGGCAAACAGCAAGTAAATTAGTATATATTGAACAGCTACTAACATAATTGTTTAACTCCGTTTTTATTGCCACAAAGTCACCAAATACAATCAGAGTGATGATTTTAAGCATAAAAGTGCTAATTAGGGCTGATCCATTTTTATGTTAAAAATACTTCCTGTTTTTACAACCCCCATAAAGGTCATGAGAAGACTCAGCTCACAGTTCCATCTTTGACAGAAATTAGACTGACAACAATGCCAGACTGTTAACATAGCACAAGTGGTATTGTTTTTATAATTAACTTATGAAAAGCATCGCAATGGCAAGCTTAGTAGATGCTGAATTTTAAAATAAATAAAAAAAATAGGAACTGATGGTAATCAAGTATGAAACTCTCCTTCAGCTCCTTCAGAAAGCAGCATACAACTACATCTAATTTTATTGTCTCCTGTAATTTACTAGAGAAACAAGAATAACTACTTCCAGTTGATTTAATAGCCCCTATACAGTAGAAGTTATAAGAGAACAGTCTGGGTTTTTATGGTACCCTCCTTTGCTCACACCTAGTAACCAGACTTCCATGTCAAGGAACTGCCTTTCGTTTAATTTAGCTTTCTTTATAGTCAGAAACTAGCTTCCAGCAGAATATACAATCCAAAGAAATGGACAGAACGGAGAGTAAAGATAATAACGATTGTAAATAATTAAGGAATTTTTAAAAAATCAAAAATGTGCAAGAATCCAAGAAAAACTGCTCATTGGGAAAGTTATTATATAATCTCTGATCTCTAATCTGAATTCAGCAGGATTTACTTCAGGAAAGAGCATGCTAAACCTAATCATCCATTTGAAATATCATTTACTCATGCAGAATTCAGCAGACTTTAATACTGAATGGGTTGACCCAGGATTGTGATACAAGATTGTTTCAGCACAGAGAAAGTCAAATTTCTTCAAAATAAGTATTTTGGATTGTTTGATTTGAAAGCTACTGAACAAAAGTGAACTACCTTTCTGACCTGGAGGTCTCCTACACAGAAACATAAGCACCACTATTTGTTCTTCATCCTCCAAGCACTATGGAGCAAAGTTACTGCAAGAGAGGGGAAATAATCCTGCTTGAAGACTAATGTTTACCACTAAAAATCAGTAATTTTAAGGGAAGGGAAAAATATGCCTTCCCTCCTTCTGTCTCAATGATTTCCCAGTACAAGAAACTAGCCATTTCAAAGCAAAGGTGGAGAAAACCTTCCCCTTAATACTGATTCTTTGCTTCACTCTGAGCGATATCTGACTAGTCAGTGTATGAAACAAGTTGCCAGACAAGATGAATTTTCAGTCATTTCACTGCTGTACTTATCTTTATCTTAGTGATCAAACAGAAAGCGTCAACCATGTCCTTGCAAAAGCTAAATGACTTCCAAATCGTGAGGGAAAAGACAGTAAACTTAGCATTTTACGTGCATTGAGGGGGCAAATCACTATAAAAAGAACTTGAACAATATTTTAAAAACTGTTGAGGTTGAACAATTTTTTTTTAATTCTCACGGGGGCGGGGGAAAATAAATGGCCACTAACAATAAACTAAAGAAAAAATTACAATGATCAGATATCAGAAGGAGCCTAGTAGCACCTTTTCTGACTAATCAACTAATTTGAAAGGTCTTTGCTTTCATGAGCTACATCTCACTTCTTCAGATGCACTGAGATCATGAAAGCTAAAGCCTTTTACAGTAATAAAAAATGTTGGTCAGAAAATGTGCTACCAGACGCCTTCTGATGTTTGGCTACTACAGACTAACATGGCTCTCCTCCTACAATAGTCAGATAAAGACAACTGAGCTTTGAGGTATTTTGGCAATATTTGCTGAAATACACAGTCCAGAGAATTGACAGTACAAAACTCCAGATGAACCCAAAAAGTAATGGGCTATTAAATATATAATCCAAACTAAAGGTTTATTTCAGAGAAGAGTATCCAGGTTTATAGAACATCAGTTAATGGATGGTATAATCATGTTATAACATTTTGCTTAACTGTAATACCAAGCTATGAAGATACACAAAGTAAGTACAGTACGCTGAATATGTGGTGGAATCAGGACCTATCTAAAGAAACATTTTTCAGCCAAGGCATTTATAGGGATCCAAATGTTGAGTCCCTGTTACTTATTAGGTAAATCAATCCATACCCTGAAATATTTCCCAATTTTAAATCAGGGAAATGAGACACAAACACCTTAGAAGTGATTCAGTTTATACATACAGTATTTGAAACTCGTAGGGGGGAAAAACGCCAACAAAATTTATTTCTTTATTAAGAAATACAGCACAGAACAGGATACAGAACACAATGAAAAACAAATACGAAGTAATCTAAACTGGTTCAGCATCTCTCACAAAGACAACTATAATAGCTCAGCCGCCAACTTGGGCTACATGGTAGAGCAGGGTTTCTCAACCTTGGCAACTCTAGGACGTGTGGACTTCAACTCCCAGAATTCCCCAGCCAGCAAGGCTGGCTGGGGAATTCTGGGAGTTGACGCCCACACGTCTTAGAGTTGCCAAGGTTGAGAAACACTGCAGTAGAGGCAGAGGTGGAAACATACTCCAATCTCTCCAAAGGCTTACCATTCCCAGTGGAAGCCAGCTGGCCTGTATGTTTGTTTGCAATTGGTCAGTAGCCACCAGATTGGCTGAAGTTTCGGCTTTTCAACAACCACTTCCCACTATTTTTTAACAAATGCAGGTGGTGCTCTATATTTGTGTGACTAACAAAATATTGTATATATTTCCAAACAATCCCATATCTTATTTGGGGGAAGGGTATTCATATTCAAAAACTAGGCAAGTCCCAATATCTATTTCCTTTAAGTACTGCTCACAGGCAACAGAATTACAAATTTATAATCAAGTAATTTAGCTGGGGGAGTTTTGAATCCTGAAGCTTTTATAGAAGGCAAAAGGTGAAACTGTTAATGAGAGGTTATGCATTGCATACCGAATTTACACACTTCTAACTGCAAAGTTGTTTTTTTCTTTATTACCTTGCCTGAACTATCAGATCAGAGCACAGCAAGTGAGCACATTTTAAGGACTCTAAAGGCATGCATCTCAGATTACTTCACACATGTCTTTCACTTGCCTCTGGGTGTGCATGCCTGGAAACTCTTCCTGTTTCTTCACTGCCTACTGAGAAATGAGAAATTTAGTGACTCAAAAAAACCGTAAAGCTACCATGTAGAACTGGATTGCTAACACTGCATTTTGGATTATCTGAATAATGCAGTTTGCACTGACACCACTTATGCCTCTATCTAAGCTGCAACAGCCAGAGTATTGGCACCAGTTCAGGCAACAGACCTGCTGTAGATGTGTGTTGTCTGGTCCAGAAAAGCCCTTCAAACATGCAAATTTCTTCCACTAGAATTAAGTACTGTGCAGTGTTACTTTTACAACAGGATTCTAAAACAGAACTGAAGGCTTGATTGCAAACTCTAGTAAACATGATAAGCACTACAAAATAAAATAGTTCACTATGGTTAAAGCTAAGCACAAAAGGAAGGAGTGGAAATCTTTAACTACAACGAGGCGGATCACATTATGCCTGCAAAAGACATAGTTCTACAATGGTATGAAAGAACATAGCTGAACGCAGAAAAAAGTACATTTCAGATTTTCCCTTTAAACAGTTCTAAAGCGAGAAATATTTAAATGCAGCAGGAGGCATTGTGTATTACTCAAAAAAATCAGTACATAAAATAGAAAAAATCTTTATACCCCCCCCATTAAAATAACTAAGCTTCACTCTTAATTCTAATCTCCACTGTTATCAATATTCCAAAAGATGTGATTCGTTGTGTAGAAAGGATAGAATGAAGATTAACTGAAACAGATATATCCAGAATAATTCCTCCTAACAGGTTTTCCGCGTAAATCCTTCCAGAATTTGCATTTATCCTAACAAAATGAATCGTGCCTTAAGAAAGCAACAAATGTGATCCAACAAAAATTAAAACAGATACAACACATATCCTTTAGTCAAAACTAATGGGGAAAGACAGTTGTTGTTATAATAGACAAGTTAAACTTACAAGAAGGCAAATACAATCAAACAATAAGACAAGGTGCTTACAACCAACAGGATTTTCATGAGTTAAGGCAAAGATGCAAGCTGATTATCAAGAGTAGATTATCTCATAAAAGTCTTGATTGGGAGAAAAACTTTACGAGAAAAATTAACATGGATTACAGTATTTCTACTAGGTGTGAAAAAACACTGCAGCAGGGATCTAAGGGAGATCTCTAGGGTACAGCTTTACCTACAAAGGGTGTGGTACTGATCTGATTACTGAAAACTTCTGAATATGCTCGGAGAAACATCATAATGAACTTGGTGACCTAAATTGAGGATAGAAGAAAAGATCAATAGAACATTTAGTTCTGAGGGCGGATTCAATCGTAGGTGATCAAAGCAAATAAGCAAAATAGCCGTCCTTCTTGCCTCAACAAGTGCACTTTACTCAAGTCCTTCTTGAGTAAAAATTGGGAAGGGAGAAGAAAATAAAGGAAATCAGCAATTACAAGAGAAGGATGGTTTCATGTTAAATCACTGCACTAATTGTACTGAGGCAAACTTTTTCCCAGTATAGATAGGCAATACACAAAGAGCTTGTTTTCCTAATACTGCACATTAGAAACTGCTAGTCTAAGGTGGATGGTTCACTGCAATTATGCTCTTTTCTTATGCTACAAACTGAAAATTCTTAAATTGTACTGCCTGGAGTGTGCTTCTTATACTTTTCATCAAACGTCACTCCTTTGCTCAACCCTCTCGAAAAAGGAGTTGCTCAACATGGATATTTGATCTGAAAGACAATAACTAATTCTGGGAAATATTCAACAACTCAATTTTATTGCCAACTTTCATTATTAAAACTTTGTATCTGACTAATAGATAAAAGGTTATTACGAAGGAAAAATGAAGGTCTTACACAACAGCCAAAGTAATTAGAAATAAAAAATTTCCAAAATATAGATTTGTTAGGTTTGGAAGATCAGATAATAGCAAACAAAATGGACAGAAATATAGATTATGAGATCAGTTCTAATATCTGTTCAATCAGAGCCATCCAAGTGTGAAGGTACATATAATTCATAATCTCTGCCCCTACTGGGGAGAGCAGGGGACTAGAGAAGAGAGACAGACATGAATTTTGCCCTACCAGCAAACATTTTGCTTTGAAGGCCAATTTTGTAAATCATTTTGAACTAAATGATAGATGATATCAATTATTTTTGTTTTCACTTATTCTCAATATGATGAAATTCAACTATAAATTCAACATAAAACTAACAAAATAGTTTTCTAACAAAACTGAAGCTAAAGCAATTGGCTATTTGAAGCCCAGCAGCAACTGTTCTCTATACAAGGGTAGTTAAAAAACAATGGAAAAGATCTGCTACTTGATATTTGTACACTGACTTTGATGTTGTTTTGATCGTCTATGCAACTGAGGCATTAATCATTGTTTTATAGGTACAGTAATGTTACAAGATAATGGTTCTCAGGATGGAAGTGACTAATATGATGTAATCATACTTGACTGGCCATCTCTAATTTTTCTCTAATAGGATTTAAGGAGACATTCAAGAAACCAAATTCGTGTATTTTTCTTTTAAATATTTCATCATTCAAGATAACGAGAGCTGTAGTGTTTCGCTTAACACAACCCTAATAACTGAATCTTTCTAAATGAACTCCCAAGTTATATTCTAAGCATAATTTTTCAATTTGCAAAACATTTTGATGAAGTTCCAAGAGAAAAAATCGGCTACATAAAAAAATAGCCTAATAGTTGATATATTTATTTGAAAATATTGCTAATGTCTTAAACTGCAGTATGAAGACACTGAATAATATTTATATAGCTCAAAGGTAGGTTTTATAACATAGAATTATGTTGAACATATTCATAAACTCACATAAACACCAGGGAAACAAATGGATTTAAGTAGCAATTTGAATTAAGAAGGGTAATAGCTGGAAGATATGTTCACATATTTCAACAAGTGACAGCACCTGGCTGACCATACTTGGACTCAGAAGCTAAGCCTGGTTAAGACTTCCATGAGAAACCTCTATAGAGTATCAGGACCGTAGGCTAAACTGGGAAGTTAAAAAAAAAAAAAACCTGAAAAAAGAGATTGGCAAATCACTTTTGCTTTTCGGACAAGAAAACTACATACATAGATGAATCTATTAAATCATCAGAAATGTAACTCAACTTGAAGATCTGTGCAGATATATTTACTGATCCTGGAACCCTAAACTAACTGAATTGTTCAGAACTGGAATCTTAATCATGGTTACTTATGAGCAAATCTTTACACACATGCAGAAAAATAATAGGGCAAACAAAGAGCTAAATGAAAGAATGAAGGGATTTGATGAAGCTGGCCAAATTGTGGGTTCTTCCATCTTTTTTGTTTCCAGGATTTGTGACCATGAAAACCACAGTACACTTACATTTGAGAAGTGCAGTAAAGCTTCAGAAAAAAACCAGGGAACTCTGAATAACTTGGCAGAAAAGATATGTGTCTGAATTACTCTTTACACTGACACCTTAAGAAAATACAACCACCTCTTTTTAACTGTGAAAAACAAGCCACTAACAGATATAAAGAGATCTAAAATCAACAAAAAGTGATATTTCCAAAATTATCTTTAAGCTCAGCTTCAACATTTTTGCTTTCCCTTAAAATATAAAGTCTCATATCTGCAATTATCACAGAGTCAGTTACAAGCATGTGTATTTAAAAAACCTCCAGTGAAAAAAATTAATGGTTTGCCAGTAAGATTTGTTCAGATCAAGTTATTAGAGAGAAAGCTGCTTTGCCCTGTTTACATTTCCACTTGCTTGTTTTGCCCCACTTTGCAAACCAGGGGTTGCTAAATAAGAATTTATTGAATAAATCACCATCAGCTTTAAACCAGTGTTTACAAATCACAACAGCTAACTCCACAGAAACACTAAGGTAAACACACTTAAACCTCATTATGACATGACTTGGGATTCTAGCTGGCATCTGGAATCTTCACATATTTTAAGAACACTCTACAATTCCTAAGTAGTTTTCAAAATTAAATGATGTATATCTCTTTTAAAGGACTGCAATGGCTACTGAAACTGAAATAAATATATCTCCACTATTCTATTGAATGTACTAAACTTCATGAAGTAGAACTACAATAATGAAGTTGGTGATTTTTTTCTCTATAGCATCTCTTTTATGGCTGTGGGTTGGGGGGGGGTCTTTGAAGACTTTATTGGGATGCTACAAGTTCTGGAAGTTTTACAACAGTCCTTTTCTACAGGATGCTAAAATGATATTTGGAGTGCACAATTTTGTGATGCTACAGATCTGACAGAGATCTCATTTTGAGGTGAATTCTAGAATTGTGTATTTGCTGTTAGAACTCTAAGGGTTCCTATGATCTGTACAAGTAGCTGTTCTGAAACCTGTATAGGGATACAGTAATTAAATCTGATGATCTTTCAATTATTCTGGACAAAACATTCAAGGTACTCTATAGGGATAAGAAATACTCTGTAAGAGATATACTCTGTGGTCTATACTCTTTAATGAATCTCTCTGTTATAAAGTCAACAGAATACTTAAAGGCAGTGTTAACGGTTACTTCAAATAATCCTTCCCATCCCTTATGGTAAATTATTTACTTCATGTGGGAAGCTTTTGAAGGTTCATGAGGGTTGGAGGTATCAAAATGGATAGATTTAGGGTTGGCAGTCATAACAATAGTGGAAGAAGAATATTTATAGCAAACAAATTCTATCAGCCACATCCCACTAACAGCCAGACTAGGACATACCTTTGAAGCTCCCTTAAATAGAAAGTTGAAAAGGAGCATTTTGAAAGCACTGTCAGCTAGAAAATGACCTTAGGTTGAACACATTTGAAAGTGCAGGTCAGCTAATTGGGTCTACAGTCAACCAGCCTAATCTGCTTCTTCAACACTCACCTCCGTTGAGAACCTAAGGGCATGGATCAGGCCACATGTCACCTGACAAGACCCATGCTTTCAAATGTGCTACTCTAAAACTGGACTTGGAGAATTTGGAAGGAGAAAATTCATTTAGCATCTTTTCTTGGATGTAGCCTGTGATTCTTTTTTCCCCCCATGGGGGAACAGTCCTTGAGGAAAAAGTAAGGTAATTAAGTTTTAATTTATGGGGATTACAAGAATGACTACCTGCATTCTTTTTTCTAATTTCTTAGGCACTGTAAGTTATTACCTGTATGCAAAGAAGCAAGTGAGAGAATTGTACCCAAATGGCAAAAAGACGACTTCGGGCTTGTCATAATTTCTATAAACAGACCCACCAACCAGCCAGATGGAAAACAACAAACAAAACAAAATTTAAGAATAGAAGCTGGATTAACATTTCACACCAAACAGTAATGTGATTTGTTCCATTTGAGTTTAGGATATTGTGTGAACCCAGCCTATTGTGACTTACTTCACAAATGATGGGATAAGCAAACCTTGGTGAGCATAATAGGTGAACCCAACCAATGCTCTGAACATATGCTGAGACTCAGCTCCCAGACTTGTCACATAAAAGGTTTCTGCTGGACATCCAAAGCTTTCTTTGTATCAACTGAGAGTCAGAAAACCGGACAGAAATCAATCTCAACGGGTCAAACTCCTGCCAATCCTGCCCTACAGAAACAGAAGGGCTTCTCCAGGTTTGTTTATCTTAAAAGCCATTCCATGTGGTCCTTAACATAAAATAAAACTTAGTGTAGCCCAGGGCTCAAATGACACAAGGACCAGGAGAGATCAAGAAAATGTGTTTTATATGGGGAATGTTCTGTTTAATAAATAAGGGGTTTCTGAATTGTTGACATAAGAAAAACCTGGACAGATTAGACCAAATGGCTGCCTAATCTGACATGACAGACAACCAGCTGCCTCTAAGGAGCTCCCCATCCGTTCCTCTGCCCATGTTGCCGCCCATCCAAATATTAGGTGGCATCCACGACTGGGCTGGGCTCCCTGGAGACTCTGGCACACAATGAACTAAACTGTATTTTATGCGGGTAACCCAATTTTCAGGGTTGGCCCAGCAAGATCGGAAGGGGCAACCTTATGCCCTAGGAAAGGGGGCTGCTGACCTCTTTTCCCATGCTCCTCCTCAGCTACATGTTTAAGATAAGGAGGAACATTAATAGATTCGTTAGTTATTAATGTATGCTGTACGAATAGATTTTTTTTTTAGTTAAGGGAGCGTTGATAGACCCCGCTGCATCCCATTCCCCCAGCTATTCAGCACAGCTGGTCAGCCACCGCCGACCTCTCCCCTTCTGGAGGTGCTGGACTACAGTCCCCTTCTGGCCCAATCTGCGGGAGGGGCAGTCCAAGGGGGGCGAGTTGGGCAACCGCGGTGGCAGCGCCAGCCCCAAGCTGCGTGCGCGCGACGCGCCGTTCCCACGTTCCCCTGCACCCGGGTCTCCTCAATTCGGCTCAACCCGCGGCGGCGGCCACCCACCCCCTCCCCGTCGCTGCTGCAGCGCAGAGCCGGGCCTCGGGCCGGGCCTCACCATCCTCCTCAGGGGCGGCGGGCGGCGGCGAGGGTCTCTGGGCGCCGGCGGCTCTGGCTCTGCTCACGCCGGGCGGCTCCCGCTCGTGGTTCGGCTTCGGCGGTGGCGGGGCCTGTCTCCATCTATCGGCGCTGAGCCGGGCAGCTGCGCGAGGCCGAGGCGGCCGGGCGAGGCGGCCGGGCGCGCGGGCGGCGTCTCCTCGCCGGAAGGCCGCCGCGGCGGCGGAAAGCTGCGGAGGGGGCGGCCGCCGAGGCAGCGGGCACGGCTCGCGGCAGGCTCCGGCTGGGGCTCCAGAGCGGCGGCGGCGGCGGCGAGGGCAGGAGCGGCCTGGTGGCTCCTTCTCATAATTGTGCGACTGGGCCGGCAGCAGCGCAGCGGCCTGGCGCGTCAGCTCGCGCCGCCCTGCTCGCGCTCGCCTGCCCGCCCCGCGCCCGCTCGCTCGCTCGCCCGCCCTCCCGCCGGCGAGGGGAGAAGCCCAGGCAGCCTGCCTCTCTCCGCCTCTCGCCCCGCGGAGCCCAGGCCGGGCAGAGCGGCTGAGGTGTGTTTGTGCGTCTGTGTGTGGTGGGGGGGTGCGTTGCGTTGTACACACGGAGGGTCAGCCGCCAGGCGGACGTGTCAGGGACGCACACGCGTCTGCCCCCAGACACGCGCACGCAGACCATCTCCCCGCGTCGGGGCGGCTCACGCACGGCGTTTCTTCACTCGCACGCACGCCCATCCATCCACCCACCCACACGCCCACCTCCTTCGACTCACGCACACTCGCGTCCGCGGGGGTGTTTCGTTCTCACACACTCGTTTTCCCCATCCTCCGCCTGTGTCAGACGCACAGAGGACGGATCTGCAACCATAAGTAGTGTACAGGTGTCACAACGTGCACAGACATGTACTCCATGGAGAGCAAGCCCATAGAGAGAGCACACTGTTTGTATTCACAAACCCTCCATCCTTCCCTCTCACGGGTAGAATATATAGAAACATATATGCACATGTATTGATCCATGCTCATATATCTCACATGCATATGCACCCTCACATATATTTCACCTATTATAGATGTATCTCATGTACAGTATATATACACACACCACCATCATACATACAGATGTGTATGTGTATGTATGTGTGTGTATATGGACACATACACGCAGACACATAAATAGATGTGAAGAATTCTTTGGGATTGGGACAGATTATCAATACTGTAAAGTTAACTAAATAAATATAAATGTATTTATGCATACATTTGTCACATTTATGGAGATATATATATAAACTTATATAGATATATGACATATGCCTCTCATATATATCTGTATATCTCTCTGACTCACGTGAATATAGAGATAGACCCGTATTTGCCATCTTGAGTGAATTTTGATCCTTTGAGATTTTAAAATGCATTTCTTGTTGGTTTTGAAATGGCTTTATTTTTGTTCTTTTCAATTTTCAGGTTTTGGGATTACTTTGTTTTGGTTTGTGTGTGATTGTAGTTTTTCATTTGGGTCTTTTATGCTGTGCATGTTTTGTAGAAATGCAGTTTCAAAATATGGAAGCCAGATATAAGCCTAGATTAGTTATAAAATATCAAACCTTTCCCCCAGCCCTAATAATAGTGATATGGTTTAAAAGAAAAGAAGTTTTTTAGTGGAAAACCAAGTTATAAATATATTCAGATATATTTATATCTGGAAATAAGGAAAGATGTAGCAACAGCTATCTAATTTCTCCATTCTACCTGATCCCACCCAACCCCATCAGATGCTTAGCTGACATTCACCAATTCCTTGGCTGTGTCCATCTAAACATGCCCAATTCACTTCTTGTCCTCATCCACACATTTTGGGAAGTACTGAACAGATTACCATTTATTCTGTCAGGGAAAAAACCACGTTAAACACGGGAGGCAGACACACCATAAAACAAGTCACCTCAAAGTTCTAAGTTCTAAGAGCTTTATTGAAAGTTAGTTCAGCAAGAAAGTAAAATGCAATCAATAAGATACAAGGTACTTACTTAGATACACATTGCAATGCGGACCAACAGGAGCAGGCTGTCACTGGGACAGCCTAACCCGTGTGGGTGCAGACCCCCAAATTGCAATCCTTTTTATCCTTTAAAACTGCAAACCACAATCATGACTCTTAGGATTGTCATAATGTCCCCAGAGCTAATTTCACCACACTTTCCCATTCCCTTTGTCCCTGTCACGTCTGTTCCCATCAACAAGTCTGCTTATTTAACAGTTTGCTCTGGTTTTGCAAGTATTATTTCCTGTCAGTGCCCCACAGGTCATGTCTAAGCTAGCCCTTGCTTTTATTATTAAATGTGATTAAGCAACATATATCTATATCAAAATAAGTTTTAGGCTACTTGCATTTTTTCCTCTCACAATTCAAACCAGTGTTGCTGGAGGGAATAGATGCTATCACTTCACAGGTTCCCTTGTTGATGAATTTGTGTTTGGAATTATTTAACATTTGCTTTATAATCAAGATAATGAAGAGAGTATACCTTTGGGCATTATTGGAACAGAACTGTCTTGTCAAGCTGTTTTGTCCATCTAAGATAACATTGCTTACTTTTGGTAAAAGCTTTCCAGAATTCTTACATATCAACCGCGTAATCAGAAGCACCTTAATTATGAAACTCTCTTCCAGGGGAAGTATACGCTGCTGTTTTTAGATTATCTCAATACATGTTAATCTGAGCATTTCCAAGAAAAATATTCTTCCAGTTCAAAATGCTATTATACAGATTGGTGAACAGCTCGAGGGGTGTCATCAGGGCACCAGCCACCTCCAGGATTGATTACAACTCTTGTTGACCCAGGTCTTAAGTCTGTTCTGGAAAACCGGGAGGGTAGGGGCCCGCCGCATTTCTGGGGGGAGAATATTCCAAAGGGTGGAGGCAATGGCAGAGAAGCCTCTCCTCCTGGGCCCCGCCAGCTGACATTCTCTAGCTGACAGGGTCCGCAGTATGCCCTCTCTGTCTGACTGGGTGGGATGGGTTGATATAATGGAGGTGAGACGGACCCTCAGGGAACCTGGACCCATGTAGGGCTTTAAAGGTAATAACCAACACCTTGAATTGGACCCGGAAGCAAACTGGCACCCAATGCAGCTCCTGCAGCAGAGGTGTTATATGTGCCATCCTTGGGGCATCCAAGAATGTCTGCACAGCCACATTTTGAACCAGCTGTAGCTTCTGGATACTCTACAAGGGTAGCCCCATGTAGAGTGCATTGCAGTAGTCTAACTAAGAAATGACCAGGGCGTGTGTGACTGACCAGAGAGCCCCCTGGTCCAGGAAGGGGCATAACTGGCATACCACACAAAGGTGGGCAAAGGCCCTCCGGTCACGACTGCCACCTGCTCCTCAAGCTGGAGTCGTGAGTTTAGGAGGACCCCCACATTACACACCGGGTCTGTCTGGGGCAGTGCAACCCCATCCAGAACCAAAGATGGTAAATTCCTGGATACAGAGGGGCCTCCAATCCATAGCCATTCCATCTTACTAGGGTTCAGCTGAAGTCTGTTGCACCCCATCCAGATCTCCAGAGCCTCCAGGCACCACGAAAAGGTGGTCACAGCATCACTCAGCTCACCCGGGGTGGAGATGTATAACTGGATATCATCTGCATTAAATTCAAATTCTATAAAAACTACAAATGGAGCCCTTAGGACACGAAATAACTTGCTCTGGCCCAGCATGAGTTGAAATAAATGTTTTTTAAAATGCTATAAAAGGACATTTTTGATGGGCCTAGCGATCTGATGATAATGTCAGAAACTTGCTTAACTCGAATTCTTTCTCTTCTTTTCTTTCTTCATTCAAATCCATTGGAACAACAACTAAAAAATGGCACACACCTGTATTTACTCTCTAAAATGCACAGGATCCCCCAAATATGTAACTAGTAAAAATTTTATACCACTGAATACAAGTGACCACATAAGCTGAACATTTTGCTAACTGTTGCTCTTGATGAGTTCTTATATTTCAGATTTGACAGTACAATCATTTACATGTATTTTTTCACTAATTAGTGTGAATTTATCCAGCAAGAGAAAAATATCAGCGTTCTCTTGTTGGAAGGTAGCTACAACACTCTGAGCTATAGCTAACCCAACTAGCTTTCCTGCAAAGAAACTCCAATCTGGGATCTTGCGTCATCAACTTATTTCAAGGAGAAGGGCCTTTCCAGTCACATTACAATATAACTTGAAACGACTAACAATTATTCAGCATCTATTTGTTAATCTTTTAAAACGCTGGAATTTTTAAAAATAAAAATATCCATATTTAAACTTTTTAACAAATGTGATTGCATCTTGGTAGTACATGCTGCAAATTGTGCAACATTGTTGGTTTCAAGTTTATTTCTACTAGAAATTCAGCTAAGCCTATTTAAAATAAGTGACCCCAAAGTACCTAACTCTAATTCACCAAAGGAACTTCTATTAATTTCCTACTCTCAAAAGTTAATTCATCAGAAAATTTCAGATCCTTCCTTAGGCCCTACCTATAAATATTACTTTATAGTAGCAACTTTCCCTTGCTTTAAGTCTTTGTAACAGGAGATTAAAAACTGTCAAGTGGAAAATAATGTCATGACAATATTGCAAAATTTAAATTACCTGTTTTTTCTTAATTAACAACTTAGAGGATGCCTGCAGAACCTGGCATCTAGAATACTTTCCAACCCCTTACAGGTATTCCTAGTTTAGCGACCACAATTGGGACCAGAAACTCAATTGTTAAGTGAAGTGCTTAGGGTTAGGGTATGAAACTGCGACTGTGCTTACCATCTTACTTAAGCTTTCCTTTGCTTTACAGACCTGCGAAGGTCATAAATGCGAGGATTGGTTGCATTTTACTTTTTCATCACTGTCGTAACTGCAAACGATCACTAAACAAGGTGGTCACTAAATGAGGAATACCTATAATAGCAGTTCTTTCTAACTGGGAAGGCGATGGGAGGGACTTACAGTGGTAAAGCTACCCAACTGCCTCTCCCATAGGGATGCTTGGGGATTTTTTTTTTTTTTGCAGTTTTTTTTTTCTGCAGCCTCTGGCCTGATTCAGCCAGTTTTCACCCTAATCTTTCTTTTGTCCCTTTCTTTCGCACACCAAATTTGGTCCCCTTTCATTCAGTTTCACAGAATTATCCTGCAATACTCAAGTAGGGACTGAACCCTTTTATGTAATTCCAACATTCTGTTGGGTTGGAATGAACAAGCATGGAGGCATTTGTCTACGGTACAACAGAAAACATTGAGTTCACACATTGTGCCAAGCCATAACGTTTGTTTCATTCTGGATTAGCCTGTTGGGTGTAATCAGTCAGCATGGTTAAAGCATGTTTATCTCAATCAGTGAACCCAGTCAGTGAGTTACATAAAACAGAAATGAGTGGTAACTAGGGGCAGGTAGGTTTAAGAAACTGCTTTATCTCAAGTCAGGCCATTGTTTTTTCTGACCCAGTGCTGCTGAGAATGGCAAATAGCAGTTTTCCAAGATTTTAGAGGACTTTTCCAAAACTGCTTGTAAATATTAGTGGCTGGAGCTGAATCATCTGCATGCAAACCAGTTGATGTACTTCCTTGTTCTAAGACATGTCTCAATCTCATGGGAAAAAAGACAAGAAAATTAATGTACAGCAAATTCAAAGCAAAATTATACAGCCTTGTGGACGTGATTAATATGTGACATGTATATGCAGATTCCTCCTTTTCTGTTATTTATTGTTGTTTTTTTAGTTTTTTTCCCCAATCTATTTCTTTCCAGATATTCTTGTTTTTTCTGTAATTTTTCTATTTCTGTCTGTCAAACTTGTTAAGATAAAATATTTAACTGAAAAATAAATATTTTAAAAAGCCCAATGGAAATGGGTTGGAAGGGGCAGGCAAAACTAAAGTTGAAATATGGAAAGCAGCCTGAAGGGGCTTTAGGTTCACCAATCTGGAAATGGCAGAATATTTTATTTTTTATTTCCTCTTTCAATTAATCACATAACTGTGAGATGTCCTAGTCTTACTGTGGGGTGACAGTTTTCCTGTTTCAAGCATATGTCTTATGAACAGTTTTTGTGTTCAGCAGGAGATCTCCCAGCCTGGCAGTGATACCAAAGGTAAAATGGACTTTCATCCAACCTACATTGTCTGTGCCTCTGGAAAAAAACAGGATGCATCATTACGCGCATGGACTAAATTCTGTTGCACCAACTCTGGTGATTAATGTTTCCAACCCAGCAGATGTTCTGGAGGAGTAATTAGATACACAGTGTGAGTTTGGGAACATAAATTTAAAAGCAGAGAGGGAGAAGCACATGAACAATGTGGCAAAAACACCTTGCTAGAATTTTCCCATGCAAACAGCCATCAAGTATGCTATAACTGATCTGCTGATTAGAGGAAATGAAGTTCTCACACAGCATCAGTACTGAAATAGTCATGATGTCTTCTCCACCCCATCCCGGTGGTAAGTTGTACTAGTAAATAATAGCATTGTTGTGACTAATCTCAACAATGCAGACAATGATCAGACCTGTTTTAAGACTTATGAAGTGACGCAATCCGGTCGATTTAGAATTTTCTTTGTTTCTTTGTTTTCATCTACAACATAAATGAAAAAAGAACTAAAAGTACCCATAGTGGGGTCTATCTGGAATCCATTTGGAAACAGTTTTTATAAGCTAGCATTCTATGTTTTATAGTGCAAATGATCAAGAGTGCTCATGAGAATAGCAGGAGTGCTCTGTTCGTTGATACCACACAATCCACCAGATTAAGCCAAGGTATTATTTTTTCATACTCTATATACCTGCAGATAAGCCAAGAATTTTAGGTGCCAAAATGCACCCCAAAAATCAGCTTTGGCTTATCTGTGGATGGGCTTATCTGTGTGTATATACAGTAATATAATCTGCGGATAAGCTGATCCTGAAATTTTTAATTAAGATACTATGAAAAATGTGGGTTGGCTTATCCACGGGTGGTGCACTTTTCAAGGAAGTTTGGTTAAAAATTTGAGGGTTGGCTTATCTGCGGATGGACTTATGTGACATAAATCTGAATAATTCATAGTTTCAGATAAAATGCTGTATCATAAGGGATGAGGCAAAAAGGGAATTCTGCCCAGTGATTTAATTGCTAAATGCACACTCAAGGCCGGATTAGACCTAATGAGCGCTTCAAGGCCTCAGTATGAAGTTTGAGGTACGTATCTTATCCATCTACCCTTCTAAATTTTGCTTAAAAAGTCCATGTTTGTCCTTTTTAAAAGCATTATTTTTAGAGTTTACATCCAGAAAGACTTTCTTTAAAAAGTAGTTTGAAAGTATAGTGAAAAGTTGAGTGATTAACCTTGTACAATTTTTTTTTCAAGATAATTTGACAAGGCTTTTATAAAAGTTAAACCAGTAGTCTGTTATTAGCAAAACTTTTTAAAAGATCACAAAAATAAATTTGGTTAATATACATTGCATTTGGACTAGAGAATTGGAATATCCTATTTTTCAAAATCAATGGTCTTAGATTATCAGAAATGTTAAATATGGTTCATATCATCCTAAATCTCAAGTAGTGTTTAAAATATCTTGGATTTCATTTTTTAAATGCTGGAAATGTAATACATTCAAATGAACTTTAGTGCATATGCCTTCGACCCCAGCTATGGCAGTTTCTGTTGGTTAGATATTATGTCTGTGGTGAACCTGGTTCTTGGAAAGAAGCTCAGGTTTAAAGATTTTACTGTGTTGAATTATATTCCCAACATCTGAAATGGATCATTTTTAAAACAGCCTTAGATATATTATACCTGGATTGATTATCTATGCTTGGAGTGATGTCTGTGCACCAGACTGTAAAAAGGTGTCAATTAATTTTGTCAACTCAGCCTTTGAACAGGCTTTGTTTTGACTAAGAGATAAGAACAGAAAATACTTTTTCATTTGATCTAAGTTTAATTTTTTGATTGATTTATTATATTCCATCAAGTTGGTGTCAGCTCTTAGCAACCACATAGATAGATTTTCTCCATGACAATCTGTCCCTAACCTGGTCCTTCAGGTCTTCCAAAGGTGTACCCATCACCTTGCTGCAGTTGTCCTTTTCTTCTCTTTCCTTCCACCTTTTCCAACATTAGAGCCTTCTCCAAAGAGCTAGGTCTTCACATAATGTGTCAAAGTAGGATCATTTGAACATGGTCATTTGTGCCTCAAATCAGAACTCTGGGTTGATTTGGTAGATGATCCAACTGTTTGCTTTCTGAGAATCCATGGTATTCTCAGGTGTTTTTTCCAACACCGAAGTGCAAAAGCAGGTTAACCAGGTTAATTTCTTTTATAGTTATTCTTTTGGTTTTTCTTTCTTTTTCTCTTCGTTAACTTTGCTTAGGGTTTTTTAAAGCATATAGGGACTTCTCTATGTGTGTCTATTACTGTTACATTTATAATATGTGTTTTTTTAATCAGCATTAAAAATAATAAAAAGATAAATGGCATTTTGGGATATATTAATAGGAATATAGAATCCAGATCAAAGTAAGTTATTACCCCATTCTAATTTGCTCTGGTTTGACTCCACTTGGAATACTTTCTCCAGTTCTGGGCACTGCAGTCTAAAACAGGGCATAACAAACTGGAGCAAGTTCAGAGGATGGCTAACAAGGTGGTAAAACAATTGGAAACTGAGTCCTGTGAGGAACAGTGAAAGGAACTGGCTATGTTTAGTCTGCCGAAAAGGCTGAGGGCAATTCTCAGATATCTGAAGGACTGTCAAAGAAAGGAGACAGTAAACGTGTTCTCTGTTGCCCTGGAGGACAGGACCAGTACAAATGGGTAGAAACTGGAGGAAAATAGGTTCAGATTGCATATGAAAAGGAATGTCCTAATTGCTATCAGTCAGTGGAATAGGTTGTCTCATGAAATGGTATGTTCCCTTTCATCTGAGGTCTTCAAACAGAAGCTGGATAGCATCTATCCAAAATGCTTTTGCAGATCCTCCATGAGGCATAGATTGGATTAATTACCCGGGAGGTCCACATGCAAAAGGAGTGGAGCTTGTGTTACAACAGCATAGCACTGTTTTTGACATTGACCCCCCCCCCCACTTGATCCTCCCCATGGGCACCTCTTCTAGTGCAATGTGCAACCTCCAGGATGTGTTGGATGTGTTTCAGGTTGCACACTCACTTTGCCATCCACTTTGACTGGGAACTCTAGAAGAGGCTTTTAAATCCTTTGAAATGTACTTGTTTATTATTTATTTAAATGAATAAGATTAAATGGACAGGAGGATGGACAGAAATTGTTCAGCTTCACTGGGTCCAATGATGGCCTCTTGAGAAGAAGGCAGATAATTGCCTCTTTCAGTGTAGGTAGCAGCACCCTTCCCACAAAGAAGCATTAACCACTACATGGACCCAGTGACATTTCACCTCCTGGGAGACTTTGACCAACTAGGAGGGGCATGGTTCTAAATCACAGATGGCTGAACTAACAGCTCTAAGGACCTTGTCCATTTCATCAAGGCTAACAGGTTCAAACTCTTCCCAGATAACCTGGCAAGAACATGCTTCAGGCATCTCTGCAGGACCTGTACTTGGCTTCTATAATAATATGTAAATATTCTGTTATAGATTCTGTAGTAGATAGCTGAGAACATTGACGGTGAGACAGGTGAAACTGATGTTGCCTGAAGACACAAAGACTGAAACCACCTTACAAAGACAGTTGGCTTTTTAAAAACTTTCTTCTTCTACCATTCATATAATCAGCAAGAAATGTCAATGTGAGCTCCTTAGGATATAAGGCTAAGCCTAACATTTTATTTGTTCTCTTAACTATTATAATTACTATCAACTTGGCATATCACTTTTGTAAATACAGTTATCATAAAATACCACTTTTGTCTGTCTCTCCAGGTTAACCGTTCTGATACTAAACCATCCTCCACCTCTCCTCAATAAACCTGTGGTTATAATATGAACCAGGTCAAACTGTCCGTTACACACTGTCACCTGCAAATCATTTTGTTTGCTTTTTGGAGTTTTATTGATTTCTATGCAGCTTGATCCTTAAGCTTGTAAATTAGTGATCCTATTCACATGGAATTTTGGAAATTTTAGCGGTGTTGATTTCTGTGCAAAACACATTGGATTTGGTTGCTGTTTTAACAATAGTACACACACAAAGGTTAGGCAACTGTGAAAAATCATGTCACATAAATATAATATTATAAATGTAATATTAATATATTGTTCGTTTTAGAATTACTGCACAGCTTCAGGTGGCCAACATTTCAGTATGTAAGCCCGCCCTTAATGGTTGAAGGCACAAATATTACAATAAACGAGAAGATGATGCAAGGGGGTGAGGCCATTCATCTGTGTGATTAGTGCCAAAATTTCTGTTTTCTTCTTTGGGGTAGGGGGGGAAGGTGAGAGAAATTGCTTTTGGTTTTTGTTGCAACTATGTCAGATCTTTTTTAGGCTTACACTACAGATTCTTATATTTCCCTCTTCAATATTTTAAAGACCCTGTTTTAAAGCCTACATGTTTTAAGAACTGAGTAAATGAAAGACAATTCTCTTTGCATATCTCTGCCTGGATCCCAAAATCTTCTTCAGAAGCCCTTATCTGGTTTATTCCACCCCCAGAGATGTGGGTGGCTTACCTAGAAGATCTTGTCAGACATGGAATGCACTGCCAAGTGAGTTTCTTAAGTGCCCTTGTTATTATATGTGTAGGGAGAAGGAGAATGTTTTTTTTATAGTTTAGTGCTTCTGTTTTCTCCATTGGTGGTTTTATTCTTTTTTTAACGTTTTTCACTAGGTTCCTGTTGTAATTTCATTTTTTATGGTTTAAAGAAAATCTATGAACTCTCCCTAAAGAACATTGTGTGAGCAGGCTGTATAAAAATGCTATAAACAGTTATAGTATGTGAACAATGTGCCCAGGATTAGGCAAATAAATGGTAAATAAATGTCTGCATCTTTCTATCACAGCAGCAAAAGGGAGGGAACGGAGCACTGCAAAAGCTCTTAAAATGGTCTGCAATGAAAATAAGATTCATAAAAGCATTTAAACAATAGTGATTTAGAACTGGCAAAAATAGAATGTTAATTTGCTTAAAAGATCCTTTGTTATATGCACATTGATACCAACTTGGATATAATTGATACAGAAATGCAGTATTAACTTAGTGGGAAAAATCAAGTAGGTAATCCTGTTGCTCCTCTTTAAATGTATCTCCTTGGGAAAAAAGTTGAGGGGTATTAGGTAACCATTTCAAAAATGGTTGAATGGTGGGTTCATTGGATACCTTTAGGCAGAAGCTGGATAGACTTGTCAAAGATGTCTTAGCTTAAGTAACCATATGAAGAACCTTCCAATTCAGGAGTGAACTCAACAGGTGCAGAAAGTGGAACTATGCAAAGGTTTTCATGGCCACAGCTGAAATTTTCTTTCTGAACAGAAGCTACAAATGCAGGAAAACCCTCAGATTGCATCCCAATCCTGAAGGGGAAAGTGCAACTCCATCCTGAACTAAAGATGGAACATTTGTGGGATCAGGGCAACCAAATACTCTCAGCCAATCTGTCTTGCTAGGGCCAATTTGGAGTATGCACCTTCCCATTCAGACCCTCACAGCTTTCAGGCCTTGGAAAAAGACCTTGATAGCATCACTTGGAGGGTTTGGGGTCAAGATGTACAATTGGGTACCATCACCTCATTCCAACTAAACCCACCAGACCAAGCTTCAGTCACATCAACAGGGGTTGCCCAGTTAGAATCCAACTCTGAGCAAATCCAAGTGACTTTATCCATCAGATAGCTAGTTCCAGGAGTTCCTCAGAAAACTAAGGAGCATCTGGGAACACAGCAAGAGGCCACATAGGAGCAAATGCAGTTACTTTGATTTATTCCTGACAATCTTTGGGTTTTGTGGGGCTTTGCTCTTACTTTTTCTTTAAAATTGTCTTGTAGTCACCAGATCCTAAATGCATATTTGTAAACCAGTGTCTGATAAATGGAGACCAAACAAATCTCTCTCTAGCACACATTAGTTCTGTGTTCCTTTTGCTCCAGGATTAAAATACTATAATATCTCAGTCAGAACTGCAGATGTTGCCCATAAAAACTGCACCTCTTTTTATATACAGACCATTTTATTTTAAGTATCTGATATGTCCTCTTAAATAAATTGATATATCTTTCTGTCCTCCCCAGCTGGGCACCTCAAAGGGAGAAACCGTGTGTCCCACCACATACTCTTTTCTTGAAGAGTCAGATGAAAAAGCCAGGCCAGGCTTGCCTGCTTGCTTTCATGTTTTACAACTCAGTACTTGGAAAATTTAGTTGAATTCTTTAGCCATGGGAGTTGTGGCAAACAACCTTTCCATTGTATAACTTTCCTATTGATGATCTGTTTGTTTCCTTTTTAAAGCTAAGAGGTATCTTTAAAGGAGAACTTCTTCAAACACTACCCTGTGTGAAAAATGGAAGAACATTTGTTCTAGTCCTTTTATTGCTTCTGTACAGCCCTTAAAACAATTTGCACTTGAAGCTAAGCTGTAGGTAACTGGGGGTGGGTGGGTGGGTGATGACAAGGAAGGGCAAACGCCATCACATGCATCCTGACACCATTGCACAAAAGGCAGTTTGTCATTCTGTTTGGAATAAATTGTATGACAATGTAGATCACTTTTATCCCTAGTACTATGAAAATGGTACTTAGCAATGTCAGGTCTGGTACAAAGAAAACAAAGTTACTGAAAATATTTTTTTGTATTTTTTTGCTAATTGCTGCTAAAAGGAAAAATGTTAAAGTCCTAGGAGACAAACTACAAAATGTTTCAGGCAAATACTTCTGTATCTGCTTCACTATGTGGAGCTATGTCATAGGTCAAGACAGAAGGTCAGTGAGTTATATCACAGCCAAAGAAAAATATGAAATGGTTTGTATTAGCAAATGTGTGCACCATTATTTTTAAAAATCCCAGACCAATTGACTGTATAGCATTAGAAGTGCACTTGTGCGCACTCTTAATATGGACCTTCTCAACTAGATGTAGAACAGGTAGGTTGAGGTTTAGTCTAATATATTTCAGTTTTAAAATGCCACAATTTTCATATACTGCTCAGTCATGAACGCTAACCCAAGGTATATTCATTCTCACGTTTCTGTATCAAAAGTTGAAGTCAGTCACATTGCTTGTGTTTGCCCAACATGCTAAACCCTAGTGTGGTCTCATTTTGGCTTAGCACATTATGGAAGCCCAGATAATTGTATCTATCAATAGATTGGGGGTGAGCAGCCTTTTTGTGACAGGGGCCATGCTTAAATCATTCTCCAAGGGCCCCAGAATGCATGGGGGGTTACAACACTTGAGTGGACCATTGGAGGGTATTTGAGCAGCTCCCTTACTCAAGGCATATTGCCTGTCCTACAGGTAATTATAGACCTGGTCAATCATTAAGATTATCAAGAGAGGTTCCAAGAACAGCAGAGAGCTATCTGGTAGTTATTAATGGGTGACCCTTCTCTATGAACCTGACTTCTAAAGTGATTCACTCATCAAAGTACGGGAAAGTGTTCGATTACATATTTTAGGCTCTGCTGAAGACCCAAATCTTTGCCCAGATGTTCCTTATATGAATGATTCATGAATAGAGCTTTTGCTTGTTTTTCTCCCCCCCCTTTTCATAAATATGGTTCTATAATTTTGATTCAGTTGCTTTTATTATTACATTTTCTATTGTCCAAGCGAAATAAGGAAGGAAGGGAGGGAGGAAAGTCTCAGGCTACTGGGAATGTTTCATACAACATGGGAAGAATGAACACTGAGAATTCAAGGAGCTTCCAATATAGAAGATAAAAAGGTATCATGGACTCAAATCAAAACTACTAATGTGTAAAAATCAAGCAAAGGCAGAACTAAAAACTAAGAAATATGTAAAGCTTCCACCAGCATCTTCAAACTTTAAAATCTGAGGAGTAGAAGTCTTTGAATAGTTTTCCAAGGAAAGCAAATGGAGACAGTTAATGACTATATTGATGTGAGCAAGGCTATACTTTAATGTGCAAACCAGACAGGAAATAACACAAGGATAATACCCCAATTATTGCTCTAAGTTTATTTGATACAAATTTTTTTCCAAATTATAATAATCTTAGAAAACAAAAATATACAATGTTTCAGAAATCAAGCAGTAAGGAAGGTGTTTATCAGAATGGATTATTGCCATAACAGCACTATGTTTGTTACAGTAATTCTTATTACTAAGGCTCTTAAAGTGAAAATGGCCAACTGAATTTTTAAGCACTTTTATGAAGTTTCCAATGTGAGCCCTATCATGCTATTCAGTGGCCAATAATTAAAGTATCCAACTTTAAAGAATATTGTTAAATAATCCATGCAGACACTGTTAATTTGACATTTCAAAATGAGAATCCTTGCAACATTTGTCATAATTTGAATCATACTTATTCCTCTCACTCTCCCAAAAAAGCAAATGCATGTTCAGTGAACAACCTGTTAGATAATTTGTCAATTCTATTCCTTACAAATGTAATCCAATGAACCTTAGACATTAAACAAGATTAAATTTGACATTCCTCTACAAATAAAATTATTGATCTTTTAAAAAAAAATTCCAAAGTATCAAACAATATAATGTAAAAAAATAGACAAAGTCTATTCAGTTTCTAAAGTCAAGACATTTCTGGCTGTCTTTCACTCCCTCAAACCCAGCAAAATTAAAGCAAAAACTATAACTAATCTTTTATCTACAATTTAACCTTGCCTCTTATCACATCAAAGACATTTTAAGAGAAAAGGATCTCTTTTGTGCCCATCATACAAATATAAGTTTCAGATTCACTTGATTTATTACAACCAGTGTTAAAATGGGTAGTCTGCCAGTATTTGAATTCATGTTGACTAAAGAATAATTAAAAACAAAAGAGAAAGATGGATCATGTTGGGAATGAGATAAGAAAGCTTGGTAATTATTGTTTCAAGTTTTTCAGGTCTGTAAACCTGCTGGTCAGTCACCAGTTGGATCCCTGCTCTGCATCCTTGGTTCTTTCAGATGTATCTCACATGATCGGTAAGCCTTTTGACAGAAAGGACTCAGGTGATAATTAAATAAAGGTCCATCAATAATGATTAAAAAAAAAAAAACAGGAAATATTCCAGCAGCATGCCCCTGTCCCTTACAAGAAAACATATGTAGAAGATCCCAACGGTACATCAAGAAAATGTAGGCCATCTTCCACTTCTTTATTCTGCTTAACAGTGAATGGAAACTCTTCTGTAAAATGGTCCAGGAAAGTCCCTAACATAATATAATCTGCTATCTGGATTAAGGAATTGTAGCTATGGTACCTCTATCTATTCTACCTTTTGTTGTCTACACCTTGGGGTGTGGGAGGGAAGATCTCATGAAGATAGCCTTCTTTATGTGTGTAAATATCACCCTAAATTAGAAGCCCACACAAAATCAAAATTTTAAATTGCTATCAGACAGCCTACAAATTTAGAGGAAATCCTTGCTTTATGGATCTCTCTTGTGGAGGTGACTTATAAATATGGAACTATTAAAAAGGATAAGGGTGCTTTTAAACTGCTTTTTAGACTTCTCATTAGCTTAAATGAAGTTGTTTAAATGAAGCCTATTTCTCCTGAGTGAAAACATAATGAAAAGTTATTTTAAAAGTTTCCAGTCTCTTCACTTGGTTCACAAGAGAAGATCTATGCTATCTAGTTACTCCAGCTTTTCCCAACTTGATGGCTTTTAAACATGTGGGGAATACAACTCCCAGAATTCTCAACAATATTCTGGAGCTGCACTTCTAAGATATCTGGAAGGCACCAAATGAGGAAGTTTGTGTTACGCTGTTGTTCTCACATTACATCTGAACTGAGGCATTGCTCATAGTCTTTTTTCCTCTTATCCACATTCCTCCAAGTATCTTTGGTTTAAAACTCTGTTGGTGCTCAAATGTACGAGACTACTGTTCATTAGCACTTCCAGAAGATGTTAAAAATAGGAAATCTCTTTCAAATCAAAATGCTAGAGTTGAATGTATTTTTTTATTAGTATTATGACCATTACATAAGCTTTGCACTAAGGTGTAGGTTGAAATAAAAATTCAAATGATGAGATTTGTTACAGTGATGACAGTAAAAGATGAATTAGGGATTATAGTGTTAAGTATTTTTATGTATGTATATGTATTCCTTTCCTTTGTTTTTGTTCTTCCTGTTGTTTTTCTACTTAATAAAAATAAAAAATGCACTGGAATTGACTTATTCCCAGATGCTTAGAAAATGCAAAAGAAAAGGAAGCTTGGCCATCTTGAGAATGAATATTCATTTGCATTTTGTGGCACTTCCTTTGTATGAGCTACTGCAGTTAAGAATTACTTCTCTAAGAAAAGATGACCGTGATAATCAGAATTATCCCTACTGCATCCCTACTGAGAGCTTAAAGTTATGTTAATTCTATCATTTCTAAGAAAGTTATGAGAATCAATCTATCTTGCTGCGTCCCCCCTCCCTCTATTTCTACTGCAGCTTCCCTTCTCAGCTGCAATCCAGGAAGAATTGAAAATGAATCCCTGATTTTGAAACTCAAACTTTTATTAAACATATTTAAGTTTAAAAGGGAAAAAAGAAGTTTCTGGTTTTTGCTTGTTTTTATTTTTATCTTAAAACACTTTTTAAATAATATTCATTAGCCCACGATGGATTAAGTACTGGAACTCCTGTTTATAACAATGAGTTAATGGGTTCATCTCAGCTGATCAGTCCATTTCTCATTCACTTTGTGAATTACTAACTCCCTGTGTCTTATTGTAGGAGTGGGGAACCTTTTTGAGGCCATGGGTTGTATATTTTTTTTTCCTTCAGCCACTGAAGATGAAGAGGGGGTGACTGTGACATTGGTAGAAAATGGAAAAGGAAGGGCTGAACATCTCGCCTTTTTGTTCGTTTTCTTATGGTTTAAGATTTTTAAAAATGAGCATGTTGAGGCTTCAGTGCCTCTATTTTCCTTTTTGGGGGGATAATCATTGGATGCAATCTAACATATATTTTTCTACAGAATGTCGGCATCATCCTGGAGTTCTGGGAACTGCACCCATGGGATTAAATGGTTGCATGTAACTCTTAGTTGCCCCTTGTTGCTTCCCTGTATTTGCACAGTAACCTACAGCCCAACCAAGTTATCATTTGGCATTTTCTGCTAGCTGGACCTCTGGTAAGACACTTCTGGTCTGCATGATTCTGCTCCTACATGCTTCAGATAAAGTTTTAGTTGGGAAGCCTCAGATGCAGGAGCAAATTGGATAATCGATTAGAAGTACCATCTATCTCACAGGCAACAATCTTTCGAAGTGAAGCAAGGCACAGGTTTATTGAGTATGGTTTGGTACCTCAAGAAATAACATGTTCTAACAATTCTGAGAGCATCAATAGTAAACTTTTCACAAAAATATATGTGCAAGTGTAAAAAAGGCAATTCTTTTCATAATAAAGTGTATGAAATATTCCAGTTTAAAAATTAAACCAGTCTCTATTATTTGAGTAGAAAATCATAGTACATTATTTTCGGTGATGTATTATTGTCCTTCATGGTGTTCAGTGGCTTGTGTGGCGTTTTCTTCATTAGAAGCAGAATTCATCACCTGAGTACAAAACAAATCATATGTAATCAAATCTCTGGTTTTCTATTTTTGCTAGGTAACTACAAAGATGATAACATAACAAATACTGTATGATGGCATTCAGCCAGGACCACAGATAAGGAAGGTTTATCTAACTGAATAATCAAAGCCACAGTTCAGAAGCAACATACACAAACACTAAAGTTTTGCTATTGGTTTCCAAATTCATACATCTGGAGGGTGTGGGTGGGTGGGTGATTTGCACTAGAAATTGAAAATGGTCATTTCCTCTTTTCAGGAAATCCTGGAAATAAGCTGAGCAAGAGTATTAGATATTCTCAGCCAGATACAATTTACTGTACTTCATACACATGTCACATTTATGGAGAGAAACTGTAAGATGCTTTAAGACAGCATAAAAACAATCTCTATGAGCTTCACTTACAAAAAATGTTGGGAAAGCCTAAAAACACATTGATTCATGGGAAGAAAAAGAACCCAGAATTTGTGGTTAAAGTCAGAAACGCAAACTGTTGGGCTATATAATACCCAAACAAAACATAATGGTTGGGATTCACATACTGTAGGAGTCAAAAAGTGGTTAGTTTGGGGCATAGCAAATTGTGTGAACTATGATTTAGTCAGTAAATCATGATTAAGCAAATGTGTGAACCTGGTCAACATATTCCTAAAGTATCCTTGCTCTAACAACTTAAATACTCTTACTGTCCAACTATGAGAGAAAGAAAGCTGTCCATCACTCACAAAATCAGCAGCTGTTATCTTAGCATTGGAGAAAAAACCTGGGGACTTAAAAAAAAACAAACACCCATAACTCCCCAGAAAGTAAAGAACCAACATACAGGTAAGTCATTCATTTTCTTGAAGTTGGTCAATATTTTCTAAAAGCCAATGGGGAAAAAGTGCTTTTCCACAACATATTTCTGCCAGGAAATCTGAAGCCAAAGAGGGTGATTTAAAAAAAATGCAAAGAGAAAATCACTTTCAGGTCAAACCAATAACTGGAGATGGAATCTGAAAAAAATGCTACACCTGTGAGACTTGGGCAATCCAGACTGCCATATTTTTATGTTATCAATTAAAAGAAAGGGACCGAGAGGGACTATCATGTATCCTTTGCTTCTGTTTTTAACGAGTCAAGTATTTTCCTGCGCACATTAATTCATACGGCTTTTTTGACAAAGGGACAGATGCCAAATAGATCTGAATCTGTAGTATAGTCAGAGGTGTGACAGGCTGCTTATCTTAAACTGGCTCAGGACATGAGGCTGGTGTAGCCTGTAGCTGACCTGTTGCAGAAGTACTGGCCGTCTAAGCAGATGCTGCTGGAAAGGGATAGTTCTGTTCATTCAAATGCTCAAACATTTGACTCAACACGCATCATCCTGGGCAAGGAGTCTCCCACGAATGCCGCTGGAAAGGCAACCAAGGCTCTCTTTGCAACCATCACTTGTCTGTTCCTACTTCATGTCTTTATTCCCTTGGGGTGGGGGTGGAGTAGAAAACCTCCCTGTCCTGAGGATCTCCCTGCACTGAGAGCCTCCAAGGGGAAACTAGAGGCAATGCTCTTTAGAGGCTGGCAGCAGCAACAGCCATTGGTGGGTCTCTTCCAAGACAATGCAGAACCAATGCTAACCTTAGGTGCAGTTGCCTTGGGGTGGCAAACCAGGACAGGCAGGCAATTATTTATTTGCAGGATAGGGCTGATGGGAACTGAAGTCCAAAACATTTGAAGGACATCTGGCTGACTGCTTGGTATTATTTACAAGGCAGCTAGCTGGCTCAAGGAGGTAGACAAAGATTCAGACAAAGCATGATTGCCTCACTTAAAGTCAATTTCTTCTTTTATCAGCCTTTCTTTTGCAAGGGAGACACACAGCTGCTAAGTCAGAGTTTTAATAAAGGCCTACACTTCTCCCTACTTCTCTTTAGTTTAGCTTCCCTTAACCAACACCTTCTAGTTGGGTTGGAACTGCAATGATCCGTCGGTCCAGCCCACCATGCTCAAAAGGAAGAGGGGAAACCTGAGGTAGTATAATTCTCTAGGTTCTCCTCACTTACCTCCCTGCTGGATGAGATTGTTTGAATGGGCCAACCACTATAGGCTACTGCACCTATTGTATACCTGGCCAAAGATTGGAACATTCCTTCTATCTAGAATGGTTGTCCTCTTCCACAAAGTGCGCAGTTTGGGAAGAGAAGCACATGGAGCAGTGAGGAAAGAAGGGAAAACCCACCTAGCCAACCAGATCAGCCAAATCAACCCTGGCAATCAATAGGGTGACTGACGTCACAGCCAGATCGCCCTCACATCCAACAGACTACTCCAAATTTGCTTACATCTTTCAATGTTAAGCAAATCCATCAGATACGTGGAATGTCATCCTCCTTTCCTATTTTGGTGCAAATACATTTGTATCTGTTTAGGAGTACGTTATTACTGTATGGTACACCACTCAGTCATCATGGAGTTGGGTGGTCTTATAAATGTAATAATACAATGAGAGCAGCCACCATAATTTCGGGGAATGTTTTCCATAGGTTGCTGGCAAAAAATAGAACCCCAGCCGAGAAAAAAGATCCATGAAAAAGAAATTCAAGCGGATGCTGCCCTAAGCTGGAGGAGAGGGCAAGCAGGCCCAGAGTGAGAAATCTGGCACCGATCTCATTCACAGACAGAATGCTGGTGTCTGATTCTCCCCGCATCAAGAACCAAAGTGCAGACTTAAAAAAACATGCTGCCAACTCAGGCCAAAAATAAACCCAGGTAGGCGGGAAGATGGAGAGGCAACTGTTAAACATTCAAGCTGTGTGCAATTCAGCTGGCTCCATCGGCTGAAACACAGAGACACGCTGTTGTGGGGAGGGTGGTGGAGAAGGAGGCAGCGTTCTTGATCCAGCAACCTCAGAGCTCAGCGTGTGCAAATGCCACGGGCTTGTAAAAGCATCCAGTGCAACTTCTGAATGGTAAAAATCAGCTACAGTAGTTCTGGCTGGCAAAGACATGTTTGGAAACCTGCTGGAAATAACGGCTGACATTTCAAAGAGGCTGGAGGAAGCTAGCTATGATTTTCAAGTCCCCAGTACCCTTCACTGTCCTTTTCCATGAGCAGCAGAAATAAAATAAAATAAAAACAAAATATATTTATTCATCCAATTTATCCCCTGCCTTTCTACTACAGGTGTACTTAAGGCAATATGAGCACAAAAGCTGCGCAATTTATATACACTGTAGAGCTAACGGAAGTGTTTAGAGGGACAGAAAAATGTCTAGCATACCTACTTCCATTTAAGGATGAAGCCCATGAAAATATAGATTATTTTTATAACATTTTCTAAGCTAGCCTGTGGTTTCTTTGGCTGATTCAGCATTTATCATCATTGCTAAGTTAGACTAAAATGGGTGGATGGAAAAACACAAGCCAGCAAGATGCTGTGATTAAGCTTTAACTACGCAACAGGTCCCAAGAGCTGAAAACAGATTTCAGGAAACCCCAACGAAGTCCCTAATCAGGTTTACGCACATGCCTAACTAGGAACAAGGTCAAGCTGCAAGCTCCAAATACCTTCACTTTGTGCCACTATAATTGAGGAAAAAGAGAATGCAACAAGATCAAGATCCATACTATATTAAGATTTCTCAAAATATTTCATGAGGGATGGTATTAACCACATCACTGTTTAGTAACAGCAAACACGTTAGATATTTTTTCAAAAATCTGGTTGGGTGGGAAATTTATTCAGAAACAGCACCGCAAGGTTGCTCACTGCACTTCGGTGCCAAGACTTGTTTGCTTCTCAAATGCGAGGAGAGCAAAACAAGTACATTTTTTCCAGGGAGTGATGTTTTTAGAAAACTCCTCTGGCAAAACCAGCATGAAGTTGAGCGCAGGTAGCTCGGAAGTTGGAACGGAGTCTAAAATAAAACTCAAGGGTTTCCCACCCACCAAATCTGGACGTAGTACCTGGCAGTTAATCAATTCTGGTGACTTTTGCTCCTGTTCTTATGCACAGGTTTCACCACTTCGTGTTGAATGTTAATAGCTGGCTGAATCACGCAGCCTGAACTTATGGAAAACGACGGGTGGACTGTTGTTTTTTTTAAAGTGCAAGGTAGATAGGATGAAGTAGGATGAAAAGAATTCTTGCCACCGAGGACAGAAAGACTAGACTAAAGGTCTCATTCCTCTGAGACCAATGTTTGAACTGCCTTCAAATTCTCGTATTGTGAGTTAGAATTCTCATTCCAGACTAAATCACGCTGACACAAAGATCCAAAGTTCAAAGCAATTTAAACCCTTGCTTGCTGAGAAAAGCGTATGAAACTATTGCTATGGCAACCTAAGTCCTTCTAAATAATGAAACTTGTAATTTGAGATATGAATAGCCTTTTGTTAGTTTAGAAGTGGGACTGAGGCATTAAGGCTAGCGGACTCCCGTTTGAAAGAGGCTGATTCTGAATGACGTTTTTACCAATTATTTCCTAGGCCCATCCTTTGCGTGGGGCTTGGGAAGCTGGGCCCACGTGAGGCTAGAGAAGAGGCACAAAGCCCCTATTGGACTAAGCTGCGCTTCTGTGGTTCCTACAGCAAGGATGGGTTCCCCAGTTGATAAAGATTCAGAAGACCTCTGGGTAAACATCCAGCTGCACGCTCCTCCATTACCAGTGAGCAGACCTGGGAGCTCACCAGTTCACAGAAAGGCAGCTAAAAAGACAATAAAGAAATCTCCGCCCTCATGAATTTTGGGAATATAGTGGCTTTAGAACTGGTTCCGTTAGTGGAATTTTTGTGACCTCAACCCATCCATCTCAATCTTGCTAACGGGTGCCGAAATTGTGCACAGAAAAGAATCGCTTCCAGTTTTAGGCAGATGCCAAACAGCCCGATACCCATGGTCGTATCAAAAGCAGGACCAACAATCAGATGACCTTATTTGACATTATTTGGGGTCACAACTTATCACTGATTTGGTTTTGGTCAAAATACCACGTAATTCTCTCTCTGCTTCCACCTTTCACCACTTCCCTTTTTCTCTTTTCTTCTCCCCACCCACTACAGCTGGGTAGATTTCATATGTACCGGATATATAAATTATACTCCATGCATCTGACAAAGTGGACTATGACCCACAAAAGCTTACACCACAACCCATTTGTCAGTCTAACCTGATTGTTTTTAAATCAGAAGAGAGAATGATTTCAGATGTCTTAACCACTACAGCTGTGCAACTCACCCACATCAAGGGTGCACATCTTGGGTCAGTCTGAGGATCCGATCCATGTCCTGAAGGGAGTGCCAAGGGAGTAGGCAGAGACTAGGGAAGGTGGCAAGGAGTTAGAGAAGAGGATGAAAGCAGGTTGGACAGGATCAGGTAGAGTTGGCAGAAGGCTGCAAGGGCAGAGGAGGACTGGGTAACAGCAAATGAGATGGAGAACGATTGAGCAGGGACTGGGGAGTACAGTGCAGGGGTTTGGGTGGAGTCAACATCTGGGATGGGGAAATGGTAGGACAGCCAAGCCAATAGGCAGATATGCAGGGAAGCCCAGAAGCAAAGCAGTTGAGGACATGGAGAGGAAGCAGACAGGAGAAGAGAGTCAGATACACAGAGAGAAAAATAAGGTAGACCTGGGGAAAAAGAAAGTGGGGGGCAGGCAGAGAATACGGCAGGAAGCGGATCCAGGAGGTGACCGAGGGAAGGGGGCAAAGAGCACTGCACACTGGCTATGACCCTCTCAGGCCCAAAGACCACACTTTCTGCCCTCCTGGTCTACTTCAAAAGAGATTCTCTTTCAGCAAGGTATTTAGTTAAGATTAATTCTATTTAGATTACTGGGAGCCAGTTTCGTATAGTGGATTAAGGCGCTGGGCTAGAAACCTGGAGATGGTGAGATCTCATCCTTCCTTAGGCACAAAGCCAGCTGGACAACTTGGGACCAGTCCCTCTCTCTCAGCCCTAGGAAGGAGGTACTGGCAAAACGCTTCCAAAAACGTTGCCAAGAAAACTGCAGGGACTTGTCCAGGCAGTCACCAGGAGTCAAGACTGACTTGAAAGCACACACACTACTAGACTGGTATCTCACTTTTTCTCCAGGAGCTCAAGGCAGCATACATACTGCCTCCAAATACTATTGCTACAACAACGGTCTTGTAAGCTACCTTGGGCTAAGGGGCATTGAGTGGGTCAGCATCAGACAGAGAATTATCACAGCCAAGAGTGGTCTTGTACCCAAATCCCCCAATCTTAGTTCAACAGCTAACCTGCTGTGACCACTCTGGATCTCCCAAGCTATCCCATCTGTATGAAGAAGAACGAGCAGCATCTGCTCACAGAACCCAAATGGTCTCTCCTCACCTGATAGCTATTCCCATTCCAGAATTTTTTCATCTCCTTGCGGTACAAAGCAACCAGGGCACAAGTTATGAGCGTGCATGGCACTAAATAGAGAAGAGCTGGTTGAGGCATCTTCATCAATATCAGACACAAGAAGGTGATCAACATGCCGACACCATAAGCTGCAGAACAAGGCAAACATTTTAAAAAAAAGTCACTGAATGTTGCAGATGTTTATGCTCCTTGGTTTAGGCTAGGCATGGTAGACACAATTGCTAATACCACTTTTCAAAGTAATCATTGGGATAGATTACCTACGGTGCAGCAAATGAAGTATACAGAGGAAGAGCTTGTTTGAACATCAAATCTGCGACAGTATGCAACCAGGAGACCTTTAAAAAAACATCCGAAATGAAAGATAAGTCAGAGATATTTTGTCAGGAAGAAAATGAAGTCATCAAAACAACAGTCTCCACTATACAATGCTACTATGCACACTTCCAACAGGAGGCTGAATTATGGGGATGGAAGACGGATTCTGTCCCTTTCTTTGCATAGGCTCCCGTAACGTCTGCTTTAGAGAGGGGGCTGTGATTGGCTCCTCTGCATGTGGGGCTCCACAATGGGAGGCAAATGAGAGGACTGCATGATGTCACCACACGAACGCCATGACTTATTTACTTGTGTCAGATGTCAGAACACAAGTAGGTGCTGGTGGTATTTGATGATGATATCATGTGGATGTCATTATTTTGGTGTCCCTGAGTCGGCTGCAGATGCCACTGCCCCTCCAGTCTTTGTATCCCACCCCATAACCCAAGCCTCAACACAGACTCTCGCTCTAGTCCACGGCCCTTGTCTGCACCGCACGAGCCCATTCTTGCACTTCAAATCATGGAAGGGGCCCAAGAGGATCAGGAGGGGCTGCTCAGTTGGAGCGGCCATTAGGAAGAGCACCAAGGAAAGCTGCAGTGTGGACTTCAAGGCCTAATTACAGGGCAGCCCAACTGACTTTTATTTCTGACAGCCCTTTTAACTACCGCTTTAGAAACTGACCAGGAGACCAAAAATGCAGATAAATATTATGTAATGACTGAGGTTTGGGAGAGCTGTAAGTTTCCTAGGCAGCCTCAATGTCTTTCCCTCCCAGAATTCTGACATGGGGATTATGACTGCTTGTGAACAACCTTGGTCTAAGCAATTGCTTTGATTGTGAATTTTGGGATGGGGGGGTGGGGGGAAACCATCCTCTATTTCTACCTTCCCAGTTTTCCATTGCTTCTTTTGCCTTTTCTGCCTTTCAAAAGGAAAAGAAAAACATTAAGGAGTGAAGATATATGTTTCATGCTGAGAACCCTATGAGCCTTCTACCCAACCAAACTCATATGTGGAGGCCTGGACTGCAAATTAGGACCTAGGAAGCTTATTTCCTGGGGAGTGTGCCCCACAGAATTCTTTGGGTTATATTTAGCTATATTAGAATTTATTCTGCAGATACTCTGTTGCCATCATTTTTATACTTAATGGGAAAAAACAGGGAAGCAAGAAGAATATACTCAGTCTCTCTCTTACATATGATATACATGTATAGAGTATGTGTACATGTGTGTACAGAATGGTTTAGAAACTTACAAACTTGCAATAGATGGACTTAAAAAGACCCACGCGACCATTATGTGAAAGCTTCTTTGCCCGTGTTGGCCCAAGCACCATATTATGATGGTGAAAAAGACACCATGGCTGAAAGAGGCACTTACCTGGCACAACAATATCACCAAATCCAAGTAATGAAAACGGTCTCATACACAACATTGCTGGTGACGATTCCAGCCTGGGCACCTTGAAGACCACGGGCAACTGAAAAACAGTGTTTTCAACCCCCCTGTAAGACCAATCCAAAGGACGTTTCACAAAAAATAGATTTAAATTTTACCAGAACCATTTACTCATCTAGCTTACGCAGAACTTATTACGAAGGACCTACGTTAAAAAAAACAGTAATCAAGATGCAGAGTGTGGAAAAGTATGATCAGACACAAAAGCCACGGAGAACACATCTGTATAGAGCAGACAGACACCACAGACGTATGATTCATAAAATGCACCACGTGAAACAAGAACAAGATTTTAGCCTGATCAAAATTGGTTGGGCAACATTTAGATCCAGACCCTGAAGAAATAAATGTGGAGGGGACAGAGAATCAGGTTTCCCCCCTCAAAGGCTATTATTCTTTTTCAAAGGAGGCTATTTAAAATCCAGTGAATTTATCTTAAACACAGTCCTTACTTTCTCATGAGAAGCTGACCGCTCAGCAGAGGCATCCACCAAGTTTCCATCATTCTAGGATCAAACCCAAGTCAACAAGCATTTAATACTCGAAAAAAAAAAAGATTTTAAAAAATGGCTACATTCTGTAAGCACGTGATATCAGAATATTAAGGGGACTATCCAAGCAAACTGCATTATTGAGGAGGAAAAAGACAAGCCCTGCATGAACTTTCTCACCAAGATCTCAAAATGGTGCTTTTGGACAGGATTGCATGTTTATGTAAATCAAGTGCAGGAGGAGATAAGAAAACTCTATCAATATTATAATACCCAACCTGTGCAAACAGAAGCTACTGGTTTTTCAAAAGAGAACATGCCTACCTTTTCACTGTTTTCAAAAGGTCCTGTTGCAACTTCAACCATGATACTTTCCCCACTCTGAAAGTTTGGAAAAGAATATTGATGCTGAATCATTCATTTTGGAAGTACAGGGGCTTCAATATTAGAGATTTAAAATTGAATGCATTTCTTTTAGCACCTAGTATAGTTTGGCCAGGACATTCACTGGCAAAGTCATATAAAATGGAATGAATTAGGAGCCAGAATTGCTCATAATCCAGTGAAGTGTACAAGTTAATATGAGATGATGATTCTAAAAAAGCAAAATCAGACCAAAGTTGATAATACCGTTGGTTTTGTTTGACTTACAGCAGATCTAGCTAAGTCAATTTTGCTGCAACTATAATTATTTCACGAGTTTATTAGAAACAAGCATCAAATCAGGCCGATTTGATGCAATTTCACCAGGTCAAAAAACTCAAACACATATACCAAATGCAGAAAAGGACATGAAGCCTAAGCACATTTCAAAATTAAATATGCAGAAGGCAAAAAGACCACATATGCAAATGTTTGTACAATAAATAAAATAAATAATGGAATTTTAGTCTCTAGACTTTGAGAATTGGACTTCTGGGCCTGGAATAAGTTGTATGGAATATTTAAAAGTCCTGGAAGTAAATGTTTGGAATTTATTTGTTCACTCTATCTAGACCTTACTCTAATTTAATGGCATCACAGTGCCACACAAAGGCATCCGGTGGCATTGGACAACAGCCAACGTCCCACTGCTTAGTCTTCTGCCTCTACGTTGGGTATGGATCAGATGAAATCAGTGCACGAGACACCTAACTTTTACCTCTTAAAATCCAAGCTAGTTTTATCAGAGTGAGACGGTTCTGTTCTAAATTCAGGCTATTTGCGTGAGAGTTAGTTCTCATGTAATAAAAGGAATAGCAGTTACTGAAATAAAGAAAAGATGCAAACTGATGGGGCTTCACAAAAGAGGCAAGTCACCTCCCTCTGCATGGAAAGAGCATGAGAAAACACACTAGTTCTGTGGGCCTCAACCGTCTATGTCTACATCTCTCATCTGAAAGCAGAGTTCTCATTGAAATTCTTGGGTTGTACCCTTAATCTTCCTTCTAAGAAATCATAGTTTTTATATTCTTGTTCCAGAGATTGTTTCCTGTCCAGACGGCAAGGAGTGGTCTAACAATTTAATGTCCACCTCTCCCTTTGAGCTTCATTGTCTAGATTTCTTCTGACGAACTCAACTTGACCATGATGCTTCTGAACATTAAAGCTGAAGGTACAACACTGACTTACTATTTCCTTTCTGGGTCATTTAAAATTCCACTGTTTCTTCAGGAAAGGCATAACTCTCTTCCTAATTTAATTACAATTCTCAGTGCAGAAAACAGTATTTTGAAAAAAATATAAAACATTCCTCATTTGAACATATCTGACTAATAAGGACCACCCATGAGGTTTTCTAGCCACGTGGAAGCAGATAAACCTCTGGCAAGGAATAAATGTCAAGGCCATCAAAATGTTGGACTTGCACACTTAAAACTTTCACTGTATCGGAGCATGTTCTTCATAAAAACAGTACGTTAAAAATCAAACACCCTCTGCATGATGAAAATAATTGTTATAAAACCTGCATACTTACTTTTGTAATGAATGGTGTGATGAAGACAAAAAATACATCATATAAAAGAAGGAGACCTAGAAGAATCACACATGACTAGAGAACAAAGAACAGATGTTTATTTTTTAAAAAAAAACAACATGTATGCAGTATCCTTTCAAACTTTAACAAAATACTGAAAGACACTGATTCCATATTTGGGATTCTTTTTCTTTTCTATGGTCTTTCTAGTAGTGACCTTAAACATATGTAGAAGCACAAATTCTTTGGGCACAGAGTAAACATGTTGGTTTCCCTGGGCATTCAGTCAAGGTTATTTTGTCCCAATGTTTTCAGTGGGTTGACTCCAAATACGATTCAGTCTAAATCTAGCCCAAAGATTGTGCCTCAGTAAAAACAATCAAAGGACAGATTACACAGCCAATTAATTTTCAGAAAAGGAAGTTTTAAAAGATTAATCTATCATTTATGTTTTTTAAAAAAACAAGAAGAATCCAATGCATTCCTGCTATCACTTTTCAAATCTATGTTCAGGTCTTCAGGTCAAAATTAGAAGTCTAATTTTTGCCCTTATAATTGTTAGGTTCATTATTTTAATATAATCCAATTATTGTATCCTTTTCTACTTGATGTCTATGAATAACAGTTGAAAACACATGACTTTTCCCAGCCTTGCAGATGCGTTGGCTCCATTTCCAACCATACAATATAAGGAACAAAAGCAGCTGAAACCAGCATCTCTGCTATTAACATGTAACATTTTTCAAGGAAAGTTAACTGTAACGTTTCCAAAATTCAAGAAATAATTTAATTGTTAAAACATCTTTTTCTAGAGGGGACAAAAAGGATGGTAGGCACAAGCTTCAGAAAGCAACTTAAATTCTACAGGATCAGATTGTAGCTGACAACTCACTTGTTACCTCCTTTTCCTCCCCCCTTCTGATGCTAATCACGATGAAATAGAAGGCAACTGCAAACCATAGTTAACCAATCAATTATAATTAATACTAAACACAGTCATGAAAACACATAAGCTTATAATTCATTTCCAACCCTCAGGTCACAGGTTGGAGTGCCCAAGGGCCTTTTCAACATAGATGGCTCAGAAAAGGAAAATTTTATTTGGGGAGAATCTTCATGAGCTACTCTAGCAGACAAAACTTAAGGCTACAGTCAGCACAAATTGAGACACCTCTCTTTCCTTCACTCTGTAATCTGTTGTGTTCATATATTTTAGCTAAATAAGTTACTGTACCTTGAAGTTGGGCATTTTGAGTGTTCTAATAAAGTTCAGACAGAAAGAAATTCCCAGGATATTTTGTAAAATCCAAGCCCAGCTAAAATAAAAATAAATAGGTTATGTTTAAGCACAGGAACAAGAACGCTACATATACATGTTTAAGCTATAATCCTCAACACAATAATGGATAGAGACCCTCTGAGTATAATGCCACAGGCTTCTGAGTAAATACACACAGAAGGTTTGGGCAAGTGAAGAACTCAGTGTAATCTAAAATCGTGTTATCAAAAAGAGGAAACTTGATCATTCTCACTGGTGACTCAGTCCTGCTTGTATAATACAAGACAGATGAATTAACAGCCAATTTTGTGGGCTTGAGCTCCTGACCCAAACGATATTTCTTTTCGGCCCTCGCAAATTTAAAATATGCACACAGACACCAAAGCGCACAAGACTTCGGCGGTTTTTAATTTCTATTTTCTAAAATTGTTTTGTTTCTCTTAACTGGATTTTTATAGATTCGTAGCTATATTTTTTGGGAGGAGAGGGGAAGAGACGTCATGGCAGAGGCATCCGGCGGGCGGGTGGGCAGGCGGGGGAAGAAGAGACAAAAAACCCAATACGGTGGGCACTCCTGTACACCGGCCCCGCGTGCATGAAGAAAAAAATAAAAGGGGTGGGATTCCAATTGAACAATCACCCATACATCCTGGTGCCTCTTTGTTGATTCTCTTCTAGAAGAAATGATGATTTCTTCTAGCAGGGCTTATTCCAACGTGGAAGCAGCCTAAAATCCTTCCCTTACCTATTCTCGTTCCGAAACACAGCCCAGGTGACCGACAGTCCTAGGCAAAACAGAACGAGGAAAACAAGCCGCACTTCGATGGCGTGGTTCCAGCATGGAAACCTAAACATACAGTTGCAAGAACAAATCTGCATTACAAATACGGGATGCAGAGCACATTTTCCGGCAGCAAAGGCAGCTTTGCTAAATACAGTATCGCACTCAGCAAATTTCAGGGTTCCTCCCCCCATTTCGGTCTAAGAAAGAATAAGCTTCACTGAAAAAAGGTAAAGAACAGCAGTATGAAAGGACGGGCTTTGCGTCGTGATGCCACGGTCGCACGTCACCATTTCTTTGCCATTCTGGGTATGGAACGAGATCCCCCAGACGTCAATTTAGCATCCGCCCTGATAATGTTATGCAAGTTTTCAAAAACCCGGCTGTTTCCCCAGGCCTTGTGGTAGGCAGGTTGCAGAGCCCTGAATGGGTTGCTTGTTGTTCTGTAGGTCCAGACACTTAACTTCTCTATTGTTTTCCCATGTTAAGTGTTTAGAGCTGCCCAGAGTCATTCTGGAGTCATGGGGCTTCTACATTTACTAAATAAACCAATAAATAAATACCTGCAGACAGCTATGATCCACAGGTTGCTCCTTGGCTAATTTCAGGTCACTCTGTTCATGTCTTTCCATAAGCTGGCTAACTATTGATCCCATCTACCTTTGCAAAATATTTTCTTAACATTTATTCATTTTCCTTCTCAGCTTTCCGGTAACTTGGGCTCATACTTGGGCTTGGACAGATTCACTTCCGGTCTTTCTCCACCAGCATTCAATGAGTCGTTTCTCTCACTTAAACTCCTGGAGTTCCTCAGTAAATCAAGGAACAAACCCTCAGCCACTCAGGAGGAGGTCAAAATCAGGTCAAAAGCCCAGATCACCTCTTGTTGCCAGTTGCCAAGCAGGCAATCAGTGGAATTGCCTACCCAAGATTCCTCAAGCGCCCATCAGATTTCTTCTGGATCCATAAGATGCCTGGAATGGGCCATTCTAATTGGCCCATTTGTCTCACAGAGATCACAGGTAGCAACTAATCTCTTTTGGACCTGGAAGTGTTCTGATCGCGGCAAAATGCCAGTTGATTCACTTTCCATATCCATCACTAAATAACTGCTCTGTTGCATCCAAAGTCTGATAAACTGAATGACTTAATTTTCAACTGCAAAAGAAATTATTTTTATTTGGCACAGAACTTCTTTTTAAAAAAAGTCGTATAGAGTAGAGCACCGTACCTGCATTGTCCATAAGGTATTTTTTTAAGTAGGGCAGAGAGACAGGAATACATGCTTGAAGCAGATGCTATGCAGAAAATGGAAATGACAACGTACACTAGATAAGAGAAAACAAGAAGAAAGACATGGTTACGAACAAACTGACTAGAACCAATTGACCATCAATCTTTCAGTAACGGGGAAGAGAGATTCATATAAAAATGGATACAGGTAGTCCTTGTTTAGTGACCACAACGGGGACTGGCAACTTGGTTGTAAAGCAAAGTGGATGCTAAGTGAAACTGCGACTGTGCTTATGATCTTACTTCAGCTTTCCTTTGCTTTACAGACCTGTGAAGGTCGTAAATGTGAGGATTCGTCGCAAAGTTACTTTTCATCGCCACTGTAACTGTGAACAGTCACTAAACCAGGCAGTTGCTAAATGAGGACTACCTGTACAGAGGTCTCCATTATTCTTCCTGCTTTTAAGCTGCATTTATCAATATCCCTGAGGAAGTATCCTGGATCACATTCAGACCCAAAATTTAGGCAAACCACACATTTCTTTCTGCAGCTTATAGCCAGCCTACAATATGGGAATCATAATCATAACCACCACACAGGGCTGTTGTACAAATTACAAAAAAAAAAAGTGCTTGTAAAAAATACTTTGGAGACACGAACAGTCTGCCTAAATTGCACTGGGGAGACTTGCTTTTTTAAATGTCCATAATGCTTTTGGCATCCATAGCTATATCAGGAAGTAGCTGAGTTCAAAATCCATCCATCCAACATTTCTTTTAAAATATCAAATGCATTCAGTTGTGCAAGCCCTGTCTGCTACCTGGACCGAGATCCAGCAACCCAGTGAGAAGTTTTCCCTTCAAAACACAGGCTAGATAAATTCAAATGTCCTTTACCGAGCCATTTGTAGAAGTAATACATCAAAACCAGCATAGCGCAACAGGAGGTCACAAATATGACAACTGTCACAGGGGTTAAAGTAAGGCTTTCTTCATCTGATAAGGAGCTGCTGCTTCCAGAGGTGGGGCCGCGCTTCAGCTTCTCACTGTGTGGATAAAAATAAGCCCTTAGAAAATTGCCACACGTGACACTTCTTTATTTCAACAACTTTGCCCTCAGGGTCTAATAATACTTGGCAAACAATTGTTTTTATTCATTTATTTATTTAGAAGGTTTTTGTCCTGCCTTTTGCACAGAAGCTCAAGTTGGGCTGAGAAATGACTGGAGCCAAATCACCTAGTGAGCTGTTGTGACTGAGGGAGAACCAGAACGTGGCTCTCCCCTCTCCTAGTCCCACACCTTCACCACTGCACCACACAGGCTCTCTATTTATTGGCCACTTTCCACTCAAAATTCAAGTAATCTTGCAAGCTAAATTTTACAAAGCTGCACCAAGGTCAGTAAGCTGAACATATACAGTATTTAGGAGAAAATGTGGAAATTGTTTTGGTAAACCAGCATATTATTTAATCATTTATGAACTGCAAAGATTCCAAATACTGGGGACACTTGGATAACCTACAGTAAGTTTTAAAAGACCCTTTGACTGCAACTGTGTACAGTTTCTTTAATTGCCTGCAGTAATATGAGGATTGACAAAATCCTGTTGAGTAAACTTTCGGGTTTGATGCCAAAATATAACCCAATGTATAAGTAAAGGGGAGCGTAAGAAGGACAAAGATCAAGGTTTATTTGATGACTTTTTACAATGCATTCCTGTGTCCCAAAGTTGTATTTGGTTTCTACAAAAAGAAAAAAAAAGCCCACTTTCTGCACTACAGAAAGAAAATTTTACCATCGCAGTCTCTGTCCTTCAGATACACATTTTTTGATATCTACTTCTTAGCTGCATATGAACAGATCAATTTACTTAAAGAACAGAACCAGAGTCTAAGAAGTTTGCAAGGGGAACGGAAGCCCAACGAACGCAACTCTATGGTAACAGTAAACTTTAGAAATGTTTTTGGAATTACAGCAAAAATTAAACTCACAGTTCTGCTCTACCACTCCAGTAGCCTCCAAGAGACACGCAGAACATTGCGATTAGGAAAATGATCACCATACTATAGTCAAAGAGGGGTTCAGGTGGTGAATATAGTGCCACATTAACATTTCTTCCAAGAGTCTAAAAATTATAAACACATCAGTTAGAAATATTGGTTGACTATTAGACATGCACCGCCCAGAGTCGCTCTGCAGTTTGATGGGCGGTGACAAATTTGAAATATTAATTAATTAATTAATTAATTAAAAAAACAAATCCTTCCCCATTTGAATAACCATTCATCACTACTCTGCCTTTGTTGGCCAGCCAACTTAAGCCCACTTACGATCAGAGAGTTCGGTGGACAAATATGCATTAAAAATTTAACTCTGCAAGTTCTACCAAGCTGCCAGTCGCAATGAAGCCATGTGAAAAGCAGTGAGAGAGAAGGGCTAAATGTAAGATTGTTCTTAACTGCGAGTAAAGGGTTGGCTGTTTAATAATCTACTTAGAAGCGTTAAGAGGTAAATTCTCTTCTGCTGAAGGACATAGGATCAAGAAACTGATCAAGATGCTCTAGTGCAGTGTTTTTTAGCCATTCTGGGAGTTGAAATCTGCACACCTTAAAATTGCCAAGGGTGAAATACACCACTCTAGTGGATCCTGTGGTGAGCAGGGGTCAGACTAGATCACCTCTAAGATCACTTCTATGATTCTGAGGAGGAATAGCCACATAGAAGCGGAGGGGAAGAGAAAAAGAGCCAACAGCGAATAAAAAAGGAAGCTTATCAAGTTAATATCATATATAGACAAATACTGCAAAAATCTCAATTAAGTGGTATGTATAATACTTGTTTCAGGAAAGAAAAGCTATTGTTTTATTTAGTATCTTTTTAAGGAATCCACTAAGAGGTGAAAAACACAGCACTAAAGGCAATTTATCCTGGATCAGCAAATGGAAAGATTTCTTGGCAAGCCTTTGTTTCTCAAAATTAGATTAATCCTCAAACTCCAAACTACTAATCAGAAACTGAAAACGAAATAAAGATACCGTACCATCAGTAATGTGTGCATGTGGGTGTCACTAAATATTAAAAGATGGAAGGAGACCAAGAAAAAAGGCCGTGCTGTGAAACCAAAATCTATTAATTTCCAACGGGAATCTTTTGTTTTTCTTGTTCACGCGTACAAAAAGTCAGTGTGAAAATGAAGTACCTCTTCCAAATCAACTATATCCGTGTTTCTAATGAGCGCAACAGGAATGGTGATATTCTGGGTCTTGTTCCCTCCAGGAGCATGCTAGAAAAAGGAAACTAAATTTACATCTGCCTGACTGAGCCAATCGCTATATTTGACTAAATCATGAGACATTTCCCATAAAAATGGGCCCCGATTTCTCCCATCTTTCCCAGGCAATTTTTAACAGTCCCCCTATTCCACAGTTATCCATTATGTACACATTTTTACTTCCACGTATCTCCCTTTAATATGCAGTTTGGGCCTCATCCTTTGCCTTCACAAGCTCTTGAAAAGGCCCACAGTTCAACTGTGTTGCTTAAGCTAATCCTGCCTGGATAAATGGAAAACTATTTGGAGATCCTACAGATGCCACCTGAGATGCCTGAGGAAATAAAGATATTGCTGAAGATATAGGTAATCCTTGTTTAACGACCACTCATTCAGCAACTGTTCAAACTTATGACGGCACTGAACGAGTGGTAGTTAAGGACTGGTCCCCAGAGTTCTGGCTGTCACAGCATCCCCACAGTCGTGTGATTGCGATTTCGGACATACCCTGCCAGCTTCCCACAAGCAAAGTCAATGGGGAAGTCGGCAGGAAGTCAAGAGGCCCTTGCTTAATGATCTCCACGGTCCTCGCTTAACGACGGTAACGGGACAGCCGGAAGCAGTTGCTGTCATAAACCAAGGACTGCCTGTTTATCTAAATAAAAGTTTTGCCACCAGAAGCAACCCACTCAGGCCCCATCTAGCAGTAAAGGATTCTGCTTTATGAAATATCAGTTGGGACGTATAATCTAAAAGGTCAAAAGAAATCACATAACTATGGAGTGCTAGTTCTCACTCTTCTTCATTCCTTAGGCTGCGGCAGAGTTGGACTTGCAGGATTCCTGCTGCTGAGATATCTTCACTCCATCTCCTCACAGCTGAGGCTCTGCCTCTTCCTGATCTGCTTCTATTCAAGCTGAACCTTTATATACTGATTACTGAATTAGACTATCTCCTTTTTATTCCTTATGTCTCCTCTGGAGCTAAGCCTTATATATCAAGACAGGGACTATCCTATTAATTACTGATTTTTAATCTACAGTCATTTGGGGAGTCCCTATTAGCTGAAAATCAAAAATCCCTCAATTTAATAAAAAAAAATTAGAAGTAAACAGTAGGCAAACTTGTCTAGCTTGTTTAAACCACATCCTGATTAAAAGTTACATAGGATTCCACAGATTCAGGGCCCAGGCCTAACCTACTAGAATAATCTGTAAAAGATTATCAGACTCACACAGATCTGCTAATAACAATTGGAAAATGAACACATCATTTTCCGTGCACCAAAATACAGACAGAAAACAATCATCTGTGTAAAACTGGACCTTACCATGGGAGATTTGCTGGCCACCAGCAAGAATTTAGCACCGAACCGTTGAGCAATCTCTGCCTTTTCTAGAAAAGTGCAATTTCCCCTCTTCACTACGACTGCTTTGTTCTTGATATCTTGGGTAACGTCAGATGGACTACACAGCATTTTGGGGGTCAAGAACACCAGTCTTGCATATGCCTAAAAGGCCATAAATAAATAATGTTTAAAAATGAAACAAAAAGTTAAAAAGTAAACACACAAGAGACTTCTGCAAGGTAGCTGGAACAGTTTCTTCCACTTTTCTGTCACTTCCTATTATTTACAGGAAATAAAATTAAAATCCTGGGTCTGTAATACAAAGTAGTAAATGCGCCGCCAAAGAGAATACAAGGAGCACATACTATTTTCCAAGGTGCTCACCTTTCTGCTAAAGGCTAGGGCTGTGCAGGGCTTCAGATTCAAAAGGGGGGCATTCCTGCAGCACCTGTTTGCAATTCCTTAAAGCCCGCGGAATCGCTAATCTGCCTTCCACACCTGCCGCTCTTTCTGGGAAAAGATGCAGCTGCTTTAAGGAGCTGGAGATAGCTCCTATCTGTGTGCCCCTGTTTCCTAAAGCACCTTTCTGCCTTTGAATCTGAAAGACTCCTGGCAAGTAAAGCTGGAATCCAACATTCTCCTACAGTTCCTTGCAGAAAATTTAACAAAGGTGGTATTCACAGTGATCCTCCACCCAGCCCAACTTTTATCATTTTGAAATATTTCACTCCCACATCATTCTACTGCACGTATGAATCCAGCCTTATCTGTGTTTTTTCCCCACCACTCTATTCTACCACACTGGCCAATGACATTTCCCACAGGGATTCCGAAAGGTTCTGACTAGGTTCCCACATTGTACTAAACCATAACATGATTTGCTGGCTTGTTGCTTATCATAATGTGTGAATCCTGCCATTGTGGCTTAGTGTTATCCGTTGACCCAGTCATAATGGGTTAAGGAAAAAAAGACAGTTTAACACAATGTGTAAGGTTTGTCAAATGTCCCCAACTGAAATTCATTCAGATCTTACAATGTATAAATACTTACAATGTTAGATAAACTATCAGGAAGAGAAGTCCAGTTAGAATTATAATAGATGCAATAGTCCTTTGTTAAGTCGGGATTGTCATTCTGAACTGCATGCAGAACTCCTCCCTCAGCACTGATCTATTATTGGAAAAAGAAGAAAAAGATTAATTCAAAAGTGTTATTGTTATATTTGATAATTGTTATGAATTAGCAAGAATCACAAGATTTGGCAATATATAAATTTAATGACGTACGTAGAGTTAAAAAAATTAAATACTGTTTAAATTTGAACTAAGAAAGCTGACTTAATAACACCACCGCAAATTCAAAACTGATTATGCAATGAACTCAGGTATTCACTTGACTCAACTTTTTTTAAAAAATCAAAGTTCCATAGAAGCCTTTCTTTATTAAGCCAACAATTTTAGGCTTTTGAGTTTCTTAAACCCTTCCTCGGCCAAAATTAAAACTGCTAAAAAAAATATTTAAATCGCTTCTTCAAACATCTTAATTCTAAGAATTCAGCAATACTTTGTAATGAACTGAAGGGCATTTTCACATGATATGGATCCCCTAATTAATGTTAAGCAGAAAAATTTAATAGATGGAAGAGGCTTCAACTTGAGGATCATTCTTCATGTAGAAGAATTTAGAATTATCTAATTCTGTAATTCTGCTGTTATTACCATTAGATTGTTTACCAATTATTTAATGTCTATGTTGTTGATCTGTTACTGTTTTCTGCCTTGGAAATATTTAATCAAAAACACTTTTAAAACATCATATGCTGATTGGCAAACTATGTCATCTGAGGGTGACTCAGATTGTGACTGAGGAGAGATTTAACCACATGTCAGCATGGTTTCTCTGTCCATCCCTCAAGTTGAGCTTGACTCATGATAACATCAAGGACACAGTAACAAAAGTGGTTTGCTTTAGTCTTCTGACTGTACTGTAGACCAGTGTTTCTCAACCTTGGCAAGGTGTGTGGACTTCAACTCCCAGAATTCCTTAGCCGGCTGGGGAATTCTGGGAGTTGAAGTCCACACATCTTAAAGTTGCCAAGATTGAGAAACACTGCTATAGACTGTATGTGTGTGTGTGTGTGTGTGTATATACAGACTATATATATATATACACATACACATATACATACACACACACACACACACACACACACACACTATGTATGGTATATATAGTATACTAGACTGTAGCCCTGTTATTTCCTAGATATCTTATTTAGGAACTAACCTGGCCAGTTCAGTTTCTGAGCCCAAACTAGCTTACCCAGATGCTGCAACTGATTAAGATGTGATTCGTATACATTATCTTAACCATGATGTTACGGGGGGAAAGATGTTCAAGCAGTTCACAGAAACTTGCACCTTAATGACTTCACTAATAAATGAGGGCTGGAGTTTTGCTTATCCAGTTTGCAAGACTGTACTCTCACCCCTTTTTTCCTGGCATTAAACCTGATGGACACACCATGTGAATTGTGTTCCCCCGGCTGTGCGTTGCTGTTTGAGGGCCAGACGCTTACTCACGGCCACAGTATTGGTTAAGCAGCTATTAAACCTCCAGAAAAGTGTTCTCGGGCAGTATGACACAGCTATGACCCTGCTAGGCTACTGTGGGGTTTGTGTTTGTTGCATTTTTAAAAAAAAACAAGGACTGTCAACCAGTGCAAAGATTCGGTGGTGTGTTCTGAGTGGAAGCTGAAAGCACACAGGTATGCGTGACAATTTGTAGGTTGCCTGTACAGCTACATGCTTTCAGCTTCCAACTAGAACACACCGCCAGTATCATCTGTGCTACAACTGCACTTGTTCTAACTCGCTTGGCAGAGATGCTCTGTTGACCAGGCATTCAGGAGACTGAAATACCCATCAACACAATGAACCGATAAATCAGTAGAGCCAGACCAATTCCCAGATCTCTTAACAGACGGACCACAAAAACAAAACAGAATCACCACCAGTTGTCACCTGGAGCTCACAGCTCAAGTCACTCAAACACATTATTAACAAGCTACAGCCCATGCTGGGAAATCACACTGCTCTTTTTCACGCACTGGCTGGCAGGCTCATAAGTGCCTACAGAAAACCACTCAACTTGAAGCAGATTCTCACAAGCCACAAGAAACAACAGGACAAGGATGTCAACATGGAGACCTTGCAAGAAACCCAGATGTCTACTTTGCCCCCACATCTACACCAACAGCACCATCACAGGCCCAAACAACTTCACACACAAGATTGGAGGTGCCTTTACATGCCCTTCTTCTCATATGGTATACACCATCATGTGCTGGCAATGCCCCTTTCGAGTCTATGTAGGACAAATAGGAGGAACTTTAGGCAATGTTTGACATCAGGACTCAAAACAAGGACAAAGTAATGTCTGAGCATTTGAACCTTCCATGACACTCTGTTACAGATCTGAATTTTGGAAAAAGGAGAATTTAACTCCATGATTGAGCCAGAGATTGCTGAAGCCACACACATCAAAAAGTTTCAGCAAACATGATGGGTTTTTAACCCATTACAATTGTTAACTGATAAGGTAGTTGTAATCTGTTTCAGATGTAACCTGCATTTAAATTGAAATGGAGGAGAGGGGCTACCTACCCCTCACTTCCTCCATTTCAATTTAAATTCTATAACATTTTAGCCACTCTATGCATCTCATGCCATGAGCTATAACTCACAAAACCTTACAGAGTTTATTAACATTTGTTAGTTGGAAAAGGTGCTAACAGATTCCTTTTGCTCTCAACATGTCTCCTTTCCACTTTGATCACACCACTTTTGCTTTTGCTCCATCAACGTGTGTCGACATGTTTCAGAAGACCCACATATGGCTCATGATGAGAAGAAACTTTCCTTCTGCTTAAGCAACTAAAATGTCTGATAATTCTGGCTGTAGGTAATTCATACCGAAATACATTCAGAAATAAATTTCATTACTCAAGTCTGTCCCAGAGGTGGGGATACAGGCAATTGCTGGGTGAGAGGCAGAACTAGGAAAATGAGATTTTTAAAATGACCCAAACAGGAAGCTAGTTTGACATTTTAATCCTTTAGCATGCCATTTATGATGATTATAAATTATTGCTGAAAATATGCTAATCTGATCAGGCAAAGAAAAGTTGCTGGGAGTCAGGTGGTATAAACAAATAAAAGCAGTTGATTTACACCAGTGTTTCTCAGCCTTGAGACCTTTAAGATGTGTGGACTTCAACTCCCAGAATTCCCCAGCCAGCATGAATTAATTACGTTTATTTAAACTTAGGCATGAAAGTCCTGGGTGACTTTGGGCCAGAACTTTCTCTCAGCCCAACCCACCTCACAGGGCTGTTCTTGTGGGGAAAATAGGAGGAGGAAGGAGTATGAAGTACATTTGCCGCATTGAGTTATATATTAAAAAGGTGGGATAAAACGATGATGATATTATTTCTTAGAAGTCCACAGATGTGTTTGCCAGGCCACTGAATATTGCAAGGGTCTGCTCCAACGCAGAATGAAAGCCTCACACGCAGATGCTTTCGCGGGACCAATGGAAACCAGCATCCAAATACTCGGGAGGCACCAGCTTGCTCGCCTCTGCCATCCCCGTTCCTGGCATTCTGGGCTGCCATGCTCAGAGGCACCCTTCGCGCGGCACAGAGGCCAGACCAAGCCGAGCGGCCTGGGTCAGCACGGCCAGGATCTGTTCGCCTTTCATTCCACCAAGACGGGTTTCCTGCGCTTCATCCCTGGCCATCATTATGTTGGTGAAGGTTCTCAGTCATCCGGGTGGCATCGTCTGGAGTTGAGTCATGCAGCGGGGCTGGAGAAGCTGCCTGGGCGGGCAGCGAAACGCGCCGAGCCAAAAGAGGCCCGGTGGCCGGGACTCAGCCCCCGGATTCAGCCCCGACCGTTCCTGGCTGACAGGGAATCCGGCCATCCGGGCAGCGAAGAAGGCAGCGCGCGAGGACGGGGCTTCCCAGCGCTGCGGCCGAAGTCGGAGCTCGGCAGCCGCCCGGCCGCCTCCGGGCCGCCGCTCCCTGCCCTCTCCCCCATAAACCGAAGAGCCGCTGCTCGTCGGCGGGCGAGCGACGGCGTCATGGCCGAGGCCCGGCGCACGCGCAGATAAGCAGCGCCCGAGCAGCCTGCCCGGCGGGCGCCACGGCTCAGGCAGGGCCGCGGACGGGGATGTGCGGAGAGCCCGAGGCCGTCCAGTAATTCGCACGCTCGCCTGCCTGCCTGCGGGGCCTCTCTGCCGTGGGAGGGCGACCGGGGGCGCTTCGGCTCTGCCGTCCGCCCGTGCTCAGGGGCCGGGGCCGCACCGGTCCCAACCCGTTGCCCGGCTCAGGGTCGGGGGCAGCCCGCGCGGAGTGGCCTCGCGGCCGGGCGCGGGGAGGACAAGCTCCGGCGCCCACGGAGGTTTCGCTTTCGGCGCCTGAAAGCCAAGAGCGTCGCCCGGCCGTCGGCGCGGGGCCCCCGGATTCTGCCCTCCCGCGGCCGCAGGCTCCGCGGAAGGCCCGGCTCGCCCCCCGCCGCCCCTCCCGGCGCCAGCCGCCTCCCGAGCCCGGCGGCCCTTACCAGCGGCAGGAACACGGCCCACAGCGCGGCCCGCAGCAGCAGCCGGGCGGCCCCCATGCCTGCTGCGGGGCTCCCCGCCGCCCCTGCGGAGCTCTCCGGTCGGCCGGCCCGCAGCCAACCGTTCCGCCGCCGAGCGCGTCTCCTTCCCGGCGCGGCTCCGGCGCCCAGCACGGCCAGAGCTTCGCCTCTTCTGGGCGGGCTTTCCTCAAGGGCAGAGGCGGCCCAGGCGCCGGCGGAAAAACCCGGCCCCGAGGAGGGCGCGGGCAAGAGGAGGAAGGGGGCTTTCCCCGGGCCCGACGTTCCGGCAGCTCAGCCGCTCTGCACCGGCGCCCGGGGCCCTCGGCCTCGGGGCCACACAGCCGTCGCTTCCTGCCCACCCCAGGCAGGCCATCCAAGGCGACGGGTCCCGAGCGCGAGCAAAAAGCTGGCCAAAATCTCTGGCAGGGCGGGACGCCGGCCAAGGGTCCGCCAGGCTGATCCCCTCGGCCAGAGCTGGGGAAATCCTAAGGGATCGTCCGCCTGCTGCGGCAGCGGCTCAAGATCCCTTGGTTTGGGCTCACCAAAACTGCACTAGACAATCCCACGCCTAAAGCGTTACGCTGTAGGGATTGTTTAATCGCAACCCGCCCAGCCCTGCCAGCCATGGAAAAGCAGGACGGCGACTGCGATGGAGATCTATGCTCTCTTCCCTGCCGGGTCCTTTGGCTTATTTAGACTGAAATGCTGTAATGTTTAATCACTGTCCCTTTTACAGGCAAATATCAACAGCTCTCCCTTCGTGTAAGACCTTATGCATGGCACCACGGAGCCCGACTGCTACCGGCAGGAACCTTAAGCGGATTTATTTTTGGTACAAGAGAAACTGTCAGCCGTAGGAAGTGGGCACATGACTGACTAGTCTGGCTCTTAAAGGCAGACTAAATAATCACACCTCGGGTGGCCATCCAAGGTGTTACATAACTCTCAGACCCAAGTGAAAATAATGGGGCTTGTGATAGCTGGAGAGCACTAATCTGTGCAGGTCAAAATATTAAGCAACAACAGAGTAACTCTTGAGCTAAATTAATTTGCAGGCAGCAAGTCACTCACACTTCCACTGCTTTTTTGCCCTTGGTCATCCTGTTTCTCTGTTTAGGTAAGGAAATCTCTCTGGAACAATGACCCAAAGGGTCACCGGTTGTCTATATGCTAATAAAATCCAACTGGCTGTGTTATCATGTTGTCCTATTCTCTCCCCAAAAGAGAGCATTCTGCCAATTTCAGCAATTCAGTCCATAACATTGAATCCTTTGTAGGAACCAGTACTGAGGTGCTTGGGAAATGACTAACAAGGGAACAGCACTCACATTGCGACTCATTTTAAGGCAGCCTTAACACTCAAGGCAAAACTGGGTTTTCAGAAGTTGTTTAATTCATCTCCAGTACCTGATCTCATCTGATCATCAGAGCATTAGTTCCATTTGTATTACATTCACTACTACAACACCTTCCAATCCATAATGCAGACCTTAGACCTTTGCACAAACATTAACAATTTGACATATTACTGCTCAAGAACAAGGATGAACTTCATAGGGATGTCAAATACTTGATCTTTTTTTTTTTTACAAGTGTACAGAAGCCATCTGCAGTAGATACACTATTCTGAATAATATTCACACACACAAACACACACATTTTAGTAAGATTGAATTATTTAAAACAGTACACAGGTCACTTGTTAAAAATGCCTATTTTAAAACTTGAGGTGCTTGAGTTTGGTCTTCACAGTAAAATTAATGACACCATCTAATTAAAGCAAATTTATTTTCAAGTAATAGAGGGTCCATTAAATCTAGGACTTCAGCCCTCTGCTTTCACTTCATGCAGCTGGAGTTGTGATAGCTTTATAATAAATACATTTAGGCCACATCAGCAGCATGCTTCAGTTTTGTTCTAGAAACATCTTTTGACTCATGCACTAAAACTTGACTACCACGAATCAATTTAAATTGTAGTTCAGAGATACTAAACTCAGACTACAGTTTCAGGCAAGAATTAACAGTACAAGTGATTTAATGAATCAGACAAATGTTTCTGGATTCATTTGAGTCAAACTCAGTAAATTCAGAGTGTGCACCCATCTTCCAAGGGGTGGAAGAGACATTTTTATAATAAGTCTTGAATTTTAGAACAGAAGCAACCAGTATTAAGATTGTCATCACACACCACACATTTTCTGCAGTTCCCACTAGCAGCAAGAATTCTATCACCTGGTCCTACTTCAAAATAATAGTCAATTTTTACATTACTATTCTTTACCTAACCCTTTCATTTGTCAGCACACTTCGAAAAGCCTTTTAGGGCACCTAGCATGGCTGTGATGCAAAATGTTTTAAACATTGTTTTTGTCAATGACTGAGTAGAGCTTAAGGCATAGGATAAGTTCCCACTCATAGCCCAAGAAATATATTAGCCAAACAGACCAAATCTTTGATTCTCAAGTTTTTGTTAAAGGCCTATTTAATCAAAAAGTCAAAAATAAACTCTAAAGTACTTAAAAATGTTTTCCCAAGCACTATTTTTTTTTCTGAAAGATTACAACAGCATCTCATTAAGGACAAGTAATCCATGGCCAAGATCAGATTTAAGACCTGCTTCTCAAGCTAGACAGAATTTTCTGTAGGTCTTAGTTTTATAGAAGCTAGAACTGATTAGATATTTAACCTAGCTTCTCTGCTTCTTCCTCACCCTCATAGAATTTAAAACCCCAAGATTTATAGCTGAGAAAGAGCCATGAATTGAAACTGTAGCTACATGTAGTACTTTAAATACTACATTTAGAACAGATAGCAAATATGATGCTGCCCATTAAGGTTAACCATAGCTTTATCATTTTGTAATCAGATCCCCAGCATGAACAGACTGTCACAGAATAACAAGTGGTGTCATCTTAGCAGTTTACAACCACCATACAAACAGTAATGAATAATCTAAATATACAGCTTTGTATCTGAAGAGATTGGTTAATTACTTGGACACTGCCACCTAATTTGAAGACCTCCTAAACCTGTGTACTCATAGAATGGTTGCTGTAGCCTCCTTTGGAATTCATCCGTTCCTGAATTTGCCCAACCTGGAAAAAGCATAAGATTATGGAAGGCTGATTAATACTATTAACATTACATAGTATAATTTGTTCCTTAAAATAATTCCACTATTTTTATGCAATTAATTCTAGGTCTGGTTAACTTTTAGTTAATTTTCTCTGACTCTAAAGTCTCAGTTATAAGCTCCATTACACATTTTAGTCATTAATAACAGTTTTGCAAAAACCATGCATTTCCTTTAATGCATGTTTACCCAGAAAACTGTTAAGAATGTATTCAAAGGATAAATGTGCAAAGGAATTCACATACCCTTAAGCCAGGTGAGTTCTTCAGAAACATTGATGCATCACACAAAGATTAGAGAGGATAATGTAAGAAAAATAAAGTATCTTCCATTTCATAGGATTACTGTATCTTGATAGTCATACCTAAACATTAATAGAGAATGCAAATGTAACACTTTTTTGCTTCTCTCCCCAACATACTTACTGATGGGGGGTTACTGGCCATCTCCTTTGTTCCAAAATGAGTGATGTGAACAAAGTTCATTGGCTCTCCTATCATTTTTCTGTCAAGTCGTGGATGCCTCTTCTTTAAAAAACAGAGAGAAACACATAAAATCATTTTGTTAGATCTTTTATAAATTAAGACAGTCATAGTTAATTGTTCTGTTATAATTGACATTTGATGTTTTATATATATCTATTACTACTACTGTGATGAAAATTCCTTTTGGCGCAAGATACATAGTTCCTGTACTTAGCAGTCATTATAATATTCACAATACAGGTTCTGGCCCTGTTTGTATTTAATCATGGCATAAACATGGCCTGGAAACATTTTTTTGTTTTTAATCATGTCCCCATGATGTTGCCATCCGGAGTCATGTGGCATGCAAGTTTAATAAATTATTATTTCATCTCATCCGCTGCTAGTGAATGAGACTGGGTTAAGTGATCCTGGGAACAAAAGAAGAGAAGGATGAGCAATGGATACAACAAATGATAAGGTAGTTTTCCACTGACTGAAGGAGAGCTGGATAACACTATAACACGGTAATAGAGAAAGTTAAGCTTTCCATCCTTTTCTTCATCACAGGGGAAAGATTTTAGGATTGCTCATGACAATTCCCATAAAAGTCAATAAGATCTGACTAGTGAGGGAAAATATACCAAGTCTTTGATTTTTCTAATAGAGTTTTATTTCAGATTCCCTATTCAATATTTTCTGATTTTTTTCCTTTATAGCTGAGCTCTGGATTACAAAGCCTGCTATAAAATAGCACTTGAATTTAATATTGAAATAAAATGGCTTAACATGTCAGTCTTCTACTGCTATTTTAATGTATTTAAAAATTAAATTGCATTTTAATTGAAATCTGTATCGTATATGATGGTTTTGAGTATGCTGCCTTGGGTTGTTGCTCTGAAATACAGCATATACATTTTTTAAGTAAAACAAACTCACTGTTCGAGGCTGATCTCCAATGCAACAGTTAAAACAAACCAGGAACTCTGTCATTATAGCACACAGTAATAGCTTCTAGAATTAAAAATTAAAGCAATTGTCATAGTTAGAGAATATGCTACTGATACTGTTTTCCAATAAATTGTTTTAACAGACCTTAGAATGGTTGAACCTAGTTACTTATCTCACTGACCTGTATAAAAAGAAACCCATCATACTTGATTTAGCCTGAAATATTAACAATGTCCTTTAATTCTTTCTTCCTACCTCTATGTGCCTGAACAAAAGCTATGTAAGAAAAATACAGCTACAAGAGCTACAGTATTTAACAAAAAGTTCATTTTACATGCCACATGTAAAAAAAGTAGCTATAAACATTAATAGCAAGCTCATACAAGTATATGAATTTAGGAAAAAAAAGACTGTATGGATACAACTAGCTTTCTGAGGACATGAAGCAAAACTTTAATATTTAATTTTTTTTTTACTGTAGTTTATCTAATCACCATCTACTGAATTTAACAAGAATAGGAGGTAACTTCTGCGGATGCATACCAAAGCTAGATACTGTAATGGTTCATATACCATGTATTAATACAGTTTGTGTTTGGACTACATAAAGTCAATTTTTGCAGATAAACCATGAATTATTGTTTAGCAGATGAACTAGCCTACTATGATTTATTCAGTAAACTATAATAAAGCAAACTCAGAGTACTATAAAGATAGTCATGTTTCATAATAACCTACAGCTTAATAAGTCTTTTATTCTAATAATAGAATATTCTAACTATTCTTTGAATAATTACTCAAAAGTTATAAGTTCTCCTATGCTGACATTTGATTGTACAACAAATATGTAGCCATTAAAGTCAACATCTTGGATAATTTCAAGTTTCAAACCTGATTCAACTATATAATTATTTTAAAACAATAATATAACATAATACAGTAGTCTTTTCAATCCAATTATATTAAGCCACAATTATAACAGATAAACATAGCATAAAAAACAAGGCTATAGCAATTTTTTCAGAAGTTGTTTTTGTACTAGTAATCCCAAAGATGGACATATTTGCATTTTATACCCAGAGCATTTTACTGTCACAATTTTATATGGTACAACAACACATATTAGAACACATACACATTAAGAACTCACAACCAAGACACATAAGAATACCACTTCTCTAAACATTAACCTTCTTAAAACAAAGACTACAAAGCAATCTCTACTCTTACACAGGCCCCAAATTATCCAATTACCACTTTTACATCTTCCATTTATCACAACTGCACTCTGGGTGGAGCTCTTTTCATGCCTGATTATTTATTTCCTTTTTAAGACTTATTCCTAACCTTGCATTTAGATAGCCCTGTGATTCAGGTGAATCCTTCCCACAACCTACCTATCATCAGCTTTTGAGAATATGTCAACACAGAAATATTTTCTACTATATAGACTGATTTAGGAATACTATATGAGTTTCCTGTGCTTTTTAATAGCTACCTGCAAATCAGAATTCAACAGATGAAGACGTTCTGATAACTGAATTTCTATCCATTTATGCAGGCGTGATATGCATTGCAGGATACTATAAATATCCTGACTTTTATAAAACAATATTTTTTCTTGGTGAGTTCTAGTCCCGCCTGGTTGTTTTCATGTCTATTCCATCACATTTGTAATGCTTACAGATACTTACAGTTTATAAGTACTATATCACTCTAAAGGAGATACAGAATGAATCCACAAGACAATCTGATTATGGGCCATTTATCAACTTTTGTGTGCCTATTTTGCTCACTAGTCTTTGGCCTGCTTCATGGAAACACACTAAATTGCTTAATGCAATGCTAGAAGTAAAACCAGACTGTTCACAGGAAGCTCAAATAACAAAACTAAAGCTATACTTTGGACACATCGTGCAAACACAAGAATCATTGGAGAAGACGCTGATGCTTGGAAAAATCAAACATTAAGACACAGAAGACCATGACGAATATCCAAGAATTCAAACAAACAGTTACTGCCAGACAATCCTGGCAAAATGATGTCCATTATTTCACAAAGAATGGGGACATACTGAATGCCTGAATCACCACATGTGGGCTGCCATCCTGCAGAAGACCACTAGATGGCAGCAAGGCATTAGAATGGCCTGTATTGTGTGCTGCCACCTGGTGGCTGCCTGAAGTACAGCAGCCCAGATCTGGCATTCCTAGACTAGGCCATAATCTAACTTTCTTCTTCGTGTGAAACATCTGCCATTGCAATTAACTGTTTTATGGCCGTTAGTTGTGGAAATGGGGCCACCAATGCTATGTTCTATGGATGACTGTGATACACGAACCTAGACTTTTTTCCTCAAAAAAGTATAAAATCATGCCTTCGACAGGGTCGATAACTTCACGGTTTTTTTCAGTTTCTTTTGGAAAATTCCCTCAGAAGTTCGCATTTAAAAAGGACCGGGCATTTCGCCGCGCCCACCAAACCGCTCCCCCTCGCCTCCACACCTCCAAGCGCAAGATTTGTGAGGCGAGGAGCCTCTACACGCTAGCACGAGGGAGAGGCCGGGCCAACAGCCAAATTGACCAATCGGAGGGAGCCTGCCTTCGCTTCTTATCCTTTTATTGGACGCCAAGACTTAGGGGGAGCGTGGAAGGCAGCCGGCGCTCCGAGGCCGTCGATTGGCGGCAGCCACCACCAATGAGCGTGCGCCCAGCCCGTCAGAGGGCGGGAGATGGGTGGGGGAAAGGTCCGCGCGGCGACTCCGGCTCCTCCTTTCGCTCAGGGCTCGGCGGCAACGCGGTCGGCTCTCCCCGTTGTTGCCGTTTCTCAGTCGCTATGGCCCTTCTCGGCAGTTGACGCTCGTGCCTCTTTCCCTCCCGCTTCCCCTTCCGTTCTTCCTTCTCCTTCTCCTCCTCCACCTCCGGGCTCCCACGGAACCAACTGTGAGGCAGACGCGCTCGCGGCATCATGAAAGTCATCATCGGCATCGGCGGGTGAGGAGGAGGAGGAGGAGGGCGCGGGGGGGGGCTTGGCGCGGGGGGCTCCCGCGCCTGCGCAGTTGGGGAGGGGCCGGCGCGCGGGGCCGGGAATGACTTCGGGTTTGCACGTGCGGGGCTCCTGCTCTGCGCTGCAGCTGTTGCCGCCGCCGCAGCTGCTGCTTTTCCGGCAGCCGCCGCGACATTCCTGCGTCCCTTTGATTTTCCTGTTCCCCCCCAGCTTACAGTGTTGCCTTTTTTTAAAAAAATGGTGCATTAACTCTCAAGTGGGGTTCCCCCATCCCCCTTTTACCGGGATGGCCCTATGCAGTGAATGAGTGCAGCCATGTTGTGTTCAGAAGCTTAATTCTGAGGCTGAGTGGCAGGTTGGCTGGCCAGTTTGAAGGAAGCGGGGTGAGCTGCCGCTTTCTTTTATTTATTTCAACCTTCCTCCCCAAGGAAAAGGTTGAGACAGACGGTACCGTTGAAAGCCACTGAGAGAGCCAGTGTCGGTGAGCCAGGAGTGGGGAGACCCGATTCTGGTCTGCCTTCAGGCCTGGAAGCTCTGGATGGTTTTGGGCTAGTCACTCTCACTTCCCCCTCTGTTCATTCCTCATCTCAAAACTTCTCTACCCTGAGTGGAATTTCTGTACTCTACAAATGTTTTGATTTGGTGCGTTTGCTGATATAATTCTTTTTTTCCATTGTCCGAAATTCCTATTTTAGAGTCACGAATGGCGGGAAGACCACCTTGACTGATAAACTCACACAGTCGCTACCCAACTGTAGTGTGGTGCATCAAGATGACTTCTTTAAGGTGGGTCAGGAAACTTAGTTTATTTTTCCTTCCATTCCCATTCTTTGCTGTTTTGTTTTGTCAGGTATTCAAAAGCCATTATATAATTTCCTCTTCCTGACTAGAATGTGCGGATATAGGCTATCTTGGGAAGTGTGCTGATTCTTAACGTATGAGCTTATAGTTTGTGATGATGTTGGTACAGTTAAAGCCTAGCATTCTGCCCATGTAATTGATGGGAACTGCTGTGGCATTGTCCACAGACAAACATGGCTGAGCCTGGATAACTCCTCAGGATAATACAGACAGAATTGTTCTTGCAACTTTTAGAGCATCTACTGAATAAACTATATTTATTTCAGTTATATCAAGTATGTTACTCATTGCCTAAAAAAGTGGAGATTCTCCTTTGCCCATGGCTCTGTAGTTTTAAGAAATTAAGTTAAGGTGCAATCTGGGGGGCTCAGTATGCAGACTATATGTATATATGTATATTTATACTGAGTATGCAAGTCTGAGCATATTTTGTGATTCAAACACAAAACTAAGCGATTTGGAATTGGTCATGTCTTGTAAAAGAAAGTTTAGAAAGTGTTTAGAAAATAATTTCTGCAGAACCTTCAACCTGAGCTTTAATATGTCACTTTTGTTAGGATAAAATATGAAAATAAATGTAGATGTAGATATCTAATCTGTACAGATTCCCAAGCCTTACTTGTTCCTAGAATAGTCCTGTATCTTCATGCTGAATTGTAGCTTGTTCAGTAGTGAATAAAACTATAACAGTGGCGTGTGAATGCAATTTTGCCTCTTCTTAATTCTGTTTCTTCCTAGATATAAAAAGAACCAGTATATTCAGTTTTAACAGCAAGAGAGTAAGGATTCTGTCAATTGATTGCTTCCTCATAGCTCTTCTCAAGTACATACTGGCTTGCTTACACTTAACTGAGAGGAAAGATAACGGAAAGAAAATGGCAGATGGCACATTAAGAAACCACCTTCTCTGCTCTCTTTGTACTAAAACCTCTTCCTTAGGATGTTGGGATGTTTATTTTAAATGCATAGTGAGCTGCAATTTGCCTCTCTGAATGAACATCTTCAGCCTAAGTTTTTGTTCCATCTTTTTACAGATTGTCTCAATCTTTCCATTATTTTCTCCAATCCTTCATCAGATCCATACATATTTTGAATTCCATGTGTTTGCAGAATCACTATTAGTGAAACTTTGTCTGTTTTACAGCTCTTGTTTTCCCAGCTTATGAACTACATGGAGTTTCATGTTATTCTTCTGTTAAGTCTTAAGTGTTGGTCTTCCCTTTAACGTGTTTATGTTTTGTCATATATCAGTTTACTTCTGGAGGGTTGGGGCATAAAGGTTTTTCTGTAGTTTGTGGATAAGATCCCAATATACTGTTGGGATGACTCTTCTGTTTTGAAAATAGGATAGGTGTCTATTTGTTAGTGATGAGATAAAGGGTAAAGTGACTTGTCATTGCCTTGTGACCCTACATTATGTAAGTTATTGAAGGTCCAGCTATAATCTCTTAATAAGACAACTATCAGTCAATTTTCAACACAGTTTTATCCATCTTGCTCTTCTTAAAATTAGCCTTGGAAAATCTGTGACTAGCTCTGCAGACAGTTTTTGTTCTGTTTCAGCCCCAGGATGAGATACAGGTTGAAGATGGATTTAAACAGTATGATGGTAAGTTCTATTTATATCAATGCAGTAATTAGCTATTTTAAAAACCCTATAGCTTTCTCGTAGAACCAGTCAATGAACTGAAGAAAGAATAAGAATGCAAGTTTGATAGCCAACTGAGATCAGGGTATTTCATAACTTCTTATACTGTTGGTGTCTTCCTTTGGATCTAACATATTACTGTTTTTTTGCCTTAGTTATTAGCGCTTTGGATATGGATGCAATGATGAGTACCATCAGTGCCTGGAGGAAAAACCCGATCAAGTTTGAGCGATCCCATGGCATTAATATACTTGATACCAGAACAACAGAGGAAAATGATGATACCATTCATATTCTTATTGTAGAAGGATTTTTACTTTATACTTACAGGTAACTGAAGTCAAGGCAATGACTTCTAATAGAGGAATGTTCTGTAGGTCCTGCCATTTCAGTCATAGGACTGACAGCTTTCTGTATCTTATCAAGTACCTGCCTACGCTTGTTTATTAGCAGGTATTTGACAGATAACGCAGTAGGTGTTGTGTGGACCATTCTGATTGTACAACGTACATGAGAGCAGGTTGCGATTAGATAAATTTTACTTGTTCGTGTTTTCAGATTATGTATACAGAGGATCATGAAGGAGGAGCACCTTTTTGATGGGCCCTTCTGTTGCATTTAACCCGTAGCTGATAACTTTCTACCTATTGCAGGGTATAAACCAGGCAGAAAAGCAGTTATTTAGGTAGTGAGAAATCCTAGAGACTTACTGTACTGAATGAAGAGGCCAAAAACAAATAAACAAGATACATCTGAAGTAATGTAGGTGCAACCTAAAATATTCCAAGATGTTTTGGAGCGTAGATACACTAGTGGTTTTCAAACTTGGCCACTTAAAGATGTGTGGAGTTCAATTCCCAGAATTCCCTAGCCAGCATGCCAAAACGACTACATAATGGTTTAGCATAATGTGTACGTGCAGCTGTAGCCATTGATACTGGGCACTGACTTAAAATGGTTTTAGAAAAAGCATTCAGCCATTCGTGGGAGAATAGATATGTACATGGAGAGTCGGTATGAGCTGCACCAGGGTCAGTATGTCTCCCTAATGGGGAGGCTTTATTTTCTGATGGTGAGCTTCCCAGAAACTCTCAGTCGTGGTTAAGAACATGATGCTGCACAAGATGGGACTTTGCCCATGTATTCTGTTGTGTAGCAAAACAAACAACCTGACAGATTTTCCTTCTTTTCAGACCCCTGATTGATGTTTTTGATGTCCGATATTTTCTTTTTATTCCTTACGAAGAATGTAAGAGGAGGAGAAGGTAAGTCTGATATGAAAATAATGTTACAGGTGGATATGTAAAAGGACTTGATAACTATAAAAGATCAACATAACAACCCAGTTCAAATGGATTTTTTCTTTGTCTAGTTCAAGGAATTACACTGTCCCAGATCCACCCGGGCTATTTGATGGTCATGTTTGGCCCATGTATATCAAACATAAGAAGGTGATGGAAGACCTTAATGTTGATGTTGGTAAGTTAAATTGGATTTTGGAAGCCCCTTTTGAATTTGATTTTCACTAAGGTTGAATAATTGAGTATCACTAAGTTAGATAATTAAGGGCACTTCAAGATGTAGGTCTTTCTATAACATTCTCAGGGTTGTTTGCAAATACAACGTGTTGCTGTCACATAAATAATTTTACTTAAACTGTAACTGTTTATAGTTAATTCTCTTTATCATTTACTTTGCAGCTCTGTCCACAGACTGAAAATGAAAGGGATAGGGATTGCTTGGGTCAGGAAGTCAGAATAGTTTTGCTTAGTTGTCTGGACTCAGTTTTTACTTGCTGAAGGTTAGTAGCTTTATAATAGCCTGTAATCAGTACCATGGTTTTTAAGAAACTATAGTTTGAACAAGCCATCATTTGCTAAATTTGGAAACAATAACAAGCTGCAATTTTCTGCTGTTCAGAAAACATTATGATTGTGATTTTTTTTTTTTAACCACTGAGCATAAGGCAGCAATATATCACTTAATACTGAGCCCAGCAAAATTGTTCTTATTTTCAAATGGTGCTGTTTATATTCCAGTTCAATTGGATGGAACAAAATCAAGGGAGGAACTTTTTAACAGTGTCTACAATCATATCCAGAACAACTTAGAAGAACTGATTAAGAAGATGGTATGTATTTTACTTAAAAGTGTGGGAGCAAATCATGTGTAGATTATTATGTGCAAAGAAATTCTAGCATCATTGTTTTGGAATGGTGATTACAAATCTAAGAATTCCACTAGTTAGTCTGCTATTCAAAGGCGTACTGATAAAGACAGAGTTGTTGTTTTGAACATACATCAAAAAGTGGTTGTTCCAAGCAGAAGTGGTTTGGTGGGGAGCTGGAAAAGATCAAGGGCATTAGTGACTGGGGAGGGAGGCAAGGTGCTAGGATTGGGGGACAGATGGCATAGATGGTGCTTGTTGTCTGCTGACGAAACCATCGGAGTAAAGAACAGATGAACAGGCTGTTTCAGTGGTTGCAGCTGAGAGGAGGCACAGAAAGGATGGCACTGGGGAGCTGGTGGAATATGCCGTATTGGGACACTGACAGTGGGGTGGGAAGCTTCAGCTGATGGGATATGCTGTGCTGCAAACTACTGAGGGGAGACGGTGACAGGCAGCATCCTTTCTCTGCTTGTTCCATAAGATTGCTTTAGGATCCCTCTGATTTTGTTTCATTTGAAACCCAGAGCAACTAAAACATTCTGGGTTTTTGTTCTACCAAACTGTAGCTAATTTGAAATGATTCCACACAACTTCCACAGTATAATGGCTTGTTTAGGTTTAGAAAATATATTTTCTGGTTTGTACATACCCTTTAAAAAGACATCTGTAGAATTATTACAATACAGGTAGTCTTCGCTTACTGACCGCTTGTTCGGTGACCGTTCAAAGTTACAATGGTGCTGAAAAGGGAGATTTACAACCGGTTCTTGAAGCTGTGGCTGTTACAGCATCCCTCCGGTCACATGATTGTGATTCGGGTGCTTGGCAATCAGTGCACATTTACAATGGTCGCAGCATCCCATGGTCTGGGTCATGATCCCAGAACAGATTACAATTTGCAACCTTCACAGCTGGTTTCCAACAAGCAAAAAGCCAATGGGGAAGCTGAAAGTTGTGGTCACGTTATGCCACACTTAACGACCGCAGTGATTCGCTTAACAACTGCAGCCGGAACTGACGTAAGTCGGTGTGATCGTGTGATGTTTCATTTTGCAGCCGTGTCACTTAGCAACAGAATTACCAGTCCCAATTGTGATTGGTAAGTGAGGACTACCTGTACTGTTTCAGCATTGTGCATAGCTATTTCAACTTTTTCCTGCTCATTAGATCGCAAACTGATCACCTCCTAACATGGTAGTAAAAATTCTGCTTCATCCAGCTTTTTCAAATAGCTCGAGTTATTAAATTGGTACCTCCAGAATTTTGTAAGTCACATTGGTGTTAGAAACATAGACTCTCTTTCAGAACAGGTAGCAAGTGAAGGAATATGGAATGAGTTTTGTGGAGTTGACTTTTATTATTTCTCTATCATTGGACTTCTGATCTTTTTAGAAATGATTGTAAAGCTTGTCTGAGGAACTCATTAGTAATTTTGAGCCAGTAACTATCTCAGTCCAACCAAACTCATAGGGATGTTGCTATGGAAATAAAAAGAAGATAGAATGTATGCTGCCTTTGCCTCTGGAAGAAAGGCAGCATAAATTAAAATACGAGTAATTATATGGTAGCTGACTTACAGCAGTGAGAGGCAATTAATGACATAATACAATTCTCCAATATGTAGCAATACAAAAAAATGTAGTTTACTGTAATTTCTGCGTATTATATATCTGGTAGAGAAACTAACACATTTAACTGAAAAGATAAGGGAAAATGTTTCCAGAATATATTGCACACCCTAATAATGAAGTTCCATATTTTGCTGAAAGTTAAAGCTACAATTAAATTAGTCTTTGTATACAGATAAATCAGTTACATTCTAGAGAGTTGATAGGACTAGGTGGTTTAAGCTGTATTTGGAATAAAAATTCCTCTTGATGTAGTATCCCTTTTTTGAAAGGTTATCATATCAAAAATATTTATGTGAAGTATTAAACTTGTGCTTATGCTGTGACTTTCCTATCTCCACAAACTCAAGAAATTGCAGTAGCTCATTAAGCATTGACCACTTGGTTGACTTTTCAGAAACTTGAGCTGTGCAATTCTAATAAATTTGTTCTCCCTTACCATGAATTCTTAAACTTCTACTTGAAAGCAAGTGCTGTTGACTTCAATGGAACTTCCAGGTCTATGAGAATAGGATTGTAGCCTTACTGTATTTACAAAGATGTACAGCAGCCATTCACAGCATGTTTTTCTTCTTACAGCATTAGACAAGTGGCTGGGGAGTTCCTGAGAAGATACATCTTCAGTAACTCTGTGCGTTAGTGTGTGTGTATGCTGACTTGGCGGTAAAGGTGATTTTTAAAAAAATCTTGATGTAAGGCTTTAAAATCTGGCCTTGATTAAAACACGCCTTTTACTGTATCTTTGTGGAATTGTGCTTTTTGCTTAATGCCAGTCTGCAGGAAGCGGCTTTATATTCGGGTAGACATCTTTTTCTTCATCTGGACTTGGCAGGGACTTTGTATGCCAAGTCAGGAACAGGAAGTCCTTTTGGGTCCCTAGCTACCTGACCTTTTTTTAAGCTATTGTGTTGAATACTAAAACAGCCCCTTTTCTTTGCAAAGTATTTATTCTACCACTGAGCTGTGATACTTCAGCAACCATTGAAAAACAATGCTATAATTGAGCAATCTACAGAGAACTGGTAGCTGAAACAGGTCCCGCATAAGAGATGTTGACTAAAACAATGTGAAAAGCTAAGTTAGTACAGGAATGCAAATACTCCAGTTCACCTCCACAACAGAAAACCATTATTTTAACTGGATAAAGATAGGAGTGCTTTCCATTTAATAATGAAGAGTTCCATGCCTTCTGTTTAAAAACAAAGCAAGTGGCTCTTGGTGTGTCAGTTAACAACAGTTTGCACTTAAAACTTCTGTAAATGCCAGCAACTTTGTAAGGTGGGCCATTATCAGTGCATGGGAGTTTCAAGGGAAAAGGCATTCAAGGTGATAGAGAGCAGATTTTTAAAAAGCCATCCTAAAGTTCATGAATGAGGTGAGGTGAGTTAGTGTCCTTTTAGGTTACACAACCACTGTGACCGTTATTGAAGGCTAATTCTGTCAGCTTGACATTGCTAAAAATACAGCTGCTGGCTGTGCTTGCTGGGCAATACTTTGCTACTTGTAAGTACAGAAATAAAGAAAAGCTGTACCTGAGTTTTAAGATGCAGAGGACTCTGAAGGTTGCATTCCTACAGAGAAGTTATTTTATTAATTTCTGTGGAGAATCTCTGAATGCTTTTTTTTTTTTTTTTTTTTAAGTGTTACATGATTTGTAGCTGGCAGAGGATGACTTCAGCTGTTACTTCAAGCCAAGGTGGAATAGTTTCCTCACTGGAGCTGGACCACCCCAGTATCCCCTATGAGAAAGGGGGGAAAAAAGAATTTATACCTCTCCAGAGAATCATACATGCTAAAGATTTCCTGAAATAAAATGTAACACTATGTCAATAGAAAACATTGCTGCTCCTTATAATGGAATCAAATGAAGCAATTTCAACATGCAAATTAAACATTAAAATATGATTTTCTGCACTAAAATAAACACCAACCAGAAGTGCTACAAACTATTTTTGTGCAACAGACTAAGACAATACCTGTTCTGGAAATTCAGTTGATATTTACATGTAATAAACTAGTGTACACAATTGTTTATTCTTGTAGGAAGTGGCCAAAATTAAAATTGTGCATGCAGGGATAGACAAACATTAACAATTCAGGCTTATGTTGGCAGGATAGATATGTCCTTTACAGAACATATTTCCAGTTCAGTCTATCCCATAGCAAGCACATTTTATGTTCTCTACCACTATCCAAGGATTTTAGATAAATGGCACTGCTCAAATTAAATCTGCCTACCTATGCAATTAATGCAGAATTTATTTATGTGTCACATTTATATAGCTACCCATCTCACACAAAGTGACTTTGTAAAAGTACAGAATTAACTGTATTTTTATGGGAGTCAGTTCTCCTTAACCCCTACCTAGTATGAATTGCGGTTTGCTAGAATACTTACTTTAGAAGACCATACCAATACAGATAGGGCATCATATTTGCCTTCATATGAAAACTTATCAGTCTCTCTTTGCTCTGGTCAAACGGAAATGTTTCTAAAGGTTGAGCATTGTAATCAAACTCGGCCAGGATTGCTCGGTTGTAGTTGGTTATTAGAGGACAGGAAGTATATCCATCATACTATAAAACATTAAAAATATATACCTTTTAGGATAAGAAAAGCACACGGTATCTTACATATCATAAGCCAGTTTGATGTAATGGTTAAGGCATCAGACTAGAAACTCAGACCATGGGTTCTAGTCCCACCATGGGCACGAAGCCAGCAGGATGACTTTGGGCCAGTCCCCCTCTCTCAGCCTAAGAACAAGGCCATGGCAAACCACTTCCAAAAACATTGTCAAGAAAACTGCAGGGACTAGTCCAGGCAGTCATCAGGAGTCAATGCTGACTTGAAGGCACCAAAATCAATAAATCCTAAATATTAAAAAAAAACCCTCACATTTTTAGCATGTTGTCCACTTATGGGAGCATTTAGAATTAAGAATGTTTATATCATTGAGAGCAGATTTGGTGTAATGATTAAGGTGCTGGATTAAAAACCGTGAGACCATCAGTTCTGGTCCTCAGGCCAGGCACTCCCTCTCAGCTAGACCCCCTTCAAGGACTCTTATTGTGGGGGAAATATAAGGTGTGTTATGTACACCACCTTGAGTTGTACAAAATAAAAGCAAAATAAATTAATAAATTCTCAAAGGAGAAGCTGGTTATCTTAACCATACAAGAATCTTGGTAAAACAAAAATATAAATTAAATGTGTATTGACAGTTTCACTTGTAAATGTAAGCAATGGCATTGTTAAGGAATGTATTGAATTTTACTGAACTGATTAATGGCCTAGCTTTTTGATAAGTACACTTTAATGAGCTTCATGCTCCATGAATTTGGCTAATCCTCTTTTAAAGCCATTCAAACTGGTAACCCTTGTTAAGTTTAAGGGGTTGCAGAATTTAATGTACTGTGTGAAGAAATTCTTCTTTTTCTCCTTCTCCCATAATTCACTGTCATTGGGTGAATCCAGTTTTTAAAATTAGAAGCCATGGAAAGAAATTTCTTCCATTATTTAACGATCAGCTGTACAATACAGTTTGGAGATGCAGGGTCTAGAACTGTATGTAAAACTTCAGTCTTCAGAGCATTAAACTGACTTCTAAATGAGTTAAAAATTTAAACATAATCCATTGCAAATATGAATATTTCCCAAAAATAATAAAAGCCCATTGTCCCAATAAGAAGCAAGTATATAGTTCCTTTTCAGGACAAGTTACCTTTTTAGTGGGAGTTTTGCCCTTCATGATGCATGAAATTGTTTTATCAAGTACACCACACTGGCCAGCTGTGGAAGAGATAAAATGTTTTATTTTGTCCCATATTTCTACTCAAAGAAGAGCAGAGTTGTAATTTTTTAAGGTGGTTTAACTCTTTGAAGTTGGTGGCAGGGGGAAGATTTTTAGGAGCATGTTGGGAATGCTCTCAAGATTAGCCAAATTGTGGATCACTAATTATAACAGCCATTTATATGAATTGGTCATTTTTTTTCTCTGCCAACACATTTTTTAACTCCCCAGGAGTTAAAAGACTGCCATTTACAGTCTTCAGAAAGTCAGGTGGGACAAGGACTATGCCTTCTAAAAGCACTTAGTGTAACCACACAGAACTGCACAAGATAGACATCAAAATGCCAGAAACGTCTACAAGTGTTCAAGCAATGCCTTTAGTTTATTCTTTGTGAAAACCATATTAATTTACTCGCTGATTAACGTGAGATCCTCCCTTTCCAACTAAACCAGCCGTGTCCCACTGAAACCCAGAAGGCATGATAATTACAATAAATATAGGAAAATCTAGAAAAACCTGGAATTTGGAGTCCATGTTTTGATCAGGAAAAGGTACAGCTTTTAAATTAAGGACCTCCAACTGCAGTTGGGAAAGGCTACTAGCTAAGATCCTGGAGAATCAGACCATATGATACTTAAGAGTTTTGTTCACTTCTAAATTACTTAGCGATATCTATCAGATTTCAGAGGGAATAGTCTTTCAAATGAGACCACTTTAGTTGTTGCAGGTCATTCTGCAACCCACCTACAAGTTCAGATCCGACGACTGAGGGGACAAGCTCATGCTTTAAAATGCCAGCAATTCTCAACTACAAGTGTTATCTTTTAGTTAACATGTCCATGCATGATACAGTAAACAGCTGTATATCTGACTTAAGTATATAGGGACACTGGAGATAAAACAACACAATTTCATCCCCCATCCACCCAGTGCTGACTAGTTTTTCCCAGCCTCAGAATTAAGTGGTCAGTACTGTTGGAGAGCACCACGCTGGGAAAGGTGGCTCCAAATAGTGTGATTTCCAAATATAATTCCACTGTCAAAATTCATTTGGTATGATTGTTTTTATATCTAGGTGTTAAAACCCGACCTCCAAGGCTATCAGTGTGTTAAGAGTTTCCTAACCCTGTGTCACTTTGTGTAAGCCCTATAAGGTAGATCAGACTTAAGAAACCAACACTATGGAGGTCAGGGCTACTTTTATTGTAACAGAAACTCGCAAGTCTGGATGTGCTGCCCTCTCCCTTATATTCATGTGAACTAAGGAGGGGCCTGTCTGAGACTTTTTCTCACACGTTTCTTGGAACAGGCTCAAACTGTGCTTGCCTTGATAGCAGCTCTTCCGTCTTTCAAAGCTGTTCCCTATGCCCTCTACACCAGTATTTCTCAACCTCAACAACTTTAAGATGTGTGGACTTCAACTCCAGCATGCTGGCTGGGGAATTCTGGGAGTTGAAATCCACACATCTTAAAGTTGTTGAGGTTGAGAAACACTGCTGTACACTTTGCATAAAGTATAGTTATCTGGTACTAAACCTGGTGGGACAAAAGGTGTATACTCAGACTGGGTTCACATATGGTGCTTGTCTTGGTCTTGCTCCAATAAGCTAATGGATATATGGTGTAATATTATGTGTGAAACCAGTCACAGGCTTTGAGGCCCTCTCTCTCTCCCCTATTCCATAGAAAAACGTCTTACATTGAATCCTAATTGGGATCTCTCTGATGGCCAAATGAGTCAAATGCTTTCAGGCACAAGAGGATTCAGTTCAACATTTAAAACTGGCTTTTGGCCTTGCGTACAGGGAGACAAAAATGCAAATATCTAAAAACCTCACCAACAGCTGCAGCAGTCTTGGAGGTAGGGAGGTTTGTGCAGTCTCCAATCCCAAAAACATTTGGATATTTCACATGTTGCAGTGTCTCCTTGTTTACATCCACCCAGCCAGCTACGTCTGAAACTGGACTGTTTAACAGTACCTCGGGGGGACCCATGGGTGGAGTGACATGAAGCATTTCATACTGGATGCAGAGAAAGAAAAAGAAATGAGACTGATTAGCAATCTCATCCTCTAGATTAGTTTTAGCCAAATTCCCCAACTGAGATGAGGACTCCTTGACTAAGCAACTGGGGAGCCATGACTTCCAGCTTCGGTCCTTTCTTCTACAACAGTTTGCAGGTATCCTTGTTTAACAACCATTTGTTCAGTGACTGTTCGAAGTTACAACAGTGCTGAACGAATGGTACTTACGCCTGGTCCTCAAAACTACAGCCATGCAGTGTCCCTGCAGTCATATGATGTTTCACTTAATGGCCACATTGCCTGATGATAAAAATTCCAGTCTCAACTAGTCATTAAGTGAGGACTACCTGTACGCTTGCTGCTTCTAACTTCTGTATCACATAAGAATGGGTAGTGCTGCACGAGTAGGTTTTAAAAAGGCACATCCCATTCTCCAACACTTTTTTCCCTGCCAGTTCTAACAGACAACCAACTTAAACCATAAACAGAAATTTAATAGTCAAAGGAATTCACCCAGAAGGATCTGAAAGATTCCATTTGCTCACCCGATAAACTTGTGTCTCACCAGCTTTCTCCAAGTTCTCAAAAACTGCTTCCTGCTTATCTGCTCGGACTTCCACAAGGTTCCATCTGTAGTTAACTGTAATATCTCTTTGTCTGATAATCTCTAGCAGAGCATCAGCATACTTCTTAACACCAAATATCACTCCAAGGGAAGTATTGTATATGATCTTGGCTTTGGAGCGTTTTCCAGTCTATGGAAGATGAGAAAAAAAGTGATGCTTTCTTGAAAGTCCCTGGTTTCAGAATTCCTCTTCTTATCCATTTACACATATAGATGAGTGGTGAAAGCCATGAGCAAGGGATGAGTGCTTCCATATTTACCAAATTGCCAAATAATCTGTTAAGTTCGTTAATCATGACTGGGTTTATATATCCTGCCAAAAATTATTCCAGCTAACAGTTTCTGGAGTAGCCCCAGTAGATAATTCACCCAACACATTAGGCCATAAAGCACAGTTTACAAACTGCAATAATGGGATTCACGCTACATACTAACTTCAGTTAAGCACCTCTTCTAATATGATGTCTGCATCGATCCACTGGATATGCTGATTGCTACAGTTTTAGTTATGTGTGCAAATTCATGCAGATTTAACCAATCTTATTTAACTCAACTGTTCATCAACTGCCTTGTATTTCTTCAGCTAGATGAGCATTCTAAAGCTACTCATATTTTAAGTTTATATTCTAGCAGTTTAAACTAGCATAAGTGCACTTCTGATAAACTGGGTCTTTGGGATTACAACATTATTCTTACCTGTTCAGGCAACAATACCAGTTGCTGATACGTACCTTTCTCAAGTATGCCTCAGACAAGTACATGATCTTTTGTGGCGCCCCTGCACATTTCACTGGGGTATTTGGAAAGGTGAAAATGGCATTTCCTTCCTGGAAACCCTGCAGAGCTTTCCATGTTTTCTCCACTGTGTGAACGGAATAATTGGAACCTATTTTAGGAAACTTAAAACCCTCAGGCAAGCCTTTGATCTGTAATAAAACAAAATTAGCAGTGTTGTATTTCACTGGGTTAAACTTGCAGGCCATAGTATATTACACTCAAGACCCATTTATTTCCAAGCATAGCATCCTGGCTTCACCAATTGAGCTAAGCCATAGTTCCTTTAGCAATGCTTTATTGAATAAGCCACCCATGTGTTCAATTCACACAACACATTAAGACATAAACCATCATCTACAAACCACAATAGCAGGGTTCACACAACATAGTACGTCCAAAGTAAACAACTTACATTATAGCTTAGTGTATTGTGATGTTGTCACACATTTGCTCAGACTTCCATACAACCAAGATCATATCCACAGATACTCCATTCACATTTAACTTGATTTGTGAATATTATCTTAATGTGTAAATATTTGCAAAATACTCAGATTAAATCATCACACCTCTTTACTGGATAAAGGGCAAGACTGGCACTGGTGTATATAAACTGTTGCCTGAATTAACAGGAGAGAGGAGTGGCAAGGAGAGGCTGACCTCATTTTTTTGACAGTTCCCTTAGCTATCATGTTTTCAAACTCAGGGGAAGAATGATTTGGATAAACGCGTGAATTCAAAAAGTTTGGCTGTGGGTTTCATTAGAGACCTTTCCACCTTCTTCATTTTGCTAGATGAACCCAGAACAAAGATTAATAGACTCATCTCTAGTGCTGAATATAACCTAGCATCCTTAAAGAAGAAAAATAATTTTTTGCTATACTTCTAGCGCTGCCTCCCAAAGTGCCCAGTTAGCGATCATTTGTGGTGTCCACCATTAAAACAAGCTCATTTCACATAAACATTGTAGGTGTCCCTGGATACATTCAATTTCTTGATAAAACACTAGAGGTCCCTCATGGGTTTCTTCTACTGGATTTATCCATGCTACAGGTTGCACAACCTCAGTTGCACAATTTCCACAGAGTACTTCCTTGTGGGAAAGATGCAACACTATTTCTTACAGTCGTGTTCAGAAGGTGGGATTTTCATAAAAGGAGCACGCAAGCCACTGAACCCTGGTTCCTATCAGCAGAGAAATCTCCTAAGAAAATACCAACAGAGCACTTATACTATCAGAGCTTAAATAAAATACCTTTTCAAAATGCAGCTGCAGCCCGAGAGCAACGATCAAATACTTATAAGATACCTTTAAAAGAAGGAAGGAAACCATTATTTTAAACAGGAACCAAGGATTTTTCAATAGACAGTTGGCCATAAATGCTGGACATGCAGTCTCGCCTATGTACCTGGATATCACTATTGCAGCAAGAATCATGCAAAAAAATCACAACATCAGATAAAGTTTTTTAGAAGTTCAAAGAAAACATTTATAGGAGAAGATAGCAGAAATATTGTGATGAGTAACATTAGAACCAAAGAGTAAATATCATGTATTCAAGCTCTATCAATTGTTTGTGCAGATGAGATTTAATTGAGCAGGTAAATCAGAAAGTTTAAATGGGCTACCTTTTGATTGTTCCCCAAATAGACACAGTTGTTATCTGGATCCAGCTTTTCCACCTTGGACTGGATCCACTTTACACCCGAAGGAATAACACTTGCTGTTGGACGGGCTGATGTAGCCAACTGCTTTGCCCCAGCTCCAACTAAAGTCCAGATGGGCTGATAATAGTGTTTCTGAAAGAAATAATTTTTGGATAAAAGCTGGCAGCAAAGCACAAGTAGTGGAATGGAAATGAACAAGTGAAATCAGACAGTTCACACTTCTAGGGAGATTTGGTAAATCAGGCTAAAGAATTTCCCTTGATTATACTGAGCAGGAATTTTGGGAGCTATAAATTCAATATACCTGGATAGTTCTGTGTTGGGAAAAGGCTGCTAATGGGAAGAGAATCCTTTATAACTTTACCTAATTCCTTATTTAAGTGAGTGACCTTCACCTGATCTTTCTGGCAGTGGCTTCTACAAACTAATGGTGTGCTTTTTGAAGAAACATTGAGATTACACAAGAGACTAAACTATTGTTTTCTTAACTTCTTTAGGCATAAAACATAATTAATTAGGTTCCTACAATATCCTTAAACCCTAAACAGGTTGACAAATCAAAATGGCTGGGTTTCACTTCAACACGCAAAACGAAACCAAGCAAACCTGATTACCTCTTAGCATGATATGTTAATCCAGCCACTACTATTAACTGTTTTAATTGGCTGACCCTGCTTAAATTCATATTTATACCTGCTAATTCACTGACTTACAAAATAGCACATCAGAATTACTGAGCAAGCATCCAATCCTTCTTGCTAGCTTGTCCTGCCAATGGACACAGCTAACAAACTCAGATAGTTCTCAAGTTCCAGAAGACAAGCCAGAATTCCTGGTTTGTATGACTGAACAATGGATGAAGCTGTTCAGGCTTACCAAAAATGCACATTGATCAGAGGAACATGCAGGAGCAATTTAAGTGATGTTCACTAGCATTCTGTTCATCACTGGTGAAAATTCTAGTCTACCATTTTATACCAACATGGATCCTGAAGGAACAAGCTGCAAATATGTTATAAAAGAACCTTGATCTCTCCAAGTGATACCAACATTCACACCTACCCAACTACTTTAGGTGTGTCCAAGAGCATGACTACACCTAGTGGGATCATTGCCATGAAAATAACAGATCTCATTAACTGCTTCTTAGATGTCTCTTCCTTTAAAAAAAAAAGTTGTGTTTTATTGCTGCTTGAGAAATAAAGTCCTAAGTCAGCTTTAGTGTACAGATCTGGGGGAAAGTTTTCATGAAAGGTAGCTTAATTTATCTTTGTTAATGGATTTCATTTAAACAGAGTTATCTTTCACCTTTTAGGCTTATCACAGTAGAAAATACCTATTTTCCAGAACTAAAAACAAGAAAAAAAAATATAATCAATGCAACCATATAGTTAAACTAGCTAGAGTCCCACAGACCCGCAAATGACATTGCTGCCTTGGCTGGAAATTTGAGGAGCTACAGTTTCAGCACATCTGGAAGGCACAGGTTGGGGAAAGCGATCTTAGAGGAAAAAACGCTAGATTAACATGTCACACTAAGCCAGTGTTTCTCAGCCTTGGCAACTTTACAATTTGTGGACTTCAACTCCCAGAATTGAGAAACACTGCACTAAGCTATGACATGGCTCATGAGTTTAAGCTAAGCATGATGTGTAGACCCAGCCACTGTACTTTATAAACCATGACAAATGTCTAAACATATTCCGTGAGCCATATGAATATGAAGCATTCAAGAATTGATAGACTGTGGAAGGGTGTAAGTGCAATAAATACATAACATTCTTTCTTGCGGGGAAGAGTTTGACAGACAGCTGTCAAGGAGGAAACAGAGAAAGCATCTTAAGATCTATCTGTGAAAGGTGTTGTGAAGACAATGCAACCGCATTCTGAGAGTTGAAGTCCACACATCTTAAAGGTGTTGAGGTTAGAAAACACTGCTCTAGACCATATTATTCTTGCTTATTGATATGACAAAGGGGTCTCAATGGAGTAGCTCCAGATTGTAATGCGCTGGGAAGGACATCCATGTCTCTTCTGAGATGCAACTAACTGCTATTAATTTTTTTTCCTGCTAACTGCTACAAACAAATTACATCAAGTTATTCCTTGAAGAAATGGCCCTTTTAGGTCTGTCTTCTTTATCTTCTTTAGAGGAAATTTCCTTCTAAATGCCTTTGTTCTAGGGCTGCTTTGCTCAATCTGGTTCTTTTCCAGATCATTTGGACTACAGATCAAGGTGAAAGATGTAGAATATAACAGAACAAACGTGGCCTAATTCCACATGTGGGAGAGCGGCAATACAATCCCACCCTAACAGTAGAAGCCAAAACTTTAGGATTTCCTATTCCAGGTGAAATGTTGGTGCCTGTAGATCTGATCCCAACAGTCTGATGCTCAGTCATGGGTCACACTTTGTTTCTGCTCATTAACAAGCTGGAGCGGCATTTTTTTCCTCTGCATCAGTACTTACAGAAAATAGACACCAATTCATTATTAAATTTTTAAAAATAGAGAAGACCCTTCAAAAAAGTCGGAGAAAGTACCCTTTCCTTGGGAACACATGTGGGACAGGACTGTTCCAACTGCTAGCATTTCAAAGATTCTGCTCTTTGGGCCAGAGAGAGAAGCATTTACCTCCTGGGGTTCCACCACTGCCACATTGCCAGCTCCCACTTTCCGCTTCATCCGGGCACTCATGGTGATTCCTCCTGAACCTCCACCAAGCACCAGCACTTCGTAGTAATCCTTCGAAGCAGTCCTGGCTGTTGTGTGTAACTGGGACGAACTCATTTTGGGAATTCCCAATCTAAGTAAAGGCACCAAGGGACGGGCACAAGTGCAGGAGGACATCAACCCAATGGTAGCCATCTTGGGTGAGATCAACTTGGGAAGTTCTAGAGAAAGAGGCAGAACATCAAAGTAAAGGTGAATTCTTTTTCAAATGTCATTTTCATTCTTTATCTTATTCTACTAAAGAGCTTTAGCAGTGCCTGAATAAAGGATTTGAAAGCAGGTCCCCCAAGACATAGTCCAACATTCAAAATATGGTATCAGTACTTGGGTTCCAAAGTGTGACTCAGTCATTGCTGATATTATGGAAGGCTCAAGGCATATGGACAATGCAAACAACTTCAATATTGGACTGCCTTGCAAATCGTAGATTATTTGTTAGTTTTTGAAGAAGGCTTGGTGATCCCTTATCAGGGATTCTAAAACAGCAGATTTTCTGCACTGGCAGGTTGGGTTAGATGACCTTTGAGGCCTCTTAAAAGCTATAGGTTCTAATATCTCCAGGCACAATACCCAAGTTTCTCATATCAGCCATGTGTTATTCCTTTGCTAAATTACTCACATCCAGGAATGTTTTCCTAAAACTTTCTAGTAAAACTTTTCTGACATACAGACAAAAGCAAAATATTTTCTTTTAATGTATCTTACTCTTACAATTACAACAATGTACATCCAGATGGAAAAGACCGTTTTTATGTATGGGACAGCAGTCAGAAATTTTACTATACTATTCCAACACTGGATATGCTATTAAAAATGATAAAAACTTTGTTGACACACTTTCTAAGAAGTTACATTTGTTCCATCTACATTTCATTATTTCAGAGATAACATTAATATAGTTGGAGAAGGCAGTTTTTGTTTTTAGCAGCTGTAAAAAAATGTGGTATATGTTTGCTGCTTTTGGCAAAATGCAAATGTTCTTACATTTTTTTTAGATGGGTAATAGATTGCCTTTTAAGACATTATTTATGAAGCTCATGCAGATTCTGCATTATGTCAAATTCAGCAGTGTTTTGTCCCATGAAAGACGCCTTAATTTTTTTTTAATCTACTCTCTGGCAATTGTTTTCCACACCCAGTTTCAACCTTCCCACTTTTTTCCTCCTTGAGACTTATGCCAATTCTATTTTACATGAATGGATTTTTTTTACTATTGAGAAACTGATAACACGATTCTTCAACAGAAAGTTCAGTTAAGTTCAGACTCTCCCAGATAAAATATCTGCATGATTGTATTATAAATTAACTGCAATTTATGTGACTGTGGTGTGGGTTGAATGATTCAGCCATTGGCCATAACAACGTTCATATTACTTGTACAGGCAGTTAAGCAATTGAGAAGGTTTATAAAATGGATGCTGGCTTGCGCACGTGACACTTGACAGAATCCACATGAAGTCAGCTTGGGAGAAAAGCTAAACCAATTGCTAATTCTTGACAACAAACATAAAAGCATGTTTATTTTACAGATCTGGCCCACGTCCACAACTTCTTTTTAAGAAACACAATTCACTATATGGCCCTCCAGTAGAGAGAGTGAAGAGTAGGAAGAGAAATTAGATGATGGCAATGCAACTCTCCCCTGAAGTGCAGAAGATGTGAATGGTATATAATCAAGCCTTTGATGACTCAAGTCTTCTGCATCCAGCCACCCAGTTTCTTCCCACTCTTCTTCCACTGGATTTATGGCATCTCCCATCCCAAACTTTGAGAAAGGAGGTTGAGAAATATTTTTCTTCACACGCATTCAGCTTAATTTATCTGAACTCCTGAAAAACTGGTCAAAGAAGTGGGTTGCTGCCTTTTTGGAGCATTCGTTTAGGAGAGATGGAAAAAGCAACTTCTGCAACACTAAAAGGCCAAGGCTGTGGGATGCATTTCAAGCTTGTCTGGGAACGGTACTCCAGAGTTCCAGCTTAAGGAAGATAGACCTATTTCCCTTCCTGGGCGAGAAGCAACTTCTGGAAATCTTTGCCTTTGTGGACAAGATTAAAATACTGGCAATAAGCTTCAGTGCATCTGGACTTTGTTGTGTCGGTTTTAGCATACCTAGAAACTCTCAGCTGGTAAGAGGGCCTGGATGATCTTGTCTTTGCTTGGAAGCTAAGTAGAATCAGGCCTGGTGAGGACTTGAATGAGAGACCACTTGAGAATTAGAAAGCTGTAGGCTGAAGGTTAAAACACACACACACACACACACACACACCAGGAGAAAGTCATTTCCCCTGTTGCTGACAAGAAAGATGCATGGACAAGGAATAGGAGGAGGTTCATCCAGAGACCTAGAGGTTAGAATTACAGTGGGTCCAATACATTTATAGGGAAGTTAAAAGTTCAAGTCCGTGCTCGCCTATGGAAAGTCCTGCATGTCAGCTGTTTCCTTCTGCCCAAATTACGATGCAAGGTTATTGGTATGAAGTGGGATGAACCCCCCTCTCTGAGCCCCATAGAGGAAAGATGGGACATAAATACTAGATTCTGTATATGTGTGTGTGTGTGTGTGTACATACACATATCTTAGTTATGCACATTAAAGGCACACGAAGTGCACAACCTTCCAATTTTCACACTTGGTGAGGTACATTTTGACCTACTGATGACGCACTGTAGAATAAATATGTTTTCTGCTCTGTCTTTCAACCCAGAAAGCAAACAGTTGGCTCCTGTATTTATATCAGCAAAGGTCTGCCTCTTGCAGAGTAACTGAACATCGCTCAATGCCATTCCCTTATGGCTGCATATAGTTTGAAGGCCAAGAACTAAGAGTGAATTTTATGCAACCCTGTCCTACTCTTGAAGACAAAAAAGGACAACCCGTTCCCCAGCTGAACAGTGGCCACAAATATCTGTATCCCAGCACTGTTCACTCCAGATCACCCCTGCCACCTCGTAAATAGATTTTCCGTTATTAACATTGCATGAAAACCATCACTTTCTGACTTGACAAAGGGCTACGGCTTAATGATTAAACAGCAATTTCCTTCCAATGGGAAAAATAGCAGAAAGCAAAGATCTAACTCCTCCTCACCATCTGGCAGACCCAACGGGTCAAAAGACTTTGAGCAATTTCAGGGTAGGGTCTCTTTCCATAGATGCCAAAGATGGAAACCCCAGTTTCATTTGATCTAGGAGAAAAGGTTACTCCGAGTCTCAACCCACAGACTGTCCCACCAAGGTCAACAGCTTTTTCAGACCACAAACACTGTCACATAATCCGGATGGTACAGGAGCTCCAAAGTTTAAAAATGGCCCCAATTCTCTCCTGGGTAATGTTTCTCAACCTTAGCAACTTTAAGATGTGTGGACTTCAACTCCCAGAATGCTGGCTGGGGAATTCTGGGAGTTGAAGTCCACACATCTTAAAGTTGCTAAGGTTGAGAAATACTGCTCCTGGGTCTCCCTACAAGGACACAGAAATCTTGTAAGACATTTACTTAGTTCCTTATTTATTGCATAGCCTCTATGCTGCTCCGATCTGTAACCAAGTGGCTTACTAAACCTCAGTTCAATAATTAAAATGAAAAACATACAATAATTTCAGAAGAAGCCAAAGGAACCAGGATCTCATTCACTCATTCCCATGACAGCTGTTCTTTGGAAGAATAGTCAATCCTCCATTCCTTCATCATGGGCCCTCCTAAACAGCCAGGCCTTTACAGTTCTCCAAAACAGTAATAATAATAATAGAAGTGAAGTTATCATCTGAAGGAGGGGGAGCTTTTCCAGAGGAAAGGGGCCACCACAAAGATGTCTGGCCTCCAGGCTTCCCAGTGATGGCATTCTCTGGGCATAGGAATCCATAGCAAATCCTTGGTTTTGACACCTCCATGAGACTTCAATCCTGTAGCTTTGTCTACAATTATATTTTAATTTAATTTAGCGGTGTGCACATTACCCACTCTCGCCGATCAGAAATTTTCAGGGGATTTATTTATTTGCCCAGCTGGGGGCCTTTCCTACCAGGTGAAGTTTTTACTCTCTTGAAACTGAAATAAAACTGAAGAGAGGCCTCCGGGATTTGTGGTGCAATTTGTCATAAATGCCACTGGAGAACAGACAGTTCACTTTGGCAAGCGAGTTATGAAATCTAGAAAGCCTTTGCCACACAGATGTTTCCTCTCCCGGCACAGCTATGACTTGTTTAGGTTAGAAAAATGATGGCTGTGAGATGGCTAAATGTCAGCTAGACATGGCTTGGAAAGCAAATTAAAGCTGATCTGAGTAGCCAGGGTGTTTGCTCAAGGAATATGAAACAGCCCCAAGGCCTTATTTATCACCAAGTACTTCATCCAAAGTTAAGCACACAGACACTTGCCACACACCACAGTAAAATGGCAAAAAGCAAAAGGAGAACAAAGCTATCACCCCTCTCTCTGTGTGTCTCTTTTTCTCTCTCTCTCTCCCTCACACACACACACACACACACACACACCTCTCCCTAAAGGCTAGTTTCCTGTTGATAGTCTGTAATGCAGAACTCTGAACCAGCCTGGACCCTGAATTCAAATATTTGGCTGCTAAATTCAAATCAAGAAGTGGACTTCAGCCTTCTCCCTTTGCGAGTTTTGGAGATAAAACCATTCCTCCTCTCCTTTTCCTCTCAGATTGTGCTTTCTGTCCTTCCTTGAGCCTTTCCTAAACCTTCTGTACCAGGTATGAGATCTTAAAATGCACACTTAAAAAGGAATCAGACGGATAAACAGGAACTGTTCCCTATCCTGTTTTCTTTCAAATGAGTTTGGGACTACAACCTCCAGCATTCCCAGCCAGTGCCCTGGGTTGAAATGCTAGAAGACATAGTCTTGGAGACACCAGGTCCAGAGGACTGGAGTGCACTCATGAAAAGTTGAATCTGGAGCAATTCTAAAACACTTTTTATTCAACATACTTTGAGCTTTCTATTTCCTTCCCACCAGGTCCACCTATCATGGATCCAACTGACTTTCTTACTCCTTTTTTATGATTATTGTATTTTCTAGTCTGCTGAGGTTTACTGTACGCTGTCCAGAGTTCGTTTGGAGTCAGGCGGTGCCCAAATTGAATACTTTAAATTAAATCTCAGTATTTTCTACAAATCCAGCCAGCTGTGATTTATTCAATATCTCACAATCAAGCAAACCATGATGGGAAGGGAAGGTGTGACTTCTCCTCTCGCACAGTCTCTCTGTGATCCAAGGCCCATCTTGCACTTTCAAGGCATAATTACCGAGGAACGTTCCCACAAACAATGAGACAACTGACTCATTTTGGCCAGCATTCTCTGCCAGCTTCACCAATGGTGCCAAGGTTGAACTTGGCTGAGATCTTTCGCATGTGGTTCTACCAGGTGTTGTGGCTGAAATCTGCCAGATTTGCTTCCAAGTAAACACGCGATATGATCAGGCTGTTAACTGGAGAAGGGCTTCAATAAGCCACATGGGACTTGTGTTCCCTGGATCTGTGATTTGCCCATCCCAGCTGGCGAAAGGACTGCCGCGTTCTCAAACCAACCAGATCCAAAAAGGCATCAATTTAATTGGCACAGGTTGTCCCAACAGAAAATCTATCTCTGTTCCAAAAAAAAAGCTGCTCTGAGTGAAACACTGCTTGCCCAACAAGATAAGCTATTTTGACCCCCTTTTTCCAAGCGGGAAGAAAGAGAGATTCTTTATTCAAAGTGACTAGAGAGCAGTGTTTCTCAACCTTGGCCACTTTAAGACGTGTGGACTTCAACTCCCATATGATGGCTGGGGAATTCTGGGAGTTGAAGTCTACACATCTTAAAGTGGCCAAGGTTGAGAAACACTGCTATAAAGTCTACAGTGTCTTGCCCTTTAACAATATCAAGAGCTATTTATGTTTTATCAGTGAGTTAGATTATTCTTTTTAAAGTTGACGAGCTGTGACTTTTCATTTAACTGGTTTTGCTGCATTTCCTGAGCACTGCTTTTTAGCAGAACATAAATTATAAATCAAATAAGCATCTATGATTGCGTGTCTGGATTCCTAAAACAGGGTCTGGGAACAGATGACTGGCTCATGATGAATTTCAACACAATGAGGTTTTTTTGGTTTTTTTTAACTGCACCACACCTTCGAATGCTGAATATCACAAGACTATCACATATCCACAGTTGCCTGGAAGTCACAAGCCATAATATCTACGTGAAGCCTCTATGTTCAGGAGTAGTCTACCATCAAATACCACTATTGGAGGCAAACCTAAGATGTACCACAGCTTCCTCGCTCAACGCATGGACCTTTCAGGAGCATCTGATAGCACACTAGTTGCTGGATTAAGCAGGCCTTTAAACTGAATCTAACAAGTTTCTTTATTGATCAATCAATGTTACCCTTTATCAAGATGGTGGATTTTAAACTGAGATGCAATCAGCGAAGAGGTGAAGCTGGAAAGTCTACCTTAGAAGATAACATCTCATCCAACGAGTATATGCCTTACTGAACGACTTGCATTATCTAAAATAGCATTCTTGCCTTTCAATAAACTTTGTTAGGAAGTAAACCACCCACTTTGGTCTAGTGCAGTGTTTCTCAACCTTGGCAACTTTAAGATGTGTGGGCTTCAACTCCCAGAATTCCCCCATCAGTCAGCATGGCTGGCGGGGGAATTCTGGGAGTTGAAGCCCACACATCTTAAAGTTGCCAAGGTTGAGAAATGCTGGTCTAGTGGTGAAGGCACCAGGCTAGAAACCAGGAGATGTGAGTTCTAGTCCCACCTTAGACATGAAAGCCAGCTGGGTGACTTTGGGCCAGTCCCTCTCTCTCAGCCCAACCCACCTCACAGGGTTGTTGTTGTGGGGAAAATAGGAGGAGGAAGGAGTCTTCGGTATGCTCGCCGCCTTGAGTTATTCATAAAAATAACACAGGTGGGATAAAAGTATCTAAAAAAACAAAATAAAAGATTCTTTAACTGTTGCAACCCCACCGAGAGGTTAGTGGGCCTGAAGTTAGTCTCCGCAGAGTGAGAGACAGGAAATGACTCTTGCAACTGACAGCAAACAACAGGCTCGGATCCGCCGCTCACTTCGGGTCACCCCCCTCTCCCCAGAACGACCATTTTCCCCTCGCCGTCAAACTCCGCAGCCTTTTCTGCAACGAGCGCGGAACTTGCAGAAGTTTGCTCCAGCGGCTTGGGCGAGCTCCCCAGGATGATGGGGCTGCCTCCAAGGCAGTTAGAAAAGTTGGGGTGGGGGGAGGATCTCTGCGCCTGACCTCCTCCTCCTCCTCCTCCTCCTCCTCTTCCTCCTCCTCCGAAGCGAAGGCCGCTCACTCACCTGCCAGGAAGAGCCGCCGCTCGCTGCTCCGAAATCGCCGCTCCAGCGCTCGCTCCGCGCCAGAGCCGCCGCCCGTTGCGCAAGACCCGCCACGGTCACCCGCCCACCCCGGGGGAGGCTGCCGCTGGAGACAAATCAACTCCGCTCCCTACGGCCAGGGAGGAGCCGCGCGGCAGGAAGAGAACAGCTGGAGGTCAGACTCTGGCCCGCGCAAGCCGAGCGCTCCGGAGCGCGTGCAGAGCGCGCTCTCTTTACTGCCCGCTCCGGACCTACAGCGGCTCGGCTGCCGGCGCACCGCGCACCGGCGGCTAGCTCGACCCGTGGCGCGCAGGTTTGCGGGGAGGAAATCAGCTGTTGGGGCCCCGCCGGCAGCTCTTCTCCTGCCGGCGGCGCTGCCCGGGAAAGCCTGCGCGGTCGCGATGCCGGGCGGCTCGGGATCGCCCCGGGTCCGCTGCGCTGCTTTCTCCGTTACAAAGTTTTTCCCACCGAGGGAGATACTGTATCTGGGGCGGCAGTCTGGAGCGCTTCGGGGCTCTTGGCAACAGCGCTGGCTGGGGAGGAGGGGAATGGTAGTCCACCAGGCCTGGAAGAAAGGGGCTTCGGGAACATCTGTCCCGGATGGGTTATTCTTCCCCCGATTCAGAGTCCTCCAGATGTGCGGGCCTTCCACTTCCATCATCCACAGTCCTCGTCTGTTCGATTAGTTCCCCAAATTCTCGTTGACAGTGGTGGCCGGGGTTTATAATCTAAATTATTTGAAAGAGAGCTTGGCTTTTGAAAAGGCGATTAATCAGATTAAGTCGGTGAGGTAATCTAGTTTTGTGTAATTAGATGCAAGGAAATAGGGCGGTTTCTCAACCTTGGGCACGTTAAGATGGGTGGGCTTCAACTCCCAGAATTCCCCAGCCAGCCATGCTGGCTGGGGAATTCTGGGAGTTGAAGCCCACCCATCTTAACGTGCCCAAGGTTGAGAAACACTGAACTAGGGGGTCTCTGAAAGGTACGGTCAAAAAAGTCAAGATTGTGCAGTTGAAACTCTGCTTTTTTTGAAGGGTGACCCACCTAAAAAACAAGTAGAGCTTCGATCACCTTGTTGTGGCTGCCATCATGACCATACCTGGCAAGGAATAGATCTGAGATCCTGGGTTCACTGAGAAACTCTGACCGACTGCTGTGACGAAAAGGATACTGGTCTAAATAAATAAACCTTTGGTCTGATCCTGGTGATGGTTCTTATTGCTTATTTATCTCAGTGGGGTTTTCCTCTTCAAGCTGGTGAGATGCACAGCCTGCCTATCCTCCAGGAGCTCAGGCTGGTATATGTAAGGCTCCTCTCGCCCGTTTTCCCCACAAGCACCATCCTCTGACAGGTTGGGCTGAGAGAGAGTGACTGGCCCGAAGTCACCCCAGGACCTTTCATGGTGGAAGGCGGACTTCAACATGGGTGTCCTTGGTGCTGGTCCAACATCTTCCCTGCTACCACGCACTGACTCTCTAAAACTTCAATGGCAAACACTACCATATAAAAAAAATACAGCGCTCCACAACTTACTTCGAGTCCTACCTGCAGAAAGTAATAAATACTTTCCTTTGATTAAAAAAAAAGGGGGGGGAGCTTGTTGATTGCTTTTCCCTTCCGGCATTGAAATAACAGCTGGATCTTGCAGGCAGGAAGAAGCCAGCTGTAACATTGCTCCTTACAGAAGCCGTGCCCCGAATCAACCTAGTTGCTATTTGTAAGTATGACTCCAGCCTGGTGGCTGATTCTGAAGGCTGGAGAATGAGCTTGAAAGAACTCTGGCAAAGCAACCGTGCATGCATGTTAGGGACTGATAATATATCGCTCCGTGGCAATAGTGTCTCCGTAAGCAGGAAAGATATTTAAAGGTCTTTATCGTAGCTTTTGGTAACAAGGAAAAGCAGGATGTAATATACACGCAAGCCAGCTGAGCAGATCTGGCCATGACCCAGAATGCTTCCATAGCTACGCAGAGCTCCTTGACATGTGGGTTGTTCCAAGTGTTCATGCTGATTATGAGCACATAATTTCTTGGCAACGTTTTTAGAAGTGTTTTGCCAGGACCCCTCAGGTGTTTTTCAACTCAGGGCTAAGAAAGAGTGACTGGTGTGAAGTCACCCAGCCAGCTTCCGTAACTAAAGGAAGACTAGAACTCGGGTCTCCCTGATCCTACTCCACAACTTCAACCACTACACCAAACTGCCTACCACTCTAAATATGTTGATTCAGTTTCCCAACCAACCTGGTTGCTCAAAGGGAGTGCAGCATTACAATTATTATAAACCACGGAGCAGAGACTTAGCTGAAACACAAACTGGGAAGTTTAGTTGAGACTTGAGTACCTGGAACATATTTTTTAACCCCAGTGAGGGAAAGATCTCTATTGTGTAGGATGATATAAAAATCATATCAGCTTTTGTGGTATTATCTTTTGCTGTTTTTCTTCATTTCTATTTTAATCAAACTATATAGTCTACTTTCATTTATAACTGATTACAAATTAGGTTTTAACACTAGGTTTATTACAATCTTCCCCAAATTTCTTGCCCCTGTCCCCATCTCTGTTTCTATCCCTATCTATCTTCACACACCTCAGTTGTGTTTGCTGGTTGAGAATGATACAATCACACCATTTTTTTTCCCACAGGCAAGCAGATCTTTTTTTAATCATGCATTTTGTTGCCTGGCTATTACAGTAATGCTTGATGGGCCCCCAAATTACAGTAACTAAAACAGACTGGACTTTAAACGGAGAAGTGTTTGTGGTGACTGACATACGGTAACAATTGCTGAGAACACAGGGTGATCCTACTGCCTGCCATCAGCATTCAACTCTACAGTCCATGCTGATGCTGTTATTTTATTGTTTGGCCATCTGTGTTTATGATATTGATGCTGCACATCCACAATTCTAATGCTGCTTGTTACCAAATGTCTCCTTCAAAGCTAAATCAATCTGATGGGCGCAAGCTATAAAAATTTTCCTGTTGTTCCCAAGTAAGTGTTCATTCAAAGATGCCCACCTTTTGTATGTTCTGCTAAGAAATACAACAATATACATCGAGCTAGCAGGTTTCCATATCACAGATTCATCTGCTTTTCCTGAAATTAGGTGTTGGGCAGGACATTCCTGTTCATTGCACCAATATTTTTGCATGTCATGTTTCTTCGGTCGTCCAGTCAAGTCTTAACCCAGCAAGATCCTGCAGAAGAAATGAAGCCCTGGCCAGCTATTCCATCGGGTTGTTTTGGACAATTTGAACTCAGAAAGTTGCCACAAGGATTTCTACCTGTGCTCCCTACAATTGCAAAGCTCCCTCCCTATTACAAGGGGATACGGAAGGATGGGTGATAGCCATCCTGAAGTATGGTGTAGAGTATATTTAATGAGGTAGAATTAAAATGTTAAGGAACACATTTGGGTTTGGGACAGGTGCATCCCAACCAAGACCTTGTAAGATGTTGGAATTAATGCCATATCCTATTTCTTCAAAAAATAATTTGACCCAGCAATATTAGCAAAGCATAAACCAAAAAGTGGTTTTGAGTAGTTAATATGGTACACTTTCTGTTCCTAGCTCCTTGCTAATAGCAAGATAGAAATATTAATAGGCTCCTTGGCAAGATAGAACATGAGGCTGTGGGGCAGATCATCATCTCCCCAACAAGTCCAAAAATGATTATAATTAGCACAACAAGTCAATACATGTTGGGCTTTCATGTCCTTTTTGCTGGTTTGGCAGTTAACTGTTTTTCTCTCTCCAGCTCCTTCTCCCGTTGCTGCTCTCGTTCTAGTTCTTCCTTCTGCCGCTTTTGCTGGAGTTTGAGTGCTCTTCTCTGAAAGAAGGAAGCATCAGAAAGCCAACGAATTATATTTGGGAATATCACAGCCTTGTTAATCTACTATTCTTCTTCTCAGACCCCTTAGCTTTTATTTCCTCTTCATGTAGTACTAAAATGGATCCTGAAAAAAGCTTATTTTCATTCTATAAAAGTACTTCTGTTTCAGGGTTATAGCCAGTCCTTCCAAACAGGTCATTCCAGTGCCTTTCCCTGATTTTTTAAAACATCTTTTCTTTTCCAGTTGATACTCTGCACAGTTGAAAAGATTCAATTCCTTTCATAAGCCTTAAGAGGGAAAACTGTTCTTCTAGATTTGTATTTTACTTTTTATGTTTATGCACACCCCTGAGTCCTCTGAAGCATGCTGACACCTCCCTTTCTGTTTTCTGTGATCCCATTTTAGCACTTTTTCAGTGGGTGTTCCCCACCTGAGTTCACTGTTATGAGAAGAGCTGATTTCATCAAGAAAAAAATTCAATACAATGTCCATGAACTGCAATTCTAAATTCTAAACAAAATGTTTTGTAAATTACAGACACATCCTAATTCCTACAAAATTTCCGTGACATGGTTTGCTAAGTCAAGCGACAATCCAATATTTCATTTTAATCTTTTTGCTAGAATTTATAAAATAGAACTACTTCCTCAGATACCATCTCTCAACAACTATCCTCCAGCCCAAGCTTATGTATGTTTACTCAGAAGTCTCACTTTGTTTTTGAGACTCAGAAGTCTCACTTATATAAATAGTGCACCTTTTGCCCACATTTTACTAGTCAAGTGAAATAAAACTCACTTTCAATTTTGATGTCTTCTCATGCAGCAGCAACATCTCTTTCCTAATGTTTACCAACTTATTGTGATAGTATTTTGCTTCTGAAAACTTAAAAAGAATAGAACATTCATTGGAGCTAGATAATGTATATTGTAATGTGTCTAAAACAAATTCGAGTTACTTTAAAAAAACAAGGAACTTGGACATTTCTTGAGAATACTAAAAAGTATGTAAATACATATATGCCTAAATCAGTTCAAGATCAAACTGTTGTTTTTCTGTTTTAGGACATGAAAACATAGACATTCATTGTTGGATGTTCCCATTTAATACAAGACACTGTTATATATACAAAACACTTTGTGTATTTCTGCAGAAAAGGGAAGTTCAACAGCAACAGTCTTCTAATTAAGTCAAATCTAACAAAAATACACTTACCAGCATGTTGATATCAAGAATTGAATTACATTCTTTAAACTTTGAAATTTCTTGTTGTACAGTTTCTAATAGTACTTCTTGGTTCTGTCTGAAAGAATAATAGAGTAATTTAAAAAAGCATTTTGAAATCAATTCCACTAAAATGTAGTAGTGATATGAAAAAATCCATTTTAGAAATTCTGAATGCTATCTGCCCCTCAAAATTCAGTAGCTTTCTCAAGTGTGCTATACCACTCACTTCTATAAACATCTCAGTCTGATTTCAGGAAGAGGGAAGTGCAAACAATGCTGTATATCCCTGAAATAAATGTGCAGATAATTTTGATCTTTCAAGAGGAGGCTCAATTAAGAAGTAGAATAATTCTACTAACAAGCTATCAGTCTGGGGTTTGTACCATATATAAAAAGTTAAATGACTAATTTTTTTTCTTTAAGTTACATACGTGAGCTCTTTTAAGGCTAGTTTTGATCGTTGTAGGTCAGGTAAATAATGCGAAATCAGTCCTTCTGTTAGCTGCTCCACAGCTTTCTTATCTATCATAGGAAATTCATCTATTAGCCCTTCATCAGGAGAATTATCGTTAAGATCTGAAACAGAGGGATTGATAAAAATTATCATGGAAAACGTCTAAACCAAGAACTCTCAGAATTATTACAAGACATAAACCATTTAATTTACAATGATGCCAAACGAAGGGACTTACGACCTGTCCTCAAAGTTACAGCCGTTGCAGTGCCCCCATGGTCACGTGATCAAAATTTGGGTGCTTTGCAGCCTGCCCGCACTTATGACTGCAGGGGTGTTTCAACTTCCCCCACCCGCCTATCTCCCCCATCTATGCCCCTTGGGCCCCCTGCACTCCACAGCGCCTGCTGCCCTAGCTGATGCTCACCGTCTTCTTGCTCCCGCTGCTGACCAAGCATGCCTGGCCTGGCCCTTCACAAGGCAGCTGCTGGCCACATGAGGCTTTCTTCCCAAGATGGCGCAGGGCGGTTTCCTTGCGAGACCTGGGGAAGATGGCCTCACATGGCCAGCAGCTGCCTCATGAAGAGCGAGGCCGGGCACGCTGCCTCATCAGCAGCGGAGCAAGAAGATGGCGGAGGTCAGCTGGGGCAGCGGAACACAGGGGCCTCGGAGTGCAGGGTGGCAAGGGCGGCTGTGGCTGTGGCTGTGGCTGTGGCTGTGGCTGGGCTGGGGTGGCTGAGGCTTCTGGGGCAGCTGCAGTTTTGTGCTGCGCTGGCTCAGGAGGCTCTTGCCTCTCGTGTGAGACTGGCAAGATTAACCTGTGGGCAAGTTCAGCTATGGTGCCAGGTCTTTTGGGTTTAATATTTTTGGCTTTAGTATTTTTTATTGTAAATATATGTTGTTTTATTTTGGGGGTGTGAGCCACCCAGAGTTTGGTACAAGATGGGCAGCTATACAAATGTTTTACACACATACACACACACGTATATGTATGTGTGTAGTATGTTTTTATAAATACAAATAAAGGTACCAGATAGGTGGCTATATAAATGCTTATACGTATTTAATGTTTTGTAATGTATATAATATATGTTTATAAAGGGGCCTCAGGGCTTAAGAGCCAACCCTGCCGAAAACGGGCAAAGCTCGGGCCCGGCGCGGCTTTCCGGACCGGCTGGGCGGAGTCCCAGCAACGGGCTTGGCGTCTTGGACTACAAGTCCCTTCACCCCCAGCGGGCTCCGGGCCAGCTCGCCGTCCAAGTCCACCTACCTAAGGCGGGGTCGTTCAGAGCTCCGGGCGGCCATCCCGCCTCCACCTCCGGCGCCTCTGCCAAGCTCATCGCCCTCTCTCGAGGCCAGCGGCGCGACCGACCCCGCCGCCGCCAAGCTTCCCGGCCTCACCGAGGCGTAGCGAGCCCGGCCGGACCTCCTCCGGGGGCGGCGTCAGGAGAGGGGCCCGCGAGGCGGCTTCACCAGGCCTCCCCGTCGCCGGGATCCCCTACGGGGCGTGGGGGGTGTGAGGTACGGGAGGGGCAGGCCTCAACTTCGCAGGACAGTAGGCCTTCCGGGAAAGCTCGGGCGAGAGACGCCCGCGGAGGAAGGTAGAGATACGAATGGAGACTAGCCACGGCGCCCGATCTGCAGAGGGATTTTCCGGGTTCATTATCCAAGTTGCATCCCTCCTGTAATTTCTTAAAAAAAAGAAAATTGAGCTGCCCTTTGGAAATCATGGAGACAAAGAGAGTTCGGAATTGAGGAAAGTAGGCTCATATTGTATCATCTAGATCGCCTTTCTTAAAGTGTGGCCCGAGGACCCCTGGGGATCCCCCAAGACCTCAGGGGTCTGCTATATCAACATTATTTGCCAGATATTAAGGGTGTTTGCAAAAAATTAAAACCACGTCACTCTTCACATCATTTTTTTTATTTGTTAAAAATATATAGTGTTTCCATTAACAATATTTTGTTTAGGTTAATATCGAATGCGTTTAATACTGTTACTTTTACATGATTCAATAAATCAATATTCTATGAATGCGTCAATTTTATTCTTTAAGATGATAAGTATCCATAAATATAACCCATGCAAACAAAAGCTCTTTCGGGGTCCTCCGTAATTTTTAAAAGTGGGAAGGGGCCCTGAGAGTAAAAAGTGTAAGAAACACTGATCTAGAGCACCCGAAACAGACACTTATCTCTAGATCCATTAGCGGTAGTTATATAAACTTGAGTTTCTGATGTCTGTGAGATAGATAGATAGATAGATAGATAGATAGATAGATAGATAGATAGATAGATAGATAGATATGGATGCACGCGCGCGTGCACACACACACTTGTTGGAATCAACTGTTGATTGGGTGCAGAGATCGGCGTCTTTTTTTTATCTCGAGATTTATGCTGTCGGTCGCTCTATGCTTTTTTACTTCTCTATCTCTAGTTCGAACCTTAACGCTGGGGCGCCGAAGTACCTGGTTGCTAGGCAGGGTGGGCGGGTTGCCTTAGCAACGCCAGCTGTTCAGGGAGAGCGCTGGGTCCTTTCCAAGCCCTTGAGGGAAGCTCTGGTCAGATCCAGCCCCCCCTATTCGTTTCTGCAGGGCTGCTTATGCCTCCCCGTTACTTCTCGGTGCCCAGGGGTCATAGCCGTTTTTAAAAACAATTCCTAGGGCTGAGTTATGGTAATTGGCTGGATATTTGGTTTTCCAGGATTGCACAGTGGATAAGACGAATCTGCTAGGTTATCCCAGGCAGTGCACCACCCGCTTAGGTTCTGAAGGATGCTCAGATACTGAGGTCAGCTGGAGGGTTTTTGCCTCTAATTCTGAGATGAAAAAGCTATAGCCCATTTCCTTTCAGATATATAGTTGTTAAATTAGACAGTATGGTACCGCATCTCTTTCTGGCTCAGTTTGTGAATATCTAGAGGATATCAATATCTGAGTGTGCCCTGTAGGTCTTGACTAAATTGCATTATTGGTCTCTGGCCATTTGCCATTTGAATGGTGAGAAAACCAAGCACCATCAAAATATCAAGTTGCGCATTATATTGTGACCAGTCTTTGCATGCAGATTTCCCCCCCTAAATATTACAACAGAGTGTTACAACTCCTTGCTTTCTGGCAGGAGATAAATCTTGGCTCATTTTAGGGGACTAGGACTAAAATCCTTCAAAAACATTTTTAGGGGGCAAGGACTTCAAACATTTTCAAAATGCTTTATACCACAGAGTTGCATTCCTATACTGGATCAAGTGCAAATATATGCAGGTATGTGATTATTTAACACGTGAGAGAGAATAAAAACTGGGAAATAAAGCGTACTGGAAGAACTCCTCAGAACCAGCAGGAGAATTAAAATTCTGCCAAAGCCAGAAAAACTGCCTGCACATGTAAGTGGTTGAGAAGTTGGCTTTGGTTACCAAAACAAAGCTTTATCCTTAATACAGGGCCTACAAGTTTGAATAGAGTTGCTTAAAATAACGGAGGGACTTCAACATTTCTATATACAGCTTTTTCCTCCAAGAACAACTGTTCTAGATACAAATCCCCGATTCACAAAGGCTGATTCATACAAGATGTGAAATCATAATGTGGTTTGCTTGCTTATGACTTAGCTTACTGTGTAAACCAACAATTGTGGTTGGTAAATCTTGGCTTATATGTCAGCATGTTGTATGAACCTAGCTTCTTGTGGCTTATTGAATAAAACATGATTAAGCAAATCATGGCTTGGCATCTCATGTAAACCAAGTCATACCCTAGAACAGTGGTGCTGTTTGTCAGCCTGGGTTAAAAGAAACTGCAATGGTAAAAATCTCTTCTAACATGCAATGGTGTTTAGTGAAAGCCATAATGACATCATACACAAATGGCAGAAATTATGCACTGGCCTAATTTGCCTAAGTTACAGCATGGCCTCATGTCGCAAAGGACACACAGTGCATAATTTGTATGATGATGTCATATTGTATGAGATGTCACTTGCCTTTCTGCCCTCTCTCCCAAATGCTCATGATAACACGACGTCAGGCCATTGCTCTGTTCAAGATTGATATTGTCTTGGGTATAGTGACTGAGGGATGGTGTAAATTATAATCCAACCAGGGGTGTTCACAGAGTAGAGTCAAAAAAATCAAGATGGTGACCACAATGGTGCAGTTGAAGCTCCACCTGTGTTTTATGTGCATCCTATCTAAAAATCAGGTAGAGCTTCAGTCCCATCACTGTGGTTGTCATCTTGACCCTTTTTACCACACCCTGCAGGCACTCCTAAATCCAACCCAACAGGAGTTACACACAGATGTTTTCAGACAGGAACAACTGCCTTTGATACATGCATACATGCACATCTTATAACCATGATAGATACACAAATCACCTGAGCTACAATTACTTCCTTTCCTTTTCTTTATTTTAAAAATATTATGATGGTCTTTTTTGATAGTCTGGAGTAGGAGGCAATCCCAATCATTTTATTAATCTAAACCATCATCTGTTTGTGGCATAGGAGAGAGATGAATCCAGCATGCACTGCATTGAGTGCACGCAGCTCATACTTCAGACAATATGATAAACGGACAAGAAACGTGTTCACCAGTCCTTATTAGTCTAGGGAGAAAATCCTGACCCTCTTGCGGGAACAAGTGCAGAGGTACTTGGTGCCAACATGTCTATTCCAAAAAATGGTTATCACCAGTTAAATCTTATTTAGTTAGTCCTAGATCTTAATTAGTTTTTTCCATAACAATTGGATTATGAATAAAACAATAGTTTCAGAAAGGCAGAAAAAAGCATATTTACTTTCTTTAGTTTATGGATTTATGATGCCTCCTAGAATAGGCATTTCCTTCTGTGAGAAGTGAGGGAGAATCACCCTTCTAACATGAGACCATCTACAATTGTCTGTATCATTTCATCAGTCTGCGGGAGGCTGAGGTACAATTTTGTAAGTGTATACATAGATGCCTACAATGGCTGATGGAAAATGGACAGACCTATGTATGTTGCAGAGTGACGTGGGAAAACTGAACATTACAGACTCCCAGGACAAACACCTCCCAGTACAAACCCTAACACATTATATTGTGTGTAAATTAATGTAACTAATTCGAGATTTTTTCAAATCTCGGAAAAGGTCATTTGGGATTTTATTTCCATGTGTTGGGGTTTGCACTAGGAGTGTGTGATGCTCACCTCAAAATATTTTCAGAGCATCTGTGGAATGCAGAACTTCCATAAAGTTTATAAGTGAACCATGGACTTTTTCAAAAGGCTAAAAAAAAAAGAGTAATACAGTGTCCCTGCATTCACAGATACAAGAAACCAAATGTTCTAAACGAGGAGGAAGAAGAAAGATCACAGTGTCCGTTCGGCCAAAATAAACATCCAGATAAAATAAACTTCCCGTCAAAGGTGTTATGCCTTCCTTAAAACAAATGAAGCATTTTCAAAATATTCATTTATAACTGCTGGTCACTGAGTAGTATGGTATGGACTATATTTATTGGATTAGAAGTCCAATCCTATACATACTTATTCTGAAGTACATTCCTGTGTACTGAATAGAATTTATTAAGTAGTCTTATGATTCAGTAGGACTTAAAGGAAGCTTATGATTTTGTACACTTCTGATATAAGCTTAGCTGAAGATAGTGGAATTACTTGTACGTAAGCATAGGTTTGGACTGAAAATGTACTCAGGATTGCAAGCTTTCCTAGGAAAGGTTCAAGGTTAAAAGAAAGATACTACTGGGTTTTAGTACAGGATTAGACTGGGTTCACATGATGCTATGCTGTGGTTTCTTTTATTAGTGATTTGTGGAATAAGCCACATTCTTCTCCTGACAGTTTTCTTTCTTTTGGATAGAAGCTTGCATCAGGATCTCAAGATCTCAAGATAAAAGAAGAAATGTCAACGGCAGGGTGAAGATGACAACCATTAATCAAAGGAACTGGGAGAACATATTGCAAACAGGTTTTTGCAGTTTTGATTAATATTGCCTATTGTTATGAATGTTGCCTATTGTTATTATGAGACATTTGAAAGAAAGGAAGTGACAAGTTAGAAGGATCTCTCCTTTCCCACAACTGTGAGCAGTTGTGATCAGTAGGAAGCTCTTGGTGTCCTTGGTAGACATCTAAGAGATTGGAAGCCAGTCAGTGAAAACTCTTGACTCCATGGGCCAGGTGGGAGTGGAAATGATGAAATGTGCACTGTGATGTCTTACATGCAATATCCCCATGCTGCATGAAATTGTGGAGCTTGCATCAATGTTTTGTCAATTTGGCATCACTGTGGGGAGGAACAGACCCCTAGGCCTGACTCCCAATGGTTTAAGGTTGCAGTAATAAAATGGATGCCTTCCCCATTATATGCTTAAATAAAGATAGGGGTAATTTTTGAAAATTACCTTTGAATCTGTCCATTGAATTCAATATTCTTTAAATGTACATTAATGTTTGGGGGGGGGGTTATTTTATTGCTTTCATACCAAACAGAAAGGGGGAAAGGAAAAAGAAAGACATGAAACAAATATGGAAAAAGGAAGCAACAAAAATTATTTAGTCTATTTTTTTACAACACATCAAATCTTGATCCCACAGAATATTGATCATTTTTTCCTTTATATTGATAGACAGCCAACTCATCAACAGAAAGCAAACACACATTAGTGATCCAAGATCATAAATCTGAGATCACATGTTCCTTCTCAAATTGAAAAATAATCTTTTTTGCTGCCCCCATGCTGAACAAATCTGTAATTCTTCATATAGTAAAAAGTCCCACATTTTTGGTATATTGTTCAAAAGTATATTAATCTTTTTCAACTATACCGATCTTTGTAATACCATATTAACAAACCTATGAATATCAAATCAAAAAGGCAGCAGTGAGACAATTCCATGTTATATGAATAACCTCACACCTATTTTACACTTCCAGAATAATACAGCCAACACTTTAAAAACTTTTTTGTAGTGTCCAGTCAGCATGAAAAGGAACCTTTTATTGAATTAGTCTCACCCTAATAGCATAAGAAACATTTAACATTTCCGAATTTATGCCTTTTCTGCCTTTTTAGTTATTAGGTCTTGGGGTTCTAGTGAAAAGCAAAAAAACATCTTGCGATGTTTCCTATCTTACATTATCCTAGCCTCAAAAGAAATGCTGCTGTGAATTGTGCTAACAGTAACTCAGGCCGTGTGAAATAATCCAACTAAGTGCCAGCAGTTTGAATTGTTCAGCAAGATATAATCCTTCCATTTATATACTTTTCAATCATATTTGATGTTGTGCAACGTTGTTTTTCCAATTGTCCTTAAAAAGTTGTGAAATTTGCACTTTCCCTAATGGCCAAAGGATCTCAAGGAAGAACTTCTGTTTAATTGCAAGATAATGCAGTCGAGAACGTGGTTACTGTGTTTGATGCTATAAAAGTAAGGCAAAGTTGCTACAATATTTGCAAAAGAAGTGACCTTGTTTCTCTCGAGGAAACACTATTAGGACAGTGTCGTCCAAACTTGGCCACTTTAAGATGAGTGGACTTCAACTCCCAGAATTCCCCAGCCAGCATGGCTGGCTGGGGAATTCTGGGAGTTGAAGTCCACTCATCTTAAAGTGGCCAAGTTTGGACAACATTGTATTAGGAGTTTTGCTAAATCGGACATTTAAAGCACTTTCACACGTTCCAGAATCCTTCCATGGCAGGCGTCCTGCAGCTGAGCTGGGGGCTAAATTAAACCCCAATTCCTAAGGAATCTCCCTCACTTTTCACTTCACTGGGGGAAAAAACTGCAAACCCTCCACCACTCCTCCACCTCGCAACGGCTGAATTTGCACAGCACACTCCCCCTTAAGTGACGGTCACAGACCACAGTCACTTGATTCAGACAGCCCATGAAGCCAAGCTCAAACCAACTTCGCCGTGGCTTCACAGCTGCACGACACCACCTCCCTCACCTTATAGGTGAGAGTAACTTCGATGAGGAAGCTGCCATTCCAAGCGATGGAAATGTAATGCAATACATCAACCATTAAACGTAAGCAGGTCACCCCCAAACCCCTTTCACATCAACAGGGATTTTCTTTCTTTTTTCTTTTTCTTTTAAAGACTTTCTTGCACGGAAAGCCCATCGTCGCCTCCCGTTCCATTCCGCCTACAATTCCCAGCCTGCAACGCGTCCACGCGCCCGCTTAACCCGTTCGGCGCCCTGCCCGCAGCGCCGCTGAGCTCCGCGGCTGGAGCGATGTCAGGCAATCTGTGCACGTGGAAAAGCGCGGGGGAGGGAAGAGGTGGCTCTCCGCCTTGAGGGCGCTGGACGGACCCTGCCTCCTCCCCGCCTGGGTGCTCCCGGAGCAGAGGGCGCCCACGCAGACCTCTTCGGAGCGGAAGAGGCTAGCCTTTTGCGAGGGGGGAGGAGGCAGGGAGGGGCCGGAGAGGAATTCCCTGCAAAATTAGGACGCGGCCGGCGGGGCCGGGGAGGAAGCCGAAGCGGGATTTCGCTTTTCCTCCACCCGGGCCTCGCCTCGCAGCCCTGCCTGGCCGTGGCTCCCGGGGGGCGCAGCGAGCGCGTGGTTCTGGGGCGCGCAGCCAGCCTTACGCCCGGGCGGGCTGCGCCGGTGGATGGATGGATGGATGGGGCGCTTCGGCGGCGCTGCCTTCCCCCGGCGCGACTCCGCCGCTTCCGCGAGGCAGCAGATGACTCGGTGCCCGCTCAGGCATGCCTCTCCTTATCGAGAAGCCCACACCCTCTTTGGCTAATCTCCGGGCAGCCGGCTCTGCCCCAGCGGCATTCGGTGGCTCTCGGGGGAGGAAAGCGCAGGAATTCCCGGCCCTTCGCTTGCGCTCGCCAGCGGCTCGAGGAGATGGCCTGGAGGAGCGGGGCTCGTCCGCGCGGCGGGCGCCGCCTTCTCCGCCCGCAGGTAGACGGTGGTCGGCGCCCGCCCCCGCCCCCGCCCCCGCCCCGGTGGCCCTCGACCGCCGTGTCGGGAGGTCCGCGCCCGGCTGAGCTCTCCTCGGCGTTTGCGGTCGAGTCGTCCGACCTGCCGGATAGGATGCCCGGGTGAATCTTCGCCGCCGCTGCTCGTGTGGGCGCTGGGCTGGGGTTCCTCGGCCAGTTGCCCCACCGTCCGCGGGCCTGCCGGCCACTGCCACGGGCAGGCCACTGGCCTTTTCTCGGCCCCATTTCGGTCAAGTGCTGTGGCATATTCGTTCCTGGTGGTTGCTCCATGGCTGCGCTAGAGCTATGCAGGTGCTTTAAGAGGGCCATGAAGCAATCTGCCAGGCCCTGCCCCGAGGTCCATAGAGTGGGCAGAGGGAGAGGCCAAAGTGCCACCCATGTACAAGTACCGGTGGACCTTCTTAGATTTTTGCCCTGGGTTGGATCAGGAAGCGACAGCCTCACCTTGGCATGGTGGCGTGGCATGATCTTGGTGGAGGGGGAAACTTTTCACGGACTTCCTAACTTGCCTCTCCTTGCCTCTCCTAGCTTTAGTTCCTCAATGAACCTGCCCCGGTTTGACGCACCCGCCTTCGCCCAGAAGAGAAATGATTGGCAAAAATAGCAAAGGCATTCCAGAGATATAGTCACTTGAGGCAGACCGTTGTCCCTCCGTACCAGGGGCATCCAGCTGTGTCTCTCGAACTGACAGCCTGCAATGGCTGGCCCCAGCATCTGGACCAGCCTCAAGTCGGTCCTGAGAAAGAACAATGACCCCTTGTTCCTGAACGACTGCAGTGCCTTTGATTTTTCGGACGAGATTGGTGATGAAGACTTCCCCCGGTTCAAGAAGCTGCAAGTTGTGGTTTCGGAAGATGCTGCTGACACCTCAGCCAACGGGGCCTATGTGGGACCCCACTCTGATGATGAGTCCTTGCTGGACAGGGACATTGTATTGCGGAATGCTGTGGCTGGACCCCCTCCAGACCCTTGTAACAATTGTACCCAGCAAAGGGAACTGTTAAAGCAAAGGAAGGTGAAGAGGCGCCTGGCCTTGGCTGCAGTCCTGTACCTTCTCTTTATGACAGGCGAACTTGTAGGTAAGAGTGCCCTGCCAACTCCAGACTGGGGGGTGGGGGGAGGAGAAGTTGCTTTGTAAGGCAGCAGTGCTCTGGGATAGCTGTTTAATTGTTTTCTCGGGCAGGAGGATCAGGGCAATATCCGGGGAGATTTTGCCATGGCTCCCTGACTACGGTTAATACCATCCTCTCCTGTTTTGTGCGTTTTTTATAGTTTTTATAGTTTTAATTATTGTTTTTACATGTATCTATGGGTTTTTAATTGAGCGTTGTATGCCACCCAGAGTCACTCCTTTGTGAGATGGGTGGCTATATAAATATGATCACTCAGTCAATCATTATTGCATTGCAACAGGGCAGCAGGTTTAGGGAATGTCTTAAGTAAGCAGAAACTGCCTGCAGCAAACAGGGAAGAAGAGAGAATCGACTGTGCCAATGTTTTGATCTACCACTTTGTGGACTGATTCTGCTTAATAATGTGGTCTTTGACAACCCACACTCACGGCCATACAAAGCACAGCCCTGGTGCATAGCTTTGTCTTGATTGTTGCAGAGCTTATATACACGAAGGTTGTGTTCATATCTTATGTTAGACCATGATTTAATTTGCATTTACTAAATAAACCCCAATTATCTGGAGTTACACAGCAGGGGTTCATATAAAATGTTGAGCCAAACAAGCCACATTTAGGTTTAGTACAATAGAAAGGTAGTCTCTAATATTGTAGTCTTAAGTGTAATAGTCTTAAGGGGGTAACCTAACCCTGGATTCAGGTTTGCATTTGGCCTTTCAGTGGGTGGAATCTGACAGTGCCTTTTCTGACTAACACATTTTATTAAAAAGCATAAACCTATACCTTTTAATAAAACTTACTGGTCGAAAAAGGCGCCACCAGACTCTTACTGATTTTTTGCTACCATAGACTAACATAGCTGTCCAAAAAGCGATGGGTGAGACCAGGACAGACTAAATTTGATTTCATTCCATCTAGGTTAATTAAGAATCAATAAATAGCCTTTCAGGCAGGTATTTAATTAACTTTCCCTTTGCTAGTACAAATTGCCATTTAGTAACAGCTTCTGGAAGACTCTGAAGGTTGTACCCAAGTCTTCATGAGCTGTATGTCATCTTTTGGCTGTACCCCTCCAGTCAAGAGAAGTGTTCAGGCAACCAGGTTAAGTAAAATAGACTTAAAGCTCTTGTATGTTCCATGCCATAAAGTTCCTTCACTGCAAGAAATCAAGGCTCCTGATGGATAGATTTTCTAATGCCTGCTAGATAATAATTTCTGAGTGCGCCATCTTCACAATCTTCCTGCTTTTTTTTTTTTTTAATCTCTGTTCTTTTGCTCTCTTACTTTCCTGAGCTGCTTGTGAAGATCAGCCACCCATGAGATGGATTTTTGTCCTTTATGGCTCATTGAAGGCAGCAATGAGACATCAAACCCGTTATTGACTAGGATGTTCGCAAGCCGTTTTTTAACTCTTTAAAAGAGGCCGCAGCGAGGCAGGCGTTTCTACAAACTGGATCCAAGTCCTGACAGATGGTGCGAGTTGTTATTCTCAAAATCTGTACTGCTGCGGATCAATATGTTCCTCTGTGCACAAAGAATGCACATACACAGTCACTTCTGGTTTCCCAGGTTCAGCCCTCCAGTCACAGAGACAGGATATGCCTATTAATCCTACCCACCACATCAACTTGTGTGGTTGGTGTAACAGTTGAGGTTGAGCTCAGGGGAAAATAAATCATTAAATCTATCAAAGGTTCTCTCCGTTCCAACCTAGCTTGTTTGTGAATCATGCTGGACTGCTTTGCTTACTTCAGAGCAATTCTTAAAATATTAGGAGGAAGGGAGGTAGAACCCACCATCCCTAATTCCTGTCTTCTACCCCCATTTCTGCCAAGTCAGTGTGGTTCCTTTAAAAATACTATGTGACAAGTTGAAGCAGAAAAAAATGGGGCAGGTTTCTTCCGAATCCTTCCTGCAAATAAAATGAGCCCAAGAGTTAAAATCTGTAGCTACAGCCATTTAATTAAATGATATAAATCTTTTGGAGATGGCTCGCTTAAGGACAGGTTCTAAATTTTCAGCATTTCTGTCCAGCTGGTAATTTCTGTGAACGGAGTCCTTTAAGGAACATTGGTGCTTTTCAGAAATAAGTAAGTTCAGTGCATGAAGATTGCTACCTATGGTGATTTCCTGCTGAGGACATAACACATGGTGATAACAGCCAAAAAGATATTTGTCTGGAACTATTGTCCATTCCTCACCCTCCAATGTATATGTTAAAATACAATCTGCAAATATGGCCATAGTATGTTGCACTATAGATGTTTTGGGGAGCTGTGATTGATGCAACTCCTTGCTGAATATGTGTTTTTTTGATGTAATATGTGAAAATATCTAACATCCCCCTCCCCCTTTTAAACTTGTACATTAAGGTGGATATGTTGCCAACAGTCTAGCAATCATGACGGATGCACTTCACATGTTAACTGATCTCAGCAGCATTATTTTGACTCTTCTTGCTTTGTGGCTCTCTGCAAAAGCACCCACAAAAAAGTTCACCTTTGGATTCCATCGATTAGGTAGGTGGCCTTTTAAATTATTCCAGCATCACTGTCTGTGCCAGTTGACAGTGAAGTTTATATCTTTGGTTTATCTTCTCCACCCAGGTGCCCTCCATCTGTATCAAATTGCAATTCCTAATTGTACTGTGGCTATGACAGGTTGATAAGAATTATGATCCAGCAAGATGCCAGGGTAGGACAGCTGCTTAGTTCAGTAAGGAAATGGTAGATAAATACAATGTTATATCTCCAAATGCTGCAGCCTCTTAGAATGGCATGGCAGCTTGTAAGATCTCTTTTGAGCTGTTGAATTTAAAGATTTGGTACAGGCAGACAGAAGGGGAAAAAGTCATAACACCCGCCCCCTCCACTTCTGGTACTTTTATGGCTGTTCCATGTGCTCTCTTGTAACTGTTTTTCAGCGTAAGCAAAACTTCTTGGGTGTATCTGTTGCAGCCCAAACTGTGATGGAATGGAATTATGAAGGCCAGGCTCAGGGAGATAAACATTTTCTTAGCTCACCGGAGGAGCGTGGGAGATACAAGAGGATGAGACCGGCACCTCCCTGAGGAATTCACAATGTTGTGGCTGGCTGACTGACTTGGGAGCTGGGGTTTCAGTCTGGGAAGATTCTTGCTAGAGGTTGTAGCTAATAAACATAGCTGAACTGAATTTGCATTGTCTCTTGGAGTTCCTTGGGCTAGGCCTTGACATCAATCTTCCCAGACTGAAACCCCAGCTCCCAAGTCAGCCAGCCACAACATTGTGAATTCCTCAGGGAGGTGCCGGTCTCATCCTCTTGTATCTCCCACACTCCTCCGGCAAGCTAAGAAAATGTTTATCTCCCTGAGCCTAGCCTTCATAATTCCATTCCATCACACAAACAGATTTATTGTGACGTACCTTTCGGTAGGCAGATCTTTCACAATGAGATATAATTCAGTGCTAGAAGCTGCAGTTTGATATTAATTTATCCAAGAATCAGCCTTGTGGATGCCAACAGAAATGATGTTGAAGATGTGTGGTACATTTAGATCATCATAGTGATTAATGATGTCTTAGGTCCTATGCTGTGGACCATATGATTCTACACAAGGATAAGAAAAAAGTAAGTATATTTTGTTTGAAAGCCTCTCTCCCTTTTCTCAGACCAAAGCATATGCTTTTGGATTGAAGAGAATAGAGAGAAGGATCCTGAGTGGACTGCTGTTTGATGTTAATTTCTGGTATTTACTTTTGCCTGGTGTTCCAATTTAGATTCAGTTGCACACTCCTGATTAAAAGGAAAAATAAGGTTTTGAAGGTTTGAAATGTTGGCTAGATGACTTACATTTGCAGGGTGGCATCAGATCATCCCTGTCCTGACAAAAGTTCTCCCACTACAGATCTAGCACATAGCTAGGCATCCTTTGATAAGGGTCAGTGTGATTTAGACTAGTTGTCACTCTTCTCCCAACATGGTGCATCTGAGATAGGTTGGACCAGCCTACCTTTTGTGAATCTCAGAGGCAGGTGGAGGACAGGATAGAGAGAAAAGATTGTCTACATAACCTTAAAAGCCAGCGTGACATCATGGTTAAGGTGTTGGGCTAGTAACAGAGACACTCAGGTACAAGTTCTTCCTCAACCATGGAAGCTCCCTAGATGAATTTGGGCCAGTCAAACTCTCTTAGCCTAAGCCCCTCACAGGGCTGTTGTGGGGGAGCATAGGAGGTGGGAGAGCTACATAAGCCACCTTGAGAAGAGGGACATAAACCTAACAAATAATTCGCATGTGTGCCTTCGAATCAGTTTTGATTCCTGGCGACTGCCTGGACTAATCCCTGCAGTTTTCTTGGCAAGATTTTTGGAAATGGTTTGCCATTGCTTCCTTCCTAGGGCTGAGAGAAAAAGACCAGCCCAAGGTCACCCAGCTGGCTTTGTGTTTAAAGTAGGACTAGAACTCTCAGTCTCCCACTTTTTAACCACTACACCAAACTGGCTCTCAAATAATAGTCATACTTTAACCCATATGTTTCAGTGGGACTCACATGCTCTAAAATGCACACGAAAGGATTGAGCAATGGGATGTTCTAGATTTCAACTCCCACCAGGCTCAATCACAATGGTTGTTAATAAAGGATTGTTGGAGTTGTAGTCCAAAATAATACAAAAAGACTGCACTTTCCTATCTGTTCCTCCTATCCCAGAGGATGAATGGATGGAATGTTCTTCGAAACCATAATTGTTCCTCTGCAAAAATCACATCAGTCTTTACAAGACGTTTCTAAAAATACATTTATATTAGCTCTTAGAAAGGGCAGTAATTAAGCAAAAGAGAAAGAGAGAAAGAAAAAAAAGTATTTTTCAATTAGATGTGCTAATTCAATTCTGCTCCTTCATGCTTCTGCTGGGTTAGTTTCTGCTCACATTATTCAATCCACTCTTCATATGATTTTCTTTTCTAAACCTGTAATTAGATTTCTCAGCAATTTTCTTGTTCTTTAATGTCCTGTAGGAGCTGTACAATAAAGTCAAGCACTGGTGTGCATTCAAATGCCTTTGAAAACTCTTTTTGGCCCCAGTGGCTTGTATTTCAATCATAAGGATATTCATTCAACAAAATTAAGAACTCTTGAAAGAGAAGTTTCACGGCTGCCAAGCTCTGTATTGTTTGAGACCCAGGACGATTTACTGCTCTACAGTAACGTACAGTATGGCTTTAATAAGTGAATTGATGGGGATGATACCATAGTGGAGGACAATGTGTCTGTCGTAGAACTGAAAACTTGGCAGACCAAGTTTATGAAATACAACTCTGCCCCCCTCCAACAGACTAAAAGGAGACTTTGTACATATTCCTCTACCTTCTTTTTAATACCTTTCCTCTTTATGAAAATAGGATTTATGCTGCTTTTACATCGAAATAATCCTCTCAGGCCTGATTCTTTGAAACAAGCCCATAACTACAATAATAACGCTTGTTTATGGTAACTCTGTGCAGTGCCCGGTAACCAATGTGGCAAGCTTGTAGTGTAGTTATTATGGGGCAAGCCAGATTTTAGGTCATAGGGCTTTCAGACTGACTGAATAACACATCTTGCTAAGACATAATGGGAGATGCAATTTTGGCTTAGCATGTGTGAAACCAGCCACTGCTGCCTGTCAAACCCAGGTTATGGGATAATGGGTGTTGTGAATGTACCCTCCCTTGCTAGTGGATAGGCTCAGACATTCACATGTGCACACACTTCCCCCATAAACCTCCGTGTTCTTCATGTGGTCCTAGAAAGATATCCCAGTCCTTCCCTCTTTGCTGGAGATAAGAAAATGTGGAGTACTTTGAAACAAAGGCAGAAGGATTTGTAGGCTAGGACTGGGCAAAGGACAGACTCTGTCTCCTTATCAGTCTCAGAATTAATTTATTGGAGTCTTCAGAAAGTTAGAAGGCTAGCATAATTGAAAAAAGAGGGAATATATCTGTTTCAAGTATCTGTCAGCCCTTCTAGGTAGACCAGACTAGGAAACCAAAGTTATGCATTACTAATGCCATTGTATTATGGGGTTACAGTTACAGAATCTTGCAAGTCTGAAAGCGCCTCCCCCCTCCCTGACTTTGTCTACAAGAGAACTCGGGAGGGTCAAGTCTGAGACATTTTCTCAAATTACGTTACTGTTTTGGACTCAGATTTCTTTTACCTAACTGGTGCCTTGGTTGTGGCTCTTCCTCCTGTTCCTCGAGGTTATTCCCACAACCTATTATGGTATCTGTTTGGGGGGAGGGTTGTTTCAATAATAATAATAATAATAATAGTAATAATAATAATGGCTGTCTCTGAAAAGATAGGTAAAAACATTTAGCTAGGATTGTTGCATTAAGCTTAATTTTTGTTCATTATGCTTGTAAGTCTCCTTTTTTTAGCTTTCTGTGCCAGCTCAGTAATTGTGAATATTCCAGTCTTTTATGCATATCTAGATTGTTCATGAGTAAACAATTTCTCTTTAGCCTTTTGTGATTCAGTGTAAACATTTAAAACCCTGCTTCCACTTCTTTAGAGCAGTGTTCCCCCAAGGCTTGATGGGACTATCCAAGGGGACATTGTTGTTGTTGGTAGTAGTAGTAGTACTACTACTACTACTACTACTATTAATTAAAATTGTGTTTATTAAATTGTTTTCATATAATAAATGTTTGAGGGTTGATGAACAATCTGAAAGTTCATGAAGGGATCGATAAGCTGAAGAGTTTGGGGACTGCTGGTTTAGAGTGACTTCTTTTTTATTTGTAGCAGACCAGCACCAACTTGTGTCTGACCAGAGTACTGGATCTCATTTTAGGTATTTCCTTTTAAGTCATTTGGAAGTAGCTGTTTTATCAAGGCACCATTGTAACTCTTTTTTTACTGTCTTAAACTTTAGGATGGAAGGATGTATTTGGACCTCCTTTTCAGTTGCTGGTGTTTTTCTTCTTCTCTTCCAGAGGTTTTGTCTGCCATCTTCAGTGTATTGTTGATTTACATCCTGATGGTTTTCCTCTTATATGAAGCTGTTCAGCGAACTATCCACATGGACTATGAAATTAACGGGGATGTGATGCTTATTACTGCAGCTATTGGTGTAGCAGTAAACCTCATGTAAGTTACTGTTGTCCTTCTATTTAAGATGGATAGCCTATTGGTCTTGGTGATATCTCGTGACCATAGCTATGAGCCCCATCTGGTTGGGTTTTTGTGTCCTAAGTTCTGATATTGGCCACTGTCTTAGTTGGGTGGTTGTTGCTTCTGATCTCTTTCAACAGAGGAGTTTCTCAGACAACTCAAGTAGTGCCTGAAATTTTGGCCTAAATGACTTGTTATTAATTGCATGGTTACAGCTATGCCAGGATAGGCGTTGGCAGCAGGGAAGTGGTAGAACAAAAGCGGTAGCCATTTTGTAAAGCAAGAGTGAATAATCTGTGGCCTCCAAGTCCCCTTTCTGTGGCCCTCAGAGCTCCATCTGCCCATGATTACTGATAACTGAAGGCATACTTTCCCATCATGTTGAAATGGGGAATAGATAAAAGTTAAGTATAAATTCTGAAATAGGCATATCACAATTAAAACAGGAAAACTGACCCCTATACCTCTACCCACCCCCATATGTGATGTGGCTCAACCTACTCTGAGTCCCCAAGGCCTCAGAAATGTCAAGTGCACCCGTTGGCAGCCAAAAACCTGTCCACCCTTATGCTAAACCAATATACCAGTTGTGGTTGGTTTTCTACCATCTCCTCTTGGATCTTCCCACCTCTTGTGCTAAGCTTCTGATTTTCAAACCACTTCCCTTTCTTCTTCATGAGGCTTTTCTGGCATCAACCCAGTTCTGTGCTGCTTTTCCTTCTGCTGCCATCTGATTTTCCCCCTGGTTTCCTGCTATGCTTGTTAGGGTTTGGTGCACCTCTTTTCTGTCTGATAACGAAGATGACCGTTTGTGTTCAACAGAACACAACTACTTTGTTTCTTCCTTCTCTGACTTAGATATTATAGCATTGCCCCTGCTTTTACCAGAAAAGACTTGTTTTGCTTATGGTTTGGGATGCAACTTTTCTGTCCACCCAATTTCATTTGTACATTTGTATGGGAGATGTAGACATTAGACATTTCTAATCGAAGCTTGGTCAGTTGTATTTGGAGAACTGTGTCTGGACAGCAGGAGAAAAGTGAAGAACGGCCATTGCTATTGACTTTTTGAAACCATAGTATGCTTCTCATTGGGGAGCATAGGGCTATACCAATAAGAGGACAAAATTTTTGCTGGCTAGTTTGTTTAGATCAAAGCATACCTGGATAAGGGGGCATAAGGGAGGCAAGGGGATTTCTCTCCCGCTATTCTTCCTGGCACGCATAGCCCTGGAGTGATTTTTCTCGTTGAAGGTGGGCAGGAGGCCAAACACAGTAGATTAGCAGGAAGGGTGAAATATAATAGAGTGAAAGTAGCTCGGGAGAAACAAAGTTCAGATAGGCTGTCTGGATTGCAGTTGATCTATTAGCATATATCCAACATTCCCAGTGGCTTTGCAGAACAACATTAGAAAGCATTGCTGATGCTCATTAGCTACCATGAACAGTAACTAACACTGATTATTTTTCAGTCTTTTGTGCTGAAAACTAGGGCTGGGCAACACTTTGGATCCAAGAATTGCTTCAGAGCATACAGGGGCACAAATCTAGCAGCTGTGGCAAGCCCAGGGTGACTTTCCTTGGAGTCAAGCAGCAACTGTGGAAGGAACGGTTGCTGCATTTGCACCCCTGTATGTCCCAAAGCACCATTTTGCCTTTGAATGTAAAGCACTGCATAGCCCTACTAAAAATTAAAATCCTATAACCTAAGTTTTTTTCCCATTGGCATTTCCAAAATATAATAGCCTTTTTTCTTTTTTTAAAGCACCTTTCTTCTCCTCCACTTTTCATTTCAGAATGGGCTTTCTGCTGAACCAGTCAGGTCACCTTCACTCCCATTCGCATACACCTTCATCTGTTCCTCCGTCCAGCTCTTCCTCTCCAGCCTCTGGGCACGCTCATAGTCACGGCCATGGCAGCTTGGCTGTGAGAGCTGCATTCGTCCATGCCCTGGGAGACTTGGTGCAAAGTATTGGCGTGCTCGTAGCTGCATACATCATTCGATTTAAGGTGGGCAGGGTTTTTTCACTAGACTTGTGGGCATCTCTGATCTTGGATTGTTCAGCCTTGGAACGTTATAACAGTGATCTTGGTATGCTCATGTAAAAACATCTTACCCAGGACTCCACATTCCTCCTCTTTTTTCAGCTTAGGAAACAAGTCTTCTGTTCTGGTGAGCTGGAAAGTCCTTGGAGAGTCAAACTGTTCAAGGAGATGTAGGATTTGCTCAAATAGGAACTGAGTTGAAGTGGCTGGGGTTATTGCAAACAATTCAGTAGTATTTCACTTGCTTTTACATTTTTATAAATGTTTTGAGGGACAATGCTTTTTGAAACTGCAGACTTTCTTTGAACAAAAACTTACCAGAAACTGACTTGATGTTTTATGATGGTACTGCTGGGATTAGTAACTGCCGAGATTCAGTACAGGTTCCTATATAAACCCCTCACCCTCCTTTTGAAAGATCTTCCTTAATTCCCAGACTGATGGTAAGACTAGCAGTGAATAAAACAATCAACAGCTGCATGTTATCCACTGTTTTGTTAAAGAGGCAGGCTTTCTGCCCCCTTTATCATAAACATGCCAGAAAATGAACCAAAAGTTTAGTTTCACTGCCATAAAATTGCCTATATATACAGTACTTGCCACATTTCAAAGTAAGGTATTTGTTGGAATCCTTATGTTGTACTCTTAACCTTCCCTCTAATAAATATCACCAAGCAGAGCTCTTAGAGACTTGTTTGCTACTAGTTCTGAGGAGGGACTGAGATGTTTGGAAAGACAGGGTCTTTTCTGTTTTGACCCTAGCTCAGTTCAGTGGGACATATAAACGCTCAAACAGTTGCAATGCACATGACCTTCTTGTCTTGTTGGTGTGTGTTTGTAACCTTGACCTATTTTAAGACAAGTTACACTTTTTGGTTCTGCTGGTACATTTTAACGCTTTGTAACCTCTTCTTACACTTTAAGAAAAGTTGTGTGCAGCTATGTAACAGATTCTTTTCTGAGTAACACATATCGGTGGGGGGGGGGGAGCATATGAAAAAGCCATATATGGAGTCATGACAACGGGCCATTTTGCACCATCTATACCGATCCTTTAAGAACTAAGGAAAAGCCTTTTAAAGGTCTCCTTGGTATTCTTTAATAGATGTTGGAATTGAAACTTGGGTGTTTCTGTACACCAAGACTGTACTATGCTATTCAGCCCATTTAGAATAATACAGTACAGTACAAAGGTTAACTGTATTCCAAACTACATATTATCCCAGGCACTGCAATCAAGAATGATTAATTAAGGTAGTTTAAATAAATCAGAGGGTTTTTTTTAATATGAAAAGTTCAGTGATCCTCTGTAGCTGATTTTTTTCCCAAAGGCATTTAATATCCTGCATACAAAACAGCCTTTGTTCTACAGTTGCATACTCTTTTTCTTATCTATCGTGGCCCAAATTATAGTTGCAATGAAGTTGCATTAAAGAATATTATTCATGAGAACGTTTGGGAAGACGCAGTCCTGCTGTACAATTGTAATAAATGAAGTTGGCCAGCATCTTCTTACCAAGGAAAGTGTTACTTATGTTTGGGAAAACCTCATACACATTTGCCAAATTCCAGAAAACTGATTCTTGTAAGTGCAGCTTACATAAGCTGTGTGGAAAACTGCACATTGCAAATGCTTGATTTCCCCAAATCCAAAATAATTATGGGTGTTCCAGTTGTTGTTTTTTTAAATCTGATTTAGTGAAAAATTGCATGGAGAGGGCAGGAGGTGAATATCTATGGCCCAGCTGCCTATTGGATTGGTGGAAATTCTTATGTCCATCCTTAAAATATTGACCAAATGAATTCTTCCCACTCCCCCATTTCTGAGCCTTCAAAATATTTACAGCCAGGGACTTGGTTACGAGGCTTTAATCTTTTTCGTTTCAGCCAGAATACAAGATTGCTGATCCTATATGTACATATGTATTTTCAATTCTTGTGGCTTTCACCACATTTCGGATCATATGGGACACTGGAATAATTGTACTTGAAGGTAAGAGCCATTAAACGTCCTACGACTGAGAAGAGATAGAATACAGAGAGTTTTTAAAAATTATACATACGCTCTTGATAATTTTGATCAATTATCTGATGATAGATGATACATTCTACCAGCTGAGCATAAAGTGATAAAAAGGCTATGAGAACTTAATACTCTGCTGTCTAAAACTGTGAACATACTGACCCCCAGCCTAGCTATATTCAGCATCAGCAGCTTCCAGAACAAGCCTTGATGATGTTAAAATAACAATACACACCGTATGATATCATCATGCTAATGACTTGATTATACAGTTGCATTGTGACATCTAATACAAGTATTTTAGTTGTTTATTTATGCTGGACTGTGAACATAGGAAAGATACGTTGATTTGTTTCATATGAGGTGTGTATCACCATATCTACCCAGCAACTGATTTCAGTTGTGTGTCACAGATAATTTGTGTTCCCTTCTTGCTCAGACCAGATTCTTCTGGGACTAAATTCTGCCAAGGGAGATAATTGTTTAATGTCATACAGTTACTAATTTTATTTGGTCTTCCAGTGCTAGTGAAAGACACTCAGAGGCAATGTTGTGTAGTGGTTTAAATAGGGCTGGAGGGCCACATTTCAAGTCCACCCTCACTCGAGCATCTTTGGGCTAGCCTTCCTCATGTAGCCTAATCTTCTCTTAGGGTTTATTGTTGTAGAGCAAAATGGAGGAGGGAGAATATATGGCTTTCTTAGACCACTACTGTGAGTTTCCTGAGTTCCAGGAAAATTTGGAGGTTTTTGCAATCTTATAAATAAGTAGATTTTTTTAGAATTGTAATTTTCTCCTGAAACAAGTCACAAGGCATACTCCAAAACTTTGCTATGTACTGTGCAACTGTTGTTTTATTTTAATGGTTTTATAGCTTGTTCATGTATAGCATATTTTTTTCAAGATTAAACAGAAAACTCTGCTCCTTGATTTTTGTTCTGCTTGTAGGAGTTCCAAGACATCTGAATGTGGACCTTATTAAGGAAGAGTTGATGAAAATTGAAGACGTATTTTCAGTGGAAAACCTGAATGTCTGGTCTCTAACTTCAGGAAAAACAATTGCCATTGTCCACCTACAATTAGGTAAAATATGTCGAATCTTTTGATAAATTATGTATAAATGTGTTATGATCCGTTATTTCTAAACACTTGCCTCAGTTGGTACCTAGTTATTAGATGCTGTCTGTGAAGTAAAATAAAGGATACAGGCTTGCAATCTAAAAACACATACACAGGCAAGGGATGGGAGGAAATAGATTAATTGATCATCCCAGGTCAAAAATTAGTTTTTAAAAGACATTTATATTGAGTTGTATCTTTTTTTTTTTTCTGGAGTTCTGAGATGAAGAGGATTTAGCAATCCATGGGTCAGAGTGACTCCTTAGTGGTTGGACAAAGTGATGCTGTTCTTGTTTCTGTAGGAAGTTGGCCTGTAAGTCAATCATTCTTTAGACAATGATTGGACTCTGCAGTTCTCATTTGATGGAACTGATGGGTTAAAACTAAGTTCTCTTCTAGTGAGAATGCAGAGCTAAAAAGAGCTTCCTTATGAAAAATCCTTCACTGTTTGGCTTTGTGAAAGTTTTTCAAGCTATCAGTTGCTACTATAGTACAATAAGCCCCTTAGAGAATGCACCTATGGGAGAAACATTTCAGGAATATCTTCATTTTTTCTATCATTCTCAAGAACAGGTTGGAGAGCAATTCTGAACTCAAAAAGCTCCTCAGTAGGTTCATTAAATAGAGGATATTCAAGGTGGAAACTCTAAAATCAACTGCAGAGGCAGTCCTAGCAGACAAATCAATAAACTGTTGAAAATGTGCTCATGTATTCCCAGCAGGTCAGACCACCAGAGAGTCCTTAGGTTTGCTTATAACAACAGTCAATTCCAATTTAAGCTCCTTCCCTAAGTCTAAAGTACTTATCAAGATAATGGCAGAACTAATAGGGCATCTGAGGCATGAATACATATGATACCTAGATGATCTACTAATTAGACATCCATCCAGGATCAGGACTGCATCCAACATATAACTCAGAATACATTGCCTAGAGGGTCATGGATTTCTAGTATACAGAACCAAAAGTTTGCTGTCTTCATCCAACAGATGTTTTATTTGGGAGTCCTGATCAACATGAAGTAGTTCTTGTCCCTAGAGCCCACATTGAAACTATAGGAGGCTATCAAAGAAATTGCCTCACAGTTTCATGTCTGATGATCATGAAACTGGCTCTCCTCCAGGGGTTGATTATAACCTCTGAAGACCTGGTTCTGTGGGTGTGTTTGCACTCTCAGTCCTTCCACTGGCTTCTATTATTCCACCAGATCAAGATTCCCAACAAAGCACAACTTTGGGTGAGACTTCCACAGGAGATGGCTTGATTTCTACATTGCTGATTGACCAATGGTGGGTTTGGGTGGTAATTCTCAAACAGTAAAGGTGATAAGTCCATAGGGCTGAAGCCAATTCCTGTGACTGAAGAGGGTTTCTTCTCCTGCCCTGCTTTCCCCTAGAAGGAAGAGTTAACTCTATCCTCTTAGGTCCATCATCCAGTAATCACTGGGCATGGTAAGTCCAACTGCCCTTCTTCCTCTTACTGATCATTGTTATGGAAGAAGTTGGTGTGATGTTCACATAATTCTTGTATTGGTGATTAGAGTCACAATCTCTTTCCTCTCTAACTTTTTACTAACTTGTATTTGATAGTTTTGGTTGTTCATCTGGAGAGTTATCTTACATAGAGGCTAGAGAAAAACATCATGAGAAATTGGCAAAGAGTTGTTATTTTTTGTGGCTTTCTTGTCTTTCAGTTCCTGGTAGTTCACCAAAGTGGGAGGAAGTCCAGTCCAAGGCGAGACAATTGCTGCTGAATACTTTTGGCATCTATCAGTGCTCCATCCAGCTTCAAAGCTACAGGCGAGAAGAGAACAAGCCGTGTGCAAATTGTCAGAGTGCCTAATTTTTCCACAGTTTGGGGAGACTTGCTGCCTTATCCTTTTTATCTTGCAGCCAAAACGCCACAAAGCAATAAACATATCAATGGAATGGAGTCCTTTTAGCTCCGACACAGTGTCTGCATTTGGTGCAGTATCAGAGATCGGAGCCATTGGAGATGTTCAGCATGGCCCTTTTCATGAAGACAAACTTTTGCTCTTCTATCACTGTTAATTTCTATTAGGGTGTTTTTGCCAATATATTTCCAAGAAGTTGTTTACAGATCACTTGATGGTCGAGCAGGTTCCTCGCTGAGCACGCTTCCACATTGCCATTTGTTAACTGTCCTTACTGACACTCCAGAAGGAGCATCAGGAAATTTATCTACTTGAGTTTTAAAAAGAGTTGAAAAAAAGATGATCATGTTCCCAATTTGTAAAGTTAATGATCCCTGGATTGGTTACATAGTATTCCCCCTTCCCTTTTACAGGTTTTTAATTCCTTATCTACAAAAAATGCTGCAGGGATAACAGAACTTTTTTATAAGTTGTCTCTTAATACAAACTTGAAGCTGTATTGGCTTTTACATGTAACCAGTTTTGGGACATTTAGCTTTAAACAGTACTCCGTGGTAGAAGGATTTTATCCAGGATGAGCCACCACTTGTTTAACTGAAGACTTTGGGGCTGGACCCACCATGTTTGAAAAGACTGATCGACTTTCATATCCTTTGACATAGGTCCTGTATTGTAGAAGAGTATATTTAATTTCTTCAAGTCTGTGTGATTGACTTTGAAAGCATTCTTATTGGTCCTCCTGAGTATCTAAAGTAACGTTTCACCTGCTTCAAAAGGCTATTTGATTAACCTGAATCTTAACTTTAGTAAATAAATGTGCTGTAGAAACTTCTTTGTGATTGATTTGCTTTGCTGAAAAAGAAAGGCCTTATAGAAAACTCAAAAAAATCAAATCAGTAGACATAAGGGTAGATATTGATGAAAAAAGAAAACAAAGATTTGCAAATCCCAGAGCTTAAAATGGTGAGAATCTGGTTTCATCTTTGCACATCTTTCGGATAAATATATGGCTTTTTCACGATGTCCCAGTGAAATATTCATGGTTTATGAAATATACTGCCTTTTAGTCAAACAGGAGAGCTTTGTTGTTGGTATAGTTCTTGTTCTTTTAGCAGTTTAAAACTAAAACCAGCCTTTCTAATCTGTGCTGCATCACAGGCACAAAACTTCTTGGTGGGCTTTTCTGAATTGTGACCATGGCAGAAGGAAAACCGGGACAAGGTGAAACTAGCGTTACATGAGATCTTGTTGTCAGTTCCTAGACGTGTTGTTTTCCCAGTGTTTGAACACTTGATGGCAGTTGGGGCTGATAGAATATGAAATCGAAAGCATCTAGAAAGGACACAACTTTGATGTGGGTAAATGCCATCACAAATTATATTAAAAAGTAGATTTAGGCCACAGTTTCTTTGCCTTCGTATCATTTTGTTTGTTCTAAAGAACTTGAAACCAACATTATTATTTTGATGTTACATAGCAAAATCTGTGGCTGAGACTGGATGCTTTAGACTTTGGCTCTGAAATCTGAGGCAACCAACTGTAAAAATACACATTTTTATAAATTGCTGCAAATAGAGACCTGAAAAAAAGGAACTCAGTTTGAGCATGATTGAAGTAAAAATTAATATTATCAACTGCCACCATATTTGGACTGATAGTTGGAATATGGTATAGTGGAAAATCAACATCTAGTTTCTTCATTAAGTGACCTAGTAGTTCTTACGAACAATAGTTATCTTCTGATGAAGACAGATTCTTTTTAGTGGATAATTCCATGAAATTTGATAGTTATTTAGAATATATTACTATGAAGAAGGAGTCATATATTTCAGGCAAAGATTATAATAATTTTAAGACCATCTGGCCGATGAATGAACCTGCACAAAGTTAGTACTGTACCTTGATTAAACTATTTTAAAGTTCGCTTATTGGTTTTCTGATGTTGCATGTAATTGGAGGTTTCATTATGTCTACTGATCCCAAGACAAACTGTGTGTGTGTGTGTGTGTGTGAGAGAGAGAGAGAGAGAGAGAATTATGTATACATACATGTCATACATACACACGCATGTAAAAACAAAATAGAAATCTGGCAGTAGAGAAATGTATGTCTCAGTCCGAGGCCAATGGTAAAAACCTGGGTTTTGCCACGTTGTGATGTAACACAAAGCCATATCACACTTGTTTTTTTTTTAAAAGTATACCTGTCTATAAGACCTTTCTCAAAGTCAGATATTTCTGCACACACAAAATATTCATAGCGGGATATTTCAATGAAGCTATGGTTTACCGTGCCCATCTGTTAGAAACTGGGGTTTTGTTAGATCTGTACTGTACTTTGGAGGTTGTTTTAAACTGTAATTCTATAATATACATTTGTTTAATGAAACCAATCTGTTGCATTACTGTGGATTTATTACGTTGGTTATTAAACTGTCCATATACACGTTCTTCTACTATTCTTTTGTGCTGCAAAAATCCTTGGCGTTTGGATTTTGAGTTTCCTCTGAGCTTGCTTCGGACTTTAGCTGAGTAGATAAGTAGGGTGCATATAACTGCCTAGCCAAGCTTATATCAGCACATACCACGTTTCAGAGAGAAGCAAAGAATTAACCAATCCAGTGCCATCTCTCTGGAATTACAGCAACACAGTTAGCAAGTTCAGTTAATGTCCTCTCCCATACACATTTTTAAAAGGAGGATATGCTACATTCAAGATGGCCCCTTACCTGCTTTTTTATGGCGCCCGATGATTTTTGAGATCCAGAGGAGAGGAATTACTTTAACGTCACAGGTTAAGGTGCGGCGTTATTGGCCTGGTGTGCTGTGTGAACTCAGGCAATTAGGGTTTATCCAATAAACCATGGTTAATATCCATGCTGGGTGTGCATATAGCCATAGGAAAGAGCATGACTATGAAGCCACGATTCAAATGGGCTAAAAGACCAACCTCTCTGTCCGTGGTGGTTGTGGCAGGGGCTCGGTTAATGGAACTGGACACATTTTCAAGTTAATCCTTTTTGGTAGTTCCGAGAAGCTGTTTCCTCTGGGAGGTGGGTGGCCTGCCAAGTGTACGTATGCAAATATACGTAACTGCTTTTATTTGAGCAACAGCAGATTAGCTGCAGCTTCTCAATACGACTCAAGTTCCTGCATGGCCAGGAGAAAAACACCTCATCTGCTACGCCTCTGTTTTTCTTGAGTTTCTAAGATGTAGCGTTTAACCTTATGCCTTTGCCTTAAAGATAAATGCTAATCTAGAAAAAGCACACCGCTTACTTGAAGTGTAGAGTTGCCTGCGGGTTCTGTGGAAAGCAGAGTTTTGTGAACCACGCTTTTCTGAACAAGCCACAATGAGTTGGGTTCACACATGGTGCCAAGACATAATCCGAGTTGTGTGCTGAGTTTATTTCAAGGTGAATGTAATGATGCTGAAAGCGGTCCTCGAATGGTTGACCAAGGGCCTTTCGCCACTAGCTTAAGATGTAATTGATTACCATGCTTTTAGTTACATTTATGTATTTGTTTCTTTGAAGTGTATCCCACCTTTCATTCAGGAGCTCAAGGTGGCATACACGGCACTTCGCTTTTTTCTGCCCCTGATGTCTTTTGTCCTAGAGTTTTTAAACTGCTCGGATTTGAAACCTTAAATGCCTTCTGTAAAATGTTCTTTGTGGGTTTTTTTAAGTTATTCTAAATAAATTATAATACATTGTAGCCTGCCAGTAGGATTGGTTTTATCAGGGAAAAACATAGGATTAACCACTTTGCGAAGTAAATGAAATAAGCCATGGTTTTTAAGCCACAAGAGATGGTTCATACAATACTCTAGACCAGACCAAACCAATCGTATTATTATTGCTTAATGCTTCAACAGGAGTGAGTGCAAGATGTGGGAAGGAAGAAAGATGACTTGGACCTTTGGCCACCCAACAGCCTTTAGGTCCAAGCTCTATATGTAGACCACGTACATCTTTTATTACAGCAGACATACATGGTTACTATGTCTCCGAAAGCTGTGTATGCTAATGCTTTTTGGAACATGAAGTTGATCCATATTGTACCTCATTAAAGAACCTATTTTTCAAGTAGACTGATGCTAAAAATAGAATATTATCTTAAAACTACAGTGGTACGTCGGTTCACAAACTTAATTCATTCCATGATTCTGGTCGCAAACCGAATCAAATTTCCCCCTAAGGTTCAATGTAAATAAGGTTAATCCGTTCTGAACCATATGTATTTTTTTTTAACCACAAAAATATGAAACAAAGTACAGTACAGTACAGTATGAAGAGAGAGAACACTAACCTTGCTTGAGGCGACACCAAAAAGCTTCACACCAAGTGTTTGTCTGCGACCACGATCTTGCCTAGAGGAAGCCACGACCACATGTCAGAGCAGGGAAGATGGCCATGGGTCGTGTTCATCACCCGATGCAGAGTTCGCAAATGGAAGCAAAATTTTGCGAACGCTGCTGTTCGCGAACCAAATTGTTTGTGAACAGAAGCATTCGTGAACCGAGGTATTACTGTATAGAGGTGGAAGAAACCACATGGATCATCTAACCCAGGGTTCCTCAACTTTGGTGACTTGAAGATGTGTGGATTTCAACTCCCAGAATTCCCCAGCCAGCCATGCTGGCTGGGGAATTCTGGGAGTTGAAGTCCACACATCTTCAAGTCACCAAGGTTGAGGAACTCTGATCTAGCGCAACCCTCTTCAGAAAAACCAGTTAATCCATCCCTGAGAGGTGGCTGACTAGACTTTTCTTCAAAGCCTCCAGAGATGGAATTCCGCAACTTCCATAGGCAGACTCTTCCAACGTTGTACAGATCTGACTGTCAGGAAGCTTTTCTTATCTTTAAATGAAATCTACATAGCTCTGCAATATACCTCTTATTTCTGGTCCTAGTTTCTGTGGCCTTGAAAAATAGTTCTTTTTTTTTAGTAAATTTTTTATTTTTTACAACAAACACAAACAAACAATAGCATAAAAAGCATAAAAAACCATCTTCCATTTTAAACCGTGTGTCAGCCAGTTACCAATCATTTGTGCCATCCTTTCATAGTCTTCACTCATCATTTATATAAAGTCTCATGTCATCTATCCAAGACATATTTATATATTTATCAGTTATCAATTATTATTCATTTGTTACTAGTCTATGACACCAGCTTTCATAATAAGATTTATATCATTTTTATCCATTGATTATATATATATATATATATATATATATATATATATATAGTAATTTATATCAGTTTGTCAAGTTTCTATTATATAATTTGCTGATCTATTACATTACTATATCTTTTCATCCAACCATTGATAAAACAAATCCCATATCATATAGAATTGTTTGTCTTCTTGCTCTCTAATTTCAAATGTTAATTTACTCATCTCTGCACATTCCATAATTTTCTTAATGACTTCCTCCTGCATAGGTACTTTTTCATTTTTCCAATTTTTAGCAAATACAATTCTAGCCGCTGTCAAAACATTTACAATCAAATATTTCAGTTCTTTACTATATGTTTCAGGTATAATTCCTAATAGGAATGTCTCTGGTTTAAAGTCTATATGTTGTTTTGTCATTTTTTCCAACCATGTGTGGATTTTAATCCAATATCTTTTAGCTTCTGGGCATGTCCACCACATATGGTAGTATGTGCCGGGCTTCTGATGACACTTCCAACATTTATCAGACTTGTTCTTGTACATTCTCGCAATCGAAAAATAGTTCTTGACCATTGTCTCTGTAGCTTCCTTTTATGTATCTGAACATAGCTATCATGTCTCCCCTAAATCTTCTTTTCTTCAAAATGAATATCCCAAATTCCTACTACCTATCTTCATTGGGCATGTTCTCAAGTACTTGTAATTTTAGTAAAGTAGTAGTAGATGGAGGAATAAGATATACAGAAGGCAATAGGTTGGCGAAGATTTGTATATGTACTTGTACAACAAAATCTCATTTAGCTTCATCCTGCCCTTTGGGAGTTGGTTGGGAGATCTGTAATGAATTATTCCAATTCAGCCTTCTATATATAGGGGGTTTAACTCATTCACTGGGCTTGTTATGCTAAGCCAGGATTTGTTTAAACCATAATTTCTTAAACCATAGTAGCCTGTTGTATGAGTAACACTGAGGTGAAATGGCTGGGTTTATATATTGCACTAAAAACAAAGAAACTACTTTATGGCCCTTATATTCAGTTACATTTGTACAGGAGTTGGCTGTAAGAATGTCAAATGATTGCTATACTAAAGGATGAAATCTTCAAAAGCTAAAACCAGAATTATTTTTCCAGAGTCAGCCGCTAGATGTCCCACTCACCATTAGTATTTTAAAAAGCCTCTTGCAACAGGAATGTCTTGCTCTTTCATTTTCAGTGCCTAGTTGATAATGTTCAATTCATGTTGAATAATATAACATCCTGAACACGTTAAAAGGGAAGCTGATCAACCTTGCCTTGCGTATAATAAAGATGATCTATGGACAAACGAAATAGGGCATCCTTTATTAAAACTATTATGTAAAACTTCATATGCCTGTATTCAGAAATGCAAAACCTTTATATGCATACACGAATGGTTTTGTTTTCTTTTCCCCCCTTCTTTTTCTATTCTTTTGTTTTTCTTTGCAGGAAATAAGGTAGGAAACAACGCATCGCATCACGGCATGATAAGCACGTTTTCAATTAGAATAGTGTCTACACGCTGCTTTCTTCTAAGGCGAACAAATAAATGCATCATTTAAAAGAGAATGGGGATTAGAGGTTTCACTTTTGCAGCTTCCGCACACTACAGAGTCATTGCGTGTGACATATTTGCAAAACCTTTAGCACAGAAAATAATAGCGTTATTATAAATAGTAATATTTCCCTTGTTTTATGCCCTCTCCATTTGCCTCCAAGAAATACAATACTCTCCAAAATGCATTAATGGGGTAGGTAAGAGGCTGTAAGGGGAGTGAAGAACTCTTCTCATATGAGTCGGTTTACAAACACTGGATTTATTTAAACGTATTTTTCTAACTTGCTCCCTCCCTTCTTATGTACTCTTCTACCAGTCATGTCTTATATCCATCTTTCCGCTAAAGTTCCTCCCACTCTTCATCGCTTTTTTGTGTTGATTGACACGGGGCAAAAAACCTCTTCCTTGGAATCCTTCTTCAACACCAGTCAGTGGCTGTTGGCAGGTTCTAAGCTGGGAGAATTGCTTTAGTTGTTCTGGATTAAAGGTTTGCTCTTCTTCCTTGAAATGAATGTTTGACCACATACTTGAGGCTTCCCTCAACGTCCCTCCAATATTTCTTCAACGAACACTTGCAAAAGATTTGTTGCTGATCACGTGCTAGTTCAGCAATCCATGTATGATCCATATTTGGTCAGAATAAACCTAATGCAGAGCCTTCTTAAAGGAGGGAGGCTTTGGGGGCCATTCCCCCACTCCAAAGTATATTTTAGCATTTGAAATGATCAGGTGGATCAATACTCCGGGCAAAAGAGCTAAACATTTAAGCAAGAGATATTTCAGCATTATGCATTTCCCTACCTACTTCTGGTTTCTGAGCGACTGATTTCAATGGACAAAAAACGACGACATCGGAGAAAAAATATTGCATTGATGTAGGATGCATGAGAAGAAAATATGTGCAGGAAGGAGGGTTCAAATTCAGAATCTTAAAAAGGCTTGATCCAGTGGAATTAGTAGGATTCAGCCATTCCTTTTGTTAGGTCTAATCTAAGCCTGGCTCAAGCTGGATCCATGACCTACATTGGCAGCCAATTTGTGCCACCTTTATATCCTGACTCAGGTGGGTACAAATTGTGTGCCAATCCAAAACATTTCAAGTGTGACTGGCCTTATTTCTATTGTGATGATTTATACATAAATGGTTATTTTCATTTTGATCCAAGATATAAAAGAAAATATTACAAACATTACAAGCAACACAATGCATAAAGGAACTTTCAAAAATTAAAACACAGAATACATATTTTAGGTGTATGGTTTCATCATTTGCAAGGGCTGAATGCTCCTGAAGGAGGATGGGTAGAGAAATCTGTACAAAAAGAGCGTGCTTATTTTTAAACCCCACACAAATGCCAGAACTGTAGCTTCCTTCCTGAAAGCTCTCAGCTCATTTCCTTGCTTCAAGTTCAAGAAGTTAAGCAACCCTGAATTTTACCACCCCAAGGCAGTTACAGGAAAAATGCACCTTATATAGGAAAATCAGATTGCACAATCTGTGTAAAGGATTGGCTGTTGAAAGAAGTGGGTGGAGAGGTTTTTCTTTTAGACCTGGGTGGACAACGTATTCTTGACATTTATGAATAGCTAGTTGACTTGATAAACAGCTCTTGCAGGGTGTGGACTTTCCCATATTTCACATTATCATGTAATTACCAGATTTCACAAAGCAGGGAGAAGCCTAAAGTTTTCAGAAAGCTTTTTACCAATATTCCAATGCTATACTAATCTTGTGGCTTCATAGGTCATTTCTACTTTAGGTCCTCTTACAACTTGTTTAGCAGTTTATTTTTTAGATTTACATTCCTTAAAGTCTAAATGGTTTCTTCATTGAGGCAGTTCTCTCCTCCGCCTTCCCTAAATGCAAATATTTAAATGTCTGAGCTGGGATTATGAGACCGCAATTCTGCAATGGCCCAGGCCCTCCAAAATGTTCTAATGCCTCTTTTGACATTTTCTAAGAGATGAACACGTAGACCACTTAAGTGGTCCACCACTTTGAGTGGACTTCAACTCCCAGAATTCCCCAGCCAGCCATGCTGGCTGGGGAATTCTGGGAGTTGAAGTCCACTCATCTTAAAGTGGCCAAGTTTGGACAACACTGACGTAGACTATCTCCATCACCAGCCTTTCCCCAACAATCCCAGTGCATCTGGAAAGAACCAAGTTGTGAAGGCTCTTTCCCATCATTAACCTGCATTTATTCCCAGAACCCAAATACAGTGGTACCTCGGGATACGAACGCCTCTGCTCACGAATTTTTCGGGTTACGACCAGCTCCGGCCCCAAAATATACCTCGGTTTGTGAACTCCGCCTCGGGGTACGAACTGGATCGGCGGCCATTTTCCGCCCATGCCACGTGGTCCGCGGCCATTTTCTGCCCGTGCCACGTGGTCCGCGGCCATTTTTCCGCCCGTGCCACGTGGTCCGCGGCTGTTTTTCCAGCCCTGCTGCGTGGTCCGCGGCCGTTTTCGCGCCGCGCCGGGCCGTTTTCGCGCCAGGCCACGCTGCGCCGCACCTGGCCGTTTTCACGCCGCACCACGCCGCGCCCGGCTGCTTTCCCGCCCGACGCGTGGTCCGTGGACGCCAGAACGGATTAACGGTAATTACATTGAACCTTATGGGAAATTGCCTCGGGTTGCGACCAAATTCGGAGGGCGGAACGGATTAACCGGATTTACATTGAACCCTATGGGGACATTTCCTTCGGGTTACGACCAACTCGGGATACGCCCAGAGTCACGGAATGGATTAAGTTCGTATCCTGAGGTACCACTGTACATGACGTCTACCCCTCTGAAGGGCAAGAACATGGGGGCATGATATTGTACTTCAAAACTGCCATCTCATGTTGTAATCTTTCCAGAGTTTTTAATGCTATCACAAAAGCTGTACCTGTCTGGCACAGACACTCCCACAGGCTTCATCACAGTATTTATTTCTCTCTCTTTTTTTTAAAGTCCAGAGATTTCCAGAGGGTAGGGAAACCACTAGCAAAACCTGCAGAAGGAACTAGAACGCAATAGATCTCTCTCTCTCTCCCTCCCTTATAATGACAGAAGATAAATTTCTTCCCTGTTTTTATATAAACATTCATCCTGAATATTGATAGAACTACTACTTATTCACTGCATTCATACCCCACCCGGTTCCTAAGAGTTTATTGGGCATGTCTGTTCATGATGGCCTCCCTCTTTCACTGGGTTGTATAAGCAATCCTGAAAGCAAGAGAGATTGTCCCATGGGTGGGAGGAATCTCTTGACCATCTGTGTTCAAAGAAGGCCTTCTCTGGCGAATGCTTCAATAAGTAGCAAGTTATCTTACCAAGTCAGACTTGTAGGTCCGTAAAACCTCCACTTGGTTAACGTGGAGGTGGGGAATCTATGTGCCTTCAGCAGAGATTGAACTACAACTTTGAACATTCAAGGGAGGTTTGATTTGAATTTGACTGGGGCAAAGACTCTGGCTCCTTTATCAGATCTACCAAGGCATTTCCAACGCCAAGATTGCTTCTGGTTGGATGTACGTTCTGCATCTTGATAGCAACTGAACACCTGTCGTAGCACTAAGCTGCGATTTTCCCCAGTTGGTTAAACGCCAGTCAGGCAATGATTTGGCAGGTTGCCAATCAGAGGAAGGGACCCGGCGATAAAAGGTATTCATCCTTCAGCCCTTTATTTATTCTGATCATGTGACACAAGAATGAAAGGGCGCTCCCCATCTCACAAAGGATGGTCGCTAAATGTATATTGGTTCCTCTGAATCCAAGGGATAAAGAGGAGGAGGTTTTGGTAGTGATGGGGGATGGCTGCTGGATTACACCTATGAGTTCATACCATCTGACACTGATTATGGACTTCTGTACCCTTTTGATTCACTTTATGTTGTTTCTTATTTATTTTATTTATATTTGTATTTCAAATTTGTTACCGCCCATCTCACTGCAGAGCGACTCTGGGCAGTTTACAGTAAAAAGAATAAATATTAATTAAAATAGAATACATATTCATTAAAATACATTACAACAAGACTTCCTATATAAATAATAAATATCTTCCAAGAAATTGATGTTAACTAGGAGTTATTAGACTCTGGGAGCATCTTCAAGGCGCCAGCCACCCCCAGGGTTGGTTGTATCCTTTCTCGCCCCACGCGAGTTGGCAGAGCCAGGTCTTCACCCCTTTCTGGAAGGCCAGGAGAGTGGGGGCCCGCCTCACCTCTGGGGGAAGAATGTTCCATAGGGTGGAGACAATGGCAGAGTTATTGACCTGCATTTACAATGGGCAAGTCACAGATTATGCCCTTTGTACCTATTTTTGTGATGTGTTTCATCCATTTAGATTTCACTTCAGTGGATGTCTATCCATCATAAAATTTCTTATTGACAGTGCACAGAGAACAACAGTGCTATAAAGTGAGCTCTGCCATGCACAAGTGAGAGGTGGCATGCTACAGCAGCCAGGATGCTAGACAACAGTTGGGAAAAATTGGTCTCAAACTCATCCTCAGCCATGGCTTGTAGCTGGGTCACAATGTTTCAGCCCAATCTACCACAAGAGTTGTTGGGAAGAATGCTGTATTTGCCACCTTGAACTTCTAGAGGACGTCAAACTGACTATTTAAAAAGGCAAAAAACTAACAAATTCTCAGCAAGTGGCAGCACCTGGCTGATCTTTTCTAGAGTCAGAAGCTAAGCAGACCTGGTGAATACTTGAAGAAGAGACTTCCAGGACATATCAGATTGTTGGCTAGACTGGGCAATCTACAAAACATTGTGGAAGAAGATAATGGCAAACCACTTCCACACTGCTGCTCCACATATGACATGTGTGTACCCATGAAGTCACCAGTAATCACACTTGATTTGAAGGAAACTTATCAGGCCAATTCCTCAAAGTCTGTGAAAAAAAACCCAACAAGCAGAAGCCTTTGCTTATCTTGTGAATTGCAGAAGGGAGCTCACATTATCTCTAGAGAGAATATCATTTCACAAGCAGGCTACCCTTTTGGAAAAACATTGCCATGAAAGCCATCAGAGCTGTGCATGTTTAGAAAAGTGGGACGCAACCAGTTCTGGTTAGAGTTGGTCTTTCCAGGGGTGAAAGTTTGGTGACCCTCTAACTAGTGAGGGATAAGTCACCACAATTCAGGCTCCCTATTTTCCAGAGGGCTGCAGAAAGGTATTGAGAGATATTGATATGGTAACATCACAGCAAGAAGTGTGGCTGAGCTTCCTCAGTTGGTTTTGTTTTTGGGGGGTGGGGAAGAGTTACAGATGGGAATGTGAGGTCAATACTTCCATTTCTACTCTTAAGACCCCCCAAAATGCCTTATGCTGCTGAAATTAAGTGGCAGTTTGGCAGTACACCTCAGTAGTCACCTCCTGTCAGGCCTACTTGGTAGACCAGACCAGGAAATCAACTCCACAGAAAGGCTAAAACTACTTTTATTGTGATTGGCTATAATAACAGAATCTTGCAAGTCTGATTATGCCATACCTCCTTCCCCATCTTATACTCCAGTGAATCAGGGAGGCATCTGTCTTCACCTCTTCCAAATGTTATCTCGTTCTGGACTTAAAAAATGCTTCAGCCCCTTTTGCCTAGGTTACAGTTCCTGCATATCTCCATCAAGCTGATCTTCCTTACTCTCTACGCCTCCCACCCCCATTCCCACAAGACAGGGAATTGACAAGTGGCTTCATCCTGTGCAATATATTGCTGAGTCAGACCAGCTTTTGTTTTGGAAAATCCTCAGCCGCTTAAGGCTCAATATGAAAGCAATGATCCCTAAGGTAAGGGACCTCTCATGACCTTCTAAACCTTCAATAGATGTGCCAGATCCCTTGCAATTCTCTGTGCAGTTCAGATTTCTTTTCCTTGTGTGTGTGTGGGGGGCGGGGGGGGGGGAGATTGTATTTTTCTGGTGACTTCTATGCATGATCCAGACGACTCAAACTGTAGGGGAAGTCTCCCGTTGGAATATAAATCAAACTGTCTGAGAACAGCAAGGTAAGAACCTGGGAGAAGAAGGCTATATTCATTTAATGTGAAAGCTTTACTGGGCTCTCTCCAAGACCTGATGCCTGCCAGAATCGATAAATTATTTCTATCACTGCTGTTAGCACTCTCCAACGTGTCCTGGAGCAATGACTGGGAACTGAATAGAACCCGTCATGTAAGCAATGGTTCCCAGGCCAGACAGAAATGTTACATCAGGACTGAGCAGATACCTCCCAATTTCAAGGGCATGAAAAGATGCCCAGATGTCTCGAAAGGCATGAGGAAAAGATCTAGAATTTAATGCCTGGTAGATAGATATTTACGTAAGCTTGGAATTCTGTAGATAGATCTTTTGCACATAGTTCATTTTTCTCTTCAATAAAGCAAATAACTTATCACTGTGGTGTCTGGGTAATAGTATGTGGGAATGACCTTGGGAGACAGGAGGAAGAGCCACAGACTAGACAAATGGCATGTAAAAGATACCTCAGCCTACAGAAGGTGAGGGGACATGAGAAACATTTCAGAAGGGACCCTCCCTAGTTTTCTGGAGAGTAAAAAGAAAGAAGGGGAGAAATACTTTCAGTCTTGCAAGATTCTGTTAATGTAACCTTAGAATAAAGGTAGAGTTTGTATTCATAGATGTGCTTCGTGTCTGAACTACCTTGAAGGGCTAATAGTCTGTGAGCTTCTGGTACAAGTAAGTTCCTGAATCCTGGGTTGACTGTCTGGAGAGTCGAGATTTATTGCTGAGTCTGACATGAAACCTGAGAACAGGTATTTCAAAGTGGCCGGTTCGAATATGAGGCGCAATCTTAGCATTCTTTTGGGAAGCTGGGGGGCCACAGCAGGCAAGAGAATGGCAGAGGGTAAACAGGGATCCATCATATGTGTGGGTGAAGGCAGGGATGGACTCCCCTGAATTTTGGGAGGGCATTTTTTAAAAAAACAATTATAGGGTGAGCATCCTGGTTTCTGTATGGTTTCAACCTCAGAATTGTGAGAATCCTGTTGTGGTGGGGACTGCAAAAAAAAAAAAAAGCCATGTTTGGGTCCTAATGTCTCAGTTTGACTATTTTTAGCCTGATGACTAGAATGAGTCTCCTCTTACTGTGCTTTTCCTATCCATGCCATTGGAGTGTAAGACATTAGCTATCAACACTTGAGTTATATCGAAATCCAGCTGGTCCATCAGGAAGTAAATATTAAAGTCAGAAAGGAGCCAGGTGTTCTATCAAGATGGATAAAATAACAATGAACCTTTTTCTCTTGTGCTCTCTTTTACTCACACACAGAAGTACTACCTTAGGAAAGTTATGTTGATAACATCGATTAAGTAGAATAGTTTCTATGAGTATTTTTTCAGGGTGTCAACAAGTGATGAAGATAAAAGCTCTTAGGGAAACATGGTAAGATCATATGCTTTCTCTGAGAATGGGGGAGGGGAAGACCAAAAAGAGGCATACAATTGCAGTAATTGTAGGAGAAGAATCATCTTAGTCATGGCAAAAAAATCAGGAGGAGTCTGGTAGCACCTTTTCCAACTAACACATTGTATTACAAAGCACAAGCTTTTGTAAGCTGCACCTTATTTCATCAGATGCTTATAAAAGATGCTTATGCCTTTTAATACAATTTTAGTCAGAAAAGATGCTAGCCTACTCCTTCTGACAATTACAGTAGGGTTATATGCGCAAAAGGACATGTTTATTTGATTTGAAATGAGCATGGTCATCAACAGGAAAGAAAAAGTCAACCTTGAAATATACACCCTCTCATGGCCTGTCTAATACCTGGACTCATCACATCAGAATTTTCATGCTGGAGATGAATTCCAGAGAGTTCCAGGAAGATGACAAAGAATTAGGCAGATCTTCTTTGTTGGTTACTCCCAGATTGTTTTAACTGGAGAAGGCAGTAATTAATTTTGGGACTTCTTCCACATTCCTTCTCACTGAGCTGTGATCTCAAAGGGATTAAACTGAGCAAGTGAAGGCCATAATGGAAAGAAAAACTGGAGTGGACGGTACAAAGGACAACAATGTCCTTCCTTGAAGCTTCCCCACCATCTTAAAATAGCTAGTCAACTTGTGGACATTATTGCTTCAAAATTAATTACAGCATATTGTTTCAGTGGTACAGAAGCCAAGTCTATTATTCATGCCTCTGATCCATAGCCTATCCCATAGTTAATGGAGTTGGGCAGTCATGATGACTTTCTTTTTAAAGCACTTCTGATGGAAAAGTATCAATGCAGCCTATTTATGGCTTGCATTAAGGCCCTCACAAGAAGATGCATCAGAAGCTCTTAGATGTTTGCAAGGGAAGCAATCCTTAACACTTCTAAAAATGGCCCGCTTTTAAACATTTGGGGAGCATAAAATTTAAAAATCTGGGCACAGGCCATTGTGTCTGCAATGAGCCCACTTTAGCTGTGCAAATAGCACAGTCATATCTACTATGGAGAAATGGAGACAATCTCAAGGCAAAAAAATAATTGATCTCTCGCTAGGAATTCTACATAGATGGAAACGTCCTTCTCTGACAAGAAACCAGGCACTTTCTGATTTGCAACTTTTTGCTTCTCCAAGATTTGGGAGAAGCTGTGTATTCTAGCAGGATGGATGCCATGTTTAGCCTTTTAGCGGTATGCTAGTGGTAGCATCCAAAAAGTAGTGAATGATGGGGACAAAACCAAATTTGCTTTTATTTTAATTGAAGTATCATTAAAAATAAACATAATGCGATGATTGCTTATCAGCAATGTGGCTGATTATTTCTCCCTTTTGACTCAAAGTATAAATTTGATAGCAACCATCAGAGATCTTTGAGGCTGCACTGAAAGTCTTGATGTCCACATGAAGACCAGGGCTTGGAGCTGTGTGCTTATAGTGCAGTGGGAGAGTGAAATGTTGATCACTAGCAAAACAGTGCAAAGAGAGATGTGTGCTTTAAAGAGCAGCCTTGTATAGGCAACTCCATTCATTCTTTCACACAACATGCTTAGTGTAGCTAGGATACGAAAGCAACCCATTTTCAGGGCTTGCAAAATTCACAGAACCATAAGCTATCTGACATGGTTAAGTGTGTTGTGTAAACACGGGCAATCTGTATCTTACTACAATGAAGCCAAAATATGCACTGTGATGTCATAACACAGGTTCCACCCTTTCATTCTTGGATTATGATGTCATACATACAAGGCAGTATTTGCATCACAGTGTCACAACACCTGCTTTATCACTTTCCCCCTCACCCATGCCCATGAACACTTATGAGTGTGAGGACTGCTCTGCCATACCTGCCAAAAGTGAGTATCCTCAAGAACCTCCCTTGCTCCAGGATTTGATGGTACTGTTTTGAGTAAGATGCTCTTGTGAGGCCCTTCCTCTCTTCTTCAAATCAGCCAGGGCTGTCTATGAGTGTGCTGTTAGTTAGCTCTTTAAGACTTGATTGCCACTGTCCTCAATCTTTGGGCCCAACCCACATAGCTGCCCGGGGTCATAGTCAAAGATATGGAAACTAGTGCAATATTAAAGATCACAGGCTGTACAGCTTGGAGTTTAGGCAACCAAATTTCAAGGAAATAGAAACATCATATAGGGTGGTGTTTACTCATAGTTAAACATATACTGAAGGTTCCTTCCTCCTGTTCCTCTGCAGCACGTAGGCAAAACTTTAATGAGTCAATTGCGTGACAACCACATTGCTACTTTCATCACCCAAAGGAGGAAATGAAATCTTTGGCTTCTTGCTACCTTTTCAAACTAAACAGAAAAAAAATAGCTACAACACATGAAAATACCAGCTGTAGTCTCAGATCCCAAAGCAGGGATGGGTGAAACAAAGCTTGGGGTACATGCTAAATACATACAACTGCAGCCATACTTCCCCACCACATCCAGAGCTTTTGCTCCTATACAGGTCTTATAAGCACATGAAGCTGTAGAAAGAAGATAGAAGCAAGTAGTTCTGAGAAATCAATGTGTTTTTCCTCAGGGGTCTCTCAACAGCAGGCATCAAGCCTTAAAGAACTTCTGCCCTGACGTACTATATGTTCATAAAGGCCCTTGGTTGAGTTTTTGCCTCAGTTTCAGCTACTGACACTAATCCATCGTTCTTGAATACTGAAAAAGAACAGGGCCATCTGATCTGCAGGTGTCCAGATGACCACTAAATGGCTCCAAAGTGATCTAGAACCCCCCCCCCCAAACTCTTTGCTGGCCTCTAACAGCTACCTGTCTATTGGCAAACCAGGTGTAGGATTCGTAAAAAATGAAGATACTTCACACTGGCTTTGTCTCACAATGCACGACATTGAGTCAAGGGGAATGATTGTCCTTTTGGAAGGGCAAAAAGGGGTTAATTACACCATTCAGGAACCCACAGGAAATTTAATTTAGTTCTAAGCAAGTCTAAATGAATTCAGCAGGTATCAGCAGGGTTAAACTAATTCCACCCAGTCAGTTGGGTTGGGAACACCTGCACTGAGACAATCAACCTGATTTGCAGACACCAAGAAAAAGAACTAGAAAGTGCAAGCAGCTGGAAACACAGTATTGTAAATTACAATACTGACAGCCAAGGCTTGGCAGCACATACCCCAAACTAGTTGGAAGGACTCATGGAGTTCCAGGCATTTGCAGAAAAAGTGGGTAGGGACTTTGTGATGATTGTGCCAGGAGAGAAATTTGGCAGATAACAAATGGGTTGAGCATGTCATGGAAACAGGTATTGGGGAGATGCATCTCAGACTCTGGATACCAGATTTCTGTTTCGCCAGATCATTTTTGGAAGTGACATTTCAGTCTCAGTATCATGCGGTCTTTGAATTTAATCAGGGATATATAGTCTTTTATTTTGACATTTCTGACAATGAGGACCAAAATTGGTTTCTTAGTTCTGTTTCCCCCTTTCAGCTGTAAGCAAATGTCAACCAAGCTGCAAGTGTAGGCCTGCCCAGAACAACCTCCACATGTCTTTTCAAAAATCATCCCACCGAAAACTAGTTTGTGAAATTATTTGTAAGCCTATGTCAGGCGAAAGAAACCATTTAGAAATCAGGAAGGGTTGCGCCAAGAAATCCTGGACAATGCCTCTTAATGGGATTTGCAAAGTAGGCTGGTGAAAGCCTTGAAGACTTCTTTTAATACCAGAAGAGAGATGAAAGATCAAATCCTGCGATGCTACAAGAATAACTTAAAGGTCAAGACTGTGCAGAGCAAAAAGAAGGAATATGAAGTTGGACTATTTGACCAGGGATAAACTATTTGTTTGATACTTCTGGTAACTCCTAATAGACTTTTCAAGGATTGAAAAGATGATATCTGTGTATAGATAAAAGTTAGGCTATGGAGAGATTTTTTTATTTGTAACTTTAAAAGAGGGCGAAAAGTCAGTATATTTGCTTATGCTTGGTGTGATGAAGGCTGGAAGCCACTTTTTTTGTGTTCATTGCCTTTTTCTTTTCTCTTCTACTTTTCTCTTCTACTTTTTTCTTTTTTCTGCACGTTTCTTTTTTTCAGTTTAGTTTGTATGTTTTTACTATGTTTATTAAAAAAAATTCGTTAAAATTGTTAAAAAAATCTGGCATGATAGCAGTTATCTTCATTCTGCTGAGTCATTTTTGTGCTCAAGAATAGCTAAATAAAAACAAATGTTAATTTTGTGTCTTCACACTCTCTCTCTCCCAATCTCTTTCTCAAGTTGCATTTTCTTTTTTCAAATAACATTTGTTTTAAAAATATTTTATAAGCCTGTGTCCTTTTGATTTTCAGAAGCACAATTTATAATTTAAAGAAAATATTTCTTGATAAGGGAGACTTTATTTTCCCCACCTTACATTTCTGAGAAATCTTATCCATGTAAGATCAGGAATGTCTAGGGTGAATGGGTGGGTTGAAGACGTCAGATGGTGGCTGTGGCCAAGTGGAAGCAAGTGTAGAAATTAGAATGAATGTGGATTAAACACAAAAGTGACTAGTACAAAAGAAGCATTTTGAGGTGGCTTAGTGATATAAAGAGAATGAATGAGGATAGAATTGCAAAACAAATATATGACGAAGGTGTAAGTGGGTCAAGATTGAGGGGAAAACCAAGATGACAATGGTGGCTAAACATGTTGTGGCTTATTGATAAATAAGCAAACCACCTTAGCATGTTGGGTGAACAGAATGGTACAAAGAGGGGTAGAGGGCAATCAAGATCTTTCTTTGAAGACAATACAAAAATATTGTTTTTCATGCTCCCAAATAAGTGAGAATTGTAATCAATTTGACGTCTGATAAACTACTTGATAAATTCCAAGTTTATTGAAAATATAAATTACAATATATTTTTTCCAACAACAACTCAACTCTTTTTAAAGCTCACACATTGAGAAATGCTGTTCTGTCTTCCTAGAAGAAACAACGTTCCAGGGCATGGTTCAAAACAAATACGAGAAGCTGCCCTTTTTAACACATTTTCTTTTGGGACAATATGGGCTATTTCTAAAACCAACAGTAATCTCCTCCAGAGTCCAAAACATAGTGGAGGAAGACTCTAAAAATGTAGCAGAAGCATTTCCGCACACTGGTTTCAATCCTCTAGTTTGTGCAGAAGTGATTCCACTAGATTCACAGAGTGTTGTTTGGAGGGGCTGGTATCTCACCCCTTGGTAAGTTTTCGGATTTCCTCCAGCTCTTCAATGGGCTTCCATCGCTGATGGATTGAAATCAGCTGCCGTATGTGTTTGAGACAAAAGATTAAAAAGGCAAAAGATTAACAAGCTTATCCGGTATTATGGATTCCTTCCCCCTTATCACTCCTATTAGGCATTTCTCATTACAGAAGAGGCTATGTAAAATAAGATTTTTATTCTCTGAGCCTTGTTACCATAAATCCTTCCCTCTGGATGGGGATAAACAAAGTCCAGGCTTACGATAAGCTTCCTTTTTGCCTGGACGGTGATGTCCCATGTTTTAATGATATAAGGGATCGGTGAGCTGGGTGGTTTACGAACTGCTTGTCACTTTGTTTTGAGGTGGATAAGCCATCCACAATGGTTAGGATTGCTGTGATCAAGGCTAAACTGTATTACAAGACTGTTGCGAGGGAAAGCAAATTAAAATGGGGGGGGGGAGAAACTTAATATGTAGAAAAGGCATATGACATGCCTGATTTTCCTGCAACTGTCTCAAGGATGACGGTGTTTATGAACAGAACTAGCAGAAAAATTAAATAAGCTGATGCTCCTATAACAGAAACTTCCATTTGAGTTGCCTACTACTGATTTTTGTCTCAGTTACAGAATATTTTAACAATGCTGATCAAACCTTAACTACAGCCTACAGTTTTATTTATACATCAGCAAATATTCTGAAATATTAACATTTCTAGAAAAAGTCAGTTGACTTATCTATTACAATATCTGTATGCTTCCTACTTGCTGGACTCTAGATTCTGAATAATACAATCCAGGACTTGTTACCCTGTCAAGCTCATTACCTTTTGGGGTTTGGTAGGATCCACTTTTTCCCATGGTTCAGGATTGTTCCACCTATCAATACTAAGAGCACAATGCAGCATTTAATATGGATGAGATAAAAATAAGCTTTTGCTAAACATCAGCTTAATAAAACTGCATTTTAGCTATTTTTTTAAAAAAGGCTCAACAGCAACACCCTATTTCTTTTGAAGCTAGCCTCACAGACTTCAACTGACTTTGCAGAGTAATTTAAAATTGAGATAAGCTACTGCTTTAAATGTTAATGTAGGAAAACACTTCCTTTAGAGGGTTATATGAAAATACAAAGCAAAACCTGCTTATGTCCAGCTAAGGTACGGATACACAATTTCTCCTTTATAGTCATTTGATTCTTCTTTAGTTACATAATGTAAAAGTTAAGCGTCCAGCTAAAGATAAAACATTTTTAAGCCTTATGGGTTTTGAAATCTAAACTCAGTTCTAACTGGGCTTTATTCTTAATGTTCTGTTAAAACACACACACACACACACACACACACACACACATATATATTCTAGTTGAAATAGAAAACATTTCTAAATTATAAGGAATTCTGTGAACTTTTGCATTAGAGACTTTTTGAACTTCCCCTGAAAAAAACTCTTGTCAAAACGCCACTTTCTCCTTGAGAAATCAAAAAGAAAAAAGATAAAGGGCAAAACATTTCCTTTTTCCAACCCTGATTTTATTCCACACTGACAATTCCATTCTTGCGTTAGGATGTTCAGTCCTGGGGGGAAAAAATCACCACCCCTTTGTCTGTTGTCCCTCATCCCCCCTTTTGTCTTAAACTTAAAAAAACGACAGCAACAAAGCAGAGAACCTGATCTTAAGAGAAGAGAAGAGCATTTTTTGGGGTGAGTGTGGAGAAACAGGTGCTGCTTACGTTATATCGGATCTTCTCAGGGCATTGATGCCAGTGAATGCCATTCCACTCAGAGTGGTAGTCATAATCATAGCCAGAGGGATCAGCTGGAAGACACAAAGCCCTCTCTTAGCAAAGGGGGTGCATCAACCGATCTTTCTACGTCAGTAGAAAACAGGACCTGTGAAGGACATTTCTTCCCAAAGCTCTTTTCCCAACATTTCCTTGTCCCGCACTGGTTTACAGGGACAGCAACTTCTCATCCAAGGATGCTCCTGGATCTTGCTACACAGTGGATGGATAGTTTGATAACCTAGCTCTCATTTGTCTAATACCAAAGCCCAAACTTACCTCTCTATGCTTGTTCAAATACCGGAAGACCACCATGGTTGTAAGAAGGTGCAGGTCTGAGACAGGGAAAAAGACAAAGTTCCAGAGTTATCTTCAGGAAGCATCCTTGGGTACCACTCTGGGCAGGTGTTCCCCTCTCTTCCGATTTACCACCCCTCCCTGGAATTGGAAAATAAATGAGCCCTCCCTCCCCCACCCGAACAACCTGGTTAACTAGATCCGCAGTGAATTTCACTGATACTCACTTCTCCCTTTATATACCGTTAACGCCCAAGGGTGCTGGATGTGTCCCAAGTCACGTAGCCCGGATGGGTAACCCAGCCATCGACGGATATTACAGATGCATTGCACAGGATTAGGGCGCCCCCTGCTGGGCATGTGTAGCAATGAAAAGGGTCTTGGGCTAGGAGATTAAGTGGGTTTGTGCTCGTGGGGTCTGGATGGCTAGATGTGAGAGCCAGTTTGGTGTAGTGGTGAAGGCACCAGGCTAGAAATCAGGAGACTTGAGTTCTAGTCCCACCTGGGGCCTGAAGCCAGCTGGGTGGTGACCTTGGGCCAGTCACTCTCCCTTGGCCCCAGGAAGAAGCAGGCAATGGCAAACCACTTCCAAAAATAAAATCTTGCCAAGAAAACTGCAGGGACTTGTCCACGCTCAAAGGCACCCCCCCCCAAAAAAAGGCTGGGTGTAGTTTCTTACTTGGTTGCATAGGGTGGGAAGACTTTGAGGTCAGGTTTAATTTTGGGGGGGAGGGTACAATTTTGCATCACAATTCCCCTTTCAATTATGGAAGGAAAAACGGCTTTGAGTATGCACCACGTGCTTTTCCTTCATTATCCATCCTGCTACCCCTCCTTCCCCCTCTTCTCGTTAGGGGGATGATGATGATGATATAATTGCTTAAATTTGTAATTGCAAGAAAATTTGATTGTAGGGGAGATCCATGCAGAGCTCAGAGAAGGTGAGCATTAGGTGAGCTAAGAAACGACTGTGTCTATTATGAAGAGAAGGCCCTCCCAAAACTGAAGAAAAATGGACAGAAAACCTTCTGCCCTCCCAGCATCCATTTTCTGACATTCAAAAGAGGCTCTAAAAATTGGTTGCTAGAAAGGGCTGCATGCTTGAGAGATGGATCATAGTAAATCATACCTCCTAACTCTGAGTTAGCAGGTTGTACAAACGCAATCAGAGAACAGGAAGGGCACCATTTTATCCCCGGCCTCTGGCAGTGGAGAGCCAGGTGCTCCAACCATGGTTTGCTGAATCGTGGTTGACTGCGTAAAACATAACCCGTCCCTTCACAGGACTTGGCAAACAGCAAAGTGCGAAACATTTGCAAGGCCACAACGAAGCAAAGCCACCTCCTAGTCCGGGCCTGCAGGTCTGGGCTGCAAAATGGCTGAAGGAGGCCTCTGCCTTTGTAGGGCGCTGGAGGGGACCCTCAGCCATGGCCCAGGAAAATGGATACCGCAAGGCGGGGAAGGGGGTAGGCCACCTCTCCCGCCTGCTGCCTGATTGCAAGGGGAAGCCTGCAAGGCCCGGAAGAAATGAACCAACGCGCTCCCATCCTGCCCCAGACTCGTCTTCATCCTGCTTCAATACAACGCACTTCTCTAGGTCGCCTGAAGCCTAGTGGCTGCATTCACACCACGTGATAAGCTTGGATCCTTCCCTTCCCTTCCCTTCCCTTCCCCTCCCCAGTCCTGTTCAGTTCAGTTGCCTTATCTGCCCCCAACCTCTAATTCATCCCACCCACCCCCAATTATGGAGGGCCTCCTGCAAGGGCAGCAGTGGGAAGCCAGCCAGCCAGGCAGGGGCCTTTCTTACAGGGCCTCCTTGCCCCAGCCGTGCCTGGGGGTCACACTGCTTCCTTCATCCCCCCTTGGGTCCATTCCATTGCTCCCCCAGCTGGACAGGCCCCCTCCTCACCCTGGGTTTCCCTCTGTTACCGTTAAGGGCTTTCTTGGCGTGGCCCACGAGGCGGAGGACCAGAGGGACGCCCTCTCGCTCTTGCCTCAATTGCCTTTCTGGCTTCTAGTGGAGGGGCGCCTCTTCTCCCCCCAAGTCAAGCCCCAGGGGACAGGGAGAAGGCAGCAGCCTGAACTTGGACGGGAGAGACCGTTGGAAGCAGCTGGTTCTCCTTCCTTCCTTCCCCTCCCCGCCTTCTCCATTCACAATCACCCTGTGAGGTGGGTCGCCCTGGAAAAGGGACTGCCCCAAAGTCAGGCTTGAGAACACAGGGCCTACTCATTGGGACATTCAGGTTTTTTTTTTTTAATTAGCTCTAGAACATCATAGGGAGTAGATCAGTGTTTCTCAACCGTGGCACCTTTAAGATGGGGGGGACTTCAGCTCTGACTGGGGAATTCTGGGAGTTGAAGTCCCCCCATCTTAAAGGTGCCAAGGTTGAGAAACACTGTAATAGATGGCAGTGATGAAGAACTGGATTTCTATGGCTGCCCACCTTGCTGTAGCAATTCTAGGCAGCTAAAAGCACCTAAATGCACAATATACAACATTAACACAACACCGCATGTAATTTGTAAGACCACCAAGGGAAAAACTATTCTCTAAGTGCCCCACCGACAACCCTGGGAACACATCCATGTCCCACAAGATGGCATTCCTTCATTGATGGGCCCCACACCATGCCTCTCCTCTAATGGGATGGGTAGACAAAAATGGGAAGAGATGGTTCTGCAAATAACCTGGAGAGGGCTTTATAGGTGATCACCAACACCTTTTGCACCTGGAAGCACACTGGCAGCCAGTGTAGCTCATGGAACAGAATTGTATCACAGGCACATTGACACTGTGAGTTATTTATACATCGGTTACGTGAATCCCTTCTGAGATTAACCCTCTTCTGTTTTCTCAAACTCCATTTTTCATTCATACCATAATGATTATGTACCATCAAGTTGTTGACTCTTAGTGACCATATAGATATTCTCCATGATGATCTGTCCCTAACCTGGTCTTTCAGGTCTTCCAATGGTGCATCTATTGCCACCATAACTGAGTCCATCCACCTTGCTGCTGGTCATCCTCTTCTTTTTCCTTCCACATACCATAATAACAATTGGCTATAAACCAGGTATTTTGCCTGGCTAATCAATTACAACTTAGTAGCAAAATTGATGAACTAGCTAAGAATCCCTCAAAAAGTTATGAATGACAAGTAAAGACCTTTCATTGAGTAACTCTTTTTATTGAATAACAGAACTCAGTCACATGAAGATACAAAAATACTGAAGTGGCCTGTAATACTTTTGGAGTAAATTTTACTTACCATTATGCTAAAATTGATAGTATTGTGATTAGTTTTCCTGAGTGATTTGACAGCATATCAAGTCAAGGATTGGTTCCTATCCAGAATCAGTTTCTTGGATATGATGCGTTCATCCATTACACTAAACAAGAATATGGTTTATTTCATTTGGGGTTAGCATGTTGTCTGAACGCAACCATTACTGTTTGTAGATGAATCCATAATTTAGCATATTGTAGGGACTCAGCAAATTCTGGCTTTTTCAGTTATCCATGATTTGTTCCAAAGCATAATCTGAATTACTTTTAGAAATAACAGAGAATATCTAAACCCAAGAATAAAGTCTGATGTGAGAATCCATTCAGTGCCTAATAGTTCACACAACATTGGAGGTCATCACATAGTTTGGTTAGGTTTGGCTTAGTACACTGTGTACTCAACTATATCCTGATATATACTAGGTATATCTTGTGATACATAAACCATGATTTCTAGTTTAATATGCAAACTCAGTCAACATCTGATTATTGCTTGATTTAACTTTTTATGGCTTAATGCGGAGCTATAAACCATAGGTTGCAAGCCACCATGCCTGGATTCCATTACACGCGAAGCCAAAATATAACATTTATGTCAACTCAAGAATCTGGTTAGTGGCTTTAACAAACTCCTCTCCAAGACTAAAATAAGAGAAATTGAGTCTGTCCATGCCCCCAAGAAATCTTTAACGTCTCTGAAAAACATGGAAATCAAGTTCCACTAGAATCCTAAGAGAAGCAGGGTTGCATACAGCGAACAATTCTGGAGAAGTGGCATAAAATATTTAAAATAAATACATTCATCCAAATATGCTATCTTCCCTTCATTATTCCACCCTCCCCCTTTACAGATCTTTCAGTTTATTACCCAAGTTAAACATACTAGTGTATGTTGGTATATATCCATTTTACAAGTTACATTACTGAATTCTAAACAGTTTTTGATAAAATTCCAATTCTTTGTGAGTTAATGATGGCTTTACAGTCTCCAGGGATTTTTCAAAATGTTTATATTTCACAGCTGTTGCTTCAACTTTGTTCTCTTGCAATGCTAGCAAAGCAGCCTAAGAGATGGGGAAAAACACTCATTGTAAATGAAATATATATCATCCTCATACATAAACATATACACATATATATCATAAATACACACGCACACAAATGCCCGTTCACTAGTCTGTCCTCCACTTCCTTTAAATCTTGCCACTGATTCATTATAAACTAACAAGAAAATCACTTACTTCCTTACAGAGATTCTGAAGATCGGCTCCAGAGAACATATTAGTTTGAGTTGCTATATTGTCTAGAGAGACATCAGAATCTACTGGAATTTTTTCCATGCAGATTTTCAACACGGAAAGCCTTCCCTATTGTAAAACACCAAGAAAGAGGCAGTTATTTGACAACCTTTATAGGCTGCGATCTGCACACCCTTAAAAGCAAACTCCCCCAATGAGTTGAAAATGTGGCAATGCGTGCAGTGTTCATGAAGCATATGGTTGCATGGGTTATACTTGGGTTACACAGCGTACAAAACTATATTTTCCTTAATGATGGTCTGTTGACAGGGTAAGAGGGTCACAGATCTCAGAAAGCCAAATACCTTTGTTTTTCTTTGCTTAGTGTGTTATAGCCACTATATTCTGTAAACTAGGGTTTACTGTAGCTTATATTATGTAAATCTAGCCAGAGGTGACTTACTCAACAAATTACAGTTAAATAAACCACAGCTTAGGATAATGTGCAAGACCAGCCAATATCTTTGAAGGGAAAGCTGGAGGCATGTTTAGAACACATTCGTAGTTCTAACACAGTGATGTCTGAAATGAGCTATGTTACTGCAATATGCCATTTCTTACTAAAAACTGAATTCTTAGAATCAATGACTTTGATTTCAGATTCATCTACAGTTTTACGCCATACCTTCTGATCTGGTGGTGGGACATAAATGATCTTATCTAAACGTCCTGGACGTAACAAGGCATCATCCAACAAGTCTGGTCTGTTTGTTGCAGCGACGACGATGACGTCTTTGTTGAAAACCTCCTGAAGTTCTAACTAGTAAGTTGATAGAAACGGCGAACTGTTAGCCATTTAAGTATTTAAACCATCTTGCCTGTTCCTGGCTTTAGATAACCCACCAACATGCTTTATACTTTATGTCAGCCAAGGAAATAAAGAGACAAAAAAGAATTGATCCTGTCTCATTCGACGGGGTAGAATTATGCGATCTTACAAGAAAGGAATTCCAGAATAATCTTAAATAAAAATCCAGTTAACATTGGTTGCTCGTTATTATGCATATCTATATACCTCTTTATCACTTTCAGTTGGTTCTTGACTCTCATTTTCCACCTCTGCTTTATTTCCTCTTCGCTCAGTTAACTTTACTCCAATACCATCCAACTCATTGAGAAGGACAGAAAGAACTCTCTCATGGACCCCGCACCCAGTTTTAGTCACTGATCGGGATCCCAAGATAGCATCAATTTCATCCAGGAAGACTATTGCTGGACTATTTGCTCTCGCTTGACGAAATACCTTGGAGGGGAAAAAAAAAGAGAGAGAAACCAAATAGCCAAACTTATCAAGTTTATCAGCTGTGAAATAAACAAAACTGCATACTTTCAGTCCTCATTTTTTGAGTCAAAATAATTTTCAGAACTTAGACTAATTTTCTTAGTACATACTGAAACTATATTTTAGCTATGTGAAAGATCACACCTGTTGTTCCATGAAGTATATCCATTCTGGTAATCTCAAAAATACTCCAACTCAAGGTTTGATTAAAAGTCAAGCTTGTTCAGCATGGCTGAAGTTTGTGATATAAAGAGAACAAATCCATAGCTTTTAAGAATGTAGGCTTGATTACATGCATATAAGTTTGCATTCACACATAACAATAAGGCAGACCTTGTGTGAATGAGCAGCGGCTTCATTACACAGCCTGGTTCTGACATCTACCTGAATCCAATTTGTTGCTCCCAAATAAGCCAGGATTTATAAACCAATAACATTCTTTGCTTTCTAGTATTGAACAATGTTGGTTTGTTTAAAAGTCACAAACCAATTTTAGATTGGTTTCACAGCAAGCTGTTCCTTCCTGGAAAGTCAGGTGAGAAGGGGGACAAATAGGCTAGGCACACCATTTAATCAAGATTAACCAGGAGTTCCAGCTTATAGTTAAGTGTAAATGTGATCTGTCTGTTCCTACATGTAATCAAGTATTGAATGTAGTGCCTAAAACCGGCGTACCCAAACTCTTCAACTCATCAACCCCTTCATGAAGTTTCAGATTGTTCATCGACCTCCAAACATTTATTATATGAAAATAATTTAATAAACGCTACTTATAGTACTACTACTACTACTACTACTACTACTACTAATAATAATAAAAAACAACCCCTTGGATAGTCCCACTGACCCTTGGAGGTGATATTGACCACTTTGGGGAACCCTGGCCTGAATCTTCTTTGCTCTTTTGTTTTCTTGTGTGCCAAAACTGCAACATTAAATTCTCTCTTAAATCACACAGAATTCTATTACATCCAAACTGAGAAACTATACTCTCAAACTATAAACCAGATGATGAAACCATAATCTGATTGTCATAAGCCTAACATGATTATGCCTCAACCATTCCATTGGCCAACACGTCCCCTCTTCCCTCAAAGGCTATGCATTTCTGAGAACGAAAACCAAACCTGAGACAAACTCTTCTCTGACTCTCCAACAAAAGGTGAGAAAAGATCAGCGCCGTTCACAGACAGAAAGGAACAATGGGAACAGGATGCTGCTGCTTTCACAAGCATCGTTTTTGCACAACCTGATGGTCCATAGAGAAGGATACCCTTTGGGCGGGCCAGCCCCATCCGGACAAACGCTTCTGGGAATTTTATAGGCCATTCAATGCTCTGCAAATCATTAAAAGAACAGAACCTTCCATTAATTTCTCATGGTGCAAAATCCTACAAGGCAATCCATCTTCAAACCAGTTTCATGAACAATCACAATTACTTGAAGTCACACAAATGTTAAATCATAAACCCAGCTTTAGGACTGGGTTTGTAAACATACTGTGCCCTAGCAAGATGCATGAATATCTTCTCATTTTGAATCCTAGTCTGCTTTGGGAGCAGCGGTGAGGAAACTTTATTTTTATTGCGACTTTATTTTTTTATTTTATTTATTTATATATCAAATTTATATCACCGCCCAACTCCCCCACAATGTTTTTAAAACATTGCTTACAGTTTACTAATTTTTCCAGGTAATATGTGCATGTCCCATGGTGGTAGGAAGCAAATAAGTCCACTTATTATCTAAAAGCCACATGAATGAATCTTTGTGCTATATTATCTGTTTAAAAAGTTTTACTTTTCATTTCTGAGCAAATCTCCTGTCTCTGCCTTGCTATATCCAGTTTACCTGCTTCCTATCATAGCCCTACCAGACAGCCAAATAAAATTACACAGAAGAAAAAACAGGGTGCCCTAACCACCTTGAAATGAAAAATTCTCCTGTTTGCTGACCTTCCAGTCTGAACCAAAACAGCTTCAATCTGCACTGTCAGAATAAAACAAAACAAAAATGTCAGGATCAACTTCAGATATTAATTCTTGTTAATACTTTCTTTTTATAAACCATCTGAATGGAGTTCAGAGACCATCGGTGATCCACAGACCTCTATTTGAGAACCTTTGACTTAGAAAGTTCAAGTGTGTTTTCCAGACTGTTGTTAGCCAATCCTGTAGAGCAGTGTTTCTCAACCTTAGCAACTTGAAGATGTGTGGACTTCAATTCCCAGAATTCCCCAGCCAGCATGCTGGCTGGGGAATTCTGGAAGTTGAAGTCCCCACATCGTCAAGCTGCCAAAGTTGAGAAGCACTGCTATAGAGTGAGTCAGGCATATTATTGCCATATTGCATATGAGAGTCTGAAGCTACCTAGTGAGCTCAGAGGGCAGAAAAGATTTCCTTCTTCCTAACCTAAATTATCTCTCAAAGTAACATCATGGATTCTACTAGGTACTGCAAAGAGGAAGATCATATGTGTGCTTGGGTTACCCAAGTGCAATGAATAAGTATAGAAATTCTTGTCTCTTTGGAGACCAACAAGAGTACTCTTCATTTAAGACTCTGCTCTGTAAGTCTACCTGTTTTAATTTTAATTTCACATCTTCAAGGCCACCAATCTGATCCCATGAGACAGGCTTGAAGTCTGTTAATCCAATTCCGCTTCGGAAAGAGGTTGGCTGAATCTTTTTCAGGGCCTCATGGAAGTCTGACATCTCAACGGGGCAAACTGAATCCTGAAGAGAAATACACACCAGAGTAGAACAGTGGGATTCACTTTTTGCGACAAAATGAAGTTACTCACCTGTTAACTCTAGAATGATAATCTGGGTAATCATATGATTACATCTACTCTGCTACTGTGGAAAAATGGCTTGTGACAAATAGCTTGTGACAACATAAATATAGAGGCCACCTTGCTAAAATAATTGGGCAAGCTTCTTCTGATAACTGTAATTTAACACAATGTAGTGGGGAAGGGAAAGGATGGTGGAGTTAAAAAGGAAGGGAACCAGATAGGATCCTTTATGGAAAAAGGCACAATTGGCTGGTTTCCTACAATATGCTATGCCATAAAACATGGTTTACAACCACCACAACAGGATTCACCCATTATGCTAAACCAAAACCAAATAAACCACTTTATGGCTTTATGCAATGTATGAAGACATCCTCAGCGTAAATAGTTGGGATTGGCCCACAGAGCATCAATAGAAGTAACAAAGGGAACATCAGGCGTAGGGATTCCTGTAGATGAGACCAGCTGTGTTGGCCAGAGTTTAGAGACTGAATCCAACACATCTGGATATCACCAGTGAGGAAGACCAAGTTAATTCACAACAGAACAACCCTGGTAGAAAAGAAAACACACCACATGAAGAAATCTGAAAGAGCTTCTTACTGTGCAATTACGAAATAGGGCTTGCATTGCAGCCTCTCTGCAGAGTGATGTAAGGTCAGCCCCAACAAAACCAGTTGTTATTTCTGCCAGTTCCAGCAAATTCACATTGTCCGACACAGGCATGCCAGCAGTAATCAGCTGCAGAATAGACCTCCTTTGCTTAAGGGTTGGGCTCCCAATGATAATCTAAAGCAAGGATGGAAAACATGGCCATGTTGTTATTTCCAGCACTCACAAGTGCTAGCTTAACCCAGGGCAAGGCAGAGCTTAATCTGAGCGCGATCTCACAAAGGCACATGAGGGTGAAGTCAAAAACGCCTGTACTAAAAACAAGGGCCAGTGTGCCTTGAGTTCATTACAGAAACTAATCACTGCAATTACTTTCGTATGACTATGGTACATATTCTGCTTTAAGATGGAATATCAAGTAATGAATTCATTCAGATGCCCCCCCAGCACACACAATCAACAGCACCGCTCTAATGCATTCGATGCTTTAAGTGCTCTTAAGAGGGAACATGCAGTGAAAAATAGTTTTAAGCCATTATTTTCATGATCCACACACAAATTTATGCACACCCCATCTTTGATTCCATCTATAACACTGTAATACACAAAATATCTGGTCTTGTTCGCCTATCAAAGAGCATTATGTTCGGGAGGGCAAGGACTTTAAAGGCGTATTGTCTTATAAAAGGCTTGGTTCTAAAGCATTAACCTCCCAAGGTTCTGTACAAATTTGATATTGGATATGCCAGTTCAAGTCATACCAGGCTAGATAGGCTGTTGATCTGTCTGACCTAGAAGACCATTTTTTATGCCAGAGACATACACTGCAACTATAATTCAGGTCTAAATGACCTGAAAAACTTAAATCAGCTTCAAGCTTGTGATAGTAGAGAAAATATACAGCTCAGGACTGGCAATGTTGGGATGTTACCTCCTATGGTGATGAAATGTTTGCCACCCCAAAGCTTAGTTCAGAGAACTAACTCTAACAGCACCTCAGTTTCAACCTTGTTTAGCCAAAGAGTTCCATGAACCATGTTTCTGAGAATAAACCTAGTCAGCAGGAATTCTCTTGCACGAATTACTTTTCCGTGAAGTCAACAGCCAAGCAGCCCTGACCTACAATTAAGCAAAATGGGGCAATAGCCTCGGGGGCAGAGGCTGGGAGGTGGCCGGAAGCATTGGAGGAAAGAGAGACCTAGTGCCCCATCTGCACCCCTAAGCTGCCTGTTGCCTTCTGAAGAAGCAGAGGATGCTTGTCCATCAGACCATACCCAAGAAAGAGTCAGCGGCTAGTGGAGAAAGTTTTGCACATGGAATAGGAAGGGGGCACCAACTTGGCCTTTGACTCAAAACAGCAAAATGACTTGGGCCAGCTCTAAAGCCATGGCATTGCATTTATCCACAGCGCATAGCTCATGGCTTTTTCTAACCATTTCCTCCCACAAAACACGAAGCACCAACCAGTTGCCAGAAAGACTTGAAGAAACAACTGCCAATTACCTCCTGGTCAAATCTGCCTGGTCTCCTCAATGCAGGGTCCAGGGAATCTGGCCTGTTTGTGGCCCCTACAATGACCAGGCCATGTCCTTGACCAAATCCATCTATAAGAGTTAGCAACTGAGCCACCAGACGATGCTCAGGGGCATGACCCGTAGCTCCCCGCCTGGGGCACAATGAATCGATCTCATCAATAAAAAGGACTGTGGGCCCTTCGCTGGAGAGTTCTCTCGCTTGCTCGAAGACTTGTCGCAAGTTCTCCTCGCTTTCACCAGGCCGTGAACCATAGACCACAGGGCCACTGAGGCTTACCAGGCAGGCCCCAACTTGCCCAGTCACTGCTTTTACCAGCAGCGTCTTGCCAACTCCCGGCGGTCCCACCAAAAGAACTCCCTTTGGGACCGAAAAGCCTAATTTTTTAAAGGTGTTCGGAAAACGCAAAGGCAACTCAATCATTTCTTTTAAAGCATTGCTGACTTCGTCCAAGCCGGCCACCTGGATTTTTGAACCGTCCCCCATCAGGCGTTTATATCTGTCCAATGTGATTGTCTCTTTAATGTTCACGTTGGTTTGGGGGGTGATCAAGCCAGCTTCTTCTGTGGCGGATGGCTCCATGGACAGTATTTCGACGCACGCCACGGGATTGCCCAGAATTGGGGGGAAAGTCACAATGTGTTGGCGTGCAACACAGGCCTTTCTCAAAAGCTCTCGCACCACTTCCTGCAGCACCGTTTCAGGAAGCACTTTTTTTGAGGCGTGGTTTTTAAAGATGACTCGGACCGTCACGTGTCTTAGCTTGGGGCAGGCCACCACTCTCAAATGGTCCATGGTCACGGTCTGCTTTCGTAGCTGGCTTCCCCTTAAACCCCAAGTTCTGCATTTGAGGTCGAGCTGCAGGTAGCCATCAGCCAAATCATGCCTTGGCCAGGCATTGCACAGGCAACAGCCGCTGGGCAAGGTGATCTTGATCAGAGAGTCCAGCTTAGCATCCAGGGAGGCGAATGCAGCAGGCCCAAGCCTGCACCTTTGGGTGCCCTCATCTTCTGGATCCGGTGGGAGCAGCTTCAATAAAGCCATCTCCTGAGACAGGCATGAATCGGGCAGCAGAACAGGTTCCTGAATAGTTTAAAACAAAACAGTGTGAGAAGGGCATGGCAGGGCACCTGCATTTATACATCGATTAGGACAGTGTTGTCCAAACTTGGCCACTTTAAGATGAGTGGACTTCAACTCCCAGAATTCCCCAGCCAGCCATGCTGGAGTTGAAGTCCACTCATCTTAAAGTGGCCAAGTTTGGACAACACTGGATTAGGACATCATGATCAGAGCTCAGCTGCCAACTTGATCTACCAAAAGCTCATCGTTGAGGGTTATGAAAAGCTTGCCGTCCAGGCATTCAGGGGACTTTCCTCTTGTCAACTACTGCAAGCTGTGCTTCAAATGGGATTATCAGAGGATTCAGAGGATATAATTTCCAAGCAGCCTGAAGTCCTAGTCAAATTTCTGAAGAGAAATTTAACTGCAGCTTGACCTTGTTAGCGTGGAAGGAACTACAGCTCTGTGGTGAGAACGTCCCCGAATGAATTTCTGGCACTTCTAATCGAAAAAGATCAGACAGAGGAAGACGGGAAAGCCTCTTTTGGGGAACCTTGGAAAGAGGCCATGATTAGAGCAACAACACTAGATTGTCCCCAAGATGGCAACATTCCCCAGACCTTGGCTGATGGCCCTCAATTAAAACAGAGTGAAACCTGGTTAGTACATAGATGGAAGACTAATTATGATGATTATATATTCAATTTATATGCCGCCCGACTCCCAGCGACTGTAGCCCAGGACTGTAGGCTAGACTGGAAAGGTGGAAGCACATTTTGAGGAAGGCAGGGGCCAACCCCGTCTGTATTTATTTATTTAATATATTTATGTATTGTTGCCAAGAAAATATATTCCAGGTAGTCCCCAGGAACAGGGCTTGGTCAGGGGGACCAAGAGCACGAGCCAGGACCCAGCAGCTTTGGGCACGTCAGCAGCAAAGGCTGCATTCCCACAACAGAATGACCCCCATCATAACCGAATGGGTTGTGTGAACGCAGAAAACTGCCATAAGGGAGTAAACTGCCCTGGCTCAGTTAAACAAGGAGGTGCTGTCCTGCAAATAACGCCCCAATACCCGCCACAACCGCACAGTTCATAACAAAGCCTTCCAAAAATATACACAAACATAAATAAACTCCATTCAACACACACGCACGTGGCTCTCTCCGTCCATGAGGCTTCTGGCGTGTTGGAACTACAACTCCCAGAGTTCCCGGCCCACCTGAGAGGGAAAGCTAGCCTGGGCAGAAGGAAGTCAGTGCAGTTGACTGACAGGTAAACGGATACAAAGTAGCCACCTAAATACTGACCTCATCAAAGCCGTGGCAGGCGGGGGGGGCGAGGAGTCTCCTTCTGTCTCTGCAGGCAGGATGGAACAGGGAAAAAAAAAAGGTAAAACGTGTTGCTGCAAAAGGACTGCGGAGGCTCAGGCAGTATGTAATTGGCTAGCCGCCCTGCCCATCAATGCAAACGCAATGCTTGGACCGGTCGCGTGCTCGAGTGGCTGTTGCGCGGTCCAATTGGAAAAGGGATCTGAACGCTCCACCCGAAAGGGGGGGCCGGGCCGGGCAGGAGGAGCAGGCTGCGGATTGGATAACGCCCTCGACCGGGCGGTGCCCAATTCCAAAAAGGGCGGGGACGGCGCTCTAATAATTGAATACGGGGGGGGGGCTCCGTGAGTGACGTCGTTGAGGGGAGGAAGTTTGCGAGGGTTGTTTTGGTTGCTGCTAAACTTTAAAAGGATTTCCAAAATATATTTAATGTGGCTGTTTTTAGAAAATAGCTACACATTTACTGTCTGGATAGGGGATTAGGCTGGGGGTTAATGAAAACGGAAACTTTACCCTGACTTTCTGCTTTAGAAAATTAGCAAAAGACTGATTTGGTTAGAGGCTGAAATTGGGCTCCTCATTATAAATTCAGGGTGTCTTATTATTTCTGGTTGAAGGCGTGCCTGGGGAAAAAAATGCCACGTGAATAAAATGAACTGCACTTAGTGACTTTTGGAATAATGGAGTATGATGGTGCCTCTGTGTTCTTGTCCAAAAAAAATACATCTTTCTCTCCTTCCCAGGAAGAGAGATGAGTTCCGTGAATTCAAGTGATTTCAAGTAAAATCTCCCCAATATGCAACCCCCCCCAAAAACGGATTTCCTCTGGCTGGATGCCAGCAAAGTAGAGAGGAGGAAATTGTGGCATATAATCAAGATAGTTGAAATTTTCCAGCTAGAGCAGAGATGGCGTCTTAGGTTTTAAAAGGCTGCTAATTAAAAATGCAGTATCTTGTTTCTGTGCAAGAGGATTTGATTTATTTTTCATGTGTGCAAGGGCAAAAGAAAACTCTTGTCCAAATTATTGTCCCGAGGTGAATATTTCTTTATGTAGAAATTAACTAAAAAAATTCTTGACGCCTTGAGCTTGATCAGAGACCTTTCCTGGAAAAGTGCCTGAGTTAATAATATTTAAAAATGGATTTGCATGACAATGCTATTATTTTTAATAACAAGGAAATATTTTAACATACAGTCCATAACTGCAGACCCCCAGGTCATATCTTGTTACATATCTGAGTAATAATACTAATTAGTTATGTTTGTGTAGCCCTAAAAGTTTATTAAGCACATCTGTTTTTTCTCTAATACAGCACCCTGTATCTGTAAAGCCACAAACCTCTGTATGTCAAGTAAGTTTCTCGCCTTCTGCTATTTTCCTTATTTAAACACGAGAGCCGAGGAAAATCTGTAACTTGATTTCTGATTCTTGAAAATTATTTTCCTTGGTGCTAGAATTATAAATAGTAACATTTTGTTATATGGTCAGTTTTAATTCAGCAGATCATACAGTTAGTTTCGATCTATGGCATTACCTCTTTAAAGGGTATTCAGATCCGTGCTGCCAATTATTTGGATTTCTGCAGCCTCTATCTAGTTGCCCTATGAAAAAAAGGCAGCAGATAGGTCACCTCTAAACTAACTAGAAGTTCACAGAAGAATGTGTTTGCTGGCATAGCACAGCTGCATATTTGGTTCTCTGGTGCACTTTAAATAGTGTGACCAGACGTAGTTGGTTACAATTTGGCTTTGAACATCTACATAACTAGAGATGTAAGTTGCAAAAAAAGTGTTTTGCATTTCTGAATACGGGCAATAGGTGTTTCTGGAAAGCTTGGAAACAATGGTTGCCTTCTGCTTGTACCTTGTTCAGAGGTATACTGAAATTCCATTTTAATGTATAAGTAGTCAAGAACTTCTGGATGGATTCAGGAATGAACCACCACCATCCATTTTGTTATAGAAAACAATAAAAAGTACACCTTTCTTCCATACCCACTAGATGGCAGCTGAGTATCAGGAATGACAATTTATTTTCAGAGTTAGCCAGAGGGATTTAAAGAGAATAGATTTTATTGGAGAAGTGGGTTTAAATCCAGCCTTGCGGTAGAGTCTCTCTCTGTCAACTTATACGGTACAGAAGAGAGAACAACAGACAGTGATGACAATACTTGGTGCAATTCTCCGAAAATGGCTACACATTTGTCTTACTCCAGAAATGGATAGTCTGAGACCCCAGGGCCACACAAAGCCCCCAAAATCTATCCAGAAGACATTGTTGCCCGTTGTAAATTCTAAGAGGAACTTTATTAAATATGTACAAATATTCCTAATAACATTACCATGACCATAATGGTATGCAATTAATTTGATGTGTATTAAAGTTTAATGAAATAGAATTGCATTTCCTTTTTCCCCCAACTCCCTCCCTCTCTCTCTTCTGGCATGGTCTTTTTGGGGGGGAGTGCACCCCTCCAAAAGGCCAAACCTGGTCTTTAGCCTGAAAAACACTTGCCTTGTCCTGTTTTCGGTGGAGGCTGAATACACATTATGAGTAAATGTGTGTCAGAAAGCTCTGCTTTAGGGATGGTCTCTCCCCAACTAAATCATTTGTAGAAGGAAAGAATATCAAGTAATGAAGCCAGGTGGGGTAGGTGGGCTGCTGAGCCCTGAGGATTACAGTATCTCCAGATTTTTACCTTGACCTAAGGGACTCCTTCTCATGAGTTGCCAAACACATCTTTCACTGGCTCGGTCAAATGCTTTGGAGCTGGGAAGGGAATGGCAGCTCTGCCAGAAAAGAAGGTGACAGTCTTAACAATTGCTGTTCTTATTTTGTTTGGGGCTTTCATTTTTGTAGTTCTTTATACCCAGGGCCAGACACATGGTTTTCATGAAGCACTACTGTAAAAACAGAGGGGGTGGTCCTATTTACTTAAACTAGAAGACTGAGCATGCATGGTTAGCATCATAATAATCAGGACAATGTGGAAAAAAAATATGCAGACCGGATTAGTTTACTATTTGTGTAGGTGTTGTGCTTGGGTTCAGGAGAGTGTGGGAAAAGCATGTGCCATCCTGGCTCTGTAAATACAGTCTTATGGACAGGGACAAATTCTTTGATTCTGAGCAATTGAAAAGACTCCATGGATAGAATTATCCAACTCTGCAAAACAGGGCAAAGGAAACAAGATTTTGGAAGACTGGAAAGCAGGCTTTTCATCTGTCTCAATTAACTAGCAGTTCTACAAAGGCCATTCTTGTGATGGGCAAAATGTGAGTTGAGAGAGTCACTGCATTTCTCCCCCCACCAAACTAATTGCACATTTCCATGTTTCTGTGGTGGTTCATAGCACTTGACTATTATGGAAATGAGTATAACTTACTGGAAGAGGACCAGTTTTGCCTGCAGAAAGTCCCAGATTCAGTCTCTGGCATATGGAGGTGGATGAGCAAAACTCCTGCCGGAAATTCTAAGGAAGTGTTGCTCCTCAACTTTGAGTTAGATGAACTTATGGCTGATCTGGTATGCAGGTTGCCCAGCCCTGGTTTTGGAATGCTCTGCTTGTAGTCATCCATTTGGCATCTTCCTTTAACAGCATGTTTCCTGACTCATCCTGCTGTCTAGAGATGGTGGGCATCAACTCTTAGAATTCCATTCATTCTCTCTCTCTTTTAATCCCCCTCCATATTTATCTTATGTTTTACAAGCTGGATTTCTTAAAGGGAGAAGAAACCCCATAAGCAAGTGTTCACATGAAATCATCGTCTACTTTTTCTTCATTGAAAGTGGATGGAGGACTACCATTTTTTAGGGAGAAAGTATAAATATGTAGTTTCGGATGCTGCTGTGATCTCCAGCTATCGATCTTCAGTAATTTTATTTTTCTCTCCTAGGCAGATTTACTTTTAGAAGGGAAAAAAGAAGTGGTGTGGGAAGGGTCAAATGGATGATGATTTTCCTTGGACCTGTGAAGTTCCATGAATGGATGTGTAATGGGCAAAATGTGTGATGGGCTTCACTTTCATTTTCTTATTCTTGTTGCCAACCCTAGCCCTATTTATCTGACTTAATGGAAGCCTCAGCAATCTTTTCAGGGGATCATTGTGCATGTGTCTGGCCTCTCTCCCTGCATGTGCAATCTCACATCCCAAACTTCCTGCAAGTTTAGGTATACTTGCCCAACATTTTGTGAGACTCTCATGAGGATTTGGCCATGTCTGGGATATGACATAGGCCAATGTTACTCTCAGACTGCTGGGGAAAACTGCCATAAAGCTACATCTGCTCCAGTGATCCTTTTGGTTGGTACTTTTGGTCTCCCTGGTATTGTTCTGCTTCACAATACATATGCTTAGAATGCAGAGATGAGACAGGGAAAGATTTATTAACCTCTATAGCTCAGCCTCTTTCCAGACATCTAAGGAGCAGAACGTCTTCCAATTTACTCTTAATTTGCCCCAAATTCCACAGTCATTATTCAGTAACAAAAGAGTTTGAAGTGAGTGGCTCCTTACATTAGGGATTATTTCTCCTGCCCTCTCTAAAAATTGGATCTTCAGTCTTAGTTGCATCACTTTTCTCATCAATATTTTTTGTGCTTCTTCCTTGATCAATTATTAGTGAACATATACAGATGCATTTTAGCAGATTGGAATTCTTTGGGCGAATAAATCATTCAATTTCACCCTACCCTTTGTTGCTCTTTTCTAAACTGGCAGTCGTTTTTCTTCATTTTTGATAATATCCTAACCTCATCAAAGCCCCCAGCAGATATTGGCTACCTTCCAGATTTGCAAATTCAAACAATATTGCTTGAAAATCTGAAGCAAACATCCACCATTAGACTTGAAAATGTTTTGGCACTACCACTTTCCCCTTTTCCTCTCTTTTATGTCTCTGGTTTTCATCATTTCCTCACAGTTTTTCTTATTAGCATTGATAGAGGCTTTCTTTTTTCTCTGATTTTCTCTGGTGATGGGATATGACTGAAAATGCTGTAAAGTGAAAGAAATAGGAATAGGCTCTTGCTAGTTGAGAGTTAAAGATGGTTTTTGCAAATAATGCATTCTGACCTGGTTCTCATGCTAAGCCATGGCTAGTTTTAATTGTTGAATAAACCACATTTGGCTTAGTTTATTGCAAGCTAAACCAAAGCAAGTCTTGGTCAGTCTGGCTGCAGATGGCAGGGTTTGAACCTGGAATCTTATTGAAAAGAAGATAATATCTCCACCGAGCTGTGGTCTCTTCCTTACAGTCATTGCAAAAGGTCTATTTCATATCTACAAGACATGACTCTCCTATAGCAACATGAGATGTGCAATGATCTGCAAAAATATGTTTTAAATATTCTATCATTAAAAATAGAAGAGAATATGTGTAGCCCAGGGTTGAACTGTGGAGTCCTTGGTGCTCTCTGAGCTTGGTTGCTTACTTGCAGACATTTCATTACCCAAGTAGGTAACGTAATCAGTTGCACTATCCTATCATTTTCATTTTGATGTGTTTATGAGAATTTATTCCTTTCTACCCATGATATACACTTAATACTTGTTTTAGCAGCATTTGTTCTACCAGAATGAAGGGGCCAGGTTTTATATGATCTCTGAAACTTCCTGTACTATATCCACCTTTCTTAATTCTGCTGCCCTCCAAATATGTTGGACATCAACTCTAGTAATATTTCAGCCAATGGGCAATTCTCAAAGTTAAGATCCAACACATTTGCTGGGCATCACATTGGGTAAGGCTGTTTCGTTACCACAGCTAACAACATTTATTAAAGTGATACTTGATAAATGACCAAAGTGATATTTTAATATAAAGTTGGAAAGTGAAGTTTGGGGTGAATTTTGTTGTTACTACTTGTCTCTTTGTTGGAGTAATCTAGTTTAATTTCATTATTAAAATTCTCCCAACATTTGAGTCCTGCACCATGCAGTCTGAAACATGAGGTTTAGAAGATGCCTCATAACACATTCATTCATTACTTGAGTGAGTTGTCCTACATTTGTCCGTTGGATCAAATGAGGTCTATGGTCCTCAAAAATTCTAGCAATTAAGAGCAACTCATCAAGGCTTTCCATTGATTTACTGGTGAATCATCTTTCTCTTTTTTCATATTGGTTACACCTCATTATGCTTGCTTGGCAGGAGGTATGAGATAATTTGTCATTTAATAAACAATATTGCCTTTCATTCTTAGAAAAGTCATTTAATTGTCTCTTTTCTGTTTCTTATTACAGTGACACATCAGGATCTTATATGGTCTCAGAGCTCCTTGGAGGGTCTGAGGTTGAGTAGCAGAACAGTTGCCTGGTAGAGTAGTATCTCATACTTGTGTTTACACAATGATCAAGTGATCATGCGTCAAATCCTGGTCACTTCACTTTGAAGATGTGGCTGTAGAGTTGGAAAAGGACAACTCAAATGCTCCTCAGAGGAAAGATTACGATGGTGGGGAAAAAATGAGAAAGGAATCTGGATCTGGATAAACTCTTCTATATAGCTAAAAATAAATAAAGTTAGGCATGGTATGGAGGAAAACGGATAGAGGCTATTTTATTTCCCTCATGTAGTGCAAGAACCAGAACTTATCTAGCAAAATGGTATAGTGAGAAGTTCAAGGAAGATAAAAAGGAGCACTTTGTTTTCCTGGACATAATTGAATTATGAAATCTGCTTACTCAAGAGGAGGCAGGAACTCCCAGCTTTGATAACTTTAAAAAGGATTAGAACCAGTTTGCAGAGGCAAAGGCTTATAATGAATTATTATTATGGTCACATACTCAGCCAGTTGTTTAGATGGGATTTGGCATTTTTGTTCACCTATTGAGTCCTTCCCAAGGACCTGGGATAGGCAGATGTTGTTGTTTAATATTATCAAACAACATCTGCCTATCCCAGGTCCTAGGGAAGGACTCAATAGGTGAACAAAAGTATTGTTGCAGGATGGAAGCTGTTCCAAGTAAAGCTGCCTTGTGCAACTGACTGATGGTGATTTTGTCACTGGCGATGGTCTTCAAGTGGTGCTCCAGATGTTCTGGGATTGTGCCCAAGGCACCTATTATTATTGGTACTACCTTTGCTTTCTTTTGCTACAGTCGTTCTACTTCTATTTGCAGGTCTTTATATTTTGTGATCTTCTCCAGTTCTTCCTCTTCTATTCTGCTGTCTCCAGGTATTGCAATGTCCACTATCCAGACTGTTTTGTCTTTTTTTTATCAACTCTTGTTAAGTCTGGGGTGTTGTGTGGCAGGTGCTTGTCTGTTTGAATTCTAAAGTCCCAGAGCACTTTAGCTTCTTCATTTTTGATTACTTTGTCTGTTTTATGGTCCCACCAGTTCTTGCTTGCAGGCAAATGGTATTTCTTGCAGATATTCCAATGCACTTTGTCGTGCCATTGTTCGTACTCAGTCTGTGCGATCTTCTTGCAGCAGCTGACTAGGTGGCCCACTGTTTCTTCAGCTTCTTTGCAGAGGTGGCATTTGCTGTCTGTTGCTGTCTTCTCGATTCTGGCTTTAGATGCATTTGTGCTTAAGGCTTTTGGGCAGCCAGCATTAGCCCCTTCGCCTCTTTCTTCAACTTTCCTGCCATATTATTATTATTATTATTATTATTATTATTATTATTATTATAATAATAATAATATCCCACCTTTAAAAAATATATTTTGGTCAACTCAAGGTGGCAAAGAAACCTACTACTCCTCCCTCTCATTTTCCCCACAACGACAACCCTATGAGGTAGGTTGGGCTGAGAGAAGAGGACTGGCCCAACCTATCTCATAGGTTGTTGTGGCCACCCTGCTGGCTTTCATGCCTAAAGAAGGGCAAGAACTCACAGTCTCCTGGTTTCTAGGCCAGCGCCTTAAGCACCACACCAGTATGTGCCACAATGGCTATATATTGGGTGTGTTTGCACATCACGCAAAGCTCTACTATAATTTCTTCAATTTTGATTTATCTTGGGGAAAACAACCAGTTTTTCATGAGGAATGAAATCATGGCCAAGGGCTTAATGTGTTGTGCAAACCCAACCCATTGTTTATTATTCAATAAAGCACATTTATACCACATGTTAGCATGATGTGTGAACTAAGTTACTATCACTAGTATCAGAAGAATGTGGTTTAGTAACCACATGTTAGGCAAAATTGCCCCTTCCTGCTCATGTTCGGTACATCTTCGTGGGCTCCAGCAGGGTCATCTGGTTGGCCAAACTGGCCAGGACATGCTGGAGGGTACAAGCTTTGGATCTGATCTGGATGGATTTTTTCTTATATATATATATATATATATATATTTGAAAGCAAAAGCTGTATTCCAAAAACGCCCTCAGCTTCCAGTATTCAGAAGGAGACAGTTGGATAATGTTATCCCTGCTACTTCTTGTAGAAGAGAGCAATAAAACTGACCCTAATTTTCCTTTGTGCGTAGATTCATTCATTGTACTAAACATAATATAGTTTGGTTTTGGCTTGGTGTGAACTTACCCTTTATGCGTATTATAAGCCCTATTCTGTGGCTTGGTATTAGCCATAGAATATGGCTGATGCTTGTTATGGTTTATTCAGGCATTGCAATTTATTTGGTAAACCATAGTTTAACAAACATGGCCTTAGTAACAAGGCCACTTGGTGCTTGCCTGAGAAAGACATTGTAGAAGGCTATGCTTTTTTGTGCTCCGTTTTTTATTTTCTAAACAAGCATTTTGTGGTTTACATTAAATTCTAGTCTGTATAGTGGTATTGTTATTTAGCTTGGCCCCAGTTCTACAAAATTTGGACCTACATAGAATTGTGGCCAGATGGAAATACTCAAATAGTTACCTCATGTAATTGGCCCAGGCAAAACTTCATTCCTTCTGCAGTCAATAAAATGTACATTAGAATATTGCCATGATTAAATCTTAATAATTGGGGATTTTTAGAAAGTGCTCATATTTATGAAAACTTCAGATTCTTGGCTTGTGCTGACTCACACCCTGCTCCTATGAATGTCTACTTATAAGGAAATCCTGTAGACTTCCTTGCAGTTGAATTACAACTAAGTGTTATAGGATTGCAATCTTAGGCTGCAAATCAACTACAGGTAGTCTTCGTTTAGCAACCACAACTGGGACCTGCAGCTTGATAGTTAAGCGAAGTGGTTGCTAAATGAAACCGCAATTGTGCTTATGATCTGATTCCAGCTTTCCTTTGATTTATAGATCTGCAAAGGTAAAAAATGCAAATATTGGTTGCAAAGTTACTTTTTCATCACCATCGTAACTGCGAGTGGTCACTGTCCGAGGCAGTAGGTAAACAAGGAGTACCTGTACCCATTTATTTGGGAGTGCATTTGTCTATTTAGATATGGTTCTTCTAAAAGCATCAAAGTGGAGCTTTTAATGGGGAGTCTTATATCTGAGTCTTTTTCATGTGGATATTGCATATTGAGACACTGGAGCAAATTAGGTTTGTATTTGTTTATAAGTTATAGCTTTTTTAATATATATAGTCTTGTAAACTGTTGAGGATCCATGTGGAGTCATTGGTATGCAGATATTGTGAACCAACATATACATAAAGCTAAAGAAGCATTTATAAGATATCTGGCAAGACAAATATGAAAAACTGCTTCGTGGGTTTCCTAGTCACTGAAGATAGCTGTGAGGGCAATAACTCTTCAGTTAGATATGGTTTGTTTCCCCCCCCCATCTTGTAGCAAATTATAAGGAAGATGTGTGTTCTATTTTCATCCAGAAAGATCATTAACAAGTTACAATTTGTACTAGGAAATCTGAGATCCTGAGTACAGAAGGACATATGCATTTTAATAATTGCTATTAAACACTTGAATGCTTGATCCAAAGGGTTGACTTTCCTATTCCCTCCCTGATCTCCATTGAAGGAGACGAAGTTTAGGAAAACACGCTTGTGTTACAGTCCTTTCAACTGTACCGTTGAAGACAGCAAGTAGAAGAGCTGCATGATCGTCTCGAAAACTTTACCACATGTGGAAAGCAAGCCTATCAGGAAGGTAACCCCAATAATTTTTTTGTGTAGATGGCTTTTCTCCCCCACAGTTGTTGCTAGAAAGAATGTCATAGATTATAATCTAATAGTCATTGTAAGCAGACACCCCAGTTCTTTTGCACCTCCTTTTAGAGCTTGTCTGCTTGCTGATGGAGCCTACCAATGTGTGCCAAGATGTAAGACTTACAGGGAAGCGAGTAGAGGATTGCAGCCTAAAAATACAAAGATTGTTGTGCTAGATGACAATCCAAACACAATATTTTTCTTACTGCCAACTACAACAGTGATGGCTATTGTCTTGTGTATATATAAATGACCCTGAGGAACACCGTGTCCTCAGCTATGTCACGGACTTTTTAAAGGAAAAACATGGAACAAATTTGGTGGGTTTGGCACCTTTATGGAGACTAGCACCAGATCATCAGTTAAGTGATGGGAATTACTGATCCCCAGCTCCACCTGGTGCTGCTTCTCTTGACTATTACTGTCTGTTCAGTTTCCCTTTCCAGGAAAAAACAAAAGCAAGGAGAATTCTGTGTTGCTTCCAACTAGTTTGTTTTTTCTTTTTGGATAGGAGGCTGAATGGGAAATTTGACCTTGGAAGGAGATCCAATAGGAGTTTTTTTGCCCATGCCCCCTCCCCAAATTCTAGAGGTGTACCCTTGGGTCACATTCTTTCCTTTCTAGATTTCTAGAGTACGGTAATTGAACATGCGTTCAAGATGGTAGATCAAGTGTGATTAGCTGATAGCCCTCTATATTTTGTTGAAAAGAGTTAGCAACTAACTCCTAGCAACTCTTGCTATTAGATATGCAAACTAGGGCTACTGGTAGTTGCAGTTCAGCCACATTTGAGGGCAACATGTTGCCCACCCCTATGGAAGATGAAGGGTAAGATGACAGCTAAAATTAGCTGGGAATTCTGAGAGGTCTCATCCCATTACAAATGGAGGATACCAAATTGGGGAAGGCTAGACTAGGGCATCTTACAGTCAATGAGCTAGAATAGGAAGAGGATGTTGTAAAGCACATCCAAATGGTTCTTCTTCAGCAATTTCTTCATCCAGTAGAAGAGAATATATGAAGCTCAGGTTTGAAGTGTGGAGTCCTTGGTGCTCTCTGAGCTTGATTGTTGCTTGCAGACATTTCATTACCTAACTAGGTAACATCACCAGTGCTCCCGCATTTGAGGAAAATGAATATTCAAATGGTTTTTCAGTTGGGGCTATTTATTATATTTCTATTCCACTCTTCTCTCAAGATGGTTACAGGACTTCTATATACAGAATCCCACAGTCTTGATTTTTGATATGAGGTAGTCCTAACTCCATTGTCAAATGTAATGGATTTGAACCCAGTTCTCTTTGCTCTTCAGTCCAACAAATATGAAATATAGCAGATATTAAAATGGTTCAACCCACATTGCATTTATTTGTGCTTAAAAATCGGCTGGTCTTAAGGGAATTAAATCACTCCGTTCACTCTGGAGATGGGCTGTCCTGTACATGTTTAACATGTGCAGTGTTCTTTGTACTTTTGCTTAAGCCAGGATGCGTTTTTCGAGTATGTTCCCGAAAAATCCCAAAGTCATTCTGAAAGACCCAATTATCTGTGAGCCTTGCTGGCCTCAACATTTATTTAAACTCCGTGAGCTTTATACTGCTATAAGTACAGCTGTTTATCATGTAGAAAGCCCTCTAAATTTGTAAAGAATGCGTTAGTACAGCAGTGCGTGACTTTTTTCAGCTGATGGGTCATTCTTGACCCTTGACTGGCGTGGTGGGACCTCCCTTACAAAAAACAGGCCTGTCTGGGACAGAGAAATGGATGAGGTCAAGAAAAAGCCAAGTTTAGACAAAAGCTAAATTTAATGATATGCAAATGTAATTAAAATACCACAGATTAAATGCTAACGAGGGTAAAAAGATGAATGGTGATTCAACATAATCTGTAGGTTTGTGAAAGCAGGATACTATCAGGAGGTTTCTTAAATTGCTTTTCTTGCCAATTTATTTATTTATATATATGAAATTTGTTACCACCCATCTCGTTAAAAAGCAACTCTGGGCGGTTTACAGAAAAGATAAATATTGATTAAAAATACAATATAACAATAGTCCTAAATAAATAATAAGTATATTCCAAGGATTGATGGTCACTAGAGAGTATTAGGCTCGGGGAGCGTCATCAGGGCGCCAACTGCCTTTACAGTACTTTCTTTTGAATAATAAGAGCTTTATTAACAATGTTTGAGTTGGGCAATCCTATAGATTCTTTAAATAAATTGCCAGAGAACATTCCAGCTTCTTCCAACCTGGCCCACATAGATGTATGGGGATTGCAAATTGCAAGAGGTCCAGCTGGCAAACCGTAGGGTTATTAGCTGGGCCCAATGATTCCAGATTCTGAAACTTCTGCTTCTTCATTTTTTTACTTTACGCCTCTGGAAATGGTCTTGATCATTAAAAAATGGGACTGTATAAATCTGATGTTGCCGCAGATGAAACTCTGTGAATTTTGGTTAACATCCTTGCGCCATTAAAAACAAAAAGATATGCCATTTCTCTTTCCCTGGGCTGCAGATGTCAAGGGACATCTTGCTGATCCTAGCTTCCTCTCATTGTTCCTTTATTGCTTGCTGTAGCCATTACAGTCCTCAAAGTTGCCCCATATCAACGATGTTCAATAAATCTTTGCTGTAATTTGATCGTGCCTCTTTTTTCTTTCCTGGGAAACCCACCTTGGCTATGAAATTGCAGAGCAGTCTATCCCTTCCTATTGGCTGCCTAACATTGACGACAGCAGCGTCTTTGCAGTGAGGTTCTAGAGCCCAGTTCTGTGCAGTGGATTGAAAACAAGCTCCATGGAGTTTCAAGCTTTCTCCATCAATGCTAAAGGGAGAAGTGATCTAATGCAGAACATAACTTTGTCTTGCTGTCTGACTTTCTTGGATTGGATGCATCATGCCAGCATGGTTCTTTGATCCCTTCAGCACGTTCATGTACTCTCTATGCCAGGGAGGAAATCTGTTCACTGTACCAAGTGACTTGGACAGTGTGAAGTCAAGATATTTTTGTATGGTGCATAGGGAGCAGCCTAGCACATTGTCAGTGAAACTGAATTTGCAACGCTCTGATAGTACTCCTAGACTGTATGAACCACCATTTTACTCTGACTGGTAGGAATCACTCTTACCGGACCTGGATTGCGTAGCGTTCAGTGAGCAAATCATACTGCAACTCCTTCCAGGGGAAAAAAACACAACAACCTTGTAATACCATACTCCAGGGAAAGGATGTGCATCCTACAGCCTTCGGGCCACATGTTCCCCCCATTGATTGTACAGCCAAATTTGTTTCTTACTGTGTTGCAATGAAAAACACATGACAGCTGTAATATAAACCTAAATCATCATTCCTCCTGAACATCGGAAAAAACAGATTCATCTGCACGCGTGACACGGTTCTAGCTTCTTCTGGTTGTTGCCCATCTCCTGTAACCCTCAGTCCTGCCAAGACTTTGGGCAGCATGAGACTACTCATCCATGTTGTTATCAGAGAGATTAGGTTCACCAACCCTAGCCAAGCGCAAACGTGCATCTAGAAAAGAGGAGGTGCCAGGTATGAAGTGGCTTTCAGGTCTTGCAAGGGAAGATCTGCATATCCTACCTGATATGCATCAAACTTCAGGATTTTCCAGGTGAGAGCAAGTGGCAGCATCTCACTGATCTCAGCTGATCTCAGAAAAACTAAACAGGATTGGGTCTGATCAGTTCTTAGATAGGGGACCACCAAAGGTGTAGGCTAGGCTCCACTTAGGCATTATTACAATTACACAAAACTAGCCTATAAGAAAGAAACCCCTTCTGTGGGGGCAGTCTGGAGCTCACTGGAAGAATACATACCTTGTGTGCAAAAGGTTCCAAGTTCAGTTTTCAGTGTGTATAAGCAGAACATGAAAACTTGTCTATAAGCAGAACATGAACATGGCTGAAAACATGGAGAGCTGCTCCTACTGTGTAGACTGTGCAGAGTGACATAGGAAGAAGTCCATACCCACATTGAATTGGACCTCAGAAATACATGTTTTGGAGTTCTGTGGCTCTTTTAGAAAAGACTTCCCCCTTCCCCCTGGGTTCAAAGGGATCCAACAAAAAGTTTAAACTCTGGTATGTGTTTTTTTGGGGGTGGGGGAGCTGGGCTAATAGCTGAGGGTGGCAGTTTTGCACAAATATGGTTGTTTTTTGTGCAATTTCCCTTAGAATTCTTGGAAGTTGAGCAATGATACCCTGAGAGATGGTAGGGGCTTGGATTCCTCAGTAAACCCTCCCATGAGCTTTGGGGATGTCATCATAAACATACATCAAACTGAAATGAGTCAGAGGAAACCATTAAAAGTAAAAATAATTGAGTGGAAACAAAATCCTCTAGTCTTATTCTATGCCAGGGAACTTTCAGACAACCATAGGGAAGGGAGGAAAAGAACTTTGCAATTTTATTTTGTTAAATTAGCTTTGTTTTATTTTTAAGATCTTTGCATCAGATTTTGCTAATATTTAGGAATGGCCTTGGGTGGTTGAGTATTGTGGAACTGAAAGTGACGCAGGCCATTTTCTTTTTTACATTCCACTGGATCAGACAAACCATGGGAACAATGGTATGGTTTGGCCAAACCATCCAGGACGTTGCAACAGGACAATTTATATGGTAAAATCTTCTTAATAATGAGGTTGATCACTGCTCTGGTAATCAGTTTCTGAATGGCACAATAACCTACCTCTGTTTCTGACGAGGCCTCCATGTTGTAGCTGAATAGTTTTTGGCTTCTCCTATTTGATAACCTCCAGATGTGTCCGATTACAGATCCCATCAGCAGGAGCTAGCATAAGGATGAGAATTGTAGTTCAACACATCTGGAAGATGCTAAGGTGAAAAAAGATATGTTCCAGACTTAAGTCATAGTTTAAAAAATATTTGAGGCAACCCCCTACTAGGGGAGGTTAACAATGTTTGTGGACCTTTGCATTTTCTGTGGCTGAAATGGCAAATTTGCAGTTTTTGCAATTCCAGCTACTTTTTGTTCAGGCCAAGTTATCTGTCTACTCTTCTAGGTTTGGATTACCTATTCTGGTAGTAGGCTCCTTGGCAGACTTGGTCAAAGGAAATGGTTATGTGAGCGAAAAGAAAGCAATAAAATCAATATTAGGTGCATGAGTTAATGCACTAATTTTATTTTATCTCCCCTCACAAACTCACAAAAACAAGGGGCCAGATATTTTTCCTTACCCTCTGGTTAAATTATTCTTCAGTTCTAAGCAAGAATCAAAAAGAAAACTTTAGTAGTATCACTAGTATTTTTATTTGGTATGCGTATATATGTAACATTACTATAACTGATGCTTCTTGTGGACCTAGTCATTGAAAATTGTGCATCAAATTGTGAGTTTAACCCCAGATTAGACATATGAATGACAACCAACTGAATAATCAATAGGTCAGAGCCCTTCCTGATGGCATATTAGAAACTCATCTTTAAAACTCCTTCATGTACCATGGCTTGCTGATATTAATTTGGTTAAATAGATGCTTTTCTAAATTCGAAATCTTGAGGTTAAAATATTGAAAGGTCCCCTGCTCAGGCTTCAGATGTGGAGGGATTGAGCACATACATCAGGCATGCTACTCTATTCTCCTCCAGATCTAAGTCTTCTGTACATATAAGATTTAACGCATGTAGGTGAAAACAGTATGGCAGATTTGCTATTAAATGCTGAAAATCAACCACATGATTGTCACCCATACACCCTGAACTGTGAGTGTTTGCTAATGAAAGGCTTTGGAAACGATAGGACGCCAGTAACTTTGTATCCAAAGCTTATCCAATCTCCTAAGTGGGCTTGATGTGGTACACCTGTCCAGAACTAGCTTAATGAATGTTATCTCTATTGTTTGCAAAAGTTAATAGCATCCCAAGATCCATCAAGACATAGCCTGACAACCTCCTGCCTCCCATTCACCTACCCCCAGGATGTGACTCCACCCAGGACGCTGCTCTTTGCAACGTCCAGTGAAGATGGAGACAGGTATGAAGTAGAGTAAACATCAAAGACTTGAATCACCTTCAGCTCAGCACCCTTCCATGGAAGGTGATTTTATTGATTTCTTGATAACTTGTTTGGAGACATCCCATAAATATCTGTGGAGTCACAATCATTCTCATCTGTTGTTTGTGTTTGAAGATACTCTTCCTCATTTCTAGGTCCCAGGACAACTTCTCACAATGCCTGTTTTGCTCTTTCTTTTACCCTAATAAAAACACAAGAATCAGCATCTTTGCTCCTGAATTTCAGTCATATGATCTTGGAATGAACTGGGTGCAATGAAAATTAAGCTGGGGAACAGCGTGTGGCTTATAGGCTGCAGGTTACACACACCCATGGCTGAATAGTATGAACAACAAATGTTGGGTAAACAGCAAAACCAACTGCAGCCAAAGGTTCTTTTCAGAACTCAACTCAAGAACGCTTTGGCATCAGTGCCATAGTAAATCTGATGAAGATTTTATTAGTGACATATGTAAGTCACCCATGAAGCAAAAGCAGTCCATGTGCAAGTATTTAAAGTTGTCATAATTGTAATTAGGCCTCATGCAAGTGACATTTTTGAATCAGTGGGATTCATCCTGGGAGAGCATCAGGAATGATTTCTAGAGTTGTCCTTTTTCTTTCTTGACCTGAAGCGGAAGATGCTGCTATGAGTGGCTTTCCCAGAAGGCTTGAGAACTGGTGTGGCTGGGCTTTTTTGGACAGGCAGTAGACAATGTTATTTAAGGGTTGGAAAAGTATCTAAGAATACCCTGTGGCTGGATCTGCTGCCCTTATATAGCAAGCAAAAGGGATTATTTCCTGCTCAAAATGTAGATGTTCTGCAGCCTCGTTACCGCTATATATCTCCAACAGCCTTAATGTGAGAAAGATTTATACAATCTGAAGATAATCTTAGAGTTTTATGAGTAACATGCTAAACTGCCTTGTTCGCTGTATAGAGATGCTTAAGACACTTTAGCTTTACTTCAAAGGAATCTGTGTAGTCTCTATATTCTTGGGTTGGGTAATATTTGGTAGCTAAGGACTAACCGCACAATTGTTGGGGCAAGCCTTGCGTGGTGGGGTGATGAGACAAAGTGGAGCTAGGTTTTGCAGGTGAGTTTGCAGGCAAGAATTCTTTCTTCTGGCATGAAGTTTTTATTTTAAGCACGTGTCATAGCTTCTGTGTTTGTTTCCTGCCTCAAAATGTCAGGCAGATGAAGTTCAGTAGTGCTTTCAGAAGGGCCATTGAAAAATGCTAAGGACCCCATGCATTCCTTAGGATACCTCTGATGTGTTTTAGGGAAAGGGTGTGGAAACAAGGCCCCTAGCCCTGAGTCTGGTGGGGACAATCTTTCTTGAACTGAACTTTCAACTTCTGTTTTAGATTGTTTGAAATAGAATGTTTAGCTGTAAAGGAACCTGTCACTTTTCTGAAATCTCATTTGTTTGGCACAGGATGTGAAATTGTAAATAGAGTCTTGATACGCTGTGGCTGAAATAAATATAAATATTAAGAAATTCTTCAAATGTCTGGAATGATACATCATCTTTTATTGTGGAATATCTAATACAGTGTTTCTCAACCTTGGCCACTTGAAGATGTGTGGACTTCAACTTCCAGAATTCCCCAGCCTGCTGGGGTTGAGGAACACTGATCTAAGTGTAAAGTCAGTAAACTGGGTTCAGTTAATGGTGGGTTAGCATGTTGTATGACCCCAACATATGTCTAAACTGGGCTATTGTTGAAGGAAGAGGTCTTGAAAAAGAATTAGAAGATCACTTAAAATATGCTTGTCATAAGAACTGTAAAAGCTTTTGTTTCTTTTCCAGCCTCAAATTATGAAAATGCTTTAAATTAGTTGTTTTGCTAGCCTTAAATTGGATTTTTGCTAGAACAGCCTAAATTTTGCTTCATCCTGTACATACGCAATATAAAACTGGTCTAAGCTGGTTTTAGGCAAGTTATGGCTATATTTATTATTGTTTGCCTCTGCAAAATTATTACTTTGTGTTTTTCTAACCCAGATCATGGGATGTTTCAACAGAAGTGATCATCCCACTTGGTAGCTAAAAGTTTATAAATAGGCCCAAGTAATTAAAGGTTTAGAGAAAGAGGATTGCTATAAGGATCACAAGTACAAATGTATGTTGAGAGTTCAGAATGTTGCAGAGTTCATTTTAACCATTCTGAATTTAGCCAATTACATTACAGCGAACGCATGATTTAGTAGACCTTGATGCCACAAAGTTGTATTTAAATAATGTTATATCTTTTGTTATAATGATGTCATCAGGCAAACATTATGCCGTTTGCCTAATGATATTATTCCACAAATGATGCCTTTCGTGTAATGATCACCGGGGATGAGTTCACAGACAGGTGGGAAAAACAGATATCCCTTCTCCCTAACTGGTCTGTTAAGTTGTGATTTTGTTGTATTTGACATTGTCTTCACAGTCGTTTGTTCCTTTCTCTGTTTTGAGTTTCTTGCATGTTAGGGAAAAATAAAGCTTTTCCCATAAAGCTGTGAGAGATTTTACAGAACTCAGTCCTTAATCTTTGAGAACATTTTCAGTGGGGCAACCAAGCGGCCTTGTATCACTTCATCAACATACATTGAAGGACATTCCTGCGAAAAACTCTGTAAAATTAACTAAAGAAACCCAACTGTGCAGCACACTGACATGTTATGGGCAGTTGTAAAACCCTGGTGTTCCCCAATGTTTAATTAGTGTAGTTTGCCAAATATAGCTGGTAGTGTAAAATATCATTAGTAACTTCTAATTTTCAAAGCACACTGCAGTTTGGAGAATCAGGGGTCCTATTTCCAATGTTTTGAGCTGATTTCTCTTTCCCTTCTCTGCTAGAAATGTTTCCAATAGGGTTACATCTCACATATTGAATAATATTCCCCTTCTGTCACATTAAATATTACAATTCGGTGGCTATTTTTGGGGGGTTTGTAGGTGGGGGCAAGATGTGCCCTTTGGGGAAGCGTTTCTAGTGTATTTTATCAACCACTTGCTCTGAAAGCTTTTAAACGCCAGCAAATTTATTTTTTATTCTTTTCCTCGTGATTCTCAAGATGGCGCTTGCTTTTGGCTGTCCACTGGATGATTGGTTTCATCCAGTTACTGCCTTGGCTCGATTTATTTTCTCAAACTGTTTCCTTCACGGTACCTACCTTCGTCCACTTTAAAAAGCAACAGCCAGACTGCATTCTTCTGCTGCTAATGCAGTTTTCTCCACCAAGGAAGATAAACAAGCAGGGGAAAATAAGCATGGTGGCTGACCAGGGGTATTCTGGCTCCAGGCAAAAATGCTGCATCTGCAACTTTGCAGGACTACATGTTCTTGGATTTATATTAAAGAGAAAACCCTCAAATATGTAATCCAAATGATCTCAGAGGATGGTGGTATGGAAGGCATTTCTAATGGCCATATAAATATTTAAGATTTCTTTCCAGCCTATAAAACAAGTTGATTTCAAAAAATAAATCAAATTGTCCTTTTTTAAAAAGGAATGCACATTCTCATATGTGCTGTTCTCAGCTGATGCCCTGTTGCTTATTATCCAAGGAAGTACATTGTTAATGTATCATCGTCATCATCATCATCATCGTTTCATTGGATGATGCAGCTTTTTTGTGTTGCTGTGCTTATTTTGAAATGCGCTTTAATATGTTGATAATATCAGCAATGTTAAGCATATATGATATGTAATTTTTTCCCTTCCATAATACAGTGACAAATGCATGAATGTGAGAGTTAGAAGTATTACACCGGGAAACAACCAGTCTGTAGAGGCAAGTGATTCTCATTTGTTCTCAAATATGTATTTTAAACACCACATTTGACCATAGCAAAGCCAAAGTATTAATTTTATGCAAGCACTGAGCTAAATTGGAGGCATACTTTCTGGGGAGAAGTGAGTCAAATACCCCCTCTCCCCAAAATAGTACCCTTTACATTTTTCCTGGTTAGCAGGTTTGAACACCTGCATTAATAGATATCAAAAAGAATGGCGTTCCTTACCAAAATTCAGATTGCACTCCCAATTTAATGTACTAAAATATACTATTTGGCCATAAGAGTACTTTAAAGGTCCCCTAGAAGAAGTAAAACAAAATAATCCCCTTAACCTATTTCAAATTCCTTTTTTCCCAGTTTGCTGCAATAATCAAATAATAATAATAATAGTAATAACAATAATACCCCAAACTTAACAATTGTTGATAAGAAAGACATTGCAATACCTGGAGACAGCAGAATAGAAGAGAAAGAACTGGAAAAATCACAAAATACTAAGACCTGCAAATAGAAATAGAATGACTGTGGCAAAAGAAAGCAAAGAAAGTACCAATAGTTATAGGCATCTTGGGTGCAATCCCAAAACATCTGGAGCACCACTTGAAGACCATTGGCATTGACAAAATCACCATCAGTCAATTGCACAAGGCAGCTTTACTTGGAACAGCCTATATCCTGCGACGATACCTTTAACACCATCACACAACAACATCTGCCTATCCCAGGTCCTTGGGGAGGACTTGATAGGTAGATACAAATGCCAAATCCAGCCTGAACATCTGGCTGACTGTGCGACCAACCATAATATACTTATTTTTCCTATGAAGTTCAAAAAGAAACTTCTTATAACTTTTCCCTGCCTCTTTGTATCAGATCACCTAATGGCTCCTACAACTCTTCCTGAAGTTGTATCAAATATATTTGTCCGATTAGGACGTTCCTAAGATTTCTGAAAATACTAAGAGTACTGTTTTAATATACCCTGGAATTTGTTCTTCTGGGATCAGCCTTCCCAGGCTGGTTCCTTCAGCATAGGTGGGAAAGAGAGCTTCATTACACACATTCGTGGATGTTCCTTATTGCCAGTATTCCATCAGGAGAATATTGGTGTGTGTTTTCTTACCTAGAAAGGGTGAATGTGATTGTGTTGTTGTTATTTTCCTCTGATAATTTCCTGGAGGGATGGGAGCAAAAAGCAAGAGAGGATCTTCAAAGTGATGTGAAACTGTTCATACTTCGTTTTTGAAATAGTTTGTACAGGCCAGCTAAGAAATTTGTCTGGTGGCTCATTTAATATACTAATTTTGCTGTTCTTTCTGGAACCTATTAATGCTTTTGGTAACTTTCTGGTTTAGAAATACTTAATATAGCTAGTGTTTATATGAAGAAATTGAATTCTTCCAGACTGAGAAGGAGGATTTAGATTGTTAAAGACAGAAGAATAGCCAGGAAACTTGAAATAGTTGGCCCAAGTGGTATTTTGGTTTGGCCAAAACAAATGATGTTTTTTTCCACACAGTGCTGTAGTTGGGGTGTGTATGTGTGCACACACATACAAATGTATTAAAAAAAACATGCATAAATAATTGAAGTAGGTAAATATTATATAAGAGGATGGACTGAAATATTTATGGAACAATGTTCCATAAAACCCCTACAGCCGTTCTAGAAAGAAGATACAGGAAAATCCCTTATGATATTCAATACTGCCCCTGTGGCACAGGTGCCATTGAAACCACAGTCCATGTTCTGTTGTATTGTCAGTTTTATAGGGATATCCGCTTTCAGCTGATTACCCCTCTTTTATTTAAATTCCCCGGGCATTCCAATAATTTTTATTTGCACTATTTGCTAAATAATCAAGATAAATCTGTTACCTTAAAAGTTGCAAAATTTTGCTCCATAATGTGTAAGCTTCACCCGCAAATGGTTGGTAATAGTTATTGATGAAAGGGGTAATACTGTTGTCTGTTTTATTGTATGTATTTTATTGGTCAATGACTGAAATAAATATGATAACAAACAGCTATTAAGTATGTTCCATAAAAAAGATTGCAAGGAAGTGTTCTCATCTATTAAGTTATTTACAGTTTATTCTGGCATATAGTTCCTCCCTAGCTTATCCTTGTTTTAAAAGTCATAATATATCATGCAGTATAAGCTAAGATAAACTGTTTTATGTCATAGTTACAGGAATGCTACAATAGTCTTCCTCAATGTGATGCCCTCTAAAAGTGCTGAACTTCACCATGGTTTAGTACAGAGTACAGAAAATATCAACATATTGGAGAGTTTGCTACTTCATATACTCATCTTGGCTTGGCTACGGACTTCATATAAATGGGCGTCCCAACTTGCTGAAACACCAAAGCATCTGCGAAGAAGTGATTATACTCTAACATTTTGTCTCAATGTTTGGACACTGCTAGGATCTGCAGGGGGAGGAACAAGCTCAGGCTGAACCCTAGCAAGACTGAGTGGTTGTGAATGCATGGAATTACCATTTCTGGGAAACTTCCAACTTTAGTTCTTGATGGAGTTGTACTTTTCCAGATGGAACTGGCTCATAATTTGGACTTGTGGGTCTTGCTCCAAGAGCAGGTGGGAGCCATGGCCAGAAGAACCTTTGTATAGATCCTTCTTGTGGGCCAGTTTTACCAATTATGGGATCAAGACACCATTCTTTTGGTCTCTCATGCCTTACTCACCTCATGGCTGGACTATTGCAGCATGATGTATCCTGGGCTGCCCTTGAAAACCACTCTGAAGCTACAGATGATCTAGAATGTGGCAACCTGAGTACTTTATGGGTGTATCTCAGTTTAGTTGGGTAATAACACTGCTCTGCAAATTGCAATGGTGGCCACTTGGCTTTCAGGTGGAATTCAAGGGGTTGGCCATCACCTATGAGGCCCTTCATGGCTCAGGGACTGGTTATTCACAGGAGTACCTGTCTACCCATCCTATTAGATCTAGTATGCTCCAGGTCCTGTTGTTAAAATAATGTCATATTGTGGATTTTTTTATGGCTATAGCCCTGTAGGATAGTATACCCCCCAAAGTCAGATGTTGTTTTAAAAGGTGGGTCTTTCAACAAGCTCTGGGGCAGGATGTTTTATGACCATGTACTGATACTGGCACTTTATTCCTTGGTTCTGGAATTCCCCTACCCTATCTAGTAATACATTTTAGTAGTTTGTTATTTATTTTTGTTCCCTATTTGTTTTATTGATTCAATATGTGGTGTGTCTTCCAGAGCCTGTTGGCTGATTGGTGCTTAAACTGAACAAATAAAGCAAATAAATAATAAATAAAGCTTATATCAAATAAACCCAGCGTACAAGTAAAACATACAAGAGGTAGAAATGCATTGGTTAATTCACAGTTGGGAGGATTTTTTTAGTAATAAAAAGATACATACTCAATAACTGTTTTTGTAAAGCTGAATCCAGGTTCCTGTTTACAAAGTCCAATCAATTAGTAAGACCTTACGTGTTAACCAACCCACAGTTTTGGAATTTCAATGTTGTGTGATGAAGTGTGGCTTCTGCAATTTGTGCTTGGTCAAGCTTTCAACCCTGAGGACACACAGATTAAAGACAGATGGGTGTGCAAATTTAAAAGGCATGACCCAAACCAGGGACACACGGACTACTTGTGCAGAGATGTGTCATCCTCTACATCCCTTGGGGATTTACAGCAATCGGATGCTATGCTTGTTTCCAGTCCAAATATACTAATTTCAATTGGCTGCTGTGGATTTGTTTTTGCTCTGCCCTAGTATACGAGATGTGCTTAATAAGGTTCATGTGTTTGGTATCCCATGGACTTAATGCTGTCTTGAATTCTGCATTCTTTGTCCTTAAAAATAATGCATTCTCTAACCAGAGAGACAAAACTAAGCAGACCTAAAGTTGTTAAGAGTTTACAAAACACAGAAAGCCATAATGTATTTTGTTTGATTTCGTGACCCCCAGCTGTTGCAGTTTTACTTCATGGTTTATGGTTTCCTTTGTGGTATGAGAACAGACGATGGTGGTGGGCTCATACCAAGCTTAGCATGATGTACAAATCCTTTTTGAGGCTGGCTGGGAACTGCATCCAAAATATAATTAAAGGAGATGTCCCAGGTTGGGGATGATTCCACTAAGTGATATTTAGAACCACCATAGTGGGTAGGCTATTAAAAATTCATGTTATTTGATGACATGGTGTCACGTCGAGCTAAATTGTTGGCTCTTTCAGTAAATTCTGTGTATATCAAAGGTTGCAGATTGCTTCTTTAATGTCAATATTCCTGTACATCAATCTCAAATTCAGATCGTCTCTATCACCCCCCAAGTAGGAAGAAAAAAATCCAGCATAAAGAAATACTTAACTGTGGAATTTTTGAAATAATGCCAAAGATAGGCTCCAAAGAGAGAAAGACCTCAATATTTCAAAGAGAGTTGGGATAATGCTATAAATAGATCCTCCTGAATATGATGGAAATACTATGATTGTTCATAGCTAATTATTTAAAATAATATAAGAAATATACGATTCAAAGGAGTTTAAGCTGGGGGGGAGGCTTTGTGTGTAGACAAAAAAGCCCTTAATCCTAACCCCAAATAGGTTCAGTTGGGAAAAACGATTCCACTTACATTTTTGCAGCTCTTTACTTTCTAAACTCCCTCCGTGCCATTAATTTAGGTAATAAAGTTTTTTAAATGCAGTGTAAACCAAATGTTATAAGAGATAGCTGCAGTAAATAATCAGTGTGGGTTTTGTTAGCTGCTAAAATAATAGAAATGCTTCTGCTTTGCTGGTTTGTCGCTTATTCCCTTAATATATAGTTATACTAATTTTAGGCCAAATTCTGAATACTGCTGCAGATGAGGATGTATAAATAGGTCTGTGTGGCTAGCAGGTGGCTGTAGGGAGGGGAATTATAGAGATAATCTGTTTTAGGAATACCCCACAGAACATTTTGGAATATGTAATGCCAACTGCACTCAAGGCTAGTGTAGGAAGAATAACTATATTTCTCTCCTGCACAGAGTTATTATGCTGTCAATCAATTTGCTTTGTCTCTGGCACCCTTAGGGAAAAATTCTTCTATCTTCCTTAGTTAATACTGGGAAGTATGAACACATACCCTAAGTTTGTCCATCTTGTAAGTATGGGGCCATACCTATGCACTGTCAAGTTTGGAGCTGGTCATCCATATCCCAGATTCCAGGACATGACATAAGAGCATTTCACAGTTGGCAACCCCAACTGCCTCTTTTCCACTAGCATCAGCACCATAGGAACCACCTAAAAGAGTAAGATCATCTTTCCAGGCCCTGCCAAAAAAATCCCTTCTTTCTACATGTTCTAGTAAGAACCTCACCAGCCCTGACTGGTCTTCACTTCATGTGTGACCTGGAGCTCTGATGGACTTGCTGGGTAACTGATTCAAATTAAAGCAAATCTACATTCAGATCCTCACATTCTGCAGAAGGCATGTTTAAAAACTTACAAGTAAATACATTTATAAAGCTGACTTGAGAAATAGGTATGCTTTTTGTTAAGCGTGCACTGCTGATTTTTCAGTATCCCTTGATGGTATTCCTGATTTAAAGGAGCATAAGAATATTTCAAGCACAGAATGACTGTGGAAAGTCAAAAGTTAAAGGATTTTATTCTCCCATGTGCTAATGTCTGCTTGGTCCAATCCATATCTCTGAGTGAGAGAAAGAGTAGTTAGGGCAGAATTATATTGTCAAAAGTTGTTACTGCAGTTTGGTTCTGGACTTTTGATCAAAAATGAAGATCATTCAGGCAGTAGGAAAGTCAGGTTGGAATCCATTCCAAGAGAGAGATTTGGAAATGAACATTATGAACAGTTCTACATTGTCAGGATTTCTAAAATTTTGGTTGTCCAATATCTTACACAATTCTGCTGTGCCCAACTCTTCATGCATAGGGTGAGACTGTGAGTAGTATTGGATTAATTCAGAATAATCTCTTGTGTGTGACACCTAATTACTTTGCTGAAGTTGCTCACTGCTTTATCCTAAATTCTTCATTAGTCCCAAGAACTGAGTTTTGCTCTTTGGCTTGTTCTTCCTATTTCTTTATTTCAGTTGTTTCAAGAGATACTAGGTATGAAATGCAGAAGAAATGAATCCGTGTCCCCTTCCCCACTCTCTTGCCTTCTTAAATTCTTTGAATTCCAATTAATGATTATGTTTCTTCCAGCAATAATGTAGTAAGTCCACTACAAAATCTGTTTCCTTTTGATTCATCTTCATAACATTTTTTTTCAGATGACTTTGAATCCCTCCATTTATTTCTCATCAGAAATTCAGTGCAGGAAAATATCAATCTTTCTACTTCCACATGCAATCTTCGAGATCCGGTGAAGCCCACATTTTAATTATGTTTAACATGTGTAATACAGATTCATGAACTATTTTCTTAATGGTTCTCTGGATTTATGGAATTTCCTCTTACTATCAGCTCCAAAGCTATTGTTGTAATGGAAACTATTTAATATTCTTGTGGCTCCATAATCTGGTTTAAATATAGGGTGCTTGAGGGACAAACAAGTGCAAATCTCCAAGCGCAGTGGCCGGGAAAACAATATGAAGAGGTAAACCTGCAAGCAGGAAACTTGTGTTAACTAGGGCTTTTATTGAAAGGAGCATGCTTGCAGACTAGATGCTTTAGAAAGATTTTGAACATACAGAAGGCATATTGTACTAAGTAAATGACTCTGTTAGGGTCCCAGGCTAGCAACGTAAATGCCAATATATAAAATACATAACGTGCAAGTTCAAAAGGTATATCATACTTGCCGATGAGAGGCAAATTCTCAGTAATCTTGGCAGCTTTAATAATTAGCACCCAGCATCTACCTTCTAAATAAGAACAACAGACTGCTTAGGTAATAAAAGGTCAGAAACTATCATCTGCACCTCCAGAAAAAGACAATTAGAGGTAAAATCAAGACCGATTGTTCTCTATAAAAATGCAATATAAGGGAATGTGGCCCACCGTTTCAAAGGCCCAGGGGCACAAGAGCAAATCTGTGAAAAGGAATACTATAAAATCTGTTATTTAGCAAAGAAGATGGCAGGGAATTAAAACACATCCTGAAAAGTACTTTCCAGTTTCTGGGCACAATCTACATAGTAATGTAATAGGATGGTTCATCTCTGGGATTTAGCTCCAGGAATTGAAATTTTGGAGTACTCTGCCTCAATCGTAGGCTCATAGAATTGTGGGAGGGTCTTAGCTGTCATCTACTTCAACCTCTCATATGAAGAACACTGTATTCTGGGGCAGGGGGATTCTGGAAGTTGAAGTCCACACATCTTCAAGTTGCCAAGGTTGAGAAACTCTACACTAGAGCATCCCTAACAGATCACCGTCCAGCCTCTGTTTGAGGACCTCCCATGAAGGAAAACTCCCCATGTGATGTGGCAGCCTGTTCCATTGGTGACCACTCATATAGTCAGGAGGTTCCTTCTAATATCCAGCCTGAACTTACTTCCTTGTAATGTTAACACATTGGTTCTGGTCCTGCCCTCATGTTGAGGTTCTGCCTCCAACATGGCTACCTAAGAGTCTCTAATCTCTAACGAGTAACATTGGCAGAACGTCTGTAGGGCAACATTAGTATGGGCTCCTTACTCCTGTTTGAGGTAGATTTTTCCTCATTTCAGTTCCAATATGAGTAATACGTTGTTTTTCATGCTGAAAGAGCAAAACCCTCAAACAAAAGCAGGCTTGTATATTTCTAGAGCTAATGGAAGCAGTTGTCTCTCGTAATGCAATTTGCAAAGCCTTTTTGGGCAAAATGTTAAAAGGCAAAACAATAACAAAGACTTGATCTTTTTTGTCTCGCAGAGTGAAGCAGCGTACATGCCAAGACTTTGCAGTGAGGACATCACTGATTAGTTTTCCTGGACTTGTAGAAAAGGAGGGTGAGGGGTAATGAGTTCCAACTCCTGTTTGTTTTTTGCAGGGAAAAAAATATATTATGAGTTCAGCCTCTTACTCCGTGATTCCCAAATTCTGTCCTGGAGAAGTTCAGTGAAAGTGCATCGTTCCTAATAGATGAATTTCCATGGTAATTCCCTGAATGCTTCTCATGGAGTGCTGCTGTGGGGCATTGTGGGAAAGTAAAAGGGTGAATCTTATTTCAATGTCCAGAATGCCCCAGAGATGTAGTATGGTAAAACAATTCTAAAAATTAAATGGTAACTCTTCCAGGCTCAGCTGAGCACTCATTGCATGAATGTGATAGATGCCTCCCAGGAGAGCCCCACCAAATTAGGAGGGCCCAACAAGAAGGCATTTGCTTAAGATTCTGTCTCACTTATTCTTCTGCAACCTTATGACCCTTCAGACCAAGAACAGCCTGCATGTCTGTTGCTATGAATTCTGGGAGTGAAACCTCTGAATCTGGAGGGTGCTTGGCTTGGAATTCTGGGACACCCATTCTTGAGCAGGGTTCCTCAACCTTGGTGACTTGAAGATGTCTGGCTGGGGAATTCTGGGAGTTGAAGTCCACACCTCTTCAAGTCGCCAAGGTTGAGGAACCCTGTTCTTGAGGAATGCCAAGAGGAGGAAGACTGCAATACATATCTTTATGATTGCAAGGTCAATCCTTAAAAATGGAATACAATATTGTAGGCTGAAGAAGACTGATCACTTAAAGGGTATGGGGTCATGCCTGCTTTACTTCATGTAGGATCAGTCTCCTCTGTGGAGGATAAAACTCTCATTGGCTACAGATTATGATCGGTGTGTGTCAGCTTCACTATCAGAAATAATCTGCTATGAATACCAGTTCCTAGGAAATGTGAGTGGGGAGAAACCCAAGAGTTTATAGATTTGCCAGAATCATCTGGTTGGCCATTGTAGGAGTAGTAGGCTGGCCTAGATAAGTCTTTCATCTTATGAAAGAGTCTTAGGTTCTTAGAAGCAAGAGTCTTAGATTCTTTCCAAAGACTATTTGATTTATCTGGACCGTATAGCATTTTCCTGCTGCTGTGGCAGATTTGAGAAAAAAAGGAACTTCCCATACTCTAGTGATTAACTTGGATACAACAGATTTTGGCTTGCACTGATGTATATCTGTTTCGCGACATGATCTCATAATGTACAATTGTACTGTTTCAGTTCGTCGGGATGCAGGCTTTTCAACTTCAAACGCTGCAAAAAAATCTTCAGTTTGTGATGAAAAGCCAGTTGTTAATCTGATGTAGATTAAAGCTGAGGAATAAAAGGCAGAGACTTTGCATTTAGAATAACTGAATAATTATAACTGAGTTTCTTTGGCTAGCACTGAAGGGATCTAAGTATATCTTAATATTTTAGAAAGCCTTTTGGAAAACTGTGGGAGTACTGTAGGTTTCCAAACAATCCAGATTTTAACCTATAGAAGGTTGGTACACATTTCCTAATTACATCTGCCCCTGATTAAATGGCAGGCTTCTCCATTCTGGTGTTCCCAGATGTGTAGAGGCTACAGCTCCCAGAATTCCTTTAGGCATGTGACTTTTGGGCTTACAGTCCTAATGCGTTAAGAGGGCATGAAATTGGGAAAGATTGTAATATGATACACAGTAAGTAAATAAGTTCTGTTTTCTGCTTGTTAATGAAGTTCTCTGGAGCTCTTTGACGCTCTTACTTGAGGATGTTAGAAAAAAGAGATACAATGGAGTGAAGTCATTCCAAATGATTCAAGCCCTGATGTTAATTGGAACTTGGTTATTTGAAACATATAGAGGACTCTGAAACCAATAGAATAAGGACGTTATCTAGTATGTTTGAGATGGATGTCTTGTGTTGAGCTCTGATGATGATCTGAAAACCTCTGGACAAAAATGTGGGTTGAAAGGATTGGCAAAAATACCTCTGCTCTTCCTGCAGAAGTGATTTAGTCAACTAAAAGCCCTTTGCAAAAAATGAAGCGTCTTTTCAGCAATTGGATGGAGTGAACAGGTCCCTTTCTCTCCTATCTTCAGTGCTAATGCTCCTTTTCTACCAGCTTTGTGACTCCTGAGAAATTTCAGCTATTCACACATTTGTCTCAACACTTCCTTCTGTTGGGCTGGATCCAGAATGATGTGTTGTTTTCTTTTCTTCTTCTGCCACAAGGAGAAACGATGCAGGTATAGGGCGTTTGCCTAGATCAGTGTTTTTCGAACTTGGCCACTTTAAGATGTGTGTGACTTCAACTCCCAGAATTCTCCAGCCAGCATGCTGGCTGGGGAATTCTGGGAGTTGAAGTCCACACATCTTAAAGTCTACCCATCTTCAAAACACTAGCCTAGATGATTCCTTCTCTCCAGAAGCTGAGATTTCTAAGCTTGTATTAAATGGAGAGTTTTTTCTAATACTTTTGACTTGTCCTGGAGTTGAGTTAAATTAAACTCTGGCAACAGAAGCAGTTCCAGGGTTGAATCCTGTCTTCAATTAATCCCCCTTGCTGATCGTGTCCCATGATTGCATTTGAAAGGACATTTTATATTACTATGACTAAACTCTGATACTGAAGAAATTACTCATTTTTATCTGTTTATAGGCTCGATTGCATACTAAATCTCCTGACCTTTTCTCTGTGACAGTTTTTCAGCCATAAAAGGATATCTTTTTATGCTTATTTACTGAATCACTTGAGTAGATTTGAAGTGTACGGTCTTCCAGCTGATGCTCAGGTCTTAGAACAAAATCCTTCTGATTTTTTACCATATGCTGAGGCACCCATATGTGGGAGTGAGAATACCTGTGTCTTGATTGTATCCATACAACGTTATTGATAGTTCTGTGTATTTAACCCACCCTCATGCCTGACAATATAGCTTTGGGGGAAGAAAAGAAAATCCCACAATGAACTATGCAGTTTTGTCCAAAAAAAAAAAAAATCCCTCATTAATTCAATCTAGACATAAAAATATAGCAGCAGTCATGTTGATCTATGACAGGGCAATTTTTTTTTATGACCAAAGACAGCATTTAACATTTTTGGAGGTTGGAGGGCCATGACCTGGGTGAAGTTGCTTCACACATGGCATGGGTCTGGGGGAGAGGGGATTGTAGTAGTGTGCCTCCCATCTCAGAATGGAAAGAAATCATGCTGTCAGATTTTAGCCATCCAGCCAGAGGGAAGCTCTGAGGGTTGTAGAAAGGAGTTTGAGGGCTGTAGATTGCTTACCACTAATTTAAAAATCAAATATTTTAAATGAAAATTGATTTTAAATGAAAATAAAGTAAAATCCAACATCCTTTAGGAGATGTAGCAGTGCTGCTGCTATTAGGATGAATAGCTAGCATTGCCATTAGATCGCGGTCACTGAGGATTCTATTTTTTTCAGTTCTGTGACTGAATGGTAGGTTTTTTGTTTTCTTTTTAGATCACCTGAATTTGTTTCTTTCTTTTTCAGAGATCCTTGTGGCAGAAGAAATGGACAGATTTGGGATTTTCCAGCTGTAAACAATGTTTAACCGTAATAGCACCAAGAAAAGAATGTCAGTGGACATTATGTCTCTTTCTCTCTCTTTTTGATATTTGGATTTTGAAAACACTTGAATGCAGAGTTAGATGTACCAAATATTTCTAAAACCTTAGGATGAGAACACTGCCTGCTCTAGGAACATGGGAGAAATCTATGATGGAGGTGGGGCTGATCTGGCTGGGAATAGGACCACCGTTCCTGAAGTGATATCATTTGGAGGAATGGACAGGGATGGTGTGGAGGAATATGGTGCAATTATTTCCACCAAGCACCCTTCCCCACCATTGTCCCTCTGCATGTTTTGGAGTACAACCACCCAGAAGTCCCAGCCAGTATGTCCTTGACATCTAGAAAGCATCATGTTAGGAAAGGCTGGCTTAGAGAATGACTTGCCATAATCTCTATTTTTAAGACATCAGACTGCTCACTTTGGCAGCACATATCCTAAAACTGGAACGATAGAGAAGATGGTCATGACCCTTGTGCAAGGGTGAGACACATTACTTTGAAATAAATAAATGTAAACTCTCAGAGCTAGAAAAGACCACCTCATTTTGGAGGAAGAGATCTTATCTTGGAGGGTGTTTCCTACTCCATCATAAAACTTCTGGCTTCTGGGTCTCTGCAGCTGGAGGTCTGAGATCACTAGAAACAATAAGAAGGTGGATTGGAAGGCATATCATGGAGGTAGAGACAGGAGTTTTAGATCCATAGGATCCATTGATCCCTTGTAATCCCCAGATATAACCCCAATAGGAGGGAAAGGTGTCCCATCTTAAGAGATGGCATGCTTAGTTTCTTTTTCTATACTTAACACAGAAGGGAATATGATCAAATAATATTAATTAAGAAAAGTAAACAGAATATGATATGCTGATAGGATCCCAGTGGGGCACTTTCCCCTTTAATTTACTTCTTTGTTTGACTTATATCCTGACTTTTGTTCAGGAGCTCAAGGAGGGCCTTCCTATTTTTCTCCCCAGCCACCCTATGAGAAAGAGCGACTGGCTCACTTACCCATTGAGCTTTGGTGGCCAAGAGTGGACTAGAGCTTGGGGTCTCCCCACTTGTAATCCAACAGCCCCACTGCTACTCCACCCAAGCTCCCTCTGCCAACATTGAATCTCTTGTCCAGTAGAATTATTTGTTAAATGTACACTTTGCATATCATACAAGTATATATACCAGTGTTTTTCAACCTTGGCCACTTCAAGATATGTGGACTTCAACTCCCAGAATTCCCCAGGCAGCCATGCTGGCTGGGGAATTCTGGGAGTTGAAGTCCACATATCTTGAAGTGGCCAAGACTGAAAAACACTAGTATATCCTGACACTGTTTGCTTATAATATGCTTATTTATTTATATCAGTATACAGTGGTACCTCGGGTCACAAACGCGTCTGTTCACGACCAATTCGGGTCACGAACAGCTCCGTTCGCAAAATTTTGCTTCTGTTCGCGAACTCCGCATCAGGTGACGAACAGGATCCGCGGCCATTTTCCTTCCTGTGACACGTGGTCATGGCTTCCTGTAGGGAGGGGGATTCTCCCTCCAAACAATAACCGCCTCCCCACCCACCTTCCTGTCCTCCACGCCTCAAGCAAGGTTAGCGTTCTCTCTCTTCATAGTGTACTGTACTGTACTTTGTGTCATATTTTTGTGGTTTTAAAAAAAAATGGTTTAGAACGGATTAACCGTATTTACATTGAACCTTATGGGAAAATTTGATTCGGGTTGTGACCAAAATCGGTTGGCGACCAAATTCGTAGGGGTCAGAACGGATTAACCGTATTTACATTGAACCTTATGGGAAAATTTGATTCGGGTCGCGACCAATTCGGGTCGCGACCAGAGTCGTGGAACAAATTAAGTTTGTGACCTGAGGTACCACTGTACTTTGTGGTTCACAAAAATACTGATAAAATATCACAGTGCGAATATAATAAAACATATTGTACTACAGTATTTAGTTGGATGGAAAAGGTGAATCCATCAGCTGTACTTTTTACAGGAATGCCACAGACAGATCTGAGTCTATTCCTGCAAGCTTTGAAATGCACATGGAGGATTTTTCCCTTGGACAAGCAGACCTTGTTTACTTGCTACTTGTCACTGAAGGTTATAGAATAAAAATAAATTTGGCTCTGTGGGGTAAGATGTTTGAAGCTTTCCATCGCCATCACATTTGTGTCACCATAGAAGCCGGCTTTAAGGAGGCTTAAAAAATAAATAAATAAATGAAACCAGAAACCGAAGCTCTGGTAAAGGAAAAACCTCATTGTTAAAAAGGGGGGGAAATTCACAGTTAGAAGGAAAAAAAAAGTTTGGACAATTATCCGAAGGGTATAAATGTTTCGAAAGAAATGCCAGATTGAAAAATCTTCCTTTCAAATTGATGGCTGATTGTGTATAAAGAACAACGGGTAAAAATAGCACACCAGGCGAAGACTTTCATACGAAGCCAGGCAAGGACACTTCAGTGTAAACTAACTACTACTGTGTTTATTCTGACAATGGGAAGCATCTTTCGCCCTTGCTGAGTTCAACATGTTCCCTGGCCTGGTTAATCTGACTGTGCTTCATCTTCCTGACATTGAGAGAGGGCAGTAACAATAGTGCAAGAGCATTCCGCAAGAATGTAGTACTGCGCCCCATCCTCATGACCTTGGACCGATTCATAACCCTGTTTTTTAATCGTGATTCATGTTTGTAAATTGCCATAAATGGACCTTCCAGAAGCCAGGCGGTATGAGTGCCCTGTGGCCTTGAAAGCCCCAAGCAGTCCCTGAATATCCTTTCGGCGATCCTCAGCCTCTCTGACCAGAACTGCAGAAAACTGTCAGCTGGCTTTCCCTAAAGCAGTTGGCTTTCCCTTTCCCTGTTTCTATAAAGGGAAACTGTAGCATGACCCCAAAAGCAGGCTTAATAAATAAAAAAGACCCCTCTTCCAAAATGCCAAGATAAAAGGATCTTGCATCGCTGATTTGCTAGACCCTACTCACCCACTGTGCTCTTACTCTCTTCCCAAATGCTGAGTATAGCCTTCATTTCCAAAAACTTGCCTTTCATATAAAACATGGGTAGCCAACCTACAGGTTCTGGAGGTTGCATCTGGTCTTCTGCCATAAAAAATATGACTGGACCTATGGAGAGCTCAATCCATGTATCCCAGGCTGGTAGAAACATGTTTTTCTGTAGCTTTCCCTTCTAATAATGTTCAGGGTCTCACTGCTATTTCTTGCTTTCTTTTAGATTTTGAGTTCAGAACTTCAGTGGAGAGACATGGCTTTAATGGGATAGAGTAGAGACTATTCTGTTTGAAAAGCATCATTCATGTTGCCAGGGTCTAGTGTCTTTGACACCAAACCATCTGTATGTGTGCATTTCTTTAGATCAAGGATAGGCAATCTGTCGCCTTGATACCTGCTAGATTTTTGATCCCAATGAAACTTTAGCTTAAAACTTGAAATAGTACTTTTTTCATAGGAATGTATTTATTTTAAGATATCTCTAAAACAATCCTTCCTTCCTTCCTTCCTTCCTTCCTTCCTTCCTTCCTTCCTTCCTCCTTTTGAATTTTCAAAGTAAGGTACTTATTTCCTAAAAACAGAAAAGTAATAATGTTCTTTATAAGTATACAAATTTAACATAAGCCATTCTTCAGTTCTGTAACCAAAATATGCTTTTGACATTTCGTATACATTATGATGGTTTAGTAATATTGGTTACAAACATAACTATTGTTTTTTCTCTGCAACAGAGCTGTCTTGACTTTCAGTTAATTTTTTCCAGAAGGTTTTCTTAAAAAAAAAAAAAAACCCAATCATTTGCACTTTACAGTTAAAATATAGAGACCTTGAATTTTATCATGTGCCCCAATAAAATTAAACAAAATATATTTACGTATGAAAATAGCAGTTATCCAAGAAATCTCATATTTTGCTAGTCAGCTGAATTGATGCTTCAGTGTTGCTCGAGGCCATTAAATTTTGGCTTGCTCCAATTCCTCTTTATTTGTTAAATGATTTTTATTTTTATATACTAGCAGAAGAAATTCTCATTTATGGCTGAAAATAGCACAATAAGTGGAGTATTATAAACCATTCATGTTTCCTACTAGGCTCAGGAAGGTTAAAATCCAATGTGTTTGCAATTTTTGTAGTAGAGGACAAATTTACTATTTTTTTTAAAGAAATTCATATTGTTTATATATAAATTAACCAAAATACATTTTTGTAATAAAGCAAAACAGCATGCTGTTTGCAGTTTACAAGATGTCTTGCATAGAATTACACTGTGAGAACATTAGCCTCCAGTATTTAAAAAAATTAATATTGAGAATTAATAGGAATTCATGATTTTACAATAAAAGACTCTGTTATAGAAGATTTAAATTAATTGGTATAAGTCTTGAGCACAGTAAAATATATTAATCTGTTAATTCCTATTTTAGATAAGACTTTCTGACAGCAAGGGAGCAAGCCAAAATCCATGCAGAGACCTTCTGGAAAATTCTCTATAATTTTTGACTTTAGTCTCCACCTAAATGAATGAAGCACAATTGGAAGCTGATTGGAAGGTTGTAATGCTAGAGCCCTAAGTCAAGAAGAAGTACAACAGGTAGTCATCTCTTTTTAGGTGGGTACTTTCCATGTTTGGAGAAGACTCCTGAGAATACCATGGACAGCCAAAAAAATGAAGCAATGGATCATTGAACAAATCAACCCAGAGTTCTCACTTGAGGCACAAATAACAAGGCTCAAATTATCCTACTTTGGACACATTATGTGAAGACCTAGCTCTCTGGAGAAGGCTCTAATGCTGGGAAAGGTAAAGGAAAGAGAAAAGAGGAGGAGGACCAGCAGCAAGGTGGATAGACTCGATTCTGGTGGTGATGGGGGCACCATTGGAAGAGCTGAAGGACCACGTTAGGGACAGATCATCATGTAGAGAGTCAACAACAATTTGATCACACATAATCACTTTCCATGTGATGATTGCACATGTTTTAAAGTGGAGAAGAGCAGAGGTTGCCTCTTCACAAAGTGTGACCCTAATACTGTAGTATTTGACTTGAGTCACAAACTCTGTCAATGAATAGACTCAACTTTTGAAGAGATGCAGCAATATTGAGAAATAAGAGTGGCTGTAAGCATATGCAGAGTGCTTTTCCTTTAGATTATGTAATGAGAACCAGATGCTGTTCTTGGAGGTGGGGGGTTAGGATAATGAAATTAAAGATGACAGTTTTTAGGCGCTATCTCAACTCAGCATTGGCTGAAAGGGAAGGGAGGAACTAGACTGGAAAACCTTCATGGGAACACAATCTCTCTTCTCCCTAAGGTCAATTGTTCTCTGGCTCCTAACCTGGTGCTCAGAAAAATCTTGCTTTCTCATAAGTCAAGGGATTTTTGTAACCAGCAGCTGCATTTATATTTGCCTATTATTTTGGGCAGCTAACAGTCCCATGACAACATGCAAATGGACAGGGCCAAATTAACAATTCCCCCCCTCCTTTTTCAGCTTTATAAGTTAAGCTGAACCTTTTTCATCGGAACTAAACATCAGGAAGAAGCAGAACTTTACATGTTACTCATTTCCTAGAAGTTTAAATATTTGGCTACCAATACATAGTCCAGGATACTATGATTCATTCTAGCCTTACTGGAAGTGAAAATCCAAGGGTAGCTTTATGATGAACCAATACTTTATGCAGCAAATTTCTTAATGTTCTTATTCAAATGAGAAAGTATGAGGCTGACGCATGTTGAGGTGGGCCATGAGATTTTCCATCTTCAGGGATTTAAGGCGAAGTCTTTCCCAGCCTTGCTGCTAAATCGAGATTTGCACAAGCATAGAATGCTATGATACCCCAACTCGGATTTTTGCTCCCTTTGGTATCGCTAATATCTATACTAACCAGCAATAACATTCCAAGGGGCCAGATCTTTTCCAGCCCTACTAGGAAGCTGGGATCATTCAAAAGCAAGAGATGTGCTTTGCCACTTTCTACGTCCTGAACAATGGACTGGCTTTAGAGAAATGGGTTTACCCTGAACTGATTGAAGTCTTTGCTTCAGTATGTCTCAGACATTGGAGTGAAAAGGTGCATTTTGGAGAGAAAGACCGGTCAAGAGTGTACTGAACAAATGTCAGAGAAAGAGGCTTTTGGCTGATCTTACACTTCATACTAAGACATGGCTTACTTTAGCTATGCTTTATTGAAGACATTACAGTTGAGTAGGTTTGGATGGCCAATCATGTCATAAGCCAGAATGGTGGAGTTCATATAACTCACTCAGCAAAGCACAATAAGATCAGATGTAGTCATTACCGTTGGAGCTTCTGTGAGGTCAAACCATCTCGGAGCCTATTTGAAATGGATTGGAGAGTTGATAGGCCTTTTTTGGGGGGGGGTATCTTCCAGAGTTTTTGGGTGCTGCTGCCATACAAGACAAAGGACAAGGAGATTCAGAAATGGTGCTAGCTTATCCCTAGCTCAACATGATGAGCTGGGAGCTGTTAGGTGACAAGCAAGATCAGGTTTCAGTTCAGTACATCAACTGGTCTCCCATGAAGGGGTCTACAGTTTAAGGAGCTTTGGGTGAAGACTAGCCTGTGGAAATGGTGCATAACCCATTAGAACACGAAAGATGAGGATTCATCTTCACAAAGAATCCATCTTTGTGGATTCATGGCCTACTCTGTAAGTATTCAGGACTGGAGTTCAACATTTCTAAGAAAAAAACTTGATCTTATTCACTATAAAAGCATACAAGGTTTTTGATATCTCAGAATGGTCATTTTTACTCAGGACTTTGGACCAATATAAATTAATGTATAGATGTAATCCAGAAACCATACTTTAACTCAAACATAGTTGTAAGGGTCAGAGATTTGGATTCAGAACCTATATTTATATTGAGAGGAACAGAACAGGGTTGCCTACTCTCTCCCCTCTTCAGTTGGGCACTACAGAATAAAGAATAATTCACATATCATTGACAGTCATAGCCTCCTACATAACCTCCTAGGTACACAGCTCATGAGTGCTTTTGAGGATAACATTGTTTAGATGCTACTTAAGCCAAACAAGAATTTCTCTTTGATTATAGAAGAAATAGTGTGTGTGTGGGATTATGGTGGTGATAGCAGTATTAAAAATAAATAAAACTCAGGGTTTCTTCATTAATCTTGCTCCCAAATTGTAAAATAAGCTATTTAAGGTTTGTCATAAAGACATAATATTCCAACATATTTGTAAACCAAGTACAGTATCAAAAATATAAAATGTTTTATTAAATGCCTCTGCAAAGCAACCTGAGACTTTAAAACATTTATGGAAATGGAAGCCTAAAAAAAAATAATTTTGATAGAAAATGGAACATTTTGTGGAGGAAAAAGAGTTAAGATTTGCCTTGGAAAGGACTAGAGAATATTATACTTCAACATTTTTGGGAAAAGTTTTGAGGGCTATTTGAGGATTGTTAGAAGGCATGTGGTAACCTTGGAATGTGCCACCATGTCTGGTGGGAATAATGTCCAAAGGTCTAACAGTTTTGGAAATCATTTTTTAGGGAGGTAAGTACTGTTCACCTGTTTATAATTATTTAAGGGATAAAATGAAAATAATAAGAATAAAGATGTTACTAGATTTATGCTGGTGACAACAAGAATATCTACAGCCTAGAAACTGGAGGAAATTAATGTTCCAAATTTAGACCTTTGGTACTCCAAATTATTAGAAATAGTCTTAATGGAATAACTCATTAATACAATATATAAAATACAGGATATCAGATGTATCCCATTTAATCTAATTTGGAAAGATTTTATTCAGGTTGTTAAAAATTCAGAATCCATTAAGAGACATTTCTCATCAATGAAGAGATGGATTTTGTCGAGTGAATGATAATTTTGAAGGGGAGGTTTGGAGTTATGAATCAGCTATGCATTTCAGTTATGGTATATTCTTCTTAATTATTTGAGGTTTTTTTCTATTTTAATTCTAATCTAATAATGTAATTTTGAGATCTGCATTACATAAACATTTTTTTAAATAGTTCACATGCCATTTTAGTAGTTGACTAATATTTACACGTAATACGTGAATTTCTTCTTCAGGCAATTTTTGAAAATCTTTCGTGATACATTAGACCAGAAGTCAGTAGCTAATTTCAAAAACCCACATAAAGCAATCAATTCTGGTCTCTGGCACAAGGAATCTAGACCACCCTCAATGCTGCTGAGTGAGGAGGAAGAAATCCTTTTGTTCTTGAAAAAAACATTGTCCATCTCTGTATTTAGGGACTACTGAATTTGCTTCACATTCCATATGCGGATTAATTCCTCTTTCCATCTCTACTCTAAATTTATTGCATTCTTTCAGCAAGAAAGGAGACAGTTGGCATTTTACTTCCAAATAGCTTGTGTGTTCTATTATTTTATTTATGAACTGGAATATAGAGGGACATCAGTGTTGTCGTTTGGCAGGCTTTTGATTGACACACCCTTTGGAATTGACACTTTCCATTAGTTCTTAGAACTTCTTAGGCACTTTCCATTACTTAGAAGTCCTAGGATTTTTTTTTTTTTAAAACAATGCTATAAAAACAAACATTGAAATAGTGATGCCTGCTTGTAATAGTCTGTAAACTTGGAAATCCCTATTGAGGTAAGCAAATTTTTCCTCCCCTTCCTTAAAAAAAAACCCTCCCTGAGCTAAAAAAGAATGAATATCTTTCATGCAAGACTGTTGCAAAAACTCTGGGCTTACTGATTTTAGACTGTTGGTGTAATATGAAAGAAAAGAGTCCCAATAACTAGAATTATTAATGACTACAATGCATTAGTTCAGTGTTCTCCATATGTTCTCCGTATCAGTGTCACAACTACTGTTTGGGATGCAATGATAGAGATAACACATCTTTGCTGCTAGGTGTCCTTCAGATGATTGATTAATTATGTACCATCAAGTCGGTGACCACATAGATAGATTTCCTCCATGATGATCTGTCCCAAACCAGGCCCTTCAGGTCTTCTAACAGTATACACATTGCCACTGTAACTGACCCCATCCACCTTGCTGCTGGTCATCCTCTTCTTCCCTTTCCTTCCACCTTTCCCAGCATTAGAGCCTTCTCCAGAGAGCTAGGTCTTTGCATAAGGTGTCCAAAATAGGATAACGAGGTTCTTCAATTGAAGCATCTGATATAGTGAATGCTGGTGTAATGATGGTTAGAGAGTTGCGCCAGAACTAGGGAGACCCAGATTCAAATCCTCATTGAATACAGGACTCACTTTGAGTAAGACATTGGGGCCATACTCCGAAAAGTGAATGGTTCCTAGACAAAATTTCTGCTTGATTTTATTGAATTTAAACTATTAATTGAATTCAGTTGCTGTAGATACACTGCCCCACCTTTAATAATTTCTTTGCTATAACTATGGGAACTTTGGGAAGGCTGTGAGAACTGCATCCATGATTTTGGGGGGGGGGCGCATTCAGCTCTGGGCCCCAGATTGTGGACCCCTACTTTAGAGCTGACTCCAGTCTTCTGGAACCCTGAGAATTCCAAGTCAGTTTGCTGGGAAATTCTCAGAGTTAGAATCCCAACATATCTAGAGGAATGTCAAGTTGGTGAAGACTGACTTCTTCAATGAACGTGCTAAAGAAGCAATACTTTATTGCCATCCTTGCATTCCCTCAATGTCTTTCAATGGAATCTTTTCAGTGATTTGGGGCCTTTATGGACTTGGGCATAAAGGGGAGATCATTTCTAATCCCTTGGTATCCCACTTACTTGCTAATTCCTTTAGGACTGGAATAAATCACATCAGTCACAACAGTCATAATCCCAGTTATAAAGAAGGCCCTGGGTATGGTAGGTGATATGTTCTCCTCTCACTCCTTGGAGTCTGAGGGGCCCCTCAGGAGCTGGCAGACAACCACCTGAGGCTGATGTGGCAATTAATCAGGAGTAGGTAAGGACAGGTAAAGAGGGGCCAGATCATGGCAGGGGACCCAGCCCTAAAATGTGTCAGCAGCTTTTGAAAGTTGAGCAAAGGTGATCTGCTTGGTTAGTCAAGAAGCAAAGACACCAGTGCCCTTAACTGAGCCATACCTGCAGTTGGCCTGTTTAAGTACAGCTGTCAGAATGTAAACACTATTGAAAACAATTTCTCCACGTTGGATCTATGTTCCTATGACCTTGCTACCTGCTTTGCTCCTTGACTCTCAGTTTTTTTGACTCAGGCTTACAGAACTTTTGGGCATTTGCCTCTTTGCCACTCCTAGCCCTGTTTCCCTGACCCTGTGCTACACTTGTCTGTCTCCTACTACTTGACTCTAGACTCAACTCTATACTGCCTGGGCCTTACAGTACAGGACCTCTGGGCTCTCAGGCAAAATCTCACTCTTGTATATTTCCCAGAGAGTATGTGCATCTCCTCAGTGGGCTCCTTTTTTCTACCTTTGTAATTGCATGGGATATTACTCATTAGTAAACCACTTGTAATCAACTCCAGTGTGTTTGCTCAACCTGGAACAAGACAGTAGTAGAAAAAAAGAGGTCTTCTGAGTTGGGATTGTTCAGTTCTGGTCTTGGACCAAACAAGCAGCAGTCTTCTGAGATTTGGATCCTCAGAGACCGGGTACTGACAAAAGGCCAGGTGTCACTGAGGGGACAGAATTGAGGGCATTCAACAGGCCCAATTCAGAAGACTGTGAAGAGATTTAGTGCTAAGCTTGATTGCCCATTTCTTAGCAAGGAGATAAAGTCTGGGAGGTATCAATCCTACGGAGTAGATTCAGTTTCAGCCTAACCTTAATTGGACAAGTTGTCTGCTCTTCATGCTCTGTCCAAGGTACTGAAAAACCTGGCATTTATCACCTTTTCAAAAATTGTTTATTTTTAAAAAATGTTTCAGTGCCATCTTGTACAGGCATGCAAAGAGAACAAAGGAATGCAGAAGCCACTAACAGATACAAGAGACACTAACCAACATCTGAGCCCTGGGAAATAAATAAGGAAGAGACTCAAAATAACCCCACCTTGATTCTGCATCATGCAAGAGAAGATAGAGGAAGACTCAGGCAGGCTTTCAAAATTCCATTATTATACCTATTATACCAGTCATAAAGTAGAGTTCCAATAGTCGTTGTGCTGTCTGATTCCTGACCTGGCCCACCTCGAAGGGCTGGCCTATCTTTATCTAAATCTTGGAGGAAATCAAGGAAAGGTAATCTGGTGCTCTTTACATGTTTGGACTACAACTTCTGTAAACTCCAGACAACACAGCCAATTGTGATAGATTATATAATAGAACCCAAAGTATCTGGCCAAGATGAAGTTCTCCACTTCTGATAGAGATTAAGACTTTAGATGTGCATTTGATCATCTAACATTTAACGACTGATGGGGTGATGGAAATTTTAAATTTCATTGCTATGCTCTTATTTTTAGAGGCTGCTACGAATAGTGGTTACACCTGTCATATGGCTGTAGATGCCCTGAATGAGTTTTTTTGGAAGTAGCCCATCATCATACAAAAAGTGAGGAATGGGTGTAATCGTAATATAAATCAATACCCTATTTTTATGATATAAAATTGTGCTAGTCAAATGTTGGTGCACTCAGCCAATCCTTTCCTTGTTGTTTCAGTTCTTAGCGCCAAGGAAGCAAGTAATGTGTTTATAAACGTAGGAAAAACTTTTTGGTTTTCTACTGGGAACCGCTGGGACAAACGTATCAAACAAGAATCTGCTTTAAAGTTGTCTCCTGCAGCTGAATATCTTTAGATGTAGTTGGGGGAATAGATCCACCATATGCTGCTAAATATATGTCACCTTTCTTAGGGATATGAAAGATGATATTTGAATTAAGCAAAGAGTTCTCTCATGAGGATACTTATGACCCCAAAAAGCCACAAGCTAAGCCAGAAGTGAGAAGAAAACTGTCACCAGTGATTAAGCATTAGTTATAAATGGACATAGTCTTATAAGTGGTTTGTTTTCTATATTTCTCTTTTCTTTCCACCGGCCAATAATCGTGTCCTTTTAGTGCTCTAGCAATGGCAGATTTTGCTCCAAATTCCAAAGGTTGTTTCATTAGAAAGCTAAACACAAGCTGGAAAGATCAGTGATAAATGACATCTTAACTTTTGGATGGCTTTGGAATAGAAATCAGATTAGTAACTTGATGTATCTTTCCCCCTTTTTAAAAACTCTCTTAATTGAGAATTGACAACTAGCATTGTTTAAGTACTCATAGGAAGGGAATATCAAGTCATGGCCAAGTATAAAAAAGACACAAGGCAGAGGTAATCTGGCAAAATATTAAATTTAATCCTGCCATCTTCGCTCTGAGAAGGCAGCCAGGCCTTAGCCATTACTTTATCAAATTAACGTCATTAAGTTACCTCGAGTGGTTTTTCTAAATATCAGCTTTTACTGGGATACACAAACATTTGGCTTTAATTAAGAAATCTGGTTCTTGTTATAACGGAAAAAAAAAGAGGCTTACTTTTATAGCTGTTCTTGGATGCTGGTTAGCCTCCAAAATTTGGAACAAGCATAAGAAGTACTCTTCTAACTTGCTAGGTCCATAAAAAGCTTGGCTTGAGCTTTGAATGCGGCCCATCATGGAGGCACAAAGTAAACTTGCAGCAGGCCCTTTGATCTTCATTGGGGTTGGTTTAGATCTGTAAAAGAAACATTGCTTGAAGCACTTTTTAATAGTAGAATTAAAGATGGAGGCCACACCCTTTGACAGAGGTACAGAACATTATCCAGGCTATGAAAGCTAACTTTGATTGGATTCATCTACATTTAACTGCTATGAAATAGACGCAAAATACTACTTTTCAGTCATATAGTTTCCCCCTCTGATCATATTAAAAATGACACTTCAGTAACTTGGGGGTCTCGTGCAGTTGTACAAGAAGCATGAAAAGAAGAGAAGAACATCCCAAGGTGTTGGAAGGAAAGCAAAGCATGAATCACATGTAGTTGATGCTTTTAAAATGCGTATCTGGTGTGTACTCCTCTCCTTGTGAGTAGAGCTCTTTTGGCAAAGAGTTCTGGCAAAGTTCTCAGATAATAGCCATACAACTTATGTATTTGAGATATTTTGGTGGGAAGGCTACCATCAAAAAATCTTAGGACCACATATGAGGCAGATTTGTGGGAACTCCTGAATTTTAAAAACATTTCAAGAAGAGAGGGGACAACTCATCTTCTTTGCACATCATTTCTGTAGTTTAATTTCCTTCTATCAGCCTGGCTCGAGAGGAGCAGCACTGAAAATAATGTTGCAGCATTCAGTATTATTTTTCTTTTCTTTTTAAATTCAACATGAACTTTATTTTAGTCATTGTATTTATTGTTTTAAAGCATTGTTGGTTGTAAATTGTTGTTGTTACAATTGTGAATCTTTAATGGTTTGATTTCCTTCTCCAAATACATCTTCCCTAAAAAAGAGAATCCATTGAAACCTGGACACCATGATGCTTTGAAATATGATTTCCTCCAAACTTGTGGTTTTCATGTTTTCTGTGAAAATGATCTAACATTATTACCAAACCAATTACATTCTTGTAAGGGGCATTTTGAGAATGCTCTATGTGTTTTCAAAGTCTTCAACTCTGAACTCATGTCTTTTTCTGTTAGTTTTTTCCTCTTCCTTGCTTGACTTCTACATGGAGTCCAGGGTATCCACAGGGAGGGGATCAAAAACGTCAAGGTGGCAGCCACAACTTGCAACCAAAGCCCTGCCCTTTTTTACACGTATTATGTTACTTGGGAGATTATCAAGATGTTGATAAACCATTATGTGGCCTTCTTCAACCTGATTCCCTCCAGATGTTGTGAGAATTTCCAGTAACTAGGTGGAATGATAGAAGTCATAATTCAGGAACTTCTGAATAGCATCTCTTTGGAAAGAACTGTAATTTTATCTTATAATATCCTTATCTGGGCTCAGAAGCTAAGCATGATTGGGCCTGGCTAGAACTTGGATGGGAGTCTTGTACAGAATCCTGGGCTAGACTGGGAAGTTGAAAAAACTACCTGGAAGAAGGAATGGCCACACACTTTTGAATTGATGCTACATATAAAATTATATGGACAGTTCCATGAAGTCAGTTGAACTCAACTTGAAACAAGCTTAATCTGTTAATAAATTATTGCTATTTATTGCTACTGTTGTTATTACTACCATGAATTCTTCAAATTTAGCTATTGGATAGATAATCTTTTCTATCTCCAAGCTCATGTACTGGAGCAAAGTTTCCTGGAAGTTGCTTGCATTTGTAGGACCATAATCTATGGCAGGGTCCCAACTTTGGTCATGGTGTAAATCCTGTCCTAAGTTCCAACATCTGATTCTGGTCCCTAAATCACAGGATTTGCATCATGATGTGACATTTTATTATTGTTCTCCTCCCTCCCCCATACCTTGTTCTCTGCATAGGCTATGCTGGCTAGGAAATTCTGGGAATGGAAGCCCACTTACCTGAAGGACACCCAGGTGGATGAAAGCAGTTTAGAGGTTCTTTTTCCTATCTTAATCGAAGTTGAGGGGGGTTTATGGCTAACCATTCCAAATAAGGCAGAAATAAGATACCACTTTGAAGGTTAAATCATGATTTATAATGTAGCTTGTTTGGAAGCTATCCTGCTTGTTTTGGTCCTTCCTCAATTGGGGAAGAGAAATGGTTGCATGCAGATTCCTGAAACTCATGCCAATGGAGGTCTTGACCATCTGGACATGACCATTGTTATAGACAGCCTTTGTATTATTCATCAATAAAATATGGAAGCAATTATCTTGTCCGTAAACATAGCTTTTGTTTTCTTTTTTCTTGTACTTTGTTTTTGTTCTGCACAAAGCCCAAGCCATGTAAAACTCATGGGGAACATCCTTTCTGAAAGATAAAAAATGGTGCAAGAGAGTTCTTCTCTGCTCTCAAAAGTTTGGATAACCTCATTAGATTTGGATTATCTGTGAATCTCTTCCAACTCAGCCAGTGTTATTCCCCAGAGCTCTTGCTTCCCAGTGGCTGGTTAAAGAAGACCTAACTCAGTGTTTCTCAACCTTGGCAACTTTAAGATATGTGGACTTCAACTCCCGTTCTCTCTCAGTGACTTTATTAACTGGGATTCCCTCTTTACCTACTTACTGAGATGAATTAATATTGCATCTAAACTGAGATTTTTGAGAAAAAAATGCAGTGGGTTTTTGTTGTAAAGAGTGCTTACAGATGGATAACTCCTAATACAGCTGATCAAAAGGCATTTTGGATCTCTTCCATCTTTTCCTCCTTATTGGATTTTTTTTTTTTTTTTAGTGGAGAAAATGTTAGTAGATGAGAAAAACTAGGAAGGTTATACATGGAAGAACCAATGTTAATGTTCTATGATTGCTGCTGTGATAAATCACTCCATCCTTACCTTTGATCAAGATAAAGTTTGATACAGACTACATTTGCCATCAGTTTAAGCTATGGTTTACTTAACCTTGGTTTGTTGCCATGCACTACACAATATACTACACAGTAAAGTAAGGCTTGCAAAAATGTCCACAGCATTCAGAACTAGGGCTACACAACTGGAGCTCCTAGAGCCTCTGTCTGTGTTGCTATCACTCTATGATGCATAATTTGATGGAATGAAAAATTGATTGAAACAGATTAAACAAGTGGAATGGCCTATATTATATTCCATTAAGGTTGTATCTGGTGGTTCCACCAAATTCTTTGTTTTAGCTCCACCAGCTTTTCAGAATTCTTGTCCTGGCCCGTCTCACAGAAGCCCAGTGTAGCCCTTATCTCCCCAAAAATGTGTCCCCTATGCTAAGCCAAAAGCAAACAAGCCACAGCTATAGACATATTGGTTAGAACTTCCTTTGGTTCCTGTCCTTGTCTTCCTCTGTAGGGAAAATAATAAACAAGGATTGTCCCATCTGTTTAGATGTGATAACTCTGCCTTTGAAATGGGGAAAGGAATGAATTGATAGGTCAGTTGTAATTGGGGTACATATTTCAATTACATGCCCAGCCATGTGTAATTTTAGGTGCATCAGAGATGCTCCATGTAATCAGAGAGGTGAGTAGTTTCACAGAAGATGCTGAAGAACATGTCTTGATGCATTCTGAAGGCCTTGAGGGTGGGCCTAGAGACCTGGACAACTTTCAAGCAAATCGTAAATGTTAAAGTGAGAAGCCTGTTTATGATATTGGAAGTCATCTAAGCTTTAGTTTCATTTTTAGTCTTTCCAATGAGCAGTCTAATTTTATTACATTATTGGTGGTCCAATAATTTTCTCCAGCAGCAGATTTTAAATATTTCTTCATTCATCTTTGCTGATGGTCCAGTTTTCAAAGCCAAAAGTTACAGTTGGGAAAATCATGGCACTGACAATATATACTTTTGTTTTCAATATGATGCTTCTGCACATCTGTATTTTGTCTAGGTATGTCATAGTCTTTCTCTCGAGTAGTAGATGTCCCTTCTTTTCAAGGCTGTTGCTATCTCTGGAAAATGTTGAGCCTACGAAGAAAAAGTCATTCTACTACAACTTCACTGCCTATTTGCACTGGGTTGGTAGTGCCTGTTGACATAATCTTGGTTTTTAATACAGAGTAACAGACCAGCTTTTACATTCTTTTTTCCATCTTCAGCAAGAGATTCCTTAAGTGTTCCTTGTTTGCAGATCAGCGTATCTGTGTTTGTTGATGTTCCTCCCAACAATTTAATATCACTTTCTATGTCTTCCACTCCAGCATTTCTTATGATATACTGTATATTACATACAAGTTAAATATATGATACTATATAACCTTGGCGCACTTCTTTCCCAATTTCGAACCAATTAGGTTTTCCAAATAACTTTATTAGATGTTTAAGATAAAGAGATAAGAACTAACAAGAACGAATAATTCAGATGGAAAGTAGAGAAGAGAAAAAGGTAAAGCATGAAAAAGAAAACAAAGTCAAAGGAAAAGAAAGGAAAAGAAATACAAAAGAAAAACGACTTCCAACTTTCTTTTACAACAGATATAAGTAGAAATTTGCTTTAAGCTCTTACTCTAAGTTTACAACGTAACTTTCACTTTTTCTATTGGCTACTATTATTTCTAATCATCAAATCCATATATCATGATTTCATTTTTTTTCCTGTTTTATGCAAAGTCCAAAAGAGGCTTCCAATTGTCAGGAAAATTCATCAATGTCTTTTCTCTAACCAAAGCTGTCCATTTTGCCATCTCAGCCCGCTGGGTGATCCCCAGTTAGCTGACATCGATAAGGTCAGAATTGCTAAGCAGCAGACAGACACTGCTGATGTTAGAAAATGACTCTCCTCTTTCACTTGTCTTAATAGCCAGAAGTAAGCAACAAGGAGTTATACTGTAGTTTTAACTTTTAATTTTTACCTTTGGGGGTTTTTAACGGGTATATTTTTTCTAAGATTTTATAGTTTTTTTACTTGTAACGCCGCCTAGAGTCACTTGTACAGTGAGATGGGCGGCGTATCTAAATTTGAAAAATAAATAAAATAAAGCAAATAAATGCAAGAAAGAAAGAAAAAAAAATGACTGGAGGACGAGGAGCTTCTAATGCCATTGCGAAACATTGAAACATTGAGATAAACAAGTTTAAGTCCCTGGGGCTGGTGGGAAATCTTCCAGATTCAGATTCCAGATTGCTCTACCTGTCATTATCTAAATCTTGGGCCAGGTTCTCTGAAACAATTTCCAGTCTTTCTTTGCTGATGTGTTCTGCCTTTTTACTTGCTCTTTAATCACTGGAAAGGTCAAGAGTGTGTATCTACCACATCCCAAGACAAACATAATAGTTAAAGAAGTTCAAACAATTGTCCAAACAGCACCATTGCCCCATATATCCCAATTGAACGAGATCCATTGTTAAATGCTGCTTGGAGGATTTAATTCTGGGGTGGGGCAGTCAAGTAAGGTGAAGGCAAAGCCATGATGAAGTAGGATGAAAAAAAAAAGGGAGGAAGGATTAGGGACATCAGAGATGCTTATAAACACAAAGGCTTGTGTACTTCCTTGCACAGAAACAACACAGGAGAAAGCCCCAGATTTGATCTACACTGTTGGGTGGAAACCTTAAATAGCCAATGAGCAGAGAGAACTTTGCCGAAGATCTTGCAATTTCTGATGCGGTAGACTTTTGATTTCTGGAAGACTTCTTTGCATTTTAACCAGAAAACCTGAGTACTCACACAGAAACTGACAGTGACTTATAATAAGCAATCAGAGGAGAAAGCAAGTATAAAAATCACTTTTTTTTTTTTTTACCCTGTGTGTTTCTCAAGGCCAAACCTAAATCTGTATCATCCTTTGAAGTATGTGTGGTATTTTCTATGATGTCATATTTTAGCTGTCACCAAAGATTTTTTCTTTTATTTATTTGCTTATTTTCTTAACAAACCATTTTTGTACAGCGGGGGGAGAAAAACATGCAAGCACGTTTGAATGAGAAACATATGCTAATCTCAAAGAAGCAAAGATATCTTCACATGTCCACAATTGCAAATTTTTGCTTTCTATCTGGTATTCCTAGCGAGGCATTTTATTGCTAATACAGGAAACAGTTGATGCTCTCCGGACCAGATAAAAATTTGGCTAGTTACGCTTTCAGCTACTGTGTTTTTGATCATGCTTATGATAATGTTTTATTTTAGGAAGCTGGTTTTGAATTCAACATTGCGTGATCAGGTACACTTCAGGCTTGCAACTATAGATGTAGATCATAAAAATCATTTCAGTCCCTTTTTTTGATATTCCAGCCTTCCCAAACTTGTCTTTTCCAGGTATTTGCTCCAAAACTGCCACTCTACTGTTCTAAGTCCTAAAAATTTGGGCACTGAAAGAGAAGACATGGTACAGTTGTTGTTGTTTAGTCGTTAAGTCGTGTCCGACTCTTCGTGACCCCATGAACCATATTGCGCTAGGCCTTCCTGTCCTTCACTGCCTCCCTGAGTTTGCTCAGTTTCATGCTCATTGCTTCAGTGATGCTATCTAACCATCTCATCCTCTGCCGTCCTCTTCTCCTTTTGCCTTCAATCTTTCCCAGCATCAGGGTCTTCTCCAAAGAGATCTCTCTTCGCATTAGGTGACCAAAATATCTGAGCTTGAGCTTCATTATCGATCCTTCCAATGAGCAATCAGGGTTGATTTCCTTTAAGATTGACTGGTTTGACCTCCTAGCAGTCCAGGGGACTCTCAAGAGTCTTCTCCAGCACCAGGTACATCAGGTACAGTAGTATCTGAATATTCTAATTTTTAGTTACAGATGTTAAAAAGGAATTAATTCTCAGGGAAACACAATATATTTTACCATAATGGGAGAAGGTACAACTATTGATAAAGACTTTTCCTTTATCCTCACTTCAATTACGGAGCCCTTCAGGTAGAGAACTCTGTAAAGTTAAATACAGGGCCACTAAATAATAAATTAGAGCCAGCTTAGTGCAGTGGTGAAGGCACCAGGCTAGAAACCGGGAGACCGTGAGTTCTAGTCCTGCCTTAGGCACAAAGCCAGTCACTCTCTCTGAGCCCTAGGAAGCAGGCAATGGCAAACCACTTCTGAAAAACCTTGCCAAGAAAACTGCAGGGACTAGTCCAGGCAGTCGCCAGAAGTCAAAACTGACTCAACCCCCTTCCCCTCCACAAAAGGTAATGAGCAATACAAAGGAATTCCACCACAAATTCCTCTGGGAGTGTGTTGTTTTGCTCCTGAGGACTGTGAGGGAAGAAATATTAGCCACAAATTAAATCTTAGCACTCATCCTTTCCTCAGAGAAGAAAGGATGCACTTTTAAAAATTCTATGAGTGTCATGGAGCCTCTTCTTTTTCTAATCTCTTGTAATCTCTTGTAATTGTTGCTGTGATAGCAAGAATCTGCATGTTTGTGACTGCCATTGTGAAAAGTGAAGTAGATCTTTTCAGAATAGGCTCTCAAGACCACTTCTGACATATGATGGTTTCCCAGCTCAGAGATTCTCACTGAAATAACACTTTCATTGTTACTTCTGTTGTATGCATGACCTTTTTTTGATGTTGTTGTGAGGATGTAGAAGAAGTGGCCAGTGCACTTGGACAATTCCTGTCTCTACATTTTATAGCAAAATAAACACTTAGACAATGAGAGCCTTCCTGAATTCATCCCCTGCTTGCTTTTCTGTAGGTTGACATGAGCTCCTTGTAGGAAAAAAGAATCTATACTTCTTTTAGAACAAGAGCAAGGCCTTGTTCATGTCCACTTCCAAAGATTAACAGTCAGCTAATAATCCTTCCATACTTTTCCACTCTGTACTGACTAAGCCCACTTAGTTTTGCTATTTATCTACCAGTGGGGGAGTCAAAATCCTGACATTTTCGTGCTCTTATCCTCCAGACTAGAGATTATAATCACAGAGCTTCCCATATCTTTGAAGTCTGGTGGAGCTTCATTCTCAAGCATTCTGGTTGTCCATAATTCAAGGTACATAAAGAATCCTGCCAATTAAAGAAATCTTGTCTTAAGGGAAAGAGTCAAAGTTGCGGTGCTTATCTTAAAAGCCTTATATGGTCTGAGATTTAAGCTTCTATATCAGCCTGCCCATGGTTGGGTTCACACATTGCACCAATCCATGATGAGTATGTTCTGTTGAATAACCTATTATAGCCTGGTTCCAGCATAATGCTAAGCCAGATTTATAAGCCACAGTGATTTACATTAAACTAAACCAGAGAAGCCACATTTTGACTGAGCAAGAGGCTGGTGACTTTTTCATAGCTATATTTCTTAAAAGAGAGGACATGAAATGTGTTCAGCTGGCTTTGAGTCTATGGCACTTCTGTGGCCCCACCAGCATTGGGATGTCCACCTTATGGCCCTAGACCCACAAGCACTCCATAAGTCCCTTTTTTGCAGGCCCTGGGGTACCTTCTGACCATGGCTGCTGAAGCATAGTGGTGTAGTTCTGTCCCCCTATAAGGAGAGAACCCATGAAAACCATTTGCTTGATGCACTTGTTTTTTTTTTTTTTAATGAAAACTTCAAAAGTCCTCTCTAAATCCCACAGGAAAAAAAATCCTTATTCCCACTATGTGCATAATCTCCCAACATATTTGTCTCCTTCCAAATCTGGTGGTTTTCAGATTTGTCCACCCTTGCTGTAGCGTCTTTTCCTGGCCCTCCTGATCAGAGAAATTAACTCAAGATGTTCAAAGCAAGAGCTGATCTTTAGGTTGCCTCATGGAAAAAATGATAAGGAGAAAGTGCTTAGCTGGGAATCAGGCAAGATTTACCAACAACTTCTCTGTCCACTCACCAAAATGAAGGAAAAAGGTACAAGGGACCACAATGAAATTGGTCAAGTACAGTAATTGGGTGGAGTCACTGCACGTTACTGCTTATGTCATTAAAAACAAGGAGAGCCAGTGTTTTGTTGTACTACTGAACACCCCAAAGGCGAAATAGTCTAGTTTTCAACAAGAGCCTGGGAAATACAGTGGTACCTCGAGTTACGAATTTAATCCGTTCCGTGACTCTGGTTGCAACTCAAATTGGTCGCAACACGAGGCAAATTTTCCCATAAGGTTCAATGTAATTACCGTTAATCCGTTCTGGCGTGGAGGACAGGGAGGCGGCTATTGCTTGGAGGGAGAGTCAGGCGCGGAAAAATGGCCGCGGACCATGTGTCAGGGGCAGAAAAATGGCCGCGGACCACGTGTTGGGCGGAAAAATGGCCGCAGACCACGTGTCAGGGGTGGAAAAATGACCGCGGACCACGTGTCAGGGGTGGAAAATGGCCGCGGACCACGTGTCAGGGGCGGAAAATGGCTGCGGACCACGTGTCAGGGGCGGAAAATGGCCCTGGACCACGTGTCATGGGAGGGAAAATGGCCACGGATCTGGTTCGTAACTCGAGGTGGTTTGCAACACGAGGTAAATTTCTGGGGCCAGAGCTGGTCATAACATGAAAAATTCATAAGCAGAGGCGTTCGTAACTTGAGGTACCACTGTATTTATGTTTTATCTCCTAGGGTTTTTCCCCCCGACAGATTTTCATATACCTTTCTGAATGTTGGGTTTAAATGCTTTAATGGGGTTGGGAACATTTGTCTTCAAATATTTTATTAGAGGCTGTCATGGAAATGTGTGGTATATAAGTGTGTTCAGTTGCATTCTGGAAAAAAAAATGTTAGTATGTAAATGTGCTAAATCCTCTGGGTCAGCCCTACTATTAGGCAAACTGACACAGCACCTTCAGGTAGTAGATTCAGGTAGCAGATCCTGGAAAGTGGTAAGAAATTGTTGGAAAAGACAAGTACGCTCTGTATTCCTTGAGCTAGGACACTGTCTTCAGAATGGAGGAGACGTATTTTTTCATCCATACTAGAAAAAGATTTGCTGCTGTTACTTCAAAGAAAGGGTTTGTATATGGAATGGAGCGGAGCGCCATCTTGTTCTTTGTTTCAGGCAACCAAATATCTTGGTCCAGCTCTGTAAATATATTTATGAGATCATACCTGTGGTCAGATGGGAAAAAGAGGAGGTAAAAGAGTCTCTTAAGTTCTCATGAACTGCTGAATAAAGGTTACTGATATCTCATAGAGTAGAAAAGGGATGTATCTGGTCTACCATTTTGAGGCACAGGCTTCTGGACATAAAACACAAGACCGTTGCTGGGTTCATCCATTCCAGTAAGGCATGGTTTGTTAAATCATGGATTGTTGAATATACAACAGGACCAAGGCTTAATTTTTCCTTTACAAGACTGTAAAATTGAAGCAGTCATCTGGATGTCTCTCAAGTGTATCTTTTTACGATCCTTGACTCAAAGATGTTATGCTTTCTAATGGGACTGACTGTCAGTGGCAACTCGGTCAGACTGTGCTCTTTCCCCCATTATGCGTGCCATGGAATAATGGTGTCAAGTCATAGGAACGCAGGTTCGGGTTGAATTTAGGAAAAGTATCCTGATAGTAAGTGTGGTTTTGAAAAGGTCACCAAATATCTAGGAAGGTGGTGAGTTTTTCTTTACTCACTGTGTTGAGGCAGAGGCTAGAAGGCTACCTACTAAAGGTATTTTAATTTGGGTTGGGCAGGGGGTTGAACAATAGCTAAATAGTCCATTCCAAGGCTATCAGTCTGTGGCTTGCTAATAATTCTACTCCTAGCCTTTTCAATGACTGGAAAAATAAACTTACTCTCTCCTATTCTAGCTATGGAATGTATGAATAGAAAGGTCTCTGGAAATGCAAGAAAATCACAGCAGGAAATAGCGATAGCTGGACTTGGGTCTCCTTGAATGCCTGAAGCGGAAGTAGAAATATTTTCTACTCTGCTCTTCCAACCTAGTGGCGAAAGATGGCTGAGTAGTTATGTCAATTCATGTCTGATGCATCTGGAGGACACCAGATTGAAGAAACTGGGTATACCCCATGTTGACATTTCATTAAAGTGCTAATGCAGTTAATGAATACATTTTTTAAAAAAAGTATCTGATCTCCACAGGAATCCTGGTAAGTACGAAGCTTGTGAGCTACAGATTTTTTTTTAATGCACAAGCAAGAGTAGACTCAGCCTGGCGTTATTTTAGATGACAGAAAGTTAATTGTCTTATTGAATTCCACAAGATGAACCACTAAAATATAATTGTACCAAGAGGCTCAACAGCCTTCTAGGCAGGATGTGGTGACACTAAGTGGATTATTCATTTGTCCTTGGCAAAATCTGCAAACAAGCCTTGAGCTGTCCATTGTAAGAGATAATACAAATCTGGCTGTTTGTTTTCTATCCAGGAGGTCATCATTTCAGTTTTCTTGAATCAGAAATGATTGGTAAGACATCTCTGTGTTCCAGCAAGCATGACATGAGGATCAGCTTTTTCTATCATCTAGATGCTGCTCTGGGGCCATAAGAGTGCAGCTTTAGAATTTGTGACAATTCCCATTGATCCATATGGTTTAATAGTATTTTTTTCTCCAGCTTCCAGTCTAATTCTGAGGTCGAAAGCGGATAATCTGAAAAAGAGATAAGGAAGGCTTTTATTTCATTGGTTTCTGCTATAGTTCTTTGTCAGGGCTACCCCACCAGTTGGCTGGGTGAGCCAACTTGCTGCTTAATAGTAGCAAATGTGGGCCATCCTTACTCATGTTTTGGGTATATCCCTTCTGTTCTATGCAATAAGCAGCTGCAAGGCATAAAATCACATTGATTATTAAATGTTCAGGGTCGGTAGTCAGGCGCCTGGAATGTTCAAACTTCTGAATGGCCTTAAGTCACTGCGGCCCACACCATCCTTATAGGATTGGGGAACAGTGTGACGGACACATGAGAGCTTCAGGCCCAATCTGTAATGTAACCTGGCCCAGGTTTTCCCCTTCCTTGGTCACCCCTTCCTAAGAAGACTAGGAATTGTCAGGCTCGTGGACAGCTTTCTAGGCTGTCCTGCTGTGTATTGCTGTGAAAGTCTCCATGCTGGCTGTGCCAAGTGCCTTTGGGATCACATGGCACCTATTTATAGACCACCCAAACTGCCCTCTTTCCCTCTGCCAGCAAGCTGCAAATGCGAAGGTCACTTAACAGGCTGCAGCCCCCCAAGGCTGCCCTTGTGTTCTCCATGGAGGACGGAGAAAACTCCTAAGGACACCGATCGCAGGTTAGTCTTCACTTCGTTCTTCTCTAACCCTGTTGCTCCTTGCCATAAATGCAGAGCGGAGGAGTGCTCCTTCAGTAATTTCCCCAGGAGTCCTTTGTTTTTGCACTGTTCCAGCAGACAACTGTGGAAAGCAAAGGCCATAATAATAATCAGAGTGTTCAGAATGGTGCCTCTTTATAGAAAGCTAAGGGTGCGCTTAAAAAACTCTTCAAGGGGAAACAAGGAAAGACAGATTCTTCTGTCCTCAGAGGAGATGAGACTCAACCGGTTGAGTTGAATTGGAGTCTGGGGTCTACTTTGAGTACTTAGCCAGGGCTCCCCCACTCTTTGAAAATATCCTGTTTGGCCTGGCATGCCCCAGAGTCGGATCATCTCATAGTCTGGGTGACTTTATGTGGGCATTCTGCATTAAATTCCATACAAATTTGGCACAAGGAGACACAGAATTCAGGAATCTTCTGAGATTTCATCTTTATTTAAAAAACAAAGACAAGTTGCTAGTCCTCTGCAAAGGTTTGCTTGGATTTGCAATGTTTTCTTAAGTTTCAGAATCCAGAAGCAGGCCAAGTAGGATTTCCAGAGGACGATGTCTGTGTAAATGTACACGGAAAGAAAAAAGAAATACTCTTTTTTGGTTCTTTGCCCCTCCCCATTACTGGCCAAAGCAAACTGAGGTTACAGTTTGCATTTTTTCACCACTGGTGTTTTCTAGATGACCTGGATTTCCACCCTTGTAATTCCTGGCCAGCATGGAGTTCAGCTCTAGCACATCTAGAGGGGACCAGGTTCAAGAATATTGCTATATATGCTTTAATGAGTCTTACTTACATTTAATTAAATTACAAAGGATCTTAATTTATGTAATTTATTCAGGCTGCAGGATACAACCAAGTTTTTTAGGCTTTTTGACAGTGTTATTTTGTATTTTGGGGGGAATTAAAAGGCATGTGTGTCTCTTTTACATTGCTGTGTCTCTTTTAAGTCTCTGTGAAATGCAAAGTAATTTTGCCAAAGTTTGTACACTGCCTGATTCTTCAGGCACTTGTTTATAAACTATCTGGACTCAGAATACACAGAAGAATGGACTTAGGTTTTTTAAAAAAGTAAAAACAAAGTGAATTGCAACATACTTTAGACTACAAATAAGTCATCTAATTATAAAACAGTATTCAGTACTGTTTAACCAATCATTAAAGTAACGAAACAACGGTGCGCTAGCAGAAGCAGATAAACCCTCTGTTAAAACTAGAACGTACACATGAAGAATGGGATAAAGGGTTTTTTGAAGAATTTTGGAAGTCCCAATGCATTTGAGGGCCTCTGAATGGGAAAGTATATTTCCACAATGTACTGGATCTCAGAAAGCAATTAATAGGTAAATGTGTTTTAGGCACTCTATATCTCATGGCCAGCAGTCCATTGAGAGGCCTTAGATCAGGAGGGCCGAACTTCACTCTCCATCCACAGACGCTACACTCCGTCCAACAGCATCAGCCCCATCACTGGATAGAGAGAGAGAGAGACAACCAATACTGGCAGCAGATGTCGAGGGGGCAGGAATAACAACTTTCCCACTCTTCCTGCTGACCCCCAGTCATTGTTCTGTCCTGGAAGAATGTGAGATGTATGTGATATCAAGGCTGTCCTGGGTGTCCTCAACTGGTCTGTTAGAGACTCCTGTGAAGGACTTGTCCAGACACTTTTGATGAAATGGAGTAGGGAACCTGTGATATTCCAGAAGTTGCTGAATCATTCAAAACATCCCTCACTATTGGCCGTGCTGATGGAAGTTGCTGGAAGTTTTTTAGCCAGGGTTGTTATAGAGGTGGTTGGGTCGGGTGCTTGGGAACTGGATGATAAATTCTTCCCCTGAGGATGAGACAAGGTCCCAGAATGTTCACCATCTCCAGCAGCAGATCTGGTCACTTGCCTCCATGTTCTTTTTGTCTGTGCCTTGACCAGGTGGCCCCTGTACACACGTGGCCCCTATTGGCACACGCGCTGCTGCAGCTTGGAGATGAGGCTGGTGTGGCTCCATTCTAGCCAAGAAGGAGAATTCAGTGGGCTGGCCAAGCTAGAGGAGGAGGAAGAGATGCCATTACCACCCCTGAGCCAAGCCAATGCCAGCTGTTGGGGTCAAATTGGGAAGGCAGGAAGGGGGCTGTAGAGGACTGACAGGTGGGGACTGGGCTGTGAGTATAGTGTGGCATGGTTAGGAAGTGGGATAGGTCTAGGGAAGAACCTGTGTCCTGAAGTTGACTCCCCTCCCCCCCAAAAAATGGAGATGGGGAGTTTGTAGTGCCAGCTTCCCTGACCCCTTTCTTCAATAGGCTCTCTTCTTGCAATAACAAAAGGAGAAAGAGGTGATTTCTCCAAGAATCACCCCTAATTGCCTCTCCAAAATGCCAGGTACAGCTTGTTTCATGGAGATTCCACTTGCTTTCCAATCCTGCAGTTCTAGTCAAGATTTTTCCCTTCTACACCCAGCTATTTGGCACAGCCCAGGACAAAACTCTGTCCCAAAGCAGTTGGAAAACAGGCAAAGGTGAAATCTGTCCCATTGGTCCCTCACACAACTCTACCCTTCAACCTAATTTTAAGAAGAAAAAGGTAGGGGGTAGAGAACTGGATCCTTCCTAATTTAGGTAATTCCCCTGAATTAGGCAATTAGATGTTGATAAACTCAAGACTGTGATCTAAATTAAGAATGAACCAGTTCTTAACCTTCAGTTCTGTATGAGGAATAGAGGGAGCAGGATTATCTTGTCTTCTGCTTCAGGTGAAAAAAATGTCTCAGACTGGCCCTGCCAACCCAATTAATTCGTCCTAATTAGCTGATTAAGCCAAAGCAAATGTACTTTATTACTCAACCTTTATCCACCAATGGGATCAATGCATGAGTCCTGCCATTTATAAATTAATTTGACGTTCAGACAAGCGACAAGAGGCACGCTGCTTCACACTGGGCATCACAACAATTTATTTCCAGTTTGACCTGTAATGAAGCAAATTCCTCTAAAATTTATGTAGGCTTATCATTATTAGTTAGTTAGATGTGGCGTCTTGCCCAGCCTGACCGTTCTTCAAAGTTGGATGACATCTCCCAATTACACCTACTTCTAGAATCAGGGCATTTGTCTTTCTTCTTGACAGAGCTAAGACACACTGAGAAGCAGCATGGAGATTCTTGCTTCGATACAAGCTGAAAAGGGCCCTTGTAGACGCAGCAATGTGTATTTGATGAATGTGTAGCAATATACTGTAGAGGGAGACTAGTGTGCTTCTGTGACATAAGTATATTACCATGTGGGATTTTTTTTTTTAAAGCTGGGATCTTTTGCCAGCTCTGTCTGAATTTCTATTAGGAATAATGTCTGTTCATGGAAACTTTGTGATTTATTACTCATGCATCAACTTGAGAGTTCAGACATTTATCCAAGCGTGTGGGATGAGGGAGACAGAAGCACAACAGTTTTGTTTGGGACAAACAAATAATTCCTTTTGGATACTATAGTTTTATGTGGTAAGACTTTCCACATTTTGATAGCCTGATGAAAATTAAATAACTATGCAGAATTTTTCAAATTAAAAATCCCAGGGTCATTCAACTATAAGCCACATACTTCAATTTGTTTGAAATTTTATATATGTATATGTGTGTGTATTTACATTGCGTCTAATGCTTAATGGAGTCCATAAAACTCATCAGCTTCTTGCCTACACTAGCCACTTTTCTGGAAAATTTGCTCAAGGATATTTCTGGATATCTTTTCGAAGCAAATTTGAAAAACTGCCTTGGAGGCCCTACAAATGTCTGGATTTAAACAACATGCTTAGCCACAAATCATAGTTTACAAACCACTACTGCTTGGTTCCCACAACATGGTAAAATGAAAATTAACCATATAATAGATTAGCCTAGAGGCAGGCAAACTTATTGTGGTAGGGGAGGACACGTTGAAAGCTGTATTTTTAGTTTGCAGGGGGCATGTCAATGACATGGTGATATCAACCAAGGGGCAGTGCTGCAGTGTTAGAAAATCAGTGTATCTGTGTTAAACATAACACAGGTTTAACACCTTTTGTTAGAATAAATGCAAAAGTTTGGTAACATGATCCTGGTGGTTTCTGGTTTGCCCTCTCTGAACTCTGTCCTAATAAAACTTCTCTGCTTATAGGACATCTGGACCAACTTCAAGGTCAGAGTGCTTTCTTGCTGGACCTGGGGAGATGGCTAGCTTTGTCCGAAATCGAAGCAACTGTTTGTTGCCCTTCTTCTTCTCTCTCAATGTCAGGACATTTCAGCCATCAACTGGACAGCGCTCTTTTAAAACGTTCCCTCCTTTGTGGAGTGACCAGACAACAAAAGGTAAAATTAAAGATTGATTGATTGATTGATTGAAAATACTTTTTGAGGTCAGTTAGTGAAAAGCAATGAACCCTTTCTCCCATCCAGCTTCCATCTATATCATTTTTATGCTAGGAAAAACTTCTCATGATCACAGCAGTGGATCAATGGAATCATTTACCTGTGTTGTGAACTTCCCTTTGCTGGATATGTCCAAGTGGAAGCTGGCTAGTTGTTCAAATCATATCATGGCCCTTGACCAGTCCAAAATAAGAAGGTAACACAGCAAACAAAACCCTGGCACAAAAATGTGTTGGTTCAAGCAGAGGGTCAGAATAATTGGTCAGTAATCTGAATGCTGAGGAGTACTTTGTTGGACTTAATAGGCTGCATCACCAAATTTGGCCATATTAAGCGGGACCTACATCTGTATCTATCCAAGGAAGGATAATATATGTCAGATCTACCTGGTTTATTAGTCAGAAATGGAGTGATAGGAATGAGTGGTGCAAATATCTCAGTAAAATGAGTAAATCAATACAGTAGAAAGTTCTCAATCTCCTTCCCATGGCAGGTCTGTTTTTCCATAGGAATATTATAAAAATGTATCTGCGTCTAAGATTGGTGATAGATGATTAAGGCAAGCCAGTGAAGGGGTTTCAAGGTGGGAAAAATCCTCCATAGTGAATGATATGTGGTAACTTAATCAGTTCCTGATTTGATGCTTACAAATCAGGAATTCTTTTAATGATCTATCTGGCTTTTTCAAAGATTGCGGATTATTTATTTACACGGCTTATAACCAGTGCCAATCAAAAGCCAACTCTGATGGACATGCAATTCCCCATCTTCATAAATTCAGATTATAGATTGAATTAAACATATAATAACCATGGGCCAAATCAGTAGGAAAAAACGGTATATAAAAATGTCACAAAATACCACATGTATAATAATAAGGATAAGGAGGCATTAAACAAAAATTCAGCTGAGGCCAGTTTGGGTCCTACATTTCTATGCTAATTAGACTGAAAATGGTCAATCTAAGCAAGAGGTGCTAAACCCACTTGAGAAGAAATTTAATTGAAGTCATTCAATCCATAAAAACTGGGCTTTGGCTTTAATCTTAATCAAGCCCACCTTCCAATGATGGTGTTGCTTTAGGCCAGGGTTTCTCAATGTTGGCAGCTTGAAGATGTGTGGACTTCAACTCCCAGAATAGATGGAGCAGCCCTACCTGGTTCAAAGTCTCACTCTGTCCTAGAAGTCATTGAATGATAGCTTCAGTGTCTTTATGGGGTTACTGCGAAGTTCAAATGGTGGTGACCAGATACACCACTCTGTGGAGCTAATGCATTGGATGGTGCCATGTTAAATTTCAAAATGTCCAGAATAATGGTGCATTTGTGGAATTGTAAGTTACTGTAGTACTGTATGTCACTATTAGCTGGTAGGGCCTCTAAAGAGGGGGCACTAATATAGGGGGAAGAATAAAAAGAATCTTGTATTGAAATTTTAAATATAAAATATTTAAGCATTATTAGGAACAGCCATGGCTCCTTTTAGGAATTGTGGGAGTTGTCTTAAATTATGAGCAAGATACTAGCTGTCAGCGTTACTAGGTAGACCAGACAGGAAACACAATCAGATGAGCTAATTCTACTTTATTATAAAGCTACATTAACAGAATCTTGCAAGTCTGAAAGGACAATTCTCCCACTGTCCCCTTTATAGCCTGAGAAACTGGGGAGGGTCTCTTCTGAGCCTCTTGCCCTGCCCACTATGCAGCTGCCGGCTATGCTCCCTCTTATCTGACTGTTCCCTAGGCAGCATCTCTTGGCCCAGCCTTTCAGGGTCTTTCTCACATATCATTACACTAGCCTGGGGAAGGCTGGTCTAAGACACTTAATATCCTTATTATATTTACTAGATTGCTAGTTGGATCATTTTCAGCAGGAATGATAGGCTTTTGTTAATTGTTTTTTAACCTATACAGGCTGCCTCCACCCTGGCATTTCTAGATCTTGTGGTTTGGCTTTATCTGCTTCTGCTAGCGCACTGTTATTTCATTACTTTAATGATTATCTTCTGATTTGCTTCTTGATTCTAACACTGGGCTTGTCTTCTGAAGTGCCTTTGGAACCACCTTTGGCTCGTTTTGAGCTTTCCACAGATGGATGACTGCACCATAAACCAGGCATGCATACAGCACCCTAAATCCCCGCTTAGTCTTTCAATTTCCAAAGGGTTAACAAACTAATGTAACAAATTCCTGTAGCCCCACAACACCTGAACACTAAATGATTTAATGAAACCAAAAGCCTGATGTTGCATGAACAATTCTAAACAACAGCAACGCTTCAAGTGCAGAACTGGATAGATTTTGGCTTGCCTTTTGGGCAATATAAAGCAATTCATGCACAGAATAAAATTTACTAGTAAAGCCAACCGACTTGATAGACATCATTATTATATCATTACTATTATCTACAAAAGGCAAATATACTTTTTTCAACCACACTGTGGTAAACTCTGGAGTATGGATGCAGGCCCACGCTAAGTTTAGTGTCAAATGATATGCCACTCTCCTTTTATTATTCTTTTCTCATTTCCTTTTTAATGGAAAGCAATCATGGGAAAGCTGTAGTTGAGAGTTGGAAAAGTGATGGGTCGATTAAAGGCGGCTTCATCCTTTCCCTTTCAGAAGCTCTTCTGTTCGAAATTGCATGTCCTATATGTTTTTCTCCAAACAGAGAAAAGAGACAAGAAGTTTCCATTGTCATTCTCCTCATGGGTGGGAATGAAGTTTGGGGAAAGGAAAGTTGAGTAGACAGACAGGAATACAGGAAAGGATTAAGTACCCAGTCCCCAACCGTTCTACCTCCGTTGGATTACTACCATAGAAGTTGCTTTCCATTAAAAAGAAAAAAGAAATCTGCAGAAAAGCATGTGTCTGAGCTTCACTTGTAATTTGAACCTTAGGCTATTGTTTGGATTTCAGTTCTTGTTACTGTTGTGCAAGACCAGCCATAAGGAAACAATGGCATATTAAATATTGTTTACTCTTGCAAGAACAGTAGTTTAGATTTATTTTAGCATGTTCCAGAAAATGATTGCTCAATGAGATAAAATAAGCAAAGCAAAAGTCAACTTAAAACAGAGTTTAATTGCTAAAAAGCGTAGTTTGGAAATAGGCACTGGTGGATTTGCAGTTGAGAAATATTGGACAGTGTAATGTATAAACGAACTCATTTTGGATATGCAAAGGAGATTATCGCAAATGTCACAGTGACTCTGTAATTGTACAGAAAAGGGGGAAAGTTATAATTTACAGTAATTAGCACTCAGCAGAAAGGTGCAGAGAAAGTCAAGAAAATGACATTTTGTAAATTAAATCTGCCATAGCTGGATTTATAGAATCGTAGAGTTGAAAGGGAATCTTGAAAGCATTCAGTCCAACAGCTGTTAAGTGCAGGAATCCAAATTAAGTTCTGCTAACCGACTGCTACCTGCTGGAATGAATCTTCTGGCTGTTGCCGTCTTTCTTAATTATCTCACTAAAGAAATTAATTAAATTAAAAGAAGCATTAGCTGCATGCAGCAAATGTCAGCTTCAATTTGATGAGAAAAACTGCATCTGAAATTTCTTTCAAAGGATACAACATTTGTGGTGAAATGCTCATCAGGGTGTTTATTATTATGGTGGTCTTGCATTGACTTAGTGATAAAGTGATCAAAGTGTGTGTGATGGTGTGAAACTTCTGTCTTATACAGTCTTCAGCATCTTCTCATACATCTATCACATTCCAAGGAAAAATACAGTGAAGGACCACCAGTCTGAGCATGCTGGCTGGGGAATTCTGGGAGTCGAAGTCCATACATCTTCAAATTGCTGAGGTTGAGAAACACTGGTATAGACTGCATGGGGGAATTTTAGTTTTGGCTAGTTTGCCAGTCAGTGTTGAATTCACAAACGGAATTGTCAAAATGTAGCTTGCTTGTTTTTTATTCATATGTTGTGCATACTGAACCAATGGTGGTTTATTCAGTGAAATATGATTAAACAAGTAGTAAGGTAGCATTAGGGGAAATCCACCCGCTATAGAAAATGTGATCTAGATTGACTGGAGATCTGAACTGCTGCATTCCTCAACCTATTAAGCCAAAATCAAACCAAATCGTATAATGGCTTAGGGTGTTGCAGGAAGCCTGCCAACTATGGCTTATTCAGCTAACCATGACCTAATGTGAGGGATGAATCATCTTGAAGAGTAATATGTAACCTTGCTTTTACATAATCAGTTTTTCTAAAGGCATGGCTTTAGATCTGTATAATGACTATTTTTTCCTCTTGTTACAAATAATTGCAGTTAATTCAAGCCAGGAGCAAGAAGAAAAAAGGAGAAAATCCACCTCAACTTGACATTGCTGACTTGTTTCTTTGTTTTCCCTTTCCTGTCCCAAGAGCCAGTGGACTTGGGGTTGTCACATCATTACATGTGGCTGATCCTGCACCTTCCTTAAAAATGTAAACAGCTTGAAAGCTTGTGTAAGCTGTATCCCAGTCAAGTCTTTTGTAAACCAAACTTTAATTTGTTATTATTTTGGCATCTGCCTGTGTGTTCGTGTGACCATGTGGGTTGGCTATGGAACTGCACTTTGACGATGGAATGTTCCATCTGGTGGAACTCTTCTGCCACTAACAAAACACACACACTTCTCTACCACCTTGCCCTTTGAAGGGTGTGAAGGGTGTTCAGTGGAGCTGTGTGGTGTGAGTGAAGGGAGCTCACTCTGAGGGGTTCTTTGAAGCAAAATCAAGGCTACGGGAGTTTGTCTATGGCTGATAGGAGCTGGAACTTGGCAACTTCTGGAGGGCCACCTCCAGTTGAAGCTGTCTGAAGCAAGAGACCTCAAAAAATAAATTCAAAACCAGATTCTCATTCTCCAAAACATTTGTGTATGTTATGATCGGATCCCACTTTCCTTCAAGTCTTCCTTTTTTCTGCCCCTGAAATTTCTTCCTTGCATGGGAATAAAAGATACTGGTGGAATTCACATATCACGCTAAAGCATAGTTTGCATAATGTATGAACCATCCATAGAGAGAGAGGTCCATTACCCCAACCATCTTTCAGACTTTCTCCTAAGAATATAATGGAAGGATATGATAGTGTACCTGTTCTTCAATGAACCATTGAGATTCCTGATTTAAGGCTCAGTTCAAATGCCATTTTAACTTTTAAATCCTTATTGGGTTTGGCCCTCAGATATTTCTCGGCCTGTTTTGTCCTGTATGACCTGCCTGATCCCTGACAGTTTCAACTGAGAGGTACCTTTTGAGGAAACTATCCATGAAAGATGGTTTGGGAGTGGCTTCCTCCATCTTTAAAATATTCTCCTTCTTGTGGAAGCTCACTGGAGCTGCCTTGTTTTAGGCAAGGAAGAAAATCCTAGACATTTTTAGCATTTTTAGTATTTATACTTACAGAGATTATAGAATGGCAGTTATGGACCTGATTGGGATTTTGCTCTAGTTCTACTTCTGCTTTTTTTTCCTGGAACATACTTATTATATATTATAAGATTTTATTGCTAGAGGCCTTTTCTTCTGTGCTGGAAATTTTCAGCGGTTACGATGATTTGACATGCATTAATCAAATACATAAATGAGTAAATAAATTTGTAATTAGCTTTCCCCAAACTGAAGCTCTCTAGATATGTTTGGTTTATTATTTTGATTTATTTTCTGTGCTTCTGCCCAACAGCTCCATGATTCCCAGCAAGCACTGAAGCTCTTTTAGATCATTTTTACTTTGGCTTCCTTCCTTTCTGTCTATCAATCTTTTTGTTGGTGCGTTTGTTTTATATAGGAATCCGCTACAAAGACCTTGTTGTTGGCATTCCCAAGGAAGTATACCAAAATGAAAAAAGAGTAGCCCTCTCTCCTGCTGGTGTCCAAACTTTAGTGAAGCAAGGCTTTAATGTGCGAGTGGAGCATGGCGCAGGAGAAGAAGCAAAATTCTCTGATGACCAGTACAAGGAGGCAGGAGCCAAAATCGGGGACCTGAAAACTGTGTTTGGATCCGATATCGTTCTAAAGGCAAGAATGCAAATAAAAATTCCAGGTCTGGTAGGCAAGCTTATTTAACGGATGGATGGATGGATGGATGGATGGATGGATGGATGGATGGACGGACAGGACTTTTGCACTTCTCCATTCAAAACTGACTCTGGGCAAGTTACATATCCTATGTACATAAATAAAGAGTATGAACCTATAAATTTAAAAACTATGAAACCTAAAATACAAAGAACAATGAACTACAAAATACAGCTTCAGAGATGAATAAGGGTCTGCCTTTATTAAACTCCAGATTACAGGAAGGAACCATTGACGACATTCCCACCTTTGAATTAGAGGGATTCATGTATCTCTCCAAGCCATAATGTAGTTCTGAATTAATATTTTAGGTTTACCCAGCCATGACAATTTGTGAACAGTGGTATATGGCTTAGTGCAACGTAGAAGCTAATTGTGGTTTATTTAATAAACTGTGATTAAGCAAGTCATAGCGCAGCGTGATAGTTGAAGTCAAAATAATTTTTCAGTCCTTGGCTGGCATTTACCAGCAATAATAGTGAAAATACGGAACAAAGATTGAAAAACATGCCAGTAAAGAGGGATAAATCTCAGAGATGTGAGACATCTGATCACAAAAAACCCAAAGTGGAAATGAAATTTCTACAGATTGCTGACCCAATAATTATCATTTTTTATGGATGCAAAGTGTAAAAGAAACAGGGATTGGGTTTATGGTTCCATAAATCATAATTGGGTTTTGCACAATAACTTAGGCCATACAGTACATCATAGCTTATGGTCTGTAATGGAGCCACATTATAGAGTATGAATTGGCCTACTGTATTAGAAAGAAAAAATGTATAGTCCTCACTTTGACATAGAATTCTTATGTGCATGGAATTTTATTTCTTTTAACAAAGCACTGTAATATGGTATTTATTTTCTCAAAGGTCAGAGCTCCAATTTTTAATGAAACGTTGGGAATCCATGAGACAGCCTTGCTCAAGGAGAACACAGTGCTTGTCAGCTTCATCTATCCAGCACAGAATCCAGATCTCTTGGAGAAACTTGCTCAGCGCAAAGTCACCGTCTTAGCGATGGATCAAGTTCCTCGGGTCACTATCGCTCAAGGATATGATGCCTTAAGTTCAATGGCCAATATTGCAGGGTTAGAATCCACACTATTCTCTCTGTACTAATGACTGTTCCTTCAATGCCTAACTTTCACTGTATTAGAGATGAACAATTATTTGGTGGTGTTTAATGTAAAAGTCAAGATGGCAGTTGTGACTGAAGTCCCATCTCTTTTTACATGCATCAAAATGGATGTAAATAGGAGTGAGACTTCAGTTGTATGGTCCCAGCTGCTCTCTTGACTTTTTGATTTCCTTCCTCTCCATGAACTCCCCAGGAATGGAGTTTTTTCTTGTCATCCTTGTTCAGTTATCAGATGTTACATTTCTCTGTAACCTCATATTTACAATTTCACCTGCTTTGAACCAGGAATAACTGATTTCTGACATCTGAGATGTGGGAAACCTCAAGTGAGGTAAAATATATATAAACTCAGTAGTGGAAACTAAGGTGGTTGCCATGTTGGAGACATCCCAGAACATGGGAAATGCTCACAATCTTATTTCTTATATGCAGTTCTTACTTAAGGGAGAGAAAAAGTAGTTTAAGATCGATTAAAAAGGAATAACGCTGAAGAACCAGAGGAACATGCTCCATCCAAATGGCTCCTGGAGCTGTTGTTATTCTTTTATAGTTTATAGTAGCTTTTCCAATGCCAACTCTCTTTTGGCTAGAGCCCAAGGTCTCAAAGCTGGATATGGCTCTCTGGCCATCCGTTGTGGGGTTAGCTTTGTTTTCTGTCCCGGAGTGCGTATAGCCATCCACCCCATGAGTTCCCTGAAACCTTGTGAGATCATTTATGAGGACACCAAAATCTCAGGGGATTTCCAAATTTTAAAATGTTATTTTGAGGGAGAGCAGTTGCTGTTGGGATTGTGGTGTGTGCCATATTGCCAATCTTCGATTAGTATTTTATTTCATCCAAGAAAGACTAAGAGGTTAACCTTAGATAGGTTCTCTCCAGATATGCTTGGACAACAGCTTCCAGAAATTCCTGCGCTTCTGGAAGATATTCAGTTGGAGAAGGTTGAGCTAAGTTATGCTAACAGTAACCACACAGTTCTTAAATACCACCTTTATAAAACAAACATTACACAATCCAACTTCATTATTTTTAAATCCAGAACAGATTCAAACAACTGAGTAATTGATGCATCAGGGTGTGCTAGTTTCCAGCCTAATTCTGTTACAGCTGTTCTGGAAGAGGCATTTGGTCTTTTGATGGAACTGTAGCTGATCTTGTTTGGTATCATCTGAAACCTACTGAAAGATGGGTAGTTGATTCTAGCATCTCTGGCGTCCACTCTTGGCAATGCCAAAGCAAGGCCAGGGGTTTTACTGTCTTTTGAAATTTCATTCCTTCTATGATTCAGATTCAATTTATGGTTACTAAAGAAAGTCAGACGAAAATTCCAGACAGCTCTTTGCAAACCCACTAACTGTAGCTGTGTTGAGTAATGTGAACTAGATTCCACAGTAGATCAAAACAATAGAGCGTCTTGTGACCTTAAAGATGAACAGATGTATTATGTGTGGGCTCTAGTCCACTTACACTTTTTGCCACTATAAATCAGTTTTTACGAAACCATAAGACTCAGTTGCTGCCATGAGCTAATAAGACTGCCTTCTAGTTTCACCCATGGAATGCGTTTTTAGGTTTGGCGTGAAGTTCACATACCAACCTGTATTACTTTTCCATCATAGTCTTTCATGCAGGCAAAATTCAGCTAGTAGACAAATGAAAGGTTCTGCAAAACGCCAAGAAACACAGTGCTAATTGGGTTCTGCTCGAAGCAAGAAGTCTCTAACAGAACTAAGGTCCTTAGACCAGCCTTCCCGAGACTGAGGCTGCCTGGAAATTCTGGGAGATGTATTCATAACACATCTGGAGGAAACCAGGCTGGGCATCATTGGACCCATTCACATGTTGGCTTAATCTTTTTCAATCAGCTTGGGCTGATTGCAGGTCTCACAAGAAGCCACAAACAATGATTGACAAACCATGATGCTTGAATACACATCTTCTGCTGAGGTGCAATTAAATTATACTGCAGCTTAGTACTATGGCTGGGATCACATGTTGTGTTAAGCCAGGATGTGTGCTTTGTTTTTCACTCGGCAGTCAGGTGTAAGTCCTAGTGGATAGTCTGCTGTTTGAATCCAGATGATCATTGCTGAATTAGGATACCTTTATTTTACCAAATGCTTCTACCACACGCTCATAGAGACTCATGGTGGCTTACGCAGAATAAAAGCATAGGTCATAAAATTCCCCCAAACCACAATTCCAACCCCTCTATAATAATTTTAAAAAACATGAGAAAGAGAACAATATGGGAACCCAGCCTCAATGTCTCAAAAATATGTAGCTGCGGATGTTAGATTGCCAACATTTGAAAGCAAGAGGAACAAAGAACAAGAGACAGGAAACTTAAGTTTCTGGCTGATTATAGCAAGAGTGAGGAACAGGGTGCCAGTCAGCACCGCTGGATCTGCTGACATCTCCAGAGAGTTCTTACCAGACTTTTTAAAAAAGCTTTTTGTGATAGAAATGAATAAATACAGATGTGGCTACAAAGGAAAGCCCTATCCTTTAGCATCCTGCATTTATTTATTTTTAGATTTATACCTTGCCTTTATTTTGTACAACTCAATGCAGTGTACATAATAATACATAATAATAATAATGCATAGTAGCCTCCTATTTTTACCAGCACCATAACCCTGTGAGGTGGATTGGACCGAGAGAGAGGGGCTGGCCCAAAGTCACCCAGCTGGCCTTTGTTCCTAAGGAAGGACTAGAACTCACGATCTCTGAGTTTCTATTCTAATACCTTAACCCCTACACCAAACTCTTTATGTATTTATTTATGGAGGGTGGCAGTGCCTCTGAAGCTTAGAGATTAGTTCACCTTCTGGTCACCAACATCCATTTTGTCAGGGTACCCAGCATGTGTTCTCAAAATTTCAGTTTACCCCCTCAAAAAATAACCAAGATGAGTAGATGAGGGTTTGACGTTTGTGCTACACGTTCCATGTATATGAATGGAACCTCAATTTAATGGACCCCCCATTTAGTGACTTCAAATGCAATGCATTAAATTTCCATCTGGACATTCTCTTGAAATAACTGTCAAGTCTGGTGTGTCCAAAGTGGTCCAGAAAAGGCAGTTAAATTTATATTTTAACTTAATAGTATGATGTCTTTGGCAATTTACACAGTTGAATAATGATGCCATTATGTAAAGGAAGTGACGCAAACAATATCATTATGCAAATGATGTAAATCACAAAGATGTTGCACTCTTGTATTTGACAGACACCCAGTTTCCATGGAAATCACTATGCATATGTAGGGAACACATAATGAACATTCATTGGGAAGAATGAAAGAAAGCTTATTCCTCACATCCATTCTGCCTCTCTCTTTCAGGGCCTATTTTTTGTACATTTATGGTGCATCTCCCCCAGACAGCCCTGAATGATGTGAGAAGTTATCAGATGCCAGTGCATAAGACGCAAAGCAGTTTAGGAAATTCAATAGGGGAGCATAATATCTCCATAACCGTAGCTGGAGGTAGATTACATCTGACTCTATCACAGATACAACATCTCTTGAAAGAAGCAAGCGCTTGCCTTTGAATCCAGAAAAGACAAACTCACTTGACTAAACTGATTCTGATCAAGATGAAGGGATTTGAATTCTAAACCGTTTCAAGATGCAGCCTGTCTTCTTAACTGGTATAGCATTGAAACGAGTTCATTTTTAAAAAAAATCTCAACAGCTTTGAAATCAATTCCAAATATGAATTGCTTCCAAATGTGTTTGTTCCTGAATGGTAACGGCCAGCCCTAAAGATTTGGCTTATGGAGCCATCAATGTGATGTGGTGGCTTCAGAATTAAGTCCTACAGACAACTCCCTTTAAAATCTGGCATTTCTTCCTGAGCAAATGTGATTACAATTGAGCTACTGATGGTCTCCCTCAAAACACTTCAGTTGTAAGATCCGATCTGGTTCAGTTTAGATCAGCTTGCAGGACCTCCCTGCTGAAAAGGACTTCTTCTCAGGTAATGGCTCTATTCCTAGGATGCACTGAGATAAGTTCTCAGTGTAATGAGGTTTACAGCTGTTTGTCCCAAGCAATTTGAGAGCATTTGGTTTTGGAGCATCAAAGATGAAATGTCAGAAACTTATTCTGGACCTACTTTTGCTGATGTTGATGCGTTTTCTTGAGAAAATGACCCTTGGATCTCCTTCAATTTCAGCTTCTTTTCTAGAGTGCTTTGGAAAGGAGTTGTGATTTTTGCCACATGACTCACATTATTACACTACCATAACTTTCAGACCAGAGGTGGTAGCATGAAGAATTTGTGGAACCCAAGATGAGCAGAGTTTGTACAGGCTTAATAGAGTTTCTATACCTTCTATGCATGAATCGTTCAAAGCAGCCAAATTAGATACCTCATTAATTGCAATTAATTGTGTTAGGCATTGATGACCATGGTATTGATAACCATGCGGTGCTTCTGCAGTGGGTTGGCCCTTTTTTGACCTCTGTCTGTTGAGGGAGAGGAATGATCGCTGTAAAATTGTGGGCCTTGTTGCCGGCTGCCTTTTACGAGTGCAAACAGTGGTGATCATCTTTGCCACACCAGACCATCTGGTTACTAAGAGAGGAGAGAGAGGCAAAAACATTCATCTTATAGTGACATCTGTTTGTGAGTCAAGCAACATTTTGTCTATCCTGCATGGGTATCCTTTTCCCCAGAAATGTTGTTTGATTAGGCACTTACTAGGGTGTAACAAGCAATGGTATAAAGATGATGATGAAGATGATGATGATGATGATTTTGGTATCTATCTATGACTGCTCAGCTAATAAATAAATGCAATTTTTTTTTCCACACAGACCATTTATTTGTTAGAGATGGTTAGTTGCCATCACTGGTCTAAGCATTCCCTGTTGCTTTTTGTTTATTAGTTAATGTAGTCAGCTGTTATTTATCCCAAATGCCTCCTGTGTTCATGGCTCCTGTGTTTTTCTCTTTCATCCTTTTCCTTTTTCCTAGGTACAAAGCTGTAGTTCTTGCAGCCAATCATTTTGGGAGGTTTTTTACTGGGCAAATCACCGCAGCAGGAAAAGTGCCTCCTGCAAAGGTAGGTTTCATGATGTGGTTTTCTGCGCAATCAAAATACTGAGTTAGAATTGTGAAGCCAACATATGTTGTAGGGGTAATAGTTCTTATCGAATCTTTCTGAAGACAAAACAACAGCAGGAGCTGCAGGGTTCTCTTGCCTGAGTCCTCACAAAGGCACTGAGATGGGGGCTCATCCTTCCTCTGTGTCCTTTTTCCAAGACATATTGCACCCCCCCCCCATCACCACTAAGCCTGCATTTTGGGAGAGAAGATACAACGGACATAAATTAGAAAGACAGAGGAAACAGCCATTACCCCGCTCCAAAGTTGGTCTAGATCAGGAGCCTCCAAACTCTTCAACTCATTAACCCCTTCATGAAGCTTCAGATTGTCCATTGACCCCCAAACATTTATTACATGAAAACAATTTAATAAATACTACTTTAACTAATAGTACTACAGATAATAACAACAATAATGGATAGTCCCATTGACCCTTGGGGGTTGATATTGTCCATGTTGGAGAACCCTGGTCTAGACTGATGCTGCCTGTTGCTGTAAATTATTTTTAAAATGTGAAATATAGAGAAATGATCATACATTTAATGTTTAATCTACTTTGACATAGATGATACCTTTGCTGTTGGAAAGAAAAAAAACCCCATAGATAGAGATAGAGATAGAGATATACATGTGATGGAATGGAATTATGAAGGCCAAGCTCAGGGAGATAAACATTTTCTTAGCTCGCGAGAACCGCATGAGAGGAACAAGAGGATGAGACTAGTCTCATCCTCTTGTTCCTCTCACATGGGTCTGGCGAGCTAAGAAAATGTTTATCTCCCTGACCTTGGCCTTCATAATTCCATTCCATCACAATACATGATACATAGAGATAGAGTTAGGAAACTTTGGCTAGTGTATATGAGTGGGGGTATGGATACATGCAATATATACATTAAGGGTCAAAGGTAACCCCCCCTCACACACACACACACACAAAAGAAAACCCTACAGAACAGTTGAAGCCCCAAGGTGGAATTCTGGATCCTGAACTAAGTTTGAAATTTGATTACAGGAAAGGTGCTTAACTTTCTCTGGGATGGAGTCTGTTTCTATCTCCACCCTTAAAACCCTTGCAGAAATACTGAAGTTCATGCTGCCAAAATTCTTGGCACTGAGAATCCACATCCGGCTTGCAAATCCTAACCCTGGCTAACAGGTTATCTTGGTAGTCTGAGGCCTACTTATTGCAAGAAGCACTATTACCACGACTGTCTTGAAGACAGACATTTGGCAGCTGCAGGTTTCATCTACTAAAAAAGAGAGCTTTTATAGGATTTCCTTCCTTCCTTCCTTCCTTCCTTCCTTCCTTCCTTCCTTCCTTCCTTCCTTCCTTCCTTCCTTCCTTCCTTCCTTCCTTCCTTCCTTCCTTCCTTCCTCGTACTTAGCTTATGATAAAGTCATTTTGCATATGATGCATCAGTTAACACACAACCCATATTTGTGCATTTTGCCACCTCGGTCAATTTGAGGTTTTAGTCTGGGCTAAATATAAATTGCCCAGTTATGAGTTCCTTTGTTTTTCTCCCTAGATGCTGATCATTGGCGGAGGAGTGGCCGGCTTGGCTGCAGCGGGGGCAGCAAAATCGATGGGAGCTATTGTCAGAGGATTTGATACCCGGTAGAGTAACTCCAGCCCTCAGGCTGCTTCTGTTCTGAAAGAAAAGCAGGATGCAAACACTAAAGGAATCCAGAGTATACTAGCTTGCTGCCTATAGGGAACCAACCAACTTTAATCTAGTTCAGCGTAATGCTGATAATGATTTTCAAATATGTGTGTGTCTATTTTAACAATATGTATTAGTTTTACTTACTCTGTATTTTTATATTTGTATGTTGTGAGCCTTCTTGATTGTCCCCTGGGAGAAGGAAAGGTGGGACATAAAGTAAATGCAGCAATAATAATACTAGCTGAAAATCAACAATCCATTGCAAATTCAAGGAATTTTGCAGTGCATCTGCTGGCATGTGACTCAAAGGTCAGATGTGATGCTTGGACTGAAAAACAGTTGTATGCTCTTGATCTGTGCTCTGAAAAATATCCAAGCTAGTGATTCCTGTGAAATTCTCCTTACTTCCAGGCCTCCAGCTTTGGAGCAGTTCAAATCCCTTGGTGCAGAACCCTTAGAAGTCAACATTGCTGAAACAGGAGAAGGTGTTGGCGGTTACGCAAAAGAAATGTCGAAGGAGTTTATAGAGGCAGAAATGGCACTCTTTGCTAAACAGTGCAAAGAGGTGGACATTGTTATTAGTACAGCCCTTATTCCAGGTACAGTACAACGTTATCATAATGACAGAGATCTTAACAGTATATGCTTCTAATCAGGAAGCCCAAAATTTGGTCCCTTATCTTGTCGTGGGTATCAAGTAAGCCAAATCTTTTCTCCTTTGAGGACTCTGCCAATAGATAGAAAATGTAATGAACATGGGTTTTCTTTTCCTGGGCATGAGATGTGTGTCCTGTATAGTTTTGGAGAGACAGCAGACAGAGTGGTATTCCTGCTCTAATTGCTAACTCAATGAATTGTAGAAATAGGTAGGAATTGTTGAGACCAAACTGTCCCTCTCAAGTGTGATCCAAATAATCCTGAGGTTCTGTTGGCATCTGCTCAAGCTTTTTCAAAAGAAACATGGAGTGAAATCAAGAAGAGCTCCCCTTTCTGTTCTTGTTGTTTGTAACAGGGAAAAAGGCTCCAATCTTGATCACCAAACCTATGGTAGAATCCATGAGAGATGGTTCCGTAATAGTCGATCTTGCTGCTGAGGCTGGGGGCAATGTGGAGACCACCCATCCTGGAGAACTTCACATTCATAAGGTTTGCACAGGAGAGTCAGTTTCAAACATTTTGGCCCCTTGATAAATGCATTATCTTGCTGTTCCTCCAAAGTGGCAGAACATCACACATAGACCTTCTTAGCTATATTAAGCATCTTAATGTCTGTTTTTTTTAAAAAAAAAAAGATCTGACATGGGCTGCACCCACCATGCATTATCCCAGACTGAGAAGGACCCTCCCAAATGATGTTGTACAGCCCCCAAGCACCAAAAAGTAGCTTGTCACAGCTTATGGTTTAAGGTGTTCCTAAAATCAGACATTTTGGCTTATTCAACAAATTGTAGTTAAAACAACCACAGCTATCCTGGAAATCTATGGCCTTTACAGAAGTTTTGTAAGTATGCACATTAGTGCAAGGGCTTAAATAAAGACACTCTAAAAACAGTATTCCACATTTCCTTCAGATCTGGCCACATCTCCCCATGATTATTTACTAAAGTATGGTAATCTAATGTCATAGAACATCCTCCACCTAAAAAAATGAGAGTATACTTGAATATTATTCAGATGCATTCCCAATTTTGAGAATGTTATGCTTTCTGATTTTTGTAAGCATGGCTGCATGCTTTAAAATATCAATATCTGTAATGGTTAAAAAAAACCCATCTCTGGAGTTTTATTAACAAGACCTTGGTATTATTTGGAATTCAACTAAAAAAGGAAATTGGCACTGGAATTTATTTCATTTACTTGCTCATAAAAAAGGCACCAACATCTCTATTTGCAACTATGCACCTTATTATTCATTTAGAAAAGTAGAACTTCAGGCAATTATCACTACAAATGGGATTTGGAAAAGGTTTATACAAAAATAGGGTGTGTAATATTGCAGTAAACTACAATATGACATTGTTTGGTTTTGTTTTACCAGGTTGTGTGAACTTAGTCATTGTGGCTGCTAGATGCTGGTTTATGTTGCGATCCCTCCAATTCTGGATCACTAAATTATTGAATACACCACATTCTTTACTTTGGATAAGGGATGCATATATTCTATATGTTCTTATATCTTTTATTCCCTTAGGATTTAGGTATGGATGAATAAATTAAACCTGACTTTACTTGGTTTCTCATTTTCCCAGTTTTAGATTCATTTCATCCTCTTTCCTCAGGCTGAACTTTTTTCCAAAAAATCTGCAACCAAACTTTGTACATTTCTATTTGCATTACTGGGCATCCTTTGCCCACTTTCTCTGTGGCAAAGATTTTTGTATACATTTTCTTTCACTTTATGTGTGAACCATGCTACTATGGATGGTGCAGTAAAACAAGTCATGGTTTGGGTTGATGGGAATCCATCCATAGTCTCCATAATACACTATTCTTCTTTTTAGCCTTTATCCCAGTTAGTTGCAGAGCGACATATCCACGGTCATTCATCTGGCTTCCATGCCTAAGAAAAGACAGTTCCCCACTTAACATCCATTATATTAAGAGAAGCTAAGTGGTCACTCTTGAACAAGTAGCTTATGTGCATTTCAGACTGCCGTATCTGCATTTAGAGTATATAAAAATGAGAAGGAAGGCTAACATGCTTAAGCAAAAAATCTGCAATTAAAGGACACAGTAACCTTCAGCCTTTCTTTAAATAGGACAAACCAGACTTTTCATGTCTGTACCAAGCCCAGAAAATGATGTTTGGGCATTTCTTTGACTATGACTAGGTTCAGTCGTTGGGATATGAAGTGGTTGGTTGAACCATGATTTCTTCAATCTGTATTTGGCTGTGTTGGCATAACACACTAAATCATGAACCAATTCTGCACCACAGTGGCTAAGTTCATCCTGTGACCTATGTTAGGGTTTAGTGCAGTGCTTGAATCTGACCTGTATTTGAAGCTTTTCTCCTTAATCTCAGCCCCAAATAAGCTATTTTGATGGTGGTATCTACAATTAACTGAACTTACTATGCCTTTAAGGGACACCATTTGAGATCAGAACGTCCCCTAAGAACATTGAGTTATAAGGTTCAAGGTTTAATTTGTTGAAACAATTGCAAAAGGATATTATTATATTATTCTTCGTCCCCACACCCCCCAGCGTATTGTTGACAAAATAGTGTAAGCTAGGGTATCTAAAACCTCCCTTTATTTTTCAGGGTTTAATTGGAGTGGGAAGCACAGCGTGTAACCATGATAGCATCAGATGTCCAAGAGGTGTTTTCAGACTTTTAAAGTGTGTTTTGATTTCTTAACTCTTGAAATAAGCACCATATGGCTGTGGAACTGCTTCCCCAAAAGGCCTCCCAGCTTGTTCTGCCATTGGCTCACTGTCAAAGAGAAAAGCTCTTCCCCCCACCCTTCACGAGTAAGAGCAAGCTGTTCATGTAAAACGTAAGCCCTTAACTTGCAAAATAAAGTGTCAGTACAGGTCTGATTTACCATCCGTTATAAAGGATATATCAAGTCTGTGCAAAACACCTAAAATATCAGGTCATTGCATTACACGAAAAAATGTTTTTAAGTGTCTTGTTTATTGCGTTCCCTACCCCCAGGGCGTGGTGCACATTGGTTACACCGACTTGCCAAGCCGAATGGCTACCCAGGCGAGTAGCCTTTATTCAAACAACATCTTGAAGTTATTAAAAGCTATTTCCCCCAGCAAAGAATACTTTTACATGGAGCCAAAAGATGATTTTGATTATGGGACGATTGATCATGTCATAAGAGGGACGATGGTCATGAAGGTGAGTTATTTTTTTTCCTCTCCTCTTCTAAAATGCTTTGATGAACAGTTTAACGGAGGCATGCAAAACACTATATTGGACGACAGAATGAAGGCCTTTTAAGAGAAATTGCAGTTGATTCTTCACTTTCGTCTTGAATTTAGCTTGGCAACTGACATCAAAGCATGGAGTTCGGTTCCATCCACTTGAACACTGGAACTTCTCCCAGTCTTCTGTTCTGTTTCTCCTTTCTTTCATTTTTTTTAAATGTCACATACACATAGACTTAGCTTATATATGCACTCAGCCTACATTTTATCCCAGTCACAAACATTTGTAAAAAATAGCATCTGTAGTCTACACATTGTCTACACACCACTTTTCCCTCCTATTCCAAATCAACCAAAGTGACAAGAAGGATCAGTTCAAGTCAAGCAACATATAGAAGATTAATTTCAGGGATACACTGTGGGAATGTGACTTAACAGTTGACTAATTAAGAGATATTGGGTAGTCAAGGCTGGATCATTCAAAGAAAAGGGCATCTCAACAAAGAAAGCACTACCACAACATATGAAGGGTTACAAGGAGAAAACAAGAATACAAAAAATCTATTATTCCAATACTGTTCTACAGTTCTACGAGGAAGCCACATTGGAATTACCACAAACAATTCTCATTACTGTAAAAATGCTGTTATGTGTTGCAAAAGGTACAGAGAAGGGCAGAACCCTCAGGGAGTTATAGCATCCTTCTAGAAGGAAAAACTAAAATATTTGTGGATATTTAGTTGAGGATAAAAATTACTAAATGCTAGGAGGTGATATTGATTTACAGAGATAGGTTTTTCTCTGTTCCAAAATTCTTAGAAGTCAGGATGATTGAGTGAAATTGATTGGTAATGAATTCAGGAGATATAGAATGGAAATACTTCTAGAAACCAGTCTTAAAAATGGCAATGAAGATATTGAAGTGGTGGAGAACTTCTGCCTTTTAGGATCAACCATCAACAGTAAAGAACTAGCAATCAAGAAAAACATGCAGAGCAGCCATGAAGGCCTTGGAGAAGATATTCACATGCCAGGATGTGTCTATACCTACAAAGATCAGAATAATGCAAACCATGGTATTCCTTGTGGCACACTATGGAAGCAAAAGTTGGACTTTAAAGAAGCAGGGTAGGAAGAGTATTGATGCCTTTGAACTTTGGTGGTGGAGAAGACTCCTGAGAATACTGTGGACAGCCAAGAAAACAAACTGATGGATCATTGAACAAATCAACCCAAAGTTCTCACTTGAGGCACAAATGACCAGGCCCAAATTAACCTACTTGGGACACATTATGCAAAGACCCAGCTCTCTGGAGAAGGCTGTAGTGCTGGGAAAGGTGGAAGGAAAGAGAAGAAGAGGATGGCCAGCAACATGGTGGATGGAGTCAGTTAAAGTGACAACAGGTGCACTGTTGTGAGACTTGAAAGAACAAGTTAGGGATAGATAGATAGATAGATAGATAGATAGATAGATAGATAGATAGATAGATGATAGATAGATAGAGAAAATCTATCTATGTGGTTGCTAGGAGTCAAAAACAACTTGATGGCACATAATCAATCAATCAATCAATCACTTCTTTACAAAATGCATAATTATTTCACTGTCTTTATGGCCACTTGCTTCAACTGACACTACCATTTCTGGGGATTCTGAGAATTGAAGTCCCCAATAATTTGAAGACTAGGCTGGAGGAAATTACACTATTTTGTTAAAAAACCCATGTTGAAATTAACAGTGGAACTTGCGTCATCAGATGCAATAGAGTTTTGAATGATTGCTGGAACTGTTTTAGTCTTTGAGTCCTGCTTGAGGTTTCCAGAAATGCTATTATTAAAGCTGATTTAATGGTTTCATTTATTTATTTCTTGCATTTATGCCCCACCTTTCCACTGGGAGCTCTGGGTGTAAATGGGGCTCTCCATTTTATCCACAACAACCATTTTGTGAAGTAGCTGAACTGGAAGAATACTTGATTCAAAGCAACTCTGTAAGGTCCATGTTTGAGTGGGGATTTAAACATGGTTCTCCCTGGTCCATGTTCAGCATCTTAACCACTATATTAGATGACTGTCTTACCCTGTTGGCTTCTCTGGGAAGCTGGTTGCTGGCCTAGACAGACTGTTGGTCTGATCCAGCAAAACTGATTTTGTACCCCTTCTTTAGATTGTTTTCTCAGGCCTTAATCCAGCCCAGAGGGAGAAGATATTTCTAACCAAATGCAATCCAAAGTTCTCCATTGTTCTTAATGTCATTCACCCAGATGCTCCATCCTCCATCCCAAGACATCTTAGAAGATAGCATAACATAGTATGTTTCTGTTTTAAATGCTGCAAATGCTAACCTGAATCCATGCAAGCCAGAGTTTAATGACTTCAAGTCTCGAAACCATCAAGATGAATGTATGCATGGTATTAATTCTTTGTAAAGAACAATGGAAAACCAAGCATTGATTTATTTTCTGTATATTGTATGAAAAGAAAAGGTGAGTTTACTTAGCTCAGGTATGGGGAAATGGTGTTCTTCCAAAGATTGCTGAATTAAGTCTCTAGCTTCTTCCTCCCTGATCATCATGGATTCCCAATTCCTGGAAGAATCATCAATTCCCAATTCCTGGCTTAACTCTAGTCTCAAGTGCTGGAAGCGAGAGGGCATGTAGTTAGCCAGTTAAATCTCTATGTGTGTCTGTCTGTTGGTGTATCTACATAGTTTTTGTAAAGATCTGAAGCAACGTGGTTGATGGAAGAGATCAGAACCAAGTTTTGTGAGTCAGGGAGAAGCAAAGGGGTGCTTTGGGCGAAATTTTAGCTTTTGACTCATCTAGACTCAATCTGTCCACATTATTCTACAAAGAGCCACACAATAAGGTTTGTGAGTTTCCACATGTTATTTTTAGACTCATCCTAATGTCTCTGCTACAGGAAGGGAGAAAACTGTTTCCAGCACCTTTACCTAAAACTTTACCTCCTGCTGCCCCAGTTAAACAGAAGTCTGTCCAGGAACTCGAAGCAGAGAAACTAGCAGCCATTTCACCATTTAGAAAAACAATGACCTCTGCCGGAGTATATACAACAGGTATTTCAAAATGTGATATTTATTTTCTCCTTAAAAAAAAAAGAGTATGAATTCCTTTCTCAAAAGTTCATTGTAGTGTGCATTCAGGGATGTGCTAATGGAATCATAATTTAAAAATGAGACATCACCTCAAAAGTCTCTTAAAAATATCTGCTCCATTGCTGCTAGTATATTGTAGCCCACCCCAGATAGAGCTGATAGAGAGGGCTGACTTTGATTAAAACGTGAGTGGGTGTGCCATGCTATTTTCCACTTGGAATCTGCAGCCAAGTCGGTTCAGTTTACTAATTTTAAGCGGTAAGAAAAGCTATAAGGTAGGACAAGTGAATAGGCAGAATCTAATTACCAACTGTCAGTTATTTGCTTGTAGGATTTGATCCTTGCTAAACTTGAATGAAAGATTTTATCATCTCATTGTCCTCAGTGCTTAATACTAGAGCTTAGGAAAACTATGAGGGAAGAATGTTTTCACATACAATTTATGGAATTTATCCCCCTAAAATATGGTGATGCCTTTTAGTTCTATCATCCATTTCTGTTGGCTGAGTTCCTAGGATTAAGGTTAAAATAAGGTTACGTAAATACAGGGAGTTAAATTGCATGCAACCCTATAAATATCTAATGAGTGTTTGATAGAACTTCCTTTGAAGTAAGACTGTGTGGGCCTGCAGTTTTAATAGTAGTTAAGGCTGATAATTAAGAATGGAATTTCTGTATTTGGAGAAAATGCAACTGATTATTAGTTGGGTTGGAGATAACCCTCGAATGATAGCTCCTTGTTTCATTCATGCTTTGTGATCATGCTGCACTGAAATCTGCCTTGCAGTTTCTCAAAAATGTTCTCTGCCTATGAAAGAGGCATCTGTTTTTCCACCTTTTGGTCACGGAAGTTTAGAAATTATTTCAAGTTTCTCTTGATGGTAGTCTTGAACCGATTTGATTATTGGAGGCGATGCAGGGCCTTCTTCTGATATTGTTGTTTTCTGTGAAACATCTTTCCAGTTTCTGTAGCTACCTACACTTCTTAATCAGAGAAAGCCCTTTGGGGGGGGGGCCCTTTTGGTGCTTTCCCTTGGGATTAATGGAAGTGGGGAAGCAGATAAACAGCAGTTCATTTGAAGAGAGGATTGTATAATGAAAGACAGGACATTGACTCACATCTTTGGCCTCCTAGTCGCTAAATAAATGCCCAATTCTGCTGCCATGTTCTTTCTGCAGAATATAGCAGTAGCAGCTCAGGCCAATTCTGAATTCCTAGCTGTTCAGGAATTTTCTTTATCTGAGGTAGGTTGGCTTGCTTTGAAAAATACCAGCTTTGAGGAATGAGGGATTGGACGGCAAAATGCTTCAGTGGTAGCTGTAAAAAGGTATTATTCCAACCATATGTTTGAGCACAGCTCTGGTACATTCTTTTCTGAGAATGAGAAGGAAAATCCCGTTTTAAGAATTGAGTGGTCATGCCTTTAGAATGTTGAAAACTTTTGGCGATCAGGTTGTGGAAAAGCAAACATTTTATGATACTTGCAGAAAGCTAATTATATCATCTAAGTGAATTAAGAAGTTAAACTGTGATCTCTCTCTCTCTCTCTCTCTCTCTCTCTCTCTCTCTGTCTATCTATCTATCTATCTATCTATCTATCTATCTATCTATCTATCTATCTATGTATGTTACAAGTTGGTTTTGCAGAACAAGGATACGGACATTTAATTATCCATATTTTATCCTGTACATTTCCAAAGATTCCCATCACTTTGGCATACAATTAAAATTTAGTGTTTTTCTTGGTCTTGAACTGATTACATGTGGAATTTCCTCAGCATTCATGGACTATGGCTCCAAGTGGTCAATTGTACATGTGAATGGTCCAGCCTAGACAGAATAATCCAGGATAAAGGAGTAGGCAAGGGAAAGACAAAACTGGGTTTAATTTAAATGAATGGGACACAGCTAATTTGCATGATTCCCATGCAGTTAATGTGTGTCCCTTCTATCAATTCAGTAGTTATCTTTGGAGAACTACAAAGGACCACACCCAAGAATTTGCAAATCACCTAGAATTAAAAAAAAAAAAGCCATAGGTTGGTCCACCAGATTAGGATTGTATTGTATCAAAGAATAACATAGGGCAGTGTGATGGAATGGAATTATGAAGGCCAGACTCAGGGAGAAAAACATTTTCTTTCATCTCCTGAGGCGCGAGGGAGAGATAAGAGGATAAGACTGACACCTCCCTGAAGAATTCACAATGTTGTGGCTGGCATCACTTGGGAACTGGGGTTTCAGTCTGGGAAGATTCTTGCTAGAGGTTGTAGCTAATAAACATTGCTGGACTGAATTTACATGGTCTCTTGGAGTTCCTTGGGCTAGGCCTGATAACAATCTTCCCAGACTGAAACCCCAGTTCCCAAGTGATGCCAGTCACAACATTGTGAATTCCTCAGGGAGGTGCCAGTCTCATCCTCTTATCTCTCCCTCGCGCCTCAGGAGATGAAAGAAAATGTTTTTCTCCCTGAGTCTGGCCTTCATAATTCCATTCCATCACAGGCAGTCATCCCTGATTCTCCAGATGTTGGACTACAGTTCCCATGGTAGCTGGGCAACCCAAGCACTGCAGTGAACTGCATCTGGAAATTGCCTAGTTTGGGGAAGGCTGATATATAGGAGCAGGAGAAGGTAATTGCAGCTTTTTCTCATTGGATGTTGTTGAAATTCCTGTGTGGTCTGCCTCGTTTAACATTTTTCAGATGCTACAATAGAAGCCTTTTCTCCAAAGCGAGTAAAGAAATCAATGGGAACATTGGAGCCGTTTTTCATTTTGTAATTCTTGGGACATTGTCCCTTGAAGGTTTGTTCAAACAACATTTTTGACATGTCTAAAACGTTATTTCTTGGCATTTCCACATCCGGAGGCCAAGGCATTCTGGAACAGACAACTTGGCTAAGTGAATTTTAACCAGACAAGTCAACATTTGGGAGAAAAAAAGGAATGTGAATTACATCCATAAAGTCTTCATAGCCTGTCTTCCTATGCCTGTTTTTATTGTCAAGGTTAACATGTCAGAAATAGAAACAGGGATGGACATCTTTTGGGGGGGAAATGCTTTCTTGAGTATCCTAAGCACTTGTTGTTCTTTTTAGGTCTGACATCAGTTTTAGGGTTGGGCCTTGTCTCTCCTAATTCTGCCTTTACCCAAATGGTGACAACCTTTGGTCTCGCTGGAATTGTGGGCTACCACACAGTTTGGGGTGTTACACCTGCTCTTCACTCACCTCTAATGTCAGTGACCAACGCAATTTCTGGTACGTCCGGCCTTTGCTTTGCTCTACATTCTTTTAATGCTTGGTTCAGGAATGATCATAGAGCAGCTTTGTGAATAAAATGAAAACAAATTGCCTTTTCCTTTAAAAGTCTAGCAGCCAAGAAGGGCCACTTATCTGTATCTTTCTTCTCAAACTTGGTAATTTTCTAGCTGCAGCCACTTCTTTGCAGTTGAATGCCTCTTATCTGCAGGTTGCATGATGATAGCCCTTTTTCCAACATCAACTATTTCTCTACCAGGTTTTTGAAGGACATCTCAGGGAATCTCAGGATTAAATTTTGGCTATTGTTTTCTTGCTCACATCGTCTCATAAAGTCACACCATGATTTTAATGACTGAAAAAAATGGCTAAACTTTGCTGTAACCAGTATAAACTGGGCCACTTGTTTGTTAGGGTAGCCTTTTCTATAAAACCTAGACTTGGCTGGAATTACACTTTGTACTAATTGAAAATGAGAGTTGCTTGATCTTGCCTTAGTCATTGCAGTTTGTAAACCATTGGTTAGGTTTTTAGATGTTGTATGAATCTAGCCAGTTATGGTTTATTCAATAAACTCTGGTTAGCAGAAGGCATGCCTTAGCATAAAAATATGAAGCCAGATGTTGAATTAAACTTAAGGCAGATGTTACAAAAATAAACCTGAAATAACTGTAATGTAGGATATCAATATGTGTGATTTGTGTAGGGTTTTTTTTAAAGAGTCTACTGACTAAGGTATTTCAAATGTTAGATAATGTAGAAGTACTGTGGGTTTAGCGTTTTTGCGTAGCAATGTTCTTTTCATTGGGATCAAGCATTTTCAAGGCTGCCTCTAGTCTACTTACTCAGAAGATGAGTTGAGAGATGTTGACAGTATGAGTAATCAACCATATTCAACCACAACAGGAAACATCTGCTATATGATAGAAGGATTTTGAGAAGGGATGGCTAACCCTTCATTCCGTAACTGTGTCACAACAGGTTCTTCTATTTTTCCTCTAGGACTTACTGCTGTGGGCGGTTTGGTGTTGATGGGGGGAGCTTACCTGCCTTCCAGTATACCTCAGACGTTAGCTTTATTGGCTGCTTTCGTTTCCTCGGTTAATATTGCAGGTAACAAATTCACAAAGTGCATGTTCACCATTCAGTCATTTAGAATAAGCATTTATATTTTGCTTTGGCCATGGCTACCATTCCCAGAGCCAAGGGAGCTATCTACCTTAGGGTCCAGGGACATCCTGTTAGGATTCCCACAGTTTCAGGACTGATTCCTAGCCAACATTTGCCAGGATGTAGCCAGGTACAGATTACATCTTTATTTCTACCTGATACTTCTGCTTCATCTCAACCATTTGCATTTCCCCCCCAAACAGGTGGTTTTTTAATTACCCAGCGGATGTTGGATATGTTTAAGCGCCCAACAGACCCACCTGAGTATAATTACCTCTACCTTCTTCCTGGAACGGTCTTTGTTGGTGGATACGGTGCATCTCTTCTCAGTGGATACAGTATTGAGCAGGTCAGAAATCCATGCCAGTTTTTAGGGCCTGTTTGTACAGAACCAAGTCAGCAGATCAGTCGTGAAGAACAGCTTCTGCCAGGCAAAAGTTTTTCGAGATTTGTTAGTACCAGTGCAACATATTTTTCAAGCAATGTAACGAAAAAACAGTTCATTGGGTTCATATGGCCATCTCTGAATCGTGCAAACAAATGTTTATAACAAACATGATGGGTGTCTCTCTATGCACAGCTTCTGCTCTCAGTGCAAAACATGAAAGCAAAACAGCCCTGCCCCCAGTCAGTAGTTTCAACCTTTATTTCTTGCTAGATGCAAAAAGGAAGCCAACAACTAGGGCTATTTGTGTGAGATGATTTATGGTAGTGGAGGCTAGCCATTAAAACAGTATTGTCTTCTGCTAAGGGCACAGAATTTTGTGAGATCTTAAGAAAGAGGTGAGCATAACTGATGCTCCGTCATAAGTGATTTCAAGTGTATGCAGAAGTCACTGGGAGACAAATAGGTGCAATTTCATTCCCCCTCTGGAAGAATTGACTGTTCATATGAATAAGCGAACATGCATTATCTTTATACATTCACCCAAGAGTTTTTCAGTTATGTATCTAAAGTGGGTTGAAGAACATCTATAACCATCAGGGAGAGGTGATTGGCTGCAGCTCTTCTTCCAGCTGTCAGCCCCCACTAGGTAGACCAGACCAGGAAATCAACTCCACAAGAAGGCTAGAACAACTTTTATTGAGATTGGCTACAATAACAGAATCTTGCAGGTCTGGTTGTGCTGGACCTCCTTCCCCCTCTAATACGCCAGTGAATTCAGGAGATGCCTGCTTGAGTTGCTTCCAGAACTTATCTCGTTGCTCTGGACTTAAAAGATGCTTCAGCCCCTTTTGCCTAGGTAACCATTCTTGCATATTTCCATCAAGGTCATCTTCCTTAGTCTCCACCACAGCAGAGAATTAATTGCCTTCTATCTTGAGTCCAAGACTGCATTTCAAAAAGTGGTTTGTGCAAGGGCTAAAATCAGCAGAGCTAAGACAAACCTAAACAGAATTTAAATTAGATTAAATACAGTTAGTATAATCACTCCCACATGTATTTAATATTCTCCCCTTGCTGTTATATTACAGTTACAATTCAGGGGCAACTTTTGAAGGAATTCTGGGGGCTACATTAATTGCTCTGGTGGTTTGGATTCAGCCTTGGAGCCATTGATTGTCAACCCCCAATTTAGAGGGTAAACTTGGTTTAGAGGAACTTGGCAAACTCAGTCTGTCCCACAATCTTGCTGTTGATGAAGAAGTGTTCCAGCAAACACATGAGTTTTTGGTCTTTGTCTCTCCTTTAAATATCTTTTAGCTATTCTCCAAATTCAGGATACATCATCCAACCCATTACTGTGCCTTTTGTGTAGAAATAAAACATGGAGTGAGGAAAGTTGAGCTCCTGTCCTCTCCCTCTTTTCAGCATGCTCATTTGTAAAGGTTCTTTGGACGAGATTTGTCTTATTCCAGAATGTGTGGTTTAAACATACATTCCATATGTTTAAAGCTGCCTTTCCATGCTGGCTAGGAATTTTGGCAGTTCAAATTCTAGCACACTTGGAGGGCAGCAAGAAATCTGACTAATCAGTTACTTTTCAGCCTCCTGTACAATGTAAGTCTTCACTGGTCCCCTTGAACTAGGGTTTTGTGTGTGTGTGCATGTGTGTGTGTTCTACAGTCCAGCTCCAGGCCTTTCTGAAATTTTAAAGATAGGATCTCTGGTTTCAAAACTCAGATGTAGATTTGTATTTACTGTATATACAGAACATTGCTCATGGGGTACATTAGATAACTGACTCCACTCCCCTTTCCCCTCCTTGTCGTGCACCTGGTTTTGATCAGGGGACCTTGGGTTTTTTAATACCTACATGTGCGTGTGCCCATACTCACACACCTATCTTTGTGTGCCCCGATTTAGTGTTTTCACTTTGGGGGTTGCCATCTGACTTTCACCAATGTCCTGTGTGGGTGGGTGAGGGGCTTCATTGCAAATGTGGTAAATTTCTTTTGAACCTAAAGGTAATGCAAGACTGTTCTGACTTGAGAAAAAGTAGCCCCTACTAATCAAACCCAGGGAGAAGTACCATATGTTACATATAAATGCATGGTCATGCCAGCTTTTCAAAGCATCTTGCTATGTATCCAAACCCTAAAAAAATCAAAGTAAGAATAAAAAATGGGCTGAGATGATCTCACAGCGCTGGTATCTTCAAAATGCATTTGAACTAGTGGTCTGCAGTTCTTCTGTGCACCGAATGATGGTGAAACGTTTTTTAAAAAATACTTGCTGCAGGAGAGGCAGAATAAATCTAGCCAGAATGGCTTTACTAAGCTGCTTGAATTTAGAGCTAATCAATTCCTCCGTAGGTACCCTCTGTCAGGCAGAGTATGACAGAAAGAGCTAAGTGGTTTTCCAGTTTACTCACATGCAGGTTTCTTTGCACAAAACGTTGAAGGCTTACTCGGGAAGATTTTGAAAAGCAGAGAAAGGGAATGGCAAAAATGTTTATTTAGAGAAGTAAGCAAAGTATTCAGATACATATGAACTTTTGGAAAAATGCAATAGTGTGTACAAAGTAATGCAGATTGGGTACCACAAAGAAACAATTTAGTTTCTGAGCTGCCAATGAGAAGAATGTCTTCCTCCCTCCCTCCCTGTCCATCTTCCCTTCCCTTCCCTCCCCTCCCCTCCCGTCCCCTCCCCTCCTTCTGTCAGATAGAATCCCGAAAGTCTTGTAACTTGGCATATTTCAGAGGCAATTTACACAACAGCAACAACCTGAGATTATCTTCTCTTGTCATATGATTACTCCTGACCCTTCAGTTTTGGTTTAATTGTTGAAAGAAGACCCCAGGCAAATATAGTGATTCTCTCTCTCTATTAAAAGTTCTTATCAGTGGTATGCTGTTTTTTCCTTCGTTTTCTCCTAGAAGTTCTCATTTAATTTGATGAAAAGCAGTTGGCTTTTAAAACTTTTTACGAAGAAGAACAGTTTTGGTGGTATTCTCATGGACGAAGTATAGTGTTCTTATGTGTAATGAGTGGCCAGGTGGCCGAGGATTGTGTGTGAACATCTTGTATTTCATTGCAAAACCATCTCTCCAGCAATCTGCAACCTCTCTGGCTTTTTACGCCGTCCTTAAATTGCAAGGGAAAACATCAGGATGGAACTCCTCCCATGATGCTTTTCCAAAGTGGGAAGTGTGGGCAGCCAGGAAGGCTTCAGAGTGATGGAAAGATGCTTCGCAGAAAACATTGCACTGGCAATAGCACTCCCTACCATTTCCAGCGATCCAATTGCCTTAAAATTCTCACCGAGAGAAATTCTAAAGAAATTCTCAAGCAGCCTACAACTAAGGCAGAAAAACAGAAGCCTTTATTTGGAAGGGGAAAAAAAAAAAGTAGACATTGTAAGGCAGATTTTGGTCCAGCACTACTATCGTCACCTGTAGATATTCCACGCTAGCTGAATCATATACTTGCTTATAGCTGGGTGCAGAGGTTCACAGCAAGTGAAATCTCAACCCAGGCTGAAGTCGATGCCAACTTTCTCCCTTACGTGCTTTGCTTCTCTCTCTCTGCAGATGATGTATCTGGGCTCTGGACTTTGCTGTGTAGGCGCGCTAGCTGGCTTATCTAGTCAGAGCACTTCACGACTTGGCAATGCCCTTGGAATGATTGGCGTTGCTGCTGGTATTGCCGCTACTTTGGGTGCTTTGAAACCCTCGCCGGAACTACTGGCCCAGATGTCCACAGCCATGGCCTTGGGAGGCACCATGGGTGAGCCTTTGACAAGTGGTTTTGAAACTCTGTCCTAGAGAAAACGGTATTCCTGGAATCATGGTTGGGCACCTTCAGTAAGAAGATGACCCTAATGGCTGAGATACTCCAAACACACCTTTGTAATCATTCCAACGGTATGCAAATTCAGGGAAATCATGTGTCTTCTAGGATACTTTCTGATTTAATTTTCACTGGAGAAGCCTAAGTAACACCTCACCTGTGATCTCCTTAGATCCCTTACTGTACTTAACTGCAGCCATGCATTTTGCCATGTAGGTGGATCATAGATGGACCACGTTTTTCAAGCAGGCGCTCACCTTAGGTGCACATGTATGTAAAAGAACCACGATACTGGCCCTACTTATGAGATGCATATCTATCATGATGACCCACTTGTATCAGTTCCCACCCCTGCAGCAGCATAATTAATTATCTGATACGATATGAACTTTGAACCAGACGTTTGCAAAAAAGAACGGATCCATGCTGTCATTTGGGTACAGAAAAACAATTCTTTCCCATTCCTTTACAAGATGGCTCAAGGTGATAAACCTTGATTATATCAAGGTGATATAAGATGATCTTGATGCCTGGGCATCAAGTCTCGTTTCGGGGTCATAAGGTATATTTAATTCCAAGAGGTGGCACTCTTGAGTAAGAAAAAACTACAGCATAATGAGGCGAGAAATGTACATTGTAAATGTAGGAAACATTTCATCTGGAACCAACCGTGCCAGCTCATTGCTACCAAACAAAGTAGTTTTCATGTCAGTAATGTTTATTCACAAATGTCATGTTACTTCCTTCTTTTGGACTTCTCTCAGTGCCCTCATTTACGCAGCAGGATTTGTGAATTAACATGAAACATGGAGGGTGCAGGGAGAAGATGAATCTGCTCTACCCACAAAATCCAAACTCTTGTAAACATGCTCTGAAACAGATTTGTGTGAAATCTTATTTTAGTCCTACATTGGCACCAGCCAGTGGAAAATCAGGTTTTCCAGCTTGCTTGCTTATTTATTTATAAAAACAACCTACCACTTTTCATTTAAAAAACAAAAGCGGTTCACATTTTTAAAAAGTTAGGCAATCAAATCAAATGGAAAAGTATAAAAGCAATAAGGCTCATGATTTATTTAAATATCTTGTGCAATCTGAATAAAGCTGGCTCTAAGATTAGCCATCTGGGTCAGCCATCTGAAAGTGAAAAGAGCTTCACCTCTGTCAGGTTTGTGAGCCGTGTGATAACCACGTGAAGATTTGTGTGTGGTTGTTGTTTGCGTGTGGTTGTGTGCTTGTTGTTTTCTGTGTATGTGGGTAATCCTTTTATAATAGAAGAGAATATCTGTAGCTCAGGGTTGAACTGTGGAGTCCTTGGGGTTCTCTGAGCTTGGTTGTTTTCTTGCAAATGTTTCGTTACCCGGCTAGGTAAGATCTTCAACGCTAATCCTTCTGCTTGAAATGGATCACTGAGTCAGCATATACTATAAAATGTTCTCCTCTGTCGACTCAGCAAAAATCAGTTCCTTTTAAAGTCGCCTAAAGCCATGGGGCTGACTCTCCTGAGAAATGCACCTCTGTGGAAAAGTACATAGGGAGTTTCACTTCACAGAATAGTGGATGAGTTCATGAGAAAAGGCCGTATCAGAATTGCCTAACTACACTTCCACGTGCATGATGGGTTTTTTTTAATATTCAAGTCAAAGGAGGATTTGACCTGAATTTGTCAGCACGGTAACATTCATCTATAGCTGTCGTTGATAATGGGCTTAGAGGGCCCAAAGTTGCATGAGGGATTATGCAATGAAAATATTCAACTTTCAGGGGAACCAAACAAATCGATCAAGTGAATGAAACATCAGTCCCCGTAGAACGAGGTCAACCAAATCAGCTGTGGCATTTTTCACTCTTCCCAAACAGCCCAAATGAAATCTGCGTCAAAATTTGAATCAGGGTTATGACTCTGTAGAAGCAGGGCTTTCATGCCGATTGTGGAAAATAAACGATACTGAGGAAAATGGATGTCATTGTCATCTACGTTGAAGGCTTTTACAGTGTTTAGAGAATGGTTTCTGTGGAAGCCTGGTGGTTGAGGAACGCCAGCATGTTGCAAAACGTTACAGGAACTTCTTTTCAGTTTTCATCCTTTGCACATAAATAAGCGACTCCTGTTTTTCTACTTCAGCTCTAGGGTGCTAGAGAATTTACTTCAGGTTTCCCTTGGTGGGGTTTTGAGCTGGTGGTGGTGGTTGTGGAAGGTATTCTTGCTGTCAGCATAGCGCCTTGGCAATGGCTACCCAGTAAATGCTATCCCAGCTTCAAGATGGTTTGCACGAGGGACCGTTGGCCTCCCAACTGTTGCCTTCCTTCCGTCTCTCATGTTGTACCCAACGTTAAATGTTGCAAAGCAGGATAACCTGTGACTTCCTACCCCCCAAAGGGAAATGGTCACGCATAGCAACAGTTGAAGGAACAGACCCAACCCTTTCCATACCGTTTCTTTTTCCTGTCTTTTTTTCATGCCGGTTCCACAGCTTTCTCCAATTGGTTCCACTCTAGGTTTAGCACAAAGTTCTGGTTGAGCGCTCCTGCCCTTGCATGGCTATTCTAAGGTAAGGAATGGGATCACTAGCATACAATATTCCCCAGGGCCACGGTTGTGTTCTCTTCTTCCTGCATGTGTACTTACTTCAAAATTCAGTAAGAACATGCTCATGTTCCACTCCACAGCAGCTATATATACCTCTCCTTACATACGGTATATGTATAAAGTTAAGCACAGGGAATGGTTGCATGCACTAGTCTCCAGCCCAACATAGCAGTCGGGTGTCTCTTAAGCTCTCTCAAGTAACCAATATATGTAGCTCAGGGTTGCATATATTGAGGTTCTCTGAGCTTGGTGGTTTTCTCGCAGACGTTTCGTTACCCAGCTAGGTAACATCTTCAGTGCCTCAGGTAAGGTATACTCAAGTAAGCAAGTATACTCAAGGTATACTCAAGTATGCAAGGAGGCAGCTACATACATAACTCCAGCATAGCACAATAGTTGCTATATCTGCATCGCAGAGCTGTTAACAAATCCAGAGAAGCTTAACATATCTTCTGTACTTATGGTGGCATATTGGCAAGCACAGCATTTGAGTGTTTTTCTTGCGTTGCTTGTTGCCTGAAACGTGAGCTTGGAGCTGTAGCAGGCGACATCTGCGTGTAAGTTGAATCCATATCAGACATACAAGAGGGAGAAATCATTTCATTTGGCACGGTAAGGACCTGTCATTTTGGGGTGGGTTATAGGCATACAAAATATTGGCATCAGTTGGCAGTTGGTTTCATGTAGTGGCCAAAAGCAGAGTGTGATCCTGGTGGGGTAGGACTCTGTGACTGATCTTTCCATCACTCTGACACTCCCCTGGCTGTCCCCACTTAACAATCTGAGAAAGCCCCACAAGAAAAATTCTCTCTAGATGTTTTTTCTTGGGATTCAATGAAAGTGTGGGAAGCCAGTTTTCACAATAAAAAGAACGATATCCAAATCAAATCAATCTTTATTGCAGTAGTTAACCAGTAGAAAAATGATATTCATGCTCATTTTTGGACACTTTAGAATTAATTTAGAAAGTACAATCTCATAATGAGTGAGACCTTGTAGAAAAAAGTACAATATTTTTTTCCATGGCCTAATGTAGAGGTCCCCATTGAGTTTTCATTATTCTGCATCAAGTGAGAAGGTTATCCTGGAATACAATCAACATTCAACTGCTGAAGAATGGTGTTGCAGATGAATGTTGCAAGGATATGATAGGCAAACTCTGTCCTAAAACAAGAGTGGAAAACCTGTGGTCTCCCTACAATGTTGCTGAGCCACAATTCCGAACATTCCTCCCCAGTGATCATCTAGGTTGGGTCTTCTGAGAATTATAGTTCAGCAAAATCTGGAGGTTCACAAATTCACACCAAAGGATGCTTCTTGGTGGACTCTTCTGAAGTTTTCAGGTACCCTAGGAACCCCAGAAGATGAAAAACCCTGGGTTTTTTTCCTGATAAGATGATCTTTGATGTCTGGGGGTATGATTCAATTTCATACAGTCTTTAGCTCTAGGACGTTCCAAAATTATACTTTCCATGACTACAAATTATAAATACATACCTTCTCCTGAAGATGTTATGGCTTGAAGCACTTCACTTTTTGTTCATAACATTGCATTTATACACACACACACACACACACACATTTTGAAGAAGTCTTCAAATGAGATTATAATATACCATTCATATGTCTTTTTCTCTTAACCTCAAATGGGAGAGAACTTAAGGTAAATAGCCTTTTCATACTTAACTGTTTTTTGATACGGGCTCAAGAGGATGAAGTACAAAATAATTTCATTTCTTTTCAACTTGGATGAAATCAATTGCTTAATTTTGCAGGTCTCACAATTGCAAAACGGATTGAAATCTCTGACCTTCCACAGCTTGTTGCTGCATTTCATAGTCTGGTTGGTTTGGCAGCCGTTTTGACATGCATTGCTGAGTATATGATTGAATATCCACACCTTGATTTTCATCCATCTGCTGGCGTTCTCAAAACTGTGGCCTACTTGGGCACTTATATTGGAGGTGTAACTTTCAGTGGCTCTTTAGTAGCCTATGGAAAACTGCAAGGTATGCATTTTCATGGTTTGGACACATGAACTTACAATGTCTGCAGAACTCTGGCTAATATCGCCAAAAGCTTTTTAAAAGTTAGAATTCTTTTCATACTGAATTTCCATGAAAGTTTGGTTCCAGACTTTTTTGAAAAAACTCTTTGAAACAAGTTTGGCTTAGTCCCAAGATTTGATTAATTAAATAAAGTAGATGCTATATTACAATATTACCAAATAAATTATATGGCTCATGCAGACCAGAGAACCTTTTATGGTGTAGTGCAGCGTTTCTCAAACTCAGCAACTTTGTGTGAACTTCAACTCCCAGAATTCCCCAGCCAGCCAGAGTTGAAGTCCATACTTTTTAAAGTTGCTGAGGTTGAGAAATACTAGGTGTAGTGGATCAAGTGTTAAAATTAGATTGGACAATCTTGTTTGAAAGTCTCCTCCCTGCAAACCATTAAGATTGTTGGCTGAAGAATGGTTGGGTTCACACTTTGTGAGAAAGTGGAAAGTGGTTTTTGTGGTTTGGGTGTACTATGATGTGTGAACCTAGCTACTGTAATTTATGGTTTAGTGTTCTACATGAATCAGGTTATTATAGCCATGTTCAAGAAATCATGGTTAAAAACTAGCTGGAATGAAGGCTTCTGTCTATGAAGCAAGAAGGTTTAGATGTTTCACTCTGCCTTGGATATGATGGCAAGGCTTCCCGTAGCAACCGTAGTAAGAGTTGGGAGTTTATTTTCTAATTCATATTTAGCTGCTGGTGTTCAGTCCTGGGTTTTATTTAGTTTTGACAATGATAAATTGCCTCTCCACCAAAATGAACCCAACACAAGGCAAAACATGTGAATAACAACAATTGTAGATGTCCAAGTTGGAAGAAAGCACGGATAAGCTTATATCAAGCCCCTTTTGTCATATAGATGATGACTTTCGGAACCTCATCTTCTGGTTCTGTTACACAATGCCCTGGTTTACAGGCCACTGGCTATCTTTGCCTGTCTTGGTAAGGCAGCAATTGGTGAGCAGTTGACAACCAAGTGTGGCGGCCTGCTGTTAGATTTGTGTGAGTGTATAAAACCACTCAACCCTTCAGTGGGCTATGAAAAGAGAAATTGTGCTGAGGAGGAGGTCTGGAAAGAAAGTGAATCCCCATCCATCCTCGCCTCCAGGAACTCAAGACAGCATTCATACCCCACTCCAATTTATTTTCCCAAATGGGGCTGAGAATGAGTGGACCAAAGTTGTCCAGGGAGTTTTCGTGGCTGAGTGTAGATCTGAATGGTCTTTCTAGTCCTAAAGTCTAGCAAGTGCACCACCTTCTCTTCTCATGCAGTTGGAATGTCAATCACCCATTAGCCCTGTCAAAGTCTCTGTTCTTTCCTCTATTGGCCTACCGTATGCATCCATACCACTCCCTCCTCCCCAACGACAATCATCTTATGAAACCACTTGGGGTGAGAGAGAGTGGTAGCTGAAAGTCACCCCAGCGATGCCCACAGCTGAAGAAGGACTTGAACCTGGATCTCCCCAGGCCTAGTCCAGCACTTACCCATTACACTACAATGGGTCTCTTCCTGCACAACCAAATAATGTAGGTCATTTCTTAATTTCAGTCAGTTGGGCAAGTCAGAATGCCCGACAGTGATGGAAAGAAATGACCTTCTCTGCATCTCCACCCCACCCTACCCCAAGAGTTAATGTTGAACCATTGGCTTTATATATGGCATTTCCTTTCTTTCTAGGGCTATTAAACTCTGCTCCTCTTCTCCTGCCTGGCCGCCATTATTTGAATGCTGGACTGCTGGCAGCTTCAGTAGGAGGCATGATTTATTTTATGTCGGACTCCAGCTATACCGCAGGCATGGCTTGCCTTCTCGGAGTTTCTGGACTCTCCTCAATAATGGTAGGAATCAAAAAGCTTCAATCCCCTTCCTTTCAAGTTGGGCAGATGAAGAGCTGGAGCTGAGCTGAAGGCAGAGTCAGAGCAAGTCTAAGGACAGAGTCAGGCAAGAGCTTGAACCTTCCTGAATAATGGCAGGCAAGCTGATATCCAGAGTACCAGTGTGGACATTGATACTTTCCTTGGAGCCCATCAGGCTCTGTGGTCCTTCCTGATTTTTTTTCCTTGTTTCTTATAGACTATTTTAATTAAAAAGGGGAAGTGGGGATGCTGCATCTTCTTTATTTCCAAGAATATGTTTGGTTCTCGCATAAACACCACATGCATTCTTAGAAAATAAACGTAGATGGCTGCAGTCCAGTCCACCTGCTTAAAAGCAAAGGTAAATTGGAGGATGGTTAAGAGCAGGTTGGAGGGCTATAGACAACTTGGGAAGTGACCATACATGTTTGCCTTCTGGCAAGTGGGTTTTGTGAAAGACTATGCCCAGAATATATGTAGGACACTCCAAATAAAGGTTGCCTGCTGAAGCCTGATATAGAACTTGTTTGATTCTCTTATGCCTACTGTTGGAAATCAGCCACCAACAGAATGGTCTCTTTTGTCAGCTCCAGATCTTAGTTTCACCTACCATCATTAGGGAAGCAGTGTTGGAAACATCCCCCAAGTTCACAGGAAGGATAATCACTGCTCATAGTTCTGTGCCTGAACGTGGCTGGTCAGAGTACGAAATTATTTTTTTCTCCTTTTTTGCTTTAATGTGAAGCTTAATTAATGTGCTAGTGCATGTATGTATATACATTTGGCCCAACTTTTGTTCTTTGGTGTATCAAAAATTACAGGGAGTGACACTAACGGCAGCTATTGGTGGAGCAGACATGCCTGTGGTGATCACTGTGCTGAATAGCTACTCTGGATGGGCTTTGTGTGCAGAAGGGTTCCTTCTCAACAACAACCTGATGACAATCGTTGGAGCTTTGATTGGTTCTTCTGGAGCTATCCTGTCTTACATTATGTGTGTGGTAAGGTTAGGTACTCTGTGGTGGCCCCCCTTGCATTTTTTCATGAAAACAAGACTTGTTTCTTCAGTGGATCATGTTTTCTGGATCTCCCACTGTGTTCATCGTAAAAGATTTCAGGAGAATCTATTATGACAGCCATACCCCAATCTTGCCTGGATATTTCCAGAAGTTTTAGAAAAGTCAAGTGCTGACCCAAACAGCATGTCCAATGTTCTGGATTATAACTGTTTGTTTTTTGGGGAAAACTTATTACCTGCTTTATTATTAAAACAATCCAACACATTAAAAGAAGAGTTCACAATAAGTTAAAAACAGTTGAAACAAAATAATTAAGTACAAACTCTGGAAGGAAAAAAATCATCCAAAATCATGAATGACTTTAAAATATCTAACACTTGGAGCAAGAAGACAAGGCCAGAAAAAGCTGGAACCATAATCAGATTGTAGCTTGGCCATCATACAACTTGGGTGAGAATGCTCTGTGGAAGTCCAGAACATCTGGAGGGGCATAGGATGAGAAGGGCTAGATTGCAAGATTAGTTTTCTTGTGAGGAGATGGCACTGAAGATTTTTGATGAGATTTTGGTAAGATGGTTATGGAGGTTTATGTTGGTTTTGGAGTTTTTTTGTTTATTCTGCTATATGTTGAACAGCTTCCAAGCAATGTAGCAGTCTTCCTCAAGCAGGTGTCTTCCAAGTAGATTGCAATTCTTGAAATTCTTGGGACCCCTTACAGAGAATGATTGGCGTTGCAGTTCCATGCATCAGAGCAGTGTTTCTCAACCTTAGCAACTTGAAGATGTGTGGACTTCAACTCCCAGAATTCCCCAGCCAGCATGGCTGGCTGGGGAATTCTGGAACCTGAAGTCCACACATCTTCAAGTTGTCATGGTTGAGAAACACTGCATTAGTGGGTACCAGGCTGGGGAAGGGTCCTCTAGAAAGTCAGCAGTTCTTGCTGCTCATTTAAAAACTTTAGGAATTAACTCTAGGCAAGCATTTGCTTCAAAAATAGTTCATTTTCCTTATTCTGTCCAAGCATTATAATGATATACTAAATATTGGAACCATATTTCAGAATGAACTAGGGTATTAAATTCTGGGTTTCCAAATGTGTCATGAATTTACATTACATCTGTAGAGAGTAAAGCATGATTAAAGTAGTTCTCCTGCTTTACATTCACCGGAATCTTTCACAGACTGGAAGCTTTGGATTATTGTATGATTTATGTTTGTCCAGGCTATGAACCGCTCTTTGCCAAATGTCATTTTGGGTGGATATGGTACAACATCTACAGCTGGAGGGAAGCCTATGGATGTAGTTGGAACACATACAGAAGTTGGGATTGACCAAGCCATTGAAATGATCAAAGAAGCAAACTCTATCATCATTACACCAGGTAAGAGTTTGATCATTAATAATTAACCAAGGACTGAGTTCTACATGAACCATCTATGTTTTGTTTGGTCTTGTATGTTATGTGAGCCCCAGCAACTATACTTCTTCAATTATAGAGAAGGCAGACCAAGGAAAAGCGAGAAAGGATGGGCATCATCTTACATCTGGGACTCTTGTTATCTTATAACTTTGAGGACAACTTGAACAGTGCAGGTGGTATCACCTAGCTGATCTTGGCTGATCTTGAAAAAATGAAGAAAGATCATGTCTGGTTATATTTGGATGGGAAACTACCAGGAATTACCATCTTGTAGGCTAGACTGGGAAGTCTAAAAACCATTCTGGAAGAAGGCAATGGCAAATCACTTCCCTATTATGCCAAGAAAACTACATAGACATATCCACAATGTGTCAGGCCCAGCCCAAGAATAACAGGGAAACAGTCCAGCCAAGTTCAGTTCTTTTATTGCTTATACCATATAGATAGAATCTTGCCAGACTAAATCTGTACTACTCTAACCTAGTGGATATACCCTGGGAGATTCTAGAGAAGGGCTGTCTTAAATCTCTTCCTCTTCCCGCGCTCCTGCTCTGGACTGTGCTGCCTCTTGTCTCCCCCCCCCCCCCTCCTAGAATGTGCTCTCTCCTTCCTGAAAACCTGGTGCTCTATTGCATTCCATAACACAACATTATCAGGAGTCAAATGTGGCTTGAGAAGTTCTTACACTGAGATTCACCATTTCTGACTGAAAGGCAATGTATAAATCCAATATATATAAAACAGCTGGAACAGATCAGTGGCAGCTATGATATACCTGGCTTAAAATGTCCTTACATATCACTTCCACTGGTGTCCAAACCCGACAAATTTATTACTCTTCAAGAGTTCTTTTTCCTCATTACTATAGGGTTTGAATAGTTCAGTCAAAACAAAATGGCTGCCAAATGCGATGCTATTTTTAAATCTTGTAGTAAGATCAAGAAGTGTTAATTTCTCATTTGTATTAACCAGTAAGATATAAATGACTTGCCCCAAAAATATTCCTCTTCCTTTTTGTCTTTTGATGGGAAATCAGACAAACATATCATACTGGATGAAATTCATTTTTGTTTTAAAAAAAGAAGTAATAATTTCACAAACACAATAACAGGGAAAATGGTACTTCACTAAAGCACCTATTGGATGCCTTCACACAGGGACATCCACTGGAATTGAGCTATATGTCTTATTAGATAATATTCATTTACATGCATTTATATCCTACTTTCCTTCTAAGGAGCTCAAGGTAATGTACACACAGTTGCTCTCAATAATCCTGTGAGGATGGGGTGAGAGAAAGTGATTGACTGAGTGTTGTGGTGGGGTAGAGATTTCAACTTCTCTTTTATTCCAGGTCAGTACATTACCACTAGTACTTGAATTCTAGTTCTCTTCTTAGCCAAAGAGCTTTGGTTGGACTCCCCAAGCTGGACTATAGGCCATTTTAAGACACTGGGAAGCAGAGGGACAGAATATTAATTTCAATCTGCTCAGAGCTCTGCCTATAGCAATATAGTGTTTTCTCTTCATTAGTTTTTGCACATTGAAGAAAATGGCCCAGCACACAGGAGAATATGGGGAAATCCAAAGTACTGACATAACTCTTGAGGTTATATTTCAACTGAGTGATTTTATTGTCTTAATTACAAAGACTGAATCATGTTTTGGGTGGGCCTTCCTTCATGAGTGCGGTCCAGAATCATTGCCTTCTCAGCCAACCCTGTTTTTTCTTAGACTCAGACAGATCAAAACCATTCACTGTGGTGGAACTGTGATGGCAATCAACATGTTTTGGGTGAACCATGGACCAGCCTTGCAGTTGAGTGACTGCAAGGCAGACAGAGGGATCATTTTTTAATTTGGCAAAAGGAGGAGCAACACCGAGCAAAGATTAACATGTTGAAGTCTATTATCTCCTCTGAACTTAAGGTTTTGAGGAAGTTAGAGAGAAATACTGCAGTCTAATGTTTTCAGGCATGCTTAGAAAAAATATATATTCATGGCTGTAGTTCTCAAATATTTTGACTTGGTCACTCAGGCTAAATTCCTTTCTCTTTGACAGTGGAAACACTTGAGTGAAGGGGGCTTGGGAAGAAACTGCAAACTCAAGATTGAATTCTGAGTGAAACACTGCAGCATGTTCAAGAAGGACCTCCCAGTTTCTTCCTAGTCCTTTCCAAATAACGCTGGGGATTCTTGAGAATTTGTTTGGGTTCTTCATGTTTTTTGCCCCTTACCTGTCCCTAAATGTCTGTTCCCATTTCCTTACAGCAGAAGATATTTTTCTGTAGTGGCAGTTGTACTGTCTACTAAATCCACTGTTTATTGGAGGGTCATTGTGGATTACTGGTGTATATTGCAGCCATATAAATGAGGGCAAATGTCTTCATTTAAGTTCAGAACTGATGCCAGCAATATATACTGCTAGAAGCCTGCTAAAGGCCCATCATCTGTCGGAGGGGTTGCTCTGCTACTGATTGTTACTGTCATGTTGCATGCAAGAAGTAACAACAGGGACTTCTCTAGATCAGCTTTCCCCAATATGGGGTCCTCCACAGGTGCAAGAACTACAGCTCCCCTGTTCCCAAACATTAAAAGGCTAGACTAGGTAGAGCACCACCCATCAGTTTCTTAACAGGTGTGTGTGTGTGTGTGTGTGTGTGTGAGAGAGAGAGAGAGAGAGAGAGAGAGAGAGAGAGAGAATCCTATTTTTGGCAGAGTATCATAAGCATCAAATTGCTCAGAAGCCTCCAAACCTAAAGTACCCTATAAGTAAGGCAACAAAAGATGGAAGGAGTGGATAGTAAGGAAATCCAGCTAAAGGGAGTTGTAGCTGGGCTTGACCTGGGTATGTTGAGTTTTGCAGAAAGCCAGGGAGATGGCTTTAGAGAAGGAACTCAGGGGCCATTAGGGAGAACCCAGGTGCAGAAGAAACATGTGTTAAGTCCAGAGGGGTGAGACAGTGTTATGAGAAACCCCCCTCTGGGGAGAGAATTGTACTTTCAGACTTGCAAGATTCTGTTAATGTAGCCTTATAATAAAGTAGAATTAGCTCATCTGGGTGTGTTTCCTATCTGGTCTACCTGGTAATGCTGACAGGCAGGAAGGGAAGACACGGACAGATGTGCAAGACTGATGTCAGCCCTTCAAGGTAAACCAGATCAGGAAACAGGGAGTTCTCCTCCAAGGTAATCTCCCTGGCTCTCTATACCCTGTTTCCTGATCTGGTCTACTTTTCAGGACTCACATGTCAGCCTTGCAAGGTAGTCCAGACAAGAAGCGCACACAGAAGTACTAGCTCTAACTTTATTGTAAGGTTACATTAACAGAATCTTGCAAGTCTCAAAGTACATCTTGCAAGTACAAAGTACAAAAAACCCAGGAGGATCCCTTCTGAGATGTTTGGCACACCCCCATTCCTTCTACAGGCTCAGCTGCCTCTTATCTGACCATTGCCTAGTCTGCAGCTCTTCCTCCTGTCTCCAAAGGTCATTCCCACAGACCATTACATCACATCAGTCTTGCAAGTGTGTCCATGTCTCCCTTCCCTTCCTTTTAGATCCCAGAGAATCAGTGGTGATGGGACTAGTCTGAGACTCTTCGTAACACTTTTCCACCTCTCTGGCCTTAATGCACGTTTCTTCTGCACGTGGTGTTTCCCGAACAGCCTCTGGATTCCTTCTCCCTGTCTCTCTACAAGTCCTGACAAGGTTTTTTTTCCTCACTGCAGGTTGGGGTCTGTGTGCAGCTAAAGCTCAGTATCCCATTGCTGACATGGTGAAAATGCTGAACGAACAAGGAAAGAAAGTCAGGCAAGTAAACCCCAGTGTTGATAAAATCAAATTATATTGGTTTGTACTCATTTATATTTTGATTTAACTATTGATTTCTTATTTATTGATTTCTTATTTATTGATTTCTTATTGATTTATTGATTTATCTATCTATCCATCCATCCATCCGGTACAGTATATTTCAACTGTATCGTTTAATCGTTTGGTTGCAAAGCATTTTGAGCCTTTCTTCAGTGGTATGCAGATAGAGTAAATAAATAAAAGTTAATTCTCTCTTTGAGTTGTGTGGGATTACAGTTGTTGTCACTGGCCTCTTAGTGCCAGTATTCTACAGTGAGAATGTTTTCCAAAAAGTCCCCAACAACTTGCTGAATCAAGGGACTCTTTCAAGAAAAAGCGATATATTGTTTTTATTGCCCATCATAGATGGCAGGGGCTATAGCCAAGATGCTTATGAGAGAGCCAACACATATGATACTTGAATTATTTATTAAATGTATATCCCACATTTTCACTGTTTTTAACAATACCACACCCTAGAAAGCCAAACCATACTCTCGGAACTTTTCTTCTGTCTTTTTTTTTTTTTTTTTTTTTGGCCCTTTTGAGTCAGTGTTGACTCCTGGTGATTGCCTGGATAAGTCTCAGCAGCTTTCTTGGCAAGATTTCAGAAATGGTTTGCCATTGCCTTCTTCCTAGGGCTGAGAGAGAGTGACCGGCCCAAGGTCACTCAGCTGGCTTTGTCTCCTGGTTTCTAGCCTGGGGCCTTCACCACTACACCAAACCAGCCCTCTTTCCCCTGCTTAGAAGAGAGAAGATGTAACATCTCTCCCCTTCTTGAGCCGCTTGTCTGATTCAGACCATTGCTCTCCCTCCCCCCCGCCCCAGTCCCTAGACCTGTTGCTTGTTACACACCAGTTGCTGAAACATCTCTACAGAGTCATGAAGTCTGGTATTAAAGAACGGGCTTGTAACTTGCTTTCTCCAACCTGCCTTGCAAGGCTGTAAGAAACAAACCACTCCAACCGTTTGTCTTCTCTTTCATATTAATCTTTCCCTTGTGCCCTTATGACACACTTGCAGCGGTTGGCTTCGTCTGGAGGCAAATGAGCGTTCAGCCCAGCCGCCATTCATTTGCACTACACAGCCAACTTTTATCAGTTCTTCTTTATTAGTTCGGCATTTCTTGTATGCAAAGCAGACTATTTTCTGTTTTGGTTTCAGGTTTGGCATCCATCCAGTTGCAGGCCGAATGCCAGGCCAGCTAAATGTCCTCCTGGCAGAAGCTGGTGTGCCATATGATGTTGTCTTGGAAATGGATGAAATAAATGAAGATTTTCCAGGTAAGGGATAAGGAGTGGAATGAGGAGAATGAAAAATCCAACAAAACCATGGCTTAGTGTTTGCATTTCAATCATCCAAGGACATTAATTTTTGTCTGCTTTTGAAGTTAGGCCAAGGAACGATGATGCGATCATCAACAAATGTTGGCTTTTATACCCAGAAATGAAAGAGAAGATATGGTGTTTTCTTCAGGTAGCAAAATGTCTTTAATTGTATCTGCAGCTCCAGTAATTGTGGAACTGATATTGCTATATGAGAAATTACACACTCCTCTTGCCCCCGCTGGTGACTTCTCCTTCTCCTGGCATCATCTCCTAGGCAATCTGTGCCCCTATTTGCTCTTAGCCCCTCATGCAAATGGCTGGCAAATAAACTCAGTTTCTGCCTATTTGATCATGCTAATAACCCCACACTAGGAATTGGCACATACAGTAGGAACTCCTTCCAGCCTGAATCAGCTGCACACCTGAAACAATCTCCTGGATGGAAGCATCTGTTTTTTTCAGTCCTCTGAGAATGACAGTGGGCCACTTTCTAAACATTGGATGCTAGAAGCACTTTTGTTCCAAAGCCTCTTTTCTCATCTGACTTCAGAGGTGGTCTGTTTTCTCAGGCAGTCTATCAGAAGATGAGGCAATTGTCTTTGACATCTCTTTGGGAGGTCAAGTTTTATGACTCAGTGAGGGAAGGATAATGGTCCTGGATCAGAAATAAATTTTCAAATTAACATTACAGCTATGAATTCAGCAGCTTAGGCCTGTCAAGCTGATATGCCAGCATGGAATCTCTCCAAACTGCAGAGCAGCAGAATTAAGATGGAACAAATTCATATGAAATCACATGAAATCTACAGGTTTCAAGCAGGCATCTGCTCCATACCAAGCATATGTGCATGGGAAACAGAATGAGAGAGAGAGAGAGAGAGAGAGAGCGGGGATCAATGCTTTACACATAAAGAGGATTTTCTAGCTGCTGGGTTAATATTCACCTTAGCTAATATAGGACTGAGGAGATCCACGGTCAGAATCACCACTCAATCTTAAGCCCAGTTGCTTTTACTGAGCTTAGCCTGAGCTGTTGTGAAGATAAAATGAAGTGGGATAACTTAGTCACTTTGGGGAAAGATAAGTTAGGTCATAAATGAGGATTAGGAAGTTAGGAATGGCATTATTGGGTTTGTTCTGAACCTTACTTTGCTAGTGGTCTATGTAGCGCACTCTAACGGTACGTTCTGATACCCAGTGGCTGGTTCAGCACAAAGATTATTTTGCATAGATCTTCTCATGAGTAGAGAAAAAGTATTCCAAGCCATGTTTTCTGCTGAAGTATAGTACCATAAGGAGCAGACAAAAGAAACTGAAAACCACCCAGCTGGTTCACCATATTTAGAGTGTTTTCCATCTTTCCTTTACAATCTTGGAAATAATGTTAGAGCTTCCCCAGTTTAGATTTTTTTATTTGTACTTATCACACCCTTGGATTTTGAAGCTTTTGTCTTCCTTTGGCAAGGAGTTTTTCTTCTTACTTTCAGACACAGATCTGACGTTGGTCATTGGTGCTAACGATACTGTGAACTCTGCAGCCCAGGAAGATCCCAACTCAATTATTGCAGGCATGCCTGTATTGGAGGTTTGGAAATCTAAGCAAGTAAGTTACAACAAGAAACTGAGAACACTAGGTTGTGACTGTTCCTTCCTTAGAGCAAAGAATACCTAACATGCAATACAAATAGGCAGGGATCTTTTCTCCCAAATATGAAAATGTTGTCTTCACCGCAGTGCAAGCTATTACTATGGTACTTGTTTTGATGTCATCAAATCCTCCAATGGCCACAAGGTACAAGTTCTCTGGGAGAGGGGATTATTCTAGCATTTCAGTGGGTAAGGGATAGCACAACCGAACGTATGCAAGTTCACTGTGACACTATCTTGGCAGTATAGTCAACAGTCATTTTGGCTAGGAGACGATGAGAGTTGAACTCCAAGACCTCAGAAAAACACCCAGTTGACAAGCTTGGTAAGGGTAGTATGGTGAGAATGTTTGATAAGACAATAATATAAAAGCAGGATGTTCTTCTATCTGTTGCTGGAGACATCTGGAGAGCTCTCCAGAGGATTTGCCAGTATAATAAGCAAGATTCTGCATTTGACAGCAGTGTAGGCTGACCCACCTGGGCTCTGCTTATGCCCTTATGACTCTGGTAGTGGCCTTTTGCTAGGTAGTAGAATCTAAAATGAAATGAAAGCCAGTTTGGTGTAGTAGTGAAGGCATCAAGCTACAAACTGGGAGACCGTGAGTTCTAGTCCTGCTGAGGCACAAAGCCAGCTGGGTGGCCTTGGGCCAATCCCTCTCTCTCAGCCCTAGGAAGCAGGCAATGGCAAACCACTTCTGAAAAACCTTGCCAGGAAAACTGCAGGGACTTGTTCAGGCAATCTCCGAGAATCAGACATGTTTGAACAGATTTTTTAAAAAACTGAAATACTGTATTTTTAGAATGTAAGCAATGAGGAAGGATTGAGGGGATGGAATAGGCTTAGTCTTGAAAAAAGAAGACTGATGGGGGATAGGAGAGCATTGTTCAAATATCAGAAAGAGAGTTGGAAGAAGATGAAGGCTGCTCTTGATCATTTCAGTGGGTAGGGCATAGAATAATGCAGTTACACTGCAGGAAGGCAGGTTCAGGTTGAATATTAGGAAAAAATTCCTAACGGTAAGAGAATTTCAGCAGTGGAACCAATTACCAAACCCATCTGTCTGGAATGATTTAAGTGACATTAATTTAATTTCTGCACTGAGCAGGAGTTTAGACTCAGCCTAATGGTCTCTTCCAACCTTATGATTTTATGATACTATTTGTGAATTTCTGTTTCATACTTACCCCAGTTAACAATCTACAGACTTCTATCAAGAGTATTTTCTGCATATGCTTGTGGTGGTGTTGGTAGAAAACAGCGTTTGAAGTTATACGCAGTATGCTTAAGACAGCTCATGGATACTACTGTTCAAACAAACTGTTAAGAAGGCAGACTATGTTTTTAACTCCTAGCATTTTTGAGTAAGGGCAAGAAATAGTTGAACTCACTCTTATTATCTCATTTGGTTTCTGCACTAGGTCATTGTCATGAAGCGCACTCTGGGAGTTGGGTATGCTGCAGTTGACAACCCCATTTTTTACAAGCCAAACACTTCAATGTTGCTTGGAGATGCAAAGAAAACCTGTGATGCTTTACAAGGCAAAATTCGGGAATCTTACAGCCATTAGTGCTTCCAGGCAGGATGAGCATAAAAGTCTAGGACATCATCCAGTGACAAAGTATTATTACGTACCTTTAATTTGGCTGTGTTTATTGAAGACCTTGAAATCAGTGGAACTTAAGAGAGTAACTCCAACTCACTGGTGCCCATTGTTTGTAATCCTTTGAAAATGGACATCTCTTATGTATATACAATGTCAGAAGGATAAATAGAATTTAATATTTTGGATTATGTGAGAAATGAGCGGCTTCTGTGTCTTTATATGGATGAAAATTATCTCTGTCATTTCTATCTATCATCTCTCTCTCTCTCTCATCTATCTCTACCTACCTACCTACCTACCCACACACCCAACTTGTTTCTCTAACATTGCTATTACATTTTCAACTTTTAAAATAAATGAGACAAGTGGTAATTTCTGGGTCAGATGTCCTCTGGAGGGGACATTCTATCACCAAATGGAGGGATCTTGTGGTGGAAATGGTGGCTATGGATCTAGGCTTTGACTGCAGTCTGTTCTTGGTTGTAACAGTGATCGCTTGCGAGGACTAAGTGGCAGAATGGTCAAAGGACAGCAATGTGGGCAACTTCCAGCAGAGGAGGAACCTGGAGAAGAGAGATTTGGGAAGTGCAGGTGGAAGGAGAGGTCTGAGGGAGCCTCAGAGTCTAAGCCTGGAATATTTCCCATTAGGAAGACAGGTTAGGAATAATTTTAAGACGGGGTTAGGCTTGTACTGATGGGATGAAGGCAATTTGTGGTAATAAGTGAACGTGTTTCAAAACCAGTTTTTAAAAGTTATTTAATAAAAGTCCCTTTGTTCCTATGTCAACCATGGATCTGTGCTATATTTCCTCCACTTGATAACGTCACCTTAGGGGTTTGAAGAATTTACAGAGCAGTGGAAAAAAGAAGGTAATAAAGGAAAAGACTCCCACAGGAGGGACACAGCTTGGTCTGCAGTTTGGCGCTCCGTATTCAAATCTGCTTTTCAGCAGAACATGGACTGCCGGAGTGAGCAGGGCACAGCCTGAATTTAGAGAAATCTGAACACTCAGTGGGTGAATGAAACTTACAAATTTAATGACATCAATATCCTGGGCTGGGCACCAAATCTCTCTTCTCTTCCACTTTTCCCCTCTGCCCTTTTCCCTTCCAATTTTTAAAACAGCTTTTGACATTAGGAAAAGTACAAGCACTTGGCATTCCCTATGTGATTATTCCTATCTGCGCCTTCAAAGATGCTGTTCTGAATTTCGGAACTTGATTGGTACTGGGGATTAAATTAAAACCCTAACATCAGTTCAAAATTTGTTTATATAAGTGGTTTCTCTGGGTCTACTTTTCAATAGTTTACAAATGTTTCAAGGAAATAAGATCTGGAAGATACTGTGAATGTCTTTCAGGGTTAGATTATTGTAACACATGGGGGAAGACAGTTCCTTTTGTGTGCAGTTGTGGTAAGAGTGGGAATGTTCCTTTTTAAGCAAAGTCCAGCAATCTTCAACAAGTGACTTTGCTAGGAAGAATTCAAAGTGTCCTTGTTTAGCAACACACAGAGATGAAACTCTCAAGGAGACTCAGAATCCATACACTGGAAGTGGTACTAATCATTGCACAAAGCCACGATGCCCTTCTCTTGACGGTAGAAATAGAAGCAGTAGTAATAAATAATAATAGAACTATGGACAATAAAAGCATTTGTTTTGGTTTATTAAACAGATGACTCCTAGAGATTTTTATTGTTTGAATCATTACTTATATAGATTTGTAGAACATTTGTGATTTAAGATGTACGCTCCATCATCTAATGAGCTTTCAGGTAGCTTCTGTGCCTGCCCAATTGTAGCCAGGTTTACACACTGGAGTGAGGAAGAGGCACTGCATATTCTGCCTTGAACTTCTGAAACTGCTATTTTGCTGCAGGTCACAGTCTTAGGACCAAATGATATGCTCTGTGTGCAAAGAAAGCATAAGGACCAATTCCTATGGTGGCTCATTTGCCTAAATGAGATAGAAGCTTAGAAAGGACTCTAATACCTAGGAGTGCTAAGCAAGATAGCTCAATGTGCCTTCCAGATATCAGGGATGGGCAATCTGTGAGCTTTAATAGGACTGCCAATTTGTGATGGCACAAGTTTCGTTTGTTTTTTTAAGAGTAAGCATTAAAATAGGTGCCTTAATCCTCCATAAATTGTAAGGCACTTATTTAAAAACTCCCCCCCACACACAAAAAGTAAGTGAGGAAATTCCAGTCATGACCCTTGTAGGTTTGGAAACACCCTCCCCCACCTCCAGCAACTGACCTACCTCTGCTGTAGAAATGTCACCTTTCTCTGAAGTGTGCTATGCGGCAAAAATAAGGAAGCACTTTGAACAAGAGATGTTCGTGCTTTAGAAGGAAACCTTTGTTCAGATATATAATGGTCAGTAGAGGAACCTAAGTTTTGTAACCTTATTTAAGCAAATTGGCAGCTTAATTCAGTCCCAATCATATTTACTATTAGTATTCTGCTGAACATATTAGTCTGGCTTCCCTTTGGGGACCGGATTGGGATGTGGAATGAAATAATCGTTCTAGTCATTTTTAATAGGTAGTAAAATCACTAAGACAAAGTCTTCCTTGATAGTCCAAAGGACATCCCTACATAATGAAACTCACGAATGAAGTTTTGGCTATCTTTAAATACAGACTCCAAGCTGGCATTTTTGCTGTTCAATACAACTGGAAAACGTTTCTATTTAGAGGCTGCAAGTCAAGGTCTGTTTCTGACAGCCTTCCCTTATTAGTTTAAGATTTGCCTGAAAAAGTTTGGATTTAGGATTAAATTTATGGGACAGTAACTATAAGCATTCTATCCTCTAAGTCAGTTTGAGGAACTCAAATCTTAATTAGTATTACAGGACCAAGTGTAATGGATCATAATTTCTTTTTGTATCTTACATGAGGAACACTTCACTTTTTTCCTGCAGAATCCTTGGCGTTTCTGATCAGCTTGTACATAAATGAGAAGAAAAAGAGCAAATTGTCATATTGTCCATCATATTTTTCTTTTAAGACCTCCTTGTGATAGTCTACTAGAAAATAATAAATTGCTTCAATGGTAGAGAGGTAAGTTTCTGGTTTCCCTTTCTGATGGCGCCAAAAACAGGTTTTCCTTGATTTCAGTTCGATTTGTAGCAACCCTGCAGAGTGAAGGAAACCAAAGAAAATCATGTAGGTATTAAATTACACAAATGAGTGACAACTACTTGTAGCAAGTTGATAACAGGTTTCTCCAAAGCATTACACACAAGAAATCTCCCTGATAAGACTTGTGTAGGCAGATTTACATAGTAATTTCCATCATATTTTCAAAGTGTGGCTAGATAACTTGTCTGTTTTTCTCTAAAACTCTTTATTTCCTGAAATGCCATATAGTACTGTGTGTGAATGGAGTGAAAAAGATGTTTTAGATGCAGTGTATTAGTTTTAGAAAAGCAAAAATTTTGGGAGAAAAACAGAGCAGAAAGGAGGTATTTATTCCTGGTAACAGTTCTCCATTGGTGATGCTTGGAGAACTGCAGACCGCCTGCTGAAGAAGGAAAAAAGTTCAGGAAACACTGCTCAGCATTTCTGGTTTGAAACGATTTTTGCCATTATGTCTGCAACTGTTAGTCAAGGCTCTTATATTGTTTCAGAAGCAGCAAAGAATTGCTCCCTTGTGCATCAAGCACATAACATTTCTTAACCTAAACAAGCAGAGGACCGTTAAGACTGATTCAGGGCTCTGGAAATTGCAAATCACTATACTCAACTTGTAGGGAAGATGTCTTATCCCAGAAACCCTTCAGGACAACAGGAGATGTTAGTGTGACCAAGACAATGTTCAGTGTGCAAATACTGGATGTGCAGCCTGTAGATGGACAAGCCTCCCAGCTCCTTGCAGGAGTTCTGGGATTATACTTGCCTATCTATGGCCTTGAGTATATAATCAACCCCATTTACTAATCCCTGGGCATCAACTTCTTGATGGTCCTGTACCTAGAATAATTTCCAAGATTGATTTCCATTAATAAAAATAATACCTTGGAGCCGCTCATCTGTGATTATTTTGTTTGTCTGATTCCATGTACTGTCGATAAATATAATTTTTTTCAGTGCAGCATTTTTGCCCTTGGGCAATTTATCTTCACTCATGATGCTACTGTGGCTCGGCTCCAATTTTGCACACTTGAGCACTGGTTCTGCTGATAAGCCCTTGGTATCCATCTTACATTGTGCTTGCAAAGAGAGAGGAACGTTGCCTACTGAAACTGAATTAGGTCCAGGAAAAATAAGCGCAATCTAAAAATGGGGGGAAACAAACCTTAGTGAGATCTGTAAGCTTGGCTCTAGTTTTAAATAACTGAAAAAGCATCACCATTACAAACACGACTCATTTGTTCAGATCTGTTTATGTCTGGTAATTTCTGTCTCAAAAGCTTAGGTCAGTGTGAGCGTAAACTTTGAAGCAAAAGTTGGAAGTTCAGTTCTCACCCAGCTTCTCAGCTGGGTCTATACTGGTTTGCTTTTTACGTGGTGGTTGCCAGAACTGGTATGATACAACCCTGAAATGTTTTGAATTCTTCAAATGGGCCATATGGTAATGATATTAATTTCTGTAATGATTTCGAGGGTTCAAAACATTTCATATGCTACACTTAGTTGTAGTTGTTACAAAAACCTTGCAAGGCAAGTCAGGAGTAGTAGTATTCCCCCTTATTATAGATAAAAGGACTGAGGTGAGTAGGAGCAGCTTAACTAAGGCTACCTCAGACTAGATCTGACCCTGAGAAATTCTGATGGGGAGGTAGTTTAATCTCAGCCACGAGGCAACACTATTTTTCCCAATAAAGAACAGCTTGAATTCAACTGCTAGAAGATCTACTTTAAAATTGTGCTTCCACCATTATTTTTGAAAATAGAACTTGTGTAACATTTATTAACTACATTGTTTAAACAAATATGAGAAAATGTTAAACCCTGCAAAACTTTATTTCATCAAATAGGCTGACATGCAGGCCCATCCTCTCGCAGCACTGTCATGTTATTACTGATTATGAACATTCTCTTCCTGACATCTTGGCTTTAGGTGATCTATATAGATAGTCCTCACTTACTGACCACAATAAGGACTGACAACTCCATCGCTAATGGCATAGTTGTTAAGCACAATATCCCGTGGCCATGACTTGCGACTTCCTGCCAGCTTCCCCACTGACTTTGCTTGTTGGAAGCCGCCTATGAAGATTGCAAGTAGTGATCATGTGACCATGGGAGGCTACGGCTGTCCTAAATGTGTGCCAACGCCAGGGACACTGCAACAGCCGCGACTTCGAGGACCAGTTGTCAGTCTTGTTTTTCAGCACTGTTGTAACTTCAAATGGTAACTGAATAAGTGGTTGGTAAGTGAGGACTATCTGTATTCTAGGGGAAATTCTTGCAACTGGGGTTGTATCTCCAAAAGTAATCTGAATTAAGAAGTGGAATTCAATTCTGTGAATATAACTGGGCAACAGTAAGTCCTACTACATGGATTCCTGGACAAATACACCGATTGTCTGCTCTCATACATGCAAAACAATGCTGAACACATTGTATATTTAACAGCAGCAGTCATGGCAATGGGGAATAAAAGGTTCTCCCACTGTGCTACATATAGACAGACTCTTACTTCATGTTGCATTTCTTCATAGTCGGGAATACAAGGATATGTGTAAATGGTAACATCCTCAGATGCCAGAAGCTTGGCGTGTACAGCTGTACTTTTGCCATCCGTTTCATTGGGATGCTTAATTATGTCAATCTTCAAGGGAAGCTTAAACAAAGAACCCAGAACATACATCAAAAAGGCACCCTCAAATCCAACCATAAATATATAAATTTGCTCAATTCTGTATTCAGCTCTGGATATCAAAGTATAATACATGCATAACTTGCATTGGTTACAATTGCAATTTTCAGCAAATTAAAGAATGGGAAAGAACAGAACATGAGCAACAAAAATCACATGAAACTGAAGAATACAATCAGAAACAAGATACTATCTGAATGACTTAAATCAAAGTCTGCCTTTTATGCAAATTTGGGTAGACATCTTTTCCATCATCTTCTACACGGATGCCAAGGTTTGGACAGGAATTTTTACTAGAAAAGATGTCCAGAGTGCCACTGGGCTGCTGTGACCTCAGTTCTTCTTTTCATTATAGCAGCTTTATGGTTATGGCACTTATTGTGAAGTTTGGCACAGAAGATACCCTAATCATACTGCAAAATCTTTTTTTATGCTTCCATCCTTTATCTAGTCCATCTATTAGAGTTACTTGTTAGGAAATTCGATATATAATGTCCAAAGAACACTGCCCTCCCCCCTCAAAAATAGATCTCCTGCACTAACCTTCACAATAGGAATCTCTTCAATAGGGACAGTTTCAACTGGAACATAACATGAATAACAGTAGAACATCCTTGAGCCGTGACATCTGGGGCATTTTGATCTTCCTTGCTTTTGGGCTTTCTCAAGAATAGCCTGAGATGCTAGACACAAGTTTTCAAACGGGGTTTCTTGCAACATGGATGTGGCCGGTGAATCTTGATTTTTCAAGTACTCAGCATTTCTTTTTATTTCCCGGGTTATCTTGGTCTGCTTTTTTAATGGGAGATGAATTTAATGATAAATTTCAGTTGAATGATATCCTTGGAACTGTTAAAGATAAATAATGCAAGAATAGATTTCAAGTGTAATTTCAGGTGAGTATTCTTAGAGAGAACAGAAATCTTGAAGATTGAGATCAAGCATAATCAGACTGGGGAAAGCTGTCTTCTCCAGCAACCCTGAGCATACTGCTTAAAGAGTGGGAGGGCTGAAATTAAAAAAAAAAAGTGTGTGTCAGGGGTGAGAAATCCTAAACAGCTGAGACATGCGGGTAGAAGCCTGATCTTCTGATAGCATGTCTGGATCTAACCCAAGGACTGCACAAGTGATCTTTTCTCTACATCTGCTCTAGGTTAAGTGGTTGTAAGAATCAGTCCAATGTAAAGCTTGACAGCATAAAGCTTGGTTTTGTTTCTTTGGTTTTTTTTTAATGTTTGGTATTTCAGGATCTTAGTAATACTATTTATTAACAGAGGCTAAACTTTTATGATGAGTGTTTTGTTTTTATTTATTTTACATGCATAATATTTTATTTTATTAATTTACATATCAAATTTATATCATATACTTTATTACACGTTTATCCAGTTCGTAAGTTGTAATCTACCTAATAGTGAAGAAATATAACAATAGGAAAATGTATGAATATATAAAAATACACATACATACATAAATGTGTATATCATTAGGAACCGAGACAAAAATTATATATAATTGCAGCCATGTTTTTGGCTGCAAACACAGACCATGGAGTATTTGCTAATTTTCTTGATTTGCTTTGCCAACTTCTTGTGGTGAATAAAATGATACCTATTAAAGGCATAATAACAAGAACACTTTCGTTGTTTTTGTACAACAAGCGCCATTTCTGTTTTGCAGTGTCAGCGCTTTCTCCCCCTGAATGAGAAAATTCTGAGACAGTTTACTCTGAAAAGCTTGGCAGACAGGTGAAGAAAGTTGCTTAGATTTGGACTGAATCTTCTAACCACACAGATTCCTCAGTTCAAAAGCAGGAAGTTATTTAATCTATTATGCATTCCTGGCCTACAGATCAATTCACCTTACATTAAATGGCTAGTGGCAAAATAATGCTCAGCTACAAAGCCCAAGAGCGTTCCTTGACACCAAGTGGAAAAATGTTGCTGATAGGGAAAAGGATAAACTTTGTCTATGGTTTCCAGAAAACAGGCCTCCAAAATTAAATAAGAAATGGTGTGCACTTTGCTAACTGGAATTAAGACATGTTTTATACAACTGAATATTTCAGCCCAAATATCAATTGATATTCCTAATCTTCAAGAGAACCAAATTTAAATCTCACTTGACCATTAAGCTAAGTTGAGCACTCTTTGGCCACTCAATGCAGTCTCATATTGCACTTAAACTATGGTTTGCTTAGATAAACATAATGTATTCACTGCCCTAGGCTATCATATGTGGGCTGCCAAAATATAGACAACCAACATAGCAACAAAGATTTAGTGCTTTTCCCCAATTGTCTGGGTTCATATAACACCCTCTGCCCCAAACCATGGCTTGAATGCTACGATGGCTGGGCTCCCATCACATGTTTTGCTTGGTTTTAGCTTAGCACCAATGAGGGAAGCCAATTATCTCAGTCTCAGCTATCTCAAAGGGATATAAAGATTAAATGGAAAGTGTGTTATACTTATTTATATCACCTTGAGTGGAAAGGTTGAAAATATGGAGCCATATATAACACAATAGATTGCTGTAATATCCAGGCCAGTGTTCCTCAACCTTGGCAACTTTAAGATGTGTGGACTTCAAATCCCAGAATTCCCTAGCCAGCATGGGTGGACTTCAACTCCCAGAATTCCCCAGCCAGCATGCTGACTGGGGAATTCTGGGAGTTGAAGTCCACACATTTTAAAGTTGCGGAGGACGAGAAACACTGCTCTAGGCAATCCATCTGACACAGCACTATTCATGCTGATTGACAGTGGTTCTGTGGAGGTTCAGCTGTGGACATTTTCAACTCTCCCACCAAATGCCAAAGACTGAAGCTGGCATTTCTTTTTGCAAAGCAACACTATGCCTTTCCCGCCAGTGGGGGCTGGAAATCCTGGGACTTATATCCCTCCAAAGGACACCAGGTTGAGTTTAGTCCTCCAAAGGTCACCAAGCCTCTGCAACAAGCCCGCGCGGCTCTTCTTCTCGACAATCTTATGATTGTCTTAAGCTTACGAACCACCCCTCCCAGCACCTCTCCAAACACTACTGTAGTGCGAGTTGGTAGCAACCTCTGGGGACCCCCAGGGACCCCACGCCTGGTTCAGTGACTCAGTAAACCTGGGGGGGGGCAACCGACAACGCTCAAGGAAAGGAGGGCAGCAGCCTCCCCATTTCTCCCCGAGCCCAAGAGCACTTCCAGGGCCCGTGCCAAAGGGAAACCCACCGCCATCTTGCAAGGCAATGCCAGGGACTCCCTCCTCGGCGTTGAGAGGGCGGAGGGGGGCTATGGCAAGCACGCCTCCCCCGAGCGGACGCGGACGCTGCCTCGCAGCAGGGTCGTGTGTCTTCTCCTCCCCGCGACGAAGGGCAGGCGCGTTCCGGCTCGTGGCGCGCCCTCCGGAACTTTAGCGCCGGGGCTGGCGGGGGAAGCCCGGAAGGGTTGAGCGTGCCGGACCGCGGAGGTGGAGAGAGGCAGTTGCTAGGGAGCCTTAGCAACGGCGCGAGAAGGTCCGTTGGGCAGCCGCCGCCGACGGGATTCGGGCTTGCGAGAGCGAGAGGCGGCCCTGGTTGGAAATGGGCGAGCGGAGGCGTACCCAGGCCCTCTCCGCCTGCAGTCACTCCGCTTCCAAGGTCGGCGGCTTAATTCGAGGCTTCCCTTCGACTCCGCAGGGAGGGACGGGCAACACGTGGCTCCTGTTGGACAGCAGACTGGCGCCGTGCTGGGGCTCGTGGAAGGAGGCTGGAGGGATACCAGGGCCGAGGCTGCAAAGGGCGATTCCTCAGCCCCTGGGCTACAAAGCTTGGGCCATAATTAGTTTCGCTTCTGTTGTTTTCAGAGGGTGCACCTTGAAGGGGCTTCAAAGCTCTTTGTTCGCGGTTAGGTAGAAATACGTGTCTTCCCTCGTGGTGCTGAAGCCACGTTGCCCTGCTTGGCCCGGGTACTGAACTAGCTTGTTTTCTGGGTCTGCACGTTACACGGAACCACAGGCTGTCCAAAGCAGGGGTCTCCAAACTGTTCAATTCATTGACGCCTTCGTGAAGTTCCAGATTATATATCGACCCTCAACCATTTATTATATGAAAATAATTTAATAAATGCTACTTTAATGAATAGTACCGTGAATAATAACAACCACCACCTCGACCCCTTGGGTGCTCCTGTCGACCCTTGGGGGTCAATATTGACCACTTTGGAGAAACCTGGTCCAAAGAAACCAGTTTGCATTGCACGCCAAGACATGCCCATGGACCCAAACGTAAAACTAACCAAGCTTAATTTGTGGTGCAGATGCAGCTCCTAGATTTTTACCTGAATTGATGAAGCATGTTGTGTAAACGCAACCACAGAGTGAGATATCTCACCATTTGGTATGGAATGCATGTGCTTGTTTATGTGTGTGTGGTTTTATTTATTTATTTTTTTTGCTCTGCCAGACATACCTGAAGGGGGAAAAGTTTTTTCTGTTTAGAAACAAGTTGTTTGTTTATAAGATGAATCAAAGAGTTAAAAAAAATCTTCAGTGTAAGTAAAATAATAGCATATCCCTCAAATTAATTCAACCACCTGGCTGATTCTAGTAGTGCTAAGGATGATGATGGTAGAGGAGGAAGGTCTCATGGATCAAATCTTTAAGAGATGAGAATGACAAGTTTTTAAAATACTTTGCTGACTTTTTTTTCCTGTTTCAGAAATAACAAAGAAATGTCCTGTGTTCACATATTTATCTTAGCCATGGTATGCTGAGTATGTCTGGGCAAAATGTCATTATGTGCTTATATTATGCCAAGTGTTATGCTCAATTATACTTCGGTCTTTGATGGCAATACATGAACATAACCACATCAAAATTTATGAAAATGTCAAAGGCAATGTTTTGATCTTTGGTCTCCATTTCTGAAATTGACGGCAGCATATAATATTTCAATAAAAATAACTGGATTTCCCCCAAATAAGTCAGGAAAAAAACTGTAATATACTGTCAACATTTTGGATGATTGTGTACCTAAGATTTGAGATACAGAGGCCTGGTTTACATATAATACTAAGCCAGAATTCTTTAAACTATGGTTTGTTGAATAACCGTAATGGCCTAGTAGTTCATATTGGTGAGGTATACTCAGTAGAAGTTTTACTGTGAGAATAAAACAGGGCAAACCAAGTACAGTGGTACCTCTAGTTACGAACACCCCTCCTTACGAATTTTTCAAGATACGACCAGCTCCGGCCCCAAAAATTTACCTCTACTTGCGAACTCTGCCTCTACTTACGAACCGGATCCGCGGCCATTTTCCCTGCTGCCACGCAGTCGCGGCTTCCTGTGGGCGAGATCGCGGTAGCAAGGAGACGTTTGGTGAGGCTTGTGGTGTGTTTTGTGGCGTTTGGAAGGTTTTTGAGGTTTAAAAATAAAATGCATATGTTTCAGAACTGTTTAGCTGTATTTACATTGAACCTTATGGGGGAAATTTACCTCAGGGTGCGACCAAATTCGGAGGGCGGATTAGCCGTATTTACATTGAACCTTATGGGGAAATTTGCCTCGTGGTGCGACCATATTGGGAGGGCGGAACGGATTAACTATATTTACGTTGAACCTTATGGGAAACTTTACCTCGACTTGAGACCAACTCGAGTTGCAACCAGAGTCACGGAACGGATTAAGTTTATAACTAGAGGTACCACTGTAGTTGGGGCTAATGAGCCAAGTGCTCACACATGATGGATACTGACTCAGCACAATGTGGGGGATATAAGCAGCCTGCGAGCTGCTGGTTATGGCTGGGTGTTGCTGTGAGTGTTACTAAGAGCTGTGGAATAGGTTAGTAGGTAAGATATAACTTGTGTATATAGCTGTATATAATATAGCTTGTAGCTTTAACTAAATCAGAGTTCAGTTGTTTTCTTTCTTCCTGGACCACATGAGGACTGGCTCAAGGTGTGACTCTGACAATGTACACTGGTACCTCTAGTTACGAACGCCCCTCCTTACGAATTTTTCAAGATATGACCAGCTCCAGCCCCAAAAATTTACCTCTACTTGCGAACTCCGCCTCTACTTACGAACTGGATCCGCGGCCATTTTCCCTGCTGCCACGCGGTCGCAGCTTCCTGTGGGCGAGATCGCGGTAGCAAGGAAACGTTCGGTGAGGCTCGTGGTGTGTTTTGTGGCGTTTGGAAGGTTTTTGTGGCGTTTGGAAGGTTTTTGAGGTTTAAAAATAAAATGCATATGTTTCAGAACTGTTTAGCCGTATTTACATTGAACCTTATGGGGGAAATTTACCTCAGGGTGCAACCAAATTCGGAGGGCGGATTAGCCGTATTTACATTGAACCTTATGGGAAAATTTGCCTTGTGGTGCGACCAAATTCAGAGGGCGGAACGGATTAACCGTATTTACATTGAACCTTATGGGAAACTTTACCTCGACTTGAGACCAACTAGAGTTGCAACCAGAGTCACGGAATGGATTAAGTTCGTAACTAGAGGTACCACTGTATAATGTATGTAAGGTTTATATTTTCACAAACACAGATAATGAAATACAAACAATAAGATAGCTGACCATTATATATGAATCAGATCAGAATGGTCTTAGTTTTCCTCATATTTTAAATTTTATTTCAATCTCTGATCATAATATTTCTTCAGAGTGTTAGATTAGCAAAACTCAACTTGCAGGTTTACTAGCACTCAATTAAAAGAGTAAGTAGTTTATTTTATTATATAACCAGTTTTATTTTATAAGACAAATGTATCTTTATGTGTTTATAGGGGACTGTAGCGCTTCCTCATACATTTGATGAATTTTTAGTCTCTCTGAATTTGGTATGTACATTTATGAAATATAGATGTGTGTTTGTATGTGTGTGTATGAAGACAGATTATTGGACTGAGATTTAAATTGATCATGGATGTTACTGATACAAGTTCTGAAAAAGGAGTTTGAATGAAGATTATGTTTCAGATCTCCAGGCCATTGCAATGAAAAAATAGTGTAGAAGTGAAAAGCTTTCCATGGAAAGTCACTGTTTAGTTATTCTGTCTTTTTCATATGTAGGATTTAGAGGTAATTTAAGAGCTTTTATATTGTAGAAGTTAAGTGTTATATCTTAGTGGTTTAGACTTTGAATTTTACTGACTTATTTTGCAACTAGGGCTAAATCTATAGATAGACTTGAGATGGTCCGAAAGAACCCAAGTTCCTTCTCTCAGCTCTGAAGTTCACTAGATGGTTTCCTTTCATCTAACCTACCTCACAATTTTAAATGAAAATAAAAAAAGACAAATCCTGTATGTCACAGGTAAGGGGACCTATGGTCATCCAGATGTTACTGAGCTGCAGTTCATCTTGCAATTACCCATTAGTGGCTGCAATTTCAAATATTCTGTGCTGTGAAATTTGTGAGGCTTTTCGATCCTTTTCAAGACATACTGAAGGCTTTTCAGTATGAATGTTGGATGAATGGTTCCTCTCTCCATTTTTTAATTAATATGTTATTTAATTTATTGTTTTTACTATTGTATTTTAGTAGATTTAATAGCACTTTGAGATAAGATAGAATGGGAAATGGTATGAAAATTACATAAAAGTATTAATAATAAACACCAGGGATGGTGATTGTGCAGTTTGAAACAACTGGAGGTCTCTAGATTCCCCTGCTATAGATTAGCCACCTTAGGCTCTGCAAAGGAAGAAAGAGATACAAGTGTGTTGGTTAATGCTGGGATTATGTGCTCTGGATAGCTTATTTATTTATATTTCAAATTTAAGGAGTATCTTCAGGGTGCCAACCACCCCTAAGGTTGGTTACCCCTGAAGCCCTATGCAAGCTGGCAGAGCCAGGTCTTCACCCCTTTCTGGAATAGGCTAGGATAGTGGGGGCCCACCTCACCTTTGCGAAGAGAGTATTTATTTATTAATTAAATTTATTTATTAAATTTCTCTCCGCCCATCTCCCCCCAATGGGGGACTCTGGGCAGCTCACACAAAACATTAATACCATAAATATATATAAATACATAAAACCTAAATTGTATTCCATAGGGTGGGAACAGAGAAGCCCCTCTTCCTGGACCCCACTAGTCAACATTCTTTAATTGATGGGGTCTGTAACGGACCTTTCCTGCCTGACCGGGTGGGACAGGTAGATGTAATGGGGATGAGATGGTCCCTCAGGTAACCTGGTCCCGTGCCATGTAGGGCTTTAAAGTGACAGTTTCTTGAGGAGGGGGTGCACCAGTGCCTTTTTAAAGGCAGCTGGAAATCCTCCCTCCCTCAAGGATGAATTCACTATCGCCTGGACCCACCCACGTGTCACCTCCCGAGCTGCCTTAACCAGCCAGGAGGGGCATGGATCTAATTGACAAGTGATGGCATTTACAGTCTGGAGGACCCTGTCCATTTCTTTGGGCCCAATAGGGTCAAACTGTTCCCAGATAACAGGGTAAGATGGAATTTCTCAAAGGCAATTTGGAAATGTTATGTGAGATAGAAAAAGGTAATTTGGCAATTAGGAAATGCGGTGTGAAAGAAAAAAAAATTATGGCCCAACAAGTAAAATATGAGTTGCAATTTCAATACATGTCTTATTTTTTCACACGAGCAACTGTGTAAAAGGCAGCTAGTAGCAACTGGGAAACATAACTTAGCAAAATTTTCCAATGTCAAGTGCTACGCTTGGTGGTTCCATATATAAAACATACAGTTAACATTATTTCTGGTTAACATTTATTTTGTAATTGCTATTATTTGCAGGATGATTGGCCAAAATACCCATATTTGCCAGAGGTGGATCCCCATCCGTTGGTTTCCCAGATAACAAATGACTATCCTTTAGGTACTGTTACCCAGTATCTTTATGATAATGCTCCACTGCCCTCTGAAATTATTTCCAGCTTGGAAAAGAGAATAGATGAATGCAAAATACAAGTTGAGGAGCATGCTAAACATGTATTTACTTTGGAATCAGAAATAGATGAGCAACCAGAACAAGGTAATTCCGTCTCTTAGCTAACAGGACCATTTGTGGGAAAATCAGTATGAGTTAATTTTATGTTTCCTGCTGGAAGCAACAACCTATATTGAATAATGTCTAAAAGAAAACATAAAAACAATTATATATTTGTTTTTCTGCAAATGCTCTGTTTCTTGCATGCAAGTCCATAGGTTGCCGTAATGCTCTCACTTAGCTTATGATTATAGTACTATTTATATTCCCCTTAGAATCCATTGAAAAATATCCCTCTGGTGAACAATGGCAAAAATAATTATTTTGCTATGCTAATATTATTAGATTTTCCTTTTAAACACAGCAGTGTAAATTTTTCTGGGATACATTTAGACATTTACTATCCAGGCACTAATCAGCGACCCTGTATCCACTTAACTACACTGACTACTATGCCAGGGATTCAAGTAAAGTCTCCACCATGTCCTGTTTGGAGGCCAGCAGATACTTGGCACTTGCCTAGAAAGAAAGCAGATGTGTCCTATTTGATGGAGTTGATGGCGATCAGAAAATTAGGCTCAAAAATTGTGGTCTGGCTCACACCAGCAGGGAAATTTTTTCTTCAGTGGCCAAAGTGGATTTGAAACACAGTTTTACCTCTCATTTAAAATTATGCAGTGGCAAAACAGTCTCATGTAGGAGTATTCTTTTAAGGAGATGTTCTACTGAATTACTATCTCTTGCCTTCCATAGGAGTCATTTTTTACATATTTAGACTGCAGTCATCTGAAAGATTGTCTGATCCTTGATTGTAAATAAATATATATACGTGTGTGTATTTATATAATTTCTGTAGCCACCCATCTTAACCAAGTGACTGGGTGGTGAACAATTTTAAAATAATAAAAGCAATTAAAAACAATACAAAAATAAATATATACAGCAGCTAAGAAAATTATCTTAATAATCATCAGTATAGCTAGGAGACGGGGCCCTTAACACATTTGAGGCCCCAGGCCCGAGCACATAGCCAGGTCTTTAAAGCCTTACATGCAGGGCTTTAAAGGTGACTACCAGCACCTTGAATTGCACTTGGAAGCACACCGGCAACCAGTGCAGCTCATGTAGTAGGGGTGTTATATGTGTCACATATCTGACACCATTTCCTACCCATCCAGCTGTATTCTGTACCAGTTGAAGCTTCCAAATGCTCCTCAAGGGCAGCCTCATGCAGAGTGCATTGCAGTAGTCCAAGTGAGAGGTTACGAGGGCATGGGTGACTGTGAGCAAGGCCTCCTGATCCAGGAAGTGTGTGTCTGTCTATATATCGGGCATAAGCATACTTTCAGTGGCTTAGAGCTTAAGTGCTATTGGACTCAATGAGATTTAATTTCTGATTAATGAATACAACAGTGTGATTAATATTTGGGCTTTGGAAAGTTGTTTATATTATGTGGTTCAGGTGTTAACTTACTTTAGGAATAGTAACTAATGAATTTCTTAGTTAAAAGCTTAGCTCTGTTCTCATACTGGCCAGTCACTTCAATTATCTAAGATTTCTTCATTGTGCATGATTGAAAATATAGGTAACTATTTTCCCCCCAAAATAGAACTGTGTTTTACATCTGAGAAGATATTTAAAATTCTTAGCTTCTTTTGTTCTTGTTTTCAAGTTGATGAGGCACTATCTCCTGAATCACAGGGTATTTTGAAGAAAAAAAAGAAAGAAGTGAAGGTAATTCATGTACTGGATAACTCCACCCCCGCTTAAGAGATTAATTGCTACATTGATAGAGCTGGCACTTCTGGTAAGATGTGTACCTGCATTGCTCATAGGACAAGAAAGGCCAAAATGATTTATGCATGAAAACCATTCCCTCGCTGTTTTTTTCCCCCTTGATTAAGTGAGGTGGCTTCAAACAATCTGCTTCTCCTGGTCTATTCATTCAGTATTTTGGATTAAACTGATGCATAAATGGGACCTATGAGCTTCTTGTAAGTAGATAAAAGTTTTATTTAAATGACAGGCCAATGAAACTGATACGTATATAGCTAATAATATTTGTATTCCCTCTATAAATACATTCAAGAATCTATCAGAATAGTATGTACAGTCCATCTTCCCTTAAGCTCTCATAGCAGAGTGATATGGATGCTACATTACACCAGTGTATGGGGTTTTTGATGACTTGTGTCCTCCCCCTTGGAAATTTCTCTATTTCTCTATATATCTGGACATACATCTGGTCTAGATCCATATCTTTATAATGCATTTGTTTAAAATGTGTTTCAGTTTCCTACAGATGCCGTACAAGACTCAAATGATAAAAACTTGGAGGTAAATTTTACAAATATGTTGTAGAAATCAGTGATGAAACAAAATGAAATTAGTTTTTATTAGAATGCACAAGAAAGGGAAAGGGATAAGTTCCAAACCACAGGGAATAGAGCAAAGCTCTAAAAATTAATTGAAATGAAGTATTTATCATCTCAACTTGAATGTGTAATTAAGCAATAAGACTACCATTCTGAAATAAGATATTAATTACAGCTTTTGGCTTCTCCAAGCAATCATTTTAAAACATGGAAAATTATTTTGTTCGAGAATGTTCGATCCCTTTACATATCTCTTGCTTCTCTGTTGCAGGGCAGTTGGTCTGACACTTATAAGAGGCAGATTTATCAATACGTTCAGTCATTCGTACTATCAGAGCCAGGCTCTAAATTAATTGGGTCTATGCAACATGCTACACCATAAATCATAGTTTTACAATATTGGTTGGGGTAAAACCAAACCCATATTATGGCTTAACAAGATGTGCAAACTCAATAATTATATGAAGTATGTTTAATAATTTTTAAAAAATCTGTTCTGATCTGCCTGCTTGGTGCTTCTAATAAAGAAGGTGAAGGTATGGTTCTGGGCTGGGTTGGAATGGCTGCATATGTGGAGTCACGGGTCCTTCAGTTGCTGTTCCTTCCACCCAAAATATGCTGCTAATTGAATAGCATCTGAGTGGTCAGTAGGAACAGGACATTTGAAACAAAGGGTTTAATCTTATGTGCTTCTTTGGATTAGGAATCCACATAATTAGCTTTTTCAGAAAAAAAAGTGGCTGGTGCTAGGAATGCATTTCAAACTTCAATACTTCATGAGGCTTGTAAGTAGGGATCACGCATTGTGCTAAGCCAGCACATGATTGATTTTGGCTTAGTATTGTGTGAATCATTGTAGTCTGGAACCATAGTTTATATGTTAGGGTTATACGGTCCAACTAATTATAGTTTATTCAATCATCCATGCCTTGGTATGATGTCTGATGTCAGTTGTTTGGACCTAATACTCCTTAGATATATTAAAATCAACTAGGTAGGCTGACTATGTGGCTCTTTTTGTTTTTTAGAATTACAGTTTTCCTGGCTTCAATTTGCGGAAACTTACAAAACTTCCAAACAATCTAGAACCTGCACAACTCTGGGATATGGTTCTAAAAGTCCAAATTTTCAAGGTATAAATTTTAATTTCACTTATATTGCAGCACCAAGTGGAACACAGGTTTGTTAAACAGGAGGCATCTGTAAGCAAGTGAAACATTGGGGCAACTTTGGGATAAATATACTTAAGATAAGCCTTGTGAAACATGAGAGGGGTCACTTCTTAAGAGATATGTACCAGAGTCCACTATAAATGCATTTAGCCCTTAGGAGTGCACTTTACATTTTAGAGTTTTCCTTCTCCATTTTCCAACTTGATTTATCTAATGTTTTTGAAGCAGTGGTGAAACTGTGTGTTTATGCATTATGTCATTTTACTGACTCACATGTTTTGACAAAATGTCAGAATTATTATGGTAATTATTAATTTCTTATCACTTAGGGCCAACCATTGTCAAGTATGAGAAGAACCAGTTTCATAGGATGGGAAAAGAGACCTTATAAGTTGATCTGAAGCCATTGCAAATAGCTTTTTCATCTAAATAATGGCACTTTTTGTAAATCTCTGCCAAATTATACTTGTGTAAATATACTTGTAGAAGCCAAACATTATTTTAGATCTAAACATCCTTAAGACCAATAATAACATATTAACAATCAAGACTGTTTTTTTTAAATCTCATAAAATATGCATTCCAGTTGCAGAGCATAAAATAATTGCCTATTGTTAAGAAAGTGAATATCAATCCAAGTAATTATTTGATGTCAGTTTTAAAAGGGTTATATGAGGTTGCAGTTGTAGTTGTTAGGTGATAGCTTTTCTTGTAGACACTCAGTGAAAGACTTAAGGAACTTGATTTCATTTTAAAAAATCAATTTCTTGGTTTTAGGTCTGTAAATATTCTTTTCCAAATGAGATGCAGTGAGTTTACTGGAATTTTAAATTAGGTCAAGAGATAATCACAGGTAATTGCAAGCTGAATCAATCCAACTCAGCTTCCTGTGTTGCTTTTGCAACAAGTGGGTGATTACCTGAGTGCTGCAGAACTGCAGACTTGTCTTCCAACAAACCCTGCTCTTTTTGAGCCCCATCTGCAGAACCTTGAGACCCTGTCGGCTCCTGAATGGCAAGGTCGGCATCTGTCGAGCCCTGCTCTTCCCACTGAGAGTTTGACTCATCAGGCAGGCCCATAACAGGCTGGCCCTATATCTCAACTCTAAGGTGGGCCAGGTATTGACATTTAAAAAGAATAGCATGCATGTCTACATGAGTCACTTTTATGATGCAATGTTGTGGCCTCAGTCTCAGCAGGTAAAACACCCGGCAAACTTTATCTGGGCTTAGCAACTAAGAGATTCAGACTTCATTGGTACTTTGATGGTCGATGATCAGATGTTATGGGCCTGCCTGATGAGTCAAACTCTCAGTGGGAAGAGGAGGGCTTGACAGATGCCGACCTTGCCATTCAGGAGCTGAAAGGGTCTCAAGGTTCTGCAGATGGGGCTCAAAAAGAGCAGGGCTTGTTGGAAGATAAGTCTGCAGTTCTGCAGCACTCAGGTAATCACCCACTTGTTGCAAAAGCAACACAGGAAGCTGAGTTGGATTGATTCAGAACTTAAGCTACAGCAGATCCTCAGCCCTTGCATGTGCAGAAAGATCAAGTGAACAGAATAAAGATGTTCAGTGAAGTTCCTCAAAAGAACAAAGCAGGAAAATGACATGCCTGAGTCAACACTATAAGAGAAGGGCCTGGGACTCTGATCTCCATCAGAAAACAACTTTCCACCTTGCACCTGACTTCCTGAATGTGTGCGGCTTCTAAGTTCCTGGCTGATCTCTGGACTGGTACAAGACTAACTCAGTTCAGATTCCTGGATCTTGGATTTGTCTGGAGAGAACTTGGGCTTCAGAAGTAAGATTAATTGCTTTTCCTGACTCTCACATTCCTGCCCAGTGGTGAGATTTAGAGCTGCCATAAAGACTTCTGATCTACATCTGACCTCCTGCTCTTGTAATTGCCAGCACAAGACACTACAGAAAGGGCTGGATGCTAGATTGGGTCATTTAAAAAAAAGCAAAAACCTGAAGATGGCAAATAGCTTCTATATTGTTGCCAAAAAAACTTACACATTTTATTAAGTCACCAAGAATCAAGCATGATTTGAAAGAACTTTACTTCTACTGTAGCTTATTGGATTTGTCAGATATCATTTCATGGAAACAAGGGGGGCAGAATCTGATCTTAGATTCCTCTTCAGAAAATCGAATAAAGCTGCTAGGTTTTGAGGGACAATCCAGCATTAATTACTTCTTTTTCTCTCTCTGCCTCACAAGATCAGCTCAAGAAAGCAATTGGCAAAATATTACAGTTTGTCAGAGCACTCCAAATTTGGAATCTTCCAACAAGGCCATAAGATTGCTCTATTGATTGGTTGACAACAGTAGTCATATTGGTTAGCCATGTGTAATGAATTGCATGTAAGAAATCTCCAAATTTATAAAAAATAATCCCCAAAAGCTGGACATTAACATAGAGTTTATTTGTGTGCAGAACTGGCCAGAAGAGAAGTATATTGAATACTTCACAAATGAACTAAAAAAAAATGGAAGGAGTAGCTGATTTTCTCTCCTCAAATGACATCTTTGCACTTTCTGTAATGCAGAATTGAATAGAGATGGAAGGAATGCTGAATGAACTGGTATCCTGGCATCACTAGCAGATTTACAAGTACTTAAGAATTCCTTGTGGCTCCTCCAAGTCAGGCAGTAGTTCAGGAATGTGTGTAAAAAGCCCTCCAATGTGCAGATACTTATCTATGACTGCATTTATTATATACTCCATATGTAACCAAGGTTCTTGAGATAGCATTCTCAAACACAAGCTGGACATATGCGAAGATACTTTTCTTCCTAATCGTCCTTAAATGTTCCAGCTATCACAGTGCAGCTGAATCTCCTGACTGGCTCATAGACTGGTGCTTCCCCATTGGATCACCACTTGTTGCATCATGCAGCATTTGGCCATGTCAGCCGTTGGAAGAAATACTTGGGGAGAAAAGATGTGACAGAGTTCCTTTCCTGATCCCATTGATGAATCCTACAGGCATAGGAGGTTTCATAAGTTTTGCTTAGATCTATGGGATTGGAACCAAGATCACTTCTGTACAAGGTCTGTTCCTGAGGTGATCACCTCTGCTACCACATGACATGAATCAAGTGGTAATCCAGATCCACTATCTGTCTGCAATTTACGTGTTACAGCAAAGTAGGCATTCCAGTTTCATGCATTAGTTTCTGTTTTGAGATAACTACTGATGCATTGGAATAAATTCCTATCTATTATTAATAGCCTTTGTATTTTTCTTTAGATCCAAATAATGTTTTGGATGGACTCACCAAGATACAATACTCAGTTAATAAGATGTCTAAACTAGTGCAATAAATCAGTTTGTTCTATTTATAAATCTCCTTGAACAAATTAGTGAAGTAAAAAAAATGTGAAATAATATTTGTCAGTTTAATTCTAAATATATTCACTGTTAAGTAATAGCTGTGAACCATATTGAACATATATTGCATTATAATGAGAGCCAGTTTGGTCTAGTGGTTAAGGTCCCAGGCTAGAAAGCAGGAGATGGTGAGTTCTAGTCCTGCCTTAGGCACAAAGCCAGCTGGGTGACTTTGGGCCAGTCACTTTCTCTCAGCCCAACTCACCTCACAGGGTTGCTGTTGTAGGGAAAATAGGAGGAGGAAGAGTAGAGTGGAACCTCGGTTTACGAACTTAATTCGTTCCGTGACTCTGGTTGCAATCCGAATAGGTCGCAACCCGAAGCAAATTTTCCCATAAGGTTCAATGTAATTACCGTTAATCCGTTCTGGCGTGGAGGACAGGGAGGCGGCTATTGCTTGGAGGGATAGTCCCCCTCCCTATGACCACGTGTCAGGGGTGGAAAATGGCCTTGGACCACGTGTCAGGGGCGGAAAAATGGCCACGGACCACGTGTCAGGGGCGGAAAATGGCCACGGACCACGTGTCAGGGGCGGAAAAATGGCCGCGGACCACGTGTCGGGCGGAAAATGGCCGCGGACCATGTGTCGGGCGGAAAAATGGCCGCAGACCACGTCTTGGGCGGAAAAATGGCCGCGGACCACGTGTCGGGTGGAAAAATGGCCGCGGAGCGTGTCACGGGAGGGAAAATGGCCACGTATCCTGTTCTTACCCCGAGGCGGAGTTCACAAACTGAAGCAAAATTTTGCGGCCGGAGCTGGTCGTAACCCAAAAAGTTCGTTAACAGAAGCGTTCATAACCCGAGGTTCCACTGTATTAGGTATGTTCGCTGCCTTGAGTTATTTATAAAAATAATAAAGGGATAAAAAAATCTAAAAAAAAATCAGTGGGACTCACAAACTCACTTGAAGATGAATATGTTTGGGATTGGATAAAAATGTCCGCTTCATTTTGCTGTGTCTTTTGTTTTTTGGACAGGGTGTGAATATCAAAGTTTTGAAGCAGCTGTTTATTTCCGAAGCATCTCTTGCGATTTTGCAGGATTGTTTCTGGTGGTGGTTTCTTCATAAGTTCAAGGTACAAAACCTAAAGCCTTATCATGCCTTCCATAAACATTCATCCCTTATGAAGAAAGTAATTGACACAAGATTTCTTGTGCTGTATGACTGAATATTAGGTCACTGAATGAATTCTTCGGCATTAAATGAAACAGCTGGCTTCAGAGTAGTTTCACTTCATGTTATCTGCCCCCTAAAAGGTCTGAGGATTTCAGATATGATATTTGAAGCTGTTTTTCACTAAAGGTTTTGCCCAAGTTATAACCCCGTCTTAATGTTCACTTCTTTTTCATGCTCACAATTATTCCCACATTTAAATGCAGCTTAGGTATGACATTCGAATACTTATGAAGTTATTTCAGACACGCAAATATGTTTTCAAGCAAATCCGGTGATGCTGAATCTCTGAAAGATAGCAATTGTACTCTCACAATACACTAAACCGGTTTAGGGTGCGGTTTATTTACTTATTTGGGCTTCTAGGCCACTTCAGTCCCCAAACCCTAGTCAGGTTAATTGCATTATTATTTTTATAAAAGTTCTAGAGAAAGTTTATTGCAATCTTTACTTGTGGCATTTGCATATTACTTTGATCATAATAACTGCTAGGGACCTATCTGGGTGGGTCCAATTTTGGTAGTATGGTGAAAGTTGCTGCATTTCTAAACACTGTCATTAATTCAAGACTATTGACAACAGCTCTGCACTGATGTTTTTAATTGTAGAATATACTTTGCTTAATACTTTCTCCTGATTATTTCAAGCCTGATCAAGATGAACAGGACCACTTTTTTGACAGAATATCAGATAGCTATGTGACCCTTCTGTGGAGCATACCCAATTACATTAAAGATGCTTTTCTTCAGGTAACAACATTGTTTGCAGTTATGAATTTTGCTCCTTCCAATCCCTCTTTGTCTTGTTCAGAGAAGAGCAAAAGGTGTGTCTGCTGCCATCTTTCTATCTAATTACCTCTTAACTTAATCTGTTTTTGTTGATGAACATGCCAGAATCTTTCATTCTGTGTCATGCCTTCAGGCTCTGTTATTGCCTCTGAATTTTTTTTTTAATTATTCTTGGTAATCTCAACTACTTACTCCATAAGACCCAAGCAAAGTTTGCACGGAGATTTGTGAATCTAGCTAACTTGCTTCCCTGAATAACATGGAGCAGTAAAAATTTATTTACGTATTTGTCAGTCACTCCATAAGCAGAATTCCCTGGGTGATGAACACTCATTTTAAGAACTGCATCCTCTTGATAAGGAAAGAGGGTGACTTCATGTCACATCCCTCACTTTATCCTGTAACTAACTTGGTACCTTCTAGATATATCGTTATAAGATCTGATGGGGTTGATGTGCTCCAGGTCCCATCACTGTCATAGCACCCATGAGGTATGCCTTCTCTACTGCTGTGCCTGCCTTTTGTGACAGCCCTGCTGGCTTTTAGGAAGGCTTTTCCCACAAGCTCTGGCCCCGCTAACTTCCATGTAAGAGTGATGCAATTGTTAACTCTGGTATGTTTTGATACTGTTTTTCCTCCCTAGGCTGGTTGTCTTTTATTGTTTCAGTCTTTTTATTGTTTTTTAATCCTGTGTAACCACCCAGAGTCACAAGGAATTGGGCAGCCTTAGAAAATTATTAAGTAAAATAAATATTGGTCTATAGCTTCCCAAATTCCCAGCTAGGACATTGTAGCTTCAACTGATCTGAAAGACAATAATTGGAGAAGGTGATTCTAACACATTTTTTGGTCTCAGGTTAAGTTGCTGCTCTGTTCAGCATGTCTTCTAAGTTAATAGGGCTTTTTTGTGGTAATTTTTAAATTACCACAAAATTAGTGTGGTAAAAACTAATTAATTTTTAATTAACTGAAAAAAAATTGTGGAAGGTAGGACATCATTCTCCCTCCTTACTGATTTGCCCGTAAGTTCATTTGGTTCGCTGCCACCCAAGCTTGCTATGTTCTTTGACAGACCTTGTATTTTTCCCACAGCTGGTGATTCAGCTATATTTTGAATGCCTGTTTATTTCTATATATAAGCATCACCCACTTTTACAATTAACTTAATTTGCATTTTGGCAGATGTATCCTGACTGCTTGTCCCAAGCCATCTATGTTACTTTTTGCGAAGCTTTTCCTCAATCTTTTAATCGTTTTGATGATCAGTTTAAAGATGAATTAATGAATTTAGTTTTCCAGTGGATAAGAGGTACTGAAATATTGATAATTATTTTTCTTTGCAGTGGATGGCAATAGTGTATCTCAATAGTTTTCTATGTAATTTCACCTAGTCAGAATTTTCTCTCTCTATCAGTTCTTTGAAAGCATCATACAGTTAGAGTTAAGCCACTGAGTCCAACCTCTTGGTCACTTCAGGAGCCCAAATTAGAGTATCCCAAACAGATGGCTGTCCAGCCTTTATTTGAACATACCCCAGTAAGGTGAGCCCATCACCACTCTCAGTAATTAGTTCCACTGTTGAACCATTGTTACTCGTAGAATTTTTTCTAACATTCATTTGTAATCACCCCTTTGTAACTTAAAACCTTCATTCTGGGTCCCGTACTCTGGAAGAAGCCAGAACTGTCTTGACCTTTCTTCTGTGTGGTCAAGAACATTGAGAGACTGTGAATTCTAGTCCTCCTTTGGCCATGAAAGCCAGCTGGGTGACTCTCTCAGCCCAGCCCAGCTCGCAGGATTATTGCAGGGAAAATAGGAGGCAGGAGCATTACGTACACCACTTTGTACAAAATAAAGGTGCAATATAAATTAATAATAAGAAAAAAATTAAAATCCCCCACAAAATTAAAGAATTGTAGAACTGAAAGGAACCACAAGAATCATCTAGTCAAGTTTTTCCCAAAGTGGTCAATATCAATATCAATATCCATTATTGTTGTTGTTATTTGTAGTCCTATTAATTAAAGTAGTATTTATTAAATTATTTTCATATAATAAATGTTTGGGGCTCATTGAACAATCTGAAACTTCATGAAGGGGTTGATGAGCTGAAGAGTTTGGGGACCCCTGATCTAGTTCAACCCTCTGCAGTGTGCAGGAAAACCAATTAAACCTACTTCTGTCATTTGTTTTTTCAGGTGAAACTTACCCAGCTCCTTCATTGCTCTCTTCATTAGTTTTAATTTCTAGTGCTTATTGGCCTAGTGGTTGAGGCACCAGGCTAGAAAGCAGGAGGTGGTGAGTTCTGGTCTCATCTTAGGCATGAAAGCCAGTTGGGTGACTTCGGGCCAGTCACTCTCTCAGCCCGACTCACCTCACAGGGTTGTTGTTGTGGGGAAAATAGGAAGGGGAAGGAGTATTGGTATGTACGGCACCTTCAATTATTTATAAAAATAATAAAGGGATAAAAAATCTAAAAAAACCCTGTTTGTTTCTCTGATTTCTTCCCAAAGGGCGGTACCCAGAATTATACATAGTACTTGAGGCAGGATCTGACCAAATCAGAAGAAAGCGGGATGATCACATCCTATGATTTGGAAACCGTACTTCTGTTCAGTTGCATTTGGCTTTTTTTGCAGCCACATCACACTACTGCCTCATATTTAGTTTGCAATCAACTGCTATTCCAGAATCTTATTAGCAAGTATCATTACCAAGTCAGGTATCTTCCATCCTATAGCTGTGAATTTAACTTTTGTTTCCTGATAGAAGAATTTTGCACTTGGCTCTGTTAAGCTTGATTTTATTGGTTTCAGCTTATTTCAACATCAGGATTATTGTGAATTTTATTTCTGACTTCTAGGGTATTAGCTGTTCCATCCAATTCTATATCTTCTGCAAATTTGATAAGTATTTCCTCTATCTCTTCATCCAAGTAAATAATTTTAAAAAGTGAAAGAGCAGAGGGCCCAGGACTTGTGGCATCCCATTTATGACAGATCATTAACAAACATTCCCTGAGTACTGTTCTTGAGTCAGTAATATGCACACACTTAATTGATGTGACATTTAGTCCTCATGTAACTAGCTTGCTGCTTAGCATGTTTTGGGGTACTTTGTCAAATGCTTTTCTGAAGTCCAAATATATTACATCTACAGTATTCTTGCATTCTGTTAAGGTACCTGATAAAAAAAATAAGATAAAGTTAGTCTGTTGAGATTTGTTCTTGAATAAAAGTACCAAAAACATTTGGTTGATTGTATTATTCAGTTCATCCATTGACCCTCTTCCAGGTTTTAAGCCACAAAGGTTTGCTTGGAAAAAGTGGCATTTTTGGTGGATGGAAACACCTAGAGATCTCAAGATAGAGAAAGACTCCTTTTGCCAGATGTCATCACAGATAAATCTTGAGCCTAGAAGAAGGTCAAGATCAAGATCAAGATCAAGATCAAGAACATGTAAGTACCAGGCAAATGGATACAAGGGATTATCCAATGGTTGTTCGAGAGCTATGGGGAATGATGTATCATAGATACAATGGTGAAATTTGTAACTTTTTAAAAATATTATTTTCAGTTTTTCAACTATAGTCTTTAGATAGCAGTAACCACAAGGAATGATACTGAGCATGATTTATATAACTCTAGACTGCTGTTACCTTTTCAATGTGGGAATGCCTTGAAGATTTCCTGAAACATCATAAAGGGTATTCATGAAGAAATTCATGAGAAATGAGGCTTATTACTAATATATGTGATGCACAAACAGCAGGTTGCTTTTGCAGTCACATGCAGTTTGTTGCCTTCTAAAGATACCTGACAACATCAGGAACCCAATACTGGACTAGGTAGGCCTGTGCTCTAATTCTGCAAATTTGTTACATTTGGAATTCTTTTCACTTGCTGTGATTCCAGTGAAAATTGGTCCAATTGGAAAATTACTGTTAATCCTGGGGAAAAAAGTGTCCAGTGGTGCTAACAGTGATGCTTTTTCCCATATATTGGGGGCTAAGGGGAAGAAGCTGATTTTCATTTGGACCAATGATGCCACCATGTTTGCTGACCCTCACCATGGTGATTCTGTTCTTTAGAAGAAAAAGGCTTGCAGTTAATGTCATGCCTGGTTTCTCCATCAGAGGATCTGGCAATCCAAGCTTCATATTTGACCTGGATCAGAACGGCAGGCGAACTCTTTTTTCCCCACTTGAATTCTAATGGTGGTGTATAATGATCTGTCTGCCAAGCAAATGCAGAATAAGTATTAAAAGTGGCTTGTTTTTGCATAGCTGGTAAAGTTAGCAGCAGGTTGAACAGGTAGCAGCTAAATTAGACTGCGAAATTTGTCCTCAAGCTTGTTGGCATATTGATGGCGGTACTGGAGGAAGAGGGTGCCAATGTGAATCCATTCATTCTGGCTAGACGTTGGTTTAGGAACTGGCCTGATATTTAAGAGAAACATAGCAGAGCCATGTCTCCTATAACTTTCAAAATACTAGCAGCCTTAACTGGCAGGGGGACATGGCATTCAGATTTTTTGCATATGGGGGCTGTTCCATCTGAAACTTTCATTGTAAGAATTGCTACAGGCTGTCATTTTTGTCTGCTATCCAGTACATATTGGCAGGAGTTTTGTGTACTAGACTTGACGTCTGTCATAAGAGGAGAAAAGAAAGGGCCGCTAAGCTAGACTGTTTTGATACTCCTTTGGAATTAAAAGCATATGAAACAGATGCATCTTGATAATTTTTTTTTATAAATAACATCAACTTAAATAACTTAAAACAATAAAGTTCAATTATAACTTAAAATAAAGTTTAATGCTGTAACAACAGAAAAGCATGAATATCGGTGGAAAAAAACTTAGAAGCCATATGCCCAAACAGGAATTATATAAAAAGATAGGTTATGTTACATAAAAACCCATATGATGTTGTCTGAATTTTTTACTTCATCGTTACATAAAAGGATATTTTGAGGAAAGTGAGATGAAATACATTTCCCTTATTAATATTATTTAATATTACACTATTTTGTAACATCTTTCAGAGCAGCATTAGGCATTCTTACTAATACATATGAATACATTGCAGTGATGCAACTTTCATCTGTCATACCAAGTTTATTGTCTGAATACCACAGTGATCCAATTTCAATTTGCTTTAATACTTATACCTTTTTTATCCTGGGAAGTATTTAATACTGCTTAGCCTTCGCAACTCATACCGACTTGATCATCTGAAGACTCAATCCAGCAGCCATCAAGTCCGTCATATTTTACATAACCTTTTCATCTGCTTTATTATTATTATAGCAGCCATGTTTAACGAAGCAGATAGGTTTATTTTAAATAAAAGATCGTCAGATAATCAAGTCATGACAACGCGCAAGGGTAAATTTAATTTAAGAATCTGCAAAGCTACTCTTATGCTAACATAAGGATTGTACAACTCTTTACAATTTTTTACAACTTTTAGTTACTAAATCTGAAGTAGTGTATATTTTCATTTTTTTTTAAAAGCAAGTCTCTTAAAAATAAAACAATGCTCAAGTCCAGCTTGTTCAGTTTTTCAGTAGTATTCCAGCTTGTCTTCCTTGCACTTTCAAACAGTCCCCTTTTCAAATGAGATATATATTTTGCTGGAACTGGTTGTCCATAGTTAATACAAGATTAGGATACTGCAAATGGAAGAAAATGGGAGGAAGTATCTTCTTTACTTGTTTTTTGGCCTCTCTTAGGGGCACCATTCTGTTTTAATGCGATGTACATCTCTTTCCCTTTGTGTGTCCAGTTTGCTGAAGCATAGGTGTTATAATGATTTTCTTGAATGAATTCTACGAAGTTGCAGTCTTCATTGCACACTTTCTGTTTTTTAAAAAAAATGAGGTGATCAGTTGAATGCTGAAATACCTGGCAGTGGTGTGTAATATTTAACAAAAACTAATTGCCCTTGAAATATGCAGATTAAACTACTTGAAATGTACCTACTGGCTGTGCAAATTTCTTACACCTTTTAATAGGGATTGATGTATCAGTAGCGTTCCAGATGTTGCTGAACAGCTTATGTCATCCAAAGCAAACAAGGTCAATGGCGTGGGATGCTGGAAGTTGTAGTTCAGCAACATCCAGAGAACCACAGAGTGCTTATATAATAGGGACTTCCAGTTAGTCCATTTAATCTGTATTGGGGAGCAAGGCAGCATGAGGGTGGCATAGCTGGGCAGGAGAAGAGCCTAGAGCAAATAGGCAAGGGAAGTAATTAAGAGCACAAAAAGAATCCAAAAACTGCCAAGAAGAGTTATGGATCAGCCTGCCAGCAGCTTCTTCCTGCTCTCTCTCTCGTGCGCACTCGCGCTCTCTCTCTCTCTGTTTAATGTGGCTTCTGGGAGAATGAAGTCAAAACAGGGAAAACTCTGATCTCCAGTAAGTTTGCATTCCAAGGCAGCTGTCCATAAATGAGAGCAGTTCATAACAGCTACCAGTGGGATGCCATCATCCAGCAGCTCCCATGGACTAGGGCCAATGTAGTATAAAACACAGCTGATCAAAAAATATCAGGAGCAAACATATTTTTCATCAAATGCAAGCTGCTGCTAACAATTATGCCAGTACCTTTCCATAAAGTTTCCCAGACTTGTTCATAGCGAGAAAGTATTCACTTGCCACTCCTTTGATTGCCACTATTCCAACTGCCACCGTTCGTATTTCGAGAATACCTGTAGGAAATAATAGCGAGGTCTATTATCTCTACATTTGGCTCTCCTTATGATATAAAATTGCAAAGCTATTTGTTTAAATGACTTTGTTTCTTTTTATTTATAAAACTTGCTACTCTTTTCATAAGGAAGGGATAATAAACATAATAGGATCGTACATAGAATTCCCCATTGTTTTAAAGGCTATGAATGCATGTCTGGTTTACACCAGAAGAATGTTCTGGGGTATTATATACATAAAGTGCATTCATCTCCACACGAGTATGTGAATGTAGACATTAAATGTTTATGTTACTATTCATTATTTCGTTTCCAAGTTGTATAGTTAGGATTTTCATCATTTGTAAAACAAATAAAATACCTTCTTTGATTAGAGTTGCTGTTCAGATTGAAGTGAATGTACTTCTGTTGAACATTCTAAATACAAGGTTTTGAAAATGACAAGTATAGAGCTTAAATCAAGATTCATAGAATTAGTTTTTTTCAACAAAGGTACTTTGAAAGGATATATAAGAAATTTACCAGAGGCATCCTCTCTTCAGGAGCACTAACCTTAGAACTTGTAAATGATGGAAAACAGATCATGGCAACTACAAGAAGATAAAAGTATTTGTCTGACCTTTATGGCCATTAAAAGCTGATAACCTCTGAAAATCAATCTGTGTCATGCAGAGACACGCTTTACTATTGGATTTTTTTTTTCAATTAGATCCATTTACGATACAGTTAGCAAACTCTAGCTTTCATTTTTTTCTTCCCTGAACTAATATTCCTCAACCACTAGGGAAATGAGCATGCAGAAACAAATTGCTACAACCAATGGATATCTAATTCTGCTTGATGGGATTTTGAATGAAGATGGGTTGGAGCTTTAGAGAGGTGCATGTAAACAGAGATCATGCATTGAGGTAATCCATGTTGGCTTAACCATAGTTTACCCAATAGATCATACAATATGCTAAACCATGTTTTACAAGCTATAACGGATGGCTGCACACAACAAGCTAAACCCAAGGACATTCAAATCACATTTATGGCATATTGAAAAAATAGATAGATAGATAGATAGATAGATAGATAGATAGATAGATAGATAGATAGATAGATAGATAGATAGTTTGATGTGGAAACATTGCCATTAAATGATTTTTGATAAATTGGCATTCCTAGCAGTATGAAAGTGGTGTTGGTTTTCTATGTTAGCTGAATTGCAGTTGATTTTTCTATTGTCTGGCATGTCTTGGCGCATAGCTCCCACCGTGCTTTGTCCATGTTAGTGGCTCTGACAGTGGCTATGCAAAAGGGAAAGGACTAATTGTTTAAACATACTTTTTCCAATTTTTAGGCATTACTTAAAATAAGTCTTATAAGTAGAGAAAAACTTTCAAAGGTACATGGAAAAAGATTGAGAAAATAGGCTGACCAACTAAGCACCAACATCTTTCTTTAAAAATTAAATTTAAAAATCATGCCACGATGTTTTTATTTCATTGAAGTACAACTGTGCAATTATTCTAAAGTTTAGGTGAAAACCTCATGAAGTTAAAGACTAAATGAACAACTGAATACTTAATCAGGTATATGACTTTCTTTCCATCTGTGGAACTGGTGACTGTTGCTGTCAAAATTCACAGCAGTGACCAGCTAGACCCCGAGAATGGCGAATTTGCTGTTCTGTTTCCTGATTTATGAGCCATTCTCCTTATAACTGAGTCTACAACAATGACCTTAAGGTACTTGATGTACTTGAATATGAAGTGATATTTGCTCCCCAAAATGGTTTAAATGATAGGTAAGTACAATAGAATTGGTGACATTTTTATAACATTAAGCTGTGCTCAGATTCCAAAGAACTCTGTTAATTTTTAAAGATTTCTCAATAACATATGTACATATGGGTATGCACACTGCATGCTAAGCAGTTTATAACATAGCATCCTGGGAAGGGCAGTCTTTTTAGATTTTTAAAACCATTTGAGGCAGTGCAAATCCTAAATGCAACTTAAAGCTCTTTGAAACTTGGTGATGACCATCAGATGACCATTTGAATAAATATGAATAATAAATAAGGATGTTGATACTGTTCTAAATGTGTTTGCTTATAGTCTAATGAAAGGTGCTTAAATGATCATCTTGTTCCATGATTCATTTTCAGGATGCTATTCATTTAGTGTTAAGAGTTTCTAAAAAGTGTACATGTGGCCTTCATTTCAATATTTAGATAAAAATTTAAGCGTACCAAAGGAGTATTATATGCAGATATCTTCAGAGATTATAATGATGCCATTATTCTTTGAATATAAAATACTTCTAGATGTAGTCAGTTTAGTTTTTTAAAGTAGTTTTATGCCTTGAGCATTTTACTTGTAGGTTTGATGTCCACTATATACCTTTTACAAAGCTAAAGTAGAATCAGTCTGGCAGAAACAGCACTGTTGTTGAGATATTGCAGTATATTTTTACTAATTTTCAAATGTTCTCACACAGACACAGACGTATACACACAGAACACATTTGGCAAATCACTACATGTTTCTTTGAAGTGAAAGGCTATTGTGGATGTACAATGCCTATAACTATCTTAGAAGTGCATTGGAAGTGATCATAACACAGGTCTGGCAATCCTTAATTCTATACTGTATAAAATTTCTAAAAAGTAATTTGGTATGAAGTTAGTAATGTTACTGTATAATATACTGGCTAATTCCCAACATTCTCTCCCCATGTGTCATAGAGCCCTTAGTTCTATCGGTTTCAAGAACATTCAGAAAGAGCTTTCTTTCTTTCTTACAGGTTTTCTCCAGCTTGACATTTTAACAAATCTAAGAATTGATACAGGCTTGCCTGCTTTAAGAAATGGCAATAATATAGATTCACTGCTGATCTGAATTGCCATGTTAAACAATTCCACAGTATCCTCTCTCTTTTAAAATGAGAATCTGTATCATGTCCTTGAAGTCTTGAGTGAGATATTCCATAGTATGTTTATGGTAGACTGTATGGGAGCAACTAAACTGTAGAAAACCAACATGTTTGTTATGCTGTTGTATTTGAGTTGCACCAACTGAAACTGAAATGCAGCTCTCATGGAGTCAGCATAAAATCCAAAATAATGTAGTATGATTGACTAAGCAATGCTGTCAAAAGTAATGCAAATTAGTCTACAGCATAACAATATTCCCCTTTACACAAACATTAGATAATACAGCTTGGTGTTCTTTAATCACAACACAAATCCACCTTTATCTGACTTCAAATTTGGGAATTGCACTGCCAGCCTCTTTTCAGGACACTTCATTTGAAAAGGTTGATTTAGAGGCTCAACTAAGGCAAAGTATTATCATTTTCCAGCCATTTCCATGTTTGCTGGCTTCCAGAAAGAGGAAGCAAACAAACATTGGCTACAGAGCAGGTTAAGCTTTGTGCAAGAAATCCAAAGTATAATGTAAGTTCAAAAGCAAACTTACAAACCAACTTCTATTTCTGTGATGCTGCAAACCTATCTTACATGGTAGATGATTATTGGCACCCTGGACTAGTAAACGTTATATATTTAGGTGGTATATGTACCACCTAATTGCCATATAGAGCAGCAGTATAATTTGAAAATTTGGGTGGGGGGGTATATTTAGAACTGTTTAGAAATAAAGCTGCATGGTAGAAGTTATGATGATGAGGAGGTATATAATGATATGTGAAGCTGCCTTGTATTGACCTAATACACACATTGTGCTAAGTTACAGTTCTTTAACCATGGCTTATTGAATACAATATAACTGGATTTGCATTGTTGGGTGAGCTATAAGCCATGGTTTAAAATCACAGGGAATTCAATAAGTCAGAAGTGCATAGACCACATTTTTGGCCTGCACACTGGGGGAACCCAGTCAGTGAGTTAAATCACTCGTCCATCTAGCCCAGCTGGCTGTGGTTATTTGCTTTAGATTGTGATGTTAGAACTGAACACAGAATTTTTTCCAGATCAAATTCAGCTACTCAGTTATGGCTTCTTCCCTACCAGCTGTGCTTCTGTTCAAAAGAAGAAATCCAAAAGTACCACTAACAAATGTGATAACTAAGCTAATATATGATGTGAGATACTTTTTGTTTCAAGGGCATTCATTCATTCATTCATCTCAGAATAACCATACATGTTAGATTTTAAGGACTTCCAAAGGAGGTTTCCACATACATTTGGAAACAAAAGAAGAAAAGATGAAGCTTTCAAGGGATGATGATTTTGATGTTATACCCAGTTGCTTGAAACGCTTTGACATATGAAACATTGTCCCAGCCTCTGGAATAGCATTCCCCACCCCACCTCACCCCAAATGTGCAATCGGCCCCTTCACTTCTGGCTTTAAGATTAAAAACCAAGAGAAAGACATATGCATAATAGAAATCCCCCAGATGGCCACCAGAAACATTTGATCCTGGTTAAAAGCATAGTGGAATAGTGCTATTTTAACATTTGTATGAAATGTTGGGGGGAGGGGCTGCTCGTACCTTTACTGGCAAGCAATCCAAAGTGCAGAGGCCTCAGCGGAGAAGAAAGGCTGCCTATAAGTAAATTTCTTACTTGTTGATTGATTCCAAAACTATATGATTATTTTTCTTTTATTTTCTTCCTTCCTTCTAGTATAACTATAGTTAGGATTACCCTCAAACTTCTAGTGCCAAGGTATGTATGTATGTATGTATGTATGTATGTATGTATGTATGTATGTATGTATTTTAATTTCTATAGCCGCCCATCTCAACCAAGTGACTCTGGGTATTAGTATTAAGGGCACTTCTGTGTCAGGGTTTATACCAAATGGGATCAGCTCTGGATTTATTTCAGACTCTTCTTTGGCATCATACATCGGTTTTTGGTGCTGCATTATTGGGAGGCCATTGGCAGGGTTTCAATATGGCAAGAGATTGTGTGACATTTTTCTTTCTATGAACCTGTAAGTTGGTGTTTAACACATCTTAGCATTTGGCTAAGATGCTGTGTTATGAAATCTCATATTTTTTGTCTTTATTGGTGAGCTTTTTAGTAGTCACTATTTTTTTTCTGGAATTAAGAGCACTGCTTGCTTTCTGACTGTCTCTCTGTACTTTAAGGCCAAAAGCCTTAGAGAGAATTGTGTAGTTTTGACAGTTTATATAACAATGGTACCTGCATATTTATTTCAGAGAACCATGATATTACAAGGATTAAATGAGTGCACTCAAAGAAGACAGCAATCCTAAACTCTCATTGATTTCAGTAGGGTGTATTTCAGAGTTAGTATGCACAGGATTAGGATCCATCAAGACAACACTGCCTATTTAAATTAGGTAGATGGGAAAGGACTGTAGTCCCAATGAGGAACTGCTAATACATCCTTCAGTGATTGTAATACAATTTGCATGTTGGTTGTGGCTTAGAAATCTCAGTATTTGAGGGATTAGCAGAACTGCTGCAGTTCATTCTACATGGGGCTGCCCTTGAAGAGCATTCAGAAGCTTCAGTTGGAACAAAATGCAGTGGTGTAGGCAGTTATGGATATTTTTCATTCAGAACGTGTGACACTTCTGCTCCGTGAGTTGCATTGGTTGCCAGTATACTTCTGGGTTCAATTCAGCTATACACATATAGTTACCTATAAAGACCTTCATGGCTTGGGGTTGGATTACTTGCGGGACCATCTCTCTCTCCAATCATATCTACCTGTCCTGTTAGATCCAACAGGAGAGGCATGCTCCAGGTCCTGTCCGTTAGGGAGTGTCAACTGGAGCCAGAAAGAGAGCTTTTCTGTCATGGCGCCCACCCTCTGGAACATAATTCCCCCAGAAATTAGACTTGCCCTGACCCTGCTGGCTTTTTGTAAAGCATTGAAGACCTGGTTTTTTAATCAAGCCTGGGGCGCCTGGGTCTGTGGTTGAGCCCATATCATGGTTGTGCTAATTGGTGTGTGCGTGTTTAATCTCAGCTGCTGTATATGCTATTATTTTGATATAATGTTTTTATCTTGTTTTTACTCATTGTTAGCCTCCTAGAGTCATATATTTGAGATGAGTGGCTGTATAAAGTTAATAAATAAATACATACATACATACAATAGCCAACGATGATAGGATTTATAATCCAACAATATTGCAAGGAATATATGTTACCTGCCTCTCCTTTACCACAATAATATTTTAAAACAACCCTGTAAAATAAGTCAATATCATTTCTTTCTGACTGGGAGTTCTGGGAGTTGTTTCCAAATCAAAAGGTCACTAAATTGGAGGAAGGTGATGTAAGTGAAGGGAATATTTTATATTCTCAGTAGACACTAAGTTAGAAACCCAACTGAAATATCCTTTTGAAAGATAAGATTATTATAGCATGATTTATTCTTGATAGATCCAAAAATATCAAAGAATTTAGTTGGAGGACAGAACAAAATAAATATGGTGGTTTAAATTTGACTTCTGGGCTAATCTAGGGTTAAAAAAATAATTAGCACAGGTATGTGTGTACCATCAGCTTTCTCCATCATCTTCATATTGGAATGGAATATTAATTCCAGTACATCTGGAGGACATTATGTTGGAGATTAAGAAAATGACTGCAAATAGAGAAACATAAATTTGCTTTCAGCATTCTATTCCATTTCAATTTTTTTTTTTTTTTTGGGTGCCTTTGAGTCCATGTTCACTCCTGGTGACTACCTGAAGTTTTCTTGGGAATATTTCAGAAGTGGCTTGCCATTGCCTTCTTCCTAGCCTGGTGCATTAACCACTATACCATACTGGCTTTCTATTTCAATGAATACCTCATCATGATTAATGTCTTGTATAATACTAGGTTTTCAAAAAAAAAAGAAAAAAGCATTGCAGAATATGTTAGAACTATGATATCTGTTGAAACTTAATGCTGACTCTACCTAGAAGTTAACATAATAGTAACTGACATTCCTGAATATTGTACTAACCAAGGACTGCAAAGAAGTTAGAAAACCTCTCATTATTATATAAGCAGGCACCAATATACTTTTCCTAAAGCATCAGATAAACAACCAATCACTAAGAGGCAGGGACTGGGGAACAGCTGTTCTCCAAACTGAAAAGCAGTGTAAAACAGTCTATTAAATTACACGTAGACTAATGCTGAGAACATAAGCAACAATTTTCCCAAGCCTGACAGCATGTGTTTCCAGCTGTCAAGAACTATATGGCTTTTCCTCATGTCTATGATTTTCTAACCACTTTGATTTCACTGGCATAGACTTGAAGAGAGGAGATCAGATCTGGCAACCTCAGACAACAACAGCTTTCATCACCTTAAAGCTGACAGAAAGCCACAAGTTTGCTATGGCTCTCTAGTTTTTCCTGTGCGCACCTTGTACATTTCCTCTGTCTGACATAGAATGGCAATAAAAGGAAGTGGGTTTTGAAATGTGTAATGGCCAGGAATACATTTGGAGATAGACTGAATATATAGTTGAAGGATTACAGAATAGAATTTTGTTAATTACCTTTTAGTCTGCAGAACAGAATCTGTCTTTCACGTGGTTCTTGGAAATGGTTCAGAGCATGGATATTTATCTCTCAGTTGATTTTTCCAGATGAAACAAATACTAGAGCTTATGTAACAGCATTTACTCACTTTCACCCTTGTTTTTCTTTCTCCTTTATACCTCTCAAAATTTAGCTTGCAATGCCCTTGGGACCAGAGCCTTTCCTATTTCTTATATAGGAGAATAGACAGTAGTATTGTATAAATCCTCTTCATTTTCACATGACGTATCCTTGACTTGTACAATTTTAAGATGAAACTACATTTGATGTGTACTTTGCCTTCCTGCCTGCCTACCTGCCACAAACTCTGATCTTGAGCAGATGACGGATGCAAGGGGAGAGTGACTGCTGTCCTCTTTAGAAACATGGGAAATTGCCTTAACTTATTAACAACGTGCTGTTAACCATAATGTAGTCTGATTGGTTTTGTCTCAGCATGTTTTTGAGATAATCGATTAGTTTGGGGGGTTTCAAACTTTTTCAGACCGTGAAGCCAGTTAGTAAAAAAAAAAAAAAAAGTTGTGGAATCTGTGATCAAGAGGCAAAGCTCTAGTAATAGAAAATTGGCTTTGGGGTTTTTTTTCCCTTAGTCTCTCATGGAACCCAATCAAATTCTCATTTGAAAAACCTTGCACTAATTGGTTCCTGTTACATATGGTCTTCTAGCAACATGAAGAATATCTATACCCATTCTCACTTTAGGGTAACTGATAGTTTTTTCTTGTAGAAGGTTTTGAAGGAAAAGACCACTACAGAAAAACTACCATGGAAGCTAGATTATATTAATCAGATTATGTAATGTCAGACATTATATAATTCCATGGAATAGCTATAATGTATAGCTTTATTCCATCTATTTATGCAAATGGATATGTACGAAATGGCATATGTAAGACCCACTCAAAGCAAGCTTTAGAGGCAGAAAAAAAAATTCTGAAAAATTTCAGCTTGTGCAGAGTGTGGAGAATGAAGACCTTAAAGAAGACACAAGAAGATATAGTTCTCATACCAAAAGACAGATTTTGTAAATTGCTTCTCATATCAACTAAATGAGGTAATGCACTATAGTAGAAAAATGCCAAAGGTGGATTACCCAAGCTTTGTTGTAAGTCATAGGACTGCAGTACTTGCAGTACATTGTATATGACGTAGAATGGAAGTCACCCTAACTTGATTCTTCTAGAACTGAAACTGAAACCTAGTCTGGCCAGCTAGACTTAAGAGTTGGGTAGGTATCATGTTGTGTGCATATGGGAGTGAACAAAAGTTGTGAACTTGCATTTGATTCCTTGTATTTTAAATCTCCAGATTCATAAAGAATAAGTAGCACTTGAATATCATAAAGATCTTACTCATAGCCCTCAGTGTGGCAGATGAGTGAAGAGGTTAAACTAACCCTGCAGCTTTTGTGGCTATTAAAGTTTTTATTTATTTTTTTTAAGGAAAAATGTTGGAGAAAAAAATACATGTTTTCGTGCCACATATATTCTGATTCTTGCATCCTGATGCAGGTTCATTTGCAGAATCAGTTTTATTTTCAGCAATGCATCAGGAGTTACGCCTGGCTTCCTGTTGTATTATGAATGTCTCTTAGAAATTCTTCTAAGCTTCAACATATCTCAGGGAAAACCCAGTGTTGTGTGAATATATACATAACTTCTTATGATGATCATTTAAAAAGGTAGTGAGGTATGCATGTTTTTCCAACGTTCAGTAATATCTTCTTCTCTTGCTTCACAACCACTTCTCAGTTTTTCTTAAAAGATAAATTGACTTGTTCAGACTTAGTCAATTCTTTTGCTCAGCTACCTGCTATGTGACTAGAAGTATAGGTTCCCACGTTCTTAATTCCTTTAACAAGGGGTTAAAAAAAGAGGGCTTTATATCAGGATATTATTGAACTACCATACCCAGCATCCCTTATCATTGGTCTGGTTGGATAGAGTTCTTGGGAATGTCAATCAACAAAGTCTGGAGGGCTACATGTTCCCAAGTCTGATTTACAGAGCTGTTATAAAGACCACAGCTTGTAAACACATATGAAAGACGGTAAATATCTAGAAGCACCACACAATTTTAAAAAATAGTTCTTGTTCCATATCAAAGCTTAGTACAGTTTTGCTAAAACAAAAGTTACATCTGGTGTTTAACAAATTAAAACGTGTGCAAATACTTTCTTCAGAAGTCTGTTTTTACTATTCTGGATTATGTTCAGTGCTAGCCTATCTATGTCTACTTGGAACTGAGCACTCAGACATCATAAATATGCAGAGGAGAAGCTGCAAATTCCATTGGAAGCTACAGAGGTTTTACATTCCTTTTAAAACAATGTATGTTAACTTTATTTCTCAATCAAAATTTGCCAAAATATGCTAACATTGACCAGCTGCTATAAATAACATTTAAAGTGAAAGAGAATTCTTGTTTCTCATTTAGACGTATTTAGTATCAATAAAATAGGGTTAAAACACCACTGAATCCTAGCAATTGTAGGACAAGTGAGAAGTGGATTGCTTGCCCTTACTTATCACCTCCCGATGATGGATGGTGAATCAGCAATTGGTGAGAGTGATTTTATCTTGAAAAACTGCCCTACGGGATAGAGTTCAGTAGCTACTCTGAATTAACCTTTTGGGACTGATTTGGTTTAAAAGAACAACTATTGTATGGTGGGAAAATCCCAAATGTTACCTCTGAGGTATTTCTCATTACAACTTGAAAATATTAGCAATCTAAGAACATTAGAGGTTAAATAGCTCTGAAATATTATTGCTAAATAACATGTTTACAATTTATTAAATTAATTTCCAGCTGGCCATGATGAAAGCAAGGTCCTAGAGGTTAGATTGAAGAGTGTGAAAGTTGTGCTGGATTTAATTGCCGTGGTAGCTGCTGAGTGATGTATTCAGAGCAGCTTTAGGAGGGGGGTTGTGGCTGGTTGGGTGGTGATTGAGGATAATAGGGATTGGTAGCTTGGATATGAATATAGATAAACAACTGAAGGGGATGATAGATAGAAATCTCCACATACACTACAATGACTGAGTTGGAAACATTGGGGGCAGGGTGGATATGGATGAAGGGATGCAAATCAAAGTAGTGATGGGCAGAAAGAGATGTGGTGGGAGGCAGGGGACAGGCCACTCTCTGCTGCTACAATTCCCACTTTCAATTCACTCGTCTCAACTTGACAGCCAGGTTACCAAATCTTCAGAGCCCATGGTCTCCGGGTGTTATTTCTGAATGCTGTGTCTCATAGAAGTAAATCTCTACTCCTCCAAGATCTGATGGGTGAGAGGGTAGATGATGAGATGAGAGGATAAATCTGATACATTACCAAAACCTGGATGGGCAAAGGTAGTGGGGTCCTCAGTCATAGCTGGTCTCATTTCAGTTTTGTGTTTGGCCTCAGCCGTGTGTCCAGAGCAGGGAAAGTGAGATGGACTCTGTAAGATTCAGTGTCTAGAGACACTGTTCTATAGATAGTAGGGTGAGAGACCTTATTTGCTCTAGGGACAGCCTGGGAGTGCTGCTATTTTTTCAGTCCCCCTTGCTGCATGGTGGTGTCCATTCCTGTTGCTGAGTTGGTAGGAGAATTACCCAGGCTTATGGTGCTAGGGGATTTCAGCCTGGCTTCCTTGGAGGAGGGGACTAGAAGTTCATAACTTTTTATAGATATTTTATTGGAGTGATTAAACTCACTAGACATCAACCTTTAAATTTCAAAACTGCCCCATTATGTAAAGTACTAGCTAATTACTGTAAATTTTCTTAATTGGTGGGATCCCCCAAATTTATGCATTTAGTTGGATGAAAATACATATGCTGAAGTGGGATGTTGGGGGGATGGGAAGAAATAACAACAAAATTCCTAAAGCATTCTGTTGGGAATAGTATAGTGTTACGTAACTTAGTTTGCATGATTTGGGCGCTTATAAAAAAAAAGAGTTTCAAGTTACTTTGGCTCCATCATTCATTCCTCCAGGATCATTTCTTTTTGTCTGGTATCTAATCACATTGCTTAGCAAAATACAGACAGAGGAAAGAAAGTAAACAACACTAATTGTTACAGCCTCGCAATTACAACATTTTTCTAAGTAGGCCTTCCAAGTTCCATCTTTCTTTCCAATTTACATACAAATGGATGCCTGAGGGCACAGCCCAGCCTCTTAATAATAGTTGAGGTTGCATTTGCAAAGGCAGGAGATCGACCCCCACGATGGGGCTATAAGCAGCCTGCTCGAAATGGAAGCATAGCCTCAGCATTTGCTGGCTGATTCAGAGCCAGAGCTAGAGTGTCAGTTTTCCTCAACCTGATGTTCTTCAGATGTGTTGGAGAATGCAACTCTTATCATTCCCAGACTGCATGCTGTAGGTATGGCGTGATGGCACATTTAAAGTATGAAATTCAGCTGGTACTTGCATTCAATAGATTATAACTAGCTTGCTAGCTTTCTGACTAACACGGACCACCAACCACTTTGGTAAAATAATGTATGTCTTTTCTGTGATCACAGAATGAGGAAACGCTGGAGAATGCATCTCCTGGCAATAGTTCTGCTATTCTCCATTGCTCACCACAGCAGCACTACAACTTCCTTCCTTCATGGAAGCTGCAAAGCCTAAAAAATGCACCCTCTTCCTTTGTCAGCATCTCTAGAGAGATCTGTAAGAATCTCAGTGTATTGCAAGAACTATTCCTTATTTTTTCTTCTACTGGAACTGCATGGCCAGGAGATTGATTGTTGTTCTTTCCCGGAAAAAAATGCTTTCAACAGGAGTGGGTTGGCCCCCATTAGTGGGAGCTTCAGAGCTGGGATGTATCTGCTGAGTCTGCTCCAATGTACTAATCCTAATTATGCACTAACCCTAATTTCCACATCTACTTCCCCTGCTTGAGGGGAGATGATCTGATTTTAGGGAGAGTGGAATCTCTCAATTTGAGTGTAACTCTCTTCCTAATTTTTATTAACCTTAGGTCCATCCCATGCCATTTTGAATCTCTTTGCACTTCTTTTCTTGCAAAAACCATCCACATTAAAATGTTACATACTTTTTCCCTAATAAATTTTCCCTAGTTTATCTTTTTTTGGCAAGAATTTAGAATGGCATCCTGATTCTCTTCTGTTATACTGTTCTCTGCAAAAAAGGCAGGGGATTCTCCTCATGGTCACCATGAATGCCTTCAGTTCTTTGGAAATCTTCTGTGTCACCTCTCCTCACAGTGATCAAGCCTTTTGCCTGTTCACACAAACTTCTTAAAAGATTTCTTGGCTGTTCAAAGCTATTGAAGTATTCGAGTAATGAAAAGAGACCAAAAAACTTGCCAGATTTTTCCAGCTGGAGGTTCTCCAGGATGAACCTATGTTGGACTGACACAGCAGCCTTTTATATCAAAGTGGCCACTGTAGGGGCATATGAGGTCCTTAGCCAGTATATTTAGAATAAACCTGAGAAGTTAGCTGCCCTAAAATCAATTCCAAGATTCTTGTGTTGTATTCTCTGGAGCCTGTTTTCTTACTCTTCAGCAGTTGGGCTCAGCTGGTTATGCAGTTGGGTAAGATGTTGTCCACTAGAGCCTCAAGTTAAGGATTCCAGGAGCTGCATATTTCCTAACACATTTAGGGACCCAGTGTTTAAAATCTTGGTGGGTGAAGAAGTATGTTGTTTTCACCCATGTCCATGCTTGAGCTACAATTCCATTGACATGTCTTTTGGAGGATATCCTCCTTGGACAGCAATATATATTGGGTTTATTAGGTTCTATTAGTACCATTCGGAATTTGACTTTAAAATATGCCAGAGAATGCTGTTTTTTGTTGAAAATGTTAATAGCACACCTTTCATATCCTATCAGTCAGCTTGAAACAGAACTAGAGTTATTTTGTGTTCCAGAACTGCATCTAAAGACTCCCTCTACTTCCAGAATGTCCCCTTTTGCCCTTACTGTCTTCAGATTATCATAATCTAATTATGTCATTAGTTTCATTTTTATCCCAAATTATTTACCCTCTTGAACCAGCATTCTTATTTTGGTATTTTGTGCCCTCTTAAACTCAAACCCTGTAAAACATGCTTTTTGATCTTCCTCATTCTTTCATTATTTTCATTGTTTTTTCCTCATATTCTTTAGTATCATAGGATATTAAAGAGGTATGAAAATGTAAATTCAATTCACTGTTATTAGGTATGAATAACTTAATTTCCAGCATATTTATTCACTCTGTTTGAGTCATGCTGTAACTTTTCATTGTATTTCCCCCTCTGATTTCTTAGCCTATCATTCTTCAGCTATATTACAATAAAAGTCATGTAAGAATTTATACAGGTTTAACTGGTTATGTAGTATAGCATTACAAATATGTCTGCTTATGATATAAATGAATGAAGATGATGTATATTCTAAAGAGTAAATAGCTTATGATTAAATAGCTCATGAATAAACTAAAAGACAGTAGGGATCAAGAAAAGGAAGGTTATATTTGGGCTAGTTTTGTTTTGGATTTATCTTGTTTTTAGAATTTGAAGAAATGTGTTCACTAAACTTTTCATCAAGGAAATCAGATAAATACATCATTCTTATCACAATTGGGAATTTTGGTAAAATTAAAAGTCCATTGTGAAAAAAGGCTAGACTTAAGATGCTTTTTTTGTTAACAATAATTTTTAAAAATCCTCATAAAAATCCTATCACTGAGCTAAGGTATTTCAGAACATGAATGCCTTTCCTCAACTTCTCTCCTTTTGGGGTTACCTCAGAAATGATCAGTTCCTATTATCTTAGGCATGGGTAATATATACTTGAGGTTCTACTGGTAGAAAAATGGCCCTCTTCTTTACTTAGAATCCGAGAAGTCTAAATCTTTTGAGATCCATGTAGAAATGTGACGTACTATATTATTTATTTATGTTGCTTATATGGCACCCATTCCTACCAACTCTTAAGTGGCTATAAACATATAAATATCCAAGAAACCCCACATACATACATACATGGGATTGTCACCTGACAGGGCCTCAGAGGTGGTGTTTTCAGTTGCTACCCCCAGTCTTTGGAACTCCCTCTCAGGGGGAACTGAATCAGCCTTATCCATCCTAGGCTTCAGGAAAGCCTTGAAGACCTACCTATTCCATCTTGCAGAGGTGCATGGTAGTTATTTGTGCTAATTTATTAATTTATTAAATAATTACAAATAACTACCATGTGCCTCTGCAAGATGGAACAGGTAGGTCTTCAAGACTTTCCTGAAGCCTAAGATGGATAAGGCTGATTCAGTTCCCCCCGAGAGGGAGTTTCAAAGAGTGGGGGTAGCAACTGAAAACACCACCTCTGAGGCCCTGTCAGGTGACAATCCCATAGGGGTGGGACCTTGAAGGAGTTGATCAGGTTGGAGTTGTAGATTCATAGAGGAGAAGGCAATCCTTCAGATAACAAGGTCTGGAGTCTGGTTATATAGGGCCTTAAAGGTGATAAGCAGCACCTTGAATTCTACCTGGGAACTGAATGCAGCTCCTAAAATAGCAGTGTTACCTGAGTATCCATCATTGCCTGGTGGGTTCTGCACCAGCTGTAGATTCTGGATGTTCTTTAGGGAATGGCCCACGCTGAGGATGTTACAGTAGTTGAAACAGGACGTAAACAGGGCATGAGTGACAGTGAGCAGGCCATCTCAATCCAGGAAAGGTCACAGTGACGCACAAGATGCAATTAAACAAAGGCCGTCCTAACCATAGCTACGATCTGCTCCTTGAGCAGGAATTGTGACTCTAGGAGAACTGCCAGACTGTGAACTACATTTGAGCAGGGGAGTACAACCCCATTGAAAGCCAAAGATGGAATTTCCCTGGAATCATTTGGGCTATAAACCCAAAACCACTATCTTAGAGGGATTCCATTAAAGTCTGTTCCTCCCATCCAGACCCTGAGAGCCTCCAGGTACTGGGTTTAAGGACATTATCAATAACTAAGCTAAGTTATTCTGAAATCCCAGATTTCATAGAAGAAAGTAGAACCATTGGCAGATCTAGAATTCAGAAAATTAAATGGATTGTTTTTTGATAGTATTTCAAGAAGGCTAAATTAAGTAGCTGTTATCGAACTTTCCACCTCAAGCCTCAACCTCTGCATTTCTCCTGAATCATCAATAAGGTTATATTTTCTATTTTGTTTTTTATATATTGCCTTGAATGGGCTTTGCTTACTTGGAACAGTATATTATAAAAAAAAAAATGAGTGCGGGATTCATTTTCTCCCAATAATGTTTTCAAGCATTTCACATTTTGAAAGGGTAGAAGTGTAAGAGAATCAAATTTGAAAGCCTGTCTGACTGGCATTTTGCCTAACAGAAAACAGGCAGGTACGTATTCAGAAATTGCTGCCAGTATTTTCTGGAGTTTTCCAAAAATGAATTAAAAAAGAACAACAGTTGCTGAATAAAATTTAGCAAGGTGATTTTAATGCAAAATCCTGCAGCCTGAGAAAGCAAACAGCCTTCTTCTTTTGTGACTGAATTACGGGAAAACAGCTGGAGATGTTTTGTGAGAAAGCAAGCAATATTCTGTTAGGTGCTATGACATGCCAATTCCATGCAATAAATCATCCAGAGCTGATTTAATGTTTGTATGGAGCCTTTTTTAGGTGGTAGAGGCTTAAAGATGTATAAAAAGTCAGTGAAAACAAGGGGCAAAAATATACGTAAGAGGACCAGGTGATGGAATTATAGGAGTAGACTCACAGAATAGAAGGAGAATAATGATTTTGAAGGGAAATGTTTTGGTGAGGGAACTGAGAAAAGGGCATGACAAAGATTTGAGTCTGACCTTGTGAGTTGTTGACAAAAATAAAGATATCCCAAATATCTGTGTTTTGTAGAAGGTTTAATTTCAACATCATATCAACTAAATCTGGAAAATATCCAAAGTTATGTCCATAATGTTTATAGGTATAGAACACACCTAGATCTCTATATTACCAAGATTCACTGTTTTCCTGTGTATCAGTGTTTCTGTTAAGGTCACAGCTCAAATTTTTGTTGAAGGTTTGTGGCAGAAGCCTCAGAAGTGTGGGTTGAATTACTGCATCCTTTGTTACCCTAATCACTCATTTTATGCCAACACCACACACATTTTTTTGTTCTACTGTCTGCCTGTGAAGAAGAGAATGGTGGGTTGGGATGTTGTCCACTGAAAGAATTCTTGAATTCATTATCATGGTTTATGGTGGCACACAAGTGGATTTACTCCAACATAACAAGAGTTTCATTTCCCTAATCCACATACTGATTCAGTTAAAGATTCTAGCAATTAGAAATTCATATCCAAGATGTGCTGTTTCTAACCTGTTATTTAGTTGGCATTCTATGAATTTCTTTGAACATACGAAAAATGATGTACTTTTGGAGACCTGTTGGATTAGGCCTTCAGAGCTTATTTTTCTTCACAAAATGGTAGATCATCTTTCCACAAAAATATGCAGAAGAAAGTTTACAAAAAGGTGAAATGCAAGTAGAAAGTAATCCAGTTAAATCAGTATTTTATACTATTTTGTAGTAGCAGTAGAAAAGTCTTGAGAAATCTTGTTTCCTTACCTAGAATCTAATAATAATAATAATCTAATCTCATAATAATAGAATAAGCAGTGACAAAATAAAACTATAAGACAGAAAAAATCACCAATTGTAACCTAACATATATTTGTACTAAACAAAATCCAAATCAACAGGCCTGAGGAGAAACTCACGAAAACAATGAAACAAAGATCCTGCAAATGTATCAGATGCTTAAAGAGAGAAATGTTCTTGTCTCAGTGGGGAGTTACAATGTAAGTGGAATTCTTCTACAATAAGTGTTCTTACCTCATGTAATGGGGCTAAAAAGAAGAGAATCAGATCTTCTGAATAACAGAAGAACTGATCCAGGGAGAAACAGTCTTTTAATACACTGTCATAAGGAGATCTAAAGATTAAATCAGTACCTTTAATTGTGCTAGAAAGAATTGGTTAGCCAGTAGAATTGGCAACCTCTCTTGAATAGTCCCATGTCTCCCAGTGTCTGTTGTAGGGATGGGATACCTTGTGCTTTCCAGACATTAAGAGATGAGCAATATCACTTTGCATCATCTGAAATATTTACTGCATCTTCAAGGACAGCCTTATGTAGACTATATTCTCCATCTCGAAGGATACAAAAGCATGAATTAGTGTGACAAGAGCATCTCTTTATTGGAAAGAGAATAGCCTATGTAGCAGTGCAATTAATAATAACCAGCATTAATTTCTATTTATATAGGTGGCGAGATCAATTCAGTGTAACCAGATGCTCAGATCTTTTGCCTCCCAATTGGCAGCATTTGTCCAAAAGATGTAAATAAGTTCCCAAAGAGAACCCACTAACAATTCCCTGGCTAATTGCGTAATTAAATTCCAACAGTTTTGTGGTTTTCTATTATCTGATAATTTCCCTAAGAATTAGAGAAACTCCTTTGTTATCCCCTGAAATGTGCCTATTATTCTGAATGCAACAGGGTTATATTTGTCAAAGATCATGGCCCAATGTATTTAAAAGGCTGGGTAAGCAATATTGAGCCAAAAGAACAAGCGATGTTCAGAATAGAACACATTTTTATTCGGTCAATGACCAGCAAATAAGTGATGTTCAAGAAGCTGCACTGATGAATTCTGTTACAGTTGAGTTACAGGTCTTTTTTAAGTTGATTTCATAAATTCAGGAACATAAATCAATAAGACATACTGATTTCATTGTTGATTTGTTTGCCTTCTTCTGAATTGTGTGTGCTGTAGTGAGCCATATCTCCGAATATCCATTTCTAAATTTTCAATACCATTTGTTATATAGAAGGTTTTCCATGCATGCAAATGATGTGATACGTTATGAAACCTTCATAGCTAACTGTACGGCAGCATCTATTATGCTTTTAAAAATGTGAATTGCTCATTTATTAGGAACAATTTATCTTTTTTCTATTCCATTGTTTTAATACTTCAGGATCATGTTAGATCAAAAGATATGTTGTCAGTGAAGTTGCCAAAAAGAATGATACACTTGACATTTATGCAAGAAAAGCTGGCTTGGCAAGTGAAAAAAAGTGTTTTGTTTGACTAATTTAAACAGCAGTGATGAAGTAATTTTCCTAGTTCAGAGAGCAAAACAATTATTTTTTTTGGAAGTGTTGATGTGACATGGGTAGCAATGGTTAAGTATAAGGGTGTATACAGCTGACTACCAATGTGTTTTTATTTGGGCAGAGTGACAAGCTGGATAAAATGGGTTTATAATTTAGGAAAATACACTGGGAAGCCTTTGTAGAGTTCCCCCCCGCCCATGGGGAATGGTTCTAGATCATCAGGAAACCTAGCTCACAAGGGTTTTGTGGGGAAAAATTGGAGAAGGGGGCATTAAATAGGCCTCTGAATGGAAGGTGAGATACACATCTAATAAATCTAATAAAATAAATGCAAATGTAATTTTAGAAAGGACCAAATTGATGTCAGTGTATGGACAAAGTAAAGTAAATAAACTGTATTCTCTTATGATTCAACTATTGGATCTTATAATAATATTGGAGATGACGTTTCTACAGAACATCTGTGTACCTGTTGAAAACTCCATATTTTATTTAAATAATTCTTACATCAATAGCAGTTTAGTGTAGTGTTAAGGCGCCACACTAGAAACTGAGAGACCTTGAGTTCTAGTCTTGCCTTAAGCACAAAGCCAGCTGGGGAACCTTGGGCCAGTCCCTCTCTCTCAGCCCCAGGAAGAAGGAAATGGCGAACCACTTCCAAAAATCTTGCCGAGAAAATTGCAGGGAGTAGTGCAGGCAGTTGCCAGGAGTCAATACTTATCAAAGGCACATGCAAAAACAAAACAAAGCCTTTCATCAGCCCCATATGGCAGGTCAGCATTATTACCTACATGTTACAGATGGAGAATTAAAGGTGAAATGACAATAATTTATATCACTACTTAATGGATGAATGACCAGCTTTGTACATAAATAGAAGGCTTCCTGGTTGTACATTACGCCCTAGCTATTTTTTCACTTGTATTGCACTGAAATTTCTGTAGGCATATTTTGAGAAGCCATCTGCATGATTGCAGTAGCAAGCTTGAAATGAAACTGGGTACAATAAGCCATCAACTGATCATAGTTCCATATATTAATTTTTAGTCTGAGATCACTCAGCTGTTTTTGGATTCAGAAACAAGCAGTAGTGACATAGGACATGAGGGGAAGGATATGGAGGATAGTATTAATATTAGTAAAAGGCTTTCTTTTGTCTCACACATTTTGGCTTTTTTTTTTTTAACTGATAGTATCCTATCAATGGTATGGAAAGTGCAAAACCGAAAGAAAAGAAAAAAATTAAAAGGTCAAGACTTTGTCGCACATCTATTTTGATGCAGATGTCTTCCCTGGGAGTGGTTTTTGGCTTTTACTCCTCAAGTTAAAGAGCAGTGATTTATGTCAACCACAGAGTAATTTCATCAGGCTGTTGGTGGCCTGGTCAATCATTATTCATTAAGTTTATTGTCCAAGATGTTGAATTTGTAAAAAAAAAGATATATCACTATATAGTTTTTATATCTTCTCTATATAGTAACCTGGAATTATATTCTTAAGGTTAAAACATAACTTTAAGAACATAAAAGATGTTTTTTCTATTGCCAAATGAAAGCTGGCAGAAATGTATGCTTCACCATTTCCTATGAAATTTACACCCTTGCCACCCAGTTTGAGAGTTGTTTATTATTATCTGATGGTTGTACAGATTTCTTATTCATTCTCAGAGTGAAACCTATAGTAAAACAAGTTATCAGGAGACCTGGTTCAGATTTTAATGAATTCTATGAGATTAATGTAATAGATTTATCGGATGGGATTTGGTATTGTTTCAGTCCATTCCAGCTATACTCGCTGGATGGATCCTATGGTGTAGCAGTAATTGCAGTGATGCCAGCCCCAAAATGCAATCCGTCATGATCCTGGCAACTGGGAAGGTTCTTCTTGCCAGAAAAAAATTCCAAACCCCATCCGATAAATATACTACTTGGCTGACCTACATGGCTCTATGACCTAATAAAATCCATGCAAAATTTGAGCAATGCTGGAACCAAAGCATCTCCCATGAGAGCAATGCTGCAGTCTGTGTGTGGCACTGCAGGGCTTTGACACCAAAAGGTAGCTGGAGCTGTGCATTCTTATGCAAGCTCCCACACCCTCCCAGCTTCTCAGTGAAGTTCTTTATGAGACTGAGTTGTATATAAGCTACCGTTGTATACAAAAGTTTACAGTAGTAGGAAAATTTTATCCATAGTCAAATGGTATGTTTCTTTGGATCCCTAAGTGTTCAGAAGCTGACACAAACTCTTCATGGCACAATGATAAGTACAATATATTTGTGCAAATCTGAAGACCTACTGTCTATATAGGTGCAGTAATTTACAGATTCAAAAAAAGGAAACAATATGGTAGGTGCCAAAGTTTGGCCAGCTGTTTGGTCAGTACTTCATAACACTCCTTTTGGTAGAAATAATAGCTTTCAACTTTTCCTGTAGCCTGCTAAGACTCTTTTTCCTCTTGCTTTTGGAATTTTTTTTTTTAACCTCTTTTTTTTGTAGAAGCTTTTTAGCTGAGAAATATTCTTGAGTCTCCTTGCATACAATGCATGTTAGAGATCTCTCCACTGGTTTTTAATAGTATTCAAGTCTAGGGATTATGAAGGCTATTCCAACGCCTTTATCTTGCTTTCCTGTAAATATGTTACAGTTGATCTAGAAGTTTGTTTCAGATTGTTGTCTGGCTGATATAGCCAACTTCTTTTCGGATTCAGTTTCTTCACTGAATGTGGGACGTTAGCTTCTAGCATATGTTGATACTTAGCTGAATCCATTCTTTCTTCCATCTGCACAATATTTCCTGTGCCACTGACTGCTGCATAACCCCAAAGCATAATAGAGCCACCACTGTGCTTAACAGTTGGCAAGTTATTTCCTTCAAACGCTTCACCATTTTTTATCCAAATATATATATTTTATGTGGTAGTGGCCAAACAGTTCAATTATTGTTTCATCAGTCCAAAGCACTTTGTTCCAAAGTATTCCAGATTTATTAAAATTTACTTTGCATACTTTAGACAATGACCTTTGGGATGAGGTCAGAGAAAAGGTTTATTTCTATGAACTCTCCCTTGCAGATCATTGTTTTATAAACCATCCTGTACGGTGGACCACTACTCCAGTGTCAGCTAAACCTTTCAGCTGATCATTTACAGTGATCCGTGGGTTCTGTTTTACAGAACTGACGACTTTTCAGGCAGTTCTTGCAGAGATTTTTCGAGACATACAATTTGATCAGTGATGAAACCTCTGCATAAAACTGTACAAATAAACTAGGTCCACTCAAAATGCAAACAAGCTGAATGGAACTATATACATGTAATGTCCTAATGCCTTAAATAAAAATAAATAAAAATGTAAAATAATTATTTATTTATATTTCAAATTTGTCACCACCTATCTCACTGTGAGGTGACTCTGGGCGGTTGGTCCATTGACCAAAACAGTGTTGTATTTTTAGTGAGATGGCTGTATCTCAGCTTGATAGATCATCATTTGTGCAGGCATAGCCATATATGTTATATAGCAGGTTATGTATGTGATTTCTGATTGGCTAGGATCTCATGTGTCTTATAAATGAAAATTATGGCAACAATATTTTAAATGGCTTTTCAAAATGTTGAAAAATGGAGCAGGACTACTCCCCTCAAAGAAAATCTTAACCACATCCACTTTAAAAATGAAGCTTGTGAAAATTCAGCGGGATACAACTGTGGCATAGCTGTGTTGAATGTTTTATAAATTTTCTCTTGTTATTACAAAATAATATAAAATGTCAAAATCAAGTATTTATAATCAAATGCAGGGTACTGTCATCTCATTCTGGATGATGTCATTTGCTCTTCTATTATTTTTCTCATGGGATTGCATTTTTCTGTAATTTATGAGATTTGAAATAAACACTCAATTTTTATAATAGAAAAATACATGCATATGTAGAATATATATTATTAGGACATCAAAGGAATATATTATTTATTGTGAAAAGAGTTGTGCATTTTAGACATTTTTCTTTTGACAGCATGTGCTGATGATTCTTTTAACTATCAGGCATTCTAGGTTAGAGAAGATTGGCTTTAGTCTGCTATTTATTTTGTGCAATGCCTAAATGAATATGGTAAAGGTTTCTTTCATGCGCACATTTTATATATTAATGGTTCAACTATGCATTTTTATGTTGGTGTGAAATCCAAAATGCACTTTGTTATGGATAAATATCATCCTGTTCTGTATTCTTACAATTTGCTTTATACCAGTCTAACTGAAAACAGAAACCTCCCACATGTTCCAGCTTTAGGGATCTGTCACTTTAATCATGAGAAAATCCAGGCATGTTGATAGCAATGATGTCACACTTTCAGCCTCTGCTCATTTCAAGCACATGGTTGAAGCAAACAAATTGGTATTTGTATATTGCTCGGATGCCTTAATAAGACATCCAACAGCACCTTCACCCAGGATATTGGCTAGCCTAGCCTATGATATTTCAAAATAAAGATTTATTTTAAAATACAAGAAATGGTCAGGTTGAATACCCCTTCAAGAGTTTAATTTTTAAAGAGGAAGCCCAATGTATATGTTGTAATTCAGATGATGGGTGAAGGGAAATAAAGATTGGTATTGTTAGCATTTTTGTAAACCTGTTTGCACATGGAGCCTTCTGACTTCTGGGATCTCCCATTGGCCTTACAGTTATCTCTGGGCAGCTATGTGGGCAAGATTTTATTTATTTATTAAATTTGTATGCCGCCCATCTCCCCCCAATGGGTGATTTAGATTTAGAGGAAATAAGCAAGTGAATGATTCTAAGGGAGACTAGAAGCATATATTGCCCATCCATCAATAAGAAAAGGGAACAGGTAACTTCAGGACTATGGGAACTTCTCAGACAGGGCAGCATTGCTGATGACATATTAATCTTATTTCATCCTGTTACCCTCATGTTATATTGAAGCTATAGTTTCCAAGATTCCTAGCTAAAATAGTAAATGGGAATTCTGGAAGCAGTAATCCCAACTCATCTGCAGAGAACCAGGCTGGAGAAAGTTGCACTATTAGCCAAATTATTACAACCCACCACCAACCACTTAGTATTTATTAATTTATTTAAATGATTTGTATGGCTGCCCAACTCATAAAACAAATATTAGAGCATCAGTATTTGACATGCCAATTTTTAAAGTCATAGAGTCAGCAAAAATAAGATATCTAACAGATCTTTGCAGGCCTACCACGTCAAGCCAACTAATACATATCTGGCTTCTTAGATAACATATTGTTTAGAGTTCTTGTAAGATAAGTGGGGATTATGGTGTGGCATATGAGATCATTTGTAATCATAGTCAGAACCAGAAAACCTATGCCAAAAATATCTAAGGGTTTATTTTGATGTGAGTTAGAGTAACATTGTATGAAAACATTCTGAAGTAATATCTTAAGAGCCTCAGTGGCAGGACAAATTGTTAAATAAATTCATAGGGTGCAGTGCTTATAGCCACATAATTAATATTTTACTAAAATACATGGACAAAATGTTTATATTAGGTCTGCAGAAATATTGTGCAGGTATTTTGGATATAGCCATATCAACACAGGTGTTCTGAAACAATGCAGATTCTCACTTGATATTAATTTGTTAAGAACATACTTAAGAATAAGGTGTAATGCGGTCTACTGGCGACGAAACTGAAGTATTCATTTCCGATGCAGCATGGTTGAAAACGGCTAAAAGCATAATTCTCTAAACAGAATATTCTACATGATCTAGAGCACAATGCGCTAGAAGCAAACAAGGAGGACCACTTTAAGATGTTTACTGAAAAGAGAGCTCCACTTGTGATTCATGAAGGCAAGGAAAGCTACACACTAACTCAAAGAGGGGAGAGATGCAAGTATCTATGATATTTTACCTAAGATTTTATCTGCAGTAGTATTAATGTAAAACCATCTCTGGGCATAAACCAAACAACAGATTGTTGTTCCCAGGGTTGTCAGTCAAGAGGCAATAATAGGAGAAGTAGCAGTACATGAAAGAGCCAGTTTGGTGTAGTGGTCAAGGCACCAGGCTAGATCAGAAGACTGAGTTCTAGTCCCTCCATAGACACAAAGCCTGCTGGGTGACCTTGGGCCAGTTACTCTCTCTCAGCCCTAGGAAGCAGGCAATGGCAAACTACTTCTGAAAACTTGCCAAGAAAACTGCAGGGACGTATCCAGGCGGTGGCCAGGAGTCAACAGTGACTCAAAGGCACAGACACACACACACACACATGCACACAAGCAGTACATAAACACAAAAGTAAGAGAGAAAAAATCCACAACTTCAGTTAAAAGAATATATACCCCATTTAAATAGGAGATTCCAGCTAAAACCCATACATAAGATGGGCTTTAAGGAGGAATTTGAGAAAAAGAAGGCCAGAAGAGCAGCTGAAGTTTAACAGAGTAGCTATGAGGTTTGGGGAATTAGGAAAAGGCACACATAGAAGAGAGAGAGTGAGTCTTTGTGTATATGTATGTTTGTATAGGTCAAGGAAAGCTGTGAATGTAAAAGCTATGTAAGGTATTTCTAGATTTAAATAAAGACATAGACAAGGAAGCAATGTAGAGATATGGCATCTCATATGTTCTGAATAATGAGGCAGTGGAATGATTTAGGTAATAGAGTAGAAATAAGATTTGATTGTTAAATAGGCTATTAGAAATTGCAGTAGTGAAGGTACAAGATAGATCTTGATTATAAAACACTTCTAAAAAAATCCAGTTTTATTGAGATATGTATCAACCCTGTGGATACTCTGTTGTCAAAAGAAAGGAGATCAGATATTCCAAATGGGAGGAAATGGCCTTTATTTTTATTTGTTATTAACCCCAGTAGAACCACGAACACCAGAGTAAGAATCATATGACATCCTGTATAGTAGAATACATTTAATGCCACTGGAGTTGAAACCTGGGGTGTCTTTGTCCCAACAGATGAAGGGAGGCCATTCAAGAATGTTAGCATCTTGATTGTGATTTTCATTATCTGAGCAGAAAATGTCAACAACGGGACTTGTCTGTCCATTGCTTTTCCACGCTGCCCTCATTACAGTAATGAGATTTTTATGCATGTGTACATACATGGGATATGCATTTGGAACACCAGAGAGGGAGAGTCTTAGGATAGGACTGAGGGTAGGAGCAGAGAGAGTGATGACAATATTAAGCATCCTTTTCCGGGATAATATTGGAACAGCATCACGGACATTTGCTTGAAACCACTGAGTCCCTGAAAGAAGTGTTAGGCTTGGGATATGGAGCAGAGCGTGTTTCCTATAGCTTGCCCCATAACTCTGAGGTCTCCTTACTGCAAACAGCTGTGGGACCAGGGGTGGGATGGAGCTTGCCATGTTTAGCATCACTTTTCTAGTCATTCTCTCTCTTATTCTACACTCTATGTATTGCTCATTATGCAAGCATAGTATGATTCTCTTCTCACACTTCTAATCCCATTTTAATTTGGGGGTTTCCACAACATGTATTAGCAGGTGGGGAAGTCACCACACACAAAAAAAAGAAGTCTGCACCAGATTAATAACACCCAAGGTTTTCATTCATACCCAATATTCAGTTTTAGCATCCAGAGTTCCAGCTCATGTCAGACCTACATGCATGTAAGGATTGCCTGGCCAGTTTCATTAGTGGGGAGTCGCTCTCTCTTGTGCATTGCAAATCATTGCTTACTGAAGACCTCTTTATCCTTCAGAGAAATTTTAAAGTTTTGGAATTCTGGATTCAAAACACTGATTTTGAATTTGAGACTGAGTGAGACTGAGCCAGTATGTTTTGGATAAATATGTTAATCAAATTAATTAAATTAATATTTTCCTAAAGTTGGGGGGATAGAATCCTCCTTTTTGATCTAAGGCTAGAAGAAAATCCTGACTTTTTTTCAGTGATGTATGTATTAACTATATGGCAAGATTCAGTGGAGAGAAATAATAAACTTCATAAGGCTGCAGTTTTATACAGGTAAATACAGTTACATTTACTCCAGACAGATACACACACCCACACACACCTTCACATACACTGTATTTGTGAAGTATTACAAGAAAAGTCATTTAGCTGTTGTCTTCTAACCTTGTAACTGATCTGTTTGCTTCACTAATTTCAATGTCTTAACCCATATACAAAACTCAATTTTTTAGGTGAGCAGACTTTTTAAAAGAGCCATATGATTTCAGTCATATTGAACTGAGTGCTAGCTTGACCAACAGAGATTCAAGTAAAGTATATTTTGTATCATTATTGGTCACTATGAGGTGCTAGAAATCCATCTAGAGAAATAAGAGGTAAATAGTGAAGAAATAAAACATAATAGCTTTTTTCAGTGTTGCAGAAATTGAAGAGCAAATATTTTACATAAAAATATAGAAACAAGTTGTGTTATTTTTATGTCGTTTGATATGCCAAAGCTGTGGGAGATTTCAGAAAAGGTGAATGAAAATGGCTTATTTTGGTTTCTTATATTAGATCTAATCTATTCCTAGTAATTGACTCCATGCAATAATAACCTGACTTAATACAGAAACCAGTTTTAAAAGGCACGTATGTTACAGAATGTTATAGATTGTGCCTGATAGCATAATTATTTAGATGCAGAATTGAGTAGAGTATGCTTTTGACTTGCCTAAGTCAATATTTAATATAAATAAAAGAATGACAGATCTATGCTTTCCTTGTACACTCTTCCTTTACGTCTGGTTTTACAAACTATCCCAAGTCTGGTATAAAAGCATTAGTGTTAGCAAGACTTTAAAAGTGCATTTCCAAGATTTTCTTGCCAGAATCACCTCCTATATCAGATTTATAACACTACTCATATAGTTAATACTGATGAATGAAAGAATAAAAAACAAAAATTGGACTTAAAATATTCATTTATCAGTTCTCTTGTAGATTTTAAAATAATGTTCAGCTATACAGATGAAAAAGAAATTGATTGTGAAAAAAGCATTGCATTTTATTATATTCATGGACCATTCCAACTTTGGTAAACTATAAGGATAATTTTTGTATTATGTAGTTCATCATTGTCTCTTCCCTTCTTTAAATTTGACTTGTGGACAAGTGTTGATATGACTGTTTAGAAATACCAGAAAAATATCTATAGGGAGCTTGTATTTCAACCATTCCTGATGAAAATACTGTCCAAGCTGTACAATTTGAGACTTTAATACATAACAGCCTTAATTCACTTATTCTAATAGGCTTTCTCTGCTAATAGTTACCAGCTGTAAGTAATACATTAGCAGATCTGTAACACAGTGGAAACATATTATTTAAAATGATGCATTTTAAATAAATCAAGACCAAATGCCCTGCATATGATTCATAGGAAAAGGCTAGAATGGTCAATATATTCTAATACCTCATTGTTAGTGCATAAAAAAAAAAAACTATTACAGCTACAGAGTTTTCAATCCATACTGCAGAAGAGAGAATACTTACTGTAGTTGCTGTTAAGATCCCGTACTCCTTTTATTTTGCCTCTCTTGTCAATCTTGACGTACCACTGAGTTCGACAGAATAGTCTTCTCACTCTTACATTCCCCCCTTCCATATAATCATAGCTTCTGGTATGTCGCTCTGGGGAGGAACAGTTCACATTTGTAGCCATTTGCTCTGGGTTCATGTCATTGCAAGCTAATGATAGAGCGCCCACGAGGAAGATAATGTAAAAATATGATCTGTAGAACAAAGTTGGCAGGATCCATGTCAATATCCATTTGTGCATTATAGTGCAGTGTTCTGGGTGCTCACGAACAACATAATGAAAAAAATCCGTCTTCAGTAGCTTGCCGTTCCTTGGTCATTGACCTGTCCTCTGTCTTTCCCTTGATTTGTAAAGTGACTTAACCAGCAACTGTGCTTCCTCTTGCAAAGAACAAAAAAAAAACTTCTTTTAAAATATCAATATTAGAGAAAATTGGCCCTTTAAATATCCTTTAGCCAGGATATCCTTCAAAGAAACAGGTTGCAATAACCTCAGCTGCTGTAACTTCCTTTGCTACTTGTATTCACTGCTCGCACTGAAAGCAAAAGATCTATCAGGAAATTGGTATGCATAAGTAGTTATGGTCATTACATAAGCAATGAATAAAACAGTCAGAAAGCAAAATGTTTATGCAGACATGTTAGCAATGGTCTTGGATGCTAAGAAAGCATTTTAAATGTTGATACACAGTTCTACTCTCTTCTGTTTTGCAGTTCTCTCGTGTCCCTTATGATTCAGCTAAATTGCCAAACTTTTCTGTAGGAAACCACTACTCAACCCTCTTTCATTTGATTGCTTCATGCATCTATTACATTAGGAAATTATTATAGGCTTGCTCCTATATCCCAGTTTTAATTGTCAGGAGAACTGAAGAACATTTCTCCCTATTTTTACACCCTCCACACACACAGATACACAGAGTTTTATTACTGCTGGCTCATAAGGAACTGTCAAGAGCGTTACCTCTGCTATTACAAAATCATGAGGATGGAAAACGTTAGCAGCTAAGAAATCTTTTAAGAAGTTTTAAGAAGACAGATGACTTACTTGCTCCTGTTGATAACAGCTGGACACACAAGTATTCCATTTCTGTTGTTTGCCTTTTGCAACATGAGACGCTCTACTGTAGCTACAAACTTTCCTAGCTCAGAAAGACTGCGACAGGATGATAATTGTTTCCATAAATCAACATGCGCAAGAGGGTGTGTGCCTATACACTTGTGTGTGTGTGTGTGAGAGAGAGAGAGTGAATGTGTTGTATTTAGCCTATTTAGACTTAATTTTTTTTTAAAAGAAAACCTTTGCTGACCTCTCTTGGAAGCAATTAGGACATAACTAGTCAGCTGTCAGTGGAATACATGAATAAAAATAAAATGCTGTGTGGAATTCTGTAGTCATCAGAGGGAGCTATGAACGTGTTTGATGCCTTACATCTCAAGTCTTCTGGAGTTCTGAGTTCTTTGATTCCTAAATTCAGACACTATCCTACTGTTATTGACTATTGATTTAGTAAAGCATGATCCTTTACTGAAGCAAATATACATTTCTTTCTCAAGTCTGATGACTGCACTTTCTTTGTTCTTTGGGGACTGTTTCAGTTGATATTCTGTACTTTTTTTCCTAAATTGTGTACATTGGCTGTAATAGTCTGTCAGGCAAGAGTTAAACTGGTCTGTGTTGGTCAGCTTTGGCCACTGCTAGTCCTGCCATAACTTGGTAAAGGAATAAAGCGAGGATAGCAACATACTAAAATTAGCACTTGTGCTTCCTCATTCAGTGTCTTGGCATTGCAAATAGTATTCCACCTTGGATTAAATTAAATTGCAGAATTCTCACTGATTTGAATGAAGCTGGATTATAGTCAGATTTGGAGTCACTGCAAATGATATGAACATGTCTGGATTATCATCTTTACCAATGATTTGTCATCTATCAGTCAGTGCCACACACAGGTATCAATAAAGGAATGGGAACATGTTTGAGAATAAAATGTAAATCTACCATTAGAGTTAGCCATGCTAAAGTAGCACAGTAGTTAATCATAACAACAGATAGTAGCTGATTTGGCTCCTGATTTCTGTGCAGCCTATATTATTTGCTTCTTTAGCCTAAAAACAATGTTGAAAAGTGCCAAACATTTTAACACATTTTTGTAACAAGTCAGGCTGAGGTTTTATTAGGGAGAATGGAGAGGATATTTTAAAACTTTCTGTGCTCTGAAATGAACTGAATATAGTTTTCCACAGAACCAGTGCAACGGAAAGCTGTTTATACATACATACATACATACATATATACATGCATATATCCTGCAACTTTTATATTTCTTCAGTCAAGCGAATCAACGTCTCGTATCAATGGTCGCTCTTACTCTTAGTAGTTCACTTGTTTTAGCTATTGTATTTTTCAAGATCTCAAAGCAATGGCAGATCTCTAGCCATTACCATGGAAACCATATTTAAACAGAAAAGCCGTTGCTATTTCAAGGTGAACAAAATGAAAATATTATGCAGTCTCATTTTGTTGATTCCTACAAGCGAGCTCCAAATATCACAAAGGCTTCAAGTCTTCACAACAACTTTCAGAGGTCTTCAGCAAAGAATAGCTTATCCAATAATAGGCATCCATCAAGGGTGTATAATAGTTTATTCAGTCAATGACCAGCCCCCCCAAAAAAACCCAAAGTAAAACCAAATAGATGAGATAAAATACTGACATAACAAAGATAAAATATAACATAAAAATGTGACATGCACTGCTATAATGGTTCATTGATTACCTGTGCAAGTGTCAATCTAAAATATTACAGACTATAAAACTAAAAAGATAGCTATGAGAGCTTCAAAGAAAAGACCATGGAGGATTGCAATTCAGAGAGACTTTGCCCAACATTTCTTTCTAGCATCAATCACGCAATCACGCTAAAGATTTTCTCAGTGGGCTGTATTCAAGAACAAAGAGGTTTGTTCATTTATTTACAGATTTTTTTTTATCCTGTCCACTCAAATGACACTGATTGGTATACATGATAAAACATCAAATATAGTATCATCCCAGCATAACCAACCCTCAACCTTTTAAAAGCCCTTAAATGAAGTTGAAATTGGAGCGATTACAGCAAACTAATCCCTAATCATCATCATATCTAGATTTCAACAGCACACAAGTAACAGCTTCTAGAATGCTAAGAGGGGGGACCAAGCACACTGCTGGGGACAGTGTGTTCCACAGAGGAGACCTGCCTTCTGGGTCCATACCCTCCTCACCCCTTGTGGGGTAGAACTTTAATCAGGCCCTTTCTGGAAGATCTTAAAGGACAGGCAGAGTTGTTTTGGATAAGGCAGTCCCTAATGTGATCTAGGTTTATGGTTTCATAGAAGCTATCTGTTGGACATAATGATCAAGACATTCTCATCTGGTTTTGTTTAAGCTCTGCAAAGAAAGGGATTGGTCTTCTAGTGAACTGGAATAATAACAATATTCTCCAAAGTTGAAAATGAAGTATATGTGAGTTGTCATTGACATTCAGTAGAGTTTCATTTCAAGTAATTATTTAGGAGAAGATGTGAAATCTCACTTTATTGGTAAAATCCTAGGCATGTATGACAAATATGCGCCTGATGGACCTGATGCCTGATCTCTCTTGATAGGCTAGGTACTCTAGATGGAATTCATAGCATGCTGCTGCAGAGGAAACATCTGTTTCAGGTTCAATACTGCTTTAGAATTGATTTTAACTTTGGAAAATCAGGTTATATATTTTCTAAATAAGTAAATAAACACAGACACATATGACAGGAACCAGCCTAGCAGGTGTGGGAGGAGGCTGATCTAGATTATGTCATTCTGTTTCTTTAGACTTTGAATAGAAGGCTGGCATCATAATGCTCTTTGATCTATGAAACCCAAGTCCAACTTCAATTAAAGTTTGATAGGTCCTTATGTGAGACCCCTTTATGGAACATATCACTCTTTATTGACTGACAAGACATTTAGTTAAGATATGTGACATGTCACAGCTACCAAACAGTTGTTTTAAAAGTTAACTTTAGAACTAATGAGTGAGCTTGTAATTCAAAGGGAAGATGTGTTTGTGGGGAATGGTAACAGAAGATTAAGGTCCTGTGTGGAAAGCCTATGTATAACGAGAATGAAGAATGGAGGACCCTCCCAGAAAATTGCAAATATTTTTGAATTTGAAAGAGACTTTCACCAGTTGTGGCTTACAGTTGTATAATGTTTCACATTAGTGAGGAACTTCATTAGCCTTCTTTGTGAAAACTCAAGCATGATGGAAATTTCACTTTAATTGAAAAGTCTTTTGCATGATATTATATAACTTATTAGTTGATGACTTTCAGGAAGTAAAGATGAGCATAAAATTGTAGCTGTTACTTTTTATGGATAATACTTTTTATTGGCTTAATATGCTACAGTGGCTCTTCAAGATCTCATAATGGGGCTGGATACCTGAGATTTTTTTAACTGGAATCAACCCAGGAACCTTCTCTATTTGGCATATGCTACATGCTCTGTCATTGATCGTCTTTCCAAAGGCCAGTATGGTTAGGATGATTAGGACAGTGTAATTCAACAGGTACCAAACTATATTGTCATACAGTATTTGGTTTTCCTGCACCTGTCATTTGAGACTGTATCCTTTTTCTGCAACAACCATTCTGTGCCAATCATTTCAGCGGTTGTGTTGTTTCAAGCACTGAGAGGGAGCAAAGTTGGAGTTGCTGCCTGTGCTTCGGAAAGGCAAGTTATGGCCGGGCAGAAACACTTCTCACCCCATTCTCCTTGTTTCCCTGACGACTCACAAGCATCCAGGCCAGCCTTCCAGCTGCCTGTGATAATGAGCCACACCTTGGTGTTTTCAAGGACCAGCCGGCATCCACAAGCAGCCCCAACCCCACCAAGGATCTTAGCTTAGAAGAGCAAACATTAAGACAGGGTGGAGGAGTGGGAGGTGTGTGTAAGAGGAAACATGACAAGCAAACAGCCTGCAGACGGGGAAGCGGAGGCGATGTCTATTACTGTAGCTATTGCAAGCAGGCAAGAGGCCTAGTATGCAACTGCCAAGTCCACAGGTTGTGGCGAGCAGCTTATCGGGGTGGGGGTCCTGCTTGCACTTTTCCTGGGACTCAGGAGCAACCAAAAGAGGAGCAAGCACACTGAAGCAGCACCTGACCTCGACTAGTGCAAGAATATGTGGAAAAGGCTTAAAGGTTGTATGCCACTCTACTGACTTGACAAATTTTATATATTTATACAGACTTTATGCATTTTATAGACTTTTGCTTGAACTAAGTATTAAAGGATTGAGTATGAAAGATATATTTACATGACAACATCACCTTGCCAGTCCTAGATGGGTGGAGAGCAATAGTCTATAAAATGCATAAAATCTGTATAAATATATAAAGTTTGTCAAGTCTGTAGAGTAAATAGTAAAATGTTGTTGGGGAGGGGAGTATGGTGCAATAAAGCATTTTATACAGCTTTGCTACACTGTAGTGTGTCTAGTCCCTGGAAAATAAAGAACCCTCACAAGCACATGCGTGCTTATACATACATGTACATTGATTCTGAATAGTTACTGACTATTATTAAAACATCAGCAGTATTTGTTTGATTTTGCCCAGGTTTGGCTTTATAGAGATATCACCTATTTCTGATACGAACTGTTGACTTCAGAGATATCCTGCAACCACTTTTACTTATTTCAGAAATGGCTTCCCATTCAGTGCCTGGAAACATAGCATCTGCAGTGTTTCTTAGAAGATTGTCTTAGTGATCACTAATTAATATTTTCTAATATTTAAAGTTTATCCACTCTTGGTCATCTCTGCATGGCTAACTTGTTTGTTTACATTACCATTCAGTGTAAGTTACCCTACTTTACCTGATACTTTGCTTCGGTTCCAGAAATCTGGAGAGACTCATACTTTTAAAAAATGTTTCTCATATTTTTTCCCCAGCTCTGGAAAAGAAATCGTTTTGGTAAATTGCATAGTGAATTATTTCCAGGACTTTTCCAGCTCAGATTTTTTTAAAGCCTTGGATAGAATAATCCTTTATTCATATTCTACAGCACTGAAGATGCAGTCCACTGCATTAATGAGATGACCATCATTTCTAAGGTGTGTTCATTTGGGAGTGAAGAATTTTCCATAAAATACAGAGAAAACCATAAAAGGAAAAAGAATAGATACAACCTCCATGGTAATGCCTTCCAAATTACATATATTTTATATATGCCCATTATGTACATGCCCATTATATACATTTTCTTGAGGAATAATTAAATGGGATCAAAAATATGGGAGTGAATATATTCTACATACTAAATATATTTAGTATAAATTAGTATGTTAGTATATATTACTATATATTTGGTATATACTAAATATATACTAAATATTCTAACCCTGCTATATCATGGTTCTAAAGTGGAGGCCATTCTTTTAATTCTTTAAGCATTCTGATTGCATAAAAGTCACCCATTGGGGGAGATGGGCGGCATACAAATTTGAAAATAAAATAAATAAATAAAAATAAAAAGAATAGCTGGAATGTTTAAAAAGTTTTTATTTGTGCCCTGGATTTTAATTGCAGCTTGAATTAATCTTATATGAATCTTACATGAATAAAAGAAATAACATATTCTTGAGGTTTTAATGGTGAATAAGTCTGTGTACCTGTGGGAACAAAATCAAGATATATTTTATAATAATTACTGCCCATAAAATTAAATGCATCCGTGATTGTTTTTTGTGTTTCTTGATGGAAGATACCTTGGGGTTTACAAATCTGAATGCTGCAATTCATAAAGGGGAAACTATTTGTGCTTGGCAAATATTTAATTGTTTCATCTTGCACATCACAACAGTCTAAGATTCAGGAAACTATATACTATGAGTTGATGTGAGTCAATGTTCTGGGTTGCAATCTTTTTAAAATTAATATTAAAATATTTCCTTACGATGCTGTTGGGAAAAGATATACTGGTTGCAGATAGTACATTTGCATTTCCACATTCTCTAAAGCAACTTTTTGCTATCAAATCCAAAGTGCTGCACAGGAATAGTAATTAACATATTATTCTGATATATTATGAAACAAAAGAGGCTAATATCAGCAAATCGTGCATTTTTTTTCTCAAGGTATGACTTCAGATAACACAGGAGGATTAGCAAAGCTCTTAAGAGTGTATTATACCTGATTATATCTTTAAATCTGTAGCAATGGTCTTCTGGTATGAACTTTGTAAATTAAATTTATTCCCATCTTTCTGCTAATATAAGCATTCAAGGTGACTTACAATAATTCAAGGTGACTTACAATAATGGAACAAAATACAGAATTTAAAACATGGCAGTAAAATCAACCCAATTAAAATTAGAATTAAAGGTAAAATCATGAAAAGCGATTAACAATTACACTTATTCTGTAGCACTGATTGGTTTTCAGGAGTTTCTTGCCCTAAAATGGCGCCATTGCTAATCTTTGTGATAACAAAAGTTGATTTGATTTGCATTGTTGATTGTCAACAATTATTTGGGAATGGAGGGAAGTTCAGGGACCACAGTAACAGTGCTTGACAGTACATATAGTCCTGGGACTTCCAGTTGCCCACTGGTGACCTAAAGTCATCCCTTGTATAAGGCTGTAAGACAAGGATGTTTGATACCATTTTTATTTAAGTTTCAGAAGAAGAGTTGGTGCAAACTAGATAATCTGATCTAAACTTGAGCTGCGTTATATGGCAGATCTTCCTTTTAAAGACATTAGCAATAGAGACAATGCAGTCAGCATTGTTGAATGTATTATTCTTTTTCATTTAAGGTTGTGCTCTATTTCTTAAGCATATTTTTCATTCATAACCCTTTTCTCTTTGTCTTATGAATAAAGCAACTTCAAAGCATGTTTACGAAAACCCCTGTGGTTTTGCAGTTTAATCCCCTTATTGGGGACTTTTTGCTAGATTTGTATTCCATGATACTATACCTATTCCCAGGTAGACTATTAAATATTAAAGTGCATTCAGATTGACCAGGGATTTTTCTGCTTTAAATTGCTAACTACCTCTTACACTCCTAGCAAGCTAGACATCAAAAGGTTAATCACTCTTAATGAATAATCCTGCCAGTCCTTTCAAAACTTAATTTCTTATTCCAGTTCCTCCCATTGGAAATTCTGGACAAAATATTAATGATATGGCAGAAGATTGAAAGTTTTTGCCTAAATTCTAAAAAATCAAGAATCAATAGAAGGATTTTATATTGGCTGCAGAAATGGGGGCGGGGGGGAGGTTTGTCCCAAATTTGAAAATGTATTATCAGGCAGCACAATTACTTCATTTGATTCCATTTATATTAGGAGATCTGACTAAGGCGTGGACTTATATAAAGGGTTTTTAAAAAAAATTTATTACTAGATTTCTATTCTACCTTTATTTGTGCGTCAGAACCTGCTAATTTTTAAATTACATAATCTTTCAGCCCAAGGATTTTTAAAAAATAAGCAAAATTAATAAAGTCCTTACCAAGATATTGTTTCAGATCTAGGAAAAATAGGTATCCAGTAATGATAGATTGTACCTCCCCTCTAGAACCTCTAATTACCTTTTTTGGAATGGAGAATCAGTATGGATTAACTCAATTAAAATTATTGCAGAATTGTAACTACTGTATGATAAATGACTTTTATGATAATACTGAACCACATAATGATGATGAGACTGAACAGTGTACTGACTGCCAGCTATTCTAGTTCTTCTGGCACCAGCTTAACATTGTATGGGGTATAGAGGAAGTGAAAGCTACATACTGTATATCACTCATGTACACTCTTCAGTAACTTGATATTGAATTATCTGGTGTAACCAAAAGGAATGATGTCGAGGATCTATTTGCTTTTATTGCAAATTCAGATAGGAGAAGCCCTTGTTGGTCTAAAGCATTGGTTCTCAATGGGGGCGGTACCGCCCCCCGGGGGGCGGTGGGAGGATGCTGAGGGGCGGTGAACTTGTTTTGGGCGGTAGGGAGGCGGTGGGCATGTTTTGGGCGGTAGAGGGGTGATGAGCATGTTTTGGCATTCGAACTTAATTTTAAAACTCCCCCCAAAATTTATTAAATCAATTATCCGGTTTACACCATTTGTACCAGCAATAAAACGAACTTACGCGATGGCTGCCCTCACGCACTTCTAAGAATGGTGAGACGAATTTGTATTCTAGGTAGGATGACCTTGAAGAACTCGACACTACGATTCTTCTCCGATCCCAACCAGCACAGTGCATGCGTCAGCTGTTTTCCCGCGCGATTAATCACAGCGCGTGCGTTGAGCGTCCTTTCAGTATGAATGTTTGATTTGACCCGTGTTTCTTGAGTTGCTTTTCGTTCGCTTCATTTCTGTTTTTTTCCCCTCAGTTTCGATTTACTTTCATTGTTTATTTGGCTAGTCGGCTAGGTAAGTGCGCTTATTAGTTCTTTATCGTGGTCGTGAATTATTAATTTTGAGAAACTAATGAAACTTTGAAAGCCAGCTTCCAGAATGGTGATCATCTCACCGAATTTTGGCTTCAAAGTAACATCAATCGCCTCTACCCAGGACTGTGGACTATCATCAAAAAAAATTTTAGCGTATTTTTTGGCTGTTTTTTTAATTATCTAATTAAGAATAAAGAATTTTTAAACATTAAAAAAGCATTTGCAAAAAAATAAAATTAATAAAATTAAAAATTAAAAAAAATTAAAAAATGAGCATCAAAAAAATAAATAAATGTATTTACAGCATTTTGAAATAAACGTATTTACATAAAAGAGCATTTAAGCATTTTTTTGCATTAGTCATTTTAATTTTAATAAAAGGAATGCAATTACCTTCCAGGGCAAAAGTATCGAGTTAAATCGAACAAATTTGGTGTGTAAGTCTACTGAAAAAAATTACTTAAAATTTTTGCCTTTTATAATTCAGTAACACCCCTCCCTCTCCATACCCTAAATTACGGGATTTTCACAAAGGGGGGCCTTGAAAAATTTTCCACTCCTTAGGGGGGTGGCAGCTTCAAAAAGGTTGAGAATCACTGGTCTAAAGGATGCTTGGGATACTGATTTAGGTAACCCAACAGTTGAGTCAGTTTCATCCCTAGGAAGAAAGTAATGGCAAACTCCTTCCAAAAATGTGGCTTACAATACTGCATGGACTTGTCCATGTTAGTTGCCAGGAGTCAAGAGTGATGCAAAGGCACCCCAAAAAATGGAAATCAGATTTCCTTTCTACTTCTATCCAAGAGTTGCACTAAAAAGTGTTACATTGATGACACTTAACCCTGGTTAGATTAACATATATATTACCAAATAATTCTTCAAAATGTTTGAAAGACTGAAAGGATCATTTTACCATATTTTGATTGTTGCAATAAAATAACACTCTTTTGGTGGGAAATGTTTAGTGAATCTGTATTATTTCACTAAAGAATTGAGTACTCTCCTGAGCTAGGGCGGTTACACTTCGATATAGAATCCAGTGCTACACTTAAAAATAAAAAACTGATTATATACTTCCTTCTGGCTCAACGTTGGAAATTTCTTGAAAAATTAACAGTTGATTTGTGGATTAATAAACCTTTTTCAGACAGAAACAGTTTGGTGTAGTGGTTAGGCTAGAAACTGGGACATCGTGAGTTCTAGTCCCACCTTAGGCACAAAGCCAGCTGGGTGACTTTGAGCCAGTCACTCTCTCTCAGCCCTAGGAAGCAGGCAGTGGCAAACCACTTTTGAAAAACCTTGCCATGAAAATTGCAGGGGCTTGTCCAGGCAGTGGCCAGAAGTCAAAAACTGACTCAGGCACAATTTTTAGAAATTACCAATAATCTTAAAATAATGAATCTTCAGAGGCAAGAATCACAATTTTATCAAATATGGGCAGATAATATTGATTAGGTTAATCACAATAGATTTGCTCTCATTAACTCTTATGATATATGGGAATTATAAACAATTTTGGGGTGAGTTTGGTCAACAGTGACCTTTCTTTTTCTTTGTTTTTCCTTCCACAGCCTTGTATATTCTTGTTTAGTTATTTTCTTTTTTGTATAGATTACTCTTCAGTAAAAATTAAAAATACTAATCCTGCCAAAGCTAAACCAACTTGGTATATCATTGCCCAGATTCCTAGATTTTTATCGGCTGGAATTTCATGCTCCTGCTTGAAATTCGCCTCTCTTTTCTGCAAAGAATGTAGCAAGATGTTTGGCCTGAAAGAAACTTAAGTTCCTGAGAAGATTCTTGTTAAACTTACCAGACAAATTCATAGTCTTTTTTCCATACAAAGTTTTAGGAAAGCTGAAGAATGAAGACAGACCTCATTGGCAGACTTCATTTAATGACAGTCATGTGCCTGTTTTAATTTTCACTAGAATCAGTCTGTTAATCTTCCTTCCTTTTGTGTCCTCACCCTTCCTTGACAAATGAAACCATGTGATATTTTTTCTGCTTAGTGTGGCTAAAGCAATAGTGTTTTATAAAAACAGAAGTTAACAATTCCATATGTATACCTCCCAGTTTGTTTCATGGTTTAAAATGGGTAAAACAACTCTCTCTTTTTTCCTTTTGTATTTAGGAAATTTTCACAACAAAAAGTCAAGTTATATATCCAGTTGTCCTACAAATGGATGCTCCATTGCAAATTCCCCCCCATCTCCTCGCAAATGAACTGTGTAAGGGAAATATGCTTTCCATCAAAAAGTTCAGGTTCTGAATGAAGGCATACTTTGGGGATGCTTATGTCACTGAATTCCTGTCTGTGATTTATACCTTTGTGAAAGCCAGATGGCCCAGCTGAAGCCTGCATGAGGCATCCATGGGTATAGAAGGTATAGAGTCCAAAAGCCTTTGGTTCACCCCAGAGATCTCTGAAAATTGTTACCTCCTTGTAACTTTTAATGTAGCAAAAGGGAGAAATTAATCAAATAGGTGATGGGAGGGTAATCATGTTTATTTAATTTTAATAAAATATAAATGCACATTAAAATATCAGTTTTACTATTTGACCTGTCCCATCCTTGACTTTTGGGAGTGCCATCTCCTGCCTGCCATTTAATTTAATAATGGGGTGAGATTTTTAACATTTAATTTGCTTAATTCTGAGTTCAGAAGATTGCTGGAAAATGCAGCCTAAGACCAAGCAAATACAGGTATGTTTTTTCCAAGTGCAGAATTATTTTAAAGAAATTGAGCGAACCATTTAGTATGTATACATTTTGCCTTGAAAGATTTGTCACAGCACAGACTTCATGCAGTTTTTATTAATATTTTTGTTGCTTTTTAACTGTCTGGTTGCATTAGTTAAATGTATTACTATATTGAGCTGATCACATTTTCATTTCTGGAGTATAGGGGCAGGATTGGGAGAAATGCATGAATTTCTTACAGCCACCACTGAGAGTCATAAAGCAGAGAGACAGGATATAAATTGTAAAACTGAAACAAAATTAAGAAGTATTCAGTTAAGGCAGGAATAGAGACTGTTTTCTCTGTTGAGGATTACAGTCCCTCCTATCTCTTTGTTCTTGGTGGGGCCAGTCAAAAATAGGCAGAACCATTTCCCCCCTCCCTCCCTTCCCCCTTTCCTGGGTCTCGGTAGAGATCTGAACTGATTATTTTTTAAAGGTTTTCAAAAGTAACCTCAGGATTATGTGTGAAGTTTAGAACAGGGTGGGCAAACAGTTCAACCCACAAATGCCACAGTTATGTACTTGCCTCGTGACATCTGATACAAGTATGCAAGTCATGGCGTTTGCATGATGGTGCCAGCATACCTCACCCCCTGCGGCAGATGCACGATCTGCCATCATACTGCACAGTCCCATTTATTGGAAATCATTGCATCACCCACTGTAGCCCTTGAATTCCCAAAAATGTTTTTGCTCTGACGATTCCTGCCTTAGAACCATAAAGTACCTGACCTTGCACAAAAAGAGAATCTTTTGTGATTCATTAGTATCAAGGATTAGTGTGACTCCAAGAGAAGCTGTGAAAAAGTTGCCTTAGCCTTTGGCATGTAGGATGTGTGTTGATGACAAGAAACAGTGGGATTCCAGTACACTGCCAGCATTTTAAGGTAGGGTTTCTAAATTGTTTATACTTCTTTAGTAATAAATTACCCCAAATAAGGGAAACAATTGGAAGCACATCCATGCCCCATGAAAAGGAGGCTTGGGCAAACTCTTTTTTCCTCATTTAAGCCAAGGATTGCTCTTATAAGCACAAACCAGGAAGGAGAATTTTGTCCATTCAGCAAACACATTGATGGTAAGCTGCACATGTGGAAATGTTGGTATTTCCTTGATGGATATATTACAAAATACATTTTCTGGCATTCTTAATGGGGTGAAAAGGCAGGCAGGATCAGAGTCCAATAAAATAATACTTTTCCCCCCCCCCAAATACCTGATATTTTGGACATTCAAAATTCATAGTCTGGTGGAGTTCAGAAACTTTTTTTTTAAGTAGGAGAAAAATACCTTCTTGCTGCTCTTGTTCAAGCTGGGTTTGTAGGATGGACACTTTGGTCTGCTGTAGAGCATCCTTTGGTGTGGGTAGAGGGCTTTTCACAAACTCGTGGAACAAAATAAACCTTTCTTACCAAGCCTGAACTGAGAAGGACAGCATATCAATGATGTCACCCAAATCTCTTTTCCAGTAGCGCGAAGATCATATTTTGAACTCCCATGATTAAACATCTCTGACCATCTTAGAGCATCTCTCTGGTTCTCTGCAGGTGACTCTGTCTGGGAATTGTGTGGATTATAGTCCAACATACCTATTGGATCTTTGAATTTGTTGCCATTTACTTGTTTCATTAGGTGTTGCTTTCTAGCCCAAAGAGCCATACCTTGAAAATTGCCAGTTTATAGTGCATAGTTTCTAACCAGAGATTGTACTGCTCTCCTAGATAAATAGCAGTTTTGGATCAGCTTTACCTTTGAAGTTTCAAATCTGAAACTTCTTCATGGGGTATTTCATAGGGAGTCTTCCCTAGCATTCATTATAGTGGCATCTATGTTTAAGATGTAGCTAATTTGGCTCTTAGATTACAATCAGAATATGTTTCCTGGTGGTCTCAGCAACCCCCCACCTCCTATTTTAAACAGGGGAGGGGAAGATTTTTTTTTTTAGCCTATTTCCAGTGCCTGCTCCACCCTTCTGAAATACTTCACGTAGTCACTGCTGCCACCCAAACCACCTCACGTTTTGAGAAACACCCTCAAGGCATTCTTCTTTATTTGAATTGATTTTCTATAGTTGTTTATCTTTTTTTCAATCTAGTCATGGAAAGCACATCTGGTTCCTATTTTAATCAGTATTCCACTGGGAGCAACATCATATTTAGAGAGAGCTAGCAATGCTAAAACAATAATCCATAATGATGCAACTGCTGGTAATTTGAAACGTTTTTATCCACTGTTTTTAGAAGTGTGCTAATGGTGTAGGCCAACTGACTTCACAGAGGGTCTTATTAACAGATATGTGGATACTCTGACATAAGTGAATGATTAGGCCAGCCATGGATTTCTGCTCTTATTGTAAGCATAAGTGGTACCAAATCCCATTGACTGTGGATTCAAGTATTTCTGAATTCTCTTTTCTTTTTTTGTTTGCAACCAGACTTTAGTAAACTATTGAAAAGTTATAAGGTGTAATCTTATGCACATTTAACTGGGAGCGAGCCTTGTTAAACTCAGTGAGACCTACTTCTATGTAAATACATGTGAGTTTGCACTGCAAAGGAATCATTTATATTGGTTGAAGGTCATTGATTTGTTGGGACTGTATCAGTTTGGCAAGTAATTTTTTCCTCTTATTGATTTTTAGTATATCTTTACAAAGAGATGACATAGTAAGCAAATAGCTGTATAATCTTCCATGATGATGTTCATTCCACTTGGTAAAGGTATAAACCTTTCTAATTGACGAAATAAAACATTTTGGACTGGCTCAGTCTATTAATAGTAGCCTATAAAAACAGCTTACAAAAAAGGTACTATTAATAGATCGAGCCAGTCTACAATGTATTACTTGGCCAATTAAACAGTGTGGAATTAAGCAATGTCATCCCCTTATACATCTGTTGCAAGTTGCATCATTGGTAGTGCAGACAAACAGAACTGCGGAGCAAGAAATTAGGCAGAACTACATTAAGTACAGTAGTGATAGCATGAGATTATACATGAAGTTAAGGGTCCACTGTTTAATGCATAAGGAGGCAAGTGGGTAAGTAGAGCTAAACCTTTCCCATACTTACTGACCTCTCCTAACCCTCTCCTCATAGAAAGCCTAATTTTTCGACCAGTTTCACTTTGGGATAAGAGCTTGGCAATGGATGAAAGATTGAGGACAGATTTCTCTAATAACAGTATATAGGTAATTCAAAGCCTTTAAGTCTTGTTTTCTGTCTTGTGCTTTTTGGATGCAAGAGAGAAAGTGCTTGTCTGTTTGGAGAAGGAAGGCCAGCCTGTGCCTGCATATTGTTTTGGGAACAGCTGTTAGCTTTCTTATCACTGTGGGAACCACCTCGTCCACCAAGCATCAAAAAGCTCAGCCACTGGTGGGGGGAAAATGTGTACACCAACCCCATAATCTAAGGAGAAGTTGTATTGATCACTTGAATTGTCTCTGTAGCCTATGGCATGAACGGCATTTCATTGTTAGGACCACCTGTGCGGACTTGGCTCCTAGGCACTTCCCACATTTCATCGTTTTCCCAGGCCAGCCCTTTATCACTGGCCCTCTACCCCTGCAATAGGATAATGCCACTTTTATTTTAAGAACCTGACCATCCACTTTATAAGTAGTTATAACTGGCTCACCTTGAAGCAAATCCACACTTAAACAAATCAGTCTGCTACATGATATCTTGTTTGGACTTTTGAAAAAACATATCTCTGCCTGACTGAAAGCACAGACATTTCTCTCCCTTTAATTATTGTGATATTGTGGGGCTGCTTGCACTGCTGCAGCTTTAAAATATGCACAGTCCGGCGCTATCTCCAGATTAAGTTTCGACAACGTTCCAATAATTTTGTGAGACCCTCTGTTTCTGCAGAGTCAATTTAAAGATCTCAGTGGATTTATTGGGAAGGATTTATTGAGGGAGCTCAGATTACAGAGCACAGTACTTAAGCGTGAGATACCATCTGCAAAGGGCTGTCCCTCTTGAGACTTCTCTTAAAAACATGCCCCTGTTTCCCTTTCACTGATACAGCAATTGAAGCAATAAATGATCTTTTTTTTTTAAGTAATAGATATCAATTCTGTGTCTCTCTCTACAGGTGTTGGAACGTAGCTCTTTATTTTTGAGGGCCATGTGCTTAAAAAAAAATCAGAGACTTCTCATATTAATTCACCAAATGTATATCTTAGACTGTTTTACAAAGGAGAGCCACAGTTTTCTCTCAAACCACTTTTGGTACCTTCAAGCAAATAATAATAATAATAATCGATTGAAATATATCTATTGTTACAAAATTTGCCTTTCATGTAAGGAAGTGTTTAAAGAAGCTTTGTATGCTCCTGTAGCAACAAACTTCTGTTTTGGTCATTATTATTTTTAGTTTTATAGGGACTGAAAACAGAAAATAGCTGTTCAAGTTATCTTGTTAACCAAATTTTCTGTTGTGGGTTTCTTTGTTAATTTTTTTGTGATACCATGCTATTTTAACAAAGTCATCTGTGTTTATACATATTTTTTTTTTAAAAAGGGCCAAATTGTTGTTTGCTTTTTCAGAAGCTAATACTGTAAATGTTTTGGTACATATTGCAAAAAAGGTGTGGGTTTTCTATTATGTCTTTTTGACATCTTTGGATTTCCCATATTCAGAGCTGTAAATGCTGGAATAGGATTCCAACGTCTGCCATGGTTTCTACATAGTATCATGTTAGATCCTTTTTTTTTTCATCACTACTGATACTACTTTTTTTTAAAAAAAAGGCAATATCACTGTCATGGCTTCTTCATTCTTCTTTATGGCTTCTTTATAGATTTCTAATGCATCATAAATGATACTAATATTGTAGTTTAGTAGGATACACCTTTGAAAGAACACTGATCATTTCTAACATTGTAGTGAAAAAATGCTGGTAGTAAAATTAGTTTGCACATCATTGTTAATGCATTTTGTCCCAGTTTGCATGCCTGGAGAAAACAAATGAACGGGCATTGGAAGAAAAATGGAAGAAAAAGGGCCTCAGCTTTGATAAGAAGGGTGCGGTCAGGATCAGGTTTTTTGCGGGGGAGAGTGATGACCAACATGGCAGATCTCCAACAGTACCAAACTCCTGATTCAGGTTGTGGTCATGTCTACTTTTTTTCTCCAGTTCCCTGGAGCAATTTAAAATGAAGCAAACATTTTAAATTCAAATTATAAGAGAGCCAGATTCAGAACTTGACTCTATAAATCACTACCTAAAAGCAAAAGTAGGCAGCAGATTGTATGCTAATCTTATAAGGTACAGCATAGGTAAACAGATGGTATCTGTTCATGGACTGAACTACTCTGGGGGGCTAAATGTTGGTGAGTCTTCTTCTGAATTAAATTCTTGCACATAAAAATACTAGTATAAAAGGAGGTTTCCAATTTCACTGTTTTGAATGTGAAGAAAGGGAAGTTGTCCCCTGAAAAACATTCAAACTTTTCATCTGCATCCTGAAATGATAGTCTTCTACCATTTGCTTCTGATCATACATTTTATCTTAGCACACCATATAAATGACAATGTTCCCTTTGCTAAGATTCAGTTAATGTGTCTCAGGGTCTCAATAAGAGTGGCCAGACAACAAATGTAAAGAATGCTACTAAGGGCTGAGTTGGTATCTTTTTAAAAGAGGAGAGATGTATGCAGATGCAGTAATAATTCACTTCAGATTTTTTTAGCGTGAGCTCTGGGATCAAAAATACTTTCTGTTGCTATTCAGAGTCTTGGCTCAAGCAAATTTTATTTATGACATTATGTCATTACGTTTGGACAGTTATTGAAAAGATAGTCATATGTATGGCATCTAAACGGATGACCACTAACAAAATATAATTAAGAAGCTTAAATATTCCCTGTGGCTGAAAGAAGGTTCATTTCATTGCTTAAGAAGCAGAAACCCTGTGGAATCTGAGAGAGTTTTTCTTTTAATCCACCAAGACTGTTGCTCAGCCATTTAGAGCTCAAACACATACCTTCTGCTTGGATCAGAATGTCAAATCAGATGCTCTTTCTGGCTGAGCTGTGTTACAGAATTCTTTTTCTTCACAGAGTTGCCTCTTCTCCATCCTCCTCAAACATGGAAGGCTTTTGCTGGAAAAATAAAATGTTGGCTTCTGGCAAACTATTTTGCTGGGAAGCAGCCAGTTTAGCACTTTTTCATGAAAACAACAACAAACATCAACAAAACCCAGTTTGGTCAGAGCAGATTGGTCAGTTGGAAGATAACTTTAACATAAAGAAGTCCTTCTATGATCAGTTTATCATGAGAAGCCCTTAAACATTTGACTGGAGAGATTGGCTAACTTCTATATAATGTGGCTTTTTTATGTTGAGTCCAATTAATAAAATATAGATGGTGTAATCATTGCAGTAATGTTTAGAAATATTTGGCTTTATGTTTTAATAATGTTCTAGGAATTAGTACAGTGGTCAGTATTTCAGGAATTAATCAGTTACATAGAGTTTTTAAACTAATAATGTCCTGATAGAATAAATCTGGAGGGCAGGAGAATCTATGGCAGAAGAATGGCCAGCTTGGCAGCTTTTCAGCCAGCCAGGACAAAAAATGAAGGTAGTAGTTCTGAGAGAGAGGTTTTCTCAAAGTTATTAGTCATCCATGTTTTAGTTTTTATTTTCCCACCCATTGCTTCCAATTAGAGGAAGACTAATCATGTGAACTCCAGGATTAGCATAATTTCTCCTTTTTATCAGAAACAGGAGACTTTAGAATCAAGTAGATTTAAACTTCCATTGATCCAATCCTGATATGTCCCTTTTAGTCTCCAATGCTGTTATAGATCCAAAAACAGAGGAATAACGATGATGGCATTTTTTTCCTACTACCTGAATGAAGAGGCTTCCAATGGTGATCCTATTCTCCCCTACATTATGGTAGGACAAATTTAGGCAAGACTTGGTTTTTAACTGATTATGCATTGTCTACCTCTTTTAAAATGTATTATCTGCTTTGAGCCTTTGGTAATTTCAGATTGAAAATAGCAATAATTTATTATATTTTATACAAATCTGTAACTTAGGTGTCCACATATTAAATCCCAACTGATTTCCAAGGCAATTAACTCCCTCATAACAATGCACTGAAACTTTATTTGACTGTAGAGTCTCATATATAGCAGTGTCTGTTTTAATTCATTAATCATCTTGCTAGATCATGGCAATGATATATGACAAAAATCCTAAATCTCATTGAACAGAATACATTGGCAAGGGCTTAAAGTTCTCCTTTTGAAACCAGTGCAGCTTTAGTTAGATCATGTTCTTTTCACTTTTGTATACTTACATTCTTACAAGGAATGTTTTTATTGGCTTATTTATATTACTTCCCAGATGGCTCACAATCATTTCAGCTCTAATAGCTTAAAAATATTACATATAGTAAATGCTATTGCTTTTAAAGATAGAGCAATAGCAGCAGCACTAAAACTAATATCAGCACTCATAGAAGGATGATTGAGTGGGTTGTATGAACACAGCCTGTCTTTCTTCTTCATATCACACATATAAGTGAAAAACTCATCTCATTGATGGAAGGACAGGTGCTTGGTTATGGGAAGATACAACTGCTGCCTTGCCAAGGATGTATCCACCATCGCACTAACCTTTAGGATTAAGGCTTTACAAATATAGTTGGCTGAGACCTGATGGCAGGCTTACAACTTCAGTAAAAAGAAGACTATGGAAGAGGCTGAAAACCTGGCTAGATTAGCCCATCTTCACAAAGATGGATCCTTGATCACTAGACAGTAAGTAGGATCCTATGGCAAAAGAAGCTAACAGGAAAAAGCATTTGCATAAGATTATCCAGACCAAAAGAAAAGTTTCTGTCTTCCTGGCAAATTGCATGCTGGGAAAAGCCATATCACATCATCAAGGGAGAGCAGATTGGGTGGTGGATGCAGCTTGAGGGCAAGAAAGTTTGTCCACTCAGGTATAGTGATAAAGATACTAATGCACAGCTTGCCATTGAATGATCAGTGTGTAAGTCAAGCTGGGCTGAAAAGTTGTTGATCACTGGTTAACAATGGGTTCGGGAGACATGGGATGTGTAGAGCAGGGAGGCATTGTAATGGTGCAGGAAGAGATTACCTAAGGGCATACTTATTCCACCACGGGGCAGTAATAATTGCACTGCCTATCAGACATACAGGTTGACTGATAAGTTTCTCCATTGAGAAAAAGGAAATGCTACCAAGTCTTCATTCATGCAAAACAGGTGATAACTTCCTGAGTATGTTTATTGCTGTATTGTCTGTGGCAGCTAGATGAGTTACTATGTGAAGGACATACTCGTCCCAGAGACAGACAATGAGAAGCAATACTGTTCAAGATTGCTGATATAAAAAAAAGCTGTGGTACTGTCCAGGGCAATTTGAGCTGTGTAGTCCAAACCCCAGATTTGGAATGCTGTGGAGATGTTTAGGAGTGTCAAGTATTTGATATGATGCTTCCTTTCAGATGGTAAACATTGAGCCCTGACTTGAAGGGATCCAGATTGCGCTCCTTTTTGCATTGATCAAGTCCATTACTGGTGGTATCTTCAGGGAGAAAAGGAAAGCCATAGTCAGCTAAATAAAACTTTTCCTCCACTCTATGGGATCACATGCCTCAGAAATTCAGAATTGGCATTGCAGATGTACATTGTGAGATTGTTTTGAGAGGAATCAAAGCAGAAGGAGCACTGCAAAATTGCACAAGTGGGACAATGAAAGTGGTCTCTTTCCTGAACAGTGATACCTCATTGAGTTGATCTGGCTATAACCTTGGTTGCATATTCCATGACGCATAGAACTTAATCTAATGATAGAAATGACTTGGCACATCAGCAGTCCAAAACACTCCCTATGAAGGACAGTGTCTGGAAAATTTCTTCATTCTTTTTTTATGCATTTTAAGTCACTGTATTGTGTGAGTGTGGTATATATAGAATAATCTGCCCTTTCTGAATACTGTCTAGAATTGTTGGTTGCTATATAAGCTATTTGGCATAAGAAAGTCAGGGAATTTAATTCTTACCCACATTCATAGTTTTTGTTCTGAATTTCTTATGTACTAAAAAGCAACTGTGCATATTTTACATAATTAAAAACAGTACAGAATTCTGCAATTTTAACTTGATTTATGTCTTCTTTCAGTTCTTGGGAAGAAGTTGTCTTTCACTAAGAAGGGGGAGGAATTGGAAACATTTTAAAAAATTGAAATAAAAGCTGAATGCAAGCTCCTTTCTTTGGACATTTAGATCAGGCTGTTCTGGTTAGGGAATCATGGGAATTGAAGTCCAACACATCTGAGGGGCACTGGAATGGGAAAGGTGGATTTAGAAGATAACCATTGTGATATCAAAAAGCAATAAAAGAGTATGGCATCTGAGGCTTCTCCTGTTTTTTCTCCCAGTAGTACAATAGGTCCGAGAGAAGAGGAAGCAATGTGGGTGTGTCACTGCATTAATTAGCATTTGTCCTGAGAGCCAAATACATAGGGAGTTGCCTGAGAAGACTACATTCCTCCTAACGAGAGGAAAGAAAGAATTAAATAATGGGCCACTGCTGTGTTGGCCAAAGGCCAACTACCCTCTGTAACTCCTGCCAAGGTTGTGCTAGGCTGTGGTATTGCAAGACACTCATATTGAATATTAGAATCAAATTATCCATGAAAAGTACCATAATGAATCTAGCTCTGATGATATAGTATCAGAAGACTGAACAAAACTTCCTGAAGCTTGTCATCTCTTGAACCATATCATGGAAATACCTATTAGCATATTGGTGCTTGGGGAAGAGTAAAGCTAAAGGCAAGGACCAAACTATTAAATTAAGCAATGATTTAAAGCATGTACAGAGGACATTTATGCCATGGACTGATACCCCAAATAGTCCAAAAATAAAAGTGGTTGTTTAATGTTGAGTTGCTTTATTTAGAGAATTCTTCTTGCTAGATTGTATTCCACTTTTCTTCCAAGTGTATGTTTCTTTTCTAATAATCTTTTACCTTCTACATCATCCCCATGACATAGTTTAGAATAAGAGGTAATGAATGGCCAGGATCATTCCATAAATTTCATGGGCAGGTTGAGATTTAGTCCTAGGTCTCCCTAGGCTCAATCTGACACTTGAACCCTATACCACAATAGTTCTGGTCACTAAATTGCCATTTTCAATGTGACAGAGAGGGAAATGATGAATTATATGGCTGGGAAGTAGCAATATCAACTGTATTGAATTTTATTAAATAGAAATGTACATGAAATAACATTTAGTTTTTTTCTTGGTCCCATCCTCTATATATGACACTTGTCTGCAGGAATACTCATTTGAAAATTTGCAAAGAAAAACACTTAGCAATTGGGCTGGTTGGGAGTGTGGATTGGTGTAGCTCTGCCCCATTGGATGCAGTAGGTTTTCCCCATGATGCATCATGTGCACCATTGTGGCTATATGAATGAATAGACCGTAACAACTCAAAGAACTTACTTTTGAGTCCCATCTCTGTGAATTATGGATTAATATTTTGGATGTTAAAGTGGCTGCATCCATACTTACAATCCCTATTGTGACTGTTTACTAAGGCATTGCCTTTGCCATATAACCAAGATGCTCTGCTTTTTTGAACTGGGTTCTCATCTTCATGAAAAATTTTCTCCACCTGGGCATGTATTGTTTAAATTGCAATATTGTTTCCTTTTGCTTCTTTCCAGAACTGATCTGGATCTAGAACTGATCTCAAAGCCTCAAAGCAAGTCAACCAGATCATTTTCTCTAGATTTGACTAAATGGAGGAGAGTTTCAGTTAATAACATTCAAGAAGCTTTGTCAGATCAGGAAGAGGGAAAACAGGAGAGTTAGTGATCTGAACCAGCAGCAGATGTTAGAGGAGGATGCTGATCCAATTATTACCTAGCACTGCAAGTACTGGAAAAATGTTCTGGAGCCAGCAGCGACACAGCCCTTCTGGGTGGCCTGCCCATCATTTTGTGCTGCCTGTCATTCCGCAGAAGGCACTTTGGGTCATAATGACACTTGAGAAAAAGAGGGGGGAAAGACACTCACTTGAAAGCTTTCTCACAAGTTTTCTCTTAAGATAAAGATGGGTGTGTATCCAGGGTCAATCCAATTCAGCTTTTCTTTGCACCATAGTACAGTAGCTAGTATGTTACGTGTACCATCATTGTTCTGATTTATGTGTGCTGTTGCACCACATGGAGAAGATACATTTCGAGGACACGCAATCCAAGTGTTTTAATTTGGATTTGGGTTTGTTCTCCATCCAGTATGCGCTTTAACTACAGTTTCCACAGCCCAGCAGTTCCTGCAGTTTCCCCAGGGATGGGGTTCTCTAGATCAATTTCCTTTATGCCTAACTAGCATGGCCAATATTGTCTACTGCAGGGGAGGGGAACTCTGATGTTGGACCTTCTCCACTGAACTGAGCTGGCATGGCAGGGACCAAGGGAATATGGATTATAGGCTAAAACTACTCTTTAGAATCTTCAGCAGATACTTTTCTCCTTTAGCCATGAACTGAACCTTTTACTAAGATGTCAAGACTGAACCTTACAGTTTCTGCATGCAAAGCTTGTGAGTTACTGGTTCTTAAGTGGAAGTCTCCACCTACTACTTTTGCACAGGTGCTCTGTATTACCTTCTCCCTACCCTCGAGTCCTGTGTTTCTTGCACTTGCTGCCAAGCACACAAGGAGCTGAACTATTGCACTATTGGAAGATGTAGAATTCTTGATAACATCTACTTACAAGTCTTGGAAATATCATAATATTTAACTATTAAAGTATACCTTTAGTTCAGGGATAGGAAATCTGTGGCCTGTACTTATGCAGAAACACCCCAGCAGCATAATCCAATGCCAGAAATGAAGAGAACTCAACATCTGCTGGAGTGTAAGCACTTCACTTAAAGAGGGAGGACCTAACAACAGCAGCTTCTTTTTTCTAAGATGGCATCTTCATGTAATGCTGTCCTTAGCTGGTAGGCTTTGAGTTTTGAATGAGGAAATGGGAAGTTGCCTAGATGATTTGGAGGAAGGGTGTCTGACTGGAGAAAGATTGCTTGTATGAGGATGTCTGGTTGGAATCACATAATTGCATGATGGGCTCTTGGAAAGCAAAGGAGTTTGGAAGAGGCCTGGAAGCCTGGCATATCTCAATTCACGTACCGTTGCATGAAGTTGTGGTAATTGGTTACTGAAAAAGTGTCTTGGACCATTATGTTGTGTGAACATGTCCTTGGCTGTCCCTTTTTGTAGGTCTATGCATTACAGACCTGCAATAGGCAGATTCCTATATATTAATTTATAATTGGACCAATAATAGGGTTTTCTGGATAGATTAATCTTTACTGTTCTTCAAACCTAGAATTCTGGCTTCTCAGTCCCCCATGCTAAGTTGAAGTTTGGGAATTCTTGCAGAACTTCTATCCAGCCTCAGACGGTGAGGGGGAATATGATGGGTATGGAGGCCCCTCAAGACAAGCAGCCTTAGAAATTCTTACAGCTTGGCAGAACTACTGTGTTAACCAGCTGTAGCTTTTCATGTTGAGATGGATGTTTCAGGGTACCACATGACAACTACAGGGAAACCCCACCCACTTTCCCTTGAATTGCACTACTTTGGAAAACTTGTTCAACACAATAGATAGCAGTACTCCCACAATAATTCCTTGAAGGCATAGATTGCTGTCGTGGCTGCAAATCTATAAACTATATTATGGTGGGTGGGAGGGGGGAGTTGCCAGATCGCTCTCCCAGTGTCCTGTAAGGTTATAAAGAGCTACTGCTAAAATTGTGTCTTGCATTAGAAACAAAACTTTTGTGGAAAGATAGGCCTCCTTTTAGGATAATTATTCCTGTACTATCAGAAACATTTATTTCTGTGTTTACAATGAAACCTCATTTTACCAGATCTTGATGCAATAGACTTTGCACTTTCCACGGAGATTTATGTTGCCATGATGCAAATGGTGTAAATCCTCTGCCATGCCTTACTCTGGAATTCAGTGCCTACTCTTGGATTCCTCAGTAATGGACTCCCTCTCCCCCCAGTTGGTCTGTTAACATGAGGTCTCACTTGCAGATTCACTTCTTTGCATTTAAATCCATAGAAACTTTCATAAATGAGATCCTGCAGGAAATAAAATTAACTACAAAGTTTTCCACTGACTAGAACAATAGCGGCGCATTCCCAGGACAGTACTGCACATGACAAGATCAGGTGCAAGAACATGAAATTTGGCAGTTAAAAGTCTAGATATCTAGATCCACAGAGGATTTGTATCTGGGTTGAAAAATACTTTTTGTGAGCACATTCCCTAACTGAAAAGAGTCCATATGTGCAAATAAGTGCTGCTCCTGCAGATTCCACCCCCCCCCCCATGATCATACTGATCATAGAACTTTCTATCTGCAACCCCAGGTCTTGTGCAAGTGTACAGCTGGATCACGCCCAGAGTAACTTTTTTAAAGGTTCAGACACAGAACAGTTCATTCTCCTAGTATGGATATGAGAAAAATGAAAATGTGCATCAGTTGAATGCAGTTCTTGAAGTAATTGCATTTTTATGTAAGTTTCCTAGTCAAAATTATGTATCTGCCAAGATTAATATTAATGAAGTGCAGCAGAGATGAAGTTGGAAAATAGCTGGAGATCTGTTGTGTTACTCACTGTCTATATTCTCTTGTTTTCAGTATCTGACCAGAAGAACATATATCCATACCAGGGTTCCTGCAATTAGTTGAAATGTTCTGTTTTATCAATATGTCCTTAGTGTGTTTTCTGTAAAACATTAACCCTTTGAATAATAATTCCCCCAATAGAAAATCTTGGCTAGGATGGTCAAAAAATGGCATTGATTGTATTTCCTTTGAAGAAAACCAAGATAATCAGAATTAATTCTTGGAGACTTAACACTTGGTCAATACTGATTTCTTAGACATAACAATCTTGCAGTTGGCAAAAACAGGTCTAAATCCCTTGAACACAATAATGCAAAACTTCCAGAATTTGTTACAATTTCCTCATACTTTTGAACCTGGGAATAATGACTTCATGTTTACAACTTAAGTCAGTTATAAGGACCCTCAGAATTGGGCATTATTATGTGAATAAGGAAAGTGGATATAAGCACCATGTTTGTTGCAAGTGTGATTATTTTATTATAATTAGGCAACTCGTGAATTCTCAGCACTTTTTAAATACCATGCAGTCAACTTTCAGAGTCATCTTGAAAAGGGATTGCATGGTTCGGTGGGCCACCCGCCTCTACCCATGTCTAAAGTCTAATTTTTCGGTGGTGGAGTATGCTTTTCTGTAACACAAATGGCAGAGGTTCTTACCCTGTCTTCAGAAAATCCAGATTCTCTGTAACTCTGGTTTTGTTGTGGGTGAGGAGATTTTATATCTTAATGAACAGAGTAACAAAATATGATGGGAAGAAAACACAAAATTATGTAACCAGAAGAAAACTTGTGTTTGTATTTTCTGCAGTGAGATTTCAGTTGAATAATGAAGAACAAATAGAACGAGTCAAACCAAAAAAAGAGGTATGTATGACATTCTGCAATATATTTATTCAGGACCTGAAAACACTATTTCCCCTAACTTTCCAGAATCCCTCATTTTGCACTCTTATAAAATTGACATTTTCTCCTGTCTTTTTGGATGTTTGCAAAAAAATTTTTTTTAAAAAAAACTTAAAATGTTTGCACAATTAATTGCGCATATTCTTTAGAGAAAAAACTCCCACCAACCTGGGCTCATTAATGAATAGCCTGTAGATCATATGAGAGAGGGAAGCCAGTTCCTACAATACTGAATACTGAATGACAAGGAAGAGGGTGGAATAAAATGTTACGAACAGTGACAAACTTCTATTCAAGTTGTAGGCTATCTTTTGTATTGTAAATACAAAACCAAAATACAAAGTCTATCTTTTAGCAACAAATACAAAGTAAGGGAGTAAGAGAAATATTCAGGTTGTAGTTGCTTGAGGGCAGAGGATTGGGGGAGGAGAGATTAGATAATTAAAAACAACTTTGGGGACAAGGTACTTAACCTTTCCTTCTACACTATTTTCCCAATCAGAATCTGCCCCCCTTCTCGCCCCCCACCTCTTACCAGCCCAGCTGGAAGAAAGATTAAACTGTGCTCTATTATAAAGGCTCTTTCCATCTTCTTTATAGTCCCATTATATTGGAGATGGTCCAGACTTTCAGCATTCGCTTTTCAACCTTGGTGGTCAAAGTCCACTGGTCTCCTATTATCTTCACATGCGTGGAATCCCTAATACTTTAGCAAACTCCCGGGGTTACAGGATCAATCATACTGAAATCTGCAAAGTACCATATCCTTTTTTTTAACGAAGAAGTTTATTACTTGAGATAGCTTTACAGTTTCTGAAACCTACAGTAGAATAGTTTATTTCCATAAAAAAAAACCCAGCAACTTGGTGGGCAAAGGGTTGGGAAAGACAGAAGTGAAATCTGGACTTTTGGGAATTTGGTTTTCTTTTTTGTGATGGGTCAAATTAAGAAACTTGGATGTTTTGGAATTTTTTTTCCCCTCTGAGCTCAGCAGTGTTTCAGAAGTGATCTGTTTTGGAGGAAAGAGCTAAACAACTATGTAGAGGGGTTGCTGTATACATCTTCCCTCATCTATGCTCTCCTTTTTTAATAAGAAAAGGACAAAATAACATGCATATTTTATTTTATATATATACAGGACAGATATATAACAAAAAATTAAATTTAAGGCATGCCATAATAACTGTATACACTCATCATACTAAGCCATGGTCTGTTTAACCATTGTTTACTGAAGAAACCATAAAAGCAGAGAACACTAAGCCAAAACTGAACAAGATCATAACAGAACAGCATCGACTTAGTCACTGAGTAAAATTGTGGCACATATCTAGAAGCTAGACAGTTTAACTACGGTCAGATATTATGGCAGAATATGACTCTGAAAGCTGGATTGAGCATCTCAAAATCGAGTCTGACACAATAATCTCCTGATTTAGTTCTAGGTTCCAGATAGCCATCTGATCTTTGGGTCACTTTCAGGAGGAGAGACAATACGCTTGACAGGCATCTTGTTCCAAAGGAATGATCTTTAATGTGCAGTCATGTGCACAGGACCAATTAGATGCCAGGTTTCCATGACAGATCTCAGATTCTTCAGTGGATGAGTCAGTCTGGAATGCATTTCCAAAAAGAAACTTTGAAAATCATTGATACAAATCCTCTGGCAGGATTCCAATACTAAGTTAGCCAACGAGCAGAAGGTTTACAAATCTATAAGAAGAATATTTTTCTGTTGTCAGACAATCCGATTCCATTCTACATCTGGGTCAACAATCTGATCCTGGGAACATGAAATTTTGGGATCTAAACTTGGAAATGAATTGTAGTTGGAACCTCTCTGTTATGACCTAGTCAACTTAGGAGACAACTATGTCTTGACTATAAAGTCACACTTCTTGCCGTATTCAGATTACTTTAAAATGAAATTTGTAATCATTATGTTGGCTCCCTCTATTAAACTGAGAAATGTTTGAGGAAATGTGGATAATTTTAAGTCATTTTATTTTGTCCTACACACATAATCATTTCCAGCAGGTTGTTCTGGCAGAATGATCTATTCCCAATAAAGATTAACGAGTCAATTCTCTCAAGCATTTTTCAGGAGAATTCTTATCACTCTGCTCTCTTCCATATCAAATTGATTCCAAGCAATGGGGTAATCTTTCAGTGAAGTACATAAATCAGCATCGAACAACCTTTTCAGGCCAAGGGCTCACTCAGCCTTTTGGAGACATGTTGGAGACATGTTCCCAAAAAAGGGTGGAGCCAGAATAGAAATTAAATTTGATTTAATTTAAATTAAATTAATAGGATTACTCATGTATTTAAGAATGTTTGCCTTATATTACATTAAATATTACAGTTTAGGAGCAACTTTTTGGAGGTCTCCAAAGCACTAGAGGAAAGGCACACATGTTCTGTTTCCCCATTCTTTCCAGAACATTTAATTCTGGATCAAATCTTCATTACAGCCATAAGGCCAGCAGTCAGGACATAATAAAAGGAGTAACAATGGAGATGTATAAAACTAAAAAGAAAGAAAATTAATACAGATTTTCCAAACCCAAGGAAAGACAGATATTTATCTGAACAGTGGTCATACAGGAGAAGGAGCAGGTAAACGTCATGATCTGTGCCAGGATTTTTTTTCAAAATAAGATGAATAAAAGTTTTCCAGGGTTCACTGTAGAGACAACAATGAAGGAAAATGGGGCTCAAGGACTCCACTGAGCTGTCGCCACAAGGACATATGTACTGGGTAGTTGTTACTTGTTTCTTCTCCATTATTAATTGTACCAATTTTTAAAAAAAGTTTTCATTCTTAGCATTTTAAAAACTGTCTAATACTTTTTATACACATTTAAAATATTTCTGGGGAGAGACGGTTATAGAGGGAGGGATAGCCAGATGTTACAAACAAGAAATGAATGAATATGTACATTCTGCTAAACAAAAGATAGAATTACTATTTTTTGCACAGGCTGAAAAAAAATTCCCAAGATGGAACCAACCATTCGTGGTTTCCTTCTCTGTATCTCTATATAGCTCTCATCCTCTTTCACACACACACGTACACACGCATTCTTTCTCTCTTTCTGGTATCTGCTAAAAGTTCAGGAGTGTCCACCGACGGTTTAAGAATGTCAAGATAGCATCTGCAGCCATGTGATCAAAGCCCGGTCCCTTTTTTATGTGTAAAAAAAAGTTGGAGCTTAACTCACAGCCACCGTCTTGACATTTTTTTTTACTGCCCCACAGACCCCCTTGTAAAAGTTATTCTGTGATCAAACTCAGTTATGTTTTTTTCAGCACTCTACATCTCCTCAATTTCAATTAGAATTAGACAATTTTTGATGAATATCTGGAATAGCAAGTCGTCTCTGCCAACCCCTATTGTTTACAACTGTGGATTTGCTTTGCTTGCATTTTCATGATTGTTGAAAGGCACTTCTGGTTTTCTTTTTCCCTTTTGGCGAGCTTTCAGTTATCTTTCCTCCTTTTTCCAAATTCTAGAGAATAGCAATGCATAGGTAGAGTCTAACAAAAAGAAGAGGATGTAGAAGAGGGTGCATTGCAGGTTGGTTTCTGGAAAGATATGAAAAAAAAATCATGATATCTCTGTCTTTTCTCCTCTTATAACTGTGTGAATACATCATTGCTTTCAGGAGGCTTGTGTTCTGAAACTTCTCTCACTTCCATCCAAAATGATTGCCAATACTTTCTGGCCGAATTAAGCTGAAATACATTTTTTGGAACAGAACAACTAAAGTTACACATTTCTCCACATTTTTTCTTCAAGTTTAAACTCTTCAATCTGCCAGTAGCCATCTTCATATGACAATATCTCCATCAGAATCCCACTTCTAATTGGTACTGGCTTTTAAAAACAAACTTATCCACATATGCACAGTGCATGCATCTGTGCATGCACACCCACACATCTTTGGAAAAATGTTTTATTAATCTGAGAAAAATGTTATTTTCTGATTGCAATGCAGTTAGGTCTTGGGGGAAGGGGGATAAAAGAGAAGAGAGAATGGAACAGACTGCTGGTGTTTGGAACAGGGGCTATGCCCACTATTTCTTGTGGCCCAAAGTCAGTGGTACCAGGTAGAGTAGATGCCAGTTATAGAGAAGCTTCCTGGGCTGTGGTAGAGGCAAGAGAGGAGAATGGAGAGAGATGGCGAGAGCACAGGGTGCCCATATGCTCTGGTTGAAAGGCTTCCCAATTTAAAGAACTAGAGGGTTTTATGTTGGTACCAGGCCATGTTGTTTCTCAAGATTTCAATTCTAGCAATTACAATGATAGACATTTAACATGGACAAAGTCTATGTTATTTAAATTAAGCAACAACTAGTTTTGACAAGAATTGGTCAAACTAGCCCTTCAACATAAGAAATATCAGAGAAGTTAATAATCAGGGCTTACCATCATGGCTTTTAAAAAGCTGTATTATTTTGGCAAATATTAAAAAAAAAAAAAACATAGTCGTAAGAAAACCAGTAAGATAGAGAATCTCCCAGCATTGCAATGCCACGAACAACTAAAATTTCAAACATCTCATCACTCTGATAAAACAAATTCAGGAATCTGCTGTAAGTGTTAAAAGTTAGGCTCTTGAGAAATGCGGTGGTTTTGGAATCAGACTGATAGGAAAAAAAAATCTTCCATATAAAGAATTCCACTTGAGCTAGATGTATTTCTTGATCATAAAATACTAGGAAATTTGGTCCTGGTAACTTAACTCAGAGAACTGAAGACACTACTTGATGTCACCAACTCTGGGGCAGAAGGAACAATGGAGGACTGTTGTTTCTATTCTTTTTTTTGTAGGAATACTGTAGAAAAAGAAGTATTGGTGTCTGTATGCTATGGAATATAGAGAGATTAGGGCACTGGGAGGTAGAAAGAGAGTAAAAGGACCTGAACAAAGAGAGGCATAGAGTTATGCAGATTTTTAAATACCTTGAAGAGCTTGTTATGAAACTAGGTTGTTTTTTGCATGATTATTTAGGAAGAACTTGGCCCCTGTCTGGCAGGAAGCCCTGGGGACTGTATAGAAGTATCTTCTGCAAGATTTGGTCTTAGGATTTTCATAACTTCCTGTTATGAGAATTTTGCAGGAGAAATCCTACATAAATTGAGCACTTTATGCTCATACACCATTGCTGTCTCAGTTCTTTCAGTGAGGTTTGCTGAAGAGGACACTGTGCTAGATTGGGCCTTAGAAAAAATGTTGAAGGGGAAGTAAACTTTCTTTTTCAAGTAAGATTACGAGGAACTTTTCCAGCCTGAGTTCAGGCTTGATTTTGGGTCAGCCCATTACATTTTGAGATAGAGTTCCAGGGTGGCATTCAGTGCCATGGACCATGCTGTCATTCTGCAACGCTTAGCTGATACAGGAGGAGGGTACACCATTCATCGATATTTCTGGTGACATTTGTTATTACCTCCATTTCAAAAGACAGTATAAGACTTTGTTGAAGTCACCTGAATGATAAGACAATAGTTCCACATTCAGAGCCTTTTTTTCCAGAGCTGATTCTGGAAGATCAGGTGTGGTCCCTCAATCAACTCGGCTTTAGTGGGGGTTGGAAAATGGCTGTGACTTCCTGCTGTTGTCCTGAGAGGGGAGCACTAATAGCTTACTTGGAGCTATCCAAGGTACCGTTTCCTCTTCACCAAAGGACCTGAATTGATTTAGCTTGCCATATCAGTTGCTCTCCAGCAAGAGCCAGTGTCTTGACTTTCCCAACAAAATGCAGGCAACCGTGAAATGGGAAAATATTTGGCGAAACCTTACTTGGCCATTTGGTTTCCTACACTTTTAAATAGCTTTGCATGAAACCATAAGGGGAAGTACTGCAGAGTTAGGGCATTGATGACACCCAGCTTTCACTGGTGCCAAGGAAGCTTCTAAAGAGCCTGGAATCATTGAGAAATTAGATAGGAATGAACAAACAAGATATGATTCCATACTGAGAAGAAGGAGGTCTTGGTCAGAAGTCAAGTCAAATTGCAAATTAGAATGCAGTCAATTTTGGGTGGAATTCCATTCCTTTGAAGGGCCAGCTTGTAGATTAGAAAGGTTTCACTTATTCCTGGAAGAACGAGGGATGTCTGTCTGCAGGAGGGTGACCATTGGATCAGATGTGCCGCTTCCTGAGGAGGAAGAATTTGGTCTCAGAACTGTGCTTTAGTTGCCTGACATTTAGATTCCTAAAATGTTGCATGTGGAACTGCCCTTTAAAAAGTCTGCAGAATCTACTGTTTGGGTTTTTTATTTGTTTCTTTAATGAACTAACAACATAAAAGGAAAAAAACCCCCCGCAGTTAAAAAAATAAACCAGGGACAAAAACAAAAGCCTAAATTTGAAAAGGAATAAAACATGTTTTTTTTTTCCTAAATAAAAAGGGAGCAACTTACTATTTGTGAGATCTTAAGAGTTATTTTAAAGATCCATCTTCAATATTTTTACCAAGCTTGACATTCGTACAGAAAAAGGTAATCTATTCGGAAAAAACATTGTTAATATAGTTAATATAGTATAGTGCCTTTAATAAATTTATCCTTCATTGTAGGGCTTTTTCCAAAGCTTTTTGTTACTGTGTTAATTTTTGAGCCAGAACAGTTTCCCACACTTTTACATGCCATGAGTCAATGAAAGATACATTCTAGTAGTAACTGCAGCTAATGCAAAACTTTGATGCCCAGATTATTTTCTAGCACATGGTACCAACCATATGCAGTGGGCTTGAATCATCCACACTAGCTTTCAATTTGTTTTTGAAACCTAAGTCATTTATCTTAGTACCGTAGATATATTAAAAGATGAACCATTCTTATTGTTAGACTCTCAGTCTTATACAAGGTACAAGCAAAGGGGAAGGAAACAGAAATCAAACCTGGGGCACCTGCCGTATGCTCCCCCCACAGCTGTACTCTTCCTTGGGAAAAAGGGGTATCACTTGATGCGGGCTTTGGTCTTCTAGCCAGTGTGCCATTAGCTTTGCAACTCTGCTCACCTTAGGATGTCTCCTTGACTTGCTGAAAAAGATGCATCTGTCCTCTGGGAGCAGAATAGTGCCAGATACAAGGGCATGTACAGTAGCTGCTTTAGGCCATTGACCATAAAGGTTTTCCCTTGACCGGAACAACAGCACACCACTTTCTCCAACTTATACTGATTTTATTAAGAACAGTAAAAAGACATCAAGAAAACTGCTCAGTGATTTTATTAAGTAGGTATTGACCTGGGGACTTCAAGTGAGGGCATGGGACAAAATTAGATCCATACCAGCCTGCAAAAAATTGCATTGATTTTGCATTGCCTTACCAGTTGTTTCCACTATCTGTTCTCTGCTTTTTTTGTTCGTAACCTAATGTACGTTGGTTGCGTATGTATGTTGTAATACTGCAGCTCCTCTAGGACTTGCAAAATAGTAGACCCAATGCATTTCAAATCAAATCAGTTTATTATAGCCATAAGGCCAGATGCTTTTCTGTATTCACTGTGGTGAATTTTAAAAAGGAAAAATCAAGGAAATCTAGATCAAGTATCCATCAGTTCTGGAGGAGCAGTAAACTTGGATTAAAAACTTCCAGAATCCAGGTACTTTGGTCACTCTTGGCAACTTAAGTTCATTGTTGAATAATATCTAACAGAAGTCTGATGCAATACTCTGAGCTGATTGTCTTCCAGAGAAAGCTGTTAATGGCACTCTTTCTGACTTACCCTAGAACAAATGATTTGCAGAATGCTGGTCTTCCAAACTTGTATGTAGCATTTGTATTTTTGCTCCTCTAAAAGGAAAGTTCATTGAGAGAAAAGCAGTATCACTGAAAAAGTGTTCTAGACATTTCCAGTATGTCACCTGATGAGTTTTGTTTTCTAGATTTGAACACAAGTGTCATCAAGAACTAGCACAGTTACAAGAAAAGAGAGAAAAGGGTAACAGGAGATACAGGAGGTTTGGTTTTCAACTATTTGTATAAATAAAATATTAAGAATCCTTTAAAATTAATAACCCTTTAAAAATCATCATGCCCTTCAAAATGTATGACATCTGGTGGTATTTATCAACTAAAGTTAGTAATTTTAAAAAGTGTAAAAATGTTGCAGAGGAAAATTTAGACATTTTTAGAAGTGTTCTGAAAATCTCTCCAAAGTGAGGACTAGAGAATTTCATGCTCTTTCCTTGCTCATAATCTCCGATACCTTTATTTTTAGGGCAGCACTTTTCATAGGATCATTTATTTCCAAGGATCATTTATCATCAGTTCTCAAAGTGTGCTCTGGGGACCCCTGGGGATCCCCGGGATCCTTTCAGGGTGTCTGCAAGCTCAAATAAATAAATAAATAAAATATTTTAACATTTCTCAGTTTTAATTTCTAAAACAGTACATATTGGTAGATATCAACCACATAAAGCAAAGCTTTTGGGGGTCTTCAATCTTTTTTAAGACTGTAAAAGGGTCCTGAGACCAAAATGTTTGAGAACCGCTGATTTAGACTGTTATATACAAACAATCCCTCTGCCAGAGCACTTTAGATGGTTTGTAATTTAAAACAAAGGCTAAACATTTATTTATACGTTTATAATTAACTTACTAAGATTGCAGTTTTATGGTTTCTGGGATCAACGTCAGGGTCAAGACCCATACCATTCTCTAGTCTTTCACAGGCTGAGAGACCATGAGTGGCATGGCCATGTAAGCAGTTTTGGGGACAGGAGGAGCCATTGTCAAGTGTCCCCAGCTGGGCCAGGGTGGGTTTTCATTTCTCCTTCAGAAACAGCCAGCAGAATGGCAGTTGAACAGTCTTCTGTAGGGTGCAAATGTTTGTGAAGGAAGACACAAGCTCCGCACCAATTTCTCTCACCCATTCCTTTCAAAAACATGATTTTAAAAGATGGATATATTCCTAAATGAATGTTTAACTTCAGATGATGGCGAATCCAGTTTTTTTCTGGGCATATTGAAAATTGTTTATGAATAACAGCATACTTGTATCTTGATTTTAAGCCTTCAAAGAAACATTTTGTGCAAAGACAGACATATATCGATAGTTTTGTAAGTGATCACAGGTCACTTAGGAACAAACTTCTTGTACTGGTCTAAGACTGTAGTAAACTGTATCAGACATATATCTGGGACACAGTTATCATGTTCACATGGCCAGGAGGCCACATACTTTCATCACTTTGCCCAGCCTGCTAGAAATTTAATGAAATGTCACATTAACTTGGTTATATCAGGAGAAATGTGGTGTAAGCTGCACAAGGGCAGCAGTAAATAAAGTGGGGGCTTTTTCTTGGAACATGCTGTGTTCTGTATTTTTTGCTTAGAATGCTTGCAACCGTCACCAAGAAACCTACTGAAGGAAGGCTGAAAACAGAACACTTTCTCCTCCAAATGGTAACCCAGTTTTTATATCACTATCTTCGGTAGTTAAATAAATCTTGTGGCCAATTTAAGAAATGGAGAATGTGCTGGAGTGCATATATAATTTTTATTTATTTTAAATTGGCCAAAAAAACCCATCAGTTTTGTATAATGTTAATTGTACATTCAAGTAGGTTTAAATCCTCATTCAGCAACAGATGCTGGAATGAAGTTGAACAGAAGTCTCTGTTGTTTATTTGGCAAAAAGTTAAACCCACTGAGGGCCTCTCAAAAGTCTTGATCTGCTTATGGAGGATGTAGCACTGTCCTTTGAAACATTATTGTAGTAGAACTGCTGAGGGACGCAGGAAGTCATCTTGCCTTTTCATTCCATCAGTAACATTTGCAGCACCTCAAGTTCTACGTGTCCCATTTACTGGGTTGGCAGCTGTTGTTATCCTGCAAGAAACACAGCTAGCAAGATCCCCACCCAGAAGTAGTTAGGTTTATCTGACTCCTAAACTGTATCTGTCTCCTAAACTGTCTCCTCCTGTGTGTTTGAAATTACCAACACAATATACAATTTTGACTCAAGATTAAGAAAGGTGGAAAGTGGCTTTTTCCTTGGGTTCAAAACCTGTAGGTTCTAAACAACATCTGTAGGGGTGTTTGTTTCTGCAGGAAAGCCTCCTCCCCCACCCACCGGAAAGATTTGAGATAGTAAAATAAAATGAGATGTGCCAGAAAAATCTTGCTGCTTCTTACTCCAGCATCTAGCTGGCTTTATTCCCCTTTTAAGAAAAGAACTAACTTCTGGAGATGGTACATTGGGTATTGAGTTTAGAATGCTGTATTGCATTCCATTGTCATGCAGCTTCCCTGTAGCTTCTGAATGCCTTGTGTGGGGTGGAGGTGGGGGGTGGAGAAGGAAAGTGGTTACAGTGCCACAACATGCAAAATCCCACCCAAAGTCCACAGGTCTCACCTTACGTGCTGTTACTTTTCTGTAGCTGATGCAGTGATTCATTCAGGATATTTTCTTTGAATAGGCAAATACCAAGTTAAACCGTCATGGATCTTCTGGAACGGAATCAGCAGGCAAAGACGTCTAACGTCAAGATACGTGTAGTGAAAGATAGTGGAATTTTCCCGTCCATTGAATTAAGCATACCAACAAATTTGGTATGAAATAGGCTTTTATCTTTCAGATCAATAAAGAATGAAACAGTCACTGGAGTTTTTCTCCCTTTAATTCCAATCTGGTTCATTTCAATACTTTTAATGAATACATTTTGGCAAATCATGTTTTATATTGTAAAGTCCAGACAAAAATCAACATTTTGGATGGTCTTTGTTGGAAGCATATTTTAAGAAAGAAAAATGCACTAGAAAGATTAATAGAGCTTTTGAAAAAAAAAGTTTGGAAATCCATCCTAATAATAGCCATTGCTAGTGCTCATTATAATATAATAAAAAACAGCAAAGTGACTTGTTTACTGTGACATACAAAGTCCTCCCAGTTTGCCCCAAATTATTCCTCCTTAAAATTAGGCGTCCTTTAGGCTTCAAGGAAAATCATAGCTCCTCCGCCAGGGTTGGTAGCAAACAGGCTGTTTTCTTCCAGGGCTAACCTTTGGCCATAATTTCTGTAGTAAGCCTCCTTCACATTTGCTAGGAATCTCTCCAGTTTGTCCACAGGAACCATTGACACAGTGCAGCCACCCCATCCTGCCCCAGTCAGGCGTGACCCAACTGCTCCAAACTGCCTAGAAGAACAAAAACAAGTAAACAGATTTTGAAGCCATAAATCAAGTGAGAACGTGTCTTACATGCAGTGACTCTACTGTTAAATGCTGGACATTGGCGGGCTAGATTTGTTCTGATTTTCAAAAGAACATGGACAACCATGATAGGCAGCTAAAAGTCAGGAGGAAGGAAGGCTGCAACCCAGTTCTGAACAGCTTGCGTGTTTAGCCTCCTAGTATAATCTAATCTGAACTACGGATTTACTATGAACTTCATAGTTTAAATTCATCAGTGCCTGCCAGGCAGGATGACTATATAATATCACTAAGCCTCTCTACACTAGCTAATATGAGACTGAATAGTAGGGTAACATTATGCCTATGCCCTGAATTGGTTTCCCATAGGCATATGATTAGCTACTGTGGACAGTCCAGATTAGATAGGCCCTTAATCTAATCCCTCATCTGATACTTTCATGTACCTACCTCTCCACCAGACAAGGCAACACAGAATTGGCTTTTTAATTTCCTCCCTCACGTGAATGGCAACACTAGCTGCTGATGAATTCTGGTTCACTCTTGTTAAGTGTTAACAAGTGATCTTGTTAAAATCACTTGTTAAGATCAGTCACACCATAATAGGACTGCTGTTCAGATTTAGAATAAATGTGCATTGATTTGTTTGTAGTTTAGAAGACATAACAGCCCAATTTTGCTGTACTTTTAGGTGTTTCATAAAATTTAGTTGCTGACCAGTTGCTTGAATATTTGCCTCTGTACAGATGGCCATGTTTGCAATAAGTTCTTCAGATCTTATTTTAATAATGTTTTGGTTTCTAATTATCATTTTCAAATTCATGCAGCTTGGCTTAGATTCTGAAGCATGATCTTATGGAGACACAGCAAGATAAAAGTGTAGTCTGTCACCAGCATTCACTAGTAAAAATCCTTTATTTCAAAGGTTCTCAAATTCTGCAGTACTGTAATCCCCTAAAAAGATAAACGGATTTATGTGGGACACTTGCTGTGAGTGTTGGACAACGGAAGCCGGGCCCCTGTTAGAACTTGCCCTGGGCTATGCTTGGAGAAGGCAACTACTGGTTTGTCCAGGAAAAGCAGGACTACTGCCAGCAAACTACCATCTAGGCATAACTGCACACCATCTAGATATGCAGATTTTTCTTCCTATCTTCAAAGCTTGTAAGAACTGAACATCTGAGATGCATAAGCAATGCACCTGCATACTCTTTTGGAAATATTCTTTAAGTCTCAACATAGCAATTGGCAATGATTATGAATAAAAACCATTTCGGTATGCAGTTGCTGCCCATTATTGTTACTATATTAGATTTTATTTGTCAGCAAGCTTTCTGGATCAGTAACAGACAATAAAAAGCCAGGGGAGGAGGAGACCCTTCAATTATCAGCAGAACATGCCAGAATAAAATATGTATTTAAAACAACTAACTGCTGTGTAAGTTCAGGATAAAATGAAGAACAAGCAGTTGGATGGATGCAATGTAGCTCCTGTCATAAATCTCCTAAGCCAGATTTCAGTGGGAAGGTTGGAAGAAGAAAAAATCTGAGGCATTTTAGGCATATGTTGAATTTTGTCTGTCATGGTTTTTCTTATGAAGGCCAAAATTGAAATCACTCTTCTTTGAATGAAACCTTAACCCCACATTGTCATCCTGGTACTTCATTTATTTCCATTAGTTTCTCTATTGCTTAATTTTTATCTTGGAGCTAACCGAAAAATTGCAAATCATTTCAGAATTTCCCCTCAACCAAGGACCCACATGGGGCCTTGATATAGGGCAGCATTTCTTAACCTCAGCAACTTTAAGATATGTGGACTTAAATTCCCAAAATTCCCTAGCCAGCCATGCTGGCTGGGGAATTCTGGGAGTTGAAGTCCACATATCTTAAAGTTGTTAAGGTTGAAAAACACTGATATGTGGAATAGTTTCTGGAGAAAACAGGAGTTACAGTGGGGCAAAAAAGTATTTAGTCAGCCACCAATTGTGCAAGTTCTCCCACTTAAAAAGATGAGAGAGGCCTGTAATTTTCATCATAGGTATACCTCAACTATGAGAGACAAAATGGGGGAAAAAATCCAGAAAATCACATTGTCTGATTTTTAAAGAATTTATTTGCAAATCATGGTGGAAAATAAGTATTTGGTCACCTACAAACAAGCAAGATGTCTGGCTCTCACAGACCTGTAACTACTTCTTTAAGAGGCTCCTCTGTCCTCCACTTGTTACCTGTAGTAATGGCACCTGTTTGACCTTGTTATCAGTATAAAAGACACCTGTCCACAACCTCAAACAGTCACACTCCAAGCTCCACTATGGCCAAGACCAAAGAGCTGTCGAAGGACAGCAGAAACAAAATTGTAGACCTGCACCAGGCTGGGAAGACTGAATCTGCAATAGGCAAGCAGCTTGGTGTGAAGAAATCAACTGTGGGAGCAATAATTAGAAAATGGAAGACATACAAGACCACTGATAATCTCCCTCGATCTGGGGCTCCATGCAAGATCTCACCCTGTGGGGTCAAAATGATCACAAGAATGGTGAGCAAAAATCCCAGAACCACACGGGGGGACCTAGTGAATGACCTGCAGAGAGCTGGGACCAAAGTAACAAAGGCTACCATCAGTAACACACTATGCCGCCAGGGACTCAAATCCTGCAGTGCCAGATGTGTCCCCCTGCTTAAGCCAGTACATGTCTGGGCCTGTCTGAAGTTTGCTAGAGAGCATTTGGATGATCCAGAAGAGGATTGGGAGAATGTCATATGGTCAGATGAAACCAAAGTAGAATGTTTTGGTCTAAACTCAACTTGTCGTGTTTGGAGGAGAGAGAATGCTGAGTTGCATCCAAAGAACACCATACCTACTGTGAAGCATGGGGGTAGAAACATCATGCTTTGGGGCTGTTTTTCTGCAAAGGGACCAGGACGACTGATCCGTGTAAAGGAAAGAATGAATGGGGCCACGTATCGTGAGATTTTGAGTGAACACCTCCTTCCATCAGCAAGGGCATTGAAGATGAAACGTGGCTGGGTCTTTCAGGATGACAATGATCCCAAACACACCGCCCAGGCAACGAAGGAGTGGCTTCGTAAGAAGCATTTCAAGGTCCTGGAGTGGCCTAGCCAGTCTCCAGATCTGAACCCCATGGAAAACCTTTGGAGGGAGTTGAAAGTCCGTGTTGCCCAGCGACAGCCCCAAAACATCACTGCTCTAGAGGAGATCTGCATGGAGGAATGGGCCAAAATACCAGCAACAGTGTGTGAAAACCTTGTGAAGACTTACAGAACATGTTTGACCTCTGTCATTGCCAACAAAGGATATATAACAAAGTATTGAGATGAACTTTTGATATTGACCAAATACTTATTTTCCACCATGATTTGCAAATAAATTCTTTAAAAATCAGACAATGTGATTTTCTGGATTTTTCCCCCCATTTTGTCTCTCATAGTTGAGGTATACCTATGATGAAAATTACAGGCCTCTCTCATCTTTTTAAGTGGGAGAACTTGCACAATTGGTGGCTGACTAAATACTTTTTTGCCCCACTGTACCAGCCAGACCATGAGGGAGGCTTCTGTATCTCAAAAGCATAGAGTAAATCAGACAATAATCCATCTTCTGAGATGGGAAATTCAAAGCTACCTCTCACTTTCCTGGGGACCCTGGAGGCAGGTCCACGGAGGGGGGAAGCCAGGAAGAGAGAGCTGAACGAAGAGAAGTGCTTGGGGGAAAAGCTTAGCCTGCAGTGCTTCTGTAACAGCTCCCATTGTTGGGCAGATTCCCTTGATCTCCAAGGAAACTCCTCAGAAGTTTGGCAAAATAGAGGAAAAAAGCAGGTAACTGGCAAAAATTATTTTCAAAACTCTCTGTAGCTCTCTCTCGAGACTTGGATTAAGTGACAAACACCTGTGAAAAATAGTTTCCCAAAAAGAAAAGTCCCTCTACATCTTGAGCCCCACTGTGATAAGCAATGATACACCTAAGCATACCAAACTCTGCCCCAGTTTTTAACATTTTGAAGTCATTACGGCTCAAGAACCCCAAAGTATGTGGTTCTTGGTTAACAAAAAGGTTTTGGAGAAACTGTTATGAACCTGCTTGCCTGATAAAAAAATCAACCAACAGGCAACCAACCAACCAGAGAATATAGCATACTATAATGGTTCATGGTTGAGTCTTTCTCATTTTGATCCAATATTTGGACTGTACGGCTCTATAAACATGTTTAACTGTGGCTTTAATGCCTAAGCAGTAATTTTTCTTGCAGTGTTTAATTGACATGGCTGTGGCAGAACCTGCATTCACTAGGTACTGTATAGTAAGAACTACTTGGTTTGAGGCCATAAGAAGTCTGAAACTGGGAGGTTGAAACTGTGATGCATATGGTGGAGATGCTGAAATAATGATCTCTCTCACCAGCTTTGCCAGCACTTCATGTTTGAAACTTCCAGGGCCTCATACTTTTACAGCATCTCCTAAAAAGAGGTAATAACCTTCACTAAGCTACTTAGCGTACCAAAACCACCAGCGTTTCCTGCCAAGCACTTACGGCATGACAGCCACACTCTGCAACCATGCTGAAATCATTTAGATCCTTTCTAGAGTGCCTGAGTCAGCATCAACCTGTTAGTGCCAACAGTGGTTATCAACTGGCTTAGGCACAGCTAAACGGGAAACCTTGGATTCAGCTGGACTGCAGATGCCATTGTGTCTGTTGTGTTTTCCTTATGAAAGAAACTAGGCACCACCTTTTCTTTCTTTCTGCATTGTGGGAAATACTCCACAGAAGAACCTGCTCACTATTTCTGGGAGTTGGTCAGGGTTTCTGCGAATGCTGTTTAAAAACCTCTCGAAAAGTTTGATATTGGAAGGTTAGGAGACTTGTTCTTTCGAACAGTAATGAAAATGGGTGGCATTTCATCTTGCTTGAAGCAGTAAAAACAAGAGACACATTTATAAAAAAAGAATCTGGTGGGAAGTCAAAGGCAATAAATATATAAGTTCTCTAGCATTTTGGAAAAATCATAGCTCAGCATATATCACATTTTACATGTGGAAAGTCACAGATGCAGTTCCTAGCATCTTCAAAAAGGTCTAGAAAAATCTATTTCCAGCAAGTTTGGACAGCCACTGCCAATTCGATGCAGGGGTATCCAAAGTGGTTCAAAGCATTCCAGCTTCTTTCAGCAACCTGCACAGAAGGCCATGGCTCTTGTCAAAGAAATACAAGGAGACTCCTGCTATTTACATGACATGCTATTTTGGACTACGGTCTTGTTGGGTTTTTTCCTATAATTCTGAAGAGCCTATAGCTGTCAACTCCTAGAATAGTACAGATCTGTTTGTTTTACAACAACCATTCAGAAAAATCCAGTCTATCAGCAGGAACTATGAACCTGCAAATGAAAGGATTCTAAGGGGGATGGCTTTAGTACAGGTCTTTAAATGTGGGGGCCCAAGGTTCTCCAACCCAACGGCTACAGAAGAAGGACACTCCAAAGGTTAGTGGGCTCTGCAGCAAAAATGAGCTTTTCTTTCAACGTATGTACATTTAATTAAAATGAAATCAATTAACATGGTTATTTTCCAGTCATGTATTTAACTGTTTTTCCCTTTCTTTCAGTGAAAAATGATAACTTGGTAATCATTTTTGGAAGTTTCCAGGGGTTGCAGTGAAAGCTTTCAGGGTCATCAGGTGATGTGTCTCTGGACAGCTAAGCGGACACACCGATATGGAAGTTCACATGGTTCCAGTGAGGCACAAAACAGACTAGTGGTGGATTTCAAACTAGTTCAGTGAGTAAATGAATATGAATTTTTCTCCTTAATCATTAAAAAAAAATCTGAAATACTATTAAAAAATAGTGTCTGTTGCTGATACTTTCCTACTACTAGAAATAAAGAAATCTAAAGCTGTCATCAAGCAATAACATTAGGAAAAAAAACCCGGCAGAGCAAGGCTTTGCTACCAACAATACAGATTTTTTTCCACCATGTCCACAATCAAATTTTTGAAGCACTAAAATGCTTTTAACCTTGTACATTAAAAATAAAAGTATTAAAGCAAGAGCAACAGTCCTGCTTTCAAATTCCACGTAATTTTGCTTTCTGTGTGCATTTTTCTGAAACGTGTTAGTTCCAAGCACAGACAACAGAGTGAAATAACAGGTAGTTTGCATGTCATCTCAGTGATGCAGAGACTGATTTAAAAAATATGAGACCCACCCAGTGAGTCATGCAGAGTCAAAATAGGCAGCCTTTTCTTTGTCTGAGGATCACAGCCTTACTGACAGAGGCCAATCTTGGCATGCGGAATTTCCTAGCATCACCTGTTTAATGGATCAGGTAGCAAGTGATAGGAAAAGGAGACTTGTTCCCATCAAAGAAGATAAAACTTTGCTTGATGAGTGAACTATCTTTTCCTAATTATTTAATTCTGACAATTCTGTGGGGCCTCATAAGTGTGTACCCAGCACACAATTTGGAAGTTATGTTGAGAGTATCTGTTTGAAATTATCTGATCAGTTAATGCTTTCTTGGAGCATCAGGTAACAGACAGCAATACGTTCTTTTCATCCCCCCCTTTTCTTTTAGTTTTAATTCAGTTTTTAAAAAATACTAACAGCATAATGCTGTCATGTTTTCTCTGCAATCCAACCCAAACAACGTTTACTTTCCATGGCTGTGCAAACTTACAGACAGATGTCCACCAGCTGATTTAGTTCAGGGCAGCTGCATTCGTACAAGTCTTTGCAGCTGGCATGGCTCTGATTCATCAAATCCCCCAGCAATGAGATCGCATCATCAGGTGCCTCCATGCAGATTTTCTTAAACTCCAGAACTCTGGCAGCTTCAGCGTACACATGCTTAGCACGCTGGTACAACTTAAAGGTGGTCACTGTAGAAAATAAGGGGAAAAAATAATGCAGGAAATAATGGAAACTCAGATGATTTATTACTATCAGATGTAGCTGTGCAACTTCCAAATATAGTTGGTCAGGAAAATGATCTTTATATCTACTTTATTTCACCTCTCTTTGCTCATGTTAAAGTATAGAACTACATGCTGTAGTTTGTCACAATCCAGGATTACAGGGACAGCTTCAGTGTGTGGAACCTCGCTTTAAGCACAGATTGAATGTGGATGGACTGATCTGCACAACCAGAGGCAAATTGGAACAGCCTGGCTGGATCTGGAGAAAGAGAGTGGTACCACAGGCGGAGGACTCGTGAAAAGACAAGTCAAGGAAAGAGAAGAAGAAAAAAAAAATATCTCAGCAAGTAGATTCAAGATACAGGAGTTCCAAACAGGATGTCTAAATTATGAATACACAAGCCATTGGAGATCTTTTGACAAATATTACAGGCCAAGAATAATGAGTTTCTTTCTCCTCTTGCTCCTTGGAGCCCATGGGCATACACAGTTCTGGGAGTGATAATTGCTGCGTAGGAAGAACTGAACAAAGTATGGTGCCTAAATTCATGTCATTTCCCCCAAAAGGACTGCTACTATCGTCTGTTCCAGCTGGTTAAAAGTGGAGCTCTATTGGTTTAGGGTGCAGAATCAGAGGAGAGGGGTGTGGGAAGAAGAGAAGGAAACTTGGGAGGAGCACAGCAACTTGTCCAAGGTGCCAATATTATTTGGCTTGATATGAAACGTAACTCTGCTTCATAACAATGGACCTCATAGGACTAATGCCTGAACCCATCATGGTTTTGGAATATGATTAAACCCCATAAAAATATTTTTTTACAAAAAAAAGCTGAGTGCCCTGATCAAAATTGCTCTCTTGGGAGGGGTCACTTAACAATGGATAGAACTTGCATAATTTTCAGTCTACCAAATTCATTGAGTACATTTTGTCCTCCAGCTCATGAATTAATCGCAGCTCTTTTTGCACGGCGTGTGTCACTGCTGGAGTGTTTATAGAGGAAAGCCTACAAAGCAGAGCACTCATCCCTGAGCAGCTTCTATCCCCAGGATGGTTTTCCCTTTTTAGTTGAAGGAATCGTTTCACCTTAGGGCATTTTGAAATATGCCTTTGTTTTGGACATATCTGAAGTTGCGTGAGCTTGCCATCACTCACACTCTCTTGTAAATCACCACTGAACAGTAGTAACCCGGAAAAAAAAAAGAAAGAACTCAAAATATGTCTGGTTTCGATTTGGAGGCAAAGGATTTGCCAAAGGCTGTGATTGATTCAAAGACCACCCTTCGGTAAAGCAATGCTTCACTGGCCAGATTACCTTAAAGCACTTTGTGGTTCTCTCAAGCTCATCACGTTATGCATTGGCAACAGGAATCATCTGTTCATTCCTGCCTGCCAGCCAGACACTGAGAAGGCAAGCTCTCTACCAGATTCTGTCACGTTGCAGAAGGCTCCGTATCCTGCACATTTGATTGCTGCCTCTAATCTAGTGTAATCTTTTCAATGCAATTATTACATCCCTGGTGAAAGAAACTGGGGTTGCATTGTTGTTTTCTTAGACTCTCTTCTTGGAAGTAACTGTTGGCCAATTAAGCAAGTCAGAAATCATATCACATTATTAAAGAGATCTGTTTCTTTTACTATTGCTGGAGAAAACCCAAAGTGTTTACAGATTATAGATTTGGGTAACAGGACAGCCACTTAAATAAAATAAAGGTGTTCACCTGCTTTTCTCAGAGGTGGCATCAAACTTGCCAGCAGACCTCTCCCACGTTCCCTTTATGTGACAGTCTTTCATGTAAGAACTGCTGAAAACTGATAGCAGAAATTCTTGCCATTTTAAGATGGAAAACACATAAGGGAAACCCTACAATACACGTCACAGTTAAAAAAACAAAGAAAACTTCAAAAATTGCCCCCCACCAATGTGTAATATGGCCCACCTACTTTTCAGTTCTCAGGCTGCCAAAAATGTTAAAAATGATCTTCTTGCCCCTATTTTCCAGACTTCTGAATATCTAGAAAAGCTGAGGTTGCTGAGATTCAGTTCATTCAGTTCAGCTTCCATGTAATGCAAGCATCGGTAAGGGTTGCTACTGTCTCGTAGCCCTTTTTTTTTTCTGAATCTGTCCCAAGTGAAAAAGTGAGAAGTATTCTAATCTTACAAAGTAAATGATATGCTCAAAAGACTGTTGTACACTATATTTTGGTAAGATTTTTGCATTCCACTGTTCAAACGTTGTCTGCTCATTTAAAAAGATCTGTATTCTGAAGATAGGAAGAGAGAGGAAATATGGAGAGAGGATGGAGAGAAATAGATAATAAATAGTAGATAACTAAGGTGCTAATCTCATCTTGGAGAAAGTGTATATCTGTGTGGTTGCTAAGAGTCAAAACCAGCTTGATGGCACCTAATCAGTATCAAACTGCTGATCACTTTTTACAGGAACAGCAGCAGTCACTTTAACATAAATACTCAAACTGGACCTCTGTGGAAAGGAGATGTTTGAAACAGGCTGATGGTTCACTGATCATCTCATTGGGAGAGATTTTGGAAGGACATCTAATGTTAACTGTGGTGTTTCAAAGGGCCATCCAGTATACTTAGCAAAGGAGAGCCCTCTACTTCCAAAGAGTGAATGCTGTTTCTCCTGAAATTTGACTGAACTGCCATTTCCATCTTGTAGTTCTTGCCATACTTTTTTGGGGGGAGTCAAGTCAATTTTGACTCCTGGTGACTGCCTGGACTAGTCTCTGCAGTTTTCTTGGCAAGGTTTTTCAGAAGTGGCTTGCCATTGGCTCCTTCCTAGGGCTGAGAGAGAGAGTCACCCAGTTGGCTTTGTGTCTATGGTGGGACTAGAAATCACAGTCTCTCGGTTTCTAGCCTGGTGCCTTCAAGCACTACACCGCTCTTGCCATACCAGAGAAGCAGAAAACCCATGGGATTTCTGACCCTACCCTGATATTGGGATATTGATTCCTTTGTGTTTATGGAGCTTTTCTTGCCCAATATGGGGTAAGTTTAACTTGTTTTTGGGGGGGGGGGGTTCTTCTTTATTTTGTTTTTATATTTTGGTGTATTGTATGTTGTCTGAACTCACTTTGGAGACTGAAGCAGCTTATAAAATGAGTAAATACAGAGCTCTCCTGCCTCCCGTTTAAGTTTTAAAGACCCCAATATTTTAAAAACATTTTTTCTCTGAAGTTAGAAAACAAGTTTTCTCTGAAACAATGAAATGTTTTTCCATCCCTCCACACCCTTCACCCACTTTCAAAATTGTGGGCCTTTTAACTATAGAACTAAATAGAATGATTTTATAAAGTTTCAAGCATTTTGCTTGAAAAACAAATTCAACGGAGTTTGTTGTGGAGGAATTCCAATTTTTTTCTCCAATCGCATCCAGAAGCTGCTCCTTACTCTGAATTTCAGAACATTATGTAGAAAGAAAAAAAAAACATCAAGACTATGTTGTACTCTTAAAATACAGCAGTAGAAGCACTTATAAGGGCTTTCCCACACGCTGTGTATTGCTGGGGGGGGCCAGGTAGCCATTGCTAACCCGCCCAGACACCCAGATTGTCTCAGTAAGCTGATCCTTTGTTGCGTAATCCCCTTTTCCCAGGACCCAAGAAAACAAATGCAATCAGTGCTGAAAAATTACTTTTCTGGTCAAAGCAAGTGTATATCTTACACCTGTGTCAGTCTTGAGATGCTAGGGTCAGCAATAAGTACTGATTGCAGTGTGTGACAAGCTTAGCTCCTCGTTTAGGACAAAGCAAAGAAAGCAGCAAATGATGGGAAACAGGGACAGTAAAAGGCCAGGGGGACATGTAATCCTCCAGATATTGCCAAATTAGTTCTCAATTTTTCTCACCATTGTTCCTGCTGACTGGGGCTTCTGAGAGTGGCAGTTTGGTAAATCTGCAAGGCCATCTCTGAATTAAAGATTGGCACTAAATAAGAGGGACAGATTAGGCAGTCAGATGAAAGTGGGAAAATAAGTAATGTGCATTTGTGGCAGTTTAGAATGGATTTAATATTAATAGTAGTGCTTGAGGCAATAGTGAAAGGCATTTTTTCCATATGCTATAAATGGTCTGTTAAGCTTTTCATGTGCCACTGGCATGAATGAATTTAATGCATTTCTGAACGAGTAGGAATCTGGTTTTAGAATTTATCTCCTGGGTTCATTTATTCCATGTGTATCCCACTTTTCTTTGTCAAGGAAGTGGGGTTTCCATTGCTCTGGTTCAATACTGTATCCACTAGACAGGCCAAATACAAAACAACATAATGAAATCTATTCCTCCATCTTCCACTGTTCTCCACATTGTTACCAAAGAATTACATTCACAGCACTGAGATAAATCACATTTCACAAAACTATCTTAAGTAGATTCATAACATGAACAGAGATAAGCTGCACATTTTTTTTTCAATTGGGAAAGGTATCCAATATATTTGATCAAAAAATTTTCATGACTCGAAGGCTGACAGTGACTACACACACAGTAATGATGGAGAAGAAAGCAAGATTCAGAAGCTATTCAAAGTCTTTCTCTTGCATGTATTCAACATTTAAATTGCAGTGTGTGTGTGTGTGTGTGTGTCTGTGTGTATGCTGCAGTTTTTCACAATGACTTGTGCAATTTAAAAAAGGGTAACAAGTCAATCTTTATTTTGGTCATTGGCCAGCATAAAAATACATTGAGGGTGCCAATTTACAGTCATCGGAATATGAGCAACTAGGCAACAGATGTGGAAAAATAACTAAAATTTAGAATTACTAACACAACTATAAGTTCCCTTGCCTCTTTCCAAATAGCACCTACGCTCTTGTTCTCTTTGTGACTCCTTCGCTTGCCCCAGTACTAACTTGTTTAAATAAATACGAAAGCTCTCAAGATAATTTTGTACCACTTGAATAATCACTCCTATAAAAGTATCCCACACATTCCAAATAAGCTACTCTGTAGTTGCTCAATATGGACCAAGAGAGTACAGTCTGACCTTTGGAAAATAAAGTATGTTGAGCTAATGGAGAAAAGATGGCACCTTTGAGATACTAACAGAGAGAGAACAACTCCTTCCTCTCTGAGATTGGAACATGTATTTGTGTTAAAATGCCAGCAGTTTACAGAGAACCTTGTTTCCTAAAATAAACACTAGTCTCACGTTATTTTTAATAAGATAAAACTGTCTATTTTTCTTAATTCCCTTCAGTAAAAATGCAGGAAAGCAGATCTAGGAAAGATTTCTGGGTTTCTCATAACTTTCCACAATTTCCAGCTGTGAATTCTGGGAGTCTTCCTTCTGTATCTGGAGGGCACCAGTTTCAGAGAAGTTTGGATTATTATATGCAGTTATCCCACAGACACCTTGTTTTTAATCGAGGTCTTACTTCTAGGTAAGTATATATAGCATTACAATGTGAACTGCACAGGTAGATATTTATTTTTATTTATTTATTATTAAATTTGTATGCCACCCATCTCCCCCAACGGGTGACTCTGGGTGGCTTCTGATCCTACTTTCTTACAGATAAGCTTACAGATAAGCTTCTGATCCTACTTTCTAAAGTTCTACAGTACCTTGAGATTTATTTTGGCCATTGTTATTTTCCACGGTACAGAGCTACGTTTTTAAAAGATGTGGCAAGCTCACAGCAACTTGATTGGATGCTTTTAAGACTGAGAATAATTCCACCCTCAGGTTTCCATGTCACAATTAGATTGAAAAAAAAAAAATTATGAGAGAGAACAAAATGGCTTTAAAATACCATAAAAGAAAAAAAAATCCCACATTTTATAGGGAAGTGAAGTCATGGTTTTATTGAGGAATGTCTTGGTTTGATGGGGCATGTTTTTTTAAATGTCACTTTTTTTCCTTTTCATTAACCTAGTGAGAAGAACAAAGCAGAACAGGTGGTGTGGATGTACTACAGTTCTGCAGGTAAATAACTAGGAAATAAGATCTTTCCTTCAAATGGAACTAAAATCTCTATTCTCTCCAAAAGGGGGGTTGCTAAAAACAAAGCAGAATTTAATGCTGCCACCAGAAGGAAGAAACCAAAACCAAAGATCTTGTGGCATTTGCTCCGAAAAAGACCTCCAGTGGCCTTGAAAATAATGTTCTTTTACCAGTCCCGGGAGTGCTTAAGACTGTCAATCTTCAGGGAAGACAGAGGATTAAAATCCTGGTCACAGAATTTCTGCTGACAGGTCCTGTAGAGACTTTTTAACGGGCTTGAGAAGGTTTTGTTGCTTTTTTTTTTTTGGGTAATAATTGCATTAGTCATTTAGAAATATAAATAATCTTGAAAACATTGGCACAAAGATGGTAATAAATAGATGAATCCAATGGTCAACCAGCAGCCCATCTTCTGATACAGAGTGCAAGTATGAGGCATAGATAATCTCAACTGCCAAAAACTAAAATACTGGAATATTTTAGAAAAGCCCTACAAAGGTCACTTTTGACGTTTTGAATACATTTATATGTATCCCCACAGCAATCTGCAACAATATATAAATATATTGGGAAAAAATAGCAAAGAAGAGAGGCAGATATGTTCACATTCATAGTATCTGAGCATTCCAAACCCAAGCTTGGGGTTATACAAACAATAGGTTCTGATTTTTTAAAATTTACTTATTTCTTCTTTGCAACTCAAAAGAATCTGTAACCAAGATTTGTCTTGTACCAAGGAAAACAACAGGATTGCTCCATGACCCATTTTTTCTGGCCTTATCAAACAAAATCACAGTCACGCCACATTTTAAGAGAGATTCTACTTGACTAACATCTGCAAACACTAGATGGAATAGCTTTTCCCTTGGGCTTTGGAAAATCTTTCATACGGTCTTGATGTTTAAGAGAAGGGGGAAAAAAGAGGAGGCAAAATAATTGGAGTCTACAGTTCTCTATTCTTCTGGAACAAATCTGAAAAAGGATAGTCAACATGTCACTAACATATCACTTCCCTTAATTAATGAGAATCAGCCCACAAAATTTCCTTAAACAGCTCCACCCTTTCTTCTTCGTTGCCTTTGGTCCCTGTGGCTTCACTAACACTATACTGCCAAGATATGGAAAATGCTGGTACCCACTATCCATCTGGTGTCTTTTAAGAATTAAAAAATAACAAAGCCAATGACCACACAATCATAGATTTGGAAAAGGCTACTGAGGTCACTGAGTACATTCCTGTGGTCGGTGCAGGAATGTTAAATAAAACATCTCTCCAAGATAGCTCCCCAGACTGTGCTTGACTACATCCAGTGAAGGAGAACTCACCATCTCCTTTGTAACTGCACTGAACTAGCCCTCCCAATAGGAGATAATGACACCCAGATCCTGCAGCCTAGGATGACAAAGAAGAGGTCTAAACCTTCTTCCCTGTGACAGCTATCATACTATCCCTCATTCTTCTCTTCTCAAGGATAGACATTCCCAGTATCTGCAATGTTCTCATGTGACTTAGTTTCTGTTATATGAGAATCCTCACTAATCGTCTTTGCCACTGTTTTCCAGAACCCCTTTTCAGTGTGGTGCCAAGAATTAGAGTTTTTGAGGTGGAAGTCTAATCAATACAGAATTTGACCAACTATGTTCTAGCCATGCAAAGCACACTTTAAAAATTTCAAAAGGTCTAGATGAGGCTGGTACTATTTCTGTGAATACTGACTGCTGTAATCACATGTCAAAACTCAATATAGTTGAACAGGAAATTGGGACCCCACAATGAAGTAAGGTTCTTAACTCACCATTCAAAACTCGATACTTCTAAAAAAAAATTTTTTTTTCTTGTTTTCTTTCCTATATTGCAGTAAGTGGAGAAGGAAGATACAGGTTTTAAATATATTCATAGCCAAAAATCTGAAAGCTATGATGTGTACGTTGTTGGCTGATTATAATAATAGGCAACAACAGTTAGGGCTATCAGGCAAGCACTTACAGGGGAATTTAGTTCCTTTCCCAAATCAAAAGTTATCTTAAAGAAGAAATTATCAAGATCAAAATAGCATATACATATTTCAAAGAAGAGAATTCAGAACACATGCTAGATGTCTTACACAACAAACTCATTTTTTTAAAAAAGGTTTTGAAACATGCAGGTTTCAAATTGCTCTGATCAAATGTCAGAACCAGAATTTCTGCCCCCTTAGAATTATCATGTAATGCAAGTTGAGGAACAGGGGTTTTATGCAATTATTCTTTAGCTCCTGCTGTATCTTAAAAGCATTAGGTAGGATATATTGAAATCTAGTTTTATGTTGGGTGATTTTCATGGATACAAAATGAACCACCATTCTGGTTGCTTAGATTGTAATGAAAGATGGCTGTTTCTCTGTGTTTCTCTCAGGCTGGGGAGCTGCAGTCAACTATGGCTTCCCAGTGGTGTGTACAAGAAGTAAAAAAACACTGGTTTGCAGATTGCTGATGATTCTCTACATGGTAAATCTTACAGGTAAGAATTGTATACAACCTATAAAAGAGCAATACAAATTTACCTATAACCATCATCTTCCCCTTGTCATGGCTGTAGGAATTTGAAGCAGGTTCTTCTTTCTCTGAACCCAAAACTCAATTCACTTGTTTCTTGTGTTGTCCTAGTCATTTGGGGAGAAATGTTCATTCTTCACAATGGTTGCATGGCATGCTTTAGAATGAGCATGTTCACAACTTGTTTCAGCTAAAAGCCAGAAACTGTTATGTAACTGACAGCTATTCTAGGAAGAAAAAGTAATGTCTAGGTCTACTGATCTGGTTCCCTGGAGCCAGATTATAGCTGATTGCAATGCCCAGAACATTTTTTAGGTCTTTTTTCACATTGATTATTTAAGCTCTTTGGCATACACAGAAATGCTTAATCGCTTCTGCCACCACCAAATTGGCATGCTACTTACCATCTTGTGTGTTCTGGCTAAGGATCTGAGTGCGTAGTTCTGTGGGGCTAATTCCCAGGTTTTCCCCAATTTCCTCTATGCTATAAGGCTCAGGGTGAAACTCCTCTTCAACTACAGCCAGCATTTCCTCTAAGCTTAGCTTCAGCTTGACTTGCACATCTTGGAGCTTCACCACTGCTTTCCAGTCTAGGCCTCTGGATTTTGCTAAAAGCTGCAACAAGTAACATATAAGTATGTCTTCGGATGCAAAATTAGGAACAGAAAGAAGTTAATCCAAAATTTTCTTAAAGTAAAGAAACCTTAGAAACATTTTTTTTCTTTAAAAGAAAATAGAAGAATATTAAGTCATCAAGAATTTTTCATGTGACTTTGGCAGCAGAGATTTTGTTAGGTAAAATAGAATGAGAGAGACAGAGAGGAAAAAAAAGTTTTGCTTCCTTTAAATTTGGGGATCTTGAAAAATTGTACAGATAACCTAAAAAGTAAAACATAAGCAAGATTCAATTTATATAACCCAAGAATCATATTAAAAAATAACATATCAAATGCCCCTTGGAAGTTACAAGCAGTGTATAAAGCTAAGCTAGCATTTTCCTGTTGCTTGTCCTGAGTATATAGCATTCAGAGGTATACAGTCATTTCTTGTGGCCATCTAGGCGAACGAATGTTAATAGACCGTCCTTCAGTTACTTCTCTCATCATTTTAAAGATCATCTAATCTACTGATGCTCTTGAATTTTCTGGAACACAATGGTTAAAGAGTTGTGATAAGTTGTGATTTAATCTTGGCTCAGTTCTTCTCAGGCAGCCCTCTCAGAGTGATGGATTTTAAGTGCAACAAAAATACATGGATTGGAGTCCCACGAGGCTAATCTACTAGAAACCAAAAGTCTTTGAGGACCACATCAAAATGAATAAGAACTTTATCAAACCTTGCCCGGACAGAGAATTTCCTCCTCACGTTAATAAGCTGGAAGAAGGTGTCATTAAGGATTTTCCTACCCCTTGTATCAGAAAATAGCAGGCCACTCTTTTGGAGATCTGTGAAAAAGACTGGACATTTTCTTGGCCTTATTAGTGCGCCAGGCACAATGGTGATCCCTGAAGTTCTAAGGCCTTCCTGCCAACATATCCTGTACTCTTTAAAGGAATATACCAGCAGCTGCTGGGTTCATGTATCCTAAGAATGATGGGCTATTTCTGGAATGATTATTTCTGCCCTGGTTAATTTTGATCTAACGTTGACAACGGTGCCTCCTCTTTCCTGGGAGGTTCCACTCGGCTCAGAAGGAATCATCCAACCAGACTAAAAATGCTTTTGCAGAGTCACCCCAAAACATTGGCACTATATACATTTTCCCAAACTTGAGCTGAGGTTGGGAGAGGAGAGTGTGTGCGTAACGAAAAACGGAGCAAACCTGCACACAAAGAGCACCACTGAGGGAGGCCGCTGTCAGTTCTTAGTTTCTAAACAAGGCCTCCAGCCTGCTTAAGTTAGACCTCCTGGCCTAGATTGCAGAGAGGGTGCGCGGGTGGGTTAATTGCAGTTATTCAGTGGCCGTGAAAGACTGTACATGGTCAAAGGCATTTAGTGGCACAGAGAACAAGACATGTGCTGCGTCTCAGAGAGCCCTGGGTCACATTAAATCCTGGCACCAGTCCAGCTTCTGCTCGGCCAGAGCAGCAGTTGTGGTTACTTTCCCTGAAGACAAGGGTGCAAAAATACACTTAGTGATGAAACCTTTCATTGTAAATATCCCAAAAGGCCATTGTTTGTTTCTTTCAGGTTTTTTAATTAGGGGTTTTCTGTAAGGAGAAACATATTTTTAACCACAGCTGTGTCTAAATGGAAACGCTTGCTTTTTTTTTTTCTTCTTTTTTGGTCAGAGCAAATCTTTAATAAGAGGTTCAAATCTTTTTCAAGCAAAGCATGTGATCTGCACTCCCACTTCTAGATTACGCTGAGAAAATGCATTTAGCTCCCCTCTAGAGAAGTGCAAATGGGCCGTCATGCTCCATGTATTTGAGCTTATGGTATTGTGGCACATGCATGATGTCGGTGCAGCCTAGTAGGGAACAAGGAAACTGTGAGAGAAATGCAGAAAAACTACAAACCGGGTGGCATTTTCACTGCAATCTTCTTCCTACAGTAAAGCACTGGGAGTGAAAAGAGAAACCATCTGCCCTTTAATAAAACGTGTTAGTCGGAAAGGCCCCACCAGACTCCTCCTCGTTTTTTATGCTGGAAAAAATAAAGCTATACATTGGGGGGATGGGAAAACATTAAGAAAGATTAATGTAATTAATACATTAGAGCTACTGCGGTTGTCTAATTGTTTTTTTTTCTGTTTTAGTCCGGTTCTGTTTTCCTCCGTCTGTCCTGTTTTATTTTCCTTGTTAATTATTACAACATTAATTACTTTTGGTGCCATCTAGTGACCTTCCTGAGGTTTGTTTTTTTTAAAAAATTCAATCAGAAACCCTCCTCAGAGTCAATTCACGAGGATGTACTGCCAGGTAAGGTAAGAGTCACTGTCAGCCCCTAATAACTGAGAATGCCATTAGGCATTATGTTCTGCCAAAAAATTGAAACTGACAATCCCCATGTATCTTCCTTAAGGCTTTGGATTTGATTTCTCTAACTACAGCTGGCAGGGCCTGAAGGAGGCAGATTGGTTGATTCCTTGCTACACATTTAAAAGAGTCTAGTTTCTATTACACCCTTCTCCCTAGATCATGTGAGATGCAATAGCACAGATTTTTTTTTGAGCAACTTAAAAAAAATGGTAAACTTATTGAATGCTTATGGAGATACTAGTGACAAATCGAAGACTGCTATGTAGAGACCAGGAAGAGCCAGTTTGGTGTAATGGTTAAGGCACTGGACTAGAAACCAGGAAACTGGGAGTTCTAGTCCTACCTGGGCACAAAGTCAGCTGGGTGGCCTTGAGCCAGTCATTCTCTCTCAGCCCTAGGAAGGAGGCAATGGCAAGCCACTTCTGAAAAACCCTGCCAGGAAAACTACAGGGACTCATCCAGGCAGCCGCCGGAAGTCAACACTGACTCAAAGGCACAAAAAAAAAAGTAGAGACCAAGCACTGTGCAGTTACGAGAACTGCGGACCAAGCATTCCAATTTTCACCTCTTCCTCACCCTCACCCACAAGTAAAACCGTATAAGTGGGACATCATATAGGACTTCTGCTCAGTTTGCATTGGCAACTCTAAAGGGATGGAGCTGTCTTCAGAGCAATGGTATTTTTCCTTTGTTTAATGTTAAGGATTGGTCAAACTTTCTATTGCACTTCATTTGATAATAATGACTCTAAAGCAAGGCATTTCCTGGCAGTTAACAATCAGATGGCGAAAGGATTTGCCGTCTCTTCCAGTTAGGTTTTCGCTGCCAAGATAATGTTCCCCTTTTCTGGCACCTCTGCCTGGATATTGCTGTCAAGCTGTAGGCCAGTTTGGGAACCACATTCTTATGCTACACATTTATATCATTCTCATTCCAGTTAACTGTTTTGCCTCCCCCCCAAAGAATCCAGGAAAGTGTAATTTGATAAGATTGCTAAAACAGCTCCAAGAATCCAAGTAGGCCCAGGAACATTTGGGTGAATAGAGAGACTGCTAGGGGTTAGTGCTTTGCTTTGTACCATGCTGGGTTCTCGTTTAATTTCCCTTTTAATTGAAAGAGCATTTTTAAAAGGATTTGAACAAAGAAGCCAGTAGGCTGGTTCATTACGGTCAATGGGTACCATATTGCCTGACCCAAGTTTGGCATAACTGTACATTGAAATCACGAGGGATTCCTCAAGTAGCAAAATCTCTGGAGATCTCTCCTGATACCTCTTTTTTATAACTTGCTGGCTTTCTTAACCAGCAGAATATGCAAATATTCTTCCTTAGTTTTTAGTAAGTGTAACAATCTTACTGGATGGCTTACTGCAACCTTTGTGTGTAAGCAGGTCTATAGGCCTGGCTTCTGATAAAGCATTTTGCACTGAGTGTTCCTTGACACCAATCTCTGAAACTGATTTCTAATGTTGCCTTCTTTAGGTTGTTTTTTATTGCCATTAAAATGCCTCGCTTCCCTTTACATCGCTGAGGGAACATCCCCCCACTCTCCTTGCGTGAGAACTGTCTCAAGAAAAATCATTCATTCTCAACCGCCCATGCAGACCTCTTTTACTAGCCTGCTCTCCAAATGGAAAGGCAGATATTCAGGGCTAAATTCCATCCACGCTTCCATCCATCATGTGCATATGGCCTGAGTCCAGATCCCAGAGAGATAAACATGCCCTTTGAGGCAGCACCTGACCTGGTGTTAAAATAAAGCAACAACTGGTAGAGTAAAAGGGTGTTCCAGCCAGCACATATTTGGGTGATGGTTTCATTAGAGTTTGATGAAAGCCATACAGTACCTTTGTAGCCAGACGACACTCCATCACCCTAATATTGAAATGAGAAGTCGCGGCCTTGTTCATTTCAACGCAACTGTTTGCAATCACAAAAATTGCTCCTTCTGGAAGCTTCACATCAGTTGCCTTTAGAGGATTAAATTCTAGCAGCTTTGCCTATGAAAAGAAGGAACAGTTGAGAATAATTAAAACTGGTAGCCTGGCTATGTTTAAAATCAATAAATCAAACAGCGTTACCTTTGGACATTTTACTTCCTTCATCTCAGGGAATCTCTAATTAATAAGGGAAAAACTAACATCAAACCAAACCAAACCAAGCTACTTATGAACACTGGCACAAAGTTACTCATTGAATCTGAGCACGTTTCCCCCCGGGAGATAGTTTTTAAATTTTGTCATCCAGGATATTATTGATGTTTATTTTATTTCTCTGGTTGTTGTTTTTTTTACTTGCCACAATTGATAAACTTGATAGTCAATTTCTTATTTAGCAGAATTAATAACTCCAATCAGCAGCATCTGTATTTGGCCTGCAATAGCCACAGGGATTTTTAATCAGGATATAGCAGAAAGTCTGGTTGCAAAACTTCAGCATGTCCATTTAGAAGAGAGAGAGAAATGACACTTTAGTGCTACATTTCCCCATACTAGTAACATCACACATATTTCAGCCCTTTGCATATTGCTGAGCGTGGCAATTATCCCAAAGCATCTCTTGAACACCTTCCTTGTACTGTTCAGGCGGTACATACAGTTCCTTTTTCTGCAAGAAAACAGATGGATTGGTCCATGCCACCTCCTTCAGTGCCAATGTAACGTTCGCTCTTGCTGCATAGGTCAGCCAGTTCCACCTGTGGAAACACAAAGTTCAAAGCACAGAGAGTTCAGAGGACATTCCTGCAGTCTTTACAACAGAACTGATACAGCGCTGGTAGAGCTGTGAGATCATTCTCGCTCCATGCATTCCATACTACATGAGCTAACTATCACATCGTTCCATCTATAAGCTGGTATCAGCCTGCCTGAACTCGGGACTCTGTCTCCCTCATTCCCTCTGATGGATGCCGTGATTTCTCAGAAAGAATGAATGATTTTCTAAGCCCCCTGTTCTTGATAGGCACACCATTTCTGCTTCTCTTCACTACTTGATGGGTTGGTGGCATGGCTGGCTAGGCTGGAATCTAGGCCAGTATTCTTTCAGCTTCCCCCAAAAATCAGTGGCTTAAACCAGGGATATGTGAAACTGACATGCAGCAAGGAAACAAGACAAAGATAGGATGCCTACTTCCTGTCCAATCCAGAAATGCTGTATTAATTGTGAATGGTAGGGCACAGAGTTGCCAAAAATATAACCTGCTGCACCTGAACTGTCCAGTCATTCATTAGGTTAGCTCCCAGTCTCAGGCCTTGAAGTTGGTTTAGCAAAAATACAAAGCTTAGATTGATGGGGTATTATGAAGGTTGTACAGCTATGCATGGTGTACAGAAGGTGGAAGGGTGAAGTTTTCCACACACACACAGACATAAACCCACACTAATACAAGTAGGAAGTAGCATTTAGTGGCATTTCCAGAGTAAACATTTGTCAGTTCCTTAGTCTTCCCATGGTACTTTCTCCTGGACTATATAACCAAATCAGTGGAGAATTAGCCACCAGTGAACATATGCCTTGGAATCACCTTGTGTCTTTTCTCCTCTGCCTCAGATTTATTTTCTGAACCTGTCTACATACAGTATTTCAGGGAGCCCATCTAACATTGTAGCTTCTTGTTTGTGCAAGTGTGGTCTACCTATTGCCTACCTATTACTCAGGTGCTCTGGTGTCATAGCTCAAGATGCCTGAGAGCTGGGCCAGGCTGCTGGCTTCTTTGAGATCACAGAAAATCCTTTGTCTTCAGCATTCCAAAGAGTACAGGCAAGATTTGGCCTAGATGAAGAACACTGACAGTTTCTTTAAAAGACCCTTAAACAGCACTTTCTAATACCATTTGGTTAAGAGCCCCTTCCCAGAAATCTTTCCTAGTTGCCTTTGTGGCAGACTACTTTAGAGATTGGTCTCACGCAAAAAAATCTATTAGGAATACTAGAAAATTATACACAGAGAAATCCAAGACTGGTTTATAAATCTGGGCTATGGGGAATATTTAGGTTTTCCTGTCTTTTGAGTCCAACCCTCCATGTCAGTCTTGGCCAACCAGCTGATTACCACAGATGTCTTGAACTTCTACTCTGATAATTCTGCAGCTAGTCTGGCTATTTCCCATTCTTTCTGCAGGATTGTGGCAGCTGAAGTTCAAATGTCTGAAGGGCAGCAGAAAGTCTGCTCTTAAATGTAGAATGCCCAGGATATCAGGATTACAAGCATCGTTTTCCTTAATAAATATATTTTTTAAAAGGACCACAAACATCTTTTTCTTCCTTTCTAAATGTTTATAAAGCTATGGCCACTTAAGCTAGAATACAACCAGAGACATTATCCAGTACACGATGTGAGATAAAGCTAGCAAATCCTTGGACTTGGAATGTGCATGCCTGCCCACTTCTTTTGTTTCCATAAAGGCACTGAATACAGGCTAAGCTGTAAAAATGTGAGCTCAGAACTGCCTAATCAGAGTGAATGGCTTGCAAATACAGTGAAAACTGATAGAGCTCTGTTTCCCAATGCTCCTTCAACTATATAAATTCCCTTGTAAACTCTTAGCTGAGAGGATAGAACTGTCAAGAGAGGATTAGCAAACCTGAAATGTGCATGAAGCCTGATGTGTAGAAATCTTTTAGAAAACTTGTAAGTAGAACTGGAAACCCTGCACCAATTGTCCAGATTCAACAGATGTTTTTAACATAAAAGACAAAAGGTGACTCTACTTCCTTCAGTGCTTTTTGGGGGTAAACTAAAAAATGCAAATAATGAATTGCGGAGTTCTAATCGCTTTTTGATAAATGAAAAGAACTGGTGTATTATCTTAGCATGTTTAAGCACCACAATTTCTACTCCAGGACCATCTCTAAATCTATTTAAGGGGAATAGTGAAAGATAAACATGCACATAGTTGATGTAATGCTTAAGAAAAAGGGTTTCCCCCTGTCTACTGCGGCACTGACTCACTGCGAATTGTTTTCCAGTAAACGTGTATATGTTTCTGGTCCAAAGGATACATTGAGCTTGATTTATAGCCCTAAGTATTAATGTTAGGTTGGAGGTGGGGACTATGATTGGGGAAAATCCTGATGGCTTTCAAAGGTGTTTTCTAAACAATAAAGACCCCCATTTTAGATCCATGTGTTTGTTGAAGAGGTGGACCATGTCTTAAGCCACCTCACAGGGGCCTTCATTGAGTCATTTTTACAACAATGACAAAAATCTGAGCTTAACATCTATATAGCATTATCACTACTAGCCATGACTTTAACTTAGAGGAGTCCTCCTGCACAATCTTTGTGGAATCTGACATATTTCTTTTTGGCATGGAATAACTGCCAATGGCATGCTTTTCCTAGTTTGCAAACTTCATTGTTTTTTTTAAAAAAACATAATTTTATCATACAACTGATTCCTGATTCCATACATAGCCTATTATCCAAAAATGCCTTATTGTTACCAGATTTTTAAAATAATCACAGGAGAAAAATGGGATGTATCAGTGGACCATGGAGAAATCAATTATTCATCTGCACAGAAGAGATGCAGTAGCATGTACATAAAGTTACGAGCCCCTCGTCTTCATGGTTTCTGTTTCTTCTTGTGTACTGTATCTTGCACACTTGCTAGTTCATAATTATCACTACTGTGAGCCTCGGAGACTCTTCTTTTCAACCATGTCTTTTAGCTACTTCAGAAATCTTGGCAAATATTCTCTTGAAGATGACTATAAACAACCAGTTTTTGACTCTGAAGATGACTGTAAACAACCCAAAATTATACAGATAAAAATGGCATAAATGTCCCTTGCACTGTTTGCTTTGAACTAGACTTCTCAGAGTACATAGATATACATGGCCTGTTTAAGTGTCAATCTCAAGCTAATTAATGGCTGTTTCCATGATATCCAGAAAATGGTTAGTCTCAAGGTACCTGATACACAGTGAAGTTAAACCTAGTTCTACAAATCCTTTGGATGGGAAACCACTTGGAAACCAAGTGCTAGTTGCTTTGAGCAGCAAGACAAGAATGTATTCATCAAACATGAATAATGCAGAATCACCCAGGCAGGCTGCAGAACTAGTACTCAGATTGCCGATGGAAGGACAGAGGGGGCCCAATTCTGTTATCTACTCACAACTGGATAGCACAACTGGCTCCCTTACGCAGCAGATTTTGCATATTATGGCTTTAATGGACAACATTTATTCTGCTTGGACAACCAAATCCCTTAGACAGGCTCTGCTTTTTAGCTACTGTTTCAGATGGCTTGATGGAATGTGATTTAGCTAGAATGGAGTGGTGAAGGAAGCTTGTTGATCTGCTACAGCCTCCCTTACCTTTCTCTAAGGCAAGCTCTCTGCAGAAGAGTTGAACACTTGATTTTCAAAACTTCTTTTTGCAAATATAATCCGGATGTTTGTATCAGTTGGCAGCTATTAATCCCAGATTGACAGCACATGAACCAAGGATGTTTATCATTGGTGGTTATACAAGAGACTGTGTTTAGGTTTTTTATGTTTATGCAATGAAATAATGTTTAATCAGAAAATATCTAATTAGAAGAGCAGAAAAACAACATTATCAAGAACAGTACCAGTCTGCAAAACTACTCCCACTCTCCCAATACATGCTAAATATGGTCACAGACATTAACAAAAACAGACCAATTTTGAGGATAATACTATTTCAAACAAGCCCTTTTGTTGATTTCATTCCCTTACTCATAATTGTAAGTTTTGAGCTTTAGAACTAAACATACTTTCAGGCATTTGTATTTATTATTTTCCTTGGGCAATCTCAGTTGGTAAAATCCTGCAGATTGAAGACTAGTGGGATCTAGTTCTGGTTCATTTTGACTAAAACTCCAGATTTTACGATGAAAGATAGGTGTGCTGTACTGGCCCAAGGACTGAAACACCACCACCCACATAAGCCGTGTGCTGGTTGTGGTCACACACATTAAACCATAAACCAGAATGAACAAGTCACAATGACTGTTTTTACTAGAGCTCTGCTTCACAAGCAAGTTAGCACAAAGTATTTCTCTCAAAGGGCTAAAGAAACCACATCAGTCTCAGCAGAAGTGTTTTCTGTTATATTAAGAGGACCATTAGATATTCCCCCCCCAAAAAAACACCTCCATCTAATGGTGGTGCAAGAGTTGTTTTTCAGCCAAAGCTGGTAGTTACATCCTTCACTGCTATCTTGCACTCCCACCCCTCGAAGTCCTTATCCAAGCATGAGGCAGAAACCCAAGAACTCAGGATTCCATGGAGGCTGTGCCTGACCTGTCCTCCATAAGGACCAGTTTCTAGCAGCTGAGTCCGAGTCTGACCCAGAGCTGGAAAGTCTACAAAGGTCTGAAGAATGCGGACAGTTCAGGATATGTAGCTAGAAGGCTGAGAAATGCAGGAATGCTCAGTTGCAAGAAAAGACTCCCTTGGAGTAACAGTCTACTCAGAAGTTCAAGTATTTGGCTTGCCCTTAATAAGCAACAACTAATTATGGAAAGAAGCTTTGGAGGACAAGGATAAAAGCCTTCACTCAATTACAGCCTAGGGATGGAATAGTATTTGGGTCAAGTGGGGTATGCTGATATAGGTCATGTGCCAAGCTCCTGGTTATAGATAGTTTTGTAATCATCTCTTGTAAAATGCTTCTTGCTCAAGGTTCAGTACTCTTGCTTAAGTTCAGTCCAGTCTTTGTTGCTGATCTTTGGATTGTCTCCAGATTGCCTTGTTGTTGCCTCACAGTGGCAGAAGGTTACTTCCTTGGCCTCTGTGTTTGCTGGCCTGTAAACTAGGATAATTGTGAGTAATAACCATTAATTCTAGCTCTCTTGCTTTCTGTTCTTTAATTAGTTTCCAATATATGAGAGGTTCTAATCCACAAGTGTCTTTCCAGGCCAGTGGGTGTGTTTACAGCTTTGAGAATGAGATGGTTGCTCTAGCAAAATGGGTGTTTAGGTGGATGGACTGTATGGTTTCATGATAGGGCTACTGGGATAGAATGTGTTTCTTCAAAACACAAATCTAGCTGAGGGTAAATTGGGGTGGCTGCTTTCTACCTGCATACTAGCTTCCCTCTTTTTTTTTTTTTTAAACAAGTGGGTACTGCAGCTACCTACTATTTTTGTTTAAGGACAATATGGGGGTAGGTGAGTAGAGGCATTCTTGGAAATACAGGTAGTGCTAAATGTTAGCATTTCAGATTGCAGTGTCCAAGCTTCCTATTTATTTCTCTTATATATAAAAATAACAATAAACTAAGCACGTTGCTGAAAGAGGTATCCAATTCTTTCTGCCCCCCTGCTATAGAGTTCTCTTTGACCTTACAACACAGACTGTTCATTTCTCATGAGTTCAGCTACAGCTCATATAAGTTTCTCACCACTTCTTTGCCAAACTAATGAGTTTTTCCCATATCCAAAACAGCTTTCTTTGCTTCATAAGAGTATTCATGATCTCTCTAGGAAAGACCTTCTGCTCTGCTTAAATAACTTGCATCTATTGATTTGAGTGAGAGCCAGTTTGGTGTAGTGGTGAAGGCACCAGGCTGGAAATGGGGAGACCATGAGTTCTAGTCCTACTTCAGATACAAAGCCAGCTGGGTGGCCTTGGGCCAGTCCCTCTCTCTCAGCCCTAGGAGGCAGCCAATGGCAAGCCACTTCTGAAAAACCTTGCCAAGAAACCTGCAAGGGGTAATCCAGGGAAGTCGCCAGGAATCATCACTGACTTGAAGGCATCAATAATAATTTGGGCTAGGGTAATCTCCAGGATTTTATTCAAAAGAAAGTGTGGTTCCTGGCATGAAAAAGGCTGTGTACTTCGACTTTATTAGATAAACAAGTTCAGGTCATGCTACTGCAAATCCAACAACACTGCACCGCCCCCCCCCCCGCCCCCACAAGTCCATGAAGTCTATTGAGATGTCTTACCAAACTATTTTAATTCATAGAGGAGAGGGGGAATCAAACATTTGTTGTGACCTGCCACTCAAAACACAGAAAGCAATTTTAAATGTTGCATCCAAGTTTGCTTGGAAGGAAGGAAAGGAAGGAAGACTGCAGATAGCAAAAACTATGCAGCTAAAAACAAAGACCCACCATCTTCACTAATTCTTGGGCCATGAAGATGCCTGCCTTAGTTCGTTCCTCTTAAAGGTAAAGCCCTGATGTGACAACGTAGTCTGGGAACCACTGTTAAAATGCCTATAACGTAGAAATATTCCACTGTATTGTGGGAAATTAAAAAGCTAGTTCCATTAGCATGCTCCTCTTGAATACTGATGTTGCTATAGTCTTGTAGCTATAGATGCTAAAGGGGAAAGATCTCTAATGGAGGTATGGTGTGCCAAAGGATGCCCTGAACTATTCTTACAGAATGCTACTGGTGGGGGCTGTATGCAAGCAACTCTTCCTCACCCCAAATGCCTCCTCAGAGCCATGACTGGCTAACATATATATGACAGAAAGAAAGACTATACAGTCCACAGCATAATCAGAATATCTGTTGCTGAGATGAAGTGCATTTTATGCCTTGGTAGGATGCCAAACTGAAATATATTTGCTTAGCTTGATTTGTTTCTTTTTAGATCTGTATAATAGGAAAATCCAACCATTATGGTGTCATTATGCATGAAGCAGGCCACTATGGCCTGTCCAACCCGTAATTTGAAGAATCCTGGCTTAGCATTATGTCTGAACACAGCAAGTTTATTTTTTTCTGTTTATGGAGGAGCTACATCATAGGGTTCTGTTTTTGTGTAATATTAGTGTATGAAAGATATTAGAGAGAAAAATAAATTCAGACTGTGGCTCTTCTATGAAGAGGAACTAGTTTTTTTAATAGTACATCAGTGGCATTCAAGCCTGTATCACAGGCCCCAAACTAATTAAGCCTAAGTGCTTAAATGTACAACACATTGATTCAGTCCTACTAATTCACCTTTTTCCAGTGTAAATACAGATATTGAAACACATTGCTTTCTGATAGGGGGTTGGGGTGGGGAAAGAGATATTAGTCATATCTATCCAAAAGCAGTCCTGGATTATAAAATGTAATTATTTCAGATAGATTTATCCCAACAGCAGATATTTTCTTTCCCCATGTGACACTGGCAAATAAGGACATATTTCAAAAATGTAAATATGTAATTTCAACAATGTGATAAAAGCTTTTTAAAATTAATATGTAATATTGACTGCAGAGCCTCCTATTTTGAAAATACCCAATTGCTTTGATCCTTTATCTGAATGTTGATTCACAGATGCATATCAAGCAGTATCTCCATCAAAACAAAAAATTATCCAGTGGATTCTAATACTATAATTGTAATCTGACTTGTCTGTTCTGAAATGTACTGTACATGGGGTACTTCCAAGTCAGATTACAGACTGATTACTATACAGGTTGTTGCAAAATCGTTTGTGGCCATTTGGATGAAAATGGCATGAGTTAAATGTATAATTTGCTAATAGTCTTAGGATTTTCTTAACAGCTAGAAGGAAATAGGAATCATTAATAAGCACCCTCACACAATGATCACATATAAAAAAATATACATTTTGGTTTCATAACCACTGCAACTTGCAGTCTTACAAATTTATACTGTGGGCCACATTCTTTGTTGACTTGTGTGTTTGTAACATATAAATATAAAATTAACCAGAATGTGTTGAGCAACTCTTGAGGGCAGCTTTCCCTGGCCAGAGGTGGCAGAGCTACACCTTGTAGAACTGAGAATTCGAAGAGTTATGGTCCCAACATATCTGCAGGGTAACCAAGTTAGGGAAGGCTGGGCTAGTATCTCAATAGAAACTACTACTCTGCAAGGCAGATCAAGCTTTTAAGTACTCCTTCTATAACAGGGTGGTGGTGGAGAACTGGCTGAATGCGCTTTGCATGTGGGAATAGTGGCAGAGGATAGAATAATCTTCCTGAGAGCATAATGGGACATAAAAATTAAAAGTCAACCTTTTTTTGTACAGAGTCCAAAGTCAGATCGCTCAGATGAAATATTTTTTCTGTTATGAAATGACACATGAGATGTCATTTGTAGTATAAAGACTGTTGATCATTGCATCTCTGCTAGAAAGAGAAGAAATGAAGTATTTTCCAATACAAAGATATGGAAATAATTTAGCAAGCTTTGTCTGATTATAATTTGTCAGAATACTATTCTGTGAACACTACCTTGTCTAAAGTTTGCAGTTCTCTTGGTAGAATAATTTGGCTAATTTTTTAAAGATGGCATTAATCTGCAAGCCTCAAATGGCTCTACTTTGAGTTCTTTCTTTAGATAATTTGTAATATGCTTTCACATCTTAAACGCAGTATTTTAAATATGCCTATTCTTCAGCAAATTAAGCAGTAGACTTCTCAACATAGCATAAAAAAATAAAAGAATAGCATGAGCAGTTGTAACAATTGTCACAAAAAGTACCCTTTAAACAAGAAAAGCAATTTTCTTGAGATTGAGAAAAGCAATTGAATAATCTATCCTGAAAATTCATATAGTCTCAACTGTGCTGTCTGAAATCCAAGTGTGAAGGTGCCAGGTAGAGCTCTTTGGGACTGACATTCAGTAATGGCATGTTACCATTGAGAAGTTTCTCTCCTCAGTCACCGCATTACCTCTGATGGTGCAGGCACATGGTGATATGGCATTTCTGGGGAAGATTAGAATTGCCTGAGGAGGTTCTTATAACATAAGCCTTAATGACAAATGGGTACAGCCCAGGACATTACTTGACAGAATCTCCTCTTGCTTTAGATAAAAGACAAGGCTAAGCTGGGATAGTAGAGAGCATCTGGGGGAGGAAGCATGAGAAGAACTCATCTCAGTAATAGTCTTCTGGTAAAGTGGAAAGTGGAAGAACGCAGGAGGCAATCAACCCTGAAACCAGTTCAGCTGGATTCTTCTTTCCCTGCCATCCCCACCCCCTCCAAAAGGGCCATTGCCACTATGGGAAGAATTCAACACATGACTATATTTGTTGTTAAATATTTACTGTGTTTTTATTTACAATTTTTGTATTGCCATTTTCAAAGAACTCTTATTCTGAAAGGATACAAATAATTATTGTAGCTGTTTATTTTAAATGGCCCTTTTGTGAGTTCCCACAACACACTCTCAAAACTCCCATCAGTCCACTTCTCAGATAAACTCCCCAACTACTAATAGTGGAAACAATTCAGAGTTTTGAGGGTTTTAAAAAAATATTTATGCATATTCACAAGCTTGAATTTCAACAGTCTGTTACAGAGCATGGTCTTTCTTTACAACTTACCTTTGAAAGCGTCTTTCCATTTGCCATAAGAGTCACAAGTCCTGCACAACAGACCAACGCGCTGGAGCTCGATAAGCCAGAACTTGGAGGAATTGTGCCTTCTACAAGGCAGTTAATGCCACTTGGGTTCTCCAGACTGAAATGATCCTAACAATACAAGATAAACTGATTTCAGTGTTCCAGATGAACTCGGGCTTCCTGGGGTAGGACATACATAGCTGCCTGGACCTGCTTTCACAGAAAGAATCTAGTGCTTAAGAATTGTTTCACAGGGCAATACTTTTACAGGCCCAGGATATAATTGTGTTAGATCTAGTGTTGCATCATTAGCTAATTTATACTGCTGAAATCTGTTTTCAAGCTTTCTGAAAAATTTCTTCCCCGCAAACAATACTTTTTTTTTCTGCCTCATTCTCAGGAGGCTTTAAAATTCCTTTTGACAGTGTTCCTAAGTTCATTTTAATGTTGTAAGGTATGCATTTTGTCCCACATCTCTCCATTACTCTGCAGCCTCCTGAGCTGCTTCACTTCCTGATCTAAAAAAATAACATGGGGAGGGGTCTTCCTTGGGCTTTAATTGCTGAGAGGAAGCCACGGAGGCTGCAGACTCTGGAGATAAGACTTGTACAATACAAGATACACCTTATGCAATGAAGCACAAGAAATCCACACCACATCTATAGAATATTGCTATTTTCCTCTTTTTCCACCTAAAAATTCAAAAGCAATTTCTTTTCCATCAAATTGAAGGAAAGTAATTTGGGGGGAAATGCAGAAACAATTTTCAGTTTGGTGTTAATTACAATACTGTTTAAGGCTCAAGTCTTTGAAAATGTAGTCTGCTCCTCTTGAATCAGGGAGCCAGCAGCTGAGTGAATGCCCTTGGACTGAATGGGCAAAGCCCACTTTAGAAGGCTGTCGCTCAATCCACAAAGTCATTCTTGTTCCAGACTCCTAGTATAAATCAGCAGACAAGCTACTGGGGCCAAAAAGCACAACCCATAACCTAAACTATGTTAACAATTCCCAAAAACTCTACTTTGTCAATCAAAAATCTGGAAGCGTTATAGGTAGCTTGCATGCCAAATGGGAGGCTGGCATGTCAGATCAAATAAATATAAAACGCAACACTCTGGTGAATGCTGAGGGAGAAAAAAATGTCAGACATAATCACTGGGGTAGGAATTGTGGAATTATACTTGTCATCCTCACAGCTAGCTGAATAGTTGGAATATGCTACCAGACAGTTAGAGAAAGGCACAATTGAATGCTAGAGAAAGCCGTCTGCAACTAAACATTGATAGAACATATCTAGAGTTGATTTGCCTTGCATTGGATGGCAACTAATGAGTCACATTAGAATTGTACCCCAAAAAATTGTACCCAAAGATAGGGAAGAGAGCCCATTTTGTGTATCTACTCTTTTTTCTTAACCTAGTTTTAAGATGACCAAACAATGCATGTAAAACACATTAATGCTAATGTCTTTCATCACAAAACAAACCTTGCATAAGATTATTCTGTGTTTCTACATACAGTTTTGGCATACACACTGAAAAAAAGGTAGGAAGCATGATTTCAATCTGATTATTTCTCCGAGTGCATTCATCTAAAAACACATCATGTGTTCTTTGCAGTCCTGTGTTGCTCTTCAACACATGGATTTTTTTTTTTCCAAAAGAGAAGCAGAAATGCACGGATGCTGTTTAACCAATTAAGCAGTTGCATTAGAATGCTATGAATTCACAAACCATTCCATAGGCTATTAGAGAAATAGTAGAGAAAAACTGAGCTATTGGCCAAATTAAACTCAGCAGCTAATTTACCCTGGATGAGGGATCTGCTCCACTGAGCTCTTTGAATGTAATGTCTAAGTGGCCATCCAGAAGACAACTGCCTCCATTAATTGCTTTCCCTGCTCTATTGTCAATATACAGAAAGATGGCCTTTTGGTCCATTGCAATTTGGCCAATTTGGAATTTCCATCCTCATTGCTCTCCTCCTTTCTACATCACAGTTAGCAGCTGTGCCATTCAATGAAGCAGTTTCTTCCCTATCTTTGGGTACAATTTTTTTCTTCCTGGGAATCTTTCTTCCTATGAGCTGAAAGCAAGCTTGGAAGAGAAACCTCTTACATTCCTGGCCTCAAATGTTTAAAAGAAACCATAATCACTTGCTCTGCAGAGAATTAATATGTATTTCTGATTCCTAGTATATCAGATGGAATGGAACCAATAGCTGCTTTGGCCTGGATCTGGAGTTTGGTTTAAGAGAAATTTCGAGGAAATTTTCTCAGCTTTCCTGAAATTCACATGCAACTTGCATGCTGCTCTTTCCCTTCTTCCATTTATCTAACCTGTTTTTTGTTCTCTGCATGACTTAAGTCATTTAAATATGAAATGTCAAATTAAGCAGAAAAATGTGTTATGTTACAGCATCCAAGAAAATGCAGCATAAAACCTGCCTCAAGAGCTGCTAATGTTAGTGGCTGGGTGCCTAGACACAATCATCAGCCTCCTGAACATAGCTTTTTGAGAACAGTTATTCTGCAGTGCTTTATGGGGACTGAACAATAAAATCAACTACAGATCTGTACCCAGAGAGAATAATTAAACTGGTACAAAACAGATAAACCCATTGGCATGCATTTTTATGAAAAAGAAGGCAAAGATAACCACAGAGCTAAACTTCACTGCAAATTACACGATAAGGGAAAATTGTATATATTTCATTTTTATTCAGTGTCCATAAAGCCCCACCCCCATTTCCTTTTTATATGATCTCGTTCTCGGTGAACTAAATAAGAGACATGCATGAACTCAGATTGCCTTTTTATGCTTTTTTTAAGTGCTGAGTTTGTTTCAGTCATAGTGACTAGTCTAGAAGAAGAATTTCCTGGTATCTCTTTTTGTATTTAGAAGCTTACTAAATCAGGGCAAGCTACCTCTGGGTGGCTGGGAGCCACTTTTGCTCTAAGTATGGGAGAAGGCTAAGATGTTTGTGAAATTTTATTGAGGTTTGGAGGGCTTTCTTAGTTTTAAAAAACATTAAATATGTTACAGGTTTTGTTTCCACGTGTTTCTTCCCTCAGAAAGGCAGCAAAACCACGGCAGCAACATCCAGCAAATTCCATCAGAGGAGGCTTCTGAGACCACATGCAACGGTTGAGTCTCAAGCTGTCCTTCTCTGGTTTAAATTATATGTGAGGACAGTCAGTCAATTTTCGGCTAGGCAGAAGGTTCATTCTAACACAGACTTCCCTGGCTTGGCATCATCTAGATTTACCTAGAGCACCTCTGTGCAAAGTAGAGAGCCCTCTGGTTCAAACTGTATATGTATGGGGGGTTTTGAACTCCCAGAATTCTCAGCAGTGGGCATGCAGCTTAGGAATTCTTGGAGTTCAAGCCTACTCACCTGGAGAGTAGAGTGTCCTCAGTATAGGTCAGTCACTAGATCAGATGGCTTTTCAGCCATGCCATATTACACATTTTCATTTAGAAGCAAGTCTTGCCCATATTTAGAGGTTAGCAAATTGATAACACATATCTTTCTCTTCTTTAAAGTCCCCATTACCTTACTCAAAGCTATTGGGACATGCATTTCAACAGAGGATATGGCCAAAGCCCAAAATGGGTGGAGCCAGAGTCTATGTGGGAGGAGTTTACAACATGAGAGAAGGCTCCTGGGAGGCCAGGATGAGATCTGCATCTGGCCCTCAATCTGGAGTATCCCCACAGTTTAAAAGATTGTGGAAAAATCTTGGAGGCCAGATCTATTAATGATCTTTAACTATGCTAAGCTGAACCTCTGCTTTCCAAAGTTTTATGTTCAATACTGACAAAACTGATTGCTTCTAGATCCATTTGGCAATCCTGATCGAATCCAGCACCACAAATCCTTATGTTTGCATATGCTTATATTTCTAAGAAAAATTGGCAATCTCTGGAAAGCCTGGTCTGTTTTAGAAAGGCTGAGTCCCCTTCCACCCTCTTGACATATTTCCAATATTAGGCAGCAACAGCAAAATTCCTGCAACACCCACAGAAAACAGCTCAAGTTAAACATGTTCTGCACACTACCGTAAATTGCCCGCAAAAAAAAAAATCCCCTTTTAGGCACACAAACTATTTGCTGTGACAATTTCCCAACAGGGAGAAATCCATCAGATACTTAACCAGAAATGGATTAGCAGACATTCCTTTGAAGATGGATCAAACTTTCACATTTATTACAGAATATGTACATGGAAGGAGAAGAAAGTCTCTGACTCAAAATTGAACTTTTATATACCGAGCTGTGCAGGACTTTTCTTTCCCGTGGATAATGTGCTCAATTTAATATAAACAGATTGCGCCCTGGGATTCTGTCTTACATTTTAAAAATATGTTTATACAGAGGAATTGTGAAAAGTAGTTCTGACATTTCTAATAGGCCACTTGCCAACTTTTAAAAGTCTAGATCCCAAAAAAGAAAGAGCTACAATTTATAATACTAAACATTACACATTATACTATTAAAGTTAACATTGCTTCCTATCAATAAATACACTGTAAATATAGATATTTTGTACACATAGTATGTACTTGCTGAATATTTTTTAAAACAGCATGTATTTAACTTTCTAACATATGTATTAGAACATTTATATTTTGCTTTTCATTTTGTTGAAAATCCCAAAGGAGGAGGATGTAGACTGAAGTTACTTCACCTGTATTCCTTTGAATCCACATAGAAAATAGTTGTGCCATAAAGGTTTTGTTTGCTTTATTTGAATGTTATTGGCATCTGTACTGTAATCCCTGGGAAATAAACAGGGAAAAGCAAAAGTTTTTCAGAATAGGTTTACTATAATACATACTTGTTCTCTGTCACACAAACCACTCATACATATCTACTGCCACCTGCTGGTAAACAAAAATCTCTCTTTTTCTTTGCCAATTATATTCCTAATCAAGCATTGAGAAATTAAACCTCTGGCAATCATTTTTCTTTCCTGATAGGAATTTAAACGGGGTCAAATTGTGGTATCCTCTTGTTGGTTCCCAGAACCCTCCTAGAATGATAGGTCCAAAAACATTTTTGTTTTTATATTTGGACTTAAGGCACAAACCAGGTGCCTTAAGCTTTGCACAGGCACAGAAGTCTACTTCACCCCTTAAGACTCCTGAAGCTGACCCCCCATTTAATTTTGGAAAGCAGCACAGGAGGTAAAATCAGTGTAGTTGATGCCCTAAAATGTAATTTAGTTAAAAATAATTAAACTCCCAGTTGGGAGTTCATTTCTCTGTTGTTGTAGAACTTTACCTAAGGGATGATCTTCCAGGATCAGGATGTAAGAATTTAAAAAATGGTGTAAATAATGGTAAGTTGAATACATATTTAAGACAACTTTTGCTTGATATATGGCTGTGGAGTTTTTTTAATTGGCTTTTAACTTGATCAACTGTGGCTGTGATGTGATATTTTGTCAGCTCTCACAATCAATTGAGCTAGCTGACGGTGTACTGTTTAGTTGATTTCTCAAGTGCTTCCCAGACCAAAGGAGCTCTCAAAGAGAAAGACAAAATATGAGACAGGGAGGAATGGATTTCCATCTAGAGTTCAGCTCAGTTAATGCAAATTAACTATTGTAACATTAGTGTAAATAGGATGAACATCCCAACTAAACACTTGTTTCCACCTAAACACTTGGATTTTTATTTGGAGCAAGTGTTGGGTAGTCAATTTCCTCCCCGTGTAGGAGATCCACCAGGAAAGTTTGGAAACAAGTCTCAGATCTGCCAACCCATATCCTCCATTCCTGTTCTTTCCCCTCTTCCCCTTACCAGAGGAAAGGTAAAAAAAAACAGCTAGTTTCCATTTTAATAGTCCTGGGGTGCCTTTGTTCTATAGGATACAGATGATGATATTTGAAGGGACCATGCCAGGCATCTGCTAGAAGATCCACAGACTGCTCAGCATACACAGTGAGAAGATCCACACATTATACTAACCCAAGAATGTTTGTTTGGCTTTGCCTTAAAATGTTGTGGGAAAGAAGCTATTATGATTTGTCAGTCATGGTTTATGTGATCAGCTGTGTTGTTTAAAAAAAATCCCACAACTTAGCACAATGTCTGAATTCCAGATATCGGCAAGGTACTATTCAATTTTTCCTTTCTGGAAAGGTCTATCAATAAAGATGACAAAGGAGATATCACCCTTGATTGTAAGCACTATCTGTTCTAAGAGTTACTTTTTGCTATAGAAACTAACTTTCCAGTCTGCTGTTTCCCTTTGTTCCTCCCAAATAAATAGAGATCTTGTTTCTTCCACGCATTTTTTTCCTTTACAAGCTCAAAACCCAAACATTAAACAAGATGTGGATAATTACATGGGTATCATTGTTCCCCCTGGAATAGATTGTTATGATTTAAGCCTGCAGACCACTGGAATCTTTTGCAACCACCTCAGACCAAAAGTGAAGCTGGCTTCTAAAGTTGGCCCATTCATTTCAGACATCCATTTTTACAAACTTGCCAAGTGTGGTATTGTGTAATTGGGAGAAATAAGGAAAGGGAAAGGGAAGCAAGAGACAATTGTTTGGAAGAAAAACGTGTTTTAATCTGATTTTTTTCTTCAATGTGTGCCTTCAAAACAGTTTTGACTCCTGATGACTGCCTAGATTAGTCCATGCAGTTTTCTTGGCAAGATTTCCAGAAGTGGTTTGCCAAGGCCTTCTCTCTAGGGGTGACAGTGACTGGCCCAAGGTCACCCAGCTGGCTTTGTGCCTAAGGCAGGACTAGAACTCAGGGTCTTCCTGTTTCTAGCCTGGTGCCTTAATCACTACTCCAGGCTCTCACATATCTGATGTAATAAATTATAGTATTAGTAATTTATATTTTTATCTGAAGCAAATGAATCCGTCTGAGTAAATTATATCCCACGTTATTCAGTGTTTTGGGAATCAAAAGATAATTTAACATTTTTAAAACAGTTATCAGCTTACATAGATAACTAAACTCACCCAGGGTGTAACACAGATTTCTACAATCTAATGCCCAGATGTATTGGACTACAGCTCCCATTAGCCATGTTGGCTGAAGAGTGTTGAGACCTAAAGTATAACACATGTATGTATTTCCAGGTGCAAGAAGATTGCTGATAGTTCAATTACTCAATGACTTAATTCTGAGTAGCATATAATGGATTCTGCTGTCAGTTTTGCTCCATTTTCATACATTTTCCTGTTGCGATATGCTTATTAAATTCCATGCCTGCAAGGAGAGACTGTGCCATTCTTTAGCTTCTGTGAAGCACCTATAAAACTTGAGTTACAACAATAATCAGTGAAAAAATGGCACTTACGAGTACAAGAGATTTGTATTAGCCAAATGGATAACTGGAGTGCTTAGAGGTTCAGCTGCTATAAGTATGTCTTGATCTACGGCCATTGGGAGCACAGCATATCCACAGTAATCTATATGTTCACCTACCAAAAAATCAGAAAATTAAATTTTGTTACATAGCAGCCACATGCCCCCTTTTTAATCTGAGCGCATTCTGCATGGGATGGCTTATGCTGAAGATCCGAGGCCATACAGCTTACATCTTGGTTTATAGGGCTGGCCCTCAGTAGACTGAAGCAACTTGATGGAACCAGAAAGAATGGCTTCCACCATGAGCATCTGTGAGAGCTGACTCTGAGACTGCTGATGGGCAGTCATTTATTAACCAACCAACAGGTGCAGCCTGCCCTCCTTCCTAACAGAGACAAGCCACCTCCACTTTCCATAAAAAGAGCAAGAAAGAGAAACAAAAACTTCCAATTTAAATTTACCTACATACGTATAGGTTTTTTGTTTGAAAGTAGAGTACTTGCTGGAATTCTTGTGGTGGTAACTCTTCCTTAATAAATCATATTAACTTGAACTCAAAGACTTGTTCTTGGGATTAACAGCATGCCGGCCACACCACAGAAGGCAGTAGAAGCCTGACAGCTTTCTTTGTTCATTTTTTTTCTGTCTATAAGGTTGGAATATTCTATTTCTCAGTTGAAATGCCAAGTTTCCCCTGAAGAAGGAGCTAATATGAGAAATCTTCCCAGTGTGCCAAACGGTAGAGAATATGTTTTAGTTCCATTTAAAGATATAATGCAACAGGAGTTGGAAACAGTATGAGATATGAGATTCCCTAATTATTGGAGAACTGATACTAGGAATAATAATGGACTAAACAGACCAGTGGTTTGGGCCATACATTATACTAAGTTAGAAGCTGGTTGGTCTGGTTTTTGCCTTTCTGTGTGATGTGGGAACCTACTAAGCCACAGAACCCTTGTGTTTTATTCAACAAATCACCGTGAATGTGATTCAGTTGCTGGGAGTCAGGCAGCATAAAAATGTAATAGATAATGTAAAAAAAAAAAAAATACAGCAATGACTGAAATCAAACAATAAAGCCATTTCCTCTATGTGGAATTAACAGGAGCAAAGTGAATAAGATAAAGTGTTTAAATATATGCTTTCACATGACAACTGTATGCAAGTAACTCTGGAAAAGTGTACTACTGTATTCACTGTATACATTAAGGTAGTCCTAGTTTAGTGACTGCCTCGTACAGCAACCATTCGCAGTTATGATGATGATAAAAAGTAACTTTGTGACCAATCTTTGCATTTACAACCTTTGCAGGTCGGTAAACCAAAGGAAAGCTGAAGTAAGATCATAAGCAAAGTAATGGTTTCACTTAGTGACCACTTCGCTTAATTACCAAGTTGCTGGTCCCAACTGTGGTCACTAAAGGAAAACCTGTATTCCTATGCTGTAGAAACTGAGAGGGGTCTAAAAGCATTAAGCAATAGTGCAGGCAAATTTATTCTGGATTAACATGCAGTTAATTATCAAAAATATATATTCATTTATTTATTCCATTTGTATACCATCAAATCAATTACAGACTCATGGCAGGTTACAGTAACAGTCAATGGTAAAACATCTACAATATACAATTAAGAAATTAAAATGGCCATGATAAAAGCACTGAATAAAAGTCTAAAAAATAACCAAAGCACTTAACCAACTAGCAGTAAAAATACACATCATAATAATATCTCTATCAATAATAGTACAGATGACACATGGCTCTACTGAAGAGCTGTCTGGAATTGTTTCTAGAACGTTAAGAGATGCGACAAGTCTTAATTCTAAAGGGAAACCATTCCATTGCACTGCTGTCAGAAATACAGCATCTCTTGGCTCTCTTCCCCCCACTTCATGGAAGTGGGGTACAGTATATCCAAAAACTTCTCCCGGGAAGAATGTACTGAACAGGTCAATTCAAGCAGGAGGTGGCAATTCTGCAGATACCTGGGTGCCAAGCCCTACAGCCTGGAGTAATAAACAAATATAGACAATTAAAAGCGAAAAATTCTGGCTGCCACCTTATTCAACTGCTCAAATGTTGACAAAATAACACATATTTTTTAAAAATATACTTTACCTATTAAGTTGACTCGCCCTGGTGCTCGAACATAAAATTTAGGTGTTGATTTAAATTTAGAGATGAACATCATCTTCAGCTTCAGCAGTCTGAAAAGAAGCAGCAGTACAAATTTGTCACCAATACAAATGTCAAGGGATACATTTCAAAATCCAAAGTCTTCAACCAATTTGACATGAGCAGGTCCTAGTTTTGTAGGCTAACGGAGCTGTAGTATTTATAGGTCCATTCTGGTAATCACAGCTGCAGTAACTGAAAGTAATGGTAGATAATGTTTACATAGTACACAAGCCAGGTAAGGTTATTTAGTTTTATGTTATATGATCCTAACCTACTGCAGTTTATTCAAAAAATCATGGCTTAGTGTTGAGGGAACCACAGCTATGTGGCAGAGCGTAAATTCTGCATGCAGTTGATCCCAAATCCAACCCCACCCAGAGATAATCCAGATGATGGACAGACTCCATGCCTATGTTCATCCCAGGTCTTTAACTTGTAAATTGGTTATCAGGCACACCCATGCCACCATTCAACCCTGCTGGATGTGGCTTCTTAATGAAACTTTGTGCCTTACAATGCTGACCGAACCAAAATAACTGCCATTTTGAATTTGCACCCTTCTGCTGATCAATAAACTTTGTTAGTCAAGTTATATTGAGTCATCCAGTTTTATTCCCACAACTACATGTTAGCCTAAGAAATACTCACTGGCTCCAAATCACCAAGTGAGCATCCGTGGCTGAGTAGAGTTGAACCTGGATCCCCAATTTTAGTCCAAAACCTTAACCCAATCATTCCCAATCTGTCACCCTTGGCCACACCAGTGGTTTATGGGAATTATAATCCAACCCATCAGATATTAGGTTGGGGACGGTTATCCTAACAAGGCATCCCTACCTAGGGAGATGTGATGGAATGGAATTATGAAGGCCAGGCTCAGGGTGATAAACATTTTCTTAGCTCACCAAAACAGGATGAATTCCTCAGGGAGGTGCCAGTCTCATCCTCTTGTTCCTCCCATCTCCCTGAGCCTGGCCTTCATAATTCCATTCCATCACAGGAGCTCTATTTGTCTTACAAGGTTGTAAGATCAAACTTGGGAGGGGTGGGCAAAAATATGCATGCTTTTTTTTTTTTTTGCTCCTTGAAAAACTAATAGGAAGCAAACTGAATAAAGCACGCAGAATTGCTCTTGTAGTCTTCTGTGAGACTACAAAGGACTGCAATCTGATGCACCTCGACCTCGGAGTAAGCGACGTGGAACAGCCGGCTGCTATCGCCGAGTAAACTTGCACAGGACTCGTTGCAAAGCACATCAAGGAAGGAAGTCCTTCGCTCAGCCTTCTGCCCTGACACGCAGAGCTCAGACGCGGAAGGGGGCGGGAATCCGGCCACGCACCTCGGTTCTTCCACCAGCTGGACCGAAAGGACTGGGGGCGCGTCGGCAGCCATTCTTTGCTTCCCTCCCCGCGATCACTGCACGCCCGGGGAAACGTTGCGGCGAGGCTTTATTCCTCCTGCAACCGGCCAAGTCCAGAGACTCCAACCGTGGGACGCGTCCGCTTCCAGCTCTCCTCGCTGCGGCCGCGACGTTTCCGCCTTGTATTCCCCGCCCAGAGGCGCTTGTGATGGCAACGCGGCTTCCCGACCAGCCGAAGCTTCTGCGAACGACGGTGCCCTTCCTCCGCAGCAGATGCGCAGATGGAGAAGTTCACCTCAACCAGGAAGAGGCGAATGGCCGCGAAGGAGACATTCGCGAAAAGACTTCTGCAGTTTGCAAATACCCACTTTCGGGAATAAAAGCGCCCCTTTTTCTCCCCTCCACTGGGATGCGTTTAATAGGATCGCCGACCGTGAAGGCGGGAGGCTTTGGAGGAGAGCCGTTTTAGTCTGCAGCACCTTTCTCGACTGACACATTAAAGGCGTAAACTTTCCTGACCAAAGTGGACGCTTAGGGCTTCTGATGAAGCGAGGTGTAGCTCAAGAAAGGAGATGCTTTTTAATGAAATGCGTTAATCAGAAAAAGCGCTACCAGGCTTTGTGAAAGTTGGAAGGCGCCTTGGAGATGATCTAGTCCAGTGTTTTTCAAACTTGGCATGTCGGCTGGGGAATTCTGGAAGTTGAAGTCCACACATCTTGAAGTTGCCAAGTTTGAAAAACGCTGATCTAGTCCAGTTCCTGGAATAAGGAATTCATTACTCGTATCCATACGCCAGACATGTGCATATGGTGCTAAACTATGGCTTGGCAGTGTATGGAAAAGCCACAACTGGTGACTTTATATATTGTGCAGGCCCTACACACAGCTTGCAACCTCAGTGGCTGGGTTCAAGCTGAGGCCAAACCAGGCAAACTGCAAAACGGAAAAAGGAATCTGTTGGGTCTTTGCCCGTCCTGTAGCCATTAAAGCAGACTCCCCCAAACTGGCTGGGGTATTCTGGGAGATGAGGTCCACACATCTTCAAGTTGTCGAGGTTGAGAAACACTGTCTAGGGTTACCCGTGTTGCATTTGGGTGGCCCTGCTGCGGTGGCGGCTGTTCTAATTGAAAAAGGCGGAGGCCCCTGACAGGAACAGGGCCGCAGCTCCTCTTGTGAAAAGCTTCTTTCTCCTCTTCCCTTTAATCAGCGGACGATTTAAGGAAAGTTGATTGAGGCGGACTTAACGTGGTTCTGCCCCGCGGGGGTTCGTCGCGAGCTCCTCTTCGGCTGCCAAAAAGCCGCAGGGCCGCCGAAAGGAGAGTACCGTACTCCGTATCCCTCGGCAGCCATCTTAAGGTCGTCCCGGAGTTTTGCACCCGGGATCTGAAGCCTCGCCGCTTACGTCCGAGTGTATCGGGGGCACCTAGCCCTGCCCGAAGCACCAAACCCAATGCATTCGGCCCAGCGACGCTTTCGCAACCCGGCCCGAGCCGTCGTTAAGGGCCTGGCGGCCAGGCGCGGGCCTGGCGCACCCCGAGCGAGGCTCCGTGCACGCCAAAGCGGCGTCGGACGCTTTTACGTGCAACCCCTCTCCCGCCTCGCGCTGGGCAGCGTCGTCACGTTGAAGGGGCCCGCGGGACATTCTGGGAGAAGAGGGCCGTCCGCCCGGCTGTTGCTCCGCCCCCCGCCCCACCCCCTTCTCCCCCTCCCCGCGCGTCCTCCGGCCAAGATGTCTGACATGGAGGATGATTTCATGTGCGATGATGAGGAGGACTATGACCTGGTAAGGGGAGCGGGCCGGCCGCTCGCGGGCCCCTGCGCCGGGGACGGCCCGCGGAGCCTCGGCCGCCCTCCCTGCCTCAGCCGCCCCCTTCCCGCGCTCCCCCGCCGCCGGGCGGCTTCGCGCTCCCCGCTCTCGGGCGCGGGGTCAGCGCCGGCCCCTTCCCCGCTCCGCTGCCCCGGGGCAGAAGCGAGGCAGACGCGGCGCTGCCGGGCGGCGCGAGCGAGGCCGCCTGCCCTTCCCCCTCTCCCTCTCCCTCTCCCTCCCCCGGGAGAGGAAGCAAGCGAGCCCCGCGTAGGCCCCTCTCCAGGCCCGCCTCGCCGGGCGCTCGGGGCGCAGAGGGCTGGGCCGGCTCTCCTCGCCTGCCCCCGAAGATCTCGCCCCGCACCGGCGGGAGGCAGAGGTTCGGGCCTCCTTCCCCAGGGCAGCGCAGCTGGGATGGGACGCCCGGTCGCGCGCTCCGGGGCCGCCGCCGCTCGCCGGGCTGGGTTTTGCCTGTTGTGGGTCGGTCGGGGCGAGGGCCCGGGAGCCAGCGCTGGCGGCGGTGGGTCTTTCTTTCAAAGGAGACAGCAGTTTTAACTTGGAAAAAAGGAGTTTGAAGCATTTCACGTATTCCTCTATGTGTGATTTCATCTGTCTGTGTGGTCGCTAGGAGTCGAAAAAGACTTGATGGCACGTCATATTTCACGAGTGCCTGATTCTGGTTATTTCTTTTTGTGTGTATATAGCAGTTTTTGCTTTTATTTGCTTTTTTTTTTTTTTTTGGTAATGGCATGTTTTGTATCCATGTGGTCTTTTTCTCCTGAATAGTAAAGGTCTTCTGTTTTGATGCGATTTGACAGGTAGTTGCTGTAGCCACTCCTGAAAATGGGTGACCGGACTAATCTGTTGAACAAATATGTATCGAGTCACATTGTACCATGGGAAGGGTTGTATTTCTGTTTTTTGAGCAACAGCTGATCTGGGTTGATAATGTTTTTTGTGGTTTTCTAATGTCTAGTGGTTATTTTGTTGTAAAATACATAACATTTTTGTATGAAATCAAACATATGGATCTTTTCAGTAATTAATAAAACAGAAAACAAATGGCTGGCATTTTTTCTAAATTGAAATTCTTGTTTATAGGTTTGAGAGAGTACATGCTAACTTTTGAAAACACTGGAAAAAATTGGTGTAACATAATACTCTCCACCAGTTTTGTCAAAAGACATGATGTGACTATTTCTTGAAGTAGATTGCACGTTCTCCACTTCTAAAATCTAAGGTTCACCTCCTAGCATCTTCATTTAAAAAACAGAGACTGTAGCTAGGAAACACTCTTGCTTAAGGTCTTGGAGAACATGAAGAGTAGTCAGGTAGGTATGGCTTCTCCAGGTTTAGACCATTTGTGAAACACCGTTTATTGGGTTGTATGAATCCACCAGTTATGACAAATTTAATAAATCGCTGATTTAGCCTATTGTATACAGTAAACACAAGCAGAAACTCCTTAGCCAGAACCAAGTTGTCTCTGAAATTACATTAAAAGCATATAGGAGGTGGTCTGATGGAAGCATTTCTTGGCTATTGGACCTTCATCTGATCCAGCAAGCAGTATTAACAAGCAGTTATTCGGGCTAGTTTCTTTCACAGCAGAAACCTTTCTGTAACATAATTATGAATTACCCTCTTCTTCATACCATTAACCTAATCCAGAAAAGATTAATGCTTGGGCTGATGAATCCGGCAAGCACACAAGTTTTGATGTATTCCAGCAAATGAGCAATGAGAGTTCTGTTTAGCTGCACAGATTTTACTGTGGCTAACTTATGTTTTATTCCATAAGACAAAACTACAAAAAGTAGTTTTATTTTAAAATTACTAATTTTAGTTTCTACAGTGAACCAGAAAAACACTTAGTCCTAGACAAAGGGTGAAGAGACAGTGTTTAAATTTCTCCCTTATTTTTAAATAAAAGAATTTAAAATCTAAAATATTCAGTATCAAGTCCCTAAAGGGAAGGATTTACATACAGCAGCTTTGCTTTGCATAGATGCTTATACAGTGAAGAAAGCTACATTCTGATAGCTTTTAAACAAAGCTATGCAAAGTATGAACATTTATTATATTCATAAAAACATGTATACATTCATAAAAACTATCCAGAAAGTCAAGCCTTCCCCTACATTGTACTGTCTAAAATAAACAAATGAATGGATTGTGAAGGATTTTATAGGGGATGAAGACTGGGGAAAAGCTAGCAGAATCGTAAACTGTTACCTCAATACTAATTTCAGGTATGATTTCCTCAATTTTCCATAATCATTAAACAGGGAGTATTCTTTTCAGAAGCTGCAGATATGACGTTAGTGATCTGTATTTGTTAATGTTATGCTTACCGTTAATCCCTCTGTCTGAAATGTCATCCTAGAACGTGTTCATACTGCCAGCTTTGCCTTTCTAAAAACTGTTCCTCAAAACTGTTGCCTTTTGAGGATGCTTTCAACAACTCTTCAGTAGTCATCCACTAACTCTGAGCACACCGACCTACACATAACTGTTAGGACTCTGCAACTTCTTTGAAAGAAGTGCTTCAGAAGGCTCAGGAATCATAGAAGTTGTTCAGCCAGGATGTGTGGCAGCTTCAGAAGCCAGTGCTAGCCATCTGCTCATGTAGAGCCACTACAACTCATTTTTCCCCCCAATTTCCCACTTGGGGGAAAATTGATTTCTATCCTACATGCACACTTTTCTCTGGCTATTATCACTTAACTGATTAACATTTAAAGCTCTCAGCTGACATGTTTTTGCTTTTTTTACCCTTTGTAAAATATAGGAATATTCTGAAGACAGCAACTCTGAACCAAATGTAGATTTGGAGAATCAGTATTACAACTCCAAAGCCTTGAAGGAGGATGACCCCAAAGCAGCACTGAGCAGTTTTCAAAAGGTTCATAGTTTTATTTCTTCATATTGGTATACGTATGCCAGTTAAATATTTTGCTTTATTAGATGTTTGATCTGTGATAACCTGTTGCAGACAAAATCCTGTTGTCAAACAACCCTGGGATATTCTTCTCTGTGTTTCACTTTTAATGTAATTTATGATAGTTGAAAAGTAATATCACAAATTTTCTAATGGGTAGTCTTGTGAAACAGGTCGGAATATCCCTGCTTCTCTGTTTTACAACCTCTTGTTCTGGAAGGACTAAGCTTAGCTACTCAAAATGTTCTCAACACTACTTAGAAGAATGTAAGACTTTTTGCTAGTGGGAGCATTTATTTTAAGAATAGTATTATTGTTGCTACTTTTTGAATTTTTAAGAATATTTCTTCAACTGGGTTCTCATATTAATGGACTGTTTAACCTGACTGTATATTTATCTGCTTCACATTTTATTTCTTGTTAAGTGAATCCTCTTAAAATATGCTTATACTATGAATACTTTTTCCAAAGTTAGCCAAGCTGAGCATGGTTTACTGTGGAAAAGTATCATACAAATACTGCAGTATCTAGGAAAACCTGTGTCGAAAACATTTGGGGATGATATATTGGACTAATGCCAATAAATATTAATATCATGCAGACACATTACTTAGCTATAGCTAGTATCTCTGGCACTGAGTGGGGAGAAATATGTCAAATGTTATGGCATATTTCCTTGAGAAAATTAGGTAAATTGACATCTCTGCCTTCCTAGCAACCAATGAATTACTGTTATTTCAGGAAAGTAAGAACTTTGTGAGTACCTGTTGACCTGTAAGAATTACCCCAAGCAGTTGATACTTCAGTAATGCTATGGCATCTAGTAAGGTTAAATTTCTGTTCTCCATTAGAAACCCTAATAGTTCCTCGTATTTACTCCTCATATTGATTTTAACTGGCCAAAGGCATATTAATCTCAGAACATATATGAAATTGGGGGGTGGTAGAGAATAATAATACATAGAAAATATATTTAAAAGGCTAACTACTGTCACAAGAGTTTAATCTATTTGCTACCTATGTTATTCTTGCCTGGACCAGAACCATGCATTACCTCTTCTCTTCCCATCTGTCTTCTTTTGTTGTTGTCTTAGTAACTGCACTGTAGATAGACTCAGTCACAGATGCCTTGCTTAAATGAAGAGAACATTGTGGGTATTGTGGGATAGAACTTGACAGTGACAAACTTCTTTGAAAATAATTTCTGCATAAAGCTTTTGGCTGTTTCCCTTTTGTAGTATATGCAGAAGAAGACCTTGAAATCAGGACACTGACATTCGGTTGATTAAATGTAGGAATTATAAAAATTGCTGTTGACATGTTAAGATAAGACTTTCACCCCCAATCTCTTCCGAAACAAAGAAGCTGTCATGGATTTACTGCAGCTTTTGATGAATCTAAAAATATCAAAATTGAGAAAATTATCTTACTCCTTCTGTTTTTTAGGTTTTGGAGCTTGAAGGTGAAAAAGGAGAATGGGGATTCAAAGCATTAAAACAGATGATAAAAATAAATTTCAAACTGGTAAGATGTGTACCATTTTTACTTGGGTTTTTCCTGTAAGAACTAAACCATATCAAAATGGGAGAAAATTGCTGTTAGCAAAGTATGATCTCTTCATAGATGAGTGGAAGAGCAGTTGCAGAAATTCAAGGCACGTATCCAGTTACACAGTCAGTGTTTGCCTTATTTTTAAATTCACTAACTAGACTCATCTTCAGTTTGAAATTCATTGTTATAATTCATAAATATTTTCTTTTTTGTTTTGATAAAGACTAACTTTCCTGAAATGATGAACAGATATAAACAACTATTGACTTACATACGGAGTGCGGTTACAAGGAATTATTCAGAAAAATCCATCAATTCTATTCTTGATTATATCTCCACTTCAAAGCAGGTTAGATTATCTCTCCTTCTAATTTCTAGAATTTGCAGCTTCTTGAAAATCATCTTTGAGAATACTAGAAATGTTACCTTCTTTAAGTTATCATAAAAATAATCTTCTATATTCTAGTTAAACAGAGATTCTCAATTCTCCCCATCACAAAATGGACAGAGGAGAGCCCTCTGCTACATTTATTACAAGATCTTGCAAACCACATAGAAAAAAAAATCCATTTATCTTCATAATCTATTTCTTGCATGTAAAAAAACAAAGAAGGAGTAAAATTTGCTTTCATGTGTTGGTTATCCCAAAAAGGTAGCAGGTCCTTAGCATATAAAGGGAGTTGGGCTTTTTGAAAATGCCATATAGCTACAGGTGGATATGTTGAACACAAGAAACAGAATTTGGGAAATTTACCAGAATTATATCAGATATATAGCATTAAGATATAGTCATCTTTAGCAAAGAAATTGCATTTTTAGTATAGCATGTAAGGTTTTTTTTTTTTAAAGAAACACTTCAGTGTTGCTTGCAGGATGTCTACTGAAACTTGTGGAACTCTTGGACACTTTATAGCTTTTAACTCTATTTAGTTGCATGATATTAGTTTTTCTTACATGATATGCAAGATTGCAAAGGCAAACATGTAATCAGGATACTTGCTTGAGTAAATATGGAAAATCATTTGACAGCTATAATCCTGCTCAACACTATAAAATTTCCTGTGTTCTGACAACTATCATTATACCATGTCTAGGGCGTTCCCATCCCAAACTCAGTGATGTTGCTCCGTGTCTTTGAACTGAGCTTTGGGATCATTTTAGGCAATCTCCTTAGCTTAGTTTGCTGTTCAATGTCTTATTATTTAAAAAAAAATAAAAATCTGTTCAATTTTGTTTCCCTTGCAAAACTGTAAGCAGCACTTTTTTAAGCAAAAATATTGATTTTGCTGTTTTCTCCCTCTTCCTCCTTAATTACTGTTGTTTTTTCAATGTTTTAAAACTATAATGTTGATATATTGCTGTTCACACATACTGGATCTTCAAACTCCTAAAATGCCTTTAAAAACCTGAATTGCACAATACTCTGATTCTGCCATTGGCATCTGTGTTGTTTATTTTCATGGGCAGAGTTTTCTTGGATGAGAGAATCCTAAACCCTCCTTATTCCAGACCTGAAAAGATAATAGCTGCTTACTTAGAGAAATAATAAATAAGAAGCATGGCACTAAACATTATGAAATCAGTCTTTCTACTTGTGCAACTTGATTATAGTTGAACAGAGTACATCTCCCTTTTGATATGTCTCACTGGAGAAGAAAGCATTAATATATCTCTCCTTTTATTACTTTTGTTCACCCAATGTAGGGTGATAATTTTGTTGATGCCAAAACAAAGGTATTTGGGAAATTGCAGCCTGCTTCATTCTTTTAAAGGGTAGTAGAACTTGCAGCTTCAATAGCACAGGTCAAATTGTAGCATTACAGTATTCCACGAAGCACTAAGACACTCTAACCATGAAACAGATTCCTACATATGCCTGGAAAAGAGTTTGGAAACCCCCATTAAGTTGATCTTTTTATGGTTTACCACTTATATTTTTATCAGCGGTAAAAAAATATGTACCTCTTAATGCAGATATTAGAGTGTATAAGTTTTCAAAGTTGCACTTTGAGTATGTTCATGTTGACTTTATTAACAGGCACAAATTTGCTGTTTACAATTATAGAATTCTGATTTTTTATGTCAGATGGATTTGCTTCAGGAATTTTATGAGACAACACTTGAAGCACTGAAAGATGCTAAGAATGATAGATTGTGGTTTAAGACAAACACAAAGGTAAAATGGCCCACTTGGTTTTTAGAATAATTTTTAAATATTTATTTAGGATTCTTTTCTTTCTTTTTTTTTAAAAAAATGACCTTTTACTTTACAGCTTGGCAAATTATATTTAGAACGAGAAGAGTATGGCAAATTACAGAAGATTTTGCGCCAACTCCATCAGTCATGTCAGGTACAGTGCAGTTTGTTCTCTGAGTCTGTTTCTCAAGGGATGCTGTTGTCATTAGTCTCCTACATCTGTGATCCTTTGTGGGGTATTCAGATAGCCCAAGTATTTATTTGACAACAGGATACCAAGTATTGAAGTGATTTGCCAGGCATACCTTAGGAAGATAATTGATATACACAGAGGAAGAGCATTTTTGCAGTTGTGGGGCTCCTCTGAGGAATTGCTTTGACTTGTTCTTCGAAAAGCATTTTAAGGAGGCATTTTACCTGCCTTTGAACAAATTTTACAACTGCTAGTGATAATACTGCATCCAATTATCAGTTGAAATCAGATAGTTTATCACATTAATTTAGATTCTTAAAAAAAAGAAATCGCATTCTACCAGCATGACCAGTGATACATCATGATTGATCTTTCTGTCCATTTACAAAATATTGTTCCATTGCTTCCACTGCTCTGCTGGCTGCAGATCTGCATGGCAGAAGTGAAAACGAAAACAAAAAACATTTGCAGTTCTTCATCTTTATGATGTCATTTCTTTTTAACTTTCTCATCCAGTTCCGTAGATCAGGATTATAGCAGACAGTCCTCAACCTCTTCCAGAAGTCTCTTGCCATGTCTTATTTGGGAGCTCTCAATATCCAGGTTTCCTAGATAATATGGGAAATAAACATATCAGAAGGTGATGGTGGGATGGAGAATCTGATAACAGATTTCCTCCTTCACCTCTGGAGTTTTCCCTTCAGGTGCAGAGAGAGAACTCTGAACACAATTATGCCCTCTGGGAAACTGTAGAAATTCAAGTCTATGGCCCCTGGGAACCTATACTGCATGTTGGTGTTTGCGTGTTTATTTAAATTGTATTCTGCTTCATTTTTCCAGTCCGGGCATAAAGATGTCACAAAATAGGTTAGAATTTACTTGCAGTAGATATGAGACACTATTTATAGATTAAAATCTATAAATAAATTTAATCTGTAAGTGTATTTTGTAAGAAGCAGAGGAAGAAAGTATATTTTTTCATGATTTTATATTGCACATGTTTCTTTTTCTTATTAGACTGATGATGGAGAAGATGACCTTAAAAAGGGCACCCAGTTATTGGAAATTTATGCTTTGGAAATTCAAATGTATACAGCACAAAAAAATAATAAAAAACTTAAGGCACTATATGAACAGTCATTGCACATCAAGTCTGCAATTCCTCATCCACTGATCATGGGAGTTATCAGAGGCAAGTACAGTGGCTCCTTAAAAGTCAATAGATTAGGCCATTGTAAGAGGCATACCACTAGTTAATACAATATTTTAAACAGTTTAAATTGTTAAGTATGGAAACCTGTTACTTAATCCTGTGGCATATTAGAATAGGAATGATTTGGATTATGGTGAGGGGAGGAACATAAGGGAAATTAGTATTTTCGTAAATGTTTAGGGTAAGGGATGCATTGGGTACATTTCTTGTAGGAACCATGTTAAGCTGGATATCAACAAGTGTAACTACAGAATATTAGGAAGAATGTCTTATGTTTAAATACTGATATTATGTAAAGGCAACATATCAAATATGACAAAATTTCTTAGAATTAATTAGCATTATTGGGATTGTGTCCTATAGGAAATTATTGAGGCCTTGTGATGCTTTGAGCTCAGTTCCAAAAAGTGCTTCAGAGTCCATGGCAGGCAATCATAGCATCTATATGCAGCTCTTTAAAACAGCTGTGTTTCTTTTCAGGATCATGTGGCTATGCCCCTGCTCACACTCTGAAACAGCATTTTGGAACTGAATCCAAGAGTTGCACAACTCTAGGGGGAAAAAACTGCTTTTGGCAGATGGTATCCTTTCCTTAAGTTACAATGCAGATATGGTCATATTTCACTTCTTAATCTTGACATAACACAACTTGAATATTCCACAGACATAATGTTCCTGAGATTCAAGCCTTGCCATTTGGGAAAATTCCACCAGAACAAATGCATTTACAGGTAGTCCTTGCTTACTGACTGCCTCATTTAGCGACTGTTTGAAGTTATGACGGTGTTTAAAAAACAGCTTTGTGATCAGTCCTCACATTTATGACTGTCGCAGCGTCCCATGGTCACGTGATCACCATTCGGGTGCTTTGCAACTGGCACATATTTTATGACCATTGCAGTGTCCCGTGGTCACATGATCACCATTTGCGTGCTTCCCAAATGGTTTGCAACAAGTGGAGTTAATGGAGAAAGTAAAATTGCAAGTCACAGTCATGTGATGTTTTGCTTTAATGACTGGTGACTCATTTAATGACTGAATGGGAAGTGACGTAAATCCGTTGTGGTCACGTGATTTTCCACTTAGTGACCATGGCGCTTAGTGACGGAGTTGCCGGTCCAAATTGTGGTCACTAAGTGAGGACTATCTGTATATAAGTTCACTGTAATACTTGAATGTTTGTCCAGGGTGGCAGTGTTCATCTTATACTTCCTTACAATGGGTAGTTGAAGCAAGAGGTGTGATTTAGACATTATTTAATCTGCTTGCCCCTTTGGCAGTATTACTAAATAAAAGGTCAGTTTTAGAAGATGTTCTGTGTTCTGTGCAGCAAAAGTAAATCTTTAGCAGCTGTCTGTTTTTCCCCCTCCAGAATGTGGTGGTAAAATGCACCTAAGAGAAGGTGAATTTGAAAAGGCACATACTGATTTCTTCGAAGCATTCAAAAATTATGACGAATCAGGGAGTCCAAGAAGAACCACTTGCTTAAAATATTTAGTCCTAGCAAACATGCTGATGAAGTCTGGAATAAATCCATTTGATTCTCAGGAGGTACAGTTGTCCATTTCTTCCTTTTTATGCGAAAGTGATTAGCATAAATATTTTTGTTGTTGTTTAAATATATGTTGTTTATTTACCATGTAGGCAAAACCATACAAAAATGATCCAGAGATTCTAGCAATGACAAATTTAGTAAGGTAAGAGCTCTTTTTCTTAACAAGCAAAATGAATAGCAACCTGCAAATGAATTTGAAACAGTATAAAGTTGTAGGGAGAATTTGAAGTTTGTTTCCAAATTATCTTTAATTGCAGAAAGTACTGTCAGGGAAAAACCACGTTAAACACGGGAGACAGACACACCAGAACATGAGCCACTTCAAAGTTCTAAAAGCTTTATTAAAATGTTAGTTTATCAAGCAATAACCATCACTCAATCAATAACATAGGTACTCATGTAAAATCATATTGCAATGAGGACCAGCATGAGCAAGCCGTCAGGTATGACAGCTTGGCCAAGTGGCCCCGATCCCTTTGTTGCTACCCTTTTTTCCCCATAAACCGCAAACCACAATCATGACTCTCAGGATTTGCAACTGAATCATAACGTTTCCCGTGCTAATTTTACCACACTTCCCTGTTCCATTTGTCTTTTGTCACATCTTTCCCATCAGCAATTGCTTAGTCTAGCAAGTTTACCTATTTCCTGTTACTTCCCTAAAGGCCTTATGTTAACTAGCTTGGCTTTTACCAAATGCAATCAAAATCAACATTAAAACATACAAAAGGCTACTAAAAATTTTCCTCTCACAGTACAAATTCTTCAGTTAATGGCTCTCAGAAAGCAAGGGGTGCTTGCTCAGCAGTACACAAATCTCCTAGTGTGTACCTACGTCACTGTTACGAAAATGGCTCTTCCAGTTTGCCTGATCTTACGTTATCTGAGTTATTGGATGCCATATGTGACATGTAGATAAATGGGATTGAGTTGTTAAAAGCATATAGGCCTAGAAACAAAAAGAACGGGGCCACTAATTCCTTGCCCCAGCTGTTTACTTCATGGCAATTGTTAAACTGCTTTTGAAACAGAGATTTTTAACAAAGCCATTTCTGATACAGAGCAGAAGTTTTCTATCGCAAACAAAATGGTTCTATTCAAACCCTTAGTTAAATTATTCTATTTTTATCATAAATAGAAACTATTTTATTCCGCAAGTTGGGAAATTACATCCTGTAGACCTGGCTCCCCCAACCTTCCTGATCTGCAATCCCAACAGAATTGCAGGATTGCCAGTTGGGAAGGCTGCTGTAGATACGCTACCATTTGGATTACAAGAACAAATTAATGTGCCTGCTATCTTCTTCAGTCTGCAAAAATGTAATCCGGTTGTCTCTCTCTTGCAGTGCCTATCAGAATAATGACATCACTGAATTTGAGAAGATTCTGAAGACAAATCACAGTAACATCATGGACGATCCCTTCATACGGGAGCACATTGAAGGTACAGCCGTAATGAACTTTGTCATTCTTGATTTTCCACCAGCCTGAATTAATTATTGACGTCCCCAGTTCATAAACTTTCTTCTGTATTAAAATAATGATAAAAATACATCTTGAATTCTGTTAACCATAGGAATGTCAGGATTGAAGCCACTCAGTTTTTACTTGGAAAACTTACATTTTTCATTGGTTTGTGATAAGTTTGTAAGTTAAAGGCCTTGGCGTCATTTAAATATTTTTGGATAATTTAAATTTTTAAATTTTAATTTATGAAAAGATAATTTGAAAATCAATTATTAGATCTCAGGATATACATATAGAGTATTATAGTGATCACTAGATAGAAAAGTATGCATTTCTTTTATTTATAATGCTAGCAGTTATTCATACAATAACTGTTTTGCTTTTGTTCTTTTCCAGAACTTTTGCGAAACATCAGGACACAAGTGCTTATAAAATTAATTAAGCCATACACAAGAATACATATTCCATTTATTTCTAAGGTACTTGTAAATATTGTTTGCATAGGATTTCAGTTCCCATTCCTTGTTAGAAAGAGAAGAGAAATGCTGCATCTTCATATTCATGTCTTTGAACCTCTAACACTTGGGCCATGTTTGCTCTTTTCTTTTTGTGCCCCCACCCAGTCTGTGGTCTTTTCCAGACACTGCTGTGAGAACTTTGCTCCCACTAGAGAAGCAAAAATTAGTATGTGGTATTGGGTAGTAATGAGCTGAAAGTTTTTCAAGGAGAACTTCTGGATGAAATTGGCAGTACCTGAGGAAGGGCCTGTAAGCCCTTTCAGCTTTCTGCGTGAAAAGAGTTGGTTAATTCTGGAGCAGGGTTTCAAAAGAGACAGATTTTCTTTGAAAACTTAGAGTGGCGGCTGCTGCAACAAATGGAGATGGTAGCAGAGTTGTTAAGGGTATTCTACAGTACCATTCTACAGAACCCCTTGAAATGACAATATTATGTCATGGCATAATATTGCTCCAAAAGAGTATTGCTGGAGGAAAAGTATGGTACAGTAATTCAGTTTTTGTGGCAAATATGGAAAACATGGGAGCAGATTCCCCCTTTTTAAGTGTTGTTTTCAAATGAAACGAAATTATTATTTATAGTAACATCACTGAGAACTTGTGACATTATTCTGTCTTTCTTCTAGCAGGCAAGTAATGGCTTAGGGTTGCTTATCTGCTTTTTCTTCCCAATTCCTTAGTGCTTTATAAATCAACTGTTACCTTCTTTATGCAGTAAAGTCATTTTTAAAGCAATCATCTAAAGCTGATTTGCAAACCACAGTGGTTTGTAAGCATTTTGTGTGACCCCGCTATGGTTTATAAACCATGACTTATCATTACAGTTTGCATGATCCCAGTCAACTCTGATTTATTCAGCAAACAAGGACTTAGTTTGATGTAAGAACCAAGTCTTGGGGGTTCACATATCAACATGAATCTGTGGTTTGTAAATCAGCCTCAAAATATTCCAGTTTTTATTCCTAAACAAATCATTATATGAATACAAAGCTACAGCTTTGCTATATAAGTGATAGGTTTGCTTCATATCTATATTCAGGTGCATTCTTTCTTAATAACCTTTTCTTGTACAATAGCCTTAATTGTAGTGGCCCAGACAATAGTACAACATTTGCAAGTAAGTTTTAGTAGTGATAGTTAAATCTTTCTTTAAAATGTTATGCTGTAACTTCAATGGATGGTTTCAACAACAACCAGTAAGAGAATCCTTTCAGGGAATGATCTTTCATCTGTGAATGCATCAGCGATCCATTTAAAGTATGGATATTATATCTTTAGTCTACAAAAATCAATAAGATACATAACAGAGCAAAGAAACCATTAGTTTTATACCAGACAGTCTGTGACATTTAAGACCTGTTTTCTCCCTTAGGAGTTAAACATAGATGTAGCTGATGTGGAAAGCTTGCTTGTGCAGTGTATACTGGATAAGTGAGTATTTTTCTTTTTTCTCTTCTTCAGCAATAGGTATTTCCAAGGGCTTATTTATTTATAGTGTAGGAAATATAAACAATGTATTACTTTTTCCAGTTAAAATGGTGTTGATATTAAGTTGTATGGAAATAGAATATTCAACATTGGTTGCAAAACAGCAGTATCATGTAGAAGATCAACTCACAAGCATTAGTTTACATTATCATTTTATAGTTCTACAGGTAAATATTGATTAAATTAAAAACAGGATTAAGCTAGTACATCAGGGATGTAGCCACCAGAGGTTTTTTTCCTCCTAGCATTTTAATATTAGCTCAGTAACCTGATACTTTTAATATTGAGTCAGAGGATGAAGCTTAAAAAATGTCATTTAAATATCTACTAGTAATGAAGTAAATAGTTTATTGAATAAATCTCCAAACCATTTCAAGTAATATCTACTAAGGATCTTTAAACATTTAAGACTCCCATCAACCCTATCATTAGATGGGATGATAGAACAAAACACAAACAGATATTGGCTTAACATTGAAGTATATCAAATGATCAGTTACAGTTTATTGTTATACAAGAGGTATCATTTCACTGTCACTTCCATTTCACCACAGCACAAAATTTCAATGTCATCTGTTCCTTGCTTTATTTTAAATTAAGTGTTGTCTTTAAAACTAATTTAATTTATCGGTAAAATTTCTAGTATTTCCTTAAGAATTCATTGATCAGAGTATCTTTCTTTCCCGTTAAACGTTCCGTTTTGTAATAGGAACGTCTCTGTATGAGAGAAGTTGTTTCTGCATTGTCCCGTTTTCTTTTCATATTTGTTGTTGGTTTTGCTTCTTCTTTTTTTTTAACTTGCTTGCAGTTGGTCTTTGAAATGTATGTAGAGTCTTAGCCCCAAAGTGCTCTTTGGTATTCACTCAAATGTTTTGTGTGCTTTGGTTTAAAGTCTGGCATTGTGCTGATATATTCACAATCTCCTAGTCATGTTAATTAGGAACACTGTGTGGGTTTGCACTCATCTTGTGAATCCCATTTGAAGCTAAAATTACAGTAGCATTTATATTTGTCAAATTATGACTTGTTTCGAAACAAATTTCACAAACTCTGACTTGTAACAAATTATGGTTAGGATTAATAGAAGTACATAGATTATGTTTCCATATAATTAGCTACTGAAAGAGTTGAAAAGAGATTTAGGAGGGAAGACAAAGTATTGTGCAAACTCATATTTTAGCCATTTTAAGAGCACTGGGCACGTTAAAGATGCATCAGTTTGTAATGTAATGTTTGCTTGTTTTTTGCTTATTTTAGCACTATTCATGGCCGAATTGATCAAGTTAATCAACTTCTTGAGCTAGATCATCAGAAGAGGGGTGGAGCACGGTATACTGCATTAGATAAATGGACCAACCAACTAAATTCACTCAACCAGGCTGTAGTCAGTAAGCTGGCTTAAACAAGAACAAGCTATTACGAAAATGTACTTACGAAAACAGCGCAGTGATGTAAACTTAAAAACTGGGAATGGCAAAACTACTGTCGGTTGGTGTGCCCTGAAATTATTGGAGTTACTGGCAGAAGTGCTTTTTTGATCAGCTGGTTTGTGTTTTGCTGCTGCATTTATCCCAAGAAAAAACAGCTTTAATCTTCAGAAGAAAACCAAAATGCCACGGGATTTATGCTGTGTTGACATTTTGCCCTCACCATGCAACACCCTAATAATCTGTCAAGGGGCAACTTATGACCGGAGAGAAGGTTATGTTTGTCATGATTTTAATTACACTGACACGTTCCTGTTGGTTTAAATTTAAGCGTATTTTACCTGCAGAAAAAAATCTCACAAAAAATAACCTGCAATAACTTGAAATGCATACCCTTTTGAACATTTCCTCTTTCTCATGTATAAATCGAAATGTTTGCTGCATTTTTGCAAAATGTCAATTCTCCAAAAATGTGTCTGCATATTTCTGTACCTGCAGTGTAATAAAGGATTAGAAGAAACCCCTCAATTATGGTGGCATACTGTCACTTAGGTTTCAAGCAGCAAAAATAAACAGTGCAGTTCAGAAATTGTAAATATATATTTATTATTTCTTGAAAAGTTTTACATTACATGGATGAGTTGCATTTGTGAGACTTGAAAGAGCAGAAGGGCTTAAAATCCTTTTTTTTTCCCCTGGTGGTGGCCTTAGACTGTAATAATTGGTAATCAAGCATGGCTTCTGTATTCTCCACTGTAGACACCAATGTTAGACTTTTCTGTTTGAAAAAACACAATGGTTAGCATGATAGCCACAGTTGCTTTTTTTTTAGAGCCCTAATTAATGGCAGCCTAAACCTTGCAACTGGAATTAGAATGGGTTTATAAATCAGTTTGGTTAAATATAGTTTCTGAAAATACAAGTGATATAATGGTAATTATAATTACCTTTGAAACTGAAAAAGGTAAGGCATGCTGTTATGGGAGGGAAGCATGGAATCTGGCAGATATTACTACCTGAGATGATTGGTGTGAGTGGGCAGCAGGACAGTTGGGGTGACTATGCGGATTGCCTTATATTTTTCATCTGTATTTGGGTTTTTTTTTCCTTTTGTAAACACTATTGTTTTAACAATCCTAATTTAATAGGTACAGTAAGCTGTATTTAAGAATATGTGTTGTATCTGCTGTTGTTTTAGTTCACTTCAGATTTGGATTTTTAAATTTTGGTTTTGATAACTTGGCTAATAGTACTAAACTGAAGTTTGTAGTTTAATCTTAAGAAAAAAGAAAAAGAAAAAAGGCTAAGCTTGCCATACAATTATATGTGGCTGTGCTTCGCGCTTTGTAGGAAAAAAGTGGTTGGCAAATTTTCTTTTGGGTAAATTCCTCTGTTGACAGCTGGGGAACTGATATAATAAAACAGTGAAAGTTATATCAGTTAAGCTTTACAAATGATTAAAAAGACATGCTTCAGAGCAAAAAGTTGAGCTCATGAAGATAAAAATGTTGTATGAACATGTATAATTTCTGAAATAAATCACTATTCTCACTAATATCACAGCTAATTCAAAGCAATAAAAAGAGGCCACCTAACCTGTGAAAATAGGAAAAAAGAAGAAAAAACTATTGAAGGTTGTAATTTTTTTTTCTTCAGAAATATATAGGAAATACATAGATACAGACAATTGTTTGTATATTCTCCTTTTCCTATGCCTATTCTCTTAGATTCAGCATTTGGTTGAACTGATACAGACATTTGTATCAGTAATGTACATAGATTTGTGAAAATGTCAGCTAAGTGTAAAGAGTTAATATTTCAGGAAAGGAAATATACCTTTTGAGAAGTGGGTGGGTGGGTTGCAAGTTTATTGCTGGGATTCATTCTAGGGTATTTTTGGAAGTTGTGTCACTTCTATTTATAACTCTTGTGTTTTCCCCATGCTTTTCCCTTTTTTTTTTTTTATTATTGATTCCAGCATGAGCCTTTTGTCTCAGGGCATCATGTGTGAATATATGCCTACACATGGAACCAGCAGTATTTGTGACTGAACAGATAAACTGTTCTTTAAAACCTTGTTATTATCTGCAGTGCAGTTGTAAGCATAATCAGTCAGAAGTAAACCCAATGAAGTTCAGTGGGAATCATTTCTTAATAAGCAGTCATTACTCCTATATCATTCTTCACAACTGAAATCTTTTTGTTCCACTGCTGCACAAACAGCATGCAGAACAGAAATATATGGAATCTGCAAAGCCCTCCTACTCCCCTTGATAGAGGGATTCTGGCTGTGTAAAAGCAATCAGGCATTTCTGGAAAATATGGGCAGAATAGAAACTAAAAGGACAGAATTTGGAGGGCAACATGACTTTAATTGTGTAGAATATCTGAACTTTTAATCTGTGTTTAATAGCACTAACAACTGAGCCAAAGCAGTTACTGTTACAACATTGTGAATACCTTTGTTGCATAATTTAAAAGAAGTATTTTTGTAACATGAACAATCGCACTTATTTATTCTGGTTTAGGCTATTTGAACTGATTCTTGCCTAAGATGATGCCTGAATAATGAGGGGAGTTCTATAACGCACATGGCAGGTTTATGCCCTTGTGCTTCACTTTAAAAATTCTGATTCCGCTGTAGGATGCAACAGAACACTATGAACATGGCTTACCCTGGCATGCTTAATGCATCTCTGTGAGGAAAGATACAGTAGCCTATATTCATTGGACTTGCAACTATAATCTTAAGAGATTTACAGTAAGGAAATGGAAAGTACCAGTCCATGATAAAAAGAATGTTTTAAAGTAAGGTGAATGAGGAAGACAGTACAGATATTAGGGAAGAATGAAAGGTACAAACCGGGATAACGTGTTTATGATCCTTTTTTTATGACTACAGTTTTCTTACATGTGAGGAAGTTCCCAAAGTGCGTTTGCTTTGATTTCACATTATTCTCAATACTAAAAAGAGGCAGAATTTTTTCATGTCTACATCTGGAACAAAGTTACGCCCAAATCCTTTTCGCTTTCTTCTCTGATACTATGTATGATTCGTTTTTAATGTGGATGTAACAGCTTTAAAGAGGAGGCAACAAACAAAATCTAATCCCTAACTTTAAAAAGAGGCTTCTTCTTTTTGGTGACATCCACTAGAACAATTATTTGAAAGTTTCTGAAGAATTGCAATTGCATGCCCATCCTAATTGAATCCTATTTTGGTTACCAATTAAAGAAGTTCTCTCACAGAACTGGTTCCCTTGGAAGTCATCTCCTCAGTTGCCTCAGAAAAGCAGGTGAGTTAGCAAGGCCTGCTCTGGTGGTTTCAGTGTTCGGAGCTGTCTTTTGGCTTCCAGAAGTGTCTGATGGAACATTATAGTTGATTTTTGCTTATTTTGCCCTTGCCATCCTGGTCCTTTTTTCTTTTGTCTGTTAAATGGTAAGCCATTAATTTGAAACTGAATTGTTATAGCATGAGCTGGAAGTTTATATATACATATAAGTGAATAGTGTTAAAGTATATTAATTGCCTCGACCTGAACAGAGATAGAATGGATTTTAATATTCCCAGTGGCCTGCAGTATTAATATAATAGTTTATCAAGATTTCTGTACAATTGTCCTTTTAAAAGCTTGGGAAGCAACAAACAGGATGAAACCTGATGCATTATGGATTAAGTTCATCAGGATTAGTTACACATTTAATGTTGCTCAAATTCAGCATGGCTTGAAAATGTGTTCTATACTCTGCATTATGGCTTACATTTAGTATCAAGTAAGATTTACCCAGCCCATTTTAAGATTGCCCATGATGGGAACTGCACCAGTTTTTAAGAAGTGCTGAAATACAGTAGTTATCAAAATTCAGCTGACAATTAACTGGCTTAAACCAGAGCCAAAGGAGAGCATATCTAGTCACAGCTGAACAAGAAAGAAGGGTGAGCAAAATTCATTTTGTGGGCTGATTTCTTGGTGTAGCTCAGATATACAACCCTTGTATAAATCCTAATAAAAATGATAATTTTTATTTAGGTTTTCATGTACAAAAAGAATATAACTTTAAAGCAGGCAACAAACTGCAAAAACACTGGGCTGAAATGTCAGAATCTGATTTATTTTTAATGGGTCTACACAAACATATTGTGACAAAATCTTACCACATTTGCAACTACAGCATCTTACAGGGACCTATTTATTGTGCTATCCCTGCAACTCATTGTTGCAGGAGTACACTAGTCAATAGTAAAAATTTTCTCCTTTCAATATTAGCTTGATGAAAATGAGTAGCAAAATGGACAGAGGAAGAGAGAGATTCGCAAGAGGATCCTAGCATTCCTGGGGATGTTGCTGGAGTAGCAGAATGTAGCTCTCTAAGTGTGTGAAAACAACTCTTTGACCACCATTACAATCTGCTTGGTAAGTATATCACAAGTGAAGTATAAAAGATTTTCACTACAGAAATGAAGCCTAACACACATTGATATGGGCATGTTTTTAATTTATTTTGAGCTCCTTGAAAGGGAAGTGGGATATTAATGTCATAAATGGAAAACAAATCTATCTTCTAGATCTTCCCTGAGACAATCTGCATGGCTTCTGGAGACCATCAAAGGACCAACACAAGGTATGTGACCTCCGTAACTCATGGTCATTTGGCCCAAGCTTTGGTAATATCCTAAGGATGGTTAGACCTCTGACTAGCTTTTTAAAAAAATTTGTTGAGGCTCAGGAGAAGATAGATTCCATTCTTACTTTGCAAAGACGGATCGTTGCTAATCAACACAAGCACGTGATCTGGACATCATCTCCTCTTGCCCAGTTGGCAGGACTGCATTTTTCCACCTTCTGTATGAGGAAGTTGGGAATGTACTGATGGAGATAAGTCACCTGGGGTGTGGCACTGTTGTCTTAAGTACATAAAAACTGTCATTTTGTATCAGACCAAAGGTTAATCTAGTCCAGTCCGATGCTTCTGGAAGTTTCACAGAGTGTGAAAGTAATTCTTTCACACAGTAACTTTCCTGGGATCAGTGGCTGCAATTAGCTTCTATGGGCCAAAAATAAAGCACTGAATTTTGTGATGAGCAGGCTGTAGGAACGCTTTGATTAATATTGCTGACCAAAGAGCTGCCATTTAAATTTCCCAATGTTCTGGAGCAACAGTATTTTAGGGGAACTGAAAATAGTCGTCTTCAGATTCACCCCTAGGACAGAAAGGCCAGGGCATAAATAAGCACCTGTGAGCTGAATTTGCTGTGCACTCACAATTACTCAGGGCTGCTAAGTGTGCATATCAGATCAGATTCCAGAATATGTTCTTAATCTCTCCCATATTAGTGATTTCTTATGTGGAAGAATAAAGTGCTGCTTTAGGGACATTACTGTCTTGAGGATAAAATCTATTTTCTGCACCTAATTGCAGGTTTTTGCAGGTACAATGTGCTCGTGTCTCCAGCACATGGAAGATAAAGCTGCATTCCTACAAAGTGCAAATTCTCCCTTGTACATGCAATCTGTCTACATAATTGTAAGAATTTTGCTGCTATGAAACAAAAACAGATTAAAAAATATTAAGCAGATTAGCTCTGAAGAACCATAGGATTGGCAAATCTTGAATAACAGCCTTTTTTAAAAATGACCTTTATAAGGATATGTATTTCTGGTTAAAAAAAAAAGATAACACAATGAATATTTTCAGTGCAGCAATACATTTATTTTAAATACAATCAAGCGATTTTTTAAAAATGTCACAGGCTATAACTCAGCAGTCAGCATTATTTGGGAGTAGGATTTTTAACAAGCTGAGCTACATTTTTGCTTAATAGACCAGATGGCCATTACAAAGGACACAGTTGTTTTAAGTCATGCTTGCAGTGGGCATTTTTCACTGGATTCTCTGCTGGGTGGGCATGTTCCCCCACATTTTGAAGGATAAGAACAGCAACCAGGTTTTTAAATGAGCCATTTATGAACAGGAATACAACATGCATAAATAGGATAAAGCAAATATATTTTAGAAAAGTCAGAAGAGCAAAGATTAAATTACTAGAAAAGTTAGGAAATCTTAATACTGATGATCTTCTTGCTACATTTTGCACTTGTGTATTTATTGATGACTCATTAAATTCTCCTCTTAAATTGCAGGGCTTTAAGGACTCTTGATATAATCTCTTTATATCTATATAAGGAATTGGATACACACCTTAATGATACACTGGAAAATATGAAGAAATGTTATGGGGGTGGAGGGGAAATGGTAACATTACTACAGCATCATAATAGTAGGAATGGATCCTACTAGGCCTTTTGTGTAATTTCCTAATCCAGCCTTTTATCATAACAGAAAATGTTCAGAGCAAAGATTTCTCTAATACTACAAAACTTGGGTACCAAGTAGTAAGGGGCTGATTTATGCGTAAACATGGTAAGAGCAGTTTATGGACTTTTTCACATGTGACATTTAGAAATATTCCTCAGCTTCAACAGACTGTAAAAATATTGCAGTACAAAAATTTGCAATACAAATACCTTTCCTCTGCTTTGTCATGTTAATAATGGCCACACAGGAACATAAATAATGCATAAGGCTTAAAGCTACTTTAAGCCTGCCATGTATGAAAACTTGCCAAAGTAATAGGAAATGGAAAGAGTTATACCTTCCTTAAAGAAGACAGAAATAGCTTAGTGCAGTTCTACTCAGCACTTACAACACTGGCATATACCACAGGATTATGTTCTGATATTTCTGACCATTTTGTATGCAAATGATTCAAAACTATATGGTTTGGTTATGTATCAAATTGCAGCTTGTCCTGCTGTCCAAAATTATGTGTAGAATGCAGTTTTCTAGAAACATTAAAACATAGATCATTTTTCCCTATCTTCTACAGGCTCTGGACAAACAGGTTTTGCACATTTTTAAGCTCTTTCTAACATGACCTTTAAATGCTCTGACTTCATGTTGGTAGAGTTACATCAGCATTATTTTGTGTGAATCAACAAATGGTAGCTGGTCCATCTTTTAAAGTCCCTTTAGACAAAATCAAGGGGAGGAGCACCATCTCATCTGCACTACTTAATTACTCATTCCTCCTCTGGTTCAATCAACACCATATTCTAGAAGACAGAGCCAAATGTTCAATTTTTACTGTTCATTCTCTCCACTGTTTGATTGTACAGGGAGGGCATGTGAGAAGTCATCAGGATGGAAGAGCAACAGGTCCAGGAGCATCTAGGAATTTAGAGGACTCTGCTTCTCAGCTGGGATGTGGATTTCAGCAGATAACCAACAGCAGTTGGTGAAGCATATCATTTAAAGCACAAGGACTTTCCTAATTCAAATGTTGTGTCTCAATAATTAATTCAAGATAAGATATGAGCAGTTATTTAAAAACAACAACAAAACTGATTTGTCAAAAACTGATGAGAGCCCAAGATGATTTCTTGACCAATTGACCTTTCTGGTCTTGTGCCAATATAAGATCAGATTATAGTCTTTACATTTTTTCCTTACAAAGGAATTTGCAAAAAGTGACTGTCATTGCAATTGCCACCCCCTACTCCACCCACTTAAAATCAGTTTCAGACATATTTCTATAACAAACAGGTTTTATACTGGTAAACAGCACCTGACTGTAAATCAGTTATCTCTTAGAGAACAAACAGTTCAAATTTGGAATTCATAGTTCAGCTCTGATGTCAGTAGAAGGTCTTTGACTACTTGATGTCTAAAGAATACTTGCTTTCAATTCTACAAATAGATTAAGCAAGCATGTCCTTGTCCTCTGAGCTAGCATTATCTATATAGAATCATAAGCACTTCTAATTGAAAGAAGTAATCAACAGGAGGTGACTCGCTTCATAATTACCTTTCATTTCCTATGTAATGGACCATTACTTTGTTATGCATATTCTACTACTGCTTTCTAAACATAAAACTTGACTAACAGGCCCATTACTGAGGATAAATTCAATCCAGGTCAACCGGTACCAATTCCTGTCAAAACAAAATGAAAGGAAGAGGTTCTTTAAAATGTTCTTAACCTTGGGTCAGTAAACCTACCAGACACATAATCCATACATTTTTTTAAGATTAAAAAAGTCTGAAAATGTTACAATATGCAGTTGGATGTCTAAGCCATAATGTTTAGTTTGGTTTCATGCAACATATAGTCACAGCCTTTGAGAAGCCATTAACATTTTATGTCAACAAGGCCATTGTACCTTGTTCCACAAATTATTATTAAAACTATGGCTTCATGCAGTGTGTGAACCCAACAATTCTACTTCCACTTTAATAATACATATAATGTGGAGTAGATGGTTCTGGGGACAGACAAAAGTAACTGCAGACATTCTTTTAAAATAAATATATTAATTTTTTTGCAGAAATGTATCCTGTCACTTTTAGAAGGAAAATTGAAAATATTGAATAGAATTATAATGGTTATTGTGAATAAATTATTTTCTTAAAACCATATTTAACCATTAGGGTGTTATGATTAGACTCCTGGGATTCTATGGTGATCACAAAATCCCAACAAAAGAAAGACTCAAGCAAGTGTCTGACTTCACATATAATTTGCTTATTTTATTTGATTGATTGATTGATCAAATTTATATAGCAGCCAATCTCATAAGAAATTACTCTGGACACCATACAACAATAAAGTAAACAACAAACATAAAAACAATCATCATAAAAATACAAAAAATTGTTATTAAAATTAAAATATTCAAAATTTAAAATATTTTTAATTTTGATAAAAATTAAATAAGTTTTACTTCTGATAAAAATATCAATTTTTTGATAAAAATTAAATTGATAAAAAATATTTGTTCATCTTGATAAAATGTGTGAATGCAGCCAGTAAGTGCAATTTGCCTACACCCATTCTTTATTAGACCTCTCTCACGTTAACACCAGTCATTTATTACCTTTCTATCTCTTCCTGCGCTCTTTATATTGCTTCCCCCACAACTGATATTTTAGCCAGTTTGGTATGGTGGTTAAGGCACCAGACTAGAAACTGGGAGATCATGACTTCTAGTCCTGCCTTAGCCACAAAGTCAGCTGGGTGATTTTAGGCAAGTCCCTCTCTCTTGACTCTAGGAAGGAGGCAATGGCAAGCCACTTTTGAAATTTTGCCAAGAAAACTACAGGTACTAGTCCAGGCAGTCACCAGGAGTCAATACCGACTTGAAGGCACTAAAAAAAAAAAACCACCTTGAAAAAAAGACTTGAGACAGTTCCTGAAGTGGTGGTTGATAATGAGTAGAAAATAATTTATTTGTTTTATAATCTGGCCCACTGAATAATGGGAATATTCTTAATTCCTTAAATTAAAAAGTGATAGCCCTAAAAAATCCTAGTCACGTCATACTTAATAGAAAGTTTACATTTGATGAACCTTATGTAAACATGTACCAAATGGCTGTTCTAGAATTTACTTCTAAGGAAATACATTAATTTAGTCTTCTTCATACCCGATGCCATAAAACAATGTAATCATTACAAATGGATCACACTATATTAAAAGGAGGTTATATTACTTCAGTGTAATGGATTCTTTAAATTGCCACAGATTAAAGGGTTGTGTAAAATAATTGCTTCAAAAGAGTTATATATATTTTACAGTAATATATGTTTTGGAGGGCCAATATAAAAAAGTTCCCTACAAGCTGGTCTGTGCCCCTGTGAACAATGGGCTATTGAGATTACAGCTCATGTCCTATTCTACTGTACTCTCTGTAAGGATCCTACAATCCGCTTTATAACTCCCTGATAAAACACCTGGAAAATTCTGATCTTTTTTTATGTACAATTACTGTTATCAGATCAGTATGATTTAGTTTCCTTGAAATTTTGTTATATTGCCTGTAAAATTAGACAGGTCTTGACTGCCCCCCCCCCGAAACTACCACCAATTGTAACATTCTTAACCTATCTTGTGTCTGTCTTCTTATTTTAACGTGTTTTATTTTTAACTCTGGTCTGTGACCATAATAAACTCTCTCTTACTGAGAACAGAGAAGCAAATCAACACATTCTCCCACACCCATGATGCATGTATATATGTATTTGCATTAAGTATATATGCACACGCCACGGGTATGCATAAACGAAATAAAAGCACTCACCAGGAATATAGTGTGATCACTTTAGCATGCTCCAGAAGAGCCACCTGCAATCCAGGGATGCTGTCATTAGAAGGTTTGACTAGGGCTGGGGCCCTGTGTGGGTGTGTGTCAGCTTTCCCCTCAGCTATGAAGCTGCCCAGGTGGGCTTGAACCTGTCAATCTCTCTCAGTCCAATCCACCTCACTGGTTGTTCTAGGGCAGCAGTTTTCCAAGCGTGGCTTGGGGAAACCTGGGGGTCCCCAAGACTCTTTCAGGGGGTCTGCGAAGTCAAATATTTTAAAATGTCTCCGTTTTCATTTCTGATAGAGTACATATCAACAGATACAACCCGCACAAACCAAAGCTCCTTGGGTCCTCAGTTATTTTTAAGAATGTAAAGGGGTCCTGAGACCAAAACATGTGAGAACCACTGTTCTAGGGCAAAGAGCCATGTTCTCATGAATAAGAACACCATATTCTTGGGCTCCTGGAGGAAAAGCTGGAGATAAATGAACTGCCTTGGTGCTACGATGGTCAGGAGAGAAGGTGCCTCACCTCGCCCCCAACCCGCAACAGAGGGCCTCATCCTGCGCTGCTGCTCCCAGGTTAGGGCAGTGGCTGCGTTTGCCCCTTGGTTTCTCAGCTTTTAGAAAGCCTGCCCAGATGCCCCTCCTCCCCAGACATTTGTTGCTTGACTCTGATCAGCTGCAGTTTTAACTTTGCCTACTGTTTTCGTTTTAGTTTGCTGCCTTGAGTCCTCCCTAGAGTACAGTGGGGAATATCATATTATGATTATTTATTCCGCATTTTTAATATGTAACTCAAGGCGATGAAGATACCTAATTCTCCTGATTATTCTCCCCCAACAACCACCCTGTGAGGAGGTCGGGCAGAGTGCGCGCGACTGGCCCGACGCCTCCCAGCCGGCTTCCAGGCCTAAGGGAGGCCGAGAACTCACCTTCTCCTGGTTTCTAGGCCAGCCCCTTCACCGCGACACCGCACTGGCTCTCAAATCCAGTCAGACAGCAAAGGATCGCCCAGTGAAACTAAACCTGCCCCGCAGCCCCCTCAGGCGGCCGCCAGCAACCCCTCCTTGGCCCCGGGGAGAACCGTACCGAGGATCGAGGTACCCCGGCCTTCACTGGGGGCTGAACCGGAGCATCCTCCACGCCGGGCCTCGCGGCCAAAGGGCTCCAGGGCTGTCACGGCCACGCGTGTCAACGTGCGTGCTTGCTGCGAAGGAAGCCCCCCGTTCACCTCAGGGCTTACACACTAGGCTTCGCAGACCCAGACCCGCCCGAACCCGGCGCGCCCTCCTGGCTAAGAGAGCCGAGACGCTCCCCTGAAGCGGGCCCGGCGTTGCTTAGCAACGACGGCGGCGAGGGGAGGGGAGCTCCGCTCCGAGAGAACGCATTAAACGAGCGCTTTCCACGCGCCGAGGCCCCTGCCGGCTTCCGTCCCAGATGATCCTTGTCCCCGCCTCCTGCCGCTCTAGTGTTTCGCCTCCATCTCTAGCCGACGCCAGTGGCGTAACCCGGTCTCGGAGAGGGAGCCGCGTCAGCCGCTGCGGAGTCGCCGCCGCCGCCGCCGCCGCCGCCGCGCTGGGGGGGAGCGGAAGCCTGTCTGTGAGGGGGAAAGGAGCTATGGGGGAAGCGGCCTGCCGCTCGGTGAGCGCTTATTAAGAGGAGCGCCCGTGCCGCTGCCGCCGCCGCGAAGAAGACGACGAAGACTCCCTCCCGCCCCGCTTGCTGGAGCCATGGACAAAGCCGTCGGTGGCCAGGTAGGGAGGGGCGCTGAGGAGCCCGCCGCGCGCCCCTCTGGCCCCCGGGGTGGAGAGGTTGCTAGGCAACCGGTTGGGGGCTGTGGGGGCGGCGAGGCGGGGCGGGGGGAACGGGCGCCCCGGCCGCCGTTATCCCGAGGAAGGCGGATACCAGCGCGACCCCGGGTGGAAGGCGAGCAGGGGCCGGGGCTGCGGCGGGCTTGATGGAAGGGGCCGGAGGGGGGCCGGGTGACTTTCCGTCCGTGGATCTGCGGGGGGGGGAGGCAGGCTGGGAGGGTGGGTGGGTCTCGCTGAGGGGTCCTTCTTGTCAGAGAGGCCTGGGGGAAAGGGGGGACGGCGCTCTGCCCGCGAGGAGCCTCCCGAGGAAGCGGGCGAGGCCGGAGGGACGCGGGGCCGGGCTCTCGGTACGGCTCCTGAGTTAGCAGCAGCAGCGGTAGTAACAACGACCAGGAGAGCCAATGCCTCGGACCTGGCGCGAGCTGCCATGTGAGTGAGTAGCACTGGCGTAACGAACGGGGACATGATCGAAGGGGACTTCGGGGGTACGGCCGGGGAGGGGGGGCTGGCCCAGGCTGCTCCCTGGTGAGTTTCCCAGGATATATGAGCTCTCCCGCGTTGGCGAGCTTGCTAAGGAAGGTCGGGTTTGAGCTGCGCGAATTATCAACTTCCTGTCCTGGGGCGAGGAAGAATTAGCCGGGCAAGCAGCAGGAGAGGCTGGTTCCAGGTTTCTGGTGCTGGGGTAGGTGCGCGTCCGCCAGAGAGAGCTGAAGAGACCTCCTTGAGGCTGAGCCCCTGGACTAGTGTCGCTGAATTGCTGGAGAGGTGTATAAACGCTCCCAACGTAGGAGTCGTGTTCCTAAAGAGCTGGGTGGCCAGCAGCTTCTACGGCTCCAGGAACTGAGCCTTCCCCACCTCTTCTAAGTGGCAGGTTTGAGGGTGGGAAGAGGAGGCTGGGAATATTCGGGGGCACAGATTTTGCCCTGGAATTTCGTCGAGGGCAAGCTATGTGTTGGATGGGTGTACACAGAAGCACAAATGTGTGTATTTTTTAAAAATATTAAGGCCAGCCTTGTGGAATGGTCTTCAGTGGAGGTATGACTTTCAGGAATGTCTTCCTCCCCCACCCAAAATTGTTGACTTCCATAGCCGTTTGTTCTGTTTAACAAAACAGACCTGTCTCTCACTCCAGGGATTTTGTGTACAAATATATGAATACCCTTTAACAGCACCTATAATTAGTAAAACATATCAACTGTATTTGCATGGTTTATTAAACCAGGAAATGAGTGCACATTTGCCTGAATATTAAATAATTTGTCCTTTGTGACAACTAATTTTGTCCCTTACTTTCAGCCTCCTTCCAGTTATAAAATAGTCCTGCAGGATTCTATTTTCTCATTTTAAATTTAAGATAATATTTGAAGTTTTTGTGCATTATATCATACATCTGCTCTTTGGAAATGTTAGTATGAAGCTCAGGGAAAATACTCTTAGTTAATGGGAAAATGAAGAATGTCTGGGACTGTATCCCTAGCATCAGGTTAAGCTATGTGTTGGATGGGTGTATACAGAAGCACAAATGTGTGTATTTTTTAAAAATATTAAGGCCAGCCTTGTGGAATGGTCTTCAGTGGAGGTATGACTTTCAGGAACATTGAGGAATGTCTTCCTCCCCCACCCAAAATTGTTGACTTCCATAGCTGTTTTTTTATTTTAATGGTTCTTGGGCAGATAGTATGTTCAAACATCTCTTCAGGCCCACAAGAGATTAGCTGGAGGCTGAATCCAAATTTGAAGATGAAGCATTAGAGAGAGGCTGTTACACTGAGTAGTTAACGCTGGGCTAAATGAACCTTCACAGGCTTGATGTAGGACACTTCTTTCACAATGGTCACATCAATTATTTATCTGTAGTTAATTGAACCTTGGTTTAGTCAGTCAACCCAGCTGGGTGTGCACAGTACTCTGAACCATAAACTAAGCACATAGGCTGTGCTCACACACTAGGCTAAAATGTGGTTCCCTAGTAAGTGATTCAGGTCATCAAATAAATCCATATAAAACTGCTTGGTCAATGACTGGAGATAATTTTATAATTGCAGTTACTTGTAAATAACACGTATTCAGGTCTTAGGTGTATAAAGTCAAGTTGTGCTTGTGCCTTTTCTGTTGCTGCCCTTGTTCTATGGAACAATCCCCATCCCACCCGGAAATATACAACAGGCCCCAACTCTGCTCACCTAGTCCCCTTTTAATTGGTTGTTTCGGTGCTTGGTCACCATTTTGTATTTTATATTTATATATTGTATATATTTAATATTATATGGTTTGGGGGGGAAGTTTTGGTTTATTGTTTATTTTTTGTTGTATACTGCCCTGAGTCACATTGTTTGACGTGGGCAGCTTTGTAAATCTAGTTAATAAATATACACACTTCTGGCAATGTTTTGAAGGAGGTATACTCTTGTTTTTCTTTTTAACCAGGTATTTGTATTCTGTAATGTTTAGGAAATTGTTTAGTAGTTCTAATTAAAAGAAGTGGGTATGCAGCACTCTGGGCAAGGTTGTGAATTAATTAAGAATGTTTAATCATATAATGAAATCCAAAGGCTTATTTCCTCAATTGCTTGGAGTATTGTATTTATTCATGTCTTTTTTCAAGGTTCTCATGTCCGAATTGTAATAACTGAGTTTGCATTGTTATAGAAGAGGAAGAATGTGGGGGCTGAGATACTTAGTTTGAAGGCAAGTTTTTATTTGAGTAAATGGTGAAAGCCAGGGTAGGGGAAAAATGCTCTGAAAGGCATGATGTGCTACTACTGGTCAATGCAGATCAGGTTCTTTAATCTTGTGCTTTTAGAGGTCCTGCCTATAATTATTCTTCTCCCAGGCAGCAGAACCTAACCCTCTGAAGCATATTTTGAAGATAGAGAAGGGGAATTGTTCCATTTCTGTTCAGCTGAGAGAATCTGTCCAAGCTAATTGATGATCAGCATGTCGGTTTATGTAGTAGTTAACATAAGGGATATAGTTAAAAGCATAGGGATCTGATCAGTAAATAATGTTTGGCTTTCTTAACTATAATAAATTAGTCACCTTGAAATTTAGAACAATGATGGTAGTGAGTGAAGAATACCAAAGTTCAAAATGACTAATGAGTCATTACTAACATATCCAAACAAAGCTGGTTTGGATTCAAATGTTCTGGCCTGCTTGTCTGGTGAATTAATAGGTGGACAGTATTTACAGTCTGTTTGATCTACTTGGAAGCAAATTTTGTTGAAATAAAATTAGCATTGGGGTCAATTTGTGCATGGTTACTTCTGTGTGACAGCCACAACATAATGTACAGAGCCAACAAACAAATATTTCATGTTAATGGATTACAGGACCAGCATAGTAGATTATATCCATAACCTTCAAAGAAGAGGCCTTCATTCTGCAATGTATTGTTCAGGCTGATAATAACATTTATTGAAAAACTGATACCAAGTAACCATTTGTTGTCCACAATGTGGTCTTTAGTGTCCAGTGGCAAAGTCAGGAGTATTATTGCGAAATGTCATGCGTGTCCTATATTGTACCTTGTTTTGAAACAGCCTGTTCCATGTGAGAACAAATTGCAGGAGATGTTTAAGTTGGTGGTTTAAAAGCATGTTTGCCTAAGATATAATTTCCACTGCTCATTATGTCTTCTTGAAGTACATAAGTCCTTTGGGCAATATGTTCTATAACATGTTCTAATAAATATCACTTTATGAAACTGGTGAGATACAAATCAAGATTGCAGAAAACAGATTCTTGTTCTGGTGCTGCTGAAATCTAATTAGAGTTTTAAAGCGTTCTTGGAAATTAGCTGAAGTGGTGATGGTTGTAAAGAAGATGGAGCGTTTATAGACTAGAACCGCACAAATGCTGAATTTTCAGTATAACGCAAGGCCGAAATTAAACACTTGACCCTGAATGTCTTAAGTACCAGATCCCCAGGATAGGACTGCATCCTTAAAGTTGCTGCTTGTGCGGGCTTATTTACATATTCCCAGTAAATTGTCTGTAGGTTGCATCTTGATTTAACTCACCAGTCACCATTGAAATACCTGTAAACACTCTTTTGGCTCACATCATAATCATATCATACTCTAGGAACCTACCTCTATTTAGTTTTCCAAGCCCAATCATCTGCTGAGATTACTTTTAATTTAAGAGAGGTAATGTTTTGAAGGAGGTATACTCTTGTTTTTCTTTTTAACAAGGTATTTATTTGTATTCTGTAACGTTTAGGAAATTGTTTAGTACTAATTAAAAGAATTGTGTATGCAGCACTCTGGGCAAGTTTGTGAATTAAGAATTTTAAACCATACAATGAAATTATTTCCTCAATTGCTTGGAGTGTTATATTTATTCATGTCTTTTTTTCAGGATTCTTGTGTCCGAATTGTAATAACTGAGTTTGGATTGTTGTAGAAGAGGAAAAACATGGGGGCTGAGAGAGAGATTAGATTTTCTCCATTACTTCCCCTGATGAATCTCCCATCAAAAAAAAGTTTAGGTATCATGATTATACATATTGAAATGAAAGGGAAATGGAAACTTAAATAGCATAGCAGTCATAAGATATGAACAATAGTGTTTTGCCCTTCTGATGGAGGTAGTTACACCTCTGCAAGAAAAAAAAGTTGACTTTTCATTCTTGTAATTTGTTTTCAGTATATCCCTATCTACCCCTATGTCTCAATCAACCATGACAAGTGACTGTGGGCGTATGATGAACCCCAGCAGTAAACCTAATCTTACAACACTAATTACACTCTAAATTGACTTCTTATATTGGCACAGGTGTTAAGATTCTCATAGTACACATTATTTTTTATCCTCTTGAAAGTTAAGCCATTAGGGTCTTGGGATGGTTGGTTCCCTTTCTTTATTATATCAAGCATTTAACCTATGCATTTTTGTTTGTTTTCTTACCAGGGTTTCTTTTCTATCATCCGATATAATTCAATAGTTCTTGTGTTAAGATTCTTTTTTTAAAAAAATGTTCATTTTGAGATCATTTGATTTTCAGCTAGGAAGTTTGAAAGATCCAGCGATAGTTTGCTTTTCTTTAACAGCTCCAATATATGTACAGGAATAAAAAATACATTCTTATTGAGCAGTAGAGACTCTAATTTTTCAGCATGCTTAAGATGCTCTTTATAATTTCATTCTAAATGTGTCTCTTGTCGGGAGGCTTTTTGAAACCTTAGTGTTCCAATTAACCTTGTTACGCTGCAAAAACCTTGCTACATCATAGAAAACTTAGGTTTTCTATGCAGATAAAGTGTTTACTGAGAGCGAGCTTTGGTGTAGTGGTTTCTTAGGCTAGAACCCGGGAGACCATTAGTTCTAGTCCCACCTTAAGCACAAAGCCAACTGGTGACCTTGGGCCAGTCATACACATTCAACCTTGGTGAGAAGAAGGCCATGGCAAACCACTTCTGAAAATCTTGCCAAGAAAACTGCAGGGACTTGTCCAGGCAGTTGCCCGGAGTCAAAAACTGACTCAAAGGCAATCAATCAAAAGTGATTAGTACATGGTACAGGTGCACATGTGTTTCTGAAATGGCCTGTCGCAAAATTCTCATATCTTGTTTGAAGTACATCAGTTTGGATTAAGCTGAAGAAAAATTAGGCACTGGGCATCCTGTGCAATCTTGCTTTATATGCCATTTGCTGACACCTCAACTTATCAAGCATGTTATTCAGGCAATACTGAATAAGTAGCAGAAACAGTTTTCCTAACAGAGCCATTAAACAGTAATTTAGAAATCCTGCCAAATAAGCTTGTTATCAGAGGATGCCTTGGAATATTGCTTCCCCCCCCCTTATTTTATCTAAATGTATCTGTTTTGTTTGATTTCTTGTTCATCAAATATTTTGGGCTCTGCCTCCCCAAAATCTGTAATATTTTCTAAACCAAATTTCCAGGATATTGTCATCAGCACTTCATCTGTTTCAAAAACACTGAAGTATTTTTTAAAAAATATCCTTTTTCTGATGCCCTAAACTGAGGGAGGTCTTATGTAGTCCATTTATTTGACTTTTCATAAACAAAACTTTTAAAGCTCAGTGTCAATTGTATGTCCTGCATACTTGTCTGAAAATGTTTTCCAACAGTCAAAAGTAGTTGAACAGATTGAAAGTCAGTAAAATAGTATGGTTTAAATGGCATACAGTATTCAAATAAATTCACATTTTGAGTTGAAAATTGTACATAGAACCTTTTAATAAAACAGGAATGAATATGTATATGTATATATGTGTATGTACACATACATACATACACACACAGCTGAGAAAAACAGTGGAGGTGTTGATGTTTAATGTAGTGTTTGGTAAACATGGTAAAAAGCTAATCTTAGCATGTATAAGGGGGAAGTTTCTTTTTATATTTTATTCTATTAGCATTATATCTGTTCAAGATGATCAGCGTAATGTGTATAGTTTGTTCATTGTGTTCATGTTGTAAAATGAACTTTTTTCCCAGAAAATGTGGCACTTCTCAACTTTGCTCAAAAACATTCACAGCCTGCCACATATTAAGGCAGAATCTTACGCAAGATGGTGAAGCTGCCTGTGCTAACTTCTAATTAGCCTGCATATTTGCCATATCTTAATATTATATTGCTTAGAGTTTGCTAACTATAGCCACAGCTGTTTTTGTGTTTTCAAAGCTACTCTGAAAATAACCAAAGTGTGACGTCTTGTGAAGCTGTTGGTAGAAGGCTCCCAGTTTAAAAACTGGCAGATATTTTACAAATCCTTGCGAGATGAAAAGTCTCACAGAGCCTTCCCTTTCCAGTCAGTGGCCAGGGTAACTGCAGCTTCATTTGCTGTTCAAAACATAACTTGTATGTATCTGCCTTATGTTTTTAACACTGGGCCCCTTCAGCTAGTGCTGCGCTGGCTGAGGCATGGCATGGCTTCTGTTTTATTGGGTGAGAATAAATGTCCATTACTCATTTTTTGTACTTTGTAGTGTACTAACTTTACCAGTCTGTTCCTGCTAGTGTCATCTTCTGTCTCTGCAGCTGTTAAAGAGTACAGTGGCTTTTACATAGAAAACAAAGACGCCTTTATGCACAATGTGTTGGAAAATTGGGCAGAGTACAGCAGATATAAAGAGTTTTACACTTATTGAATTAAAATGAAGGCCACGTAAGTCTTGAAACCCTGTGATTTGAAAGGAAATATTCTGCACAAACAATAGAGTAGATATATATTATTTCCTTTAATTTAATGTAGCCCAGCAGTATATATTGCATTTACAGGAACATCTCTCTCTGAAGAAACATCAAAGGCAGAGAAATTACTATTGCATTATAAGCTGCTTAGTACACAGATGTTGAAATAAAAGAAAAGGTAACTTAACCCAAATAAAAACATTTCAGGCTTGTAGTCACATGTTAGGATAAACTCTTTTTATGGGTGTTATTTGAATCCTCCTCTTTTATCTGATTGTTTTCAGTTCAGTTTTAGATTAACCACGGTTTACGACGACACTGTATATTATATTTGGTAACATGTCCTTAATGGTTTTAATCTTGGCTACAGTGTTACAATTCCTTCTTTTGGTTTCCTAATTCCAAAATTATGCTTATATCTTCTAGAAGTAATAAAGGTTAACAGTTGTTGCAGTTCTAATTTTTAATTCAAGCCCTTATTTAATTTGAATTGACAATTAAATTATGAAACATTAGTCCTCAAGTTATGACCATTTGTTTGGCCACTGTTCAAAGTTACAACAGTGCTGAACAAAGGGACTTAGACTGATCCTCGAAGTTCTGGCTGTTGCACCCCCACAGTCACATGAACAAAATTTGAGTGCGTGGCAACCAGCTTACACTTACGACCATTTGCAGTGTTCCGTGGTCATGTGATCACCATTTGCAACCTTCCCTGCCAGCTTCCCCCAAGTAAAGTCAATGGGAAGCTGGCAAGGAAGGTCACAAGTCACTGGGGTAAGTCTCCCCACCAGCCTTTCTTTGCTCACACGCACTGTGTACTTCTTCCCCCCTTCACATGCACACACCCCATGTCCTCTTTCCATGACCTCCCTGCGATTGCATGCACCCTGTGCCCTCTTTCCCTGGCCTCCCTGAAATTGCACACATGCACATATCCTACGCCCTCTTCCCCATCCTCCCTGCAATTGCATGCACCCCACACCCTCATTCCCCAACCTTTCTGAGCTCATGCTGCACCAAGCACCCCCTCCACTGATTCAGGCATGGCCTGCGTCAGGCCTCCCTCACATCCCCCCACTTTACCTGTGACTCCCTCCACTTCCCGCTTAATGACCTGTGCGTCTTGGGTTACGACAACTACCAGGACTGCCTGGATTGCCATTCCTAAGTGATGCTGTCACATGACGTCACGCTTTACAGCTGCATAGTTTAGCAACGGCAATCCCAGTCCCAAGGGCAGTCGTAACTCAAGGACTACCTGTACTTTATCTTCCACTGCCTTAAATGACTTTTAAAACCTCAGTAGCAAAACTCAATCCATTATTTTTGTATTTCCATAGATGTATTTCCATAGATTTAATATATTTCTGCAGCAATGCTTTTATGTATTTTACAAATAAGACGATTAAAGGAATCAGCTAGAATGTATGTTTTACCCAGGAAATGGTTTTCCATTCTGAATTTAATTGGGTTCATCTTGTCTTTTATTCTGTGTAAATAAATGTTTAAATTTTGTCATAGTATTTCTATACTTTCGATAAGACTGAATTTAGGTGTGCTGAGCATGTTATCCTTAGCGGCATGGCTGCCACCTTCTTTCTGGTTACTGTCTCAGTACTTTAAAATGTGGATGTTTTCTGCTGGAGTGGATTCTGTAATTATAGATCAGGTTGACAGTCCAGTTACAGTGTTTCTTAGCATTAGACATGTCCTGGAATGAAGTGCTCACCAAATGGGACAGAGATTTATGTTATCCAGATTTGGTTTGGGAACAACCATTGTTGGAGGCAGCAACTGGGAAACTATGTATACGCTCTTCACAAATGATGTGGCGTTATTTCTGATACAAGGCTAGATGGGAAGAAAAGCCAGTATTTTTACATTAACAATTACTATTACTGTAAGGTAGTTTGTAATACTAGCTTTAACAAAATTATCCTTCTATAGAGGATACTGTATTTTTAATTAGTTATAAATGATTTTAGTTAATAATGAAAATCTTCAGCTTCAGTTGTTATTTTCTTCTGCAATAGAGAATGAAAGAATTGTCACTGGTTGGCTTAATGAACATAATGGTTAGGTTTGCAGAATACCCTGGAATGCAGAATAGCTAACCAGATGTTAATCTTAAGAGTGCTGTGTGAACTCATTCCATATGGTTAGTTGGTGATGCAATATGTTAACCATATGTAAACGTACAAATGAATAGAAGAAATGTAGTTTGAATGGTTTTCTAGCTAAAATCTTTGGTCTTAAACTGGCGGAGGCTGCTAGCATGTAACTTGCCATTCTTTTGAAGAGAAAGGAACAGGTCTGCTAGGCAATCTAATTTGTTGAGTGTGTCAGTAATCCAAGCTGTATTTACAGTGTACAAAATTCACTTCTGACAAATTATATCACTGGAAACTTACCTGTGTATTTAAAACGTATTTGAAGTGTTTGCTGTGTTAGCCAAGAATGCTAATTTTCTGGCATAGTAAAAACTAATCTTACAATTGGATGGCACATAAATGCTGTAAAAATACATGAATAAATATTAATAATGAAGAATAAATGCACTGTCGGTACCAAAGCCAGCTTTAGGTAGTGCCTGTTGCTAAAAATCAGTGTTCTGTGATGATAGAGATCTCAAGCGTATTCTGTTGATAATGATTCATATCGCTTAAATAATTTGCTTACCTTTAACATACAACAGATTTAAAGAAAAACTTCAGATACAGTTGAACCATTAAGACACATTTAAGTATGAAGAATCCTTTCCATGTTGTTTTTCCCTTTAAGAATGTGAAATTGTCTGCTGAAGTAGAACCGTTCATTCCTCAGAAGAAGGGCCCCGATTCACTGGTGATGCCTATGGCGCTGCCTAATGATAATGGAAATATCAGTGGTGTGGAGGCAACTCCTATTCCCAGCTACCTGATTACGTGCTACCCATTTGTTCAAGAAAACCAATCCAACAGGTAATTAAATCTGTATGTTCGAAACACCAGTATGAGTTGATTTTTTTTTTTTTTTGACTCTGCTGCTTTAGAGGATGTCTCTGTTTGAACCAGGATAATCTAATTTGCTTTGCTTTCTGAAATATTGGGAAAATCTAAAAATGAAAGATGCATTTCTCTTTATGTTTGGAAATTAAGTGCACTAAACTCATTATGGCTTTCTTCTGCATTAACCTGCAGAGGATCAAGTTGTATAATTGTTAAACAATATGGTTATGGGACAAGTTATTTAGTTTGAGAAAGTCTTAAAACCTCTTTGTTTTGATTATCAATAGTATAAAAGGGGGTAAACTCTACCCGGTAGAGGGAAAGTCTAGGAGGCTTTCAAGATTCCATTGTTATACTCTGTAACAATAAAGTTCTAGTAGTCTTTGCAGTATCTGTTTTCTTTTTTTTTCTTTTTACTTTTTTATTAGAATTTTTCAGCACAATAAAAGTATACAAAATTAAAAGATTAAGAAAAAATATAGAGAAAATAAGAAAGAAATGAACTGAAAAAAGAAAACCAAATTATGACTTCTGCCCTTCTTTCTATCGAGTAATTGCCATCTTATTCTTTCCCCTTCCTCTTTGACCCTTTTTAATCCCCAAATTCATAAATCATCAATTCAGTCTTTTCTTCTCTCAGTGAAAAGGCCATATAAGGCTTCCAGCCTTTTAAAAAAGTCTTTATCATTTTTTTCCCTGACCCCAGTATCTGTTTCTGATCTGGCCTACCTACAAGGGCTGACACTTATGAATATAGGGAAATCTCAAAGGATGAACAGCATTTGCAAAATCTTTAAACTGATTTTATAGGAAACATCTGCAGACCTAACTGGATCTTTTTTTTTTTTATTTCAGACAACTTCCACTGTATAATAATGACATCAGGTGGCAACAGCCCAACCCAAATCCTGCTGGGCCATATCTTGCTTATCCCATTATATCTACTCAGCCACCAGTTTCCACTGAGTATACCTATTACCAACTGATGCCAGCACCATGTACTCAAGTCATGGGATTCTATCATCCATTCCCAGCACCTTACTCTGCACCCTTTCAGTCTGCAAGTGCCATCAATACAGTTACAGCACAATGCACAGATCGTCCAGCCCAGCCAAGCCAGGCCTTTCCATTATGTAGCCCAAGGAGCAGAAGTGCCAGCAGAGGGTCAGTGGTGCAAAAAGTAAGCTCGTTTGCATTTCAGAAACAGTAACGACCCACCCGTGAGAAATAGCGAGGCAGACGCAAATGTACTGCTGGGTACATTACCCTTTCATTTTGTACCTTGTTAGGGTGGCAATGAAAAATAGATGTAAAAAGCAAGAGGTTTTTCACATCAAAAGTTTTTAAAAAAAAAAAAGTTCCTACAGCCCTACGCTGGACAATATGTTTTGGAAGTGCCCAACTGTTTGTTGTGCTTATATTATTGGCAATGGATAGTTTTTCCTAATATCTTGTACACAGCTTTTGCCAAGAGCTGTGATCACATCATTCCATTTGGTGTGACACTGCCAATGTACACTACATATACTGTAACATTCTGTTATTACCTGCCAGAGCAATAGAAGATGGTACAGTTTAAACTATTTCTTGCCCCTTCATTTGTTTTGCCATCAGATTACTGTGGTGTTAGAGTTTTTAAAACTAGCCTTCCAAAGAGGCTCTGGAATAATATCAGAATGTTAGTACGTCTCCAAAATTTTTCTGAAATTAAGTCACGAAAAGCTTTTTAGAAAGCTGGTACAAATCTGCTTATTAAATTTGGAGGCTGCCTGGCTGCAGAATATAAAACAGAAAACAAAGAATGTAAAGCATCTGGACAGCCGTGTCTGGACAACACTGACAGGGCTCCATAACTACCCTACCCAAAGGCCTGAAAGAACAGCCATGTTTTAAAGATCTCCGGAACATCATTAGGGAGGGAGCCACATGGATTTCTGGGGGGATATCGTTCCAGAGGGGAGGCGCCATAGCAGAGAAGGTAATATTCTCCCTAAGTATTTTGAGCAGATTGACTTTTTCTCAAAATGATAGAACTGTCATTCAGTCTGAACTTTCTCTTTGGTAATTTTTGTTAACCAAAATAGAAATTCAAGTAGCTTTGTGTCTAAAAACACAAATTCTCTTGACCTCTGTATTTCATATGCACAGCTGGAGACAGGATTGTAGATCTAGGATTTCTATACATCTGTTGCCTAAAATCACATAGCATACACAGATGTACAAAAAAGTATCATTGTCCTAATTTCAGATGCATCTTTGATGCATTTTTTAAAAATTGACTTCTATGGTAACATTAATATTTCTGTCCCAAATACTCCTAAATAAGACATTCTCATCATTCTATCTAAAACAAATCATAGAATGAGGTTAGACATACAGCGATACACTTTTTCAGTCACAGAATTTGCATGTTTATTCCAGAAGGCCATGAATGCAGCTTACAATGGCCATTAGCTCTCAGTGCTACCTAACATATGCTCAGAATGTATTAAAATCAGTTTAAGTATTTGTGCGGCCCTCATTATCCTTCTCAGCCATCCCAGATTGTTTTCCACTTGTTAATTTTCATCTCTTGGGCAGAGATCACAAGAGATTAATGTGATTTACAGGTCACTTAGCAATGCCTTGACACTAGGTGTCAGGGCAGTTCACTTGCTAAACAATCTGTCCTTGAATTTCAGCTGTGAGCTCATGTGCTATAGTGGCTGAACAAAGGAAGCGCAATTGTGTCATTATGCAGAAATCAGTTATATTTTAGGTTATAAATAGTCATGGGAGTCTAAAACTTAAGAGTGGCATATACTAACATACCATAAACTGGTTGCAGAAGTAACAAGCTCATGTCTACAGATCTTTGATTGTTGCTCTTCACATATTTTTTATCATTTTTTTTTTAATTGACTGGCCTAAATCGTGTCCATTAGCTTCATCTGTTTGCTTGGCTAATCTTTCCATCAGCTGCAGCCTTCTCAGCCTCACATAAAGAGCAAAAGGCCTCCAGTGAAAAACGTTGCTATCCAGAAGGAGACAAGCGCTTCAGGCCCTGAGAACAGACCCAAAATTGTCCTGTTGGTGGATGCTTGTCAGCAAACAGGTATGGCAATAATGTTTTTAAGTTTCATAATATGTCAAATCTTTTGCTTGTACAATTTAAAATGCTATTTTTAAGAAATAGAAGCTTGATTAGATGACTAGATAACCCTTCTATACTGAACTCTGGGCTGGAGTCAGTTTCTGATTCTTCTTTTTTTTTATTTTTGTCACATTTGCATCAGTCAAACTGTGATATTTCAAAACTGTTATACAAATACAAATACAAAATACTTTACTGACCAAGTATAAAATATATACAAGGAATTTGTCTTCGGTGACGAACAGCGAGATATTATGCTGCTTATCAAGGGAACTGCTTTACTTTTCATTCAGTCTTACTGAGTCTTAGATAGCAACACACATGAAGAAAAGGTGCTATTTTTCACATGTATTATTTAATGTTTAGGAACCACCATGGTATCCTGAGCATTGTATGAAACAGAGATCACTTGATTCTTCCAGAAAATGATGGAGAGGAGACATCGTTAAAAATTAAACAGAATAAAAATCTGATAGGCAGGTGAAACTGATCAGTACTAGATACTGAAGAATGTCTATGATTCCTGAAAATAAGCAAATTTCATTCTTCCCCAATCCAGTGACCTTTCTCTAACTTACAATCCACAGTTTTGTTTTGTTTTATTATAATTTATTTATTAAAGCAATTGAAGGAACAGAATAAATAGCTACATAAAAGAAAAAAGATTGAAAAAAGACATACTGTAGTGGATAAGAATAAAATGTCAGTAAATAAAAAGTTTACAATTATCATAAAATTTAAAATTCATTAATTGATCAATTGATTAAATGTATGCAACTATGTTGTGTTTATTGTGTTATCTTAAAAAACTAGACATCTCTGCAAAACTATAAACTTGGTATTAATATTGATATTTATATATGTATTTATTTAAAAGACTTATATACCACCATTTACCATTGTTCCAGAGATAGATGCACATAACCATGAAGAAAGGAAACCAAAAAAAAATTAAAAGAAAAAAATCGGTAAAAACAATATTGGGAAACTGCATAGTTTTAAATTCCATCGTACCTGACTGATAATTACATGAACATATTTTTAAACATTAAAATTGTTTCTAATTACTTTCTTTACATCAATTATTTCCCCCTTAAAAGCCGTACTCTGAGAGTCTGAGTTTGCCTTGTTGTGTGTCCTAAGATATCTAGAGGAGCCATTCTTAGTTGGATGTAGTCCACCATCTGTTCTGAATGTATACTGTTAATTTAATAAAATAAATTTCTAGTAAATCTATAATAAATGTAATGAAATAAATAAATTTAGCCATTGCTACAAGTTTGGTTTCCCAGTCTGATATTGTAGTCAGCGTCTCTTTTCCAACGTTTCGCCAAATTCGTCCTCGGGGCCATCAACCCATCCTTTCTCAAGAAGGAAGCGACCCGTTCAAGCCTTGCCAGCTCTTGAGGCTCTTCTCTTCTCTACCCCGCAGACTTCCCTTCAGAGATTGCCAGCAGATCCCTGTCAGAGAGCGTGAGCGCCCCGCACTGGAAGCCGAGGGGCAGGCGGCGGCGAGCCTCACACCCTGCCGAGTCCTCGAGCGAGCAGGGGGCCAGCGAAGCCGATATCGACAGCGACAGCGGCTATTGCAGCCCTAAACACAGCAACCAGGCTGCGGCGGCCATATCCAGGAGTGTTGAATCTGCCGGAACAAACGTAGGTAGACGTCCGAAACGCCCAAGAGCAGAAAGAGAGGCATGATGCAAAATAAGTACGTTGAAAATAACCTCTACAACTTTATTTTTTTAATTTTTAGATCAAAGAATCGTCCATACATCCAGGTAAAGTTTCTGTTTCAAAAATAAAGCGATTCTTTCCTGGCTTTGCAAATCTGCTGTTTTGTGGTGTGTGTGTGTGTGTGTGTGCGCGCACATGATTGATGCATTTTGTCACTGTTCATGCTTTTAACTGATTAAGTTCTTCATCCTTTCCACATTGCAATCATGTATAAACACTGTGGGATTGTTTCTGAACGTGTCCAGCTTTCGCCCTTAAAATATTTTGTGAGTAGTGTCAGGATTGCATTTGAAAAAGGTCCTAACATTTTAGTAATTACTGGTAATCTGCTTCTTCTTTCCCCCATTTCTTTTTCTTTTGACACATTCTCCAAGATTGCACTGATTAGTCCATAAGGATTGCAAATAAGTTGAGATCCTCATTGTACCCTGGTGTTGCAAATGAAAATACAGAAATAAAATACATCGTACATGAAAAACAAAAACAAACGGAGGACGGGAGCTATATATTTTAAGATTGCTCAATGTCTTTAAAGAAGGAAAAGTTGCAGACAGACTGCTCCCTATCAATCCATATTATTTCTGCAATAAGGTGTAGCCATGTAGAGGGGCAAAGAAAGCTAATTATATGAGTACATATGCTGGTTGGATCCAACATCTAGCTTGCTTTCTTATAGGCATGGAGGGTTGTGGTTTTTTTGTACTTTAAAAAAGTACTGTGTGTCTTCTCTACATATTTTTCTCTTGCACATGGTACCTTTCCTTAAACTTCTGTGATGCTTCTTTCAGTGGGCGCCAGTTGGGCAAGCGTCAGTTCCCAAGCAACTCAGAAGAAGCCTTGGGTAGAGAGAACCTCTTTCTCAAGAGGTGGAAGGCAACCTGAACATCAGCATGATTCACAGGTATGGTTTTCACTGATCTACTTAAAGCCTTGTTGCCTTCTCTTCAGGCAGAAAAACACCAACAGCAAATTACAGATGAATAAGCAGCGAGATTTTCTGTAGCTTCAATCTTACAGTCTAAAACAGTGTTTCTCAACCTTGGCAACTTGAAGATGCGTCCACACATCTTCAAGCTGCCAAGGTTGAGAAACACTGGTTTAAAAGCACTATGCTCAGCACATTCTGACTGTTTCCAAGCTTTTTGGAACTTTCAGCTCAGATCACAACAAGCTGTCTAGAGATGAAAAATAGATTGTTGCAGAATCCATGAATCAGTAAGTTTATATAACTTCAGTTAATGCATTTCTTACGTTAGAAAGAAAGTTGCTTCTCCTTTATAGAGGCTATTAGAGAAATGAAATTCTCCACCAATTAGTACTTTCTTTCCTGTATGCATCCGTGCTGCAAAGTCATTACAAAATTATTGGCAATCTATATACATTGTTAAAAGTGTCAATTTTATTGTATAAACCAATTTTAGGCATGTAGAATACAAATAAGCTGATGAAATATTGACAACATGAATCAGTATTTTAATTTTTTGTAATGCCAGTTCATTTACTCTGCTCCACTCTGTGAAGACTGTTCAACTCTCTATTCTCACTACTAGTCATGTTTCTACAACCCCAGAGATGAAGTTAGATTTTCACGTGGCAGGTAGGGTAGCTAGCGCACTTTGACTGTGATTTACATGGGTGCTCTTGTACTGCAACGTAAAAGGGACAGTCCTAATATGTTTGTTTTTATTTACCTGTATAGCCTGGTTTTAGATGTAGAGGTCACAGCACATCTTCAGAAAGGAAACAGAGTTTGCAGAAGAAAATTGAGAAACCAGTAATCACAAGCCAGTCAAACAGAGTAGAGCAGAGCCCTGAACTGCTATATTTTGGGGTAACTCTTGTTTATCATACCTTTCATTCATCATACCTTTCATTCACTAAGACAAGTGGAGATTTTGAGTTGGTTGATAGCCACATCTCACTGTACCCCTGCTTGCTGATTTTAAAACCTATAAACTTATTTTTCAAATTACCAATGGTATTTTTCAGTTTGTTTTCAATGTGGCATGTGGTAACAATATCTTTCCTGCAAATTCCAATATGGTTTCATGTTTACCCCATTTTGTACTATTCATATGCATTTGCCAGTTTCCACCAATCTCTAGCTGGATAATGCTTGGCTGCAAAATAGGGGTAGTGTCCTGTGAATTTCAGTTAATGGATTTTCCAAAACCTTTGTTCAGGATGAAGAAGAATTCCCCGAACTAAATTGTGATAGCGGACATTCTAAAGCTGGTAACATGCAGCTGAAGCACGCACCCAAAATGGTAAGTGACGCTATTACATTTTGGGGGCAAAATTGTGATTGGGTTATTCTTTTTCTTTTTGGTATATTCTGACTCATTTTTAATGAGCAATAAAAGTGAGCAGAATTGTTTCATGGGAACACAAAAAAGCATACCCTGGCATTGTGAAGAGTGTAACATTTGATTTCTTAGGATCTGAACTTTCAATTTAAAGCAAATTACTAGTTCTGGTTCATACCTGGCTGGGAGACTACAGGCAATATCAAGATTGAAAGTCCTATAAGCAACTTCCCCAAAATCCCACGGATATGCTGATGTAGTAACGAGGCATTGAGTTCAGTTAGAGCAGTGTTGTCCAAACTTGGCCACTTTAAGATGAGCGGACTTCAACTCCCAGAATTCCCCAGCCAGCATGACTGGCTGGGGAATTCTGGGAGTTGAAGTCCGCTCATCTTAAAGTGGCCAAGTTTGGACAACACTGAGTTAGAGAGACTTTACCTTAACTATGGGTGTATTTTGGGATGTGCTCAGAAACAAGTTCCGTGCAGCATATACCAGAATCAAAACGATGTAATCTTTCTCAGTCATATCATGGTTGCTAATTTTGAGGGCCTCTAAACTGAGAATTGTTTTGTTTATCCAGTTAAATAAGATTTTAAGTATGATTAAAGACTGTTAGCGGACAATTGCATATTACAATTCAAATTCTAGCTTTACTACAGCATTGTTAGGTGTCTTAAGGAGTTCTGTATACAAAGCTGACCACCTGGTTAGGAAGAACATTAGGTTGATCTAGATAAAGAAGCAAGATCAGCTCTGGGAAGACAAGTATATGATGAGCTGAGGTTTGTGCTGTATCTCTTTTTAATACTGTACCCTCCTTTATGTTTATCACTATATCTTGTTTATTTAGTTGGATGATTTACCTGAAAATTCTCCAATCAATATAGTACAGACTCCGATTCCAATCACTACCTCTGTTCCCAAACGAGCAAAAAGTCAGAAGAAAAAAGCTCTTGCAGCAGCACTGGCTACAGCTCAAGAGTACTCAGAAATTAGTATGGAGCAGAGGAAACTTCAGGTCTGTTCTAATGCGGTAATTGAAATGCATTATGGGTTTCAGTCTAGGTGGACAGATTGTAGTGTGTGATGCTCGAAATCCCCAAACCATGCTACTCTTGTCCCTACTAATCCGACAAGAAGGTCTCCTGGAGTAAATGAAGTGCCACATTTTCCTTTGAAAGTTTGTAATCTTGTTTTTTGTTTATCTGAATTCTCCATAATCATAAATTCCTTTATTGCTAAATGGGTCTGTTCCTATAGCAAAATGCACCTCTATCCTCACACCACCTTATGATCAGAAGAACAGAATAGCCTCTGATACTATAGAAGCCAGATGATCTGGTTGAAATGATCACTTTGGCCACTGAAAATGATGTATCCCATTGTTACCCCGAGTCTAGGAAGCTGTTTCAAAAGCAGCTGGAAAGAAGAGTAAAACTCCTGTGCAGTTAGACTTGGGGGACATGCTGGCAGCTCTTGAAAAACAGCAGCAGGCAATGAAAGCTCGTCAGATCACAAACACCAGACCCCTCTCCTACACAGGTTGGTATGTTTTACTTGACCAATCTTTATAGCCGCACAGTGCTCAAGCATCTCTTCCATCAGAGAGAACTGGTATAATAACACGGAGCACAATTGCTACATTTGCATTGTCTTCTTTGGTCAGGAATACTTCATTTAGAAGTACAGTTTGACACGATCTGTAGCCCAGACACCTTTGTCATACATAAACAGCTACTCTCCACGCAAAATGTTTCTTAGAACCTTGGAAAGCAGTTGCAGTCAAAGTTCATGCATTCCACTAAGTCATAATTCTGTGTATTGTGTGAAGCCAGACATTGTGATTTGTAGGCCATTGTTTTAGGGTGTGGTCCAAGCTAATGGTGGCCTGGGAAAAGTTGTGAGGTTTCTTGGAAGCCATTTAAAGGAATTTGTGGGTAGCTTGGTTCTTTTGACCAATACAGATAACATTGCTTCATAAAACTGGTGTACAGCATGTTTCTATTCTTCTCCACGAATCAGATTACTTTCTTACAACAACAGATAATCTCTGAGCAGCATTGTTCCATTGCGTAACTTCCTTGTCACTGTAATCTGTTTTTATTTCCAGTGAAGGAAAAGACTTTGTAATGAGAACAGAGCAGTGGGGGGAGGGGGGTAAACTACCGTGGGAACACTCATTTTCTTTCAGCAACATCAATTAAACCATTGCACACTTTTGTTTATATTCAGTTGGCAGCGCAGTTCCTTTTCACACCAAAGAATCCACCAGCCGGAAATCCTTCTCCAAAGGACAACCATCGGTGGGTTGCCTTAATCCTTTGGATTCCACTGCCCCAAAAGTCAAACGAGGAAAAGAGAGAGAACTGTCAAAGCTGAAGCGCCCTACAGCCCTGAAAAAGGTAAATAGATTTCCTAAAGTGGGACTTCTTTTTTAACAATATGGTCTTTGAATAATGGAAAATAGCAGTCCGAGCTTCTAACAGCCCAAAGTCCTTGTAGCAGAAAACAAACTTAGGGGTTGAAAGTACCGGGAGTTGCATTACCTGCCAATATGCCAGAAAATATTTAACTGGTCATCTTTTGTCTCCTTGAGATTAACTGTCTTCAGTGGGGCCATTGAATAGGACACATTGCGATCCAGAGTTTCGTCTTTCTTTGTATACTATATCCTAATAAATATTTTTTTCCATAATTTTTTCTGAGAGATTTGTCGTATTTCCAAATACTTAAAGATTGCTCAGTCAAATCACTAGGAATGCATGTTTTGCCTTGCTCTCTAAGTATGAAATTTGCCAGAATTTCAGTGGAATTAGCTTGAATTTAATCGCTTGATTATCATAAAATTGGTTTCTTTACAAGTATGTATCATAAACAATGATGACCATAGAATTGCTGTGGGTAGTAGAAAATATTAATGTCAGTTTGGACTTCTCATATGCAGTGGTATGTTTAAAAGGCATGAGGAACAATGTGATTATCTTCCAAAATGCTTTAAAATTATAAATAATAAAGCTAGCAAATTTTATATTATTATTGTGTACATATAAATGATGATTAGTAGATTAGCAACTCCAAAATAAAATCCAGTTCACGCTTGCATGATTCAGGAATCTAGTCTTGAAACAAACGTAGTACATATTCCATTGAAGACCGCAGGATTGAAATGTGTCTGTCAGTTGCTGCTCTTTAACATATATTTAACAGTGGTGAATGATTAATCTATTTTTCAATAAGAATGACATTTTGAAAACAAGTATACACTTTTTAATATTCCAAAATCTAATCTTGTATTTTAATTTTATCTACATGGCATAGCAAGTTTTGGAAGTGTACTTTTTTTTCTACCTTATCTACAAAGAATGAATGATAGGAGGGCAAAAATATTCACAATATCTTAATTGGGTTTATTTCAGATTATTTTGAAAGAGAGAGAAGAAAAGAAAGGACGTTTATCAGTAGATCACAGCCTTTTGGGTGGTGATGAGGAACAAGAGGTGACTCTGACTTCTAACCAGGCAGAAGAACTAACATCTCAAGAAGGTTAGAAGATCAACCTGAGACATGTCTCTGTATAAATATGTTTAATAGCCATTCTATGAACGTATGCATGTTGTGGGTTATTAATTCAATAAATAGGCTGGAGCCAGAAGGTTGCACGTGGTAAAAATAGTCTAAATAGTTTATTGCAATCTATGATGTAACATTCTGCCGTACAAGACTTTAAATTGCTGAACGAGGAGGTGTGTGATTGTTCTGATTCACTAAAGCTGGATCTGCTACCCTATTTTCTTAATTAATCTCCTGGGTGGGGTTTTTTAAAAAGGTCTTTGGGTTCTCTGATACTGATCTGTGAAGACAGACATGTAGACTTTGTTTTTCTGAGGGTTATGATGGGACACTGAGTCCTTTCTTTTGAGTGCCACAGCTGTTTTGTTTTGCCTTCTCTCTTATAGAAACTGGCCTGAGTGTGCCGAGTGACACCTCCCTCTCTCCAGCAAGCCAGAATTCTCCCTACTGCATGACTCCGGTATCCCAAGGTTCTCCTGCAAGTTCAGGGATAGGAAGCCCAATGGCATCTTCAACTATAACAAAAATTCACAGCAAACGATTCAGAGAGTAAGTTTTTTTAAAAAAACAAAACTGCATTCTATAGGGCTTTTTCAAAGTAAACAGGTTGGTCCAAGTAGAACGAACTTAAGTTCTTACAGGAAGGCACGTCAGTTCCACTAAACAGATTCTAGCTGTCTGGAGCATAATCTACTCCAGCTAAGAGTGAATTGCCTCTGGGAGAAATCTTTGGATATCTTCAGCCAGGCATATGTGGTGTTTTGCAATAGGACAAGGAGAAAGTTATCCAAGTGCAGGTGATTGGTTTCCAACAAATAAAAAAGGTTGGCATTGACTCATCAAGTTAAGCTGATTAAAAAGTATTTGTGGGTGAAAGAGACAGGTGGGTTCCCATGTCTTCACCTTTATTATGGCCTTAGAGACAGAAAACATATATATCAAATATACATACCGGATACATATAGAAAAACATGTTCCTAAAATCTGTAGCTTAAAAAAAAAGACAGATGGATTCAACAACCAATGTAGGATTCAGGACTACCCCACATTAAACCTGTTTCCTCAGGGGAGATGTTAAGAAGTGGTGACACTGCAGTTGCTTTGCTTAATCCCTGCCTTCCTATCAACTCTCCTGTCCTTCTGCATTATGTTTCATTTCTCAATTCATAGTCTTTCAGGATTATTTCTGTTGCTTTTGTATCTGAAACTGCTTCATGCAGCTTCCCTGCAGTGTGTTTGTTTGCAAATATGGTAGCACCCAGCTTTTGAAAAACATTGGGAACAAAATAATTTTCAAATAGGCGAAAGATTTATACGACCTGAAGAGAAACCAGAGCAACACGGAGCTTAGGGAGGCTAAGAAAGAGTTTAATCAAAGGAAGAATATATAACTTTATGTTCCTTTTATATGTTCGGAATGTAGCGAGTACTTAGTACATAAAAATACAGCTTGCAATGTAGATAGCAAAGCTTACTTTTAAACATACAAACATCTGTACTTCTCTAGTCATGGCTCTTATTTTATGGCAGATGAAATTAAAAGTAGTTTTAGGAAAGAGAACTTCAAAAAGGATGAACATTTTTTTCCGTATAATAGATGCAAATTAGCATTGCTAAAATTTGTCTTTTTGCTCATCTCCTGAACGTACAGGTACTGTAATCAAGTTCTCAGTAAAGAAATAGATGAATGCGTGACTCTCCTGCTGCAAGAGCTTGTCAGCTTCCAAGAACGAATTTATCTGAAGGATCCTATAAAAGCTAAAGCAAAGAGGAGACTTGTGATGGGGCTGCGAGAGGTTACAAAGCATATGAAGTTAAGCAAGATCAAATGTGTTATTATTTCTCCCAACTGTGAGAAGATCCAGTCAAAAGGTATAAATAACTCTCATGAGATATCTTCTCTTACATAGCTAAACCAGTTTCCTTTTTTACACAAAGTTATTTTGATTACTCTTCTCCCATTGCTGTCTTTTATATATTAAACACTGAGTGGCCTCCAAGGTACCATGTGCCTAGAACGCTGAGCAGACCCTAGGCTTTTCTCCCCTTCCTGTTGCAACTCTCAAGCCCTCAAGAAACTCCTCCAGGAGATTAGAAAGACCATTAGGGACAGTTTACAGTGTGACTCAGGATCTGCAGTTACAGAGGAGCAAATGGGCAGGCATTAAAACATCCATGCATTGTTTTGGTCACAGAAGACAATTGTGCTTGATACAATCTACTATTTTTAAGTAATTTTCTACCTCACGTTTTTGAACTATTTAAGACTAATTTTCTTTTTAAGGACCTTTCTTGCTGATAACGTAAGTTGGTTAATAAGAATAACTGATTATTTCACTTTTGAACATGCAGCAACTTAAAACAGGGAAACTGTATTTTCCTTTTCTGGCTGGCTGTAGATGTTGAGTTACAGATGGTGAATTTCATTTCCTAGAGATGACATTTAGGTACTTCCACATATTATGCATCAGCGAACTCCATTTGCAGCAGGGTAGATGTTCAGGGGCTACAGCAGGTGGCAGCACCTAGCTGATCATGGTGGATCCCAAAAAGGCTTAAGTGAAGTCAGAATCGGTTAGTGCTTGGATGGAGAGATCAAGATTCTCAGGGCTGTAGCCTATATTGGGAAGTTAAAAAAAAAAAAACATTCTGGAAGAAGACAATGGCAACAACTTCCATACGGCTGCCCCAAAAAGTCCTCATGCAAGTCCATAAGGAGTTGAACTCAATTCCAACTTTACATGTTTGAGGCACCTTCACATTAATGAATTAAGAACTGAAGTGTTTGCTGATACCTCTTTTTTGGGGGGGCAGCTTCGCGTTCATTCTGTTTTGTGTGCTTTACATGTATTCAGTTTTCATCTGACTTCTGTTTGATTAACATCGTACAATTTTATTGTAAACTGCCCAGGGAACTTCAACTTCAAGGAACTTCAGTTGGGTGGTTTAAACTTTTTAATAAATAAATGAAATTAATAGACTTAAGTCTGACTAATTGTGAGAAGGTTCTTCATCTCCTTTTTTCCTTGACGTGTTCCAAGGTGGACTAGATGAAGCTCTGTATAACGTGATTGCCATGGCTCGAGAACAAGAAATCCCTTTTGTCTTTGCCCTTGGACGCAAAGCTCTTGGTCGCTGTGTCAACAAGTTAGTCCCTGTCAGTGTGGTGGGGATCTTCAATTACTCAGGTGCTGAGGTAAGAGCTTCTAATTCAGCTCTGCAAGCATGAAGTTCATTGTACAGCCAATAAAGCCTGAAACTAAATTCATTCTGTTTCTGTGTTGTAAAATAACCTGAGTTGTATAATCTATATCTGCAAGTGGTGTGTCTTGTGTTTCTTCCCAAATCTCTGAAGTAGATTGGTGCTCATACTCCTTTTCGTACACAAAACGATGATATATTCTAAGTTAAAAAAACAATAAAAGCCAACCTTTCCAATTCTGATGTACATGGGTGCATGTATGTATAAGAAATACACAGAAATCCTCACATGTCTGGGAAGATGACATAGTCCATGCATCTGCTGCCATTATAGTTCTAGCCAGCATGGCATTTCTTCACCCAGCATGATTGGACTGGCAGTGATAATCAGTGGACACCAATAGTTCAGGCTAGCATCATTGTCCTGTTTTTTTCTGATCCACTGTCTAGTTCAGTGTTTGGATTGCAAGGTAGAAGCTTGGTCTACTGTGATATAATGCAGTGCTGTACATATTTTAAGATATAACCATCTGTGTACTGTTTGAATAAGACCCAAGAGAAAAAAAAACACGAAACCTTCCAGTAAAACATTGCAAGCTATCTAGTAACATCTCATGGTAGTTTTCCCTCTCTGAGTGGACTCTCTATCTTTTAGAACCTCTTCAATAAACTGGTTTCGCTGACTGAAGAGGCCAGGAAAGCCTACCGAGATATGGTTGCAGCCATGGAGCAAGAACAGGAGGAGGCCCTAAAGAACATTAAGAAGGTGCCCCACCACATGGGACATTCCCGGAACCCTTCAGCAGCAAGCGCCATTTCATTCTGCAGTGTTATTTCCGAGCCAATTTCAGAGGTGAATGAGAAGGAGTACGGTAAGCATGTATTTCAAAGTAATGCTTTTTCTTAAATTTTTAAATGTTTCTTTCTCTAGCCTGCCTTAATTCATAATTGGATGAACTTTTATAATTATAAAGATATAATAACGGCCTCTTTGACCAAATTTATTTCATAACCTTATTGGAATTTTGCAGTTTCCTACAGTCTAGTATTCTGGATTGTCTGTTTAATCACACATCTCACACTAGATATCATGGAGTCACCTGTAGCATGACAACCATGGCATGAACTTCTGCTCTGGTACAATATTGGAATCAGGTGTGTGTACCAGAAAGGGAAGTAATTTAAAAAGTCAACATGGTGGCCGCAACTGTATGATTGAAGCCTTATCCCATTTTTACATTTGTCTCTTATGACACTTGCAATAAAGAGGCAGGGCTTCATCACACAGGTGTGGCCACCATCTTAACTTTTTGACATTCTCCCTTGGTGACATCCCTGCTTGGAATACTGAAATTTAAGCCTTTGTTTTAGATAAACAAAATTGCCTCCATATTCAACCAGTTGCAAAAATTTGAAAATATAACTTAGTAAGATTTTTTTACTTTAAAATATAAGGTCTGTAGAGTATTGCAGTCTCATAAAACAGGTCTCTGTTCCATGTTTGTACTGCTGTCCCTCAGTTGGCTCCCAGGGCAATTTGTAGTCTGATTAAAAAAACACAATAAAACTAAAGCAATAAAATAGGGGGCTAAAAGCATTAAGATCAGAGTGATTAAAAATGATAATCTTAATGATCATGATTCAGATCAGAATGATTTAATGATTAAATAATGATTAAATAAATTATTATTTAAAAACAAATAAGGAGCAATGATGTAGTACACCATAACTTTATTTCAAATTCTCTTCAGGGACTCTGTGGTTGCTACTGATTTGGAATGAAATAGTTAAACTCTCATAGGCTAATTTTTTTTATCTACTTATTTTCATGTACAGTTTTATTCATGGAAACAACAGTTTACATTCTTAGAATTGCTTCTTCAGATCTCCTTTCTTCTTGGGTTTGCTATAGAGAGAAGAATTTTTTTTGTTTTACATTTTAATTATTAGCATTTAAAGGGCTCAACGGGACAATGGTATAAATTATATTATTCTATAGCATCAAGCAGTTGCTCACAATGCACAGAATCAGATTTGTGTTTAGTCTTGTTAACCACAGTGTACTGGAAGCCATTCTTGCTTTTTGTGACCTGTAACAGAATTTTAGTAATTGTATTGTTCAAAGCTTTTCCTAGAATGGAGATAAGGTTACCTGTATGTACTTATCAACTTGTTTAAAATAGAAGTATGCTTTTCATTTTGCTTTGTAGCCTTTCCCAAAATGTTCTGCCTTTTTCCCCCCAGAAACAAATTGGAGGAATATGGTGGAAACCTCAGATGGCTTGGAAGCATCTGAAAATGAAAGAGAAGTGGTGTGCAAGGTTGCTGCTTCAGAAAAACCTGGCAGCCATAATGCTACTGCTGGTAAGCAGTTATCTCTAGCTGCCGTTGGCCTCATGACAGTTGCATCTCATGGGAAACCACTAAGTGGGAAAGAGGAAGTGAAGCCAGATGACAATCTGGAATGGGCCTCTCAGCAAAGTACAGACACAGGATCTTTAGATGGCAGTTGCCGGGATATTTTGAACTCCTCCATGACCAGTACAACGAGTACTCTTGTGCCAGGAATGCTTGAAGAAGATGAGGAAGAGGAGGAGGAGGAGGAGGAGGAGGACTACGCCCATGAACCCATATCAGAAGAAGTTCAGCTCAACAGCAGAATTGAATCATGGGTCTCAGAGACTCAGCGGACTATGGAAACACTTCAACTTGGAAAGAGCCTCAGTGGTGCGGAAGATGAGAACGTTGAACAAAGCGAGGAGGAAGAACTGGAAACTCCTGAGCCAGCCGAATTGGTTCTTGACAGTGAAGAATGGACAATGGACAAGGCTACAAATAAAGCTCAGCAGAAGTCTAATACCTGCACTTCCCTTGATACAAAACATACAGACTCAAATTATATACCATAAACTTTAAGCCCAAACTCAGGAAACTTTACTATTTTAAAAAAACTAATTGTTGTAAGGATTGCAGCCATTGCTTTGTGTGCTTCATCTCAGCATTTTGCACTGTGTAACATTTAATATGCATATTTAATTCACAACATATTTTTTGTAGCGGTCTTTATTACTTCTTCATTGAGACCTAGAGTGTGCATGTATGATTAATATTTATATCTTTCTTAGAACAGGCTATGTGTGTTAAACTGTCATTGGGCATCTTTTTCGTATGAGAAAACTATTTGCACCTGACCATTTTTAATGCAAAACTCTTCTCAAACTGAAAAATTCTTACATATTTTTAAAGCATTGACAGTATTGACCAATATTTGCTTCGTCCTGATCTTTTTTGGGAGGTATTTGGCCACTGAGTCCCTAAAATTAGGCCAGAGTGATTTTTTTTTCAGGCTATTACAGGTGACTATAATCAGAATGAAAATGTGTTCTGAAAAAAGGGCTAGAAAGATGTATATTAGCTAGTCACTGAATCAGTGCATCTTCTTAGTAGTATCTTAGAATATTTGTTTAAGAAATAACACTCCTGAAGGACTGGTTGCAGTTGGCTAAAAGCATTTGGCTAGGTACTTTGGAGAAACATCTCTTAGCGGGTACTTTGATGAGGATGTATCTGTTTACTTTCCAACTGACTACTTTAACATTGTCACTGTGCCTGCAGGACTGCCAAAAAGGGCCCATTAACCACCACAAACTTTCATTGTTTGGCTTTCTTAATTTCTGCTACATTGCAGCGCGCCATTTTCTGACTGCTTCTTAATGCTTTCACTGATCTCAGGAATGTTACTATGAGTTTATACATGCTATGTAAATAGAAAGTTAGAATCAGATATCGACCATTTAGCAAAAAATGAAATATGAAGCTTGGGGGAATTTACTGGGGAAAGGGAAAGAAAGTTGGTGTTCAGATCACCTCACTGTTTGCTTGAGATTGGTCTTGCTGAGAATGTGAACTCTGTGGTCTTCTAGCAGTTTGCCCCATTGAAAGTAGACTTTCATAAATGTGAGAGGTAGAAGTGGCTAAGCAGTAGGGAAATATCCTTCGGCTTGTGGAGTTTCAGAATGGGGGAGAGAAGAACTGTTATTTTTAATGATTTGCTTAAATTTTGCATGCCTATTCTGAGTTTTCTAGCACTCATTTCACCAAACCAAGTCGCATAAAGCCGGGGGGGGGGGAACGGTGATGGTAGAAGTAGTGCAAGAAGACAAACTTTATGAAAATATGGCTGTCCCCAGCAGCGTAAAATATTTCATAGGTCGGTTGCTCTCTTAATAGTTTGGGACCAATAACTATCATATCTGAAGCTAGGTTTTTTTATTTCTAATAAGAAAAATCTGATGAAATGTTTCACAATTGTCTGTTGTCACCTAGTGTTAAGGAATGTAGCGGAAAAAAAAGTTTGTATAATTAGCTGTTGTACATGGAACCAGTATGTGATGAGTAGGAAAAGGATTGGAGGCTACCTGCATCCTTGCAGACTGTCCACAAATTGATATTTCTTCCCTCTCTCCTCTTGAAGTGCTAATCAATCAAAATGACTTCGTTCTTCAGTAGATGTTGTCTTAAATGTGTGTCTCTTTTTTTAAAACCTGGTTTGTCCCTTGCCAGTTTGCATAAAACCAGTAGATAAGTATACACCCCACCCCCCTTTTCCCATTATATGTTTCAAATTTAGTCAAAACATTCTGGTGTATCTCAGTTTGACCTCCCACGTGAATGTGCTGATCTCCAAACTGCAGCAGGTCTCCTTAGGACAAACAGCATATCATGGGCTGAAGCCATTCTTCATAAAATGCTCATTTTGGGGAGGGGGCCCCTAAGAACTGGTTGAGAATAGAATATGTCTATGAAGTATGTTAGATTGTATTCCATTTTCAAAGTGTTTCCTTTTGTCTTTTGTCTTTTTGCAATGCAGTGAGGTATTACGTTTATGTTCATTCTTTTGATGGGTTCTCTTCCAATGCTGTAATAGTCCTTGATGTTTCTTCTGAACAGCTTAATTTTCATTTCTTTTCAAATAGGCCTGTTTCTGCTGTCTTATTGGTATAAATTTGGAACAAGCTCAACAATGTTTCCTCTTCCTTAAAGTCAATTTAATTAATTTCACTAGAGTTAATGGCAAAAGATGGGAATTTCAGGGATGGGTGGGGGTATATGTCTGATGGGTTAGAGGTGACCATATAGGGAATAGTCATAAGCACTTCCAGTATTTGTATAAAAAGAGCTTGCCACTGGGTAATAAGAGAACACCAAGGTGGGCTGATGCACTGAAATCTGTGGTGGGCCAAATAAGAATATGGGGTTTGTAGGTTACTAATACAATGCTTTGTTCTAGTACATATGTGTTTATACTATTAAAGTCCATTACCTGTATTCCTCCCTTGTTATGCCCTATTCCCCAGCTTACATTTTAAATGGCATGTTTTTACAAACTTGAAATTTGATCAGTGATTGGTGTTGTGTTTGACCTGCTGTTTGGGTTTTTAAAAAAATGGAAAAGATCCTTTTGAATGATGCACTTGTATGTACTCTGAACACATCACTAGGAGATACCTTGGAATCTTCTTTAGGTGGATCTATGCAGTGTAGCTAAATCCAGTTGTCAGCTGGAAGCTCTTAAATTTTAATGGCATGGGAGCAAAAACGTCTTGTTTGAAAAGCTGCTGTCTACTGAAATTGTCGTAATCTGTGTGCGTGTGTGAAGTTGTGCCAATTAATCAAGATGCTCTGTCAATTTACCAGATTTTAATCACTAACTCAGAACACTTTAAAAAAGCCATAAATGGAAACTGTACAGCTTCATGCCCAGTTCAGTCCTACACAAACAATCTTAAACAATTAACAATTTGAAAAATCAACAGAAGGGCACAGTCTAATTAATGTTTATATGTGGTTAATGTACTTTTAAAGACTATACTTAGGTAATGTCTGTTAATCTTTGATACCTGTACACTAAATATCAGTAACAGATCTAAAGTTTAAATTAGAAAAAATAATGAAATGACTTCATGAACAAGTTCTGTCTATGTTCTCCTTTTTATGAAGGATAATTCTGTCTACCATACCTTTTTGGAGTAATAACAGCTTTTGCACTATGTAAATACTAGTGGGGGTTCTTCCACAATGAATAAAAATGATTATAAGAAATTGTGGTATCGTATTTAACGGTGTATTATTATTTGGCATCACCATCAGAAGGGCAGTGTATTTTCTGAAGAGGAATTTAGTCTTCATATTCCGCGTGGAGGCTTACTGCTCTTCTGCATGAGACCTCTGAGCTCCAGAATCTGCTCCACTGCTGTGGTCTTCTCACTCTCTTGCTTATTGAGCAGCTGAGCTGAGTAATCTCCAGCTCAACTGCAATGGATCCAAAATTGCAAAAAGAAAGAAACGAAGAAAGCTTCTAAGGATAAAACCGCAGAGCTCGTGGGCAGCATGTCCTTTTTCCAGTGGTAAGAAATTTTAGCCAACTAGCCCTCTATGCCCAAAGGAGAAAGGTGGTCAAAGGGCAGCAATGGCTCTTTTTTTTTTTTTTTTTTTTTTCCCAATGCCCTGTGGATTTCACTTTAAAAACAAGCCAGGATTGATCTGGGCTGTTTTACCTTTGCGGATCCTTGCAACTTGTGTGGGTGTGGGAGGGAATTAGCACTTTGCGTGTGCGTGTTCAGTAAAGAGATTTTTCTTACTCCAGGATCATTTCTTTTGCTCTCCCCACCCCCACAACTTTCAGGGTCCTGTTTAGGATGCTTGCTTGCAGACATTTGGGGAGAGTGCATCTGGATGCAATCTCCAGGATGCAGTCCCTTAGTCATAGCTAGCAATAGACTTTTAAATGCTACAGAAGAATGATGGCTTGGCTGTTTCCCAGCTATCCCTTTACAGCAATTGATGAGATCGTTTTGGAAGCCTCCACGTAAGTGCACGTTATGTTCTGGAAGAGGTGCAGAGACTGTCCATTTATTTCAAGTTTGCATGGAACAGGGTTTGAAGGGAAATGTAATGCTCCAAGATCTTCACCTATAATAGCTTGGGGCACAGATGGATGCTTTTCTAAATTGTTCTGTTAGTTGGGGAGAGAGTAGCTGGATGGTGTTGATCAGTCTCTTCAACCAGCATGCCACAAGCCCAAAGCTGTATTGTGGGCGCAATTTTCTTTTCAGCTTGGCAGACTGTAGTACTAATCCATGGCTTAGTATCTGTGAACCCAGTTAATTGGGGCTTAATCAACAAAGAATAATACTTGGGATGTGGGTTGAGATACTTGCCCCTACAGGCAATCCTCAACTTGCGGCCATTTGTTTAACAGTTGTTCGATGTTACAACAGCACTGAAAAAGTGACTTACAACTGGTCCTTGCACTTAGGACTATTGCTGCGTCCCCATGGTCATGTGATCAAAATTTGGGCACTAGGCAACTGGCATGTATTTACAACAGTTGCAGCATCCCAGGGTCACATGATCACCATTTGCGACCTTCCCAGCAAGCTTCTGATGAAGTCAATGGGGGAAGCCTGTTCGCTTAACCGTGTGCTTTGCTTAACAACCATGGCAAAAAGGTCGTAAAATCGGGCGTGACTCAACAACCGCATCTCTTAGCGATGGAAGTTCTGGTCCCAATTATAGTAGTAAGTTGAGGACTACCTGTATTGGTTTCCCCTTCCTCTCTGGGAAAATATGATGAAGGCGTGGTGGAGCTGCTTATGTCTATTATCCTAAAATGGAGAAGTAGCAATTCAGAGGAAATCAGGAAGGGAGGGTTATGTAAAAGGATGCTTTTGGTGATAATGTAACAGCTGAACGAGGGACAGGAAGTCTCTGACGGCAATCAATATTGCTGTTTGCTTCATCAAAAAACTGCACCGTGGCCAGAACTAGCCATCCATGAGTCTGAAAAGCAAAAGCAATGAGCTTTTGGTGCATTCAGTTTTGCAGAACAGTAACTTTTTATGTGTGTGTGTTTTATCAGGAATTAGATGAGCAGGCGACCAGAATCTAACGTGATTCTGGTCTCCTGCATCAAGCACACCCATCAATGGTGACAGCAGATGCCTCCTTCCGCCCCTCACTCACAAGGCAGCAAATGTGACTGCGGTGTCTCTCTCTCACCCACACGCTGAGAATTAACATGAGGAAGTGCATGTGATGGGAAGACATCCACACTTCAAAGCTCTCCTGGGGAGAGGGAGGTCAGTGAAGCCTATTGTTGCACGGTGCAAGCGTGTTGTTTTACAGTATTGTATTTTCACAGCCTTTTTGAGAAGGGGAAGACTGGCCCCTTTTTTCCCAGGCAAACAATTTTCAGTCTTGCAGCGTTCTGGTACCCAGCACTTTCCAGGAAAGACATTTTCAAAAGCAAATAAACAAGATAGCCTACATCGATCCCAATTTAGCAAGGCTTCCTTCCTGCTTTGTGGATCCCACCTTTCTGAACCCCTGCTGTGTGTAGGTGATGTGCAACGAAGCTGATGTTGCTCCTGCAATGTGAGAAGGCCATCTGCTTAATCCTATTTAATATGTTATGTTGCAATACATTGTTTGCAAAGAAGGGCAAGGCTGGATTTGGTCTCCCAATTGTTTCCTTTCTAAGCCAGCCATCAAGTTGAAGGTATCTAGACACAGCTTGTTTTGCAGTTCCAAACAGCAGTTAAGCCTAAGAGAGCTTCCAGATGAGACTTTTTCTGTGCAATTGCCTTGCTTGGCCTATGGATTTTTACAAAGGCATGTAAGACCAGCAGATGACAAATTCCATCATCTGAGATACCCTTCCCACCCCTACTACAGGTATTTTCATTGGCTTGGTTGTTACTGCCCCTGAGATGAGCTTCCTCATCCAAGACCTGCACGAAGCTCCACTGGTGATTTCCTTAAGATCAACTTCCTGTGCAAAAAAAAAAAAAGTATTGTTCTTGGAATATGTGTTACATTGCATGCTAAACCTGGGTTGGGACATGGTTGGAAGCCTAAATAAGGGCAACCGTACTGCTGAGTAGAACAGTGGGGAGATGATATAATTGGCCCGTGCGCCTATTTTTTTAGTAGGTCCATCTTCTCTCACCATTTTCTCACTATGTTTCATCTGCTTTTTGCTGCAGCACATAGTGGATCAGAAAAAAAGAGAATCCACTGAAGATCCATCAGAAACTCCTTTTTATAGGTGAGTGTATTATATTTATAATTAAATGCCATGGTCTTGAGACCTCTTAGCTTGCCAACCTCTGCTCTGAATACTTCTGTGAGATGTAAAAAGACAGATATTCAATTTCTTGGGTGCAGTGTGCCTTTCAGAATAGTTATAATTAAGAATGGAGCAGGCAGTACATTCCATCCAATGCTGTAGGTCTACCTCTGGAGGGCACCTACTTCCCTTCTGCTGTCCATGCCTGTTCATTTTGGAACATCTGACTGTACAAGCCAGGCCCATGTTGAATTTTTCAAAATTGAAAATAGTTTTTTTAAATCATTATTATTATTTCCTCTTCTGCCAGGTTTTCTTTCCTCCCGTTGATATAGAAAGCTACTCCTTGTTTTAAAAAAAAAGGAAATGCTTTTTAAAAAAATCCTTCACATGTGCAGCACCCTGTGACTTACAAAAACAGTGTGTTATTATTAAGTATCTTCTCCCACACCACGAGCCCACTCACTGGTGCCTCTAGGTAGGTGAGTTTTCCTTTGATGTTCCTCCTTCCCCTTTCCTGCTTGCATCGCTGGAAAGAGGAGAAAAGAAGACTTTTTACCAGAAGAAATTGCTGCCTAGCAATGCATGCCTTAAAGGAAAACCCAAATGGTTTTTTCTGGGATCATGTGAACCTTCACAGGGTGGGGTTAACCATCATGTTAAATAGCATTCAGAATGAGTGCTCTTCCAAATGCTGGCACTTTTTATGCGGTTTAGTGAGCTCCCCAATGAGAAAGGTGAATGGACCTCTGGCGATCAGTTTTGCTCCTGTTGTTCTGAAAACGCTATGGAAGATTAACAAGTCAGAATCAGTTTCACATGAGCTGCTCATAAGTCCCAGAATTTACACCATCTTCCCCATGAGGCTGATTTGCCCTTTGCGACATAGCACGTTGTCAGAGCAGACAAGACAATAGCAGAAAGAGAGGTACATGTGTGGCAAATCAGCCCTGCTACACAAGGTTTTCTATGGTGGTAGTGTGGACCGACCCAAAGGGACAACTCTATATATGAATTGCTCCCTTGGACCTGTCCCCACTAAGACCACTGAGAAACTTGCTTAGCAGGACGGATTCGCACATGACAGATTTGTATGACTAGAGCCACTATTGTTCGAAAGAAGCAGTGAAGAAGGCAGAAAACTCAGGAAGAGTTGGGGACTTCTAGAATTGAAGTTTATTGACCATAGTCTTGAACTGGAATATTAACAAAGCAAACAATCCTATTCTATCTTGTAGGGGGCCTCAAGTTATGCCATCTTATCAGTCAGGTCTACTTTTGAGGGAGGTCTCACCTCCTGGCTTGTCTTTGGTTGTGGAAGAAGATAAGCGATCATAACCACCATCCAGAAGTGGGTCAATTTCCCACTTGAGAACATCTGAATTCAGTCATCTACTGCTCAGAGCAAAAAACAGAACAAAACTCAAGGGGGAAAAAAGATGGCACAATTCAAGGTTCCTCAAAAATCACCACAAGGCCAAGGCTTCAGACGAAATTGCTCTTCATTTACATTTTCACTGAGACCCAGATTTAGTAGAAGCTATTGCTTTATCCTGTAAATTTCCATTGGCTCAGGGTTTTTCACACACACATCCCTCCTTCGCCTCTGTTCTTCATGTAGAGCTCTTCCAAATTCAAAGGTTGGTATCTGCCCAGTCTTACTTTTTAGGTAGCCTCTGTGAACTGGCAACTTATTATTTGAGAAATATCTCATGTCAATGAGTTGGCACTAAGGCCACATAGAAATTCGAACCTACATCTGTCAACTGTACCCTCCTTCCACTTCAGCCAAGGTATCTTTTTAAGTTTATCGGTGGTAATCAAACATCACTAAGGTGTACTCAAGCCCATTGTGGGGGGGGGGGGGTTTCTTCCCCTACATGCCAATAGGTGAAAAGGCTTTCTTTAGGCAATGCTACAGCCTTAATATTGTAGCAAAATCCAGGAGGGCAAGAAATATTCTGGGGCTGGCTCACACTGGCCCTCTGCTGATCTTTGTCAGCTACATAAATGAGAATTGAGAAACATGACTTAAAATAACCTACACTTTGGGGTTGCATAGGTACCTGAACTGGTTGTTGCCAGATTAATTCTGCTATAGGATTATAGGATTCACATTTGAATGCAGAAAAATAAGGCCAAAACCTTATATCCGTTTATTGGAGGTACACATGACAAACTGGATTCCATTTATAAATCAGAATGTGGTGTCTTGTGGGTGAGAAGTCAACAAGAAGTAATCCAAAGATAATACAACATCCAGGGGGAAAAAAATACTAAAATCGGTCTAAAATTGAGAACGTTGCTCTTTTTTTCCCCTCCCAGGGGGATTTTCAGAAATTACTGAGGGCTAAGTAGAATTTCAGATGGGGAAAATCTTGAGGGCCATGGTTTCCTTGAATAATCCCTCTGCCTATTGCAAGGAGAGATTCCAGCATCTCTTCTGCTGGGAAAGATCCCAGGTTCCATATCTTGAATATTTTTAGATTTGAAAAATGAAGGGGACAGATGATGGGGAAGAGACGCCTTCCACTCCCTTGGCAATTTTCCTCATTAGAGAGAACGGGATGAGTTGAGCCATCTGACCCATTCTTCTTGGTTCTTCCCCGTCATGAGCAAAAGGAGGAACTCTTATCGTTGCCATACACCAGTTCCAGCTTTGAGCTTGCCCCAAACTGAGACCTTTGAAAAATATAAAGCAATACCCTTGAGCACAACAATAAAGCATCGGATTCCACCCCCCACCCCGCTCTTCTCCCTAGATGCCTTTTGTCTTCCTGCCTAACGTCTGTGATGGCTTGCAGTTTCTGAGGATACGATGCACTGACTGAATTGCCTGCTCAAGTCTCTCGTTTCCTGTGCGCCCGTCTCTTCTAATCTGCCTGCCCAGTAAATTTGATCGGTACAGGAAGTGCTATTATCTATGGAACGGAAAGTCGATAAAAAGGAGCTCTGTTTCTTAAAAAAAAAAAGAAGAAGAAGAAGAAGGAACGAAAACAGCCCATCACCCTTCTTCTCCTCCCCCGGGGTTTTATATCATATGAACGAATGCCAGTGGAAATGCCTTTTCCTTACACTACTCTCCTTCTGCTGCATTGCAGAAGCAAGATGTTTAGCCACCTTTCAGGGGGAAAAAACTGAATTGGATACCATGCCACAGATGCCTTCCCCCACAGGCTACCTCCGGTACAGTGTAAACTGTCCCTTTGCCAAAAGTCACATTTTGGATGGCTACTAGTTTAGTGTATTTATGGTGCGTGAGTCATCAGGCGGCCTCTTGATTGGCTGAAAACTCAACACCCCTGGGACTGTCAGTCAGTTACAGCCATGCTCAGCTTCATTCACAGATTTATTTAGCTTGCACACAGTGAAATCCATTCAGAAAACTTCATTCATAAAAAAAGAAAAGAAACGGCAACGTTCTTTCTTTAATATTTCATGGAAATAGGTCGTCATAACCTGGAGATGAAAAAACGCTGAGAGATGACTCCAGAGAATGGTGGAGAGACTTTCCTGCAATGTTTCTGTTGGTGATGCTGAAGATCTGAAGTCCTGCTGTGCCGGAGCATCAATCTATGTGGAGTATTTTTTGGATTACTATGCTACTGAGGGGTCTTGAAGGATGAGCAAGGTTTTTGCAGATAGAAACTGAGTTTTGTTTGCAGAACTCATCAACCTGGACTTCTTCCCCCAAGCTGCTTTTGTTGGATTTTTTTTTTAATTTCAGAGAAGTGCTTTTCCCCCCCTCAACAGATCAAGTCACTGTTAATCTACTCAGAACAAGGCTACTTTCTTTAAAAAAAAAAAAAACACCCTTGCTGTTGTTCATCGGGAAAGGGTAGAGTTTTTGGGTTTCTTGTTGTGTTTTTCTCCGAAGTACTTTCTCTTAATTTATTTTTTAAGGCAGTCAGGTCTTTAACATTAATCATACACAGAGTCATGGCAGTGAGCGTTTAAAACTGAGAATTTTGAGTTTGCTTGCTTGAAAGTATTGTGGCTGTTCAGATCAAACAGCCATAGCTTTTCTGGGATGTGCTACATGTGTGTTTCACTTTGATTTAATTTCAAATAACCAAATGACCGGACAAAATGAAACAGGGTTTATGAAGAGGAAGAAGCATTCTGAGGATCTCTTGAGAGCACCCAGAGTGACTAATCGTGTTTTCTTATTTTTTCTATTCAAAATTATTCTGATCTGTTTAGTTCCATATTTTTTTTGGTCATTCATAAGAAGGCAGATAAGTTAAGGGTGGAGGAGGAGAAGATTTAGTTACAGAACTTTGCAGGCTATGAGAGAATTCATTCCATACAGCTTCAGTGGACAGCTACTGGATGTAGGATTGCCAAGAGAAGCAGGAATGCTCCACAGGACTAAATATAGTCGTTTTAGAAATGAGTCCCTCACATCGCTGGAGGAAGACACATCAAGTGATCTTCTTCGTCTGAAGGGCTCTTCAGCTTCTCCTTCCACTACACCTAACATACCCACTGAAGATGTCACGGTTGGTACCTCGGACAGCTCCATCTCTTTGTGCACCTTGGTACCTCGCATGGCAAATGTTAAGTTGGCCAACCCTTCCACCTTACCATCCCTGAAGAACTTCTGCCTACGAACTAAAGAGGTGTCAAGACTTAAACTCACGGAATGCGTCACTGTCCCGACCAGACCAGCCTTGCCAGAAATCAGGTTAAGCAGCTGCCTGTCTACTGCTTATTCCCAAGGAGACCCAGACAAGGCATTCAGGTCAAACACAAACATCCAAGAGAACTGTATTTTGTTAGGTTTGGACGAATCTGCCTTCCTGTCTAAACCAAGCAAAGATCTTGGACAAAAGGGTGAATCCAGTTTGGACACTGGGATATCATATGCTGCCCGCGTAAGTAGCTTCCCTTGATCTTTTTCTCTGTAGTAGCGATGATTTGAATTAATACATTTGAAAAGATTTCTGTAATAAGCTCCCTTGGAATTGATGTAATGTGTTAGAATGCTGTCCTTAAGGCAATCTTAATCCTTGCAACTGTTTTGTAAAACTATACAATATGTACATATTTCTGGAAAATGTACCTGTTTGTTTTATACTTTAGCTGCTAGACTTCTGCCGAACAAATATTTAGCCCACCTCATTTTATATGCTGAGGTCTGATTCCAACATGAGAGTTAGGGAAAAAAAACCTTGAACAACTCTCATTTTATTATTTCCCCCACATTTCACTAAACTGCCTTTAAATCTTCCCCTCCTTTAGGCTAAGCCAACACAGGTTGGAGCGTTTCTCAGGCAAATAATAGAATATTTTTTTGTACCAGGCAAAAAATGGAATGCACTTACAGAATACAGATGTGATTCAGATGACCTCTCATTTGGTGTGATACACTATGTGAATTACATATGTAAGAAAAGTGGCACACGATTGTGGAAACAGTGTGGAGAAAATATGGCATCTAGCTAAGTCTTTGAGTTAACATGTTGAGGAAGTGATTCTTTAAAAAAAAAAAAGAAAGACACAGGGACATTTGTGCAAAACACTGAACGCAAACCAGTGAATCTTATTTTAGCCGAAGTATTATCTGACTCCAGCTCATATGCTTTCAGTTTACTGTGCAGTGCGTAATGCAAACCGATAAAATTGGGTCAATTAGATAAAACAATGCTTCAGTTAATTGTGGGTAAGCATTTCATGAAGTGTCTTGATACAGAGCTATCAGTGGCCAAGTTCTCTCACTCATAGGGGAAAAAACCAAAAAGATTCATTCCATTATACAAAACACAACCTGAATGGCTAGGATAATGTGGAAAAGAAGGCTGAACTTGTATAAACCAGGGGTAAGTGACTCTTTTTCTTCAAAAGGGGCTCTACTTTTCATGTTATTAAATTATTTTCAGTCTGCGAGGCCACTGGGTGGGGGGAAAAGAGCCATCAAAACGGTGATGTCACCAGAGTGAGTGAAACTAAGCATCCTTGCCTTTTCTTTATTTTTAGAAGTTTGTAGGGAGGTTGTTGAAAATAGGTGTATGAAATCTCCCAGAAGCTTAACATGCCTATTTTATTGCTTCTATTGTAAAAAAGAAAGAAAGAAAACCTCGCATCACCCAAGATTACAATGTTCTCCTCAAAGACCAACATCTTCCTGGAGGTTCAGGGCAGAAAGAAACATAAAAATGGGGCTGGTGGATTACACTGAACCCAGATTGGTGTCTGCAGGGAGGGTGTCAAAAAAGTGTCATGACGCATGTAAAAAAGGACAGGGCTTCGATTGCATAGTTGTGGCTGTCCTCCTTGATTTTTTGGAAACCCCTGTCAGCAGGATAAAATTGGCTAGTTGGGCACATGAACTTTCCCTTGAGAACCAGGGAGTGATTTTCAGCCTGGAAGCCTTAGAATAATGTGAGTTTTATTACTGTACCTTGAACAGTCATGTGAAAAGCTAACAGTTGTCCCAGCAACCCTCCAAGGGACAGAGCACCAAGGACTTCCTGTGTGGAGGAAGGACCACAGTTAAGACAGATAAGCTCTAATTTGCACTAAAGGTGGTGATGTTGCCACCTTGGCAGAATACAGCCCTACATTTGAAAAGCTGTTCAGCCCAAGTTCAGGAAGAGAAGGGGGACATGTTGCCCCATAGAAATCAACCCCTGTATTATAGCCTAACACAAGGGACATAAATCACCAGATCACAATCCTTCCCCCTTCAATGAGATGGTTTGTGATTCTGTTACCTATTTCAAAATGAATTGGTGTTTGCAATTCTTCCTTAGACCCATGCCCTTCTCTGTCCTGTTTCCCCACCCCCTGAGGGATAAGTGTTGACCTTTTTGGCCATGTACAGTGGCCATCTTACTTTGCACGTACACAAATTAAATTAATCTGATTCAATTTTTTTAAAAAAAGGACTGGGCAGCTGATGAAGGGGGAGACCTCAGCTTAGATTCGTGATGTCCTATTGCCAGTCCAAACTAACCTGGATTAGATAGGATATGAGACAGCTTCTTCTAGGCTGAATTTGCACAAAATGTAAGCCAAAGCCTAACATTTAGTGTGTTTTGTGAAGTCAACAACTGTGATTTATTCAGTAAAACCACTTTTAAGCAAACTCAGGCTTATTGTACTGTGCAATGACATCTCCAGTGTGCACTGTAGATTCCAGGACGTGTTCCAACATACGGAAAGTGATTTCATGTGGAAATGCAGGAATCCATTATTACAGCATCCACCACAGAGGGCTATCCAGCCTCTGCTTAAACATGTCGTATCCTTATTCTTACTGAAAAGACTATAGGCTAAGAATTTTTATCTTTTATTTTATTTTGTATTGATGTTACTGTAATTTGTTTGATTGCTGTGAGCCACCCAGAGTTGTTGGGCACCGGGCAGCATAAAAGCTTAATAGAGTAAACTATTACAGACTAAGAATTGCAAACCCAATCTGGGTTTCAGCTGCTTTCACTCTGCAAAAATATAATAATGTAATCTATATTGGATTTCTTAGTGGTTCAGACCTCTAAGCATAAAGATATTTTCCCCCCGCTAAGGCTGTACAATTTTTTTTAACCTGCTAGCTACATTTGGTCTTCCGGCAGGGCGCTAGTCTCACACTCCAAAAAGGGGTAGGGACAGGATATTAACTAAATTTCATTTCATTTAATTAAAAGTAAACAGTGAATATGATGGGTTTTGGTCATGGACATTAATACTTTCCTCTTTCTATCACATTACAAAATATAATGAGATAGTGACTTATATACCCCCACATATATAAAGAGAGAGAAATTGCTAGTGGAATTTCCCATTAAAAAAAAATTAGCACCTGGTGAGCTGGCCAACTTTATTTATATGCACATGCTGACTTTCATTTCCTGATAAAGGAAAGATCTTTGTTGCATCAGTGATTTTTTTTTTTTTTTGAGAACCACATTTTCCATTCCTTACTGGGGGGGGGGGGGGGGGGTTGCCACAACCTGGTTGTTTCGAGTTTCTTCTGTCCTGAACCCAACACTATCCAACATGATGTGGATAGTGGTTGATGAAAACATTAAATTATGCATGCTTTTTAATAGCAATCTTTTCAGGGATTGGAGCAAGAGGTGACAGAAACTGTACTCTAACCAGGAGCATTGGGGATTGAATGTTCATATTGACCCATTGCCTACAAGCAAAGCTTCTCCTTGCTACATCCTGTGCAAACATGATTTTTCTTTATTGCTTTTTATCCACTGAAGTTGTTGGCCCCATAAACAGGACATTACAAAATAGTGGGAAAACTCTTAGCATTACATCGGCACTACTTGGTTTTACCTCCTTGAATGAAAAGCATCAATTCATCTGATCATTTTACAGATTGATTGACTGATTACATGCCATCAAGTTGTTTTCAACTCATGGCAACCACATAGATAGATTTTCTCCATGATGATCTGTCCCTAATCTGGTCTTTCAGGTCTTCCAACATTGCACCCATTGCCACTGTAACTGAGTCCATCCGCTTTGCATAATGTGTCTGAAGTAGGATAATTTGGGCCTGGTCATTTGTGCCTCAAGTGAGAACTCTGAGTTGATTTGTTTGATGATCCATTGGTTTGTTTTCTTGGCTGTCCATATCATTCTCAGGAGTCTTCTCCAACACCAAAATTCAAAAGCATCAATACTCTTTTTATCCTGCTTCTTCAAAGTCCAACTTTCGCTTCCATAGAGCGTCACAAGGAATATCACGACTTGCATGATTTTGGTCTCTGTAGGTATAGACACTTCACAGATTTGAATATCTTTTCCAAGGCCTTCATGACTGCTCTACCAAGTGCTAGTCTTAGGTGTATTTCTTGACTGTTTGTTCCATAATTTCCCAAAGCGTTGGCTTCCATTGCCTTCACACCCATCCACCCACCTACCTGTACACCAGAACCATACAAAATAGGCCCAATCCAACTTATCTGAAAGTGTAAAGTTGGGTAAAACTGCTCTAAAGAACTGTTCTACATGTGAACGAGTCAATATGCAAAACTTTCTACATCTATTTTCCACAACCTCCCCACAACCTTCTAAAAATAAAGGTCAGAATGTTCGGCCTCACCCATTCTGGTGACGTCACTTCTCAATGGTTCTCTTTCCCCCAGCTTATGGTTCTCAGAGTGAAAATAATATTTAAAAATGAAAAGTCAGGCCTTTGTAAAGAAAAAAAAAAGTTGCCTACCCCAGTTTATACAAGTTTAGCCTTCTTTCCTACATTAACTGAGCCACTTTTCAAAATTAGCACCTGAAGACTCCTAGTTAAGATGTTTTGTTTTGTTTGTTTTAAAGCTCTATTCTGTCATTTAGTTCAGTTGGAAAGTGGGGTTAGGGAGAGAAAATAAAACAGCAGCCAGATTACAGTGGTACCTCTACTTACAAACTTAATCTGTTCCATGACTCTGATCACAAGTCGAGTTGGTCGCAAGTCGAAGTAAATTTTCCCATAAGGTTCAATGTAATTACCGTTAATCCGTTCTGGCGTCCGCGGACCACGCAGCAGGGGCGGAAAAACAGCCGCTGACCACGCGGCAGGGCAGAAAAATGGCCGCGGACCACGTGGAACGGGCGGAAAATGGGTCATAAGTGGAGGCGAGTTTGTAAGTAGAGGTAAATTTTTGGGGCTGGAGCTGATCGTATCTTGAAAATTTCGTAAGTAGGGGTGTTCATAAGTAGAGGTACCACTGTATTTGGGAGAATCTTCCAGTTTGTCTCCATCTTAGCACACTCGCCCTGAGGATGAGCAATTTGGAATTTTGAGAAAATCTCACAAAACACTATAATCAGAAGGTAAAATGGCAAGGCTGCTCCCTGCCACCCCACTAAGTGCCCTCTCCCTCAAAGATTCTTCCTATCTCCTCACTATAATATTTCAACATTTGCCTAGATGAGAAACCAGTGACCCTTCAGATGTGATAAACTCCCAGGATCCTTCACCATTGGCTGTACTTGCTGAGGGTATTGGGAATTCTAGTTCAGCCACAACATGAAAGCTATAGGTTCCTTGAAATGTAAAGCAGTCAAGCACAGAATAAGGTTACAGTCCTATACACACATGATCCTGAGAGTAGGATCTTTTTGAAAATAAGATCTTACTTCAACTTTCCATTAAAATGCCTGTCTTCCACAGACATTTTTGCTTGTGCTTCCTACTCCCTAACCCTGCCTGTTCTACTTGGACAAAGAGAGTTCATAACAGCATTTCTAAGTACCTGCCCTGGTCTTGTAGAGAATACTGTATAAATAAAAGCTTTCCCATCAAATTTATGATATCTCCTGGGAATCAAATGAACTTCCATGACTCAGTGCTTCTTGGACTCATCTATGATTCAGGAAGCAAAAGATAGCTTTTAGCTTCTCCCTGTTGATTTGCTCCACTGTGCTAGATGCCAACATTTAATTATAACATTGGAGTTGGAGAGTTGGGGAGGGAATGGGACTGGGCACTAGTGTTTCCTCAGAGACCTTTGCAGCTCTGAGTCTTATGTGAGGGGGAAAGGGGGGGGGGGAGTTAGCAGCTCCATCCACTTCCTTTGTAATTACTCTCAATGAGTCATGAGACTTGACCTCTATGCAAAGGACTAGCAATTGTGTTGAGAACCCAAGTCTCTGACTAAGCAACCAGCCTGCTGAAAAGCTGTGGGAGCTATTAATAGTTCCCCAGGGATATTTTATTGCCCAAAGAAACTCAAAATCCTGAAGTTCCTCTGTCATTCACAGTGAACATAAGGTAACCATAGCATTGCATTTCCCTTTCTCAAAATGCTGAGGAGGGGTGAAGCAGAATAGAAGTCCTGAGGACTCTCCAAAAAGAGTTTATCCCCTACTGGCCTCTCCCAATTATGAGTCCCATGAAGCTGTTATGAAAATACAGTCACTTCGGTTTCTAAAATCTAACCTTCAGGATATAACTCAGCCACCTAGAAATAAATTTTGCCCCCATGGGGCCCACCCAAATTATTTTATTGATGCCATTCTGCTCTTAGAGCTGTGTAAATAAGCCATCACTGCATAGTGGTAGAGTTAAAAATGGAAAAAGGGAGAAATGAGAAGATGGAAGGTCAGGGAAGTAATTTTAGACTTCAACTTCCCAAAATTACACCTCCCTCCCTTTTTAGATGTCTCACTTGGGAAGAACATTTTTATGTTGCAGAAAAGGGGGGAAAAAATTTAAAGGACAACAAATAACATTTTGCTATGTTCAGCCAGCTTTTCTTTCCCTAATCTGCAGAACACATTTTTTTAAAGCAAAAAGGGACATTGAGATGAGCCCAAAGACTTAGCAATGGGTCTATTCACTGCCCCCTTGATTACCTCTCATGGTGCAAATGGCTGTTTCTCCACCCTGCTTGGCTGTGAAACCCTAGTCCTGGTTCACAACATCCAGCCCTGATGGTGTTCCTGGGGAAGGGGAGTAGTGCTCCTTCTGGTTAAGCCATAGATGACAGCTCACCTACTCAAGATTGGTGATCAGGATTTGGAACTTTGAAAGATGTTCATTTCTTAGACCAATGTTTCTCAACCTTGACCACTTTAAGATGGGTGGACTTCAACTCCCATGCTGGCTGGGGAATTCTGGGAGTTGAAGTCCACCCATCTTAAAGTGGTCAAGATTGAGAAACACTGTCCTAGACAATTGAGGCCTTTCCTACACAGCTAAGAGTGTACTGAACAGTCATGAATAGTCCAAAGAGCTCAAGCCACCTGAATACCTCTTTAAAACCACCCTGTTCCTGCCTTCCTATGTTTTCCTTACCCAGCTTTTATGTAAATGTGGCCTTTATGGAAAGTCTGACAAGATTAACTCCAGTCAGGACAATGGATGTCAACCCCTGAGTATTGATTTCTCTCCTCTCTCCATACTTCCCCCACCACCACCAAGGTTTTGCTCAATTGAGCATCCCACGCGTATGTTTAGGGGAGCTTACTCACAGTCATATGATCTCAGCTTGTGACTCACCTACTCCTCCGAATCTTTGGTTTCATCAAGGGTGGCAAAACTGCAGCCAGCCGGTTTGCAAGATTACTGTTCTGAAGGGGGGGAAGGCCCGAAAGCCCACAGGCGCTGAGAAATACCACTGCACACCCTTGCTTTTCAGAGCAGAGACTGTAAATGCTGATTAATGGATATCTAACCTTGAAGGGAATTTTCAAAGACATGATTTGAAACATATATAAACCTTCCTTTCCCCTCTTGTAACTGACTACTAATGCTTGAGACTTACAGTAGCTACAGTGTTTGTCATTAAATAAAATATGTGATCATCTTCAATAGCTTCCCCCCAAAACCATTCATATGCAAATTCTCTGTCATCTCTAGCAAAACTAGTCCAGATTATTCTTTTTTCCCCCCACGCTATCAGAAATATCAATTACTAGCATGTTGTAGTGATTAAACTATTAGAGGAAGGTGGGTAGACCACCATAAATCCCCAGAAGAGTCACTCAAAGATCTTGACCCACAGTCTTGTAGTGGGTAGAGTTTAAAAAGAACTTTAAATGTACTGTAATCACACAGGACAGACAAAAATATATTTCTCCAATGGGTGCCTTTGTGTGTCATGTGGATCCAGTTACTGGTCAGTTTATGGTTCGGTGCATCATTGAACTACATTGCCCCAGAAGAAGACTGGCATTCTCAGTGATTCACCCCAGGAGTGTGAAGACTCTTTGGTTTAGATGGGCATTTGGAGGTAGATTTTTTTAGAATCATTGGACAAGATTTTCTGGGCCCGGGCCACCATTTTTAAATTCAGCTAATTTGTTTCTATATATTATTTCTACTTTCACGTCAGGCTTGTATGGTTGGTTTTATCTATGTTTCTGTAACTCACGTGGAGCCTTGGGAGTTAGGAGGTGCATCAATTTTGGTAAATAAATAAATTATGTCGGACCTCAGCAGTATATATGCAGGGGATTGTTTCAGTTTTCTCTGAAGGGGTCAGAACTTGGACATGCCATCTAGAAAGGAAGCGATACAGATCTTCCCGGTCCTATGATGGAATTAAGATTTGAACCCAGTTTTCTCAATCTAGGTTAAATCTTCTTGTCCATTTGTGAAAATATATAAAACTATTTTTTTTAAAAAGAACTACCAATGAAATGCTTTAAGTATTGACTACCATTTTAAGGAGTGAGGTCTTCTGATTAGAGCATCATTCTCTTTGTGTTTCTAATTGTTCAACGGTTGTGATTTCTTTCTCTCTCCATCTTTAGTATATGGGCTGCATTGAAGTATTGCAATCAATGAGGTCTTTGGATTTTGGCACTCGGACGCAAGTGACCAGGTAAGTGGCGAAGGCTGAAAGGCACACTCTATCCAAACCCTAAATGTGTTGATTTTCCTAGGCAGGCGCAAAGCCCGGTGAAATTCTTCTTCTTCTCCTGATTTAAAACATCAGGAGATCTTTCTAGACTGATTTTCTTGGCTCTGTCCCACTTGGAGTTGCAAAAGCAGTTCATCAGTCAATCAGTGAAGTTTTGCTATTGATCTCTTGGAGAGGATGTTCTTCCTTTATGGGGATTCTCTGCTGTTTGAGGGTTTTAAAGCAGCAGGTAAGTTTTCATTATTTTTTTATTTGTAAAAATGTGTTCATTATACATTGTTTTAAATTGTTATGTCCCTGCTTTGGAGTTTGAACTGTTAATGAAAAGCAAGTTAGGAATTATATGTAAGGAAGTAAGTACACTGATGTCCAGAAATAAAATTTCCCTCCAGCTCTCTGCTAAGCAATATTTCACTTATTCTCTCCCTGGACAATCCGCTATTGTCATATGTTCTGTATACAGTATTAAGAACAAAGCTTATCTGTTCTTCGGTGTTTTTCTTAATTTAAAAATTTCCTTTTTCTTAGGACATTCACAACTTTAGACCCAAGGTGTTACTCTGTATTGGAGTAACACATCGTAAAAGTTTGTCCTGTTAGGACAATCATCAAATGCTTCGTTCTGCATAAAACTGAATAAAAGATATTGGTTTAATTATAACTGCATCTCATTATTTTATGAAACTGCTCTTGAGCTGAAAAAGCAGCTTTCTGGAGCTAATTTTCAATTTATCAATAGCACAACAAATAGTATAAATAAAACAGCTTTCCTCTTCTCGTCTCAATCCAGGCTAATAAATATCTAATAGGTAGGAAAATAAATGATGCATTACCCAGTTATCTGAAGCAGTACACATATATAGAATAACTACCGACAAGATAGAAGCTCCAATCAACAGTATGTTCTATGGGGTGCATTTTAACTGTATACGTGTCCCCCCCCAAAAAATCTGGTTTTAAAGTTATTGAATAAATTGCAAGCAAATGAATGAAACAAACACAGCTGGCGATATTATTCACTCCAGTAGGTGTAAGCCAAGCTTATAAGTTCTCATCCGTGTGGCTGATGCAGAACCAACCCTGCCATTAGGCAGAATGAGATCATGGTCTCAGATGGCAGATAGAGGATGTAGCGAGCAATGGATGGATGCTGTTCCATCATTGATATAAAAGAATGGCTCCTTAACCATTCCAGTCAAAATGGAAAGAGGCATCATTTCTTTTCATCAGGTTCAAAATCTGGGTTACTAGAGTAGAATATCCCTAGTGTAGCAGAAGGTTTCCAACCTAGATATGGTTTGAACCCCTGCTGGAAATATCCTTTGGTATACAAAGAGATCCCTATCTTATCGGCTGACTAGGACCCTGAGTTCCAAGGCCTGGCTTAGGCATGAAAGCCAGCAGGGTGACCTTGGGCCAGTCACTCCATCTAGCCCTACGAAGAAGGCAATGGCAAACCTCTTCCAAAAATGCTGCCTAGAAACCTGTGTGTCCTTGTCCACGTAGCCAACGCTGACCTAAAACTCTGTCTTGAAACACTGTATTTTAAATAATCAGGCTGGTTGTGTGTAGCTAGAGCTCGTTCAAAGCTAAGGTTTTGATGGGCATCAGACCATTTGGTTGGTTTTGCTTTTATGCAAAGAGTCTTAAAATCAGTCTAGGGCAGTGTATCTCAACCTCCAGAACTTTAAGATTTGTGGACTTCAACTTCCAGAATTCCCCAGCTAGCATGGCTGGCTGGGGAATTCTGGGAGTTGAAGTCCACACGTCTTAAAGTTCCTGAGATTGAGAAACACTGGTCTATGGTGTTTATTGTATCATTCTAGCATGCCTCCTGTTTTATCTCCATACTAGTTACTGAATGAATCAGATGGGAAATGGGATTTGATAGTTGGCATTAAGTATGTGTCATATTCTGGTGCCCCTAATTTCAGACTTCTACTCAGCAAACAGTGAAGAGCCGGAGGCTGGAAATTATTTCCCTAATATACTGGTCATTGTTAATATCGTGTCTGCCACATGAATATTACAAAAATACAGCAGGAAGCAGTCAAGACAACTCATGGTCCCCTGAGGGCTATTTAAGCAAAAACTACATTGTGCTGAGATGTCATCTGGATAATTTTTTGAACGTCCTCCTTAAGTTCTGTAAAGAGAACATTTGCCATTCTAGGCTTACAGAAAGCTGTATGACGAAGTTGCTTCCTTATTACCCTCAGCATTGCTCTAAGTTGCTCTTGTGTCTCATCGTACATCCTTGGGGTGGAACCTTGTGCATCACTTCTATTGGCTGAGTGTGTCTTAACCATGGTTTGTTGAATAAACCAAACTAGCTAGAACTGTACAACATTAAGCAAAAAAGCAGATGTGCAATGGGCTACCCTGAAGGACACACTTTAAAAAGAAGAGGATAGAAGCAAGAGAAAAAAATTAAAGGTGGATTCCTTTGATTTACAAGTAATTAGAATTAAATATGGTTAACATGGTCACTCTTTTGTCAGATCTTTATTTTTCCCCCTCTTGTCAAGTTGACAGCTACAATTTGGTAACAGGTTTTGGTGGTGTCCTGGGGTTGCAACCAAGGCTTTGGGGGTGTTGGACCCCCAGGGCTTTTGCTTGAACCCTACCCGTTTTATGGCCTTCAACCGATTGTTCCTGTAGTCCTTGCCAAAAGAATATTTTCACTCATGCTGTATTGGAATATGGCATTGAAAGCTTTTTAAATTATGGGGAGTTAAGTCTCAATGCACAAACATCCATTTGTCTTTGCTTCCCAGAATTGTGGGGCTTTTATACTATGCAGAAGAATGTGTCATGTTTATTTAAGTGTTTGGTATTTCATTGTTTTGTTTTTTTTAAAAAACAACAACTTAATGATATGCCCAAGTTAATTGTATCCATCAAAAGCTTCCAACTCTGAGTTAGAGTGTTCCATTAAGGCTGCATTAAAATGGAATAAGCGGGAGCTTTAACAACATAAGCTTTTAACAATTCCTTTTTAAATGCCTTGCTTGAGTTTCAGCTTTTAATGCAAAAGCCTCTTTTAATAACTAGGCACGGTCTTAACCTCATTTAAGCACCATCTTCATTGATTAATGAAATACAAAAGAAATGTATCTCTCTTCCTCCACCACCACCACCACCACCACCACCCACTCCGATTTTCCTTAGCTGTACATTTGCTCCAATCTGGCAAAAAAAGTGCCTTTTCCCAAGGTATTTTTACCACTTGGTTAATGGGGCATCAGAATATACATTGAAATACTTTCGGTCTGGACCTTGGAGCATGCAATCGAATGGCTCTTTCAGGCAATCTGCCCAAGACATCAGATTATATAGAACGTTACGTAGGATGGGAGGCACTCTGGTAACCTTCTAGATCTGGTGGGACGCCAGGTTCTGCCGTCCATTATATAGTTATGCAGGCAGGGGCTGTACCTGAAGTCACAATCCAACTGTATCATGGACCACCCTTTCATGAATGAATTCGGTGGGTTTACACATCACACTAAGCCATGGGATTTATGGGCCTAGACACAATTGGCTGCGTTTGTATAACCTCGTAAGCTATAACAGCTATTATAAATCATAGTGGCTAGATGCATGTCTTGTGTTAAAGCATAAGCCGCAGTTCCCAAAGCATAATGGTTGGGTAGCCAAGCATGATATATAGAATAAGCTACTATGTGATTGCTGCAGCTACTATGTGAAACCATAACGTGCTATGATAACTTTGCAATTTTTACTTTGTAAACCATGATTAATAACTTTGCATAAACTGTCAATCTAGGCTTGAAGATAACACAGTTGTCTGGAATTGCACAACTCACTAAGCCATAAACCATGCTTGCAAACCAGAATGGCTGAGTTCCCAACACTTGCTAAACTATACACATAGGTTGAGTTTACAAATTGCATACACCAGACTTTTTAAGTAATGGCTGTTGAATAAACCTTTGGTTGGGTTCAAACCACAATGCCCAGGTACACACAACAAGCCAAAAACAAACCACATGGGAGCATTGCTTGATGAGTGAACCCAATCTTGGCTTAATATGTGTGAACCAGGTCTAAATCTAAAGAGAAGATCATTGCAATAGGAGGCTTCTGAAGTTGCAGAACTGATTCATTCAGACAGCTTTGTCTCAATGGTTAAGCATTCAACTTTGTTACTGCGTACAATCCCTTTCTGTTCTGTGGGTAAAGGCAGGACTTCTGATGCTTAAAAGCCCAACTTCAAGAGCATTCTTATTCCTTGACATCAGCCCACGTTCCTTGCTCTCCGCTGAATTTGGCCAAACAATAAACAAAGTAGAGCAGTGTTGATGCTGAGTTGCTTCTCCTCCAGGGAACAAAGCAAGACTCTCGACTGTCTAGAGGCACACAGTGCCTTGAGGGTGGCGGGAAGCACTGTGGGGGCAGCAATTCCTTGACACTCAGGAGGTTTCAAATGGTTTTCTTGCTGTTTCTGGATAAAGAGGGTACCAGAATGCACTCTTGAATTCTTTTCCCCAGCTTGGTATCTTCTAGATCAGTATTTCTCAGCCTTGGCGACTTGAAGACGTGTGGACTTCAATTCCAGAATTCCCCAGCCAGCTGGGGAATTCTGGGAGTTGAAGTCCACACGTCTTCAAGTCGCCAAGGTTGAGAAACCTTGTTCTATTGGACAATAGCAAGAATGAGAACCATTTGGGAGCCAAATTTTAACCTTGCACAGAGTGGAAAATTACTGAGCTGGGTAGCAGTTCCCAAAATTCAGATATTTTTCTCCTCTCAAGAATGAGAACCCTTATTATGGTGTTGCTTGGGCCTTACTCATTCTACACAGTGATTTTGGATGAAGCAACTAAGCATTCATCCTTTGCCAAATGCTGGTTCCCCCTGTGTTCCCCCTATTTCATTCAGACTCTGTTCCATTCACCACTGGGCTCCTGGATGAGCTTGGCAAGATTTTTTTAAAAAACATCTTAATAAAGGCCAATTTAGTTGCTGAAGAATCTGGCAAGGTCTTTTTCTCTCATTAGTTGTTTGTGGAATGAGAGTGAAGCTGAGCTCCATCACAATGAATAATAATTCATTTACATCCTGCTATTCTCCTAACAGCACCCAAGAGACGCGGCAACATAATAATAAAATCCATATAATTGCATCAGTAAAAAAGCAAAGATATAACCCTGTTTCTAAAAGCAATAAGAAAATATATTCAGTGTTTAAACCTGTTAGCCTGGCGAGGTAGTCCAGATAAGAAGTATAACCAGGAGTACTTACTCCATCTTTATTGTAAGGTTATATTAACAGAATCTTGTAATTCTGATAGTACTCCTCCCTTCCTTCACTTTTACCGTCCCCAAAAGTAAGGAGGATCCCTTCTGAGACACGTTTGCCACCCCTCCTCCTTCAGACTCAAATTTTGTTTACCATACTATTGTCCAAGTTGTGGCTCTTCCTCCTGTCTCCCAAGGTCATTCCTACATACTATTACAAAGCCATAGATAGATAGATAGATAGATAGATAGATAGATAGATAGATAGATAGAGAGATAGAGAGATAGAGAGATAGAGAGATAGAGAGATAGAGAGATAGAGAGATAGAGAGATAGAGAGATAGAGAGATAGAGAGATAGAGAGATGGATGGATATGGATGGATATGGATGGATGGATAGATGAGAGAGAGAGAGAGAGAGAGAGAGATGGAGAGATGGAGAGATGGATAGAGATGGATAGAGATGGATGGATGGATATGGATGGATGGATGGATGGATGGATGGATGGATGGATGGATGGATGGATGGATAGATAGATAGATAGATAGATAGATAGATAGATAGATAGATAGATAGATAGATAGATAGATAGGGATGGAGGGAGAAAGATTTGAAATGTTGCCTATAAGGCTAGCAGCCAAACCTGAACATATGTGTTCTGCCCTTTCTGGCAAAGGATACCCAAAGTACCTAACAATTCTCTCTTCAGTGGAGAGAGAATTGCACAGGTAAAGCATGCAATGGCTGTATTTCTCCTCTCCAGATCCCTTACAATGGCATTTAAGAGCTCTCGACAAAGACCTGAATTCCTAGACAGAGGGAGAGAGCAACTTCTGTAGCTATCATGGTCCAAAGCACTCTGGGTCTTATTTTAAGCCTGCAGGTAGAGATTTAGAGCAGCAGTTTGGAACTGATGAACAGGGTGTGGAATTGATTCTGATTCCAGGGTCATGCTGCTAGGGGGTCACCCGTCCCTCCCTGAAACCCTGCCCCATATCCAAACCCCTCACCTTAGATCAGCCCTTTTGTCTATACCAAGAATCGAAGAGTAATCAATGTGCTGTAATTTCTCTCTTTGAAGATGGGGCAATTACTTTGATTTTTCTTCTGATGCAGAGAAAGGATGGGTTTTTCCTGGGCAGAAAGTGGAATGGGAGATTGTGTCCTGTCTGCAATTAACTTTCCAAAATATGTTTGCTACATGTCCAAGTTTGCAAGAAGCCCTTTAAGAGAATTGTCTCCTGAGATTAGCTTGCAGAAGTTTTCTGCAGTTTAGTTGGGAGTTGATCCATGACACTGTGCTTGCCATGGATCAGCTATAGAACCAGGGTTGTGTAGTTGTTAAAGTGTTAGGTTAAGCTTGGGAAGATCCAAATTCATGTCCATATAAAGTAAGATGGTGACTCTGGACCAGTTACTCTTTCTCTGTCATCCAAACCTACCTCACAGGATGATTCTGGGGAAGAATGGGAAGAAGGTTGTGTACATTGCTTTCACCTCTTGGAGAAAAGATGGAGCATAAATTTAACAAGCAAAATGTATGTAGAATTGACACTCTGATTTTAAGGACAACCTTGCCGCCTCATTGCATTCAGACTTAAGTATTTGGAAGCTTGAATCAATGACTTTCAGCAAGACTAATTTGCTTTTTTCTTGGCCAAACCATGATGAGGGTAATTAAATGCCACATTGCATGCTAAAACAGAGAATCTGACCGTGCATTGGAAGCTTCTCTGAGGCTCGGGTGGGAATGCAGCATGCCTTTTCACTGTATGCAGTACCATTTTTCTTTGATGTAAGCAATTAAATGCTGCAAGTCCTTTATTAGCCATCTGCCTTTTCCTCCATCTGCACATAGAGAAAGCCATTAAAAAAGAGGAAGAGATGCATTTTAATTTGGGCAAGAAGGAAATCTTGTTAGAAATGGAGAATGTTCTCCCCCTGCAACATATATCCTGCCTTTTCAACAATTGCTAGAGGCAGCATAAGTTTTATGACAAACTTGCAAGAGAACTTAGATGATAGGGGTTGACTCAGCTGTCCCCTGATCAGCTAAAGAAGGATCTGTACTACAGAGTCTGATAGCCAACTCTGCCCTGCCTGTCCCAACATAACTCTGGCCATGGCTAAAAGAGCCAGGGAAATTCACCCAGAGGATGGAAGTATTTACATAGAAGTGGGATTAAGAACTACATAATCTAGCCTAGGTTCATAGAATCATAGGGTTGGGAGGCAGTTTGGAGGCCCAATCTCCTCCAGACCATGTATCCTCCTACCATTCCAGTCTTTGCTTGAAAATCTCCAGTGATGGAGCCCCTACAAGTCCAGGAAGCAAACTGTTCCATTGCTGAATAACTCATGGTCAAGAAGTTTGAGTCTCCCTTCCATAAAACTACTGTCCATTGGTTCTTCTCCTACCCTTGAACACTATGGAAAATAAATCCACATTCTCTTCCCTGTGACAGCCCTTCAGGTCTTAGAAGACCGCTATCATGTTTCCCTTCATTGTTCTTTGTACTAGACATACTCAATTCCTTTAACTATTCTTCATAAGTTGACACTGGCTGCTTCCTTAAATAAAGTTAAATTGCACCTGGTGTAGTAAACGTTGGCAAATGATTTCCTAAAGAGAAGTCTTGTAGATCCACTGCAGAGTCATATCAGCAAAAACAACAGTGAGTCTTAGGGCATCTTTAAAATGTTGATTCTATTCTCCTATAAATGTAGGTGGCTATCAAGTCTGCTTCATCATATCAGAAATGCTTATGACCTGATGGTGTTCCATGGTCCAAGAAAATGTAGGCCATCATGAATTTGTCAGTCCCTAAGATACTATGAAATACTAAAAAATAAGAGTTCACATGACACAGGGAACCAGAAACAAAGCATAGAGGCTGAATTTGTCTAACATGCTAGGCTGTAGCGTGGCTGGCTAGTTTGTGGTTTAACATGTATCATGTGAATGCTACCTCTTCATTGTTTTATCTGAAGGGGTTTCCTTCTGGCTGTAATAAGGGAACCTCAAGTTGCCTTATCCATGTCAGATAGCAGTTAAATTTACATGTTACAACTAAGCTATAATGTGATTTCCTTGGTCTTGGCTTCATGTGATGTATGAAATTAGTCGCTATGGTCCATAAACATGGTTTATTGATCAGCATGTTGTGTAAAGCTTGATAGTTATGGCTTATTCAACAAGCCATGGTCAAAACAAATCATGGATTATTAAAATGTGAATTTCCAATGATCTAGTATTCCTTGTCATTTCTGGCTGACATCAGCTCTTTAGTCCCTCTACCAGAGGAGCTCTCTTTTAGCAAAACTTCCTGGTCCTTTTTACAAGAGACATCAGGACTTGGTAAATTTTCTACTAAGTGCTACACGAATCACTAATTGATAGTTCCCCCCCACTTTCTGATATATATCCTTTTCTATTTTTTATTTTTTAGGGAAGCAATAAGTCGTCTGTGTGAAGCTGTGCCAGGAATACATGGGAACACAAAAAAACGGAAGGTAAATACTCTATCTTTGGTGGCAGATTAGCTTCTTTTAAAGAAAGAGCTCTCTCTGGGCATCAAGAGGTTTGAAGTTTCAGTTGTGTCACCTTTGTATTTTTATTTATTTCAAAGCCTTTTTACCCTGCTCTTCAGCTTCTCAGAATGTTTGACACAGATAAGCTCTTGCTTCTATTCTTAATCTCTGAAATACTTGACTTGCAAAGAAAAACAGGAATTGGAGGGGGGAAGAAGATAAAAACAAACTAAGAAACTGGATTTTGGGGTGCTTCCCAACAAAGCCCTTGGAATATTACTAATCAAAAAACATTGTGCAACAAAATCCATCTATTCCTCCTGAACAGATTGATTGTAGTAATAAGAAGAAAAAAAGGATGCCATAGCAGTGGAAAACAAGTTATAAATGGAAGATGTTGTCCTGAAATTCCAGATCTAATGGCCAGATTACATTTCACTTGGACCATCAATACATATAAAATGTACTTGCATCTCTCAGGGAAACTCCATATAATGAATTATTGGAAATTAACTATTATTGTCCTATTAGCATGGAGCTTTTAAAACCTTTAATTTCCCTGGCCTCACCAACAGAGTTGCTACTACTTTCAAGCTAATGGGAAATCTTGCAGATATCTCTTAGGTCCTCTAACATTGTCCACTTAGCATATACCACAACCCCCCTGGCAGGAACCTTGTAACAAAAATCTCCAAATGAAACAATGGACTGCTGTTGAGTTTTAAGTGAAATATGAAATAAGAAATAAACATTATTCTTGCCTTTACAGCCTCCAGCTAAATTTCTCTCTCCTGTGCTTGGCAAAAGTAATCTTCAGTTTTCCGGCACACATATAAAACTGACCATCTCAACAACCAGTCTTACTTTACTGAACACTGACAGCCAGCAGGTAGGGTTGGTCCTTTAGGATCTGATCCAAGCAACACGGGCTGCAGATCCAATGTTTTGCTAACCCTTGTTATAAAGATTTTGTTTTTGAATGCACCCTGTTGTAATACTCTAACAAGGTGGGTGGGTTGGTTTTGCTTGGGTGACTTTGAGTCAATGTTGACTCCTGACGACTGCCTGGACTAGTCCCTGCAGTTTTTGGGGTAAGGTGTTTCAGAAGTGCTTTGCCCTTGCCTGCTTCCTAGGGCTGAGAGAGAAGGACTAGCCCAGGGTCACCCGGTTGGCTTTGTGCCTCAGGTGGGACTAGAACTCCCTTGTCCCAGTTTCTAGCCTGGTGCCTTAACCACAGCACCGAATGGGCTCCAACAAGGGATTATGTGCATCTTTATAGGATATTGCAGGGGTGCACAAATGGAGCCTTGGGATTCCATATGACACCCAAGAAGTCAGGGGTGCGGCTGTTGGAGGAAATTCGTCTGTCCAAAGAATGTGGGCTTTCTTGTCTGCTTCTGGGTGCTTCTATCTGACTACCTCCAGTAGATACTGTATGCAGAATTTAGTTGCCACATATGATGAGCTCTGCAGAGGTAATTCTCCATTAGTTTGTGGATGAGCAGTACACGGACACCACAGATTTCTTCTTTTTTCTTCCCAGATTATTGCAAACCATCATATGCAGTCCATTTCATTTGCCTCTGGAGGGGATCCAGTAAGTATAGAAGTTTCAATTTAAGAATGTGCTGGATCTAACTCTACTGGCCAATTGTCTTGTTTTAGCCAGAACCTATTTCCAAGTTATTTAACTTCATCTTCCAGAATTTGTTTTGAAGAAAATAGCAATCTGATGAGTAGATGACAGGGTTCTCTTTCCCAGGTTGAAACTTCAGTCTGAAAGATAGCTAGAGTAAGAAAAAATCCAAGAGACATTATGAAGATATTTTACCATTGCAGTAGGCCAGCTCTTTTCTATCTAATATGCTCAGATGTTTTGCATTTACACTCCCCTAATTCCTAGCCAGCATAGCTGTATACCAAACTGGAGAAAATACAAATAGCCAGATTGACTCATTGTCTGCCTCAGTGGTTTAGTTCTTACACTCTGGTTTCTGATAACCAAGGTTTCATGAATTATTTTCAATGACTGGATTTGCCCAGAATGCAAAGCAAAAAACCTTGGTTTAAAAACCATGAAGACTTACTACTGTATGTGAATTGCAAGAAGACACAGCAAACAGGGGCCACAATGACCTTCCCAACCCAATGCCTGCCAGATGGGTTGGGAATACAACTGAATTCCTACCCAGCATGTCCAAGAGCAAGCAGCCATGACAGCTTGGAATTCCGGAGATAATGGTTCCAAGATAACTAGAGCCAACAGGCTGGAGAAGGACAGAGTTGGGCATATGCCGTGATAGGCAGTATAGACTAAGGAGTACTTAGCAATACGTCTAGTGTATGAAGACATGATTAAGATAGGGAGTTTCAAGGTTTTACTTGGTCCACATTCCACTGAAAGTTTCTTGAAATCTTATGATGCAGTTCTTGGCTCAGAAAATAACCAATTATCCAGCTACATGTCAAAATGTGTATTCTTAGGATAAAACATTTAGAAACGCATGCTTGGAGGAACTGTATTTTCAGAAAAAAAGATAGAAGTTTGTATTTAAATACTAATATTTGTGCATTAAAAAAAAATAATTAAGGAAATGAAACTCCATTATGAATGAGTGCTAACACAGGCTAGTGGCATAATTAAATCAATCCTATCAGATTTGGAATAGATTCCAGTGGTACAAGACAGTATATTGGGGAAAATGATGATTAGACTGGAAAACACATGTCACTGGAAAATGCAATTAGCTAAGTCTTCTGCGTGCTTTAATATTTTATTGTCATTTTTATAACCTTTTTTTCTTTAACCACTGAAACCTAGTAGTCCAACAGATTGGCTATTTAGAAATATAAAATAATATTACTATTAAAAATATTTATTCCTGTTGGTTTTATGTGTCTTTTAGGATACTACAGATTATGTTGCCTATGTGGCTAAAGATCCTGTGAATCAAAGAGGTAAACCCAATAATTTCTTGAGAAAAATCTGGGGATGGGGGTGTCTTTTCATTGCTAAAATTGTATTGTAAATATTTAATTTCTTCCCTTCAATCTGGAGTGGTGTCTTAGGGGCCACCCCTTAAAAATGATAAAGTCCGTGTTGACTGTCTTCAGTCATTTATTGTATTCGATTCAATAAGTTCAAAAGCATGTAAATACTTGTGGAGAAAGAGAATGTGGGCATGTAAGGATATACTTTTTCTTGTCCTGTTAAAACTTAGCTGGAACAACACTATGTTCCATGCACAGAAGGGAAAAGAGATGAGTTTTCAATACCATTTGCAATGACTGTTTTTGCCTCCTCCCTTAACTGATTCTTGTCTCAAACTCACATTCTTTCCATCCATCCAGTCATGATGAAATGAATGACTTTAGGTAAGTTCTCATAACAAGACTAAGACGAATGAGCAACATTCTCATCTGTCTTCCCAAACCAAGTTAAATAGATCCAGCTCTTGTCAACATGAGTGTCAAACTTGTTTCTTTACTTAGAATTGTTTGTCTTGTAGCTGTTGAATGTGAGGAGCTAAAATAAAATTAAAGGATAAAATATAAAATAAAATAAAATGTCAATACTATAAAATAGTAGCACAAACATAGTGGGTACAGAACAATTTGTACCCTAATAGAAGAATCTGTCCAACTCACATTCTTCCACATTCTGTGTTTAAAAAAGCTCTCAGATTCTTTATCTCTCATGTATGAACTAAGTGGGAAATTTTAGTAAGTAAGCAAGCCCTTATTTAAAAAATGAAATCAAAGCTTACCCATCCCTATTTGCAGTAACTCTTCCTAATTTATTGTTATAAAAGTGCCCTCTGATGGTTAAGATGAGGAAGCGTGGCTAGGAACAAGTGATGATGTCTCTATCAAGTTTCAGTGTAATATTCTTCAGTACCAGAATGCCAGGAATTAGCAAAATTACTGAAACTATCAAAATGTGATTCCGCACACCAAAGGTAGGATGGATCTGGAACATCCTCTGCTGTAACCTTTTCAAACAGTTGCCCTCCAGATGTATTAGACTCAATTCCCATGATCCTCCAGGCCATGCTAGCTAAAGAGATCATGGGAGTTGAAATCTAACACATTGGTGGAGGGGTGCCAGGTTAGTCTTTTTGGTCTTTTAATCCCAAATATGGGGGGCAGGGGGAACAGGAAAAAGGGAAAGACTTGAGACTGTTGGGTTGAGATCGCAATAATACAATCCTTTGCAAAAGCCTTTTGCAAGCTTTTTCAACGTTACACTGTGTTCAGGACTAACTTCCAGCCAAGTATGTACAAAGTGGTAGCAATCTATTGAATAAATATATTTAAGACTGTGTTATCTGTATCTTTACATAGAAACCATCATGTGACTTATAAAGATCCCATTCTTTTACGAATATCTGTACCATAATGTATTTTGATCTTAATGTTATTCTTCCACCCTGCATTTTCTTGGGATGGGAACAGAAATCAGAATAAATATTCTTGTGCTGTATAACTCTTGAAACTATTCCAGGCTTCTCTTCAGGACCAATGTATCACCTTTCATTACTGGCTTTGACATGTACCCTAATAAATCCAATCCAAGTATTTGTTTTACACCACTTTTCCCTGCCCCTTTTTTTTAGCATGCCATATTTTGGAATGTCCCTGTGGAATAGCCCAAGAAGTCATCAATACTATCGGGCAAGCTTTTGAACTCCGGTTCAAACAATACTTGAAGGTTCCTTCTGCTTTGATTACTTCCAAAGAAAGGTAAGTGCAAGGCTTTTGGAAAGCAGCTGTAATGGTCTATGGGAATGACCCTGGGAGACAGGAGGAAGAGCTGCAGACTAGGCAATGGTCACGCACAAGATAGCCCACAGGAGGAGAAGAGGCATGAGAAGCGTTTCAGAAGGGACCTTCCCTAGTTTTCTGGAGAGTAAAAGGAAAGGAGGGGAGAAAGGCTTTCAAACTTGCAAGATTCTATTACTGTACCCTTACAATAAAGATAGTGCTAGTACTCATGGTTTGTGCTTCTTGTCTGGACAACCTCAAAGGGCCAACAACAGCAAGTTCTACCTTCCTTTGGTTTGGATGCCACTTTCAAAATACCTGCAATTTCTCATTTTTCATCTTCTCAGTGTCTCCATCTCTAACCAGTAAGAGAGTTATATGCCAGAAATGTTGTCTAGCTCAGTGTTTCTCAACCTTTGCAACTTTAAGATATGTGGACTTTGAGTCCCAGAAGTCCCCAGCAGTATGCTGGCTGGGGAATCCTGGGAGTTGAAGTCCATATATCCTAATATCGCCAAGGTTGAGAAACACTGGTCTAGCCCTTACTTACTCTTTTACATTCTTTTCTTCTTATGCACAACTGGATAGATTCCTTTGAATTTATGAGGGCTTTATTCCCCATTCAATTTCTCATTCCCCCTCCCCATTTTTTTCTTTGCCTGTTATGTCTTTTTATAAGCTGGAGAGCAAGGATTGTCACATACTTACCTCTTTAAAAGTTGCTCTGTTGCCGATTAAACAAAATGCTTTAAATTTATTCATTTGAATAAATGTGTCTAGGACTGCAGCCCAAATGAGTGATGGATTCAAATTTATTTAACCTTGTTACATTAGATGATGATGATGATATCATCTCATAATTCTGAAAGGGAGGGAAATTGCAGATATTAAGTGGGCTGAAAGAAGTGGCAGATAGGCAGGTCAATGGCAATGTACATGTTTTGGGTGCAGAAGATCTCAGGTTCAACGGGATTTCTTGTAACTATACTGTGAAAGAATTTACCTGGTGAGCAGAATATTCCTTATATTTTGCTAGACAGATCAGAGCTAGTAGAAAGCAAACTTCTCCAACCTGGTGTCCAGCTGTGTTGGGTTTCAGTCTTCATATTGTCTGAACAGTCTAGGTCTCTGGTACATGAAAGCTAACACATTTGGAGGGCACCAGCTTGGAGGAGGCAAGTAAAACTCGTACTGTATATTCAGTGTTGATCCCTCTGCCCTGGGAGATGAACAGATGGAAAATGTCTTTTCCAGCTCCTGTGAATCACATAATTAAATTCTTGAGTCATGTTCTCCTAATCAGACCGCTTGGTCCATATCTCTTTCCTGTTCCTGTCTTTTCATCCAATTACGTTCTTACAATAAATTAAAAATCAAGACTCATCACAAGTTGTTATTTTGAGAAGAAATACTGTAAATGGGGCCAGGGGAGGCACTTATATTCATACCCCTGCCCTCAGCCATGCTTTTTTCAAATTTATCAAGAGAAGCACTCCTTTCCTGTTCTCCCAGCTGCATCTGAGAAGTGCTCATAGACAACCAATTTCCGAATGATTGCAAGAAGATGTGAAAAGGCCTCAGTTCATTCATGATCAGGCTTAGATCTCCTGATGCTGTCAGTTCAAAAGAAGGAGGGGGCTTTTAGTGGTTAATTGTGTTGACTGGCTTTCTTATTTTAAGTTGCTTTTTTTATCTCTCTAGGTTTAGTTCTTAAAGTTCTAGTGTTTCTTTTCCTGCAGTGTTTTTGCTGGTCTAGGTTTTTCTTTTCTTTTTCAAGCCCTTGTATGGGAATGGAGAGGAGGAATAATAAACCACCCACCCCACTCAATACTGTGCTTCTGAAAAATGTATATGTCAGCCGTGGCTTGTTTTTGCACAGAGAAGGGGTGAGCCTTGGTGGATCTACCTGGAATATTCAAGATAAGGAAGATTGTGGATACTATAACGAAATCCCTGGAAAGGAGCCTCCCATGGGTGGACTTTCAGATGCCAGGCTGAAGATAGTCCCAGAAGAAAGACTCAACCGTCCCATCCATTGGGAACAGCAACAATGTCTAGTAAGTATATGTGTTATCAGTGTGATTTAGCAACACACCATGCACTGAACCTAGTCTACACTAGGACGGATTTTGTGCCTTCTGAAATCATTAGCCTGAACTCTAAGTTAATCTCCTCCCACTGAGCTACCCTGCAGTACACTATGCCAGCTTGGGGAAATATTTCTCTTGTCCCACTCCTTTTCCTGACCTCTTACATAGTTCCAGTGCTGTGATTCTTAATTGATCAAAAGATCTGTTAGGATCATGATTTGACATCCCATGGCTATCTCTTCCCTATAGATTTTGCTTCATTGGGGTGTTTTGGGGGAGTTCTGGAGAAGGATCCTTGTTTGACCCCTCCCAAAAATGGCAATTTATTCAACAAAGCCATGGGCAAAACACTTGGCTTAACCCAATGTATGATCTCACCCTGGGCCTTAGGTAAGCTGTGGCATATAATGCAGTGTTATGTGTGAAGTGAGCTAATTTGGGTTTATTCAACAAACCATGGGTTAACTCAAGTGAGTCTGAATCTGCCGAGAACTCCTCACAGTAATTTGTTTCTGTTTAATTTTTGTAGGATGATGATCCCAATTCCAAACAGCTTTATGAAAACTGCCCAGATGAACACAGAGCAGTAGGTGGGTCACCTGTGTCTTACAAAGAGCTTGTTCACGCCATCCAGTCTTGGTGAAGGAACATGTATAATCCAGCCCCAGTCTTCTTGTAATCAAAGCTGCCTTCTTCTTCCCCAGTAGCTAATACTGGAAGAGACAGCTGAAATGAACCATCTTCCATTCAGGATGCCTGGTGCTAAACTGTAGGCAGAGGGGAATAGCCAAGATCAAGACCAGATGACTATTCTGCTTAGTTTCTGTGATGAAACTGTCTTCTTCTTGGCCTCCCTTAGGAAGCTATGTTGGGCTGGCCCTGGTCCTGACATACCATGTGCTGGTTTTATACATGTTTACATTCTGGAATGAGTATTGTCATTTTAATCTGGCTCAGTAAGTCATCAAAGGAGTCTCCCAGGGGCCATCAGAGGTGGAAGACCATGCAGCCTTATTGGGGATAGACAAGTTGCTTGTGGGCCCCAAGTTTCCTTTTTGAGACTACCTGGGATGGTACTATTGGAATTCAGTAGAACCACAATTCATAATGTCAGTCTTTTAAACTTCTTTGGTGAAGCATTTTTAAGAACCTCTAAAGTTGTTGTGATGGTGATGATGATGATTGCTTCCATCCGCCTCCAATCATTATTCCATTAGACCTGTTTACATATTCCTCTGTCCATGTTCTTATACATACTAATGTGGTGCACACTTTTCAAATGAATTCTAATCACACTGATAGATTACAGTAATTGTAATTAAGTCAGAATGTGATGGTTTAAATATTTTCCTTGGCAGTGGTGTTTCTTTAAGACAGACAACATGTTAGACACAGCGCTTTTGTATGTAGTAAAATACTAGGAGATCGAGCATCCTTCTCTTTTCTTGGTAGGATTAACTCGCCTCAAGTATTTTACACTGCAGACTAAGCTTTTGTTTTTTCTGAAAAGCTAAAGAAATATCCTCTTTTGATGGTTAATTGCAGATATCAGCAAACCAGCTCAGGCAGCAGATAAAGATGCTCTGTTGCTGAAAAGTAGCAGCAAAGTGGATCTTTTTGATGACCCTCGATATATCAATACTCAAAACTTACAAGCTACATCAGGTATGACCAGAAGCCTCCTTCCAGAACAGAACTCCGCAAGTCCAGTTCATCATTTAACTATGTTAATATTTCTGCAAATCTATTCCTTGCAGCTTCGAAAAGAAACATTCACGTTAGACACTAATCCAGCATTGTCTGAAACAATGCTAAGCCTCAAGGTCAGACTCAAGATCATAGAATAGAATCATAGTTGGAAAAGACTTTGGAGTCTTCTAATCCAACCCCCTGCCCAGGGCAGGTATCCCAGACAAGTGGCTGTCCAACCCTTGGTTCAAAAGCTCCAGTAATGGAGCATCCATCACTCCAGGAGCCAGGCTGTTCTATTATGGAATAACAATCAATAAATTCATGTTTCCCTCTGTAAAGCTACCATCCATTGGTTCTCATCCTATCCGTGAGTACTATAGAGACTAAATCCACACTCTCCTCCCTGACAGCCCTTCAAATATTGGAAGACTCCTATCATGCCAGCTTTAAAATGAGCTGAGGACAGGACTTGCAGTCATACTATTGTCTGTATAGAATCTTTCTCTAAATGCCTGCCTTAGATATATAAGTTGAAAAAAATATGGTTTTTCTGCGTTATCAGCGTCAGAATCTCTTCAGTGTCAGACCCTTTTTAACTTGTCAAGGTGGTTTAAATGACAGTGTTGTCCCTTGTCTCATTGTGTAGTTTGTTTGTTTTTTGCTCTAGTGGAGTTCAATGATGTTGCATTTACATTTGTGTGATTGATTTTATTCATACCTCCATACCATGTCCCAGAATTCATATGGATGGAGAAGGATTTAAAGATATTTTAATACATCCATCTGAGCTAAGATTGTGTCCTTGAATCTGTAGCCCATGGTATATTGCCCTTTCTTTAACGATGCAAGGGCCTGTTTCATAACTCCCTAGTTAGTGAAGTACCCAGACAATTCAGATGTATTTTAGATACAGCTACTTCTGGCAGACCAGTATGATTCAGTTTCAGTTGTTGCTGTAAATTCAACACGGCTTAGTTGCCTTGATGATGTAGTTCCAATTTTATGTTTGTATTTTATTTTACTTGAAACAGAAATGGTTTATTTACCTTGTTAATGTCTTTATATTATAGAAATAAGAAGATGTATCATAAATGATTTACTAATAGGCTAAAGGATTATGATATTCTGCTCTTCTTAGATCTGTGGGCATAATGGGTTGTGCAAATCCTGCCAGTTGTGGCTTATTCAAGAAATAAGCCCCCACTCACCTAGGATGGGTGAACCAATGCACGTAGACAGCAGATCTCTTTATCTTCTATTTCATCTTCAGAATCATTGGAAACTGTAGAGCAGGAAGTATTCAGCAAGATGGCAGGCCTTGGATGCATCATGGATACAAAGCCACGGCTTTGGAATGAGGAATGCTACCATGGGAAGTTATCCAGGAAAGCAGCAGAGAGTCTCTTAATGAACAATGGAGACTTTCTGGTACGGGAAAGTACCACATCACCTGGCCAGTATGTCCTGAGTGGACTGCAGGGAGGACAAGTGAAGCATCTGTTGTTGGTGGATCCTGAAGGCAAGGTAGGAATGATTAAGATGATGGTCATAAAAGAAGACATCCTGCCAGCTGTTCAAAGATGCGAAGTGCCTTCTAACCAGAGGTATTTGTGAGAGGGATAAAAAAATCAAGATGGTGGCTATGATCTGTGATTAAAATCTCAGCTCTGTTTTGACCCGACCTCCCCTGTCTTGAATTGACGGTCAACCATAACATAATATACTTTTTTAATATTCCAAACATAGATGTGGGGTATACTCCAGCGAACATTAATTCATAGGAAATCCATGAAGTTGCTAAGGTCCCAGAAAGTTGTAAATTATGCACAAAAGATAACCCTAGTCTCTTTTTATCATATCTTTTCTTAATCTAATCTAATCTTTCAGCCTACTTTCAGGCCACTGGTAGGAGGAGATAATGGGAACTGTAGTCTAAAACATTTGAAGAGCACCAAATTGTGGGAGGTTACTATCCACTGTGATTCACTGACAAATACATAGCGCACATTGCTGGACTACATCTCCCAGAAGTCCCAGCCAAAATGGCTAATGATGATGAATACTGGGAGTTGTAGATCAGCAACCTTCGGAATGCCATGGATGATATACTCTTGATGTAATACTTTCATCACTTGCATTCATTAGTGCAATCAGGTAGGCTGCTTTTCCAAAACCCTTATCTGAGGCATGGTTTATGGGTACAGATGCAATGTCTGTCTTCAAGCACCATACTAAGCCACAAAACTTGGATTTCAAAGTAAGAGATGGTTTTCCACAATGTGCTAGGCCCAAGCCAGACAGTGTGTTGCAAATGAACATGATGTGTGATTCCATTCTGTCATTGCCCATATCTGTAGGCCATTATTTTTGAATCACAGAGACCCATTCATCACTAAAAACCAATAATGACTTTGAAAAACTCATTTTCTTAAAGAGTTGGAAGGATTGGGGGGTAGAGTTTGCCAGTGGGTGCCTTCCAGTTTGATGCTGAATGCAAAGCTATAGAACAGTTGCAGAGCCCTTTGTGAAATCTCAGTGGGGATTTTTTGTTCTTAGCCACCACTTTTGATGCATAATTGTACCTGAAGGACATTAGGCTTTTATGCAAAACTCTGGCCATCTGACCTGAGCCTCTATCAAAGAAGAGAGAACTCAAAAGCAACTTATAGCCTGCCACTGTTTGTCAAGTTGCTGTAGTCTAAGAACAGTTTAAGAGAAGGCAATTTAAGGCAAAATCCCCTTTTCTTTTCTTTTCTTTTCTTTTCTTTTCTTTTCTTTTCTTTTTTCTGACTGGTGGATGAGAGTGACTGTCTTCAAAATGTAATCCAGATTTCAGGAATCATTCCGAAGTAAGCAAGATCAACCTTCCCATGAAAAGCAGGGTTTTAACATTTATTAGCTTTTTTTCCTTTATTTCCAAAGTGACCGTTTTGTTTTACAAAGTTGTAAGGTCCTATCAAAGTTTTATTTATTACATAGATATATCAAATATGTATAAGTAAGAGGTGTATTGATTTCTTCCCTATCCCTAACACCAATGAAATCCTTAATTTATTTCAGGTAGATTGCACAAATACATGCTATCATTTTACAGGGTCACAGTATTGCAAAATTTGAGGACCTTTTACTTAATAAATTCTTGGCTGCTTTTTTTTTTTCCAGGTTAGAACCAAAGATCATATATTTGATAGTGTGGATCATCTTATCCGCTACCATATGGAAAACAAATTGCCAATCATCTCCTCTGGAAGTGAATTAAGGCTGTGCCAGCCTGTAAGAAAAGGGTTAGGGCAGCTGCGTTCTAACGAATAATTCCGTTGGCTCACATCCTTCTCAAGGCAACTCTTTCTTCGCAGATCCTAAATATCCCTAGTGACTATTCTGGACTCAGTTCCTGCGCATACAATTCTACAAAGAATAGGAGACATCTCTTGATATGGTTACAGAAGAATTCTTGGGGGGGGGGTGTGTGTTTGTGTATATCTATGCCCAATGCATTTACCTACTCACATCTCTATGTTGCATCTGACCAGCGATAACTGTTTTAGTTTAGCAAAATAAATCCCTGGAGAGACCAAGAGACTGGGGAGAAATCATGAACCTGAGTCACTTACAAAACATTTTGGAGGGATCAGAAAGCACAGTCCAACCTCCCGAAGCAAAACTTACTCGAAGATGTGCCTTTTAATGTAGAAGATTTGGGGAAATGACTCATGCTTTTACTGGAGCTGTGGTTTTTTAGTTCATAAATTAATTTGAGTAGATCCTGGGCTGATCTCAAAAAGCTTGAGGAAGATTGAACTTGGTTAATATTTGAATGGGAGACCATAAGGAAATCTCAGGACTGTAGCCTGGATTGGGAACTCAAAAAATTCTGAGAGAGGCCAGCGGAAACCACTTCACTGTTGCTGCCAAGGAAATGACATTTATGTGTCCATGATGTTAACGGGCATCAAGCTCAATTCAAAGGAGATTTTACTTTTTTTTAACCAGATATGATTGCCAAAATCAACTTCAGGCCCCTGTTTAGTTGAACAAAACAATATAATTCCTTTTTTCACGGCCACCCTTCAAAATTCACTTTCCTTCTTAACAATTTTCACCAATTTGAGTGGGATATAATTTTAAACTTAGAAAAAAACCCCTATAGCTTATAAAGATCCCCACCCAAATCCCTACCCATCTACCAGAGAGAATTCTGATGCTAACAGCTAATACTATTTTATCTCTTCCTTTTGGCCTAGTTATAGGTTGCTGGTTTTTAAATGACTCTGCAACGCTTGCTAAGTTTATATAGGGAAATGAGGTCTAATTTTGAAGCAGAAGTTGACAATGAGGTAGATTTAGCCTTCTCAAGTAATCCTATGATATAATGCAGTTCTACTAGGACACCAACGTGTTAGCAAAAGCTTAATCTGCAAAATGTTTGCCTGCTGGCCTGCAGGTAAAGGCATTGGAGCTGAACCAGCAAAAATAAAAATGATAGACGCAAATAGTTTGGGGAGTTTGAGATAAAAGAAAGCAATCATACGTTGCTTTTCAGGAGAAGCTATTTCAAACTTTTTTATTATTATTATTATTGCATGCTATATATTTTCCTCCATTCCATATTTTTTGTGGTTAGGGTTTCGTTTGTTCCTATAAGTTAAGAAAAGGATTTTATAAATAAGCATTCATGCCACATTATCCCTGTACCTGTTTTCAAGTGGAAATATTTTGTAAATTAATGTACCTTGAGTGATTCTGTTATTTATATATCATGGAGAGAGAGAGATTGTAAAAAGTGTTTGGATTTCTGAAACGAAGGCAGCACTTAAGCAACCTCACCTTGGTTGAGTTTTACTAAACTCAATGGCCATCTTTGCATGCCACTTTAAGCCAGGAATCTTGGCTTCGTAAATCAGGATGTTAATGAGCAATGAGTTGGTACACAGAGCTGATTCATTCCTCGCAGTGTGTAAGCAGACAAACAAGTGTGAAGTTGAAAGTTGGCGTTATGGCCAACAACTTAAAAACAAAACAGATTTTTAAGCCCAGCCACATGGCTTGCATGGAGTCAAAAGTAATCCTAAATTCAGATATCATATAAAGATGTCCTTTCTTAGCTTGTTTACCTGCTTACCCAAAAACAAGAAGTGGTTAAGTACTGGCACATTGTGGTCTATTAAGCTGTAGCAGGAATGGATTTTACTTTTAAATGCACATCTTTAATATTGCATTGCACGCGATATCGATAGACATGAAATAGAGTTTTCTCAGGGTATCTTCCTTTTTATACAGTCATATATATATATATATATATATATATATATATATATATATATGAGCACAATGCCATCAAATTCATATTTATAAAAGTTGGCCAAGCAATAGACTTGTAATTCTCTCCTTGAATTCTCATCACTGGAAATTTGAATGTTATACAGATGACATCAGTTTCGCCTTTATGATCATGACGTTTGCAAATAAATTTTGTCTGTGGATCTGTTTTCCGATGTATGGTTTCTGTCTCATTTTCAACACACGGCTTGCCAAATGAATCATTATCAGCATATAATATGTTGAGTAATCAGTAAGGAGATCAGTACTGAGCAGTTAAAAGCTACAGTAACCTATAGCTGTAGGTTAATAGAGGAAGAACCCAAAAGATTGAGACTTTTGTACTGAACTATCACTTAGTTTGCGTTTGGCTTAATGTGGTGAGTGCAATCAGCTATTATATTTTATAAACTATAGATTTTGGCTGAATACATTGTGCAAACTAGATGTATTCAACAAACCATGGCTACCAGTCAGTAAAAGATCCAGCATAGTGGCTTGCTGGGGGTGATTTGCTTTCTATACCTGAGAAGGATCCTATATGGGTGCTAAATGTTTTTCTTCAGATGATCACTTTTGCAGAAAAGATCCACTTTTGTTAGTGGATCAGACAAGGCTGCTACAGTCTGAGCAGTTAAAAGGCAGTATTTAGCCCAAAAATCTGAGGAGGATTTTATAGTTAGAATGTTATTTAACCCAACATCATTAGAGGAGATAGGTACAAATGCTGCTTTCAAAGTCCATTTAACCAGAAGCAATATTTTTTCTGGTTATTTTTCATTGCTATATAGGAACCCATCAGAGGAGAGGGGAGAATTTGGCATATCTAGTTGCAAGGGTAGCACCTCAAATCTAGTGTCAGCCTTATGAGGTAGACCGGACTGGAAGCACGCCCAGATGAACTAATTCTACTTTATTGTAAGGCTACATTAACAGAACCTTGCAAGTCTGAAAGTACATTTCTCCCCCCTCACCTTTACAGTCCAAGAAACTAGGGAGAGTCCCTTCTGAGACATTTACCACATCCCCATTCCTCTGTGGGCTCAGCTGCCGCTTATCTGACCATTGGTCTAGCTGTGGCTCTTCCCCTTGTCCCCCAAGGTCATTCTCACATACCATGACATCTATGCACAAAGTTTTCCTTCCCTCCCCCACGTCCCCCCAGCTCTGTATTTTAATTCTGCATCAGTCAAGACTCTCTATGCATCTAATAAAATGAGCCGCAACTCACAAACACTTATGCCTTAAAATAAAAATTGGTTTGTCTTAAAAAGCGTTCCCAGACTCTTCATGATTTTACCCATATAGAATGGAATTTTAAATAGTGCAGTGAAATGGCAATGAAAATCAGTAAATAACAGGGTCAGGTCTGCAATGGAATGTTCTAGCAGTTTGAAATCTTTTCCCACAATTTTCTGAATTGTAATAGTTGGGTCCATGCACTATTTTATGCAGAGACTGTTCTGCTTGTCCTTGTTTAGAAAACAATAAATGGCAACTTAAATATAGTATATCAGTAGGGAGCTTGAACTGATGAAATGAGTTGATGGAGAAGTTAAGGACAATATTTTACCCCTTTGCTTAAAATATTCCTAAAGTCTGGAATAACTGCATTTTGAGAATACAGTACTTAGGCAATGGCTAGTGGACGTGGAAGGCCCAAAGAACAGACCTCATTTGCAAATAGTTCTTTTGTAAAATTAAAACCAAGCCCATATCTCAATCGTGTAACAATTCTTAAATTTAGAAGGGCATTACGTTAACCTTAACCCATTTTAATGCCCTTCCTACATCAGTTATGGAAGGGAAATAAATTCAAGAAAATCCATAGGTGGACAGATTATCCCCATGCTTTGCTGGTACCATTGAACTGACAATTCACGCGTTCCTTGATTGTCAGTTCATCTCAACCTTGCATTTCCCCATTAACAAATTATCTTGGGTGCTTATATTTACTTAAGAAGCAAAGCATCTATCTGTCCAAATGTGGCAGTTTTGTTCTACGGTGTGCAAATTGCAGTAGGCGAGGAGCTAAAACATCTGAGCAAGCGCTTTCCCAGGATGTAGGACTAACTCTGACATTTTACTACATTTTCTGTTATACTACATGCATTTTTATTTTTTATGATGGTCTATGACCATCATAAGTAATAATAACTAATTTTTCTCTGCAGCATTAAAATATTTGTCCACTGATAAAATACATTCCATTCGGGGAATCTATTAGAATGTTAAAATGGGTGGGTAAGATATTTATTGATACATCTGTGGATAATTTACAGTAGGTCAGCGAGGATTTAGTTGCTCAAGGATAACAAGTTACCATCCTTCCCATTTATTTTTTAAAAATAAACATATGACATAACTCAAGTGGATTTTTGACTATAATGAAAACAACCCTTTCCTCACTTCTGGAGCTCAGGATAAATGAGCTCAGTATGCATTGTTTTTAAGTCTATGCCATTGTTTTTCAACTCTGGCAACTTTAAGAGGTATGGGCTTCATTTCCCAGAATTCTCCAGCAGCATGCTGGCTGGGGAATTCTGGGAGTTGAAGTCCACACCTCTTAAAGTTGCCAAGGTTGAAAAACAATGGTCTGTGCTTCTATTATTCCTTGTTTGTTTTTCTTTCTGTATCTCAACTTTGGCCACTAATCTGCTCACCCACATCTTAAATAAAAGACACCCAAACCCACAATTTAAAGTACTAAGTAATTTGCCCGCCCCTCACTCTCCCGATTGGCTAGAGTTCCCAGCCAATCGCCGATCCGCTTTCTCTTCCCGCCACCGCCCGCGCCAGCTTTCAAACTCAATAGAGCGCGCGAGGCAACCGAACTTGCTTAAGAGGGCACAAGGAAAGTCCCGCCTTCCCCTGCTCTCAAGCCGCGGCCCGACTGGATGATCTGTTGTCTCATTGGGTGGATTTGTTGTCCGTAACCAGAGACGAATGGCCGAACGAGTAGCGAGCTCAGTTGTCACACGGAAGGGGAGGAAAACAGGGTCGCCTCGAGCGGGGATATTAAGCGCCGGCGAGAAGGTGAGGCGTTTGGGCTGTTCGTGAGGATACGGGGCGGGGGGAATGAGGCTTGGCTTCTCGGGTCCGTGGACGGCGGGGCTGTGGAAGGGCCCCGGAGGAAGAGGTGGCGGTTGCTGGCTGTCGCTATGGAAACGAGGCCTCGACCTCCCCTTCGGAGCGCTTCTCCTTCTCCCACAGCACCCCGTTGTTCCTTGACTGCCCATCCTCGGGGAAACTTCCCGTTAAAAGTTCCACATAGGCAGGTTTTCTTGGACCGGCGGCCGGTTCCTCACTGCGGACTAGAACCTTGGCTGTCGTAAGAACAACTCACGCGCGTTCCGATGGGGGAAAGGGCGCCCGTGGTTTCTCTGCTGTAGTTACTCGCAGACGTGGCCATGGAGGCTGATTGTAAAAGGGGCAGCCATTGATCTGGGAGCAGATCCTTGATTGTAGAAATAATAATAATAATTATTATTACAATATTTATAATCCGCCCCCATCCCAAAGGACTCTGGGTGGCGTCCAACATCTAAGAAAAAGCCAAAAAACACCACAATAAATAGCCACTCAGAGTCTTTTGAGATTCGGGCGGGTTATAAATACTGTAAAATAAATAAATAAATAAAATGTCTAGATCCGGGAGAGTATCACAAGCAAGCAAAAATGGTCAAAGATAACATCTCAATTAAAATCCAAAAAAGGCACCCACACTCCATCTGAGATGGCTGCCCTTTGAGGGTAATGGTTATACAGTACTAAGATTTCCTTCCTTACAGTTAGCAGGGCTTTAGACTGCTTGCATTTTCAGAGTATCAGAGGTTTAAATGTAATTATAGAAAACATTTCCTGCTGTTAAAAGTGCTTGTTAAAAATCTGTCATGCTGTACCAAGAAAAACAGGCCAGCATCTGTTCTCTGGGGCAGTTTCAAGGGAAAGATGATTTCCCAACAATGATTGGTGGAGAGAGTGGGTGTTCCCCTGAAGGCTTCCCATTTTCCCATGCCTCAGATGGAGTGGATTGCAGACCACAAAAAAGCTGATGTCCTGATAACTTGTTGGTTTTAAGATGTCACCTAATTGTTGGTCTTTGTTGCAGTAAACCAGGGCAGACTGTTGCCCTGTTCTTTCCCTCACATGCAAAGCTTTCACTCAAACGTTGCATTCCCATAACAGACTTCACTAGTGCAGTTAAACACCTAGCATCTGTATTTGCACAACATGCTGAATCCAGTTAGCGTTACTTTGGCTAGATTTTTTTTTTCAGCTTTCATGTACAAATCCAGCTCATTTGATTAGTTCATGATTCAGTTGTTATGTGATGCCAGAAAATGGGTTAATTTGGTAACCAGGCTAAGTATGATGTACAAATGCAGCCATAGTGTATCAAGATTTGTCCCTCCAGCTAAATTTTTTCACTCGCCTAAAATTTCACAATATGAGGGCTACTGTCAGGAAGTTGTTATTATGGTATGAATACTTCTGAAAAGCAGTAATATAAAATAGGCTATTATTACTGTTCTCAAGCTGCATGTGAAGGAGATCCACTGAATTAAGTTGGATTAGCAGCCTTTTTGATTTAACCTGACAACAAGATTCTAGATTTTAGCCCCCTTCTGTGCATCGTAAGTAAGCCAGAAGGATTCAATAAACCTTCTGTGTCTTGATCCAAGAAACTGTATTTCTGCCTTATTTCACAAATAAATTAATAACACATGCCACTGTTAATCCAGTAAAGCTGATTATTGATATATAACTAAGGGATCTATGATGGGGGAGGGCAATCTTTAGAAATAGATGCCTGCCTTAAAGTATTTTTGAACAAGTGTGATTTAAGTCAGGCCACCAAACTTTGGTAATTCCTGCATCTGCCTACTCAAAGTTCCCTGAAAATCAAGACCTCAGTATTTAAGAGCTGTGGACTGAAATGTTACATCAGATTTGTACATTCTTTTACAAAGCCTTATAGGGTTAATTAATTGCATGTGGAATTTTCAAATAGCTGTTTTTCTCAGGTGGAACAAGAAACAGTCTAGTGAACGATGTCGCTCGATTTTGACAGTGCAGCTTTACAGATGCAACATGAAGAGGACGAATATGATCAAGAGGATTATGCTAGGGAGCGAGAGGTAAAAATGACTTATTGGCAAAACTTTAATGATTTTAGCCCCCTCCTCCTCCTCTCACTTCTGTTATATGTGGTGTGTGACTTGTTCACTGCTAAGTACCTTATTAGAAATTAATTTTGATTAGGAAGGTTTATGGTTAAAATACAGCTATAGTACCTCTACATTTTGTTTATTAATTCATAACTAGGATATGCATGGTGCCTCAATGCTAGACTCTTAAGTGGCTATAATGATTGCCAAGCCCAGTTTCTTGCCTTATTAAGTTTAATCTGGATCCAACCTGACATTTATGAAAGGCTTCGTTTTATGTCTCTATTTTTTAAATTTGCAATTTACATATATTGTTTGTGTAATTTACATGAACTTACGTGGGAATGAGCTGCTGTGTTAATGTTTGCATGTCCTTGTAACTGCTGTAAGAATATTGAGTTGCAGAGGGTTGTTGTTTTTTTTTAATTTTTGTAAGGCAGTCTTCCCCAACTATTGCCTTACAGATATCAGGAGGAAGGTATGGCTAGTTTAAGGTATTGTAGATGCTGAGGCAACTTTTTATCTAAAGTGGTGCATATCCCTATTGACTATTTCATTCCAGTTTTGTTCTTGTGATGGTAAGAGCTTTCCTTCAGGTTTGGAGGAGGTTTCGCCACTGTTGTCATTTGAGAACGCTCATCTAAAGGCTGCTTGGGCGACTGAACTAATTCCATGGTTCTTGTCATTCTGGCCAGCTTTTCTACAGGCAATCATAGAAGACACTATCCTCCCCTGTACTTTCAGCTACTTAATGAAAGTTGTTGACTTCCATGAGCGGTATACAGAATGAGTATGGAGGTCATGACTAAAAATGATATTTGTTATGTTGCAATTGAATATGTGCTTGCTGGAAGTAATATAATTTAGCCTGTAAATGTGTTGTTTTCTTTTTCTCTTGCATAGTAATTTTTAACTTTTACAGTTTTGTTCCTGTTAAAAAAATCATGTACAGTATCTCAACAATATGTAGTTAACTATGAGTTTGTTTGTTTATTCCTGATAATGTTTTGCTCTCCAAAGTGAGTGGCAGGTGATTGCTACCTTAGTAGGGCTTATTAGATCTTATTTTTTGTTAAACACTATTATTAAATTGGCATTTGGGTTTTCTAGGATAAGTTGCATTTCTATAAACATTTATTTGGTGTAAGATTTATTTAATATCTCTAGATCTGTTCTGTTCTCAGCAAAGGGCATAGGTTTATAATTAATTTGCAGGATAGGTGTTCTTTATACATTTTAAGAGTAACTAGTCCATTTGCACAGAATGAGAAACTACAATTTCAAGCTTCACCATTTTGATTATGCAGGAGGAAGAATAGATTGTAAATTAGCTTTAAGCCACAATTTATTGCTGGTTTAAAATCATTCCTGTTTTGTTGACTCACGTGTGAGAGGGCAATATTGGTTATGTACACTAGAATATAGCTTGTTTATATTGTGATTTAAGTGGTTTGAATGGAGCCAGTATGTTCCTTTTGGCCAAGGGTGAGTAACCTTTGGTGGCCATAGGTCACACTTTTCCCCTCTTACCTTGTCAGGAGCGACACAGTGAGCAGCATAATATAGATTGGGGGGGTTGAATTTTATGAGTGTTAAGTTTATCCAAAGGCTTATGCATGTTTTTGTTTTGTTTTCTTGGTAAAATTGGGAAATCATGTCTCTGTTTATCAGGGCTTTAGCATAATTTCAGCAGGGAGGGACTGGGGACCACTCTAAAGGAATTGGAGAATGGCTTATGGTTTGCAGGCTACTCTTTCCTCTTTGAGCCAACTATTTTATACCTTTATATTTTGGAGATATCCTTTCAGTAGCCACCAGTCCTGGGTCCAACAGACCAATAGCTAATTCATCTAATTCATTCTATAGTCATATGATTGGAAGTGCTAGCAATTCTATCTGCTCCCAAATCCTTTGCCTGCCACAATTTCACTTGGGTTCAGTTTGGAGAAGTTAGACATCACTTATTTCAGGAAGCTTCACCACCTGTCTTTCATGAAAGCTAACGTTGTCCTGGAAAGATATATTTCTGTGACATCATAATCTGCTTGAATTTACTCTTCAGTTTCTCATGATGTCAGCCAAACAGCTCCTTATTGGAGCAACTCCTTAAAAAAAAGCCTCCCTTAAATAAAATGCCTTGCTCATTTCTTCTGACTCAAGCCTCTATACATCTTGAGGTTATCTGCTGTTGCAACAAACTGTGAATTATGCCTCTTATGTGAGGTATTTAGGAATGTGGGTAGTATGGAGACACTGATGTTTTATGCAGCAATTCAGTATGTGTGTTTTATAAGTTTAATTTTATTCTGTGAAAGCTAGGGTTGTGTGGGAAAATGTCTATAGTTAATATAAAAAATTTGCTGCATTTTAGAGATTCCCCTTAGAATTTCTGTATATTTTTGGTATAGTACATTAGAAAGATTAATGTATCACAGAAATACCTACAGATGGATACATCTGATTATAGCAAAGATGTTTGAATTGATTTGGCCCCAGAGAATTATGGAGTAGTATATTAGCTGATGTAATTGGTATAAAGTAGATTTTTTTCTTACTACTAAATTTTAATTATGAACAAAAGCAAAGAGTAATAAAGATGGGGCAGGACTTTATTTTGATGTTTCCCTCCTTTCTTATTGCGCTGATGAGTTTAATGATGCTGTTAGTGTGAAATAAGATTTATTTGAATGTAATTAAAAAATCAGTGATTTTCCTGCTAAGAGTAAAGGAGTGTTTTCAGGCCAAGAGACAGTTTATTTCTCTAGTTTGTCCTCATCTTATTTCTAGGCTGCTGCTTTTGCCCCAGTTAATAAACATGTCAAAGGCTCAATTGGAAAGAAATTTGAGTGGTAGATTATGATATGATAACCACTTACATTATTATATACAGTTTTCTAGTAACATTGTGAGAAAAAGAAAATGCACTGCACAGATGCATCAGTTGAAATCCATTCTGTGTACCAAAACCTCACAGAAGGTTTAGAAGAACAGGTATATTCTATTCAGGATTCTTTGCTTCAAGTAAGTACAGAAGGCTTTTTAAAATGTATTTAAGTTGCTCGAAGTAAACTGCATAGTGAATAGCTGAAATGAAGGAAACTGAGATGGAAAGATACTGCATGCTCTGCTGTCTTTCCTTCCAAAAGACTAGTCCTGCACTGATTTGGTACTATATCCACACTATTTTCTGCTTAATAAGTGCAAATTATTAGCATCTGCTCCAAATTTGAGAGAGACCGAATTTCAAAAAAGTACCATGATTTTAATGCATCTCATGATATTAACGCCAAACTGAACTGCTTGTTAATTTGAAGTTTATTTGCAGTCCAAGACCAATAATTAAAATTACACTGAGCAGCATTAATTGCAGTTATCCCATGAAACCTGAGTTAAGCAGCTGGACCCAGGTGATGTGTTTGGCTGTGAGACAACTGCTGTGGTGTTTAGGAAGGGGGATGAGTGCCACTGGGAAGGGAAGGCTCATAAGAATGAATTAATATTGGGTTATCCTGTTGTTCCTGGTTATTTCTGAGATTATAGTCAGCCAGAGGTGCTTTAATTGCAGTCTCTTGGCTCATGAAGTATCTCTGATAGCGGTATTTTCTGCTGAATAAGTTGATCAAAACATAGTTCTCAAAGCTGGACTTCCAGGAAGAAATGGCAGACTGAAGATGACTGCGGTGGAATGAAGAGCCAGCAAGTAGGCCAGATCTTTGATAATTCCTCTCCGGACAAGGAGAGGACCCACAAGTGCTCCAGACACTAGTTTTTATTGTTGTGCTAAAATAGTAATACAATTACTATTAAAAAAACAGTTCTCAAAACTGCATGTGTGCCAGTTACGCAAGTAACCAGCTTTCATAAATATATTTTTACAATGACTCTTCCCTAATTTCCTTCCTTACCTGAATTATTTGTGGGTGTGAATATACCTAGGCTCTTGAAGAAATGTTCATGGCAGAACAGAAAAATAGCAATCATTAGACTGTAGCTACGTTGTAGAGGTCGTTCTTTTAATGCAAATTCCTCTGGTACTAAAGTCTAAAGAGCAGACTAGATATATTTTGGTACTAGATATATGTCCCTTATTCACATATTTATATTTTACTTTCAGTTACAACAGCTACTGACAGACCTTCCTCATGACATGCTAGAAGACAGCGGAGATCACCTTTCTGACTACAGTGCACCTGGAGACCATGAACAGTAAGAAACTTGTCACTTTCCCCCTGCCTTGCTCTGAAAAATGTTGAAATTGTAAAATTGCATTCAAATGGTATGAATGTCAGCTGGCAGGGACCAGGAGACATGCCTTTTTTGCTGTGGCGCCTGCCCTCTGGAATATCCTCCCTCCTGACGTTAGGATGGCCCCGACCCTTTTGGCTTTTTGGAAGGCCTTGAAGACTGGGCTTTGTGCCCGGGCTCGGGCCCCGAGCATGCGAAGAGCCCCGTTTCATGATTGTGCTGATCCCAATGGTTTTTTAAGATCTCTTAGCTGTATTTATATTTAATTTTTTGTACTGTTTTAAACATTGACTGTTTTTATTGTTGTTAGCCGCCCAGAGTCACTGGTCTGAGATGGGCGGCTATATAAATTGAATAAATAAAATAAAATAAATGAACACTATCTTCTGAAATCTAACTGAACAGGAAAAATGTAGTTGCTGTTTGTATGTCACATCATAGTAACACTATACAAACAAATGGGTTTCTAAACCTCCATTTCCTTTCTACGTAGAGTGCGTGAACCCTGGGATCAGGATGCTGCCAAATGGAACGATCATCCAGTTGCAACAAATCCACCAAGTGTGAGTTTTATCTGAATGGCTTTTGCACAGGCTTACAAGATCTGGTTCCTCCTTGCAATAGTATTCCACTTCCCAGGACTGAAAGCAGCTCTTGCCAAGCAGATACCCTCCAGCTATGTTAGGGCTAATGCTGGCTGGGAGTTTTCGGCACTGTAATTCAAGCATTCCTGGGAAGCATTGGGTTTGGAAGGCTGACTCTGTTTTATTCCATGTAACAATTTAAATCAAACAATACAGTAGTACTGAGTGGAAGAAGAAATGATTAGAAACAGACTAATATAAATGATTAAATGTAAGAAGCCCTGTTTTAAAATGAAGACTAAAATAGAATGAGGAATTGGCAGACTTGTACCTGGGGAAGAATTCTACAGTGCTAAGTAATTGGGTTGTATAGCTAGAAAACTGTTCATAGCAAAATGAGTATTAAATATTGTTCAGTTACTGCTTTGCTATGAGTTGAATATGGTGCTTTATCACTTATCCTTAGTAATATTGGTAATACTGGTAGTTCTTTCTGACACCTGAGAGCTTTTATGCTGGGTGCTATCCTGGCAGTTATGCTCAGAGTCATTTTCAGTGGAAGGATCATTTAGTAATGTGCTTCTTTTATCAACATGGCTAGTCATGTTGACTCACTGGGGTAGGATAGTGTCCACTAGTATTCACTAAAATTGTTCATTCTCAGGATTATGGGCAGGATCAGAACATGTTTGTCGACCGCTTTGTGTACGATCAAGGAAACATCCCAAGTGAAATGCATGCAAGTGACTGGCCTGGCCATCATAATGAGGCTGAAGATAAAAGCATGTATGAGATTTCTGGCAGGGCTAGTGAAAATGGATCTGATGATGTATATCTTGGCGATGATTACAGTGCACCTAGCCATTACCAACAAAGCAACGTATATACTCTCCCACCCAACTTTAGAGCATACACAAATGGCCACCAGCAAGACTTCAGTAACCAACATGGCATAGTAACAAACTTTGTTGATTCTCAGCAGGAACCCTTGAAGGTAGGTCTGTTGATAACAGTTCATTATTTTGTTATGTCCCAGTTTTCATGCTGTAGCAATTAGGGGTGTTCCAGAATGAAACTAAAATGGAATTATAACTGCTGCATTGTCCATTTATGACTTTTGAATACAAAAGTAGTGCCTGTTTGAGAAAGTAAGCTTCCTGATGTAATGTATGTAGGGCTTGAGACCCTGGTCTCCAGGATTGTGCCAGTGGCACCATTGTTCCTGCTGACACCTTACCTGGTAACCACCAGGTTCTTTGCCTGATTTTTTTTTTAATTTAAAAAATAGAATTTTAAGGATAGGAAACTGGCATGCTGAAGCTTCTGGCTTCATGCTTATCTCCAAGAATATTTATGGGCCCCAGTGGGCTCCATAAACTTTCTTAAATAAAAATCTCCATTGCTAATTTTAGTAGTTTGCCTCGCTATGCAGGAAAAAAAAGTAGAATTAGTCTTAGAGAAAGATGATCTAAAAGAGAGGAAGGTAGGAGTGTGCTAAATTAGTGCTTTGCAACTGGTTATGTCTCCCAAAGCAGCAAATATGTAAATGGCAAGCTTTGATGCTACCTGGCTGGAAGGGGCACCAGCAATTGGATGCCAAGTCCTTTGTGCATTTTTCATTTTTATAATATTTTCTGTATTTAACTACTCACAAGTCAACATTCATAGTAATTGTAAATGAGAGATAAAATCCTGGAATCAGTGTTTAGGATGTATGGATGTTACACCATTTGGTGTAGGCAAATTGCTTATGTATTTGTACATTTTCATTTTCTGTGAGCGATGATCACTGAATCACTTATGTGACCAGTGGAATTCAGCTGTGTTTCTTTTTATCTGTTCTTGACTGTGAGCAATGTGGAGAAAATCTATGTGGTTGCTAAGAGTTGATAGTGACTTGATGGCACATAATCTATGGGCGCTTTATAATTAAAACTAAAAAAGTAAGTAGTGCTTATAAATTATTTAACATTTGTGTTGTTAAAGTTGCAGTATGGTGGTTCAGAAACAAACAACCAATCTTTGGAGCCTTACAAAGTTGTGTATAAACCATACCAGAAAAACATTCAGAAAACAGCCCCTATTTCTTCAGAGGCAGAAGCATTTGAAGAGATGCAACAAGAATTTCTGGGCACTGGTGAAAGTAAGTATATGCTTTTTATTAGTTGATGCTAGAATCCTAGTTTTTGTTGAAATAAAACAGAAGAGTCAACAATATATTTGTATATAAAAAATGTTTACATTAAGTTTCCATAGATGAATTTACAAGCTAGGCTTATGGAAATATTTTTACACAAATCCCGGATTATTGTGGTTTCTGAAAATTGATGTGCATATAATCTGGCCACTTTCTTAGCATAAATACAAATATGACTACAATGTTGTGTATGTACCACTAGTCATTATTTTATCCTTAACTTCATTCAATGGTTGAAATATAAAAAATTATGTCGATTGAAACAGATTTAGCAAACTGACTAAAATGAAATTTGATGGCATATTTCTTAGTACAGTTGAAAAAGTATTGCACTTTTGACATCAGTAAATGTGCAACAGTATAGAAGCAAATCTTTATACAACTTGGAGATGCTATTCCAAAAAATAAAATGAAACCTGCTTATTTGACTTACTCTGTGCTATTACAGAGTTTTCATACAAAGCTGTTTTATTAGAATAGAAAATGGGAGATGTGAAGAGTGTAGCGAAAGGATAAATGACTTTCTCTCAACTGTAGATGATCAGAATCAATAATATTCAGAGAATGGCTGGATATAGGTTTTCATCTCTTCTTTTGTGAGTATGGGCAAAAAGTTTTTCATGAGAAAGACCTGGCAGCCTGATTCACCAAACGCCAAATTGCAAACAACCTACAATGCTCTGAGTCACCATCCTGGAATAAGTAACTGATTTTCTCACCTTCTGCTACCTAAGTAAACCACAGGGCAAAATTTGAAAGAAGTATCTGGCAAAGTTTGTCTGAGAAGACTTATGTTCTTCTGTCAAAATGAAATTCTCACCCTCAGAGAATTTATTGAATTGTATAATTTGGTTGAGAAAATCCTGTATAGTTTATGCCTGATGTGTGGAAACTTAATGTGAGTTACAGGTTCCTCAGACAACATGCAGATTCTTCAGCTTCAGGTTCTCAATAAAGCAAAAGAAAGAACTTTAGGAGAACTTAATAACCAACTGGAAGAAAGAGCACAGCAGATTAGGTATCTGACCCATCAGCTTACAATTATGAAAGGTAAATATGTCCTAAGGTTAGGACTGCAAAAGTTATGCTTGGACCATATCAACTTCTCTTATATGGTGTAATCCAGAACATATGCAGGATGTATCCCGTTTCCTTCACTTCAGTGTTTTGTTTTTTGTTGTTGATTGATGGGGAACAATGTTTGAAATATAGCAAGTCTTGAGAGAAATATGTAAGTCTTTCTTCCTGCTCATGCTAAATTGAAGACAAGTGGTTGCATAGTTCGTATTTTTTTAAACAATGCATAACAAGGAAGGATACACCAACCCACCCCAATGACAGGGTCTGCTACTTTGTTCGATCCACAGTGCACTAACATCTGGTGACTTGGGAGAATTACCTCCTAAAGTGAGTGACTAAATCTTGTAGGTGCTTGCTTGATTGAGTACTGGTATCTTTCTAGATTAAAGATGCTAGCTTGGGGGTTACTTGCAGAACGTTTCTTCAAACTTCATTCATTCACTAGCCAGTTGGGGTAGTAAATCATTAATAACTTTTTCTTAAATGCCATAAATTTGATATTAAAATCTCAGAATGAAACAAGTGCTACTCAGTGTTTTTTCCACACAAGCACGTACAGTCTTCTATTTGTTTTTTTTTTCCCTGAAAAGGGTATGTTGTAAATTTTAAAAAGTAACTGTACACTGATGTAAATGTTTTTCTTTTTTAAAGATGAAAAGGATGGCATGTATCTTAGTCTCCAAGAAAGTCAAAAACTCTATCAAAATAGCAAGGAAAGGGAAGTTCAACTTGAAGGCCAAATAAAAGCTCTTGAAACCCAAATTCAGACTCTGACTGCTAATGAGGAGCAGGTAGTATAATTATTACAGTTTTGCAGTTCCTAAGAGTAATGCATATTAGGTATTTGACTGTTTGCTAAATAATTCACTTAAGGGGTATGTGAGACAGTAGAAGCTCAAAGATGTTAGGTGCAAGTATCATTCCTCAAGCAAACCAAGAGCATATGTTCTGTCTTTGAAAAGCTGAACATCAAGATGAAATTGTTGGAGATTGGAAGACCATCGTGTATCGGGTTAACCTGTGATGTGGTTTGTTTGGTTTTGGCTCAGCATGTTGTAGGAACCCAGCTGCTGTGGTTGGTAAACCATTATTTATAGCTTAGAGTGTTGCCCAAATCAGGCAGTAAACCATGCTTAAGACATGACATATGTGATACGTGTAATCCTATTCAAACTTTGATGTTGCGACAGAGTAGTGGAGCACATTTCTCCCCCAATAATGCTTGATCCACAGCCAAATTGGAGTTGAGTAAAGACAATACAGGTGATCCTTGCTTACCGACTGCCTCATTTAAAGACCATTGGAAGTTATAACAGTGTAAAAAAAATGCTGTGTAAGGCCATGTTGTTAGACATTGTTTTTCCTTTGTTTCCTAATTCTCAGCCTGCTAGAAAAGAGATTTGTAGACAGTGTATATATCATAGTATAGTTCCAGTACTATAATCTTTATATTGATTATACATTGACAGTTTGCTTACGTTAAAGGCAGTTGTATTGTCATTCTGAATTAAAAGCCATGGATTGATTGATTGATTGATTGATTGATTGATTGCAGCTGATCAAACAATCAAAAGTAGCAGAAGTGGCCATGGAAAGTATGCAACAGCAGCTCTTGGAACTTCGCCGGTCTGATGCTCTTCAGCGGGCAAGGGAGCAACACGAGGCTATTGTTGCGGCACTCAAACAGAAATATGAGGAGCACACTTCATCTTTGCAACAGAAACTCGATGTGAAAAATGTATCACTCCAGGAGCAGGTCATATTGTTTCTCACAACATAAAAATACTTTCACAAGGCATTCCCATTACAAAGCTTGGTTTTCTCTGCTCAATAAGCTCATAGCAGAAGGTCTTCATTTGCAAATATATTGCAGGACTTCAGAATGAGCAGGAGCTAAAAAAGGACAGAGCTAGGTTTTAACAAATGTCAGTGAACTGATATTTATGGACTGAAAAAGTCCTCAAATTACTGTAAAAATATGTGGTTCCCAGTTATAGTACTAATTTAATATGTTATAATACAGACATGTAGTTAGTTGGTATCAAATATTTATTAAAAAGCGTATTAGGAAATGAAACATTGGGGAAGAGAGTGAATGTAGAGATTGAGTTAGAAAAACATTACAGCAGTAAAGATGAGCATTCTATAAATAGTTTATTGGATGACCATGTAAGTGAAATGGCTTAAAAGTTGTACTTTTCTTTTCTCAGACAGAAATTTGTTGCCGCCTAAAGGAGCATGTGAAACAGCTTGAAAGAACTCTTGAAGAAAGTAAATTAGAAAAAAATGAAATAATAAATCGGCTCTCAAGAAGTCTAGAGGAAAGCCAAAACCAGTGTGCCAATCTATTACAAACAGGTGTGTTGTCTTTGCATTAAAAAAACACCCACCCCCAACTATATTTAAATAGTCACCTTTGCAGTAAAGTTATCATTGAAAAATGCACATGAAAGAATCTTTGGGACAAACGTCTGTTACTTTTTGCACAAAGCTTTAGGAAACACATGTCAGCCTCTTGAGACTAAAAGGAGACTGAAAAATGTTAGCATAACCAAGTAGTAAAGTTGACTGTTACCCGAGCTGGTTTTGTGGAATTTTCTTACATTTTAAATTTTTGATTTAAGTCACTTCGAAGTGTTCCTAAGAAAGGGCAGAGCTCCTTAATACAGAGATCACCAATAGCAGACAAATTGTGCAACAGACTTATGTCACCTTTTCTGATTTAACTTTTTTTTTTCCTGCAGTACCCAACAAATGATTATTAGGTCTCTGCTAGGTGAAATCTCAGTTTGTGTGGATGACAAGCACTTGAAAAGATTAGCCATCGCTTTCTTCAGCTCTGTGCATCCTCCACAGCAGCCTTCTCCAATCTGTTCTGATCTATTTGACATGGCTCCCCAAAGTGGCTAGGAATTTGGGGAATTGTAATCTAACACATCTGGAAGCCACGAGGCTTGGGAAGACTGCTCTGCAACATATCCCTGAAAATTCCCATGGCCCAGATGGCAAAGGAATCAATGTATAAAAATTTTTTTTAAAGTGGGATGTTTTGAAAATCATGACTTAAATTTTCTTAGATGACTGTTGTGTCAAATACAGCATTTCACTTTTGTGTGTGTTTGCTTAGAATGACAGTCTGGCAAACAGTTGGAATTCTAATCCAGCTAGAGGCCTCATGTCAGGAAGGGAGGAATGGAAGTTGCAGTCCCAAACGTTTTCTGAAATTAATCTTGCATAATAAAGTAAAGAAGCAGAGATGAATTTGACGGAAAGGTACTCAAGTACCACATTCCCTACCAAATCCAGACAAAAAAAAATAAATCCTGCTGGCTAGTGTGCAGTGCTTCTCCAAAGGACATTTAAGGTGAAACTGTGTATTTAGACACTTCCTTCCTTTTTTTTTTATTTTAAATCCTCAATTCTTCTATCAAGGCATCCTTGCCTGTCATAACAGGGACAGCTTCACGGTTTCCTTTAGCTTTGGGTGTGCCAAAGAAAAGCAAATGTACTTGACACACTTATTCATTACTTTAATGTTAACACGGGGTGAGCTAAAATGAAATTACACAGTTCCAAGTGATAGAAATGAAAAACCAACAGTTCTGATTTGACTATCTTTCCACCATGTAGCTACAATATCGATATACTTTCCTTGTATTTGTTAAAGTAGAGGAACCTAGAATATTGTTTAAATTAGTGAATGCACTGTTTTGAGCTTGTAACTTTTTCTCTTAAGTGCTTTTTAATTTATATTCATAAATTCTTATTCTCTCCAGGCTTAGTAAAGGAGACAAACCAGTTGCGTCTGCAGCTCCAGCAAGCCCACTCTGCACAGTTGATAGGCGACGAGATGAATAAGGCTCTTCAGGTTGATTTTTTTTTAACTTTCTTGACTATTGTAAAATTTGAACTGACACGGACCAGCATAAAATTAAAAGTGCTATATAAGAAATGCCTCTGTTGGAGAATATAACTCTATAGAATGTAGACCATTGTTTTATTCCATAGTGATACTGAGTTTACTAATCATCAGTAGCGATATTGAGTTTATTTTCCACAATTTGTTGGTATTCTCCTGTCCAGTGCTCTTCTAATGTTAAAGATCTTGCTAGCTCCTCTTTCTTCTACTTGTGTGAATTTTCTCTCCCCCTTTCTTTATTATTTTTATCCTTTTTGACCGTCTGTGTAATACTAACCATGCTTAACGTTTAACAGATTGCTAGCTTTATGCCTCTGTTGAACTGTAAGATAGGTATAAACATATTACCCAGAAAGAATGAAGCTGAGCAACACGAACCATTAAATTTAAGCTGAGAGAGATCTTGAACTTTTGGGGGGAACATCTTAGAGAGTGTTGTAATTACAGAATAGCCAAATAAATGTCAATGCTCTAGGTATGCTTAACTGACTAAAAGAAATTGAATAGACCATTTAGGTAGCATTCTGAACTTAATTATGGAGACCGTCCCTTTAAGCCTCACAGGTCTTACTTGCTGGAAAGTTCAACCAACCAATCAAAAAACTTATTGTTCTAATTTATATGAGATTGAAAAGGGAGAAAAGCCGAACACTTTCAGTGGGTTCATTGTGAAAATAGAATTTGAAACCACTTTCAGATTTCTTTTAAATTTTTGCAGTGAGTTAACTTGATATATCTATGTATTGAAGTATGCTACCAATAATAAGTGACTTTTTAAAATTTCTGGATACTTATAGTTGTTTCACTCTTGAAATGGAGCAGGTGGGTGGACCTGTTTGATCCTTAGAAGAGAAATTTGCTGACCAAGAAGAGAATCGGAGTGTAAATTAAGAAACAAAATAGAAGCAGAACTACATATTCATATGTGACTTGCTCACAAATCAAAAGTTTTTAGGGTGGAACTAACATCAGAGTTTGTCTTTTCAGCAGAAGTAGTTCCGAATATCATCTGAACATTAGCAAGCTGGTATTCTTAATTTATTCTGGCTTTCTTTATCTGACTCTAATTTAGTATCCATATTTATAGGAAGAGATAAAGGAACTAAAAGAAGAAATTGTTCTATATGAATCAGCTGCAAAACATGGTGTGTTTCTCAATGATCCGGGTGGAAATCTGAATGTAGAACTGACAGATTCATACGTAGATTTGGGCATTAAACAAATCAACAAGAAGACAAGATTACAGAGGTACCATATTAATGCCTTTGTCATTTAAAACAAAATACATAAGGAACTTTCACTTGGGATATTTCTCCATTTTCTTAGCTTGTTCCAATTGTTGCATTTGCAAATAATATAAAATATTCTCTCCCACACAAATAATTTCAGTGGGCTCTCCTTCAAGAGGCAAAATGGGTCACATCTATAGCTTTGATCATGCTGCATTTTCTAAGTGCCTAGCATTCAGCAGAATGCCAATGCTTGTCATATAGACAGTTTTCAATGATATATCTGCTTTGATTTGCACTAAAATAAACCTATACCCATTTTCTGTTATTTTTAAAATTTTTCTTTGTAGAGAGGTTAGGGTATATAGTGTTTTCTTCATAAGAGAGTAAATTTGTAATTTTTGAATAAAGCGGGTCTTAAACCTGAAACCATGCAAGGTTGGAGGCCAATTGGACAGTGTGAGTTTCCTATGCAGTATTAAAGGAAATAAAGAACAAATTTGGGTCTTTATTTTTTTTATAATTTATCAGCTGCTTTTTAGAAACTCCCCCAAGCAACATGCAATAAATTAACACAGCAGTCATTTAAGAATAGTAGATCAAAACAAGACATTAAAAAACCATGTTAAGCCATGGTTTGTTCAGCCATAATTGTCTAGGTTAACACAATATGCCTGTGAAAAATAAGCACATTATGACCTGGTTCACGTATCATATTAAGACATTGCTTCTTTAACTGTTTTTTTAAAATAAACTACAATAGCTAGATTCACCTAGCAGGTGAAACCATCTTTGAAATCACAGAGCCAGAGTAATGTAATTTTCTGCAGTGAATAAATACATTGTCCAAATACCAGTTAGATTTCAGTGAACCTGAAAGGAAATTGTAACAATAGAATTTTAACTTTGGATAGATCTCACAGTGGATTTCTATGTGCAACCTTAGAAAGTAATTCCAAATAGCTCAGAATTTCTAATATAACCTACTAGTATAATTAGTTTCTCATCTGTCTTTTCTGTAATACCTAGCAGTTGTTCATTGAATAAAGAAACAGATAAAGGACTTTCTAAAGATGAAATAATTTTAGAGCTGAAGGTTGAAATGGAACGGTTATTGAGCAGTCACAAAACAAAAAGGAACCGGGTTTCTCGACTGCAAAATGACCTTGAAGATTGTCATAAGACTATAGAAGAACTGAAGCAGCAGCTGATAAAATCAAATGTACGTGAGGTGCGTTACTTGTTTTGTATGTTTAGTAACATTGACATGAACATATTTTCTATTCTTTTACGAAGCTGGCAGTTTAACTGGCTGATTAGTGACTGTAATAAAGATTATCTATTCTATCCTATATAGACATAAAGAAGTTAACACTGTTAACTCTGGATTTTGGTTTACTGGACAAAATGCAATCAATGTAGCCAGTCGGGACTACTAGAAATTTTTCTTAGTAGCCAGATAGGGTAATATTCCTAATTTATTTAATCTAATAATTTTTTTCTTGTTACAGTTACATAGCTTAAATATGACTTATCTTGTCTTAGCTTTCCCTAATGATAGCTTTGATCAAAATACAAGTTTCACCACAACTTTGGAATGCATTGGGTGGACAACTTGTTTTGATAAGGCATACACAAGAAATATCTCTGGTGAATTGTAAATTAGTAACTGGAGGACAGGATGTTGGCTACTAGGGGAGTATGGGAGAAAACAGCCCTTTGTAGCTGTTGCTGCTGAAATCCCTCACGAAAGGATTAGAGAACTTGAAGCCTTCCAGATGTTGCTGACTGTTGGCCTCACTGAATGGGGCTGCTGAGAATTTCAGTTGAGCCACAGGTTTCTAACCTCTGAGTAGAAGATCTCAGAAACATCAGTGATTGAACACGTTTGTTTGTTGCTTTGTTTGCTTAGAAAAAAGTGAACTTGTAAGTAACCATTTGTTTTATAAGCACTCACTGCTGGAAATCTGGCGGAAGTAGACAGTTTTTACTCAGAGCTTAGAAAGAACATTGAGGGAAAGCAGCCTTATAATAGAATTTGGATAGCTGTGGAAAGAAAAAGAAGAAATAACAACAATGGATTACAAAGGTATAATTAAAGTAGCAAACACTCAGCCTATCACATAAAGAATAAACATTCAATTTCTTCTTGAGAAATTTTCTTTGAAAGTTAGAGAACACCTCAGTTAAAACATTATGTGTAGACCTTTTCCTGGTAACTCTTCATTCTTGGCAAAGATGCATTCTTTTGTACTAGACAGCTATGATCTGTATGTGATGTCCTTACTTACAGAACAGAGTTACTTAGTTTGGTTGGATGAATGGTATGGCTGACTACCCTTGAATACCCACTGTGGTCCAAACCCTACCCATGATGTAAAAGCCTATTTACATAGAAGTGAAAGTCGGATCAGCTTTAGAGATCCTTATTTGTCTTTTGTACTGCTGGACTATTTTTGAATCTGGGGAGAAATGTAGTAAAAGTTGCCTGGTCCATTCTTAAGCTTCATCATATCCTGTTTGCTGGGTTTCTATTGCTCCTTTCTCTGTTGCAGCAGATATAAGACAGAGACTTAGAGCAGATTCTTGGAGAGCAAGATGAAAAACTGTACTATCATAATGCACAGTCCTCCACCGACATTGCCATGCTCCTCTGAACACCAACTTTCCTGTGTACCAGATGGTCAAAGAGACATGTGTTTAATACAGCCTAATGCTATCCATCTTTACTGAGAAGTAACTCCTACAAATTGGAAGGGGACAGTATCCATTTATTTGGATAGGTTCTCCGTTGTATAAAATGCCTTTTGTGGGAGGGAGCTATTTCAACTAAGAACTAACAAGTATTTTCTGAACTTACATTTTATATTAGGCCAGAGGGAAAAACATGGAGAGTCCATCTGATACCACAGAGTATAGTTCTTCTGAAGAAATGCTGAGGCTCAAAAAAGAAAAAGTATTGCAACAGGAAATTGAGGTGCTTTTTTCATGTCTTTTGTTTTTCCTGTTTAAGGATAAGGTACCATTAGTATCTGATTGGATAAGATATTCCCATACGGTGATCTGATTTGTGGGGGAGATAAAATGAGAGCACTTGTCTTATAAAATCAGATGAGCCTGTTTAAAGTTAATTAATTTTCTACAAGCCAAAGAACAGCAGGTGGACATTATACATACAACATCTTCAGACTGGATGAAAACTCACAGAAAGCAGTTCACAAAGATAGGCACCACATGTCCCTCTCATAAAAATGGTAGCATCCTCTGTGCATAGAAATGCCTGTTTGTAGAAAGGCATCTGTAACAGTCCTTGGGTAGGTATGTGGCTGGAAATCCAGGGAGTTAACACCCCAATTTGGGAAAGGCTGATTTACATTATGTTGAATGTTGTAGGAGGAGAGCCTTGTTAGTCTATGGTAGTGAAAAGGTGCTCTGGAGCACCTTTTCTGACTGGCAAATTTTATTAAAAGGCATGAGCTTTCTCTAATGTTGAGGAGGGTCATTTTTATGCAACACATCTAGAATTAATGAAAACTTGTTTTAAGAAGCATTTCATATAATCCCAAAAGAAAAACGCGTTTCATAAGAATTTTGTTACAATTGCATAATTTCTTCATTGCAGTTTTTTTTACATCTATGGCACAGATGGGAATCTTATGAATTCTTCTGTCCTGTCTCAAGTGTCTGACAATGTTACTCATAATACGTCATTTTTAAAGCCAGAGCAGATTAAGAGTTTGAATGCAATACCATATAAACACCATGTAAGCCACCAAGAGTAGTCTTGATTGCAGCAGCATGGAAATATCTTTTAAATAGAATATGAGGTTATGTTTAATACTATTTCTCTTTCGTCAGAATCATAATGCACATATTCAAGAACTTCTGGAAAGCAATGAGCAGCTAAAAAATACAAATCAAGACCTGTGTAGTCAAATGAGGCAAATGATTCAAGACTCTGATCGGGATAAGCAAGAAGCCCTCAACAGGTGACTTGGGAGAGAAAGTTGAAGTAAACATACAATGGCCTTTGTTGATCTTAAGTATTACCTTCTGTTTTTCTCCATAGAGGAGATAAGTAAATAACAATGACAATGTTCTTTGTGTCTTAGGACTCGTTTGTGTTGGTAGTGTTTTGTAGGTGTATCAAAAAGATATACATAGGAATAAGAACATTTTCCTTCCGTCTTCCTTCAATGCATCTTTTATGCTTGACAGTTCTAGGAGATGTCTAAGTTCTGGCCCTGACCAAATACTTAGCAGAAGTCTATGGTTTTAGGACCAGAAGCAATGCCTAGAGCACCAGCAGGGGAAGATGAAAGGTGGTTAGTTTAGACTGGCCATTTCCCTTCTGGGAAGAAATAAGCCAGCTGATCTCTCACCAGGCTGTTGTGACTGTTTTACACAGCACTTTTTTGATCAAGTTGCTCAGATTTACTAACATCTTAATTCTTCATGGATGGAATCCAGTGTGGTGATGGGTGCAATATCTAGCCTTGTGAGTTAGAACTCCTTTTGGTCTGCTGACTCCAAGGAAGTTGATAGGTTGTTCTAATCAGTAAGATCATGTTGCACTTGTGTCACAGCCCCTGCAATGATTGGCAATAGTAATTCAGGTGCAAATTCAAGGTGCCTATAAAGCCCTTTATGGCTTGGCACTAAGATGCTTGCTGGGCCTCCTTCTCCAGCTGGAATTAGCCCATCCACTATGCTCTTGCTGAGAAGAAACTCTTGGTGATTCCCCATCCTTAGTTAATGGCCACTGAAGTTAGAGTCATTGTTTTTGTGTCATGGCCCCGGTATTATAGAACAGTTTCCCCCAGAAATTAGATTGGCCCCATCAAATTGCTTTCTGAAAGCTGGGAAAGCAGAAGCTCATCTGGTGTTTGACTGGGCAACAGTGTCTTTGTCATAATCTTTTACATTCTGTGTTCTTCAAATTTGGATGAGTAAGAGTAGCTGGCGAAGCTTCATTTATATTGTCTTAGGCATTGGGCTTATAATGCTTTTACAAGCAAGAAATTAAGCTTTGCTCTTTCCTGCTTCAGGTGTGAAAGAACGTATCGGCAACATTATGAAGACACAAAGAAAAAGCTCCTTGAGGAGTCTGCAGAAAAATATGCTGCAGAAAAAGAAAAACTCATCCACACTTATGAAGAGAACATTGCTCAGTTAAAGTACGATTATATTTGAATAGTTGAACTAAAATATCTGAAATAAGTTTATCCTTCATGTATGTTTCATGCCCTGACATCTTCTTCCACGTCATGTGCTTTTTCCCCAGGATGGACATTGATGACCTGAATAAAGAGTTGATTGTCGTGAAAGAATGTTACCTTGCCATCTGCAAGGAGAAGGATGAGCAGGCAGCCATTCTGAGAGCAGCATTTGAACAAGAGCAGCAGCGGAAGGAGGAAAAGGTAGATGCCCAAATGGCCTTAGTTTACTGCAGGCTGCAAAATAGCAGTACTAAATGATGGCCTTAAGCAAAGACACATTTTGTTGTTGCCTAAAATGGGGGCAGATATACATGCTGTATATATAATACCGTAGTTAAATGGTTTTAGATACTGTAGGTCACAGAGTCACAAACTTCTCTCCGTGGGCATTTTTAGTTCTAATATTCCTAATATTCATCCAAAAGCATAAATCTATTTCAGTACAGTTTTGTTGCTGTTAAAGAGAAGTAACGTGAGTTGAAATAGACAGGACCATATGACTCACCACTCGCGGTACGTTTAGACGTCTGAGAACTTGCTCACAGGGCTACTGTAAGCACTGAACCTCTCTCTTTTTAATCTAAAAATGCCATTCTTTGGAAATTTAAATATAAGATGCTTTTTGCGCATATTAGAAATGAGAGGCTGCTGCATATTTTTTGCCCTTATCCTGTTATGAAAAATATATTGGCACAAAGCTATTTGGTTTGTACATAACTTACTACAAAAAGGTAGCTCCTTTTCCCAGGGTTTTAGAAATTAAACTTTAGCAGAGGTGGAATGATAAGGGAGGAAATGAAGGCACAATGAACAAATTAGGGGAAGCAAAATGGACACAGGAGAACAAGCAATTGATAGGACTTCAAGGGAAAGATGGGTTACGTGGAGCAAGACAAGACAATTTCCAGGTGCTGCAAGGGGAAAGGTAGGGAACTATTTAATGTAATAGTGAATCTTGGCTTTGTTTACTCAGAAGCAAGTAGTGTTTAGTGGGCTTTCTGCCTGGTTGGGGGGACATAGGATTAATTCCCAGAACACATGAGCAAAGTCAGGAAATAAATGCTTTCAGTAAAACGTATTACTTTAATAACTATATGACAGATTGCACGATGTCTTACCATTTAAATGAGTCAGTACTGAAATGTGTATATTTACTTGGAAACAAATAGCTCTGTGTTTGGTGGGTTTTCTCCCTAATTAGTGGGACATATGATTACTGCCCCAAACACTTCAACAAAATAAAGAAAATGCTTTGAGTAAGAGGTGGTACTTTAACATAATCACATGCAGTAAGACGGACTATATGATGTCTTCACTTTTTTACCTCTTTAACAAACAGAGACTCTTATCTGAATGATGCCCTAAAATCTGTTCTTAACATTAATAGTTACTGGAGGAAAAAGAAGATTCTTTGAACAGACTAAGAAATGAATTAGAAGAAACATACAAGAATTCCATGGAACTAACAAAGAGCCAGTGGCAGAAAGAAAAAGAAGCCCACGTGAGGCAGTGTATTGAAAATGAAGTGGCAATTGCCAAAAACATTTGGGAGAAAGAACAGAAAGAGGTGCGCTGGGGTTTATATAATGTACAAGTGAGACCCTCTAACATAGCTTCACAGAGACTGGATGGGTGGGAGTGAGAAGGAATTCACCTGGATCTTGAAGATCTTGTTCCTGGGTCTTAAAAGCATAGCAGTAAACATCCTTTTTGGTGGCGTAGATAATTAAGCTGCTTCTAGTACTGTGTTGAATGTATATCTTTCTGATTTTAAGGAAGCTCAGGAATCTTTGATATTTACTTTTTTGCAGGTAATATCAGAAAACCTCTTAATCCTTCCACTGGGCCAGTTCAACACCAAGCCCCTATTCTTTCTGCTTCTTAGGAAAAAAAAAACCCAAAGAAATTAAGCCTTGGTTTTATTTCGAATTTTTTTCCCAGGGATTTTCTGTATGAAATGTATGTTTTGTTTAGCGCAGTCTTCTGTCACCTGTAGGCCCAAGAGCAGGCTTTTCAGGAAGTCGAAAAAGAGTGGCAAGAAAGGCTGGCTCAGGTTTTGGAAGACACCAAGAGAGCTGTGGTGGAACTCAAAGATCACGGTAGTCAGACGGATGAAACGTTGCGCCAAGTGATTGCAGAGGCGGTAGAGGAGCAGACGTCGTTATTTCGGGAGTCTCTGAAAGCAAAGGAAAAGTCATTGAGAGAGCGTGAAGCAAACTACCACGAGAACATTGCCGCTCAGGTGACAGGCGGATTTGTGGCTTTATTTGTATAGGGTTCAAGATAAAACCAAAACATGTGCAAGGTGAATCAGTACGATATGCGTTCACTTGAAAAGAAGTAAATAGTTGCTTTAGGATTAAAGTGAGGAAATGACTACAGGTAGTCCCCAGTTTAAGAACAAGTTCTGTTCCCAAGGTCTGTCCTTAAGTCGAATTTGTATGTAAGCTGGTACAGTGTTATTGTATAATACTGTATAAGTAGTATTGGGTAATGAACTTGAACCATTGTGTATGTAACTCGAATCATTGTGCATTTAACTTGAATTTTGCTACAATAGGCTCCGTTCTTAACTATGGGTTGTCCTTCAACCAGGCATTTTTAACCAGGGACTACCTGTAATACATACTTACAATAATATACTTTTAGTTCTGTGTTTCAAGGTTGTGCTTAATATTTGCACTTTAATTCTCACATTTAGAATGAAAAATAGAGTGACGAGTCTGTTCTCTATCCTTTAAGATTTGATACTGCAATCCTGGGCCCACTAAAACTATAAATCCCTTTGGGTTATTAACAATAGAAATCAAAGCAACAAAACTACATGTATTAATTGCAAGTGCCCTGAAACCAGATCTTTGATTCTTTTTTTTTCTGGCTTCTTCTTGACTTCTGCTTACTATGTGTAGGTGGAATTAGCTCTGACTAAAGCTCGTGCGTTGTGGCTGCGTGAACTTACTGATCTCGAGGAATACAAAAATCATTTGAAGGTAGCCAAAGAAAAGTGGGAAAAGGAATCTGAAATCAGCACAGCAGAACAGGTAACAGAAAATAGACTGATTGTGGCTGAGTGACAAAATGTGGACAACGTACTTACGACAATTTTGTACATTGGCCTTAAATTTGAAACACTGCGAATTTCAGTTGATTGGACTGGAAAAATACCTAAATTGCTTAACTTCCCAAAGAGATAGATATCGGAGCCTATAACGGCACAGCTAGATTGTATGTGTATATCTGTCTCATCTTCTAAATTATGTAGTTTTTAAAATGAGTTTGAGCAAGTTTAGCTTGCAGTATAGAGATTTTAAGAGGCTCTTGGAAATGGTATTTCTCAAATAACCTTAACTAGTGTAGGTGTAAAGCTGCCCAGTTTGCTAATAATAGCTATTTGATTTACCGAGTCCTTCATCCTTGCCTTCGTTTGTGCAGCCATATCCTTTCCCCTACAGCTATATTAAAAGTACCAACTTTTAATTTAGATTTGCTTCTAACTATGGCTAGGGTTTAACACTCAGGAGACAAGAGAAGAGTCTGGATCTCCTGGACATCTGCCCTCCTCCTACATTAATCTCAAACTGAGTTATGCCTCCCCCAATCTGCGTTAAAGCATCCAGAGAAATCTTTAAGGCATTTATATATATCAAGTTTGTCACTGCCCATCTCGTTAAAAAGCGACTCTGGGCGGTGACAGATTTGATATACAGTGATACCTCGGGATACGAACGCCTCTGCTTGCGAATTTTTCGGGTTACGACCAGCTCTGGCCCCAAAATTTTACCTCGGTTTGCGAACTCCGCCTCGGGGTACAAGCCATTTTCCGCCCGTGCCACGTGGTCTGCGGCCATTTTCTGCCCGTGCCACGTGGTCCGCGGCCATTTTTCCGCCCGTGCCACGTGGTCCGCGGCTGTTTTTCCGGCCCTGCCGCGTGGTCCGCGGCCGTTTTCGCGCCGCGCCGGGCTGTTTTCGCGCCGGGCCGGGCCGTTTTCGGGCCGCGCCGGGCCGTTTTCGCGCCGCGCCGGGCCGTTTTCATGCCGCGCCGCGCTGCACCCGGCCATTTTCGCGCCGCACCACGCCGCGCCCGGCCGCTTTCCGTGTGGTCCGTGGACGCCAGAACGGATTAACGGTAATTACATTGAACCTTATGGGAAATTGCCTCGGGTTGCGACCAAATTCGGGCGGAGGGCGGAACGGATTAACCGGATTTACATTGAACCCTATGGGGAAATTTGCCTCGGGATGCGACCAGATTCAGAGGGCGGAACGGATTAACCGGATTTACATTGAACCCTATGGGGAAATTTCCTTCGGGTTACGACCAACTCGGGATACGCCCAGAGTCACGGAACGGATTAAGTTCGTATCCCGAGGTACCACTGTATATACTGATAGACTCTTCTGCCTTGCATCTTTAGATATCAGCTGTTGAAGAGAAATGGAAGAAACAGCTTGAGAACTGTGATAAAGCTCAGATAAAAGCCAAAGAGCTTGAAGAGAAGGTACTGTCCCTTAGAAGGGAGCTGGAGCTGAAACAAAATGAAATCCCATCCCTTATTAAAGCAGAGCTTGCAAAAGCTCGTACTCAGTGGAGCAAAGAAAAGCAGGAGGAGATTCTCAGGATGCAAGACCAAAATGAGAAAGAATATCACGCCTTTTTACATGACCAGAAAGTTAAAATCAGCGAGATGTTTGCAAAGGCCAAAGAAGACTTTGAAAATCAAAAGAAAGAATTGCTTGATCAAAAAGAGGCAGAGCTGAAGATGTGCCTTGTCAGAAAGCAACAAGAATGGGCTGTTCAGGAAGCCAAGAGACTTCAAAATGAAATTCATCAGTATGAGGATAGGATTCTCGTTCAGGTGGAACTTCTCTTAGATGACATACACAAGGATTTGGTCCAGTGTGCAAACTATGAATGTACTTGGCAAACAAAATGGAGCGTGTCTCCTCCCATTCAGATCAATCTCCAGTTCAAAGACAAACTGATATTTTGTTTGCAGAAAGCATATAGAAGCACGGTCGGTGCCATTCTTGAAAAAGCGAAGAAAAAGTGGAATGAGGTAATGTTAATGTGGCCTTAAATAATTTGCATTTTGATTTTAGATTGCTTATGCTCAGTTGTTATTTTCCACTTTTATTTTCCTTTTTAGCAGAGTACAGCTAGGAAAAAAGGGATGGTGGGCTTATGGAAGTGAAAAAAATACTGATATGTAGAATATCAACATATTACACTTATACATTTCAAGCAGAAGAATCTGTATATTTTCACAATGCAAATTTTGAGAGAAAATGTTAAATCAAATGATTACTAGGAGCCTAATGAAAATAATTTGGTGTTCATGGTATAGATATAACCTCATTATTCCACCTTTCCTCGTGCCTCACAGAAACCAAGAGCGCACCACTGAGCAGCTGATAAATTGCAACAAATTTGAGGTTCTGGTCTCTCTATGGAGAGATTGATGCTCTTGATGTCATTGAGTTCTGCATATTGTCCTTGCATTCTGCCCCCCTTTATTGTTGCAAGGAAGGTTCCACTACTGACATGTCACAACTGAATATATTGAACTGAACTTAGACCTGGGCTGCTCTTTGCCACTGAGAAAGAAGACTGAGAGTGTAACTATTAAGTTCGCTCTGGGTCAGATGCATATAGCTTACATATAGCTCCTTGTTGGGAAGAAAACTAGCTTCTTCTCTGGTCTGAGTATGGTAAGCAGGTAGGGTTTGGCAAAAGCAAGAAGGAGAGATAACTGAAAACCAACTTTCATTAGATTTTTCTAGGAATGAGGAATGTGAAGTACGTTGATTAATCATTCATTGCAGGCTAGCATTTTAAGAGCAAGTTGCCTCATTCTCCTCTGTGGTCTCTTACTACTTCTGCAGTTAGTAGTTTATTTGACCTTTGGCTTTCCCTCAGTAAAGGGAGGGATATTTTGGAGAGCTGTTAAAATGAGGGTTCTCTGAAACATGTCAAAGCACAGCAGTAATGATGTGCAGCAAATAACTAAAGAAAGAAACTTATTTCATCCTCTTGAATAAATATAAATTAATCTTCATAAATACCATCATAGCAACTACAGTAAAGAAGGGTTTAAGATGGTTATTTTGTTAGAGAAATTTATTGGATTCATTTAGACATTTTCTGTCTAATTTAATGGTGAGAAATGTAATGAACTTCCTTAACACATCCCTTCAGATCTTCAGTGAGCAGATGAAATAAAGTGATGGTGAAATAGAACTACCAGTTAAGATTATTATATTATATATTTTTAAATGACCTTTTATCTCAGTAGGTTACTATACTTCCCTGAACATGAGTCTCATTAAACTCAGTGGGCTGTATAGAATTGCACTGAAAGCTTTTAATGTGAATCGGTATATCAAAACATCTAGTGACCAATCAATGTGAATACTGCTTATGTACTTCATCAAGTGATACCATGCAGTACATTGAGTCTACCCATTGGAGATCTAGGTCCAGTTCCTATACCTTCATAGAACTTGTTCAGTGGCCTTTCTCCTAGTTTATTATTATTATTAGTAGTAGTAGTAGTAGTAGTAGTAGTAAGGTAAGATGAAACTGACCTGATTTTTTCTTGGAATACAAGATTGACTTGAATAATTGGTTTTGAATTGCTGGCTGTTCTTTTAACATTTCTGTCTATGTTGTCCTTTCTAGAAGGATGAAGATTTGGGCTCTCATTTCAAAGATTCTGATGAGTCCTGCATGCGGAACGGTGAGGGAGAGCCTGGAGACCAAACCAGGCGTTCCATGTATGACGTTGGGCAACAAGTAGAACTACAGCGGATATTAAGAAAACATCCACCTTTACAGGAGACTGAAATAGACATTGGTATTGCACCGCATCAGTTTCCTCACTTTAATTTCAGTCTAGCTGATGCTGTTTTACCCTACACAAAAATGCACTTTTTCATAGTAGCAGTTGGCTATAGTAGCCAATAGAGAGAATTTAGAGAATAGAGTCACATGGATATTAAAATATACTTTGGAGATAATGTTACTGAGTTATAGAGTTGCAGCTGGGTAAGTCCATGAATATTAATCAGTCTGCTAGACCCTGGATGTCATCTTTAAAAAATAAAATGAGCTCCTTCATTGAGTTCTGAGCTCATTGTCCTGAGCAATTATTTCTTCTGTTTTCTGATGGTATCAATGAATGCTAAACTTCAGAATATTCTCCACTTCTGTGGTTTTCCAAAAGCTTTATAACCGTATCAAAGCTTGAGACTTTGTATACAGTAAACCTAGAGTTACAGACCCTGTAACTGGGACTCTTTGAGAATGCTAGTTCAAATTCACTACTATTTATTATTAGGAAATGAACACCTGAGATAGACAGGGGGGATACCTGATGAAACCATGCAGTTTCCAGAAAAGTTTCTTTTAAAACAACAAGTAAGATATCCATAATAACTGCAATCTGATGGTAGGATTATCTTTGCTCTTTGGTTGCTTGATCAGCCAAAAGTGACCTGTAACTTTTCACGTTGATGCAGATTCTAAATGTAAGAAAAGAAATATGTTGTCGCAAGAAGACATTTGTTTTGACCATTATCGACAGCAGCTGGAAAAAAAAGAGAAAGAATGTCAGGATTTGAAAAAGAAACTGGACAAAGCTTGCAGGCATCTCCAGCTTGCTGTGAAGGAACAAAAAACAAAGTCTGAACAAGCCCAAGGTCTGTAACTCTTACTTGTTGATATTGAATTACAGTTGGATTCTGATGGGGTGAATGGGGTGAAACAGGAATTGCTAGTTCACATGTGCACACAGTTAACTTGATTCTTTCTTTGATGATGGTTGAATATGTAAAAATAGAAACTCTGTTATCCTTATATAGCTTAAGGTTTCTGAAAATATATGTGTGATATAAACATTATTCCTTGTTCTTATATGTACAGTGTAATAACTTGACGTTGTAAGGATCAAACAATATATTGACATGTAAAATAGACTTCCACTGTACTTGTATGATGGAGAAGTTTAAAGCTTTGCAGTTAATTTGGCCTAATGCTTGTATTATAGAAAGTAATTATATCAGTTGCAGATAGGTTTTTAGTGGATTTGTTAAGTAGCTTTTATAATAATAACTACTTATCATTCCCCCACCATTTCAGTTACTCTTTCCAGGTTGGGAACATTTGCAATTGGCCAATTCAGAGTCATGTTAATAATAATTCTAATGTTATGTTCTGTATCATTTTCCCCAGTTATCATTGTATACCCCTTTTTCATATGAAGTAATATGGCTTAATACAGACTGTTTCAGCCTTGTATTTGTTATGAACAGGGAGAAAAAAACCCTGGAATGACTACAATATTTTGATAGTGGTGAATTTTATGAGAATACCATTTGCCTTCTAGAAGAGTAACAATCAATTGTGATTCTAGACCATATAAAAAACAAATTGCTGGTTGTTATTATGTAACACCAAGTTAAATTTAATGTTTAAAGAGTTTTTCTTCTTCTTTTTAGAAAATGAAAAAATTATGGAAACCCTCATAGAAGAAAATTCTGCAATGAAGAACCAACTTGATCATTTGAAATATGTCAATATTCCCCCAAGGTAGTCAACATATAACAAGAAAACTAAACTTGTCTGGGCAGTTGTAATTTCATTCTCAGTTTGGGCATTGTGTTTCATTTGCTTCTAGGTCATCATCAGAAGGCTGTGTCTTAAAGCCTTGTTCTTCATGTGATGGAAAAGCCTTGGAAGAAATGCGTTCCCAGTATATTAAAACAGTGAGCAAAATTAAAAGTAAGTGCTAAAGAAGATGATGGTGCTGCATAACCAGTTCACCCCTTGTTTTTATGCTTGCAACAGAGGAAAAATTCCAGTACGTTACCTACTACTTGCTTAATATTTCAGGTCTTGTTGAGTACCTACTTGTGAAGCTCCAGTTGTGTTTATTGGGGTAGCAGGGGTGAACAGCCTGAGGCTCCAAGGGCGTTTTGCAGCCCACTGAATTTCTGTTGCCTGACCTTTTGAAACAGAAGCATGAACATTACAGTGTAAATCTAAAGCAGGCTTCACATGGTTTAAAAATATTTTTTAAAAAACCCACCAAGAAAGGGGAAAAAAATTCTGTCTACATACATGAGATAGCCCCATTCTCTGTCCCTTGTCCTCTCGCCAAACAACTCTACAGTTCCTAATTCTATGTACAAATCGGTACTATACAGATATAGTGAAGGTTGTCCATCCAGGCTTTATGGTAAATATGCCTCACTAAATATAAATTGGTGTTGTATGTTCATAGATGACATGCTTCGTTACATCCATGAAAGTAAGGAGAGAGCTGCAGAAATTATTAAAACTGAAGTTTTAAGGGAACGGCAGGAGACCGCCCGAAAAATGCGCAAATATTATCTTATTTGTCTTCAACAGCTTCTGATTGATGACGGCAAACATGAAGGGTGAGGCATTTCAAATGATGTTAGATGTGAAGAGAATTGTCAGCAGTGTCCTTGGACAATGAACCTTAAGGTGTTTTTGTGTTGTTATTTTTTAGTGATTTTCTGGTTTATATTGCTCTGGTTGCTGTACAGTGTACACAGCAACTGCAGATGAACTGCAGAGATAGAGAAAAGAGGTCTGTTATCTTTTTAATAGAAGATAACAACCTCTTCCATTCATTCATTCATTCATTCATTCATTCATTCATTCATTCATTCATCTCTGTCTGCCTAATATAGACATGCAGGTTTGTTCAGCATGTCACAAATTCCCTAAAACTGAATTTAAAAAAAGCTAAAAAGGAGCCTTGAATATTTCTTAGTTCAGAATTTTAAGAAAGGTCAAAAGCTTTTCTTCTTTCTTGGATTCTTAGTTGACCAGAAAGGCTTTTTAAAGACTGGAATTTTAAAAAATCTTCTTGTTTTTTTTGCAGGGCTGAAAAGAAAATAATCTGTGCTGCTGGCAAAATTGCTACGATGGCTAAAATATTGGAAACTCCTATTCGGAACTCAACACTAAATAAAGCCCCACATTCAGGTATAGTGCCATGCATAATTTTCACACATGCCATCTGTTTTAATAAGGAGAGAATGTACTATTTGCCACATAAAGAATTTTGAGTTGATTTGGGGGAAGTTTGGATATGCTTGCTCTAATTTCTTTTTGCTTTCCATGTCACCTTACAGTCCTGTCCCAAAACTCCAAAGTTGAGGAACCTAAAAGGAGTTACACTCAACATTCTAAGTCAGCCCTAAAGGAGAACCAAACACATGATGAAAACACAGGCAGAAAACCTAGTAACTCTGCTTCGCAGAAACATATATCTCGTAACTTGCAACCACAACTTGATGCAGAAAGTGAGTCAGGCCTAGTTTCTCAAATCCAAATTGCCGGGAAAGCTTTTAAGCGACTGGATGAGTCTTCAGTTGGTGCTGCACCTACAGAGGCTTTCAGTGAGGAAGAACTTGCAAACAAAGGTCTACCATGTAGAGTTGGTACTGCAACATTCCAGAATGCTTCCTCCTATGTGACTCAAGGAAATCTTCAAAATATTCACCCTATTACAGTGGATGGTTCTGACTTTGGGACAGCTTATGAAAAGTTTAAGTGCCCAAATGAAAGGCCAAGAATAACAGAGGTTGGATGTAGCCAGTCTGATAGACAATGGAAGACAAAATCTGGGAAAACCCAAGACTTTGAAGTTCAAGAAACTCCAGTAAGGGATGAAGGGTCTTCTGCTGACTGGAGCTTAATAAGTGAGACTCTGCATGTGAACAGTAGCAATGGGTTTCAGTATCCTGTTCAAAAAGTATGTTCCAGTGGGTCTGTAGACTTACATTCAGCATTTCCCATGACCAATACTTGTTCTCACGCCAAGGAAGATACTTCTGTTTTTTCTCAGCATCCTGGTAGACATAATGAGAAGGAACGTATCAAGAGCCAAAACTTAAATTGCAGTGAAGGTCATCTAACTGTGAACTCAAGTTGTACACCATTTCCAAACTTGGACACACTAGGTCCTGCTGGTGCCCATCCAAGTAATGTTGTGCTGTGTTCTGCAGCAGGAAAAAACTGTAATTCACTACAATCAAGGAAACAGATACACAGTGTTATGGATTATCAACAAGACAGTGGCTTTGACAGCCCACAAATCAACTTTGACTAATCATCATCATCTGAAAACTCTCACAAAAGAAATACTTAAATATATTTAAATGAAAGGTGTGGAGAAAACCTGTTGTGATAGTCTTATGAGTGTTTTTGTTCATTTCTTGATTTTATATTTTGACTGTTACATAATATTCGGGTTTGGGGTCACGTCTTAGGTATCTGACTTTATTGTTATAGATTGCCTCTGTGTGGGTGCGGGGGTGTGTGTTTCTATATATCGAGGGATAATGCTGAATTGTGTTGCAGGAAATTATCTATTTTTATACTAAGATTAGTGTGCAGTCCAATGCAAATTTTTACATTTTATTTATATGAAAATAAAGCTTTTTTTTCCAAAGCTGGCAGGATCTTTTGCACCTCCTGTTTTCAACAGAAGATGGACATAGGTGAGTCTTTTGCAAATTTCCCTGGCATGTGTTTGTGAGTTTCCCATTTCAAAATGCTGGGAAATTCTTCTGCCAATTTTAAGTAACTGGTTTCAGAGAAAGATTCGTCTGGAGGGCAGCATAAAAGTAGGTTGAGGCCTGCTTGTAGCTTGTAGGGGCTTTTTTCCCAACCTGTATAAGAGAGAGGGGCTGTGGTTACTGTCATTATTTCCATGTATGCATGAATAATGGAAAAATTGTCAGTTCTTCAGTTACTTTGTAGGCAACAAAATGGCCTTTGGAACTGAAGGCAACAAGCACGCATATATTTATAAGGTGTCAGATTTCTTTTTACTTTCTATGTCACCTTACAGTCCTGACCCAAAACTCCAAAGTTGAGGAACCTCAGTTAGATTTCAAAGAAGCGCCTAATAAAAAAACTCCAGATTCATGAGATTCTACAATTATTCATGCAGCTATATAAATGAATGATTAGAAGTGAGTGGTACCCAACTGCTCCAGTTTAATGTAGTTTCCCATATTGAGGGGATTTTCTCATATGATTACTGTAAAAGTAATGAATTTGAGGGCAACACTATCATTATCCAATCAGCATTTTGGTTTTTCTTAGAGAGTAACTGCAGGTTCTTTCTTAATTCTTTGGCTTTAGCATAGTCTTTAATTAGTTTGTGGGCATGTAGGGTTTTTTGTTTTCAGTTGAACTGAAGTTTGAATTTTCAACAAGGTTTAATGGTTTTTGTGGCACTCTACCACCGCCTAGTGGTTGGCAAGGCCATCTCAAGGCAACGTACAAAGAAAACAGCATAACAATACTTCACATTAACGACATTAATTTTTCATTTCAGTATAGAAAGAACATTATTCACAGCTTTCTTTTCTTGTCACTATTGGCATTATCCTAGGTGACATTCCCATGATACTCCAAGTCTGTGTGAAAATGCTATATCTTTTGTCTGGTGTGTTAAACAATATGTCAAGGAATTAGGTTGGCAGAAACTTCTTAAGTGACCTTTCTGGGGAAGGTCAGTCTGAGATGATGGAGAAGTAAACCAGTCTGTCTTCTCCAAATCTGGGTTCACACATTATACTGAATAATAGTGGCTCCCTGGTTTGTTTCTGTGTCCTGCTCATGTTTCTGACCAATCCATAAAAGTCAAAAGTAAGAGAAGCTAAAAAAGACAGAAAACCAAGTTGCCAACAAATTCTGAAACAAACTATGTAACTTTCCCTAGTTGTGGTATGTTTAATAGCCTATGGTTAAAAAATTAGTGTGGCTTGTGAATAAAGTCTCTGGGTTGGAGACCAACAAAAGGAAAAATGCAGGGGAGCAGAAAATAAGCATCCCATCTATTTTCCCCCTACAAATTTACGTCTTCTCATCACTACTTTGCCTCTGTGTGGCAAACCCAGGCCTGCAGTCCTCTTTGCCTTTGAACATGCAGTTCTTCAACTTTCGACATCCGGTTTAAAACTCAAAACATATTCCCAGTTCTTTGTTTTATGCAATGCATTAATTGTTTGGCCATTCCTTTTTTCCTGCTGGATCCAAGCTCCTTCTAAGTGATTTTTATGTCTTATTCTGTCCTTGCTGCAGTGCCTGGCTTTTCACTATCCCTTGATGACTTACTTCGGTCATTTTACCAAATCTTAGCATGATGACAGAAAAAAAAAAAGCCATTTGAGATCATGTGCTTTTTTTTTTTACCCTTCTCTAGCATGGCTACAAGGTGATGTTATGTTATTTGAATAGCACAAACTGTAAGCTTGATGTAAATAGTTTGAAACAATCTGAACCAGCCATGGAGAATGGGAATGGCTGGCTGAAATAAATTCTTATTAAACAGGGGTTTTAAATCAGCTACATTATTAGGCTTCTAAACTGGCAGGAAATTGTGGGTAAGTAAAAGTTCTTGATCAGATTAATGGAGTGTCTAGTGCTGGAACAATAGCATTCAAAACATTTGCTACCAAAGTGAGATGAACGTGGAAGTGTGTTGTTCCCAGAGCAAATTGGGTTCATTGTAATCCCTGTTCTCCGATACCATGGATGTTACTTAAGCTACATCAGAGGGACACTCCCGTTGAGTTGAATCATCTCAGCAAGGGACTGATTGGGGTAGAGACAAGAGACAGCAACGCCTATTCCCACAACTGACATGTTGTTTTAAGGAATGTGAGGTCTGATTCTGCAGCTGCAACTCCTCAGGGTCAAGTAGGGGTTTGAAAGGAATGAAACCCAGGGAACTCCTAATTCGTTGTTCCAATTTGGCCGACCCACATTTTTTTTTGTACAGTAACACCACCCATTGAAAAAAGACAGCTTCAGATTCTGAAATGCACATAGCCTACATCTAATTCATCAACAAAGGTATGGCACACACTGAAGAATTGTAGGTGCTAATAATCTGTAAATATCAATAGAGAAGAATTTAAATAAATGAACATTTATGTTTTTTTATTGTAGCGTTCTCTGACCTAAAGCGATGATAAAGATTTTGATTTGATTTGACTTAAATTTTCTGTTTCCTAAGCTCATGCAATGGAGATTCAAAACAAAGAAATAGAATAATCCCACCAGTTCAAATGGTAAAGTCTCAATTTCAAGAGATAAAAACGAATTTGGTAGCTAGTTGTACAAATTTGTCTTTTTTTCCCCCCTTGGAAAATGTCAAATGCAACAAAACCAACAGAGAAGCTTATTGTAGCTGAAAGAATAACCTATATTATGGCATAAGCTTTCATAAGCCTTTAAAATTGCCACAAGATTTTTTTTTTTTTTTGGTGCTAGAACAGCTTATAAAGATACTTGCAAAAATAACAAATGGTTATACAGAAAAGCAATTGTGCTATTCCTACCTAGAAGCTTCCCAGGATAAATTGGTTATTAATTTTAACAATGTTGTGTAGCTGGAAGATGTTCCATTGGGTCTTGAAAAGGCTTATTCAAATCCTTGATCAATGAATGTTTTGAGGCTAACATCAGGTAAGAACACACTTGTCTATGCTTAATTCTAGTAACTTGTCTTTTCAGTTTAAAAGAGTTGTGGGGTCTCTAAATTTGGGCTACCCAGCTTGGATTTTTAACCTTTCCCCTACCGTTAATTGTTCATATGAAAAGCCAACGCTGCCCTTGGAATCTATTCACCCTGCAGCACAAATGAGGTTTTCTTTATTCAAGAAGGAGATGTAAATCAGAGGAGGGGAAAAACATTACTCAGATCAGTATTTGCAATCCCACCCAAAATATTGGGCTTGAAAATAACACAACTTGTGGTGAGTTTTACCCTTGGTGATTTTTCTCCAAAGTGCAGGAGAACTCTTTTATCCACAGACCCTGCTTAACAATTGAAATATCTCTTGTAAAAAACTCATCTTAAGCCTCCAAGGACACCACTAGGATTTTGGGGCAATATGGAGAACCGTTCCATTTTTTCTGTTGTATAATCTTAAGCATTCTGGTAAACATTCAGCCATATCCACACAGCGACACTTTAAACTTCTTTTATTATTCTTTATCAGTTGTCACAGGAAACATGTTTTGAAGGGCAGGTCGAGAGCCTGTAAAATAAATAGAAAGTAGACCATACTTTCCAGAACTGAACTTCACCATACTTTTCCTCTACCACTTGGTTTCTTACAGTGAGAGAAGTTTCCGTGTTCCCTTTTCTGCCATTCTAACTCTACTGAGGGTCCAGCTAAGTGCACCACCTAACCAATGGCTGATCTCAAAAAGCTAGGGTCAGACCTGGTTAATGCTTGGATGGGGGATAATCAGAAAGCCCCAAGGCTATAGACTAGTCTGGGGAGGTGAAAAGGCCTCCCAGAAGAAGACAATGTCAAGCCACTTCCGTATTGTTCCCAAGAAGGCTATTGGGACATGTCCATGAAGCCACCAGAAGTAAAGCATGCCCTGAAGCTTTTTATCTTTTTAATTCTACACATCTGGACATTCTGTCACTTCAGATTCTCTTATTTGCCTGTGTCACAAGAAGGAGGGTAGCTTCTGCCCAACTTGCTCGTCTCCAAAATGAAATGGAGACTGATTTGGTGTCCATCCTAACATACATTTCTAGGGAGGTTACATTAAATGCTGACAGATGCAATATTCACTTATGCTAAATCATATTTAGCTGTGGTGGTTTTGAGTAAATCATAGTTGACTGGGTCTGCACAGCATGCTGGACTATAAAACAAGTTTTACAAACCACAGGGGCTTGCCAGTTCAACAGGGTAAGCCATAGTCAGACAAACCAAGTTCTAGTTGACCATGATGTGTAAGTCCAGTGAAAAAGCTAAGAATACAGAGAGTCTTCTTTTAAAAAAAATCTCAAAACTGATATCAGAATTTGGTTACTGACATCCCAATTTGAGAATACATTTGCTGAATATATGAGTTCAGTTCTAGCATTTTAACTAAGCTGCTTTGGCATGTTCAACAAATCATGGTTAAGTACAATCTGAAGAAACCGGAGTGTTAAATAAAACAGAAGCTAGTGCTAACAATGAATTCAGCCAGTTTTCTATTGTTTGGGTATGTGATTGCTGTTTTCACTTTGCTATACCTATAACATTGGTAGTGGTCCGGAATCCAAGTCTGAATAATAACAGAACACCTAGTTATTTATTAGCGTCACAGATGAATTGATTCAATCATACAGAGCTCTAATTATTGTAGAACTGTTTGAGAAAACAGTAGCTCACCTATGATAAATTTACGGTTGAGCTGAGTTTGGAATTAAGATGGGATCTGATTTAATATTAGCCCTGAAGAAGACTTTCATTGAAATGAGCTGTGCTTTTTATATCTTCCACCATGGAGAAACAGGCCTTCCTATCTCTACCATCTTACAGCGTAGCTTGTTACCCATTCTAAGTGTTCAAAGACTGCACTAAGTCAGAACCAAACATGTCACATTATAGCTAAGTGTTATGTAAAAATACAGCCAGGGTGGTTAATAGATATGTTGTGCAAGCTAACCTTTTGTGGCTTACTCAGCAGACTGTTATTAAACAGTCTATGGGTTAGCGCAAAGCACAAACCTAGTCAATTCCAGGTTCTAACTGAGCCTTTAGATCAGATATTTCCTTACAGCCCTACTTGGATGTTCTGGGAATTGAAGTGGGTTCTTCTGGATGAAAAGCGAGCTTGGTGTGATTATATTAAGAGCCCTCCTAGAAAATAACAAGCAGCGATTTATATGGAATCACATTGTTGGTTTGCACTGCACGTTATGCTCTGCGCCACACTAGTGGCCCTGCAGGACTCGAATTGAAGTCTTCGCCTATATCAAAATGTCTAAGATTGAATCCAGGATCTTTACCTTGCACTGCTGAGCATCGGCCCTTAGAAACCAAAGCAATAAATCTACCAAACCTGAACCGAGCCTATTTTTTATCTGAATTCATCTATTGGGGTTGCTAACTCTGCCCCGGATCGTCTGTTCTCTTTCCTAAACTGAAGCCCAAGGATTAAGCTACTGTTCCCCTCAGCTATCATTCTGTTTCAGCTCAATAACTCGTTCCCGAATCCACCAAGTAGGCCTTCGAGGGAAGAAGGTTTTTTGAACGTTTTTTTTTTCTTCCTTGTTTGGGGTAATGCTGAGGATATTTTGTACTGGAAGGAATTCAAGAGCTGAGGCAAAGAATGCACCATTTCTTCAACAATAAACATTTGGTATTCCCTTCTGGCAAATTAGCCAGTGAAACTTTAAAAAACAAAGCAAAATAAAAGACACCCAGTAGAGATGGATGAGCTGTCATCCAATATACCATATTAATTGATAGGTGGTCGACATAGTTCACACGATTATGTCATATTCTGTAATCCACATTACATTTCCACATCGCCTTGCCTTGCTGCTAAAACAGTTCACGTTGTTTTAGCAGCAAGGCGAGCGAAAGCAACGTGCATCACCGCGGCTGTCCCACTGGGCATAGAAACATCATGAAACTCTAATTGACTTATGTGGGCTGAATAACTCTTCAGCAGCTGAAGAAAGATCCTGGCTCACTTCTGAGAAATGTAAACTTCTATTAAGATAAGCCTGTTTTGTTTCCTTTCCCTTGGGCCATCTTCAATTCTAGGCAGGGTTCATGTCAAAATGTGGTTTAGTCTGGGTTTAGCATGTGGAATGAACCAAACCACTGTGGTTTGCCGGCCATCTTTTATAATGATGCTTTATGTGCGAATGGAGCCACAGGGTCTTTTTCAATAGACCAGGTTTAAAACAAACCAGGTCTGACGTGATGGGTGAACCCAGTCAATGTGTTCTTCTCTTTACCCAATACTGAATTTTTCAATTTTTTAAAATGAGGCCCTTGTGTAGTTTCTATCTATAATTCAATTGATGACAGATGATTTCCAGATTTGTTTTGCTATCAGTCCCCCAGCCCAGGGAAAAATATGTTTTATCTCTAATGAGATTGACCCAGAGTGGCTTTTTACAGCTTTATTCAGTCAAATACAAAACAGATAAATTTTGCTGGTTTATTTAATGTAAAACTGGATGCTTTTACTTAATACCTCATATTAACATCTCATATTGTGGTCTCCTTAAATAGAAAACTAATTGCTTTGGGTTATCTGTGGTTGAGCTGGTTATTCATAGGCTGTGTGAAGATCTGGGCATTGCTATACTCATCTAATTGCCTACTTTGGAATTCTGAACAATGAAATTCAGATTGTAAGCTGGTTTACATAATCATTAGTATCATTTGATGGTTCATTGCTTGACTATTCAACGTTGGCTCACAAATGAATATGTCAACTCCCAAAGGATGACATTTCAGCTAACACTGGACAGAAGGCATATTAGTCTGGGTTTGTACAACATGCTAAGTGCAACCCTTCTCCCCCATGCATTTGCTACCATTTTACTCCTAGTTGTGACAGTCTGTTTAATTAGAACCTTACACATATTGTTTCGTCTGGACTAGGATGGCCTTCATTTCAATTTACAGAAATTGGAATTGAAACCTATATCAAACCTTAATTATACTTTCTGCTTACGGAATTGTAAATCCAAAATGGGAACTTCTCCAGGTACAGGCAATGCAGTGAAGCTATGACTGCTCAAAAAGCCTCCGAGGACAGAAGAAGACAGGAGAGAAAATGGTACATGTTTATTAACTGAGCTTTGGGGCTTAGTATGATGTGTGAATGCAGGCATACTTTATGGATTTGATAGACTGTGTGGTTTAAGAACTCCTTAATCTGGTTCACTCACTACTTAAAGGTAAAACATTTAGCTATAGTTTCCTGAATTGGTGAGTGGTGCAATGCTAAATTGTTATTCTATTCTATTCTATTCTATTCTATTCTATTCTATTCTATTCTATTCTATTCTATTCTATTCTATTCTATTCTATTCTATTCTTTACTGTGATAGCAACATTTGTTTCTCCAAATAAACTGTAGGGTTTTTTTTCCCAGTCAGTAGAGATGAGACACTTTTTCTCTTTTTTTTTGCACCTTAAAATGCTTTTCAAAAATTAAATGTCAGCCTGATTTTGGGGGGTTGGGAATACTGTAAGCTGCTCAGGGTCTTTTTGGAGTCAGATAGCCTCAAAACCCAATAATAATAATAATAATATATTATTATTATTATTATTATTATTATTATTATTATTATTATTATTATTATTATTATTATTATTATTATTATTATTTTAAGAGATACAATCTGTGTCTCTTAAAATTATTATATAAACCACAATAACGCTTAAAGAACCCATTTTTCTCCCGGGACATCCCAACCCTCCAAAATGGTAAAAAATGTCTGGAAGTTTACCACCACCTACACTGTGGGACTCTCCTCCAACCCCCTCCTGAGTCACAGGAATTTTTGCGCTCCTGTCATAAGCCATAATATGAACCACTATAGTTTACGCAAAATACTAAGCCAAAAACAACTAAAGCACCTTATGGCTAAACATGATAAGTGAATGAACTCATCAGCTTGCTGCTGTAGATGTTGGAGTTTGATTATACCTATCCAAATCTACCATGATTTTCCAGAAGAATGCAATGCAAAACGTGGTCTTTTGTTATGATTAGATTACTACTTCTGACTGATTGGATGATGCTTACCTCTTGTCATCAGCAAACTTTTGTCCTGCAAGTGGATAGTTTTTGAAATCCATCCATGTCTTAGACGAATAACACAAATAGCACATCAGCCTCTGCAACAATAAACATAATGCACTGCACTGTGTTTATTCTGAGGGTTAAAAGCAAGTGTGAGAAAGAGAAACTCTCCTTTTTTGCAATGACTGCTTTACGAGATATGGAATTTATTCACTCAATTCTACTAGAAGATGTCAGACACCTTTCTCTCTCGACTTAAATACTTCCTGAGATTCCTGCGTGCCTGATACTCAGCCATTAGGCTGTGTGGAACTGGAGATTCAATTCTAAAAAGGTGCTTTGGAGCAGTGCACCTGTGAGCTGTCTGCATCTCATGAAAGCAACTGTGTCTTTCCCCAAAATTATCCAGCTATCTTCTGCTACATAATCCCAGGAAAAGACACAGCTGATTTAAAGAGTTGAAAACAGGGTGTGTGGACACATTCTGTGCAGTTCAAAGTGGTTTTGCAATTGAATCCCAAACACTGCCCAACTGTACTAGACAATGTGGTTGGTCTTCTGTTCTTGCAACACTACAGAGGAACTGCTACTCAGGTGTTTCACTCTGACTCACTTGAAATTTGATAAGCCCAGAGCTACAACTGCATGCAGATATCCGCTAAGGATATCCCTTTATGAAGCCAGCAAAATGGATTCTCATCCACCAAAAAGGTAAGTCATATCATATTCCTTAAACTGAGACAAGTTTACCTTTCAGTTTCAACTGTTTGCTGTTTTTTTCCTTTTCTTGCTAAAACGAGTAATACTTTAAAGCCACTTTCCGCCAACCTTGATACTCTAAGGACCTCAGTTCCCTTTCCTCTTGTCTACTTGGGGCTTTCAAGGTTTTTGCTAAGTAGGCAGTTTAAGCAGGTGCTTGTTCATTTTGACCGAAATAAGTCAGAACTGGAGCAGCTCCATTCTGTACCAGGTGAAGTTTTAGCATTTTTGGGTCCTTGCAGCGATTGGCTTTTTCTTCTTCAAATCTGATGGTTGTTTCCTTTCCAGATTTGCTCCCCCGCTTAAAAAATGCAGCTGCTGGTTCTGATGTGTAAATTAACACAAGGTGGAACTTGTTTAGCTGAGTAAGAAGATAATACTGGTGGTAGTGATATCACTACAAAGATACTCCTCTTACATCTAGATAGGTTTTTTTACAGGAGATCTATGTCATGAAAAGTCCAGAATAAGAATTCTAGTAAGACACAAAAAATTGTCTGCTTTGTTAAAGGGACTCACACAGAGGTCTTGAGTAACTGAACTGCCTGAGAGTGTCATCCATGTGACATGTATGAACAATGGCGCAATCTAAGAAGTGTGTTCTTCCAGTGCCCTTTTCTTAGCCCTATATCCAGGGAGGTACAACTTAGAAGATGTATGATTTGATGTCTTGAGTTAAATTTTTTTTTTTTTTGCTAAAAAGAGCTCTGCTGGGCATTCCATTGAATTAATAATAAATAAGATGGAAAAGAGTTTTACTCAATTCCCTTTCAACATGTGCCCTAACAGTAATTGTCATTCTTCACCTCCCCAAGCACTTAATGCATTGCATTTTATAATAAAAAAGCAGGAACACTGAGTACATGCCTTATGTGTATGTGCCACTGTTAATCTCTGGTGACTTGTCACCCAGAACAACTGGGGGCTTGCTTTATTTGAAATGCTGTTTTCCAAACTGGGCTGTATGTTGCTAGTGGATATCTTGAACTTAGAGAAGGAATATTAAAATTCAATGAATAAAATGTTAAGTAACCCCAAACAAAAATGCAACTCCTCTTATATAGCTATCAGCAGGGGAAATTCTATTTATAGCAGTCAACAAGAATTTGTTTTGGAATTCAGTTCTACTCCAAAGTCACAAGGTCTCCTTTCACCCCAAATAATGTGCTGGGGTATTTGAGTTGACTTTTACATTCACATAATTGTGGTTCTCTAAGATCTGATGTGAAAACCGCCAATTGGCTGGATCTGTTGCAACTTCACAACCTCCCTGATTTTTGTCATCTCAGGCAGGAAAAAAAAAGTAGGAAAGAAATGTAGAGAAACCCTGGATCCCATGCCAAATCGTGCTGGTGCGGGCTCTTTTTCTTTTTTTCTTGCAGATTACATGCCGATACGCAGGCCTGGGCTGTATATATTCTGCCTACTTACAGCAAAGAATTCTGGCAAAGGGCATCACGTGATTGTTGCTTCGGGTCTCTAAGGCTGGGCAGTGGAAGCCTACTTGGGATTGCCACGTTTTGCAATCGGAGGTCTATTTTTAATTTAAACAAAATTTGTTGCCTGCAGACATTGGTTTTACAGGATACGGACCGTGGTTTTGTTCTCAGTATTTCGACACTCCAAATGCTTTCCAACTCCAGCCATGTAGGTAGCAACAGTGTGAGTCTGATGGTTTTAACGTAGGGGAATGCTACCTTGGCAAATGGCATTTTGCTTTCTCGGCAGCAGCGCTGGGCATGCCCGTTTAGCAGAACAAAGGTTCTTCCTGTGATTCTGACATGGCTTTGTGGCTAGTGAAGATGTGGCATGGGATCTACGTGCACATCTGGTGCTGTTTAATCTGCTGCAGCAAACAGGGTTGGATATTTTGCTCATGCTGAAAAGGGAGCAGGAGCCCACATGCCTTTGGTGTATGTCAGGGTGGGAGAGCCTGCAGCCATCCCAGACACTGCTGAACTGTACTTCCATCCAGCATGACCGTTGGGCTGGGAGTTGCGATTTCTCAACAGCTGGAGAGGGCAAGGGGTTCGCCACTCTTGATTCATACCGTGGGTCCTGGATGAGCAACAGCAGCCAAGGGGCGTGGTACACAACGGCAGATCCCACCCATCCCCAATGGGGAACAGTACGAGGCTCATAATGTAGTTGGCTCAGAGCACTGAATGGACCCAGCAGTTTTTTGCTTGGTCAGAAACCTGGATGAAAGCAAACCGTGTTATCGTGATCCAGCCTGCGTGACTGGGCTCGCACACCAGATAAAACCAGAACGTAGTTTGTTGTTGTCATGTATTGTATGATCCCAGCCAATGCCTTGGCAAAGAAAGGTTTATGGCCTAGTTTATGGTTTGCTCTGCCATTGATAGCCAACCCAGGTTCCCAAGTTCCTTTTGTCCTTCAGACCAAAACAGGATTTTTGGCAGAGAACTCAATCCAGCCACTGCTGAAATATTGCACAATCACCTAGTACCCCTCCTCTTATTTGCTGCAGGAGACACTGAGAACTACCTGCACACCTGGTATATAAAGCATGTCCTCTTTCCTTAGACTAAAATTCCCTCTTTTGTCTTTAACTTAATGTCCTTCATCTTTAACTCAACGCAGCAATGTCCACGAAAGCTAAAGAATTCCTCCATTTAACTGGGAAGTTGCACTTTTAAGCACATTCTGGTGAAGAGGAAGGATATCTGCTATCCATATTTTCCCTTCAGTGAGAGGTGGTAGGATCCTGCAGCCTGTTCCTGCTTTCTCAACGGCAGCAATTAAGAGAGGAATGTCTTGATTTACAGTGTATAGCTTTTCAGATAATGCTATGCAAAACCCACTGTCCTTTGAGGAACGCCAAGATTATGCCATTTCAAAACGGAGAGAAAGGCAGTATTAACTTTGCTCATGCTTCTAAGAAACAGTTGGCGCCTCCTGGTCCCACTGAATGAAAGTTATTGGGAACATAGCCACTGACTCCTGAGGCTTGAACACAAGATCGAGTTATGTGAGAGCCTGTTAAGGCTAAGTCTCTGGGACGGAGTTCATCATATGCTAAGGTTCCTAAATGAGGGTGGGAACTCACGTGTCATGTTGTATGGTAAACATCTCCAGAACATTAGAATATGGGGCTTTGCAAGTGACATAGGAGTGGCTTATTGTGTTTTCCAAAATGTGCAAGCAACTCCTCCAGGGGGACCAATTTTTTTACAGATGTGAGGACACACTCAGCATGAAAACAACACTCCCGGGTGCCAAAGCTTATGTTATTATAGAAAGAGGTATATATGCTGATCTATCAGTCTTAAAAACTTTAAAGGAATGTATAATGGACACATCCTAGCCAAAATTAAGTGCTTCCAAGTCCCATAGATTTAATGAATTATATTCTCTAAGTTCCAACTCAAACTGGGGGACCTCATAATATTCCAGCTGTAGCTGGACTGCATGCGATGAAGAATTTGAGAATGCATGTTGGAATTGAGTGAGACAGTTCTTTGCCCGAATCCAGACAAAGGCTAAAATTCACGCATCCAGCTGCAGACTGTTACTCTGGAGTAAACAGGGAGAGGAACCACCTGGTTGCGTGCTACCTCTGGTTCTGCATTTAGTTACAAAAGTTAGCAGAGATGCGGCTCTTACCCTCACCTGTTAGTAACAGGTATGGCCTTCTTCATACAGCGGTGGCTTATAACAGCTCATAACTTAGGAGTCTTTGATCCTAGGACTTAACTCTGAAAAGCCAAATGCGACCCTCCCTAGTTTGGGTAAATAGGGATAGGATCCCGCTTTTTCTTTGGTGTTGCCCGTAGGCTGTCCCTGTCGCCATTCAGTGTTTGCGCACGAGGGTTCCCGTGCCCCGCCCGGTAGGGGGGTATGAATGCCCCCCTCCCCATCCCACTTGGCTCGAACCGGCTGCCTGCGCTCCTGCTGTCAACCGGCCACGGCAGCTCGGCGCAAGACGACGCGGGTGCGCTCGCTCGGCCGGCCTCTCGGAAGCGCTCATCAGCCGCCCAGACGGGACCGGGCGCGCATCGCAGCCAGCGCCTGCCTTCCGAAGGGGATAGGCAGCGATACCAAGTCGGGGAGGGGGAGCCGCGGCCGTCGCGCTCCTCGACCCCCGCCCGTCCGTTCCGCGCCCGCCGCGCCGCTTTCGAGGGTCCCTCCTGGCCGGCGGGTGCGCGCGCGTGCGCGCGGGCGGACCCGCGAGGCTGGAAAGAGGGAGGGGAGCCGCGGCCAAAGGGAGGCCGGGGGCGGAGGCTTTTCTTTCCCCCCTCCCTGTGCCCCCCCCCGCCACCTCCCGTTTTTGGAATAGGTCTTGTTTGGGCTCAATTCTTTTTCCTCTTTTTTTTTGGTGTTCTGGTCCTCCTCCTCTCTCGCGAGAGAAAAGGGCTCCGCGCGGACGATACTTGAAGAGGTGGGAGAGTTTGGGGGGGGCGAGGGGAGGGGAGGGGACAAGGAGGTGGAGGTGGAGGAGGAAAAGCAGGCGAGGGCAGACCCAGCGAGGAAGGCGGGCGGGCGGGCGCGCGGGCAGAGTGCTGGATGTGGCGGCCCCCGTTGCAGGAGGAGCGGCGGCGGCGGCGGCGGCACCAGCGGCTCCCGTGGGTGCAGCTTCGTCCTGGACGGTTCTGGGGTGGCCGGGCGGGGGCAGCGGAGCCGGGCGAGCGTCCCCTCCGGAGGTGGCTGACAGGCGCCTGGCGGGCGGCTGGCTGCCGGGCGCGCGCGGGCATCCTTTCGCCGAGGAGAGGGCGCCAGCTGCGGGGGGCGTTGCCGCGCGGTGCCCGCCTGCCACGGCTGCCGGGGCGGGCCGGGGCCGGGGCCGGGGCCGCGGCCGCTCGCCGTCTAACGGGGCTCCCGCCCGTCTTCCCTCTCCGCCCTCAGGTTTGCCGGGGAGAGCGTCTGCTGAGCGCCCCGGGCTGCTCGCGCGAGCGAAGGAAGGAGCGAGGCGAGGCGAGGCGACCCCCCTTGCAGCGGCGCGGGCGCGATCCGGGCGCGAGGGGAGGACGCCGTGCGGAGCGGCCGGAGCTCGCGGGGACGACCGACGCAGGAAGGAGCCGCGCCGCCGCAGCGTCGCCGCCGAGATGCGGCTGGGCAGGCTGCTCGTGACCGTCGCCTGGGGATTCTCTGGGCTGCTGCTCGCCTCCCCGTCTCCGGGCGAGGGGGTCGCCGCCACCGCCGAGGGCAGCCCGCGAGCCGCGGAGGGCGCCGCCGCCTTTGCCGCCGCGAAGGAGACGAACGGCCGGGCCAGCAGAGCCAAGAGGAGAGGGCAGGCGGGAGGCGCCGCGGGGCACGACGCGCTGAAAGGGTAATGGCCGGGGGGGGGGCGCCGGCGGGGGAAGGGAGGCGGCCGGGAGGGAGGGAGAGGCGGCCGCCGGGCAGCGCGGCTCTCCGGCCAGGACGGGCCTCCGCGGACGCGTTGGGACCCCAAGGCTCGGAGCCCCAAGCCGGCCGGCACCCTCCGGAGGGGGAGATGGAGCTGTCGGGGCGGCTCTTCTGGCGCCACGCACGGGCGGGCACCTGGAGGGTTCCGCTTGCTGACACCGGGGCCACCCGGTCCCTTGACTCCGGCAGTCCAGAAGATGAACGCGGGCCCTTGGCTTCTGAATGACGGGATATTTCTGCCCCACCTGACGTGCCTGGCAGGGGATGGCACAGGTGCCCAGCTTGGTCACTGCTGCTGCAGGAGGCAGGGTGTCCTCTTGAAGGGGAAGGATCTCCTGGGCCGTCCCTGGCAATTTGGCTAGAAAGGACGTTAGCGGAGGTGGCAAAGACATACTGTCACAGCTGGAGTCCCGGGAAATGTTGCTTCCAGCTGCATTAGTTAGATGGTCTGAGTTAGTGCAGAACTGAGTTTCCTTTGATGCCAAGAAGTCCTGCAGCACCTGAGAGAACGTTCTGTTATTGCAGCATGAGTTGTCACGAAGCAGGACTCACCTTTTTAGTTTTGACGGTCAGGTTGTGATACATTGATTCATTTAAGGGTTAAAGCTCAACTCAGAAATATTTCAACTTGGTAGAATAGGTGAAAAGTCCCCTGACTGGGAACAGACAGCATTTGCTGTAACTGCTGAGAAATTACATTATTTCCTGGGCTGCAGGAATACAATGTTTGCAGGCAATGCTTCTTAGCTGAAGGGCTAGCATTTTTTCCTAAAAAGATATTGCCCTGCTTAAAGGGGGTGGGGGGTGGGGAGGAAGGGAATCCTGAATTCCTTGAAAACACTGCCAAAAATGGGATTCCTGTATTTATCAAATGTGGAGAGGAGAGAAATGGATAGGCAGAGCAGATGGTGCATCTTTTGGGTGCCCTTCAGAGAGAAGTTGTTTAGATTCTGATTAACAGGCTGCTAAGCCATGACAACGTCTGTTACCTTTTGTACTTAGTTAAATGTAGAAAATGTGATTTAAAACAGGTAATTCTTCCTATGTTGTGCTTGTTGATCTTTCCATAATTGCATTTGGATACATAGAATCTGATTTTCAACACCAGCTGTGTTAGTAAAGAAAGCTGGCAGGATGTATTAGTGCAGTCACTTGTATCACAAATGTTTGGGTTCCGTTTGCTAGAGATGCTGATGTCTCAAGCAGTTTTAAAGATTAGCAGGTCATGAATTCTCCCTGGCTTTTGATGTGCAGTGGACATCATACTGTGGTCCCAGTAAACTGCATATGCATTTAGGCTCAGGAATTCTTCTCTAAGTCAGTTTAGTTAATGATCTTGGGATATGTGAAGCCTGAATGTGTTTGCCTTCACTAAGTGGACTCAGTTGCAGTTTAGAATCATCTCACTCTGTTCCTGTCTCTGGTACTGTGCTGTGGTCTTGTATATTATGGTTAAACTACAAAGCTGCTAAGCTAGACAGACTTAATAAGTAAGAGTAAGTCCTGTGGAATTTATGGGAATGTTCTTCTGAGTACACATGTATACAATTGTGCTTTTAAGTGGCTTATACATGAAACATTCTGTCTTGACAGTGGGTTGGCTGCGACAACTTTTGGGGTCCAGAGAGCCTCAAGTTTCTGCAGTTGAATAAGGGATCAGAAAGGTCAACTTCCAAGAGTTTAATTGCAGTGCCAAAAGAGAAAAGCATCTAGAGATTCTGGTGGGGTTTTCTTGCAGATGTTATGAGCAGACTCAGAAGTGAGGCTGGTTGCTGCCTTGTTCTATATTGGCCTTGCTGTGACTTTGTGAAGAGGGACCAAGTGTATGTGTGTGTGCAGTGTGAAAGAGAAAGGGAGATTTCACATATGCATACAACATATAGAATTGTTGAATAACAGGATCACTATGAAATCAGACATTTCAGTTTGATTAAAATTGCAAAGTCTGGGTTTCTGTATGTAGGATGTTACTGCTGGGGAGATTTTTCTGTGTCTATACATATATAATGGTAGTGCAAAGAGAAAAAAAATATAAGGCTGTGTTTTGAATTTCTTTAGCATCGTCTTGGTATAGATAGAACATCATTTTGGAACTATATTAACCATATGATTGGCTACAAGAGTTACATGCTTTCATTGCAATGTATTTACTTTGGTTTTTAGCTTCTGGGCAGACCAAATGGGTCGTTGGTCCATTTTGTGATATCTCACACTGGTCTTTTGACCGTCTTCCCCTTACCAATCCTTCAGGCTCCAGAGAGATCAAAACTTTGGCAAGAGGAAGGCTGCTTTCAGAGAAGTTGAAAAATGTTTCAAGCCTCCTTAATTGTAGCTAAGAGGAAGCATAGGCAGAACATTCTTATTCTTTATTGTGGTTGTTTACTTTGCAGAGAATAAACTCTGCAATCCTAGACTAGAATAAGCTCTTGTGTAGATTAATTTAAGTCTGCCTTTTGAAAATTACATTTAATGATTAAATGAAATGTTTAAAGATGAATAATAGTCTATGCATAATTTTAAGTGACATTCCTATGTCTTCCTTGCTTTTGGGGTTTTTGCTTGTTTGCATATTTGCATGGTTTATACTCTTCTGTGCACATGATTTAGAAGATCTTAAGAGTCTTGTATTGATTATCCCAGGAAAAGAGACACTGAAGTAAATACCATTGCCGTCACTGGGCTGGGGCTCTAAGTCTACAGTTCCAGACATCCTCCTTCTCCTCTTTTTTTCCCCCAAATTAGTGCAAGACTGTTTAGGATGTTCAAAGTATGCATAAAGTGAGCTATTTTTTACAGTGTCTCAAATGCCTAGGATTTAGGGCTGTGCAATGCCTTAGATTTAATTCCAAAAAGAGTTATGAATGGAGCACTTATCTACAGTCTTAAAAACAGCCACACCTTTTTCTGGCATCATGCAGAAGCTGCAGAGGGCAGCTGTGCAATCTCAGAAAAAGACATAGCTGCTTTAAAGAGCTGCAGACAGGCATTGCGTTTGCCCTTTACACACTCTAAGCACTTTTTTGGAGATGGAGCTATTTCCTAAATCTAAGCTCTTTTCCTGAAGAAGGTGAACACTAAGAGGGAAGAATGTAATGAGGAAAAATGCAGGCTGCCATCTCATTGCCTGGCTCAGTGTTTTGCAACCTTGGCAACTTTAAGATATTTGGACTTCAACTCCCAGAATTCCTCAGCCAGCTAAGGTTGAGAAACAGTGGCCTAGATGTAATGTGTTTGATCCTTTCCCTCTCTCCCTTCACACACACTCAAGCTCACCTTTTAAGATGGGCCATGTTCTTGCTCCTGGAAACACTGAACAAAAAATTTGAGTTTGTTCTGATGTAGCTTGAGAATTTGGCACTCATGTTCAGAGTTGAATTAGCATTTGCAGCTGAACTTGAGTCTTGTGCCACTTAAAAATGAGCAAATTTATTATTCCATAACAGTGTTTTCAAGCTTGGGCTTCAGTTTGTTCTTGGAATTTTCTGACATTTTGGAATGTATTGGAATTCTGAGCTTAGTATTCCTGAAAGTAAAGACTTAACATAACTAAGTGAAGATAATAAGATTAACCCCCATCTCTCAGACAATGAATAACGTATTTATGGAACAGGAAGGCACAGGAAAACTTTTACTAGATCAAATTGAGATTGATATCTGGTTTTTAAAAGATCAGTGTTTGGATGGTTTATGCAACTTTATTCCTCCATAGAAAAATGTCTAGAAAATATTGCAACTAAATAATGACAATGTGCTATGCTAGACGAATTTAACCAAGATGAAAAAACACATGGTACAATTCATCCAAATATGGTTTTTCTAACATCCCAACCATTTAGGTGAAGGGATTCTTTAAATATGTGCTTAACTCTCCTCTCCACTGGGGGAAAGTAACACTGATTGTGTCATGCTCAAATTTTATAAGAAGTTACATATTCTTTCTATTTTTCTCAGAGTTCATTCTTCTCCAGATATATTCAGAGACCTAAGAATTATTGTATAAATCATTAGCAGATGCTGGTCGACTTTTGTTTTCTTGTAATTGTAGTTTTGAGAGAAAGAACGGCGGGTGGGTGGTGGTGGAGGAGAAGAAATCTTTCCATTTGTTTTTAGAAAATTTTATGACTTTATTCTTATACGTGTGAGTAAATGTTATTGAACATTTTCAGAGGAGTTAAGGGCTCTTAAGCTTCTGATTCTCCAACTGTACTTTTAACCCCTCCTGGAGGATAGAATAACTGAACTGTTTGTTCAAATATAGGGTCAGAGACATTGATGGGATTCCCACATTGCATTAAACTATAATGTAGCTTGGTTTGTTTGGACTTATAGTATTTTGTGAATCCAGCCATTGGGGTTCTTAAGCCATGGCTGATGTTTTAGCATAAAGCATAAATTCAGGACCCTGTAATTCAGGCTTTAATTCTCATTGTCAGAGGTTATGGTGGAGATACCATGATAAGTACTGAATAGTTCTGCAGTTTTTGTTTGTCTGTTTACTGTACAAGGAAGGAAAAATTACTGTTGTTGACCGGACAGGAAAAAAAGCAATACCTGGTCAATCCCTGTAACTCTGAAGCTTTATTGATCAAGAGACTATAATTCAGTAGTAGTAGTACATATATTTTATAGGCAGAGAATCTCAGGTCCAAACTTTGACATCTCTCCTTACAATCAGATCAAATAGCCAGCGATGGAAAGTATCACTTATCTGAGTTCCCAGATAAGTCTTCCTTTTTATGAAGATTGCAGGTAGACATGACCAGAGATTAGAATCAACCAGTCAGACTTCTGTTCAAGACACAGGAATCAAACAGTGACATGAACCCAAACTGCTTGAAACTTGTACTCATATCTGCCTAATGTAGCTCCCCTAGAACCTTAACACCAATATCAACCACAACAATAAAATAATGCATGCAAATTTTGATCCTGTAGCTGCTAAAGAGGTTTGGAATGTACAGGGCAACAGAGGATGAACATTTAGGAGTGAAAGGGGAACTGAGGTAGAAATTCCAATAGCTAGGTAACTCCCAAGATTTTGGGGAAGCCTGAGCAAGCTGTCCTCCTAAGCAACTTTCATAATTTGGGCCTTTGGAAGCGGCTTTCACAGATACCAGTCTCTTCCCTTGTATCCAAAATAGGCTTACCTATTCATTACACCAGTGCTGAAAGGAACCAGGAGCTGAATGGGTGCAGCTGGTGGCATTTTTTAAACTTTCAAATATTTATATACCACCCACCAAAATATTTATCCCAGGGCAGTTCACAGTATAATTAAAGCAAAGCAATAATATATTGTTTACATAATGAACTGCCCAGGGATATACTGTAGTGTAAATGAAACATATACTGTAAGACAGTTTAAGACAGTGTTTCTCAACCTTGGCAACTCTAAGATGCATGGACTTCAACTCCCAGAATTCCCCAGCCGCCTGCCTGGGGAATTCTGGCAGTTAAAGTCCACACGTTTTAAAGTCACTGAGGTTGAGGAACGCTGGTTTAAGATATCTGCATTCTCACTAACACAATGTATGCGTCAATCTTTTTTTTTTTTAAGTTCAAAGCAATAAACACCTGAGTAAATAGAATATGTTAATTTGAGGCCTGTAACTCCTCGAGGAGGGGTTTTGCAATCAAGGTAGCATATAAAAAAGAGCCCTTGCTGCAGTTACCTTGTTCATGAGTGTGCAGAAGGCCTGGCAGCTTAACTAACATCGCCCAAGTCCTCAATGAATAAGAACAGTGTGGTTTAGTGGTTAGGGTGTTCAAGTTGGAACAAGGAGCTCCAGGTTCACGTGTAGCCTCAGGCATAGAAACTCAGGGGATCCCTCTGGACTAGCCACTCTCTTTTAGCCCAAGCTACCTCACAGAGTGGCAGATAAAACAATATTGGAGAATGGAATGACCTGCATGTCACCTTCAGCTGCAGGAGAAAAGACAGGATATCAATTTAACCAGCAAAGGATGGCAGAAGAGGCAAACGTCCAAACAGAGCAGCAGTTTATTATGTATTAAAGTTGTTTCTGGGGAGTTTAGCTTCAAGTCTTCATTCTTGTATAGCTTCTTGCCCTTATGATTAGCCGAAATAGGACAAGCCACGCCCATTTTAAGAAATTGTAATTGGTATATAGTAGGATTCAGATCATCCTACTCTTGCCTACAAAATATAGTTAAAAACTTCCTCTGCCTTCTGCGGTCCAAATCCCACTTGTTTTGGTAAAAGTTGGTCTCTTGAATATTTCAGTGGTAACTTTAATATCCCAATTTATAATTGAGGCTTACGGTTTTTCGTTTTCCAACCAGTAGTTACCACTAAAAGCCTGCTGTCGAAGATCAGCCTTACCATATTGGTAAATATTGGTTTAGGCTGAAAGAAACCTCAAACGCTTTTTTCTTGCTACTTCTGGCTGGTGCACCTGACTGGCAGCTCTCATCACACCCTGTGCCATGCCATGTACCCAAGTTGAACAAGATGGCAAGCTGCCTTTTGGCTTGGAAGCAACAACAACAGCAGCAGAGATCTAAAGAAAAGATTGAAGAATGTCAGGAAGTCTTCATCTTTAGCTGAACAGCTATTTGTCAATGAACAGCTTGCGGTTATGCCATGGACTTCCAGATACTTCAAAGAACCTGCGCTCAGGTCCATCCCCACCCTCACAGTGCAAATAAATCCAAATGTTAAAGCTCAGCTGTTTTTTAAAGAAAAAATTGCTTCCCTGAACTGACTTATGGATAGTTAAATAGTCACATATCTATAAGGCTTTCATGTTGCTTTTGGATAACTAGAATATGTGGACTGCTGATAAATTATTTAATGCCCCTTCTGCAGTCAGTGGTTTGCTGGTATTAATAGTAAGAGGATCAGAATGAAGTTTTTTTGTCACAATTTTTGGAAATTCACACCTTTAGCTTGTTTTGTTGTGTTGTGTTGTGTTTGTATGAGGAATCCAACATGGTGGCTGTCCAGCCTGGCATGGAACTAAGCAGTGATTTCTGTGTATTCATACGATGGTGGGATAGAAGTTGAAGGACTAAAAATACATTATCTCCATGTCAGCAGAGTAAATTAAAACCATAACAAGCAACTACTATTAGCATTAACATGATGGTAGGGTTTGAGAAAGAAGGGGAATGATTGGTGAGGTGGGGTCATCTGGAACAGGTTTTGAACCAGTGTTTGAAGATTAGTTTTGGAACTCAAGGAGCGTTCATGAGATTTGCAGGCAATATATTTAAATCTAATAAATAAATTAAATGAAATGTAGATCTGCTTAACTTGCCTGCATTCTGTCTTTGTAGACCAGGCATGGACAATTCTCATTCTAATAAAATGTTTGTTTATAGATTATATTTATTGTGTTTTTTATTTATAGTAGTTTAAATTGCTTATACATTGCTTGGGGAGGATTGTATCTTGAAATGCAGGATATAAATAATTGTGATAAATAATAAATGTCCACATCCTTTTTATTTATGAACTTTTAGAGCATGCAGAGATTATGATGTTGAACTTCACTGGCAATGGTGATGTGATTGCTTGCTGATCAATGATGATGTGATTGCTTGCTGATTTTCAGTAGGAAAAAAAGAAAATCTATGAGTTGCGGATCTACAACTGTAATAAAGATTGATTTGATTAGATTCAGTGTGTTAAGCAACCAACAGATTCACAGGTATAAATAATCTCTCCTAAACCCCCAATAGATGAAAACATGGGCCCAAAATCCTATTCCTGCCTCTTGGTTTTGGACCTTGTCTTCAGAAGGTAACCTTCAGAGAAGTTTCTTAGAATACTCTACAAACATTTCAATTAGAGGGGTGTGTGAATTTCTTGCCCTTTTCACCTGTTACATTGACTGTTACTGAATTAAATTTGTAACTGCTGTTTATTAGTGAGGATCTTTTTGTCCCGTTCTTGGCAAAAAGCCAGTCAGCAATATGTTTCTTTTGATTCTCTGGTTTACTTAGTACAAATTGTGACTTGCTTCTTGTTTGGGCTACATATGTCTGTCTTGAGTGACTTGAGGAACAACTTGACAGCAGAATTGTGTTATGTTACATCTGGTTGCTGTTATGTTCTGATTGATTGATTGATTGATTGATTGATTATATGCCATCAAGTTGGTGCTGATTCTTAGTGATCACATAGATTTCCTCCAAGACAATCTGTCCCAGTCCTTCAGATCTGGACCCATTGCCATCGCAGCTGAGTCCATCCCCCTTGCTGCTAGTCATTGTCTTCTCTTTCCTTCCACCTTCCCAGTATTATAGACTTCTCCAGAGAGTTAAATCTTTGCATGAGGTGTTGTGTTCTAGTCCCATGTAATGTGTTCAAACTACAGAGGGTAATTGTTGCTTTCACATCAAAGCTGATGAAATGTATAAATATATGTAAGGTATGTAAGGAGTCAGTAGCTAGGTGCATACATAATACTAAGCCAGGACATTTCTTTAGCTGGCTATATAAACCATGAATTAAGCTTAATGTGTGAATCCAACCAATTGTGGGTTATTCAAGAAGTGTGGAACGTATGGTGGGCTACAGAATTTTGAAATTATGAAGTGATTCTGTAACTGAAATGTTTCACTGACATTTGGTTACACTGAAACACAGTGGTGCAAACAACACTACATTAGCCAATGTTAGTTGTAGTGTTTTATCAGAGACAGAACTGATTTTTATACTGACATGGGGAACATGCCCCTAAGAGCTGTTGACTGTGTTTCATTGACAGTGAGAATGGCACCCCTCTGTCAGATTGAATGAGATTTTCACATTCCAGCATTGCTAGGAAGTTTCTGTGACATGCAGAGGTCCCTTGTGTTGAGTAATATCAGTTACCGTATTTGGCTATTCTCAGTGTGATAGAAACTGAGGTCAATAAAGCATTTGGCGATGCAGGCTGTCATTCTGAATTCCTGACTTTCATCCAGGCCTTACAGCTGCAGAAAACCCTGTTCATCTGTTTAGCTCTTCTGCCACTGAATGGAATGCTGTCATAACCCTCTCTTCGTTAATGGCTAAGTGTTTCCTTTGGGACCTGTGAGTAATTGAGCAAGAAGGTAATGAGGGAGATATAAATGATGGAGAGATGGTGGAGTGGGGTGTGTGCGTGAAAGGAGTTGCAACAGGCGATGGATTAAAGAGAGTTGTTTGCCCCTTGCTCTTAAATAATGAAGAGCAGTTATATTCTGTCCTCTAATATAACACAGCAGTTAAGTTGCCAGATTGCAATTAGGAAGACCCAGGTTCAGATCTCTACTTGACCATGAAGGTTACCAAGAGACTGGGCCAATCATTCTCAGCCTAGCTATTTCATTGGGTTTTCAGATGAAATCAAAACTTTATGACGGCCATTGACCAGAAATCCAATATAATAATTAAAACTTAATACATAATAAAATTTTGGGCCAGTCACTCTCTCTCAGCCCACGATGTCAGGTTCGGGCAACAAGCCAGTCAGTTAATTCCTGTCACAACCAACAGATCAACATTTGGTTGATCCGAAAAAAAGCAGGCCCTGCACCTGTGGAAAAATGCTAGGAAGAAAAAACCCCCCATAATAAAACATTCAATGCTTTTGCTTTGTAAGCAAGCTCCATAGAGTTGTTGTGGGGGTAAAATAAGGGAGGGGGTGTTATCATTACAATTCCCAGAAAAAAAGCAGATGGCAACAACAATTTAAAAAATCAGGATATAGGCCTCTTACTCTATTAGGCACAGCATGCTATGCTTGGTTAGTTTTAACCTTGGTTAAGGAGCTCTGCAAAATCAGCCCATGTGGGTAGTTAATGGTTCAATGTATTGTGCAAATGCAGAACATGAATTCATTCATTAACACAGTCATTGAGTTCATAGACTGTATTAAGCCATAATGTAATTTGTTTGATTTTGGCTTAGCCTGTGGTGTGAACTTAGCAACTTTGACTTTAAATCTTATAGGTTAACTTTATGTGTCAGTGAAACTAATAGGGCTTATTCAGTAATCCATGGTTAAAACAATGGCTTAGCAAGACTGAAAAGGTTTGGCTTAATGGCATAGGTGAATCAGGCCACTACATCTTGTTCAACAAACCATGGTTAAATACTAATGCACTGTTTGTATTAATATAACATGGGGCAAACCACAAAACCACAATGACTACTAGCCTTGGATTCATGGTTAGGCACTGGATCAATACATTGAAAGGAATCTTCTGTGACAAGAAATTTCAGACTCCCACTTGCACAGGCAAAGCAGGGGTAGAAAAAAGGGAATGATAAATTAGGAAAAGTCCATTTCACATGGTAAATATATGTTTTGGGTTTAAAAATATGTCATGATTTAGGAGACATAGAAGCAATCACCACTTCTTTTGTAAGATTTGTTTACTGTGGTGGGGCACTTGAGCCTGGTTTGCTTGTCCAGAAGACCAAATGCTATCTCACATATAGGTTGTTGGTGGTTTGTGTGTAATGTTGTGCAATTAAGTGGTTCTCAGACCCTCTAGAATATCATTATTCTAAGCCATGATGATCTGAGAGCCAGATTTGATCCCATAATGACAACGCAATTAGTGTAATCATAAAAACAACTGGTTTTACAGTTATTACAGTATACAGAAAGAAGATGACAAGGAGACAAATTGTTTTGATTAAAAGTACAGTTTGCTTTTTCCCAAATATAAGCCGGGTGGGGAAATCACTGCTGTAGATCTGCCAGCTTTGACATCTTGGTAGAGAATAACTTGGTGTACTGAAGTCCCATGGCATGGAAGTCAGATCCACACATGCGGTGAAAAATGATGGGTTACCTCTGATTCCCCACTGAATGGGGAAAACATATTTTCCAGGGGCTGAATGAATAGATCAGAGCTCTTCCTGTATGCAAATCTCACATAGCTTCTTTCCCATGTTGGAAATAGTCTGCCAATATGTATATACCTGTACCTTTTCTCCATTTCTCTGAAGTAAGGCAATAACTGTAAGACTACCACGTATTTGTAAAAGCAATGCAGGTTTTGAGTTTCCAAGGATTATTCATCTCTCTACAAGGTACAGAAAAAACAAGAAAAAAACAGGATGGGTGAGGAAAAAATGTAATTGGTATTCAAATCATGTCTGTACGATCTCACTATCTTAGATGAACTGTGACCATGTATGCAAGACATGCAGAGTGGATTTGGGTAGAGAGGGAAGTCATATTAAATTGCACCAAGGAATCTCTCAGCCTCTTTATGGAGAAGAACCATGCAAATAATTGTTAGTGCCCCATTTTTAGAAATATAAATCCAGTTGCTCAAGACCAAACCCCTTCCATCTCTTGTGAGATATACAAATCTCTCATGGAGCTGTAGTGGGAAATGCCAGCCTCCAACATTTCTGAAGCTGAAATGGAAAGTTACTAATTCCTGTTTATTTTATTAATGTTGGCAAGATAAAGTGAGATAAAGTCAGAGAATTTTTGCCTTCTCTGAAGTACTAAAGGTGGTCTTCAGTGAATATAGAAATGCATCTTTCATGGAAGAGGACGATATGCCATTTTATTGTATTTTTAAGCCTTGCTGCCTACTCTTTGAGTAGAATTGCAAATGCAGTGATCTTATATTTCAATATTTCCTGAAGGTTAGTAGCTAGTTTCATAATCACATCTCAGCCATAGGACTTACAGGGAAAAGCAGAGTTTCTTCCTTCAAGATTGTGTAGAAGTAAGCACTACTTTTTAGCTGGTGAGCACATTTCGAATGTTAAGATCTGATCCTGGATGCTTTTACAAAGTAGCTGGCCTGGTAACCTTGACTAGTCACAAAATACTCAGCTAATAGAAAGCAATGGGTAAGGTTGCTTCTGGATACCCTCTTTAAACCTCTCCCCCCAAGGTTCCCTAGTGCATTAGTTTATCTTTGCTGCTTCTCTGAGCAAGGGGGGATGCTTCTAAACAAGGCAGATGATAGATGGCTTGTCGTGCCTGTTTTTTAAGAACGCCGGTGGGGTTTTTGACGACATTCTCGTTAATAAAGATGAAGACAGAAATAACTGCTTTGCTTTACAGTGTTTCCTTTTCCTATTTGTTTATTTTAATTAAAATAATTTGAACCAACACATAAAGCCAGGTGGGAGGAGATTCCAAAAGTGCATAGATGTCCACAGGCACCAAGTTCCCTACTCATGGGGTAACAAAAGCTGGTTTCCATACTTCAGCATTGGGGAAAAAGGCTTCCAAATTTGATGGCCTAATTTCCAGAGATTCTTCATTTTTCAGTAATTCACACTTTTAAAAACAATGCTAAGATAAGAAAGGGAGCTTTGCAAGTGTTTGATGGTCTGGGAAAATTGATACCTTATAGAAAGACAGCAGCACAAAGGTGAATAAGCACTGTTGTTTGTTTATTGTTTTTTCAGCTTGAAACATGATGTTAAGACCTAGCCACTGTTTTTTTTTTTCTTCCCCTTTCCCAGTAAGTATTCTGTCTGCTCCAACAGCTGTTACGTGTTCAGTAAGTGTCAGCTCTGGCTTGTATTAAATCTTCTAGACCAGACCAGTTAGCTCAAGAGGAGACACCCGTGTTTATAATTGGCACAATTTCACTTGCACACTAAAGGGTGAAGATGTAAGTCCTAACGATGCAAGCACGCTCAACTTACTAACTGGCGTGGCTGGCAGAAATTAATTTGCATCAAGGCTTGCTTTTGCTGCCAAGTCTCAGAAATATGATTTCTGTAGTAGCAATAAAAAACGAACTGCCTAGTAATAGTTCATCCTATGTCTGGGGTGAAGGGACAAGCCTTCCAGGTAGATGTCAGTGATTCCAGACAAGGATGAACTGTTCTTTTCCTTTTTTATTTTCTTTAAAGAAAAATAAAAAACAAAATTTCCTTCCAGTTGAGCTCAACTCCTGCTGCCTTCATAGACGTAGCCGTGCGGTTTCTTGGCAATAATACAGAGGTGCTCTGCCCTTGCCAGTATCATCATCATCATCATCATCTTCCCAGTCTACCCTAGAGTTCTGGCATTTCCTACTGGCCTCCCATCCAAGTTTTATCCAGGCTGGACCCTGCTTATCTTTTCTATATCAGCCAGCTTTATTTTAGACCAACTTGAGAAACTTACTTTAAAGCAGCCCCATTACTTGGTTGCTTTAAACTACTGGCTGGTGTCAGTTTTTGAGCTAGAGATTGCTAGGAAAAAATATTCAAGCAATTGTGCCATCTTGGAGTAAGTAACCATGCCAGTGTTTTCTGACATGCATTTTTCTTTTGTAACGATCTCATTGGCATGCTTCCTCCTTAAACATTCCTTTGCCCATTATTAAGTGTGTGTGTGTGTGCGCGTGTGCGCGTGCTGGTTTTCAGATTCTGTCTTGCCACCATGTCTAGTCTCTGAGCTTAACTTATTCAGTTCTCACAGTTTTGCCAACTTTTGGTGGAATACTTCTGCCTCAGGCAGAGCTTGCAATGCCGCCAATGGTTGCTAATCTTCAGGGAGCTGACAGGCAAAGTCTTCTTGCCCAGAAGTTGGGTTTTGTTGTATTGGAGCAGTTGTGGGGTAGATGATTCAGTGCTTCCTAGTGGGGTATCTTTGCCCCAGGGAGGCTTTTGGGAGATGTTTTCATTGCAGTGTGCATCTTTTTGAATGCTCCTGTGGAACAAGATAGTTTTGAATCAGTAGATTTCAGACTATCTTCCAATGCTGCTTAAATCCTATTGGATCCAAGGTAAGCATATCCTGTTATTTTGGTGATCTTCCTGAAATGGGAGCCTGGGTTATTTTCCTATTCTGTTAACGTGCAAAAAAGTTTCTTTATGTGCTTTGGAGACAGTTTTCCAGGCCCCCCGCATAATGGGTATGATTTAGTATTTGAAATTGTCAGCCCTTTTCATCCAAGGCAGTAAAGTATGGTTTCTACCCATACTGGGCTAGTGGAAAAAACTGAGAAATTACTTTGCAAGAAGATGGAAAGAGGAGGAAGGGAAAACTGAGGGGTTCTAACAAAAGCTCTCCCATAGCCCTTTCAGAATCTTGAAAAAGTGACGTATCCTACCAAACATAGTAGTGTGTGTGCCAAAGTGTACATGTAACAAAAACATCCCCAGATGCAATGCACAAGAATTTGGGGGTGGACAACGAGGGGGCTTTTTAGTAGGCAGTTCAGCACAAAAAGACTTCTTAGAAGGAATCAAGTACGAGATGCACTAGCTTCACAAATGGTTATTGGACTGTTTTCTAGAGTACGATGCAAAGTAAAAGAGCTGCTGTAGCATGGTGGTTACAGCCCTTGCTTGGGCATGGAACACTGTGAGACTGAGCCAGTCTATCTCTCAGCCCAGCCAATCTGATCCAGTCTCTGTCTCTCTTTGTCATTGTGCTAGAAAAATTAAAGGAAGATCTCCATGTGAGTCGCCTTGAACTCTCAAGAGAAAAGATAGGAAAGAAGTGCGATACAGTAATTGCCAGCAGCAGATAACCATAAAATCAACAATAATAAGAGGAATGAAAAGTTAGCTCTGATACTTTTTTCTTGGCTGATTTTTTTTAACTGAAGTAGAAAGGAAGATGTTTGGCTGCCCTGAGCCATCAGTGCATCCCCTACAAGCTGCTTCTCGTTCCTCTACTCTTGCACCAGTCTCCAAGCCCTACCAGTGGGGTAGAGGTAGTTTGCGAAGCTACGTCTTTCCATCAGCTTTCGGTGGGAAGTTTATTGAAATTGAATGTGTAACATTCCTTCTTTTATGAATCCTGCAGCGGTTAAGCTCTACGTTGTGTGAGTTAGAGAAGCTCCCCCGCCTCCTTTCTTTTTTTTAATGGAATTTGTGCAGAAGAGAACTACAAGCAGGGGAAGAATTAGTTAATGGAAAAAAAAGGACAGCCGGATTGAGGAGGCGGAAGTCATAAACACTTCTGATAGAAAGCCAGCCATCACACAGAAAGAATATGTTGGCACGGCAGTGGAATGGTCTACTGATCATCCTCTTAAAAGTTTACAGCATATTTCATCATTGTCTTGCTGCAGGATCCTGTATGATTCAACCTTTGTGTTTGGTGTTATTCCAGCTTTTTGAGGGTCCAGCAAACAAGGTGGAAACACACTGAGAGAGAATGGAAGAGGGGCCAAGCTCAAGGAAACTTCTTTGGGGCCTTCAAGATAAATAAGGAGCCTCCTAAATTGTGCTCAGATATAAATTAGCACATAAGATAAATGAGCACAGATCCAGAGGATTCATGAATTGTGATTCCTTTGGTACTAATGGAAGGTTCCAAAGACATTATTAGGGCAGCCCCACTGTGTAAAACATGTTAGAGGCAACCCATCTTTCACATTACAAAAGCATGCATAATTGGGGTGAATTCAAGCAATTGTACCCTCTTCTAACATGAAATATCACAACTTCTGGGAGAAGTTTTCATTGATTTTACTTTCAATGTCAAAATATATGTAAGCTGCATAGATTTATAAGGTTGGCAATTAACATGCTAGGTGAATTGAAGAAAGTGCCAGACTGGTTTTTAAATGGCCTGTTTCTAAAACCCAGTTCATTTGGATTTAGAATGGATTTCCTTGGTCACAATGTTTCCCTGAAATTAGATGTATGCTTTAAACCAAAACAACTCCAACATGCATTTGATTGCATATCGTATTCTTTCCCCAGAATTCAGCAATAAGTACCGTTTCCTATATTGATAAAAATCTTGCTTCCCTAGGCAGGAAACAAGGGTATGATATCTTTGCTTACCTTGTTGGCTTGAAGCATTGGAGTAGTGTTTGGCACTGATAAGAGGGTAATTCCAAATGAGTTTGGGCTGTTCTAGCTATGGGGAGGGGGATGTAGCTGAAACACAATGGAATCTTTCATAGGTAATACTTCAGTGGCCTGAATTAGCTTTTGTTGAGTTTGTGGGTGAAATGAACTAGGTGGTTACAGTTTAAGCAGTATTACTACGTTAGAATCATTGTTGACTGGGGAATATGGAAGTTGAACTCTGATGTATCTGAAGGATAGTCACTTTGAAATAGCTAGTCAACATTAGCTTTGTATATCAAAAGGATATAATAATTGCTTCCTTGTTTGAAAAAGATTCATGAGGCTGCTGTGTAAAATCCAGCTGAAGGTTTTTCTTTTATCAGCGAAGGGACCTGCCTCTCTGCCAGGTCATAGAAAAGCTGTTACAAAGAAAAATAGCAACTATTCACCTTAATATACTCAGGGATATATTAGTTCTTAACTGAAAAAACATGCTGGAATTTATGGAACTTCATCCCGTTCATTTCAATAAATCTCGCTAAAGAGAATTCTGAGAATCATGCTTGGAAAAGAATAACTTTTGGTTTTAGACAGCAGCCAAAGGTCCTGACAAGCTCCATATACGTTGGACCTATATGTTTAGCTGTCCATAGCAAGCCAAGGTTGCATCAAAATGATGAAAAATGTACAGTTATATCATGATGTAAACTCTGCTGTTAACGTATTTGCATCTTGACATCTGATTTTAAGTTCGTAACCCCCATAAGTTGCACCTGACATCTGATGTAGGTATGTAAGGCACACAGGATGAGAAGTATCAAAGCATATGTTTGTGACACTAGGAAGCTGGTTTCATCATTGGAACAAATGATGCCTATGTAGGTATCCTAAATAATAGTTTTATATAAATGTGCACAATCCTTTTAAAAAATTGTGGGGTAAATTATTGACTGTGAGTGGAATTACAAAGAAAAATGCAGAATTCCTATAATGGCCTAGGATGTATATTACAGGACAGTGTTCATGCATCACACTAGGTTGATGTTAACTATTGTTTGTTATTTTGGAGCTTACTATATTTTGCCTATTTGGTTAGTTTACGATTTGGTCAGTCCTAGAAAATGGGTTAATTTAGTTAGTAGATTATGAATATTTTGTGAACTCATAAATAGAATCTAAAGAATGATAACATTTCTCTCCTTTTCTCTCTCTTGCAGACCTAATGTATGTGGATCACGTTACAATGCATATTGCTGTCCTGGGTGGAAAACTTTGCCTGGTGGAAATCAATGTATTGTCCGTAAGTTGTAATTTTTGCTGTTTTTATTAGCAAATACCTCAGTCATTTATTTTTTAAAAATCAAACAGTGTTATGAGTTGTTTTTACAAAGAAGTTTTGTATTGCCCCTGATGTAGATGAATTCATTTTTCTGGTTATTTCAGTACCATTCAAATAGCATTTCGTTTACCCCACAGCTAAATAGGCTAAGAGATACCTAACTCATCTTAATTGCACCTTTGCACAAACCTTCCTTTTGAGAGGAAGTCTGTAATCATGTGACCAGACCCAATTTTATGACCTTTTTTGTGGCAGTTGTTAAGTGAATTATGTGATTGTTAAGTGAATCATGCAGTTCCCCATTGATTTTGCTTGCCGGAAGCTGGCTGAGAAGTTTGCAAATGGCAATCACATGACCTTGGGATGCTGCAGCCGTCATAAGTGCGAGCTGGTTGCCAAGTGCCCGTATTGTGTTCACGTGACCATGGAGGCATTGCGACAGCCATAACTTTGGGCACCAGTCGCAATTAACTTTTTAGCACCGTCATAACTTTGAACGGTCACTAAACAAATGGTCGTTAAGCGAAGACTACCTGTACTTTTTTCTTTTTCTTTTCTGCACTTTTTCTTTTATCTTTCTTTTTCTTAATTCCTTTTTCATGTATTTTTTCATGTTTATCTTATATTCATATAAAATTTTGTAATAAAAAATATATATATATGAAAGAGAGATGTGCCTGTCAGTTTGTATGATTGCAGATGTGCCAAGATGTTTTGAGAAATCTCAACTGCATTGAGCACTTCAGAGTTGAATTCTCTTTGCAAGGTCTGGGATAAAATGAGGCATATTGTATCTGGATTGCAAAAACCCAGAAAACCATTAGGTGGCATGTAGGGGTTGTCCAGATTTTTTGCAGCCAGGTATGGTAGACCAATAAAATGGCTGGGCATTTGCTTTTTATACCGATACCCAGGCCATCCCAACACATTTTGCTCCCTGAGGCAGAGAATCAAGAAGCACTTCCTTTCATTCTTGTTTCAAAAGCCCGCTGGAAGGGCAGGGCTTCTTCAGTACTGAGGATGGGAAAGTACCTACCGCTAAAACTGAGTGCTACAGTCTAGCTCAAGTAGCCTTAAGATCAGCCACAGAACACGCCCTTCTCTCCTCTGTCAGCTCATTGCTACGTCTCCACGCTGGCTGCCTGGGATGACTTGCTCACGTTGCCCAGCACTCTCAGCTATAGAGCTCAGTAGCTGAAACGAAAAAACAACGTGAACATTGACTCTAAGTTTGGTGAAGTGTCCTGAACATCAGTCATCCCAGAAAGGGCTTGATAGTCTGAATAGGTGGGTGCAGTCATTCATCAGACTCTAAAACCACAAGTCAGTATCTTTGAAAGTGTTTTTCTTTTCTTTCTTATTAACAGCGATTTGTAGGCATTCCTGCGGAGATGGATTTTGCTCGAGGCCAAACATGTGCACGTGTCCGAATGGCCAGATTGCCCCATCCTGCGGCTCAAAATCAGGTATGCATTCAAAGCTTGGATCAGTCATCTCTGCTTGGGCTGTCAAGCTAGCATAGTAGTTTGTTTTCATTTGATAATATCTTAGTAGTTGAGACAACTAAACAGGGATGTATGTTTACCACAGCTAAGGGAATCTAGTGACTGGGTTCTAGTTACTTGCAGGCGTTCCTTCTGGACACGTTAAAGATAACAAATAACACCCATAATGGGAGTTTCTGTGTCCTTCTTTGAAAAGTCTTTATTTTGACTTCACAACAGCTGACAGCATCGACCTAACTTATTGGGATGAACAAGCTAGAATTTATGGAAGTCCCTGTAAGATTTGGTAATCCACTACCAGAGGCATTCACCACAGGATTGTGGGGCGTGTAGGGGTGTTCAGTGACCTAGTTTTCGAGTAAGTGGTATTAATTATGATTCAGATGTATTATGCTTGTCTGGAACTGTTTTATGGGTTCACAAGAGAGTTTGAGACTCCCATGAGACAGTGAAAAGTAGGATAAACATTTACGTTAAGTAGCATAAAATTAATACCATGCAGAATAGAAAGTAATTCCTATTGCAGGCAATGTGAATGTTTAGATCTCACACTGGTTGCCAGCGTTGTGTGGGATCAGTAGTTCAATTATGCTTTTACAGATGACTGGTGTTTCGTATTTGCAGTTGTGTTCTTTTTAAATTGTGTTTTAAATTCTTATGTGGTTTTGTTTTCTTTTTTTGTTGGCTACTTTGAACAGAATTCCCTTTGGTGGAGAGACAGGACATAAATCTAATAAATTAATCTCCCTTTATTTGCTGGTTTATTTGCATTGTTGGGGTGTTCACTTTCAAGATGCTCCTTGTGCATCTTTAAATTATAACTAGTTCTCTGCTTTACTCATCACATGCCAGAAAAAAGGAGCTTTAGGAAAATAACAGGTTATTTATCTGTGTTTTACTTAGAATCTCCTCACTGTTAATACTTTGCTGTGCTAACGGCATTTCAGGCATAGCAGGGGGGTTGGGAAAGCAGTCTTACGAATTCCCCAACAAAAGCTGAGTTTACAGTTCAGTTAAGACATCGGTTTGAAAAGTCCTCAGAAAGTTACTCAGTACAGTATTGCCCTGTTTCCACTGTGTCCTTGTAAAGTAGAAAATTCATGGTGAACCCAGTGTAGAAATAATCATGTCAAAACAGTGAACTGACTTTTTGCTAAATGAAAAGAAGTATGTGTATCTTGAAAAAAAGGACCCTTAAAAGCTACTGGTTTCCATAAGAAATATTTTAAAGCAAGCTCTTTCAGATCAGAGTTTGAAACATAATTCCGGTCTGGATGACACAACAAACCGTGATTCAGGGAACCTGAATGTCATTGATGGATTTTAATGATGGCAATGCAGGAAGAAGAGGGGGATGTGGGAAAGCTTAGGTTGATTCAACTCATCCCTGCTTGCCGATGTAGCTTTAAATATTTAAATGTTGCATGCAGATAAGACCAGGTCAGAAGTCATCTGAGATCTTTCCACTGAGCTAGAATAGTCTTCTCCAAGGAGCCTGGTTTTTCCAGATGTGTTCAGGAAAATGGGTTAGTCTGGCTTTGGGTTAGTGTTTTAGAGGATTCCAACCATTATGGGTTATTCAATAAAGCATGATTACATTATATCAAGCCATGATTTAGCAGAGCTTATTTTATTCCAAGAAGTAAATCTGGCAATGGAAACTTTTAAATATAAGCTGTTTGCAACTACCATCCTTAAGGTTAATTATCAAAACTGTCCTAAATATAAGCCTTTTATATCAAGTATCCCCCAGATTCTTGGTCTATAATTCCCATCATCCCCAGTCTCATAGATATGATGGGGAGTTGTAATCCAACACATCTGGAAAACACCAGTTTGAGGAAGACATGTATTTATTCATGAGCAGTTTCAGTGGAATTGAAAATTTCTTTTAGTCTATGGCTCATACTTCTTTTAGTCTATTGTTCAACCTCAGACCTTTCCAGTGGTTCATTGATAAATAATTTTTTTAACCATAGTAGCTGGTTTTTTCATCATCCTCAGAACTAAGCAACAGCCTGAAATGCTTAAAACTTTACATCTGTTCTTTGCCTGGACCTCAGTGCTGAGACATGGCTGGCAAAGACAGCCATGAATGTCTTTAAAAAAATCCGGATCCTCCTCTGCATTTATCCTCTTAGACCTCACAGATGTTTCCCGCAATTCCGTTCTTCCTTAAGGATTTCAAAGAGATTGTGGATGAGATGGAAGACAGGCCAAGAGTCCACCCTGTTAGTTCAGACAAACACCAGCCAGATGCTTGAAAGCAATAGCCCACTCCTGTTGTTGCTTCCTACCAATTTCTGCTGGTCACAAACTGCTTCTGTAGATAAAGAAACTATTGTGTAATATTCCTTTTAGAGCCATGCATAACCCTGTTCATTACCACTTTCTCATGGCACAGAATCGCTTAAATTAATAACAGATTACGTGAACTAATTTGTTTTTTCTCTAGGTGGAAGTTACAATAGACAGTTTCATTTGGGATTTAATAAGTAGTGACAGAATTGTCAGGTCTTTACGCTAGTTCTTTTCCTTGTCTTTCAAAGTGACCCCAATGCAAAAATTATGCCAAGAAAGCATCTGTTGTTCAGAGGTACATAGTTTCTGAATTGAGAGGACCAATGAGCTGCTGTGATAGGGCTGTCTTGCATTTATGGAATTCCTTTTAAAGCCATCTTGTCTGGCAAAACACACGTGAATATTAACATTCCTATTCTAACCCATTTATGCCTTAAAAATATTGATTATTCTCACCTGCTTTTGTCTCGAAGGGAAGTCATTGTTCCAAACCTCAACATACTTACTAGAGTGAGTATGGAGTGCACTGTAAGAATTTTTAGATGAATATGAAAACATAAGAATAGCTCTACTAGATCATGGCAGAGTTTATCTTAGTCTAGCACCTTTGTTCTCACTCTTAACATTGAATCTTCGAGATCCAAAGTCCTTGGCAGACTGTCCTCCATGAATTTATCCAACCCTTTTTAAAAAAATCTGCCCATATTAATGGCCCTTACCATATCTTTTGATAATAGATTCCACGAGTTAATTATTGGGGCTATGTAATGCTTGGGGTTTGAAGATAAAAAAGGTGCTTTGGAGTGAGCAGCCATGTGAATAGAGCACCTGGTTTGCAGCTTCTTAAAGCATCCATGCCATTTCCTAAGATTGCTCAGCTGCCCCACAATCTTGAGGAAAAAAAAGTGTTAATGAATTTTTAAAAATACAAATTGGATTTCAGTTGTACATGTTTTTTCCTGAATATGTGCCCTCTTTATATAGATGTTTTGTTGAATTTTCTTCTGCGTAGACATTCCAACTTTCTGAGTGTAGTGCGTAAGCCAAAAAAACTGCATTGCAATTTTTAGGAGATACACAGTACAACGATTAATTGTATTTCTATCATTCTGTTTGCCCAGAAACGTGAATTAGGTTGACCTATTTAAAAATGCTAACCTGTAGCTTCCTACTCTTATGCTGGGTTTATCTCATAAACGTAACCCTAAACTTGGGGGAAAAATATAATTTCTGCATTCATAAAATGTGCTTAGGCAATAGCCGAGTCCTATAATACACTATCAAACCTCATTTTAACCTACTTTTATGTGTTGTGGGAATCCACCCTTGTTCTACTCCTTGTAATAGGTTTGGATTATTACTGGGATCCAGTTGAGATAAAGGGCATTTATCCATGCTTTCACCTGGGGTTAGGCTCAATTTGATGACTTCTAAGTAAACAAAATTAGTCACTAAATTTTAGTGATATGTGGAAAAATACAAGTATTCTGCAGTACCTCCAAGGAAAGCTATTGTTGAAATCCTTGAAGCTAGAGACATGTTACCAGTGGCTAAAACTGAGACACGGCGGAGCATGTGGTCTTCCACTGAACTTACATAGTTGGTTTGAGTAGGTGCCATGTTTTCTACTTTACTGTAATAGTAAAGAAAACATTTACTGTAAAGGATTCAACATACTGTACAATTGCAACTCCACCCATTCTTTACAGCAGTTCCTCTGACAATGGTGATTCAAGTATCTAGCCTGCCAATTAATGAAGGCATAAGAAATATTTCTCTTTGGGAGGGGAACATGTATTTGAATATAGTTAAGGCATATGATTTGAACCCCCACCCACTTGAGAAAGATTAAGAAAACTTCTCAGCTTGTCTCTTGAAAAAGTTTATATATATTCATACATATGTATATATATTTATTTATTAAAGCATAACAAATATGTTCATAAGAATATATAAGAATATACTCATAACATATATTCATAAGAATATATGAATCTGTACTGAAGCCATTGCTAAACTTATTACTTCAAAATATTTAAATGGCTTTGGTAATTATGTGGGAATGGAAGTTAGCTTTTGGCATGCCTTGCTCTAATTGAAATCAGTTTTGTGGTTTTAAGTTCCTACCCCGCCTGACAGATGATATCATTTCCTATGTGTTTTCTAATCTGGCCTGTTTTCCTACGATTTTATAAAGCTTAATTGGACCATACGTTTTTAAGGCTATTGCCATCTCCATCCCCCACCCCTTGATCAGTGTAGGGTGGTATAGGTAGTCTCTGCCAGCTGATTATTATTAAGATTGTTTTTTTCTCTGGTTAAAGTGAAGTCCTACTAAGAGCCAAAGTAAAAGTGGAATGATATATATCTTTATACTGAAAAGGCTGATTTTTAAAAATGTAAATGGCAACTTCTGGGCGGGCTTCTAATCCCTGGGATCAGAGCAAACAGAAAGGGGACGTGTTAGCTTGTTTTGTGCTGTAGTCTGGATCAAAAGCAGCACCTTTGAAGCTTCTTGTTGTATCAACATAAAATGGCATATTGGTGCCATTAAAAAACAAACAAACTATATGTAGATGCACACAGCCCAGCAATTTGCCCTGATGTCCCATTGATTTCAGTGTCCACGTTTTGCAGACTTCACGATGGCTAGGTTCATATCATGCTAACCCAAATGACCAACCTTATCATAACGTGTGAATCTTCCTTAGTGTGCTGAGAATGAACAGCTGCAGTGGGCTTTCCTTTTTTCTCCTGCAAAGAAAACCCATAAAGTCTCAGGTGTTGCTCTTGGGAGATCCAGCTTCACGTCCCATCCCACCACGAGTCTCATTGCGTGACTTTGGACCAGACATTTTTATTTAGCCTAATTTACTTCATAGAATTATTGTTGGAGATAAAATTAAGGGAGACCCTCATGTACCCTTCACTGATTTCCCACAGAAAAGCTGGGATTAGCAATAATTAATAAATCATTTTCAGATAATCACAGCTTATTTGCAGTGCTTGAATCCTGAACTGTGATTAATGTAGCTTGTTTAAACAAAGCATCTTCATAAATCATAGTTTGGAAAAGACTTACTAAAAAAAAATACCAAGGTTGATCACAGTTTTTGGTTAGCAATGTTTTGCTGTCTAGAAATTACAATATCATGACCTTGTCTTTTTGAAGGTTCCTTTTATATTAGAATCCACTTCCGGTCTCTATATTTTGCTTCTGCTCTAATTGGCATCTACTGCTGTAGAACAAGTAGAGAACTAAATTGCAGGACCTCTCCCCCCAGCCCTGACAATAACCAGGTGTCCCTTTATATTTTACTAGCACCTGGCCATATATGCTTTCAAATTTTGCTAGGTGGTTAGATCCCACATATTGGCAACTTGCTAGTGGCATTGAAATACAGTAAACAGAAAAACAAATCACAGACATAACTGAGCATTTTCTGCAAGGAAAGACGAATTTCCGTATTTTTCATTTAAAGTTTAATTTTTACACCAAGGAAGTTCAGTGCACTTCAAGAAACATTGAATGTGGTTGTTTCTAGTAGCTGGGAACAGGATTTTGGTCTTCAACCAAAGAGGCCAGCAGAACTAGTCCCTTTTAAGAGTGCGGTTTCTTACTGTATAGAGTCCTTCACCTTCCTAGTGCACTTCAGTTACATAGACTAAGGTTCTCATGATTCCCCAGTGTAATAACTGACTGGGGATCATGGGTATTGGACTTCCATACATCTGGAGGCCATGTAATTGGGGTAAACAGATCTTTAATATAGGCAAGACTGTGGCTTCTGTTCCATTTCATTTAACATACTGTATCTCCTTGCAATCATTTCAGTACTGTACTTAATAAAAGTTATGGTCTACTCTCCCTTTTAGACCATGACACAAACTGAGCTATGATATGTATGGTTTTAGTTTATTATGTTGAGTAAACTCAGGAAACTGATTAATTCGATAAACCATGATTAAAGAAGCCATGACTCAATGTCACATACGAACTAAATTTTAAATGTTATTTTCTTGTTTTTGAATAATGGCTCTGAAAGGTGTTCCTGCATTGGAAATGGTGGAATGGCAGGAATAAATTTGGTGCATGAAATTTCTAAAAATGCAATAATAAGAAAAGGAGTAGATGCTGTCAAATCTCCTCCTATCTTATAAGATTATTTAAAAAGTGTAAGATGATTTTGAGTGATAATTTGAACTCTGTAACAAAGAGAGCTTACAAGATATTTTCTTCAGAATTTCTATGCACCTTTGGTATTGAAAAGCTTATCTCTGTATTTTCCCATGTAATTACTTTTTTGAGTTTTTTTATCTGCCAGTTTTCTCTTGAGTCTTCCCTACAATCTGTATTCTCCAAAGGCAATGAGTGCAGTATTTTGCATTTCCGTTTTATGATGTCCTTTGCAGAACTGAGCGTAGACATGAGTGCATCTGTTGTTTGTAGATGTTGTACACATCAATGAATAATGGATTGTCTTTCTCTTCAAGTGCAACATTGCAACATCAGATGTATGAATGGAGGGACTTGCAGTGATGATCATTGCCTCTGTCAAAAGGGATACACAGGAACACACTGTGGACAGCGTAAGTAAACAGAATTTACAGTTGGAATTCAGCTAGAATATGGAAATGATAAAGAAGCAATTGAGAATTTGAGTTTAACAATTCATGGATGAAATGCACCAGCTCATAAAAACAGCAGTAGCAAGAATACCTTTTCATGGTGGTTCCCCAATGGTTGCTGCTCTTCCATGCCCCTCCCCCCCCAGTAACCTGGGAATAATGCTCTACAATCACTGTGATGCAGATTCCAGATTAGATCAAGATGAAAAATGTGGCCATTATGAAGAGAGGTATTCTGGGTACCAGTAGTGTTGTGAAACATGGTCCTTCAACTCTCTTTCAGTTGCCAAATTCTTATCTAAAAACTTCGATCTTGGCTGTAGTTAAAATAAAAAATCAGCCACCAGATCATGCAGGATTGCATGTGGATTGTCTGTAATTTTTCAGAGAAGCTCATAACTTTTCAAGAAGTGCCAGGAAATTTCTTTCTGACTGGAATATGCCTCAGACAAATGCTTGATATTAACAGATATAGGAGTTCTTGTATTAAAGTTACAGAGGTACTGGGAAAGTTTTAAGTATTTAAAATCTGATTAGTGGCAACTTTGTCGTTGCTAACTGTTGGCACTATCCAGTCCTTTTTGCATATTGAAAACAAATCTTGACAGGCTAATCATGGAAAGTATTGTAAATCTTACTCTGTCCCCTGGGTATTAGCATTTGGCTGAGTGCCCTTTAATGCAGTTAGCCATTTCCAGTTAAATAAGGTCTTCACAGATCTTGATTCCATTGCGTCAAGGCTACTTCCAGAAGTCGTACAGCGTGCATGATCTGGGAAGCAGAAATCCTGCATTCAAAGTCTAGGTGGTGATATTTGTGTTTCCAGTCATAGTCGGATGGTGAATGATGGGGCATAGGTGCCCGCACTTTGATGGGAAGGGAACATCGAGGTCATTTCCATTCTCCTCTTTGTATGCAGGCAGTTGCATTCAATCTTTAGCAACGATGAAGTTCTGAAGAGGAAAGCTTCACCTGACTTCTGTGAAATCTTTTCAGATGAAGTCAGAATGTTGTTAGGTTCTTTTGACTATCTATTGGTTGGAGTGCTGAGGCTGGCAAAGACCCTGAGACCAGACACTTTGTGTGTGCTTCCTATCCATGCTTGAGAAAAATAAAGTGGCAAGAGATCCATTTCCATTTAAGGCCAGGAGAAAGAAACCCAAACTTTGAACCTCTTGCAGTTATGAATAGAGGGCTTGATTGCTTGTTTCTACAAGTTTATTTTGATTAGGGCTTCTTTTATCAGCAATAAAAGGAACTTACCTCTCTGAGCCATGCGCTTACTACTCTTCACTACTAGCTCCTGTGTGTGGGTTTGAGGACCAACAGAGAGATTTATTGCTAACCCCTGGGGGAAACTCTGACAGCAATTGCATTTACAAGTGCCTTTGATAAGTAGCTTGTAGAGTTTGGCATTCTATTCCAAAAGCTTATTTGTTGGTTGAAATCCCAAGACATCCATATTAGCTGTGAATATTTGTGCCAACCAATGTGGATTCGTAATAATGCATTTAACTGGAAATCATATTCTTTGAAAGAAACTTGTAATTCTGTGAAGTTGATTTGTGTGATGCTTCCTAGACAGAGAGCAGTAAGAGGGAATAGGAATTCATTTTTTTTCAGTTAAGGATATTTTTGTGATTTTTATAGTTCTTAAAGGCTTGTGGCAACCCTTCATGGCCACCTCCATTTCCTGCTAGAACCACACTGTCAGGGCTTGAGGACAGATAAGCAGTCACCTCAGAAAATCTACCTGGAAGAACAGGTTGTTACAAGCCTGGGTGGGTGCTTATGCATTAAAGTTAGTGGTATAAGAAACAGAACAGTGAGAAGCTTGACATTTGCCATGGAAATTATGCAATTCTTATACACACTTATTATGTTTACCTAGAAGGAAGTCTACATTGATCCCCAAATGGTTGACTTTTATTTATGTTCTCTGAGCATATAACAATGAAAAGTTACATGTTTTTATCTTCCCATATTAGAGGAAGGGATCCACTTAAACTTAAAGTGGGGGGCAGGTAAAATGTGGTAGTATTTGTTGCTAAATGTATCACATGGTAAGAGATGTGAATGATTCACATCTGAACTCTGGAGGATGTACCAAATTAGTCAACAGTGGATTAGATGGGCCAATATTCTGACCAATATTTTTATATCCAATCAATATTCTGATCGGATATAAGGCAACTTTATTGATTCCTGTGAGAGTGATATGCTAAGCTATAATGGCATTTCATTGGTTTTGTTTTAGTGTAACATCAAATTTGGCTATTGAGGTACAGGTAGTCCTCGACTTACGACCACAATAGGGTCCGGAAAATTCATTGTTAAGCAGTGCGGTCATTAAGTGAGGCGTCACGTGACCATGACTTATATCCTTCCCTGTTGGCTTCCCCACTGACTTTGCTTGTTGGAAGTTGGCTGGGAAGGTCGCAAATGGCAATCACATGACTGCAGGATGCTGCAACTGCCATAAATGCACGATGGTTGCCAAGCGCTCGAATCACAATCACATGACCACAGGGACGCTGCACCGTCATAAGTATGAGGACTGGTAAGTCACTTTTTTCAGTGCCATCATAACTTTGAACAGTCGCTAAATGATGGTTGTAAGTCGAGGACTACCTTTTATATAAACCATGGCTTATGGCTTAGTATTATGCAATCAGTCATTTGTAACTTAATCAACAAACTATGGTTGAAATAAACCACGATCTAATGGAAAACATGAACACCACCAGTGCATCAGAAAGAGATGAATATATAATTTTGTAGTTGCTGAAACAGAAAGTAAACTCTCTCTTACCTCGTGCTCCCCAGAGAAAATAATCTCATAATTTCTGATCAGCATGGTCATAGGGTATAATGAGAACTGAATGCAATCCATCTGGAATGCAGGAGGTTGGGGAAGACGGTAGTGGGAATGCTTTTAAATATCACATGCAAGAGACGCCTAAGATACCACAGGCATTAATATCAATGAAGCAGATTTTATAATTGGCAAATTGACATTAATTTTTTGTGGACTGTACAAGCTGATTATATGGAGGTTATATAAAGCTAAAGCTGGAAACAAATTTCTCAGAGAAGAGAGGACTGCTATGATAATACCTTAGTCTCCCGAGGCTATCAAACAACCTCCCAATTATCCCTTAATTAGGAAGAGGAGGAGGAAAAAACCTAGAGCTTGCACCCTGCAATGAATATATGAATATTATTTATTCATCTAGTGCATGTCAGTATTTAGACTGGGTATTTTCCAATGATTTGGGTTCTAATCAAGAGCCTATTGTTATTGTGTTCAGCTCAAATCAATCTGCAGGATGAAAGCCTTTTCATTGAAAGTTATGGACCTATAAAATTATATTAAAGACTACATTATTTTCTGTAACAGGACAATGTGTTGGAATCTTCTGCCAAGTTTAGTTGAGAAATGAATTAGGGACTAAGTGTCTGGAAACCTGTGATTTACTACTGAGCCCAGTTGTGAACTCTGCTAGGTTGCATGTTTGAATTGTTCCTCGTGGAGTGGTGGACCTTATTCTTGCACATTTTTCAATGGGAGTTGGAACTTTCCAGGAAGAGTTTCAACTTTTATTTATCTTCCTGAGGATAAATAAAATTGGGAATGAATATTGATCATGAGCACTCAGGTTCTGGTAGCATCTTGTTAACCTGTTAATTGCTCTACTTACAGCTGTCTGTGAAAATGGGTGTCTTAATGGAGGAAGATGCGTTGCACCAAACAGATGTGCCTGCACATATGGCTTTACAGGACCTCAGTGTGAAAGAGGTAGGTGGGATTTCCATTTTCTAATTAAAAAAGTGGAAGACTCTAAACTGTCTTTGGGTATAAAAATTCTTTTACAATTAAGATGAGGTGCAAGTGCAGTAAAATATTTGATTCAGTCTTTTAAATGGTTGAAGTTCGCTGGTTGTGATTACATTTAATACGTTTTTAGAAGACTGTATGGTAGGGTTTGGCTATACAGAGTTTATGCCATGCTTATACGGTACATGTAGAGTCCTCATTTTTAAAAAATAACGTTTAATTGTTTCTTTCAAAGTACAAAATCACTCAGTCTCACAACATTTCAGTGTTTGTACATGAGACTGTATACTCTTGAGGGTGAAATTGCCAAAATCTCCCAACATTGATTCAACTCATGAATTTGTGGCCATTTTTTATTCTTTCCAACCTAATAGAAGGTTGGAAATAAATTTATATCTACCTGTCTGTTCATCAGTAGGATAGCTCTCTGAAAACTGAACACAATGACACCAGACTTGGTGTGGGGGGAGAAAGGGGCACAAGACAGATTGAGCTTGAAAATGGGTTGAATCAGGCCCGGCGCTGAAGAGAAAAAAAATGAAATTTATTTCTTTATTACATTTCACATTTCATGTTTAACTGTGAATGCTAGCTAATAAAAGAAATATAGTCATATACATTTTAGTTCTCTGTTTAATATACATAAATGTCTTGGACAATTTTTTTTGGCATCCAGAGTTATATTTGAGAACTGAAGTTACTCTCTATCCTGCCTTACATCTTACGGTTTGTTTTGTCTAGTTTTGTGAAGCTCTTCTTTTGTAAAACTTGCATGGGTTTGTTATCAGTTTTGTGAACATTTTCCTTGAGGAACCATAGCAACCCACACAGCTGTTTCCAGATGAGGACATGGCTCTACTTATTGGCTATACTGAATTCATTTAAAGGAAATTAAATGAAGTTTAATAGTATTTGGAGAGAGGGAAGGCAGCAATAGCTGTTGAATTGTAATTGTCATCTGGCTGTTTTATATTCTTGAAGATACATGTTTTAATTGGAACAAAACACACTAGCCCAGCGTATGAACAATTTGTAGAGTAGGTCACGTAAAAACTTAACCATCATATATTCAGTCAATTAGATTCAACTTCCTCACTCCAGTTCATATATATACCCACATTTAACCTAGTTCAGGTCTAAACCGATAGATCTTCCTAGTCTGAATGAAATTCAGAATAAGTAGGATTAGATCCATCATTATCATTAATTGTGTGCTCCATTGGAAAAATAAATGGTTACCAAGTAGTAAATGTACATGGTGATAAAATATGACAATTTATGTTGTCTGCTGCCACAGAGTGGTATATACCAAATGTTTCCCTAGAGGTAGAGACAGACATCTTTATGTTTGACTCTAAGCAGAATATTCTGTGAAATTAACTTGTAGAGGCAAAGTCTAGACATTAAACTGCAGAACTGGTCAAGCAACAAGTTTCCAGTTATTTCAGTGCCTTTAGATCTAGGATTGGCAACCTGGGGCTGTCCAGATATTGCTGAATTACAACTACAAGTATGCCTCCCCACTGCCTGTGCTAGCAAGAGGTGCTAGAAATTGAAGTCCAGAAACATACAAAGGGAGATAAATCTTATCTCTTCCTTAGGTTGTCCTGTGTGTGTTTTCCTGACTTTGGCGGTTCAGAGTAACTTTGTGATACCTCTTTTTCCTGCTGTAGAAAGTAGAGACAGGACAGTGTTTCCACCCAGAGTTTCCTTTTGCTCAGAGCAGCCAGCTTGGACTCCAGTCACTTCAAATATTAAGACTTCAGCATGTGCTTTCTTGGTGTGCATACTTCATGTACAAACAGCGTCTGGTTTTCCTTCACAGTGTCTGTCCTGTTCAGCTTGTAGGAAGTTCTATTTTTCTCCCCCAGTTTTGATGTAACAAATGCAAAATATTTGAAAAAAACCCAAGTTCTGCAAACTGCTTAAGGAATTTGATGTTGATTACTTTACCTAATTAATTCATTTAAATTGGCATACCATGCTAATTAAATGTACTAAAATTTTCATCCTTCATAAACCTTTAATATCCAGAGAACTTTGACAAAGTCTAAAAATAAAAATCCTGCTGTCTTATAATACTGTGGTTTATTTTTCATAAAACTGGGACATCATCTGTTTGTGGAAACGATTACCCTATTCAGTGCCCCCTTTCTATGGTATTTAGTCTAAATGGAAAGCAAACAATAACATGTAGATAAAAATACTAATTATTTTCCCAAAATTAATGTTGTGTTTAAATCAGTATCCTAACAGGATTGTTGGCAAAGAATTTAAAACTGTTTTTCAAGAACTGCTTTTTTTGACCAATTTTGAACAATATTAATTGGTATATGGAATTACGTGGTGAATGATCCATTCTTCTGGCTTGCTGTCGCCTTGACAAAAAGTCTCATATGTTTTCTTCTTTTCTCTGCCTTTTATTTAAATTTTCCCTTCTATTGAAATCAGTGAAAATAAAATTAAAAGATTATATATTTTTTATCAGTAGCATTTTCTTTTTCAATTCTTTGGTATCATTGACTAACCTGCCATGAGAACATTCAGTTTTAGACTCATCTGTCACAATTCTGGTCTAAAGCAACTAAGGACTAGTTCTGTTGTAGCTACTCAGTCATTCCTACTCAACTCCTTTGGTTAGTTCACATGGCTAAAAAAATGGACTCATACCCTTTCTGTGGTTTGTTTATAATCCTGTCCAAACTGGGATCTGGCTTATTCCCATTGTATGAGGATAGAATTAGAAGTCAGGGTTTTTTTTTATTGTTTTCCAATTCTACCTCACTAGGGTGTTAACAAGCTGGAAATGTCATTTCAGCCATCATGTTAAATAAACTGGAAGGAACTATTTATTTAGTTATTGCTTTGGACAGGAAGGGCCAGGTGGGTGCAATGAAATGGCTGTGAACCCATGTGCCTGGATTTACCCTGGTCATTAGCATACTGCCTGAATGCAGCCAAGGCTTAAACATTTGTAAATAAGAGTATGTCTAAATCAGTGTTTCTCAACCTGGGGAACTTTAAGACGTGTGGACTTCAACATCCAGAATCCCGCAGCCAGCCTTGCTGGCTGGGGGATTCTAGGCATTGAAGTCCACACGTCTTAAAGTTGCCCAGGTTGAGAAACGCTGGTCTAAATGAAGTAATGCTATTATATAACTTATTTGCAGAACATTGACCTTCCCCTCAATATAAAGAATGCATTCCTAGACAAAATACAGGCTAATCAGAGAGAAATGTGCATTCTTCCAACCCTAGTTTGAAAGTTCTCTGAAATTTCAGCTATTTTTTCATTTAAAGCAAAGTTGTTTTGCTTGGTGGTCCAAACACTTCTGGCTGTATGAGTTTTCTCCTACTTCTCCAAATTAATGTGTGCTTTGGTCTAAACAGGAGTGGCTAAGTTCATGTTTGTTAAATTAAGATTCTGTCATTTGCACGTGCAATCAAAGCACTGGCTGTAGGTGAGTTTGTGCTGGTGTCTCTTTTGAACTATTGGGAATAACAGTTCCTTTACCTTGAAAATGCTGGATTATGATTGTATAGAATTGTAACATATTTTATTCTGCATGCAAGTTAAGATGCTGTTGGAGTGGAGGAATTGTCTGTTTGAGAAAAATTAAGATTCATAGCAAACATGTTTATGTTTCCAGTTAATTTCAGGGACTTGTATAAGAGACATCTAGCTTCCATGTATTTCTTTTGTGATGCTTGTTAAATTTGTCACTGGAATTATAATGTAGAGAAAGAGGCCTAAATAAGGTATGAAAAGGAAATAAAATGGTGATATTCTGATTTATTTATTTATGACAGGGATCTATTTTTTTTTCCATTTTATGTGCAGGCAGAGTCTAGACTGAGAACAGTGTATGTTTGACTTGGGTAAAGAATAAAATTAATTCTTATAGTTTGACAAAGCAAGGGAGATTTAAGCAGTCAATACTCCCTGCCCACCTGCCCCCGCATTCAATGGGGTTAATATTTGAAGAGACATGCATAGACTTATATATGCCTGGATTTATCTTTGTGCCAAGCCATTTATTGAATATTTATTGAATAACCCACAATGGGCTGAGTTCACGTGACATATTAAACTTAAACATCATTTACAGGGCACATATGCTCACACAATTTACTGAGCTGAAACAAAACCAACCATCTTGTTTATTTAGTGAGGTGTGGCAGCATTTCAAAGATAAAATAATAATTAATTATTATTCTGTGTTTTTTTAAAGGAGCTTGTGCTGTAGAATCGTGACTGGTGGTGGTGGCGTTGACTACCTTGATTCTCTTAATCAGCTGAATTCCCACAGCATGCTAAACTATAATAATTGTGTTTTTTTTTTAAATACTGGCTTAGTGTGGCATGCAAGATCAACCATTCTGGCCTAGTGTTATGTTCATATCAAACCATTTTGACTTCAATAACCCATGGTTTAAAAACAATAGCTTAGCATGAAGTGTGAATTCAGTTTATAGCTGACAAGAAGCAAAACTCATCATCATCCGATCTAGTTTTAGGCAACTTCATATATCCCTAACACAGAAGACAGGAGAGTTAGAATTTGTCTCTTAATGGTATTTATGGAAATCAGTGAATGTCCATGACAAGGATGAGAAGAATTTTATTCACTTCCAAACTGTGGGTCGGAAAAGAGAGGATTATGCCTAAGCATTATTTATTTAAAAAAAAAGGCTTTCCAACTTTATGTCTTAATGATTTGTGACATTGTAAACCGTATTTCTTCAAGAGCATTAGTCACGGAAGTCTTAGCTGGTGGAACGCAGGCAATAACACGGTGGTTCTGTAGGCGTCCATTCCTAACCCCGGTGACACCCAAATGATGAGATGTCGTTGCAACCTCATGACCCGAACTCTGTGGTTTTGTACATGCATCTCGCAGCATCACGGTCAAGTCCTTAAGGGACAGAATTTGTTTCCTGAGATTGCAGTTCACACTTCATCACCGGATCCTAATTGCTGCTCTCTGGCAGATACATGTGGGTAGTCTTTAGATTAAGGATTCTACCTTGCACAGAATAGAGTGAGTGTGCTTGGGGTAAAGCTTGGTGGTTCTTATGGTCAAAATGTGCCAAACTGATGGGTGCTCTCCTTACCCGTATTAGGGATGCAGCATGTGGCACAGGTATGATTAACGCTGACGGCCCACTCTATACTTTCCCTATCTTACAAAAAAGGATTATATCTGAATAGGCTGATGGGTATGTCTGTAGGTATATAGGTATGTATGTATGTACGCATCCCGAAAGTAATGTACACATTTATGTAAACTCTAAATGCACAAAACACACATTTGCCAAGATCTACATCATGTAGATATGCTGGTCTGGGACCTAATTAGTTAACTGCTGTTCCCAGCTGTGCTCATTTTCTTGAAAACCTGGGTTTGCATCTGCATAATCGGTTAAATGTTAAACACTTGGCTCAGAACAGCACTTGAATTGGATAAGCAGTTTTTTACAGTTTGAAGATAGTGATGAAGGACTAGCGTTCCATTCTTCTTTCCAGCATAGGTCTGAAATAAGCCAGGCAACTGGTTTTGGAAATTGCTCACTGTCCATAAGATCTGGCACTGAGGAATTTTTGAGCTATAATGGTGCATCCTGTATTTTTTCTTTGGGCTCTCTGTGTAAATCAGTGACAAAATTGAGCTATGCTACACCTCCTGTCTTTTATATGAAGAAATATGCCTTTTATCTTTTCCTGCAAGAGGAAAAGACGTATCTTTTAGAACTTCCTGAATTGCTGGACAGGCAAAGAAAAAGTTCTGGTACAGGGTAGTTGATCATCTTTTGCTGAACTTGCCCTCAATCTGTCTGGTTCACACATCATAGTAAGCCTTCATGTGATTTGCTTCTTGTGTCTGGCAACTCAGCCAATTGTAATTTATTAAATAAACTTTGGTGAAACCCTGCCCTACTGCAATTTGAATTCAACAATGCAGAGGACTAGAGAGGGTTTCTAAATTACCTTTACTAGCCATATTTTGCATTCAGATTGGCCTCTGTGCATACAAAAGGAAAAAACTCAGTCCTGCCAAAGCATTAAAACAGCTAAGATGGGTGGAACATTAGTTTTGTTCCCCTGATGATCTGGGCGAACAAGAACAGATTCCCAGATGTTTACACTGTCTGGGTATTTGTTGATTGAGCCTCAATAGTTTGCATTTATTTTCTTACTGTATTGGCTGAACATCCATATACTTCTTGCTGGCTCAGATTCTGGAGTCTACGCATCTACAGCTTTATAGCTGTGACCTCATCTTGCCTTTATACCTTCCAGTCAGTCTTTGCTATTTCAATGATATTGTAAGAAAGCAGATTCTGTTTTATGTAAAATAGCTGGATATACTCTAGCAGCAGCAAAGGTTAAAATGCTAAGCTATGGTTTTAACCATGGCTTGTTTAAAAAGGTGCAGTCAATACACCAAACATATTCTATTATATTCACTGCCATGTATGGATCTATCAATGTGTCGCTGGATAATGTTGCCTTTAAATTCGGAAATTCTTTTACATGTAGTGTGAAAGGATCACATCCCTGTATCTGTCAATAATAATAATAATAATAGGAATCAACATTGCTTTAAATTCAATGGATTTCCTTTCAAGTAATTGTACAAAATGTTATATTTTAAGGATACGTATGAAAAATCCCAATGAAGTCCCAATGCATTCAATGTGACTGTGAATAAGCATGCATTTGATACAGAGTATTTATATATTTTGAAAAGTTTACTTTATTACTATGATGTATTATTTTTCATTTAAAAAATCCACAAAATATAAAACAAAATGTGTTAAAAATAGAAAAAGAAAAGTCCAAAATGAAACAAAACCAGACCATCTTCTTGGCAACTCAAAAGTTCTTCATAAACTAATAATCCAAGTGTTTGGTGTATAATTTAACATTACAGTAACCTGTAAATCTTGTTTCTCTTTACAAAATCACATTAACAGTGATTTGAATGTCAGACCCATTTGGGACTGGTGTAGATGAAGCCCAAATCATATGTGTAAAAGTCCCTTCAAAGCTATTACATTTCCAGTATAAAAAGCTTGATGTCTGATCCTTCTTAACATCTGCTGAAATATCCAATACACATAAAAAAAAATCTTTTGATGAATTAGTTTCATCTTAAGATCATGGGAGACATACCTAACATTTTTTAAAATATGAGACCATTGATTTATTAAGATAGGATATTCTAACGCCTTAATCCAAAGTTCTTGTCAACTGCCAATATTTTAGTAATACTTTTCAGATGTCTCTTTTGAAAAATCTGTAGGGTTAGAATCTTTCAAAACACCCGCCCCCCTCAATGAAAGAAGTCATTTGGGGTTTCAGAAATTGCTAATGCATCCTGGGAAAATGATTGGCATGAATTCAAATGATCCTATATTAGGTGTTTAAATAATTTCAAGTTCCAATTAAGGATAAAAAAGAATATTGCTCAAAGCCACAGGGATCCCAGTATCAAACTATTTGTCACCAGTACTAAATCATTAAAACATTAAATGCACACATAACTTAGCTCTAACATGGCACAAGCTAGGGTTTGTTTACCATTAATATGTTGTAATTTGGTGGGCTAAAAGCTATATATCATTTGTTTGGTTTGGGGGTTAGAATTATATGTGAATCTCTCTACAAGTAGTCCTTGTTTAGTGACTGCTTGTAATTACGATGGTGATGAAAAAGTAACTTTTCAGCCAATCCTCACATTTATGACTTTCGCAGGTGTGTAAAGCAAAGGAAGGCTGAAGTAAAATAATGAGCACAGTTGTGGTTTCACTTAGCGACCACTTTGCTTAATGACTGACTTTCTGGTCCCAGTTGTTGCTAAACAAGGGCTATCTGTACTGCGGCTTATAAAACAAACCATGATTTAAAGTGTTGTCTGAATCTAGCCAATGTGTGATAATTTTTTATGTATCCCAAATTTTTGGATATTCTTAAGCCAAACTGAATTCTGCTGCATCTTTATAAGGTTTCTTTATAAGAAACCATCCAAATGGCTATCTGTAGTGATGTATTTAAAAATCCTGAATTATTAATCAGTCAAAACAGATTTTTTTCTGTTTTGCAGGAAGGATGAACATTGCAGGGCATTGCAGGAAGGATGAGAATTTCTGCAAGTAATGAACTGCAACTTGCCTGTTAGGTTATGTGTCCTCTTTTGCATTCAGCTTGATATTTTGTGGGGAAACTTGAGAAAGTTTTTAAGCTGATAAGACAGATTACTGTATGTACTTGAAGGCATCATTTTAAATTAATCGGTTATTTAACCTGTTGTAAAATGTTAATTAAAAATATCTTCAATCATATCATTATTAATTAAGCAATCTTGAGAAAACCAGGGCTGCTATATAAAAGATCAAGGTTTATGATCTATATTATCCCTGTAACAAATTATTTATGAGTAGTCTTTTAATGCTTTTAAGTCTTTGGATTGTGGTTTGGACAAGAGCCATGTGTTTGCTTTCGAGCCATTCTTCCTTTAGTTGATTACAGTAGGCTGTAAAAGAGGGTGGAGACCCTTGGTTGGTATCCAGAAAAAGTGAGTAATAATTGACCTAATGTACAGAGTGTATGAATAAACTATTCTTTTTGTAAGAAAGTTATATTTTACAGGGTATCCTAGAGTTCACATCCCCCTGTTTCCCCTTCTCCTTCTCTCGCATCTTCCAAAAGTTTTTAACATGCTCAGCTGCTCTATTAAACCTCTAATTCAGCAAAAGAGTCAAAGGCAGAGTGTATTAGATAAATGCTTTGAGCTACTTCCAAATACTGGGGAAAAGAATTTCTTTAAAAATTGCCTTGAAACAGCTGTTCAGAAATTTTCAGTCGAAATCTCCCCATTATAGTAATTCAAATTATAGATTTGCTCAGTGAAATCAGTGAGAGTACATTGTGAAGGTTTTGACCATCCCCCAGATACACAAGGTATGTTAATCTGTTGTGACTTCTGTCTTCATTAAAGCCAGTCTCTGGAGTAAATTCACAGCTGTTCCTTGCATGCATTTTAAGTGCATGGCCTTCTGCTGAAATGCTCTTGCAAATGCTACATCAGCTCTTATCTAAGGATTCAGAGAAATGGCAAAGTTCATGGCATACCTGAAGTATAATTTAATAATACTTAAGATCCAGTGGAATCTAAAGAAAGAGAAAAGCAGGTGACAGTGGCTGGATTTCCTCTCCTGAGTCATGAAGGAAATCCTACAAATTTTCTTGCTTGTTGTATGTTTCTCAGTAATACATATTGTATTTGTTTAGATTGCTTGTTACCACTTCAGGGTTGTTATCCTGAAAGATGGGAGAGAAATAACGAGGATAAATGAAGCATTGCTGCAGCTCAGTTGAGGTCTCCCTGGTGTACCTTCTTTGCCCTTGAATGATAAAAATATTAATTGCAGCTGTAATTTCCCCCTTTTTTTTTTCATTTATAGTACTTACTTTTTAGTTTGTTACTGGATTATGAGAACCAGTTTGGAATAGTGGTTAAGGTACCAGGCTAGAAACTGGGAGTTCTAGTCCCACCTTAGGCATGAAGCCAGCTGGGTGACTTTGGGCCAGCCCCTCTCTCTCAGCCCTAGGAAGGAGGCAAGGGCAAGCCACTTCTGAAAAACTTTGCCCAGCAAGCTGCAGGGACTTGTCCAGGCAGTTGCCAGGAGTCAAAACCTGGGCTATGTTTGAATGATATCCAATATATGATATCTAGGAATGGGAAAAATATCATCAAGATGTGCATGGGGGTCAGATTGTTAATTAGAGCCCATGATGTGGTTATTGTTTGACTAGATCGGCTTGTTTTCTTGTTTACATATTATATGATGCAGTTGAATTGTGTTTAAATGTTGGCAGCTGCCCAAAGTCTCTGTGGTGAGATGGATATCAATCAAAGAAATAAATAGCTTCAATACACTGCTGTGCAGCACTGCAGATTTTACTTCCAGGTAAATGGCTGCATAGGGTTACAGCTTTGGAATCCAGCTCTTACATTTGTAGCACAAGAGATAACCAAGGAAAAGAAGTAGGGAGGCTAGAACAAAAAAAGTAGTGTGCGCGCTAATTTTTCAATTTGCAATTCTGATTAGGACCTGTTGGGAATGAAGATATTCATTAAGTCATATTGGGTTCAGGCTTAGCAACTTGTACGAACCCAGCTTAATGTGACTTACTCAGTAAACTATAATTAAACAAACCATGATGTTGCATGGTGTATAAACCCAGTCATGGACTGTTACTGATCACCAAGCTTAGTTCTTGAGTTGGCTGTGGCACCTGATGAACTTTAAGAAACAGATTTCTGAAATGAAATTCAAAATCGATTTTGCCTTGAAGAGAAAATTTAATAAATTTGGCACATGTTAATATATCACCTTGGATTTGTACTTTTTCTGCTCTTCTATAAAAGGAGAGAAATAGAGTCTCTTGTTAGGAGCCAGGAGAATCTGCAGAGTTCAGTTGCACTCAGATTCTTATTTTTTCAGTCTTAAATTTGTAACATTCAACTTCCTCATCCATTTTTTAAAGTTAGCACATAAACTGGTATCAATTTCATGCACATTTCTCCTAATAATCATGGTTCAGCACTTTTATGCATACTTTCCCTAATATGCTTTTTGGTACAAACCTTTTCCTGGATATGCACATTCTTTATGAAATTTTTTGAGCTGCAAACTGAATTGTTTAGTTGCATTTTGACTTACTGGTAAATTTGAGCATTGGGTAAGTAAATGCAAGCTGAACTAATTTGTTTCTCACATCTGCCTTCCTTTTGGTGTTCCCTTTGTAAAGGCTGCCTACATCTTTCCCTGTAGACATGCACATGAGACTTTAATGAATTGGAAAACTAATTAGGCTAATTGATTTTGCATGAGTTGCCCTAAGGAATGTGCCTTGCACAGTGCACACAAAAGTCCCAAGAATAATTCTCAGTGGTTTTGAATAAAAATGGGCAACTGACCATTGAACTGAAATACAGCATGGGAAGTGATATAGATGAGATTTTAATAGGAGAACAGATGCATGCTAATACCTTTATAAACTGCAACTAGGAGAGACAAAATCTAAGCAGAGAAAGTTTTCAGACTTCTTGTGGCAAATGGCAGTTTACCTTCCTCTCTTTTTTCTAGCCCTGCTACCAATATATTTTTCTAGTTCCTCAAATTCTCCATTTTTCTGATAATCTTGTAATAGATACAAGAAGAGATGATTCTCACTGAAGTCAAGAACCAATGTTATAGCTGATAACTTTCACGCTTCATGTAGTTGCCCTTTTTAAAAAAGGTAATTCATAACAGTATACAAGCTAAATAATAAAAAAAAATGCTTCAAATTATGACGATACAAAATTGGATTTTGTTCACACATTTTCAGTAGTTTTCATTCCTGTCAAAGTTTTTGTAAAATAAAATTGCATGCATTGGACCTAAGAAGACAGAAGATATATACCAGTGGGGTGATCTTGGGGGAAAAAAAGAATATGCAGAGGAAGACATACAATGCTATAGATAAATAATTAACATTAAATATTTTTTCCTTTGGGATTAGACACTACACACTTCTGAATGTAATACTGTTTGAATAATCTAGGCCACTGTTTCTCAACCTTAGCAACTATAAGCTGTGTGGACAAGTCCCAGAATTCCCCAGCCAGCATGGTGGCTGGGGAATTCTGGGAGTTGAAGTCCAGACCTTAAAGTTGGTCAGGTTGAGGAACACTGATCTAGACCTTTGAAGCTTTTCACATTTTGCATCTTCTTTTCAGTTGTAACTTGTGCCCAGAGAGAAAAAAAATTAACTATCAAAACTTTGTAAGTGCATGGAGAGGATGATAAGACAGAATGGACTAAAATGAGTTATATAAATATGCAAATAAGTTACTGAAACTTTCCTGAACCTGTTGCTTCATTTGGCTCTGATGGCTGGGAATTTTTAAGAGTTGGTCCCAAGGCTGTTTTAATGTATCCAAAGTTCCACTTAAAACTTAAATGCTGATGTTCTATGTTCATATTAAGTGGATCAGTTCAATGAGTGGCTTCATTGCACCATTAGCTCCAGATGTTGCATATATTTATACTGGTACACTGAAATAATTGTCATGGCAACAGATGAAAAATTGTTCATTGTTTAATGGGATGACACGTGCCTCGTTCTGAGCAGAGCAAGGATTCTGGATTCTGGCACTGGCTAAACATGTGTTGGCCTCACCAGTAGGGTCATTTCAGTCTCTTGGCAGGATATGTGAAGATTTGTGACTGACAAATCTGACTTCATACTCTCTCTCCTACTATCCTGATCCCCATATGACATTAAGAAGGCCCATCAATCTCTTAGAATATATATCAGACTTTTCAGCCTACATAATGAGGATGATTACAAGTTTAATAATAAATAAAATAAATGATGCTATGTGTTCAATCGTGTCCAGTTCTCAGCAATTCTGTGGACCATCTCCCTCCACATTTTCCGATCTTGTATGGCTTCTTTTAGTTGTTTTATGCTCTGGCTGGTGTCGGCTTTGATGATGTCTAGCCACTGTGTTTTTTGGTGGCCTTGTTTCCTTTTCCCGCTGACCATTCCAAGGATAATTGTATTTATTTATTTATGCATTATGCCTGCATAATGGATCCTTGCAGTAGTCAGTTCCTAGGCTGATAAAGATGCAGTGTAAACAGCCATCTGCAAGCTTCCATGGTATCAGTAAAAAGACTCACCTCCTTGACAGAAACCTGATAGAAATAAAGTCAGAAAGTCTTAGAAATAAAGTCAGAAAGTCTTTCCCTAATGTATACAGGTTCTAGATTGAATCTTGCAACTCTATTCCATTTGCCTCAATAACTGTGGCTAAAGAGAACTTGCTAAAGAGAATTGTGCTTGGAAAAGAATCACTCTTCCTTTTAGCCAACTATAAAAGAGCTCGAGAGGATAATTTTGGATTGTAGTATGAAAGTACAATGGGAGAAATGAATCACAGCAAGAGTCAAAGGCCTCTTCTGGGGTAAAAGTGAGATTGTGGAAAAGGTGCAGTTAAGGAATATGCTTTATAATATAATATATATTCCATAAGAGCAACAACACATAACCACACACAGACATGCAGCCCGGACTAAAACAACCAAAAAGATAAACCATATAGGTATGACAGATAAATCATAAATACATCAACAAATGTGTTAACTCCAGGCCTGGGAACAGAACCAGTTCTTAAGGGCCTTCCAGAATGCTAGGAGAGTGGGCATCATATATGTCTGGGGGGGGGTGAGATGCTGTTCCAGAGGGCAGGGGCATTGACAAAGAAGCCATGCTTGCTTGGTCCCACATGATGGCAACATTTAGAAGAGAGGACCTAGAGCACACGTGTTCTGTGCAAATGTACAGGGCTTAGATGCTAAATTTTTTGGTATACATAAAGGTCAACAGTGGTCAGTGGCTGGGTTTACACATCATACTAAGTGGTGATTTAAACTATGATTTGATAAATAAGCCACAAGGGCTGCATTTGTACAAATTGTTAATTTGTCAGCCATGGTTTACAAACTGCTCTGATTGATTTTGTGCAACACACTTAGCCAAAACCTAGCAGACCAAAACATGGGATAGTAGAAGGTGTGATTGCCTTCTCCAGCTGCTTCCTATGATGTTCCCCAACACTGAAGGGATCCACTGGTTTGGTTCCCACCTCACCACCCTATGGCTAGCTTCCAGGTTTGGAGCAGGGCTGAGCAGAAATGGCTTCAGGCAATAGAGTTGAACAAGATGAAGAAGGGGTTATATGCTCGGTAGCTCTGGTATGTCTGTCTTGATCCTTAGCTTATGCTACCTCTCAACTTTCAGATTGTATTCCAGGAATTAGCTTTTGCCTCTGTTCTTTTCTGGCAATGCCCGGTGTTGCTGTGTGCTGTCAGTCATCACCATATACAAAGCCGTTAATGATGGTTCCTGCGGTGTAGCCAAAGTGTCATTGTACAAGTTGAGATTCTTAATCTCTGCAACAAATCAACTTTATGATTTAGTTCAAGTACTAGAAATATTAATATGTTCACTTGAAAGCATGGCATGCACTTTATAATGCCTAGGATGATTGATTGCAGGGTTTACGAGAGAAGATGACTACCTCTGAGATTTGCAGAATTGGTTTCTTTCGAGAGAAATTAAATGGCTTGACCCACTGTTGTGGGATCAAGGTGCTCCTCATCACGTGCATAAAGATATTCCTTTGTAGACAGATGGCTGCTTTATCTGTCATATGATTGCCTTTCAGGGCAAAATAGCAGAGAGTCCTTCAATCAAAGAGAATTGTGCTTTGGACTGACTACATTACCTATTGTTCCCACATTGAGTTAAGCTGAGATCTAGCTTGTTTGATCTAGTGTGTTGTGTGAACCCAGCCATTGTGACCTTATTCCACAAACCACAATGAAGGAAACTATGATTTACTGGGATTATGATTTATTGCATAGTAGCCTTGGTTTCAACAATAATTTGCTTGTATTTCTGCCAGGTGTGGGCTACAAAATGTCATCTGTTAGTTTGTTATTGCGTTTTACTCATTTTCCAGTGTGTGTGTGTTACATACCTGGTAGCTTAATTTGGGACCATGTCAGACAGATATTCAGAATGCTGCAAATGTATCTTCCCTTCCCATATAATGTTCTAATGGGCATGTATATCCTATGGTTTCATGTGGTGGGCGATAAATAGAACAAAAACAGTTCTTGAGTTTGTTTCCTGTCTTTATAACTTCCAGTTGTTGCACTCAGCCAAACAATTTTTGGCTGAGCGTGTATAATTCTAGCTGACTGGCAGTGGCAACCCTGTCAAGACATGAGCCATGGATTTGGAAGAAGGTTGCAAGATTTATGTTTGTTGAATGAGGGAAATTATAAAATATAAAATAATAATTTTATCGATTTATAATTTATAAAAATATGAAATTATGATTTTATAATTATATGTTACTTTATATTATAAAAAATAATAAAGCTGGGATTAAAAAATTTTTTTAAAATGAAATACTTGCCTGCGATGAAAATGAAGGGTAGTCAGAACCAATAACACGTTACATTTGCTAGACAAAGATGTCACTTGGGCCAAGCAGTTTTTGTAGCTGGAGTCCTTGAAGAAATTGAAATCAGTGAAAGTTTGTTTTCTGCATTCATAGTTAGTGGCCTCTGCTTACAAAATACATGTTATTCCTTTCTGAGTGGTTATATTCTGCTCATCTGTCCAAATACAAATGTAGGATTTTATACCTACATAAAAAATGTGTATCAGTGATCAGAATCCTATGATTGCTGATTTTATATTTGAAAAACTACATACAGCAGTGAGGAGTCCAGGCAACCGTAGCTTCGTAGCTATGAATCTTTCCTTAATAAAGTTCTCAGGATATTGATTAGATGTAGGAATATGCCACTTGGGAAGCAATTGTGTCTTTTCTTCTGTATTCTTTCTCTTCACAGAAAAGAGAAAAAAAATCTGTTCAAGCTATCTGGACTGCTAGTGCTTATAATTGGAAAGGACAGAACTGAAAGCTTTGCTTTGTATTACAGATTTTGTTTTAAGTGTTGGATTTGAGCTCTCACAATAAATCACTTCAGAAACAATTCTCGAACATTATTTTTTATTAGAACTTTCCAGCTGCATGAATCAAAAAGTGGGTCAACTGCAAAAGCAAAATAGAATTTAGAAGAGATACAGGTCTTTTTGTCTTGAATGT